>NC_141687.1:890984265-893384265 GCF_964263255.1 Lissotriton vulgaris
ACTGGAGAGACGAGTCAACCAGATACCTGGACACTCTCTCTCTCTCTCTCTCTCTCTCTCTCTCTCTCTCTCTCTCTCTCTCTCTTTCTCTCTCTCTCTCTCTCTCTCTCTCTCTCTCTTTCTCTCTCTCTCTCTCTCTCTCTCTCTCTCTCTCTCTCTCTCTCTCTCTCTCTCTCTCTCTCTCTCTCTCTCTCTCTCTCTCTATCTCTCTCTCTCTCTCACCACAACAATGAGCAAATGCTGTAAAGGGTGGAGGGGCGAAATTGATCAGTAGAACTGTACCATGAACATTTGTTTGCCACAAAGGGGGAGATGCCGTGACCCGACAGATAGGGCGACAGGACAGGAGGACACTAGGACCCTGTGGGTCATGAGGGAGGTGACCAGGTCACCGGACACCACATCCGGTTAGGGACAGGAAGGGCAGACTGACCAGGACGGGCATGGGAACGGACGTACATGTGACCAGCACCTAAGAAAAAGAAATAAAGGAAACATTGAGCAACCTACCTGTGTCCAGAGTCTGGTGTTTGTCCGGCGCCCACTAGCACGACACGACAGGGGTGAGGCTGAAGGAGGATGGGGGGGAATGGGAGCGGCTTGGGAGCAGATTCCTTTGAAGTCTGATGCCGAGGCATGGTGTGGGATGTGGCTGGGGATGCTGTGCACGCGCCTGGCTCACATGAACTGTACGCAATCCACAGCTAGGTAGACTTTTCGGACCGCTTACTATAATCTCGCCTATTCAATCCCTACAGGATAAAATAGGCGAGACCTAAAAAGCCCCGTCCCCGCCTGCACGTTGTTGCGGATCAAAGCAGACATCAAAATGCAGGCGCTGCTGAATGTGTCCCGGTGTTTGCAAATTACACTGGGACGAATTCAGCATGTTTTTACAGTGGGGCCCAAGTTCTTGTCAGGGTGGACGGCGTCCACCCTTTGAAAATAGTGGGTGGACACCGTCTACCCGCGTGTACCCATACCCCCCTCCTCCCCGATTCGTGCCCTGGTGTTATACTCTGGAACTGGCCCAGGGTAGGGGCTCCAATCCACTTTTATTAGCGGGCTCGCTTGATTGGTGACATCTGTGACGGTTGGGTGCGTGGTGAGTGTATAAGCCACCCCTCAAGGGGCGGCTGCTGGAAACACATATTCTGGAAACACTAGACAATGACCAGCTGGTCACTACAGGTGTTAAGATAGCAACAGCTATTTTGAGCGCATTGATTGTCTATTTGTCACTATTTACTAGGTCACGTGGGTGTGCTTTTGCAGTCTGCAGCAGCTGGAGTGGACCCTAGCAGCAGTCCCTCCTTGCCATAGCCTTTGTGCTCTGCCTCTGCAACATCTTCTGCCAGAGGATCGTGGTGGCCATCTTGAGTGGAAAGGCCGTATCCGAAGTACAACAGCAGCTGCTGTAGCGCGGCATACGTTCAATGTTTGCTGGCGTGGAGAGAGGTTCAAGTTAAAAAGTTGGGGAATATGGGGAGCGACACAGACCACAGACACCGAAATAGTGTGAAAAAGGCCGCTTTTATTGAAACAGGTGCACATCACAATTACAAGGCCCTTGGCCTAATGCCTAACAAAACTACAACCTCACTATACAAGCTGTTACCTATGTTACGCTACCCCCCACCCCTAAGGTTCTCCCACACAACATTTAAAACCTGCCATTCAGTACCACCTACTGTGACCTTTCAGTTTTGACCTTTGAACTTTGAATGTTACCCTTGGTGTGACCTTTTAACCTTTCCCTTTGACCTTTGACCGTTGAACTTTGACCTTTGAACTTTGACATTTGAACCCTTGGTGTGACCTTTAACCTTTCCATTTGAACTTTGAACTTTACCCGTTTACCTTTGACCTTTCAACCTTAACCTTTACAACTATTAACCTGTCACTAACCTAATTTCCTAAAGCACCTTAAAGATCCTACCTCGTGAACTTGTCTGCCCGTACCCTTTCAGCCTGGATTGCCTCTGTCAATAACGAATAAACTTGGCAAAAACATGTCAACTTGAGTGCCAACCGCCACCCAGAAAAAAGGGGGGGTAGACTCCCCTTTTTTCTGCCCCCCAAAAACGGGGAACCAATCGAGACTCTGCAAAAGAAACCTGCATCTGACACTCCGATCCGACGAGAAAAGGAAACCACTAAAAACCTTAAAAACCATCCTACGATTCAGGGATAATGCCAGCCACATGAGCGTCGAAAAAAGATGTCCTTGCAGCATAAACTCCTTCCAAGACTTCCAATTGCGATAGATGTACAGCCCGGGTGGTAGGGTGGCAAGAATGTAGAAAAGCGGAGCGGGAGGGAAGGGTTTCCGGAAATGGAGAGAGCGCAAGGCAGATGCCTATGACTGCAGCGGTGATGGAAGAACGGGGCATGGGGGCGGGTGGTAAGACTGAGGGGGGGGAGCTGGCTAGGGAGAGGGGCAGAGGGTGCGATCGAGTGACTGGGGTGGTGGAGGAGGTCTGGGCCCAGGGGTGAGGCTGAAGGAGGAGGGGGGGAGTGGGAGCGGCTTGGGAGCAGATTCCTTTGAAGTCTGATGCCGAGGCTCAGACAAATGGTGGTGTGCGAGCGACTTCCTTTGAAGTCTGATGCCGAGGCATGGTGTGGGATGTGGCTGGGGATGCTGTGCACGCGCCTGGCTCACATGAACTGTACGCAATCCACAGCTAGGTAGACTTTTCGGACCGCTTACTATAATCTCGCCTATTCAATCCCTACGGGATAAAATAGGCGAGACCTAAAAAGCCCCGTCCCCCGCCTGCACGTTGTTGCGGATCAAAGCAGACATCATAGTGCCCACACCGCCATACGCTCCCCCCGCTTGTACAATACACAATTACAATTCCCACTCAAAGGAAACTCAGGAGACATATTTGTGGGAAAGAACTGCTGCAGGTTTATTTCATACAACACAGGTATGACGTTATGGTGGGTCATCTTACGGGCGATCCAAAGCAGGCAGCCCCTCGCTGTCCCGCTTGCCTAAGGAGCCATCTTGCACGGCGAGTCGATGCTCTGACGGTGCAGTACATTACCATTTTCTTTATACTCCCGCCCCCCCCTGTAAGGGCGGAGCGGTGTGGCACACCCCCGATCGGTTCAGGCCCCCCGACCGCCCGAAGGACTAACGGGGCACCGTCGCGGTTTCCCGGAACCTCCTTCGGCTCCTGGTCCTTGGCATCCCTAGACTTCCATGCGCCAGCGTATTTCATCTCTGGTTACCCCTCGGTGCTTCTAGCATGAAGCGTGCCGATGCAAACCCTTAAAAAAAGATCATACTGTCTCCCTCCAGTTACGACACACACGGAGACAACCCTGCCTGACTGAAAAACACCAAGCTGTTTAATATGAGCTTGCCATATCTCCAAGCATTTCACACGGCAAAACGTCTGCCCGTTTAAGCGGGCTGCTCATCCCAGTTGCATGACGTGCATCTTCCTTAATGATGATGCAGCCTATCCGTCTGCCAAAATCAAGATAAGCATGACCAAAATCTGGGGATGCCGGGGATTGAACCCCGAGCCCCATACATGCAAAGCATGTATTCTACCACTAGCCTACATCCCCATCTGATCTAAAAATTGGGCACAATAACATTTTTTCATAAAACGATATTACGTTTCAATGCAAGATCACATGGTTCTCATTCGCCAGCCAATCTCACGTCCTAGTGTCCTCTAACAAAACTAACAATTGCGCTTAGCTACTCCGCACCGAGCCAACATTGTAAACAAGCATGTTGCGACCACGTAACCATGGAGCCGTGATACATACGGATCAATTAAGGTCATTTTAGAATTTCTTTGACTTTGGCCGTCGCATACACAATTCTTAGGTGCCCTACTTACATGAACCAAAGTTGTTTCAGCGTCCCGCCGACCCCAGATAGAGCGCACCCTGAAACCCCTTTGTTTCACCTGCATGGGCACAACACCCGCGCCGAGCACGCACGGGCCCACGGCCACTGGCTCACCTTTTCTTTGCCCCAGACGCGTCATGCCCCCAATGGAGCTCTGTGCTGGATTGGCGTTGTTCCTGCTTGCCACAGCACTCCCCGGCACGCCGTGCAGCTCCGGACTTCATCTGCGCCGCCCATCTTGACCAAGGTCCACAATGCCACGTCCGCGATTATCTTCATGCCCCAACGCAACGACCTGCAAGGGGGAAAAACAAAAAGAAAATTTAGCAGCCCCTGCAGCAGGGGCGACGAGAGCAGAGCAGCGGGAGAATCCAGGCAGGAAAGAGGCCGAGCTATGGCTGCTGCGGTATAAGTAGCGGGGCGCCCCTCCTCCTCCAGGTGAGCCCTCCCCCTTGGCCAGTGAGAGGTGGACGCAGGGGGGGGCGCCGATAGGTAGGCTCGTTAGCCGGGTGGGACTAAAGCGCTGCCCCGCCCATGTTCCCCTGCGGGTCACGCGGTCAGCGGCAAAATGCAGGCGCTGCTGAATGTGTCCCGGTGTTTGCAAATTACACTGGGACGAATTCAGCATGTTTTTACAGTGGGGCCCAAGTTCTTGTCAGGGTGGACGGCGTCCACCCTGTGAAAATAGTGGGTGGACACCGTATACCCACGTGTACCCATACCCCCCTCCTCCCCGATTCGTGCCCTGGTGTTATACCATGGAACTGGCCCAGGGTAGGTGCTCCAATCCACTTTTATTAGCGGGCTCGCTTGATCGGTGACACCTGTGACGGATGGGTGCGTGGTGAGTGTGGAAGCCACCCCTCAAGGGGCGGCTTCTGGAAACATATTCTGGAAACACTAGACCATGACCAGCTGTCACTACAGGTGTTAAGATAGCAACAGTTATTTTGAGCGCATTGATTTGGGGCACACCAGTAGGTGGGGTGGGGAAGCACTGACACGAACACCAGCTTAGTGTGATAAAGGCCGCTTTATTTGGAATCAGGTGCACCTACACAACACCCACCTGGCCTGTGCCGAACAAAACTAAAGCTCGCTAAATAGCAACTGCCTAACGACCTCCCCACCCCCACCCCTAAATGTATCCCCAACAGTGCAACAAAGTATCCACATCCACTCAGCAACATACCCCCAACTGCAATGACCTCAGTGACCTTCCTGACCTCCGCTCCCCATCTGCCCATACAGCCCCAGGCCTCCTGTGACTACCCCCCTTTCTCTTAGGAAAAAAACGCCACTCGGAAGCCGCTTACGACTTCCGACCCCCCCTAGGACTCCTGCCTCCTGGGATACCTGAGCACCCCCAAAGCCCCATCCAGCGCCTCCTTCAACTGCACGATGTACAGTTCCATGCCATACCTGGAGAGGTGGACCCCATCCTCCCTGAAAAAATACACCGCCCCATAACGTAACTCCGGGTGAACCATCCTCCCTACCCCCTCTCTTGCACAGAAATCCCCCATCGCTCGGTTAATCTTCCTCCGTGCCCTGTCAATCGCCCCCGGGCGCTCGGCTCCCCTCCACACCCGCCTGGGAATCAGCTCGGACCAGATCACATCACACCCCGCCCACTGCTTCTTGACCTCCCTCAGATCCCTCTTCATTTGTTTGACCAAAGCCAACCCCTTGTACTGCACCAAGTCGTTTTCACCTAAGTGAATCACCACCACATCCGGACACACACCCCCCTTGTATTCAATACAGGCAACAATTCAGGCCAACGCATGCCCCCTTTGCCCCTCCAATGACAACGATACAATCCTCCGTCCAATCCCAAATTGAGTGCACAATGCTTTTCCCACTCCGCCTGCTCCACCCGCTTGACAAATGAGTGTCCCACCACATACAAATTCAACACTGCCACCCCTGGCCCCACCACAGTACCTGCAAAGAGACACATATCAGAATTCGGAATTACAGTAACGACACCCCCTCAACCTCTCTCAGCCTCACATACGTCCGGTAGCAGTCCGACTTCCACCGTCCCAGCCTCTGTATCTCCTCCTTCCCCCACCCGCTACGCGCCACCTCCGTCGCCGCCCCAATCCTGAAGGAGTGAGTCCCGAAAGCTAAGGGGTCCTCACCCAAGCCTCGCAGGGTGCGCCACAGCACCCACAAAGCTGTGCCGCTGTCACCCCGCCCTCACCGCCCCGGCCAAACACCTCTCCTGCTCCTTCCCGCTGGACCTCCATCAGCCTCCTACCCCACGCCGCGGGACACACTCCCTCCCGCACCCCCGGTCCCATGACCACCCAGGTTCCGACCCCCCGCTGATCAGTTTTCGAGCGCCGCAGCCACACCGCCACTTCCCGAGACCGCAGGTCCACATCCTCCCACACAACGCCCGGCACCCCCTTCGTGCCCAAAAGCTCCGACACTCGAAACGCCCCGTAAAACAGCCAAGACATCAGGGTCGCAAATCGCACCGTCTCGTCTTCATCCCTGCACACCGCAGCCAGCGCGCCAATGATCCCCTCCAACAAGGCCACCGTGATCGGACGCCGCAAGCGAACCGTCGAGCCCCTCTCCCTCGCCCACCCCTCGAGCAGCCGGGATCCCAGTTCCCCCGCCGACGGTGGGAAACCCCACCACAACTTCCCCATGAACGCCACCGCCGACAACTTGCCCGCAATAGTGACCCGTGACAGTCCCTTGTCCATGAGTGCCAGCATAAACCGCACCACCTGTTCCTCGCGCTGCCACCGGTCCCCTCGCCTTACCGCACCAGACAGCAGGAATTCCTCCCAAGCCTGTTCGTAGGACTTCCACGTGGACACTGCTACAGACGTCCTCACCAGCCGAAGGACCCGGGCTCGCCCACCGACCACATCTCTCCCGGCACCTGTGTCCTGACCTTGTCCGCCGCCGTGGCTAGCCCATGGAACCTCTCCCACTGTGAACGAGACAAAGCCTCCGCAATGTCAATGTCAACCCCCGGAACGTGGCGCGCCTGAAACAGGATGTCGTTCTCTAAGCAGCGCAACACAAAAACCCTCATCAACTTCAACACCTGAGGATCCCTGGCCGACTGCCTATTCACCACCTGCACCACCGCCATGTTGTCCACTCGAAACAAAACGCGCTTATGTGCCAGCTCTCCGGCCCAGACCGTGACCGCCACCACCAACGGGAACAATTCCAAAAACGCTATGCTCCGCCCCCTGCCTGCCAATGTGCCGGCCACTGCTCTGCGCACCATCTTCCCTCCCAGTACAAGCCGAATCCGCCTACGCCTGCCGCATCCAAGTACATGGTGACATCCCACTCCCAATCCTCCGCCGGCGCTATGGGCACTCCGTTGAACCGTTCCAAGAACGCCCGCCACATGCGTAGATCCTCCTTCATTCCCACTGACAACCGCACATGGTGGTGAGGCAACGACAACCCGGACAACGCCACTCCCAAATGCCGGCAGAAAGTTCGACCCGCCCGCACCACCCGACAAGCAAAGTTCAAGTGCCCCAACAACACCTGCACCTCTCGCACCGTCACCTTCCTTTTAGCCAGCATTTCTGCCACCAAACCCAGCATGGCTGATTTCTTATCGTCCGGTAGGCGTGCTTCCATGGCGACCGAGTCGAGCTCAATACCGAGAAAGGACAACACCGCACTGGGACCGTACGTCTTCTCTGGCGTCAGGGGAACACCAAACTCCCCCATCAACCCGGCCAAACCGTCGTACCGGGCCGCCCCACCAGGAAAAAAGTCATCCAGGTAGTGCGTCACTGACTCCGAGCCTGTGCGCCTGGAAAAGACCCACTGCAGGAAGGAACTGAAACGCTCAAAAAGCGAGCACGAAATGGAACACCCCATCGGCAGTGCCTTGTCCACAAAGATGAGTCCCTCAAATTGAATCCCCAGCAGCTGGTGATCCGCCGGGTGGACGGAAGGAGCGGAAAGCCGACTTGACATCGCATTTCGCCATCAATGCGCCCCTCCCTGCTGCCGTAACTAGCCTCCGCACCACGTCCACCGACGAGTATGTCATCGACCGCCAGGTCCGCCACGATGTATGCATTGACCGACTCCCCTTCCGGACATGACAGATGTTGTATAACCCGGAACTGCCCCTCCTCCTTCTTGGCACCACCCCAATGGGGGAGATGATCAAGCCAGGCATCGGCGGCTCCGCGAACGGGCCCGCCATCCTTCCTTCTCTGACCTCCCTTGAACAGCTTCTCCCGCACGATACCTTTGTGCGTGTTCACCGACTTCAGATTGTCCACCCAGCGAGCAATCCGGGGGCCCCTCATAGCCCCGTCGAAACCCTTCCCGAAAACCGTGACGCAGCACCTCAGCATCCTCCGCCCGCGGATATGCCGCCAACCAGGGCTCCATCCGGTCCAACCTAACCGGCGTACGAGCCTTTGCTCAGAGCGCCGGCTCCCCCCCTCTGACACCACCCCTCCACCCCCCCCCCCCCCCCCCCCCCCTCCTTGGGGACCTCCATGCCCGGACTGCTGGCCCGGCGGGCCCCCGGGCCCCCAGCACCGCAGCGCTGGGTGCCGCCTTCCGCACGTCGAGCACTCATGCCTAAAACGGCACGCCGCCCCTTCCGCACGAACCTCTATTGAAGTCCCAACAGGTTCTGACTGTGGCCTGGCTTTTGAACTCTAACCGCCCCACCCCCCCTCGGGTGGGGCGCGCGGCAAAGGGGGGCAGCCCAAGCGGCAAACCGCTAGCCGTATAGATGGTGTGGCCGAACTTGGCCCCGCCCATCGTCTGCTGGTACAAGTCCGCATCCAGCTCCCCCAAACAACATTACTCGTCCCCCCTTCCTCCCGAATCTCCCCTTCCTCCGCGGACTCTCCATCCGCCACCTCCACACATTCCCGGACCACCCCTGGGGGTTCCATCCGGCTCAAACCCGCACTGTCCCGACACCTCCTCATCAAGTCACCCAAATCCACACTCCCACGCCTTCCCAACTGTACACGCATCCGACTCATAAGTATGTGCATCCATCCTCACTCCCCTGCCCCCGGCGGCCGTAACAACCCTTCGGGGAGGGGTCGGTGGGAGGCTGTCGCGCTCCAGTGCTAGGTCCCTCATGGGAGCTCGACCGCCCGCACAAGACAGAGCCGGCCCATCCTCTCGGTGGTGTAGAGCTGCATGCTGCTCACACCGAGCGCCTCGCAAACAGCTCCTGCCAAGGAAAGAAGGTGCAGTCCAGCATACCGGGTTGAAAAAATCTGCCTTCCCCTCCCCACGCACCCCCCACCCCGCCCCCCCATTCCCCCATCCCACTGGCACCCCCCCGCCCCCACCCCGCCGAGTGGCCGCCGCGACGCGAGAGGACCCCCCCGCCCCCAGTGCCCCAACCACCCTCCATGCCCCTTCCCCCCGGGCCCCCCCACCCGCTCGACCCCCAACCGGGCCCCGCACCCCCTCTGTGCCCCCCCAGACCCCCGCCACACCAAAACCTCCACCGTCACCCCCGCCGCAGCTCCCCACCCCCCTGGCACCATCCCACCACCCTGACGCCCCACTGCGCCCCCCTTCGCCCCCGCCCCTCCCGCTCGCCCCGCCACCCCGTCCGCGACACCCCGCACCCCCCCTGACCCCACATCACCCTCCCCCGCTGCTGGAACCCCACTCAGGCCCCCAAAGCCCCCACCCTCCTCCAATCCAGCTCCATGTCCTCCCCCCACCCCCTCTCCAACTCCTCCACATCAGTCTCCTCAATTAACAAGGGTGAGACCGTCCCCCCCTGCATCCCCCTCCTGTCCTGCCTGCAAAACTCTCCGCCCACCCTGGGGCATCCCACCCGGGTCTCTCCCCCCCCGGACTCCCCTGCACCACCCTCTGCCCCCTGCCCACCCACTGCCTCTTCGACCCTCGGCCCGGCCTGCTCCTCATGGCCCGCCCCCCCCTGCCCTCCCGCTCCCGCCTCCGGCATTGCTTCAGCCCCCTCCCCCACCGCACTCCTTCCCTCCCGCCCCTCCACAAATGTCAGCGCCTTCTTCTGCCCTCGCTGCCCAGCCCTCGTGGCCCCTCTCTTCGGCGCCTTCCGCGGCGCCGCCTCCCCGCCTCCACCATCGGCCTTTGCTCCTCCGCTCCCCCTCCCGCCCCCCCACCTCTCCGAGCCGTCCGCGGTCGCGACCGCGGTGGCTCGCACGCCCATACGGCTGCCGCCACGCCATTGGCAGCGCGCCACGGTGGCCTCACCTGCAATTCTGGCCTGATGATATCTAGTCGGCCCGCCTCCCCTAGGAGCCGCAACGCTTCCGCCACTCTGGGGTCTCGATCCGCCGCCATCCCGACCCACGCAGTTCCGCCAACACAATATCACCTCGCCAAACGTCCTCCGCTCGCGCCGCCAGACACCTGTAGTCCACGCCCTCCCACGTGCGTTCCAGGCCCAAATTGACAACGAGCTCAAGCCACCACCCCGGCTGCCATGTCACTGCACCTGAAATGGTGCCTGACCTACAAAATGTCCGGTTTTATGTAAAACCGCCCATGGGAACCAAAAAGGAGCCCAACCAGCCCAACGCAACCAAAACTACGGGAGCCCTCAGTGCTCACCTCTCCCCCCCCCCCTGCAGCCCCAAATTCCCCCGGGTGGGCAAGCCTCCCGCTGGTCGGCTGCCCCCCCAAATCCCCATTGTCTATTTGTCACTATTTACTAGGTCACGTGGGTGTGCTTTCGCAGTCTGCAGCAGCTGGAGTGGACCCTAGCAGCAGTCCCTCCTTGCCATAGCCGTTGTGCTCTGCCTCTGCAACATCTTCTGCCAGAGGATCGTGGTGGCCATCTTGAGTCGAAAGCCCGTATCCAAAGTACAACAGCAGCTGCTGTAGCGCGGCATACGTTCAATGTTTGCTGGCGTGGAGAGAGGTTCAAGTTATGTAGTGTAGTTCCTAGTTTCCCACTAGGCCCTGCGCATTGGAATAACATAAACAGTAGTATCGACGTAGAAGTGCGGATCTTCCAGGTCTCTACTGACTATGCTAAACTTAATTGGGTTTGTTACCAACTAGCTCAGAGGTCACTGGAAACTTTCTTCTCTGCATGGGAAGTGATCAGCTTCCCTGGCACAGACAAGAAGGGATTCAGCTTTCCAACAACCGTGCAACATGACAACTTTGCTCCTCAGATCAAGAGTCAATCTCTAGGGTCGTGTGAAACAATAGTTTCACGAGATGTAGAGAATAGAGAGACGGGCGTTTGTCAATAAAGGGTTAACATTTATTGAACAGTCTTTCTTCTCGTACAAGAGAAATGTATTGCCACAATTGCAAGACTTGTTATGATAAAAAGTACGTACAGTAAGATAAGTATTGCGAAATAATACTGTAAAAGCATTGATATGGTTTCTTAGCCATACAATGGTTTAAAAGTAATAAAACATATATACATTCATATATACATTGGGCTAAAATACTCAACTGGTGCTTCTAACTAAGCCTACCCCAGTGTGCCTGACCTAAGCCTAACACGTGGAAGGGGAGTAAGTAAGTAGCTTTAAGTTAAGTTGGTTTTGCCAAGGTTTGCTTCAAGAATTCTCAATAAGGGTTTATTCAACACCATACCTCTGAATAGAATGATGGAGGTCTGGTATCTCCTTCAGGAGGAACTCGGTATCCCAGTCACCCGCGAGGGCAGACTAGAAACGCTGGAGCTGGATTTCTCTGCACGAGAAAGGAAGCGTCTCTCTTCAGCGCGTCGAGGAGAAGGAGGGGGGACAACGTCCGCGGGCAGCTTGCTTCTGCTGGATGTCTTCGCAGAGGGACGGCTGTTCAGCTCCTAGTTACACCACACCATCGTTCGCGCTTTAGCAGCGATAATGGTATCAGCAGCTTCAGGCGACGGGCAGCAGCATCAGCGTACTGCAGACAGCTAGCAACAGGCAGAACAACAGCAATTGCTTAAGGCAACGTTGGTAATATTTATACCTGAAAGGTGCCTGGTTTGACGTAAGTTTGCTGGACATAAGACGTCAATTAAAGATGTCACTAGGAAGTGATAGCTATCAGTTGCTCATTAGAGTTCCATTACTAATCAAAACACAGCAAGCGGGGATTTCCAGGTTTGCTGAGTTTTTATCTTGTTGAAGAACTCGGAGTGTTAATCTAGGAATCTCAGATAGTGACTTCTGCTCTGTCATTGCACTAATTGGTTGCAAAGGAAGTGGCAGAGAACTATTCTGGAATGTGGCTCTGTTCGTGTGAGGCCAGAGATGACTTTCTGAATATCGCACTTGAACGGTTATGCCAATATAGGGAATAAATGGATTTATAGCCGAATAGGGGCATAAGGTCACAGTATCGATCAGGAACCTAGGTAAACACGCGACACCCACTCCACGTTTTCATGTCCATCAAATTACTAAAACTAGAGCAATTAGATGCATGTGTAACATTGCCTACCCCAAAATACATAAATGCATTCGAAATAGGCGTATATTGTAATACGTGAAATTTAGGTACTGTACGTTTTTGAAGCATAGAAATCATTCAAAAATCATTGCATATGAAATCAATGAACGATTCTGCAAAAATAATTACACATGAAGTATCTCTGAAACAGAAGAAGGGCGAGATAAATCATCACATATAAATGCATTGCAATAACATGTGCTAGAGGCTGATGTAAGTTTGTTATGTCTCTAGATGTGTTTAGAAATAGAAGTTTGAAGCTTCTGTTCTCTAAGAATAGTTTTTACCTTAAGCAAAGAATTGTTCATGCCAAAAAGGGTGAATATTAAAAATGTCCAATTCAAAAGAATTATTGCTTGAACGGGGAAATAGAGTTCCAACGCTTTTAGCAGTTTTTGTTGATCAAAACTGAAGGCCGAATTCAGAGTTCATGGGAACGCTGTGTGTCGGAAAGCTTCTCCAAAAGTTATTGTTTCTGTTCGGGTGAGAACATCATATCAGACAGGCTCTCAAAGAATTGGTCTACAAAATCAGGTGACAGTTCAACCAAATTCGATAGTGCTGTAACTTGGCAGGTGTGAGAATGATTGCTGTCATCATAGTCGGGATCAGCAATGCTCACAGAAGGTCGTACCTGGGTGATGTTGCTTTTGTCACTCGCTCCACTGTTACCACCTAGTCGTAGTACAGGAGTCTCAACGAATGCCGTCATCAGGATTGGTAGCCGCTGGGGACAACACAATGCGTGAGCCGTTATTGGACTGAGCAAAGTATCGACGTCCATTGGTACTGCTGATGGAAGTGAAAGACAGATGTCCAACACGCATTCATCACCGCATAGCATACATCGAAGTACCGGTAAGATACAGTTCTGCCATATAGGTCTGAATGAAAGAAACCAGGTCATGTTTAGATCTCTCAGCCTGGCCAATCCGAGGACGTTAGTTATCCTGTCCCGGTAGCGCATTGCTAGGATTGTCTCTTCCATTCCCATGGGAGCTATGTCTGAGCTTTGGCTTGCCATAACGAAGCAGGAGGGTCAAAAATAAAATCCCTGCTACAAGTCCCAAAAATAAGGGTATGCCGCCAAAAACAGAGTGTACAAAATTAGGAACGATTCCCAAAATTGCTTGAAAGGGTGTTAGCAGTCCCGTAAAAATCGACTTAAATATGCCTGGGATGCTTGTGGCACTAGACATGTTAAGGAGTTGGCTAAGCATTTCTACGAAATGCACGGGGCAATTTGTTGATAAAAGTTCATGAACTTCAGTAGCTGTCCTTGCAACTAGAAGATCATACGTCTCTTTTGATGACGTTATAGGCACTGTTGTCTGCAAAAGCACAGACTTCATTTTGCTTAAAGTATCAATTCGTATAGAATAGAGATTCAGACGAGGCCAGATGGGAGTCACTGTGTCTGCAGGCCCACTCGGGAACATTGCCTGCATACAGCATTTGACCATGGATGTTACACTTACTAGATAACTTTTCCCTGGCACTAGGCCACAACATCTGTGATCCGTTCTAAGAATGTAACTCCCGTTTGCAAGTTGCATAAAGAAGGGCTCTATCTGAGTTGCAGGTGTGACTAGCTGTTGGCATGAAAGGTTGTTAGAATTTCCATCACATGCTCCGTGTAAATTAATACCCTGACACAAAAGTATACCGCTTAGTGAATGTTTACAATTTTCACCACTAAGAAATACATTTTTGTCGCTGTCACTATAGCAAGAATGTGTGTATGGTAATTTCCATTCTGATTTTACATATCCTTTACCCAATTGTTCATACTGGTCGGTAGGTATGTATTCAAGGCATTTTTTAAATCGGAAAGTTGTTATCGGAATAGTGATAATTCCGTGTATTATCCATTCAATGACAGGACTCTCTGACATTGTCAATGGTAATCTCTCAAGTTTTTCGATGCTCAGGATTGTATAGTCTGCTCCTTTCTGTGCCAAACTGATCTGTTTATCAGTAAGGTTAAAAATGGAAAATAATGACGTTGTGTTGATTAAACGCCAAGGCACATAGCCTGAACGAAGATTTTGCAGCGTCCAGCCTAATTGTATAATAGAACGTAATTGAGCTTGGCCATGTTGTAACATTAGCAAGTCTCTGTCTATCACATCAAAGGCAGAGGATACAATATTGTCCAACGAATATATTCTGGAAGACAGAGTCATTAACCCATTGTCTACTACAGAAAGTAATTTCTCCAAATTAATACGATCAATTTCTCGTATTTTTTCAGCTGTTTCAATTTGTTTGACTTTCCAAGCCTCGTTGTAAGCAGCATAGATACTGGTCGCTATGAAACGCTTCTGACGCTGTTTGCGTGGTCCAAGAATGAAATCGCGCAAATCAGCACCATCTTTTAGTAAAGACAAGTGTTGCTTAATTTCAGCCAGTGTGGATGATGTTAGCCATTCAAGGCAGAGTTTCCCTACACTGTATGTTGTTATTATCCCTGGATGTTGTCTCTGGGAGTATCTCGGGTCTAGTCTGGTCATTTTTAACCCCTGTGTTTTATTCAGGAATCTATCTTGACAGATGTTTGTGTCAGTAGGCCAGATTAACCACTTTTTCCAATCAGGATGTGTTCTGTTAAAATGTAAAACTTGTGACACGTCTAACTCAATATCTGCAGTTATATTTTCAGGCATTGGCTTTGGTATAGACGGTGTTTTAAGGTCTTTGATCTTAGCTAGGCCAAGACAGGATGTTTGGTGTATTGTGTCATTTAAAAACAACATTTGTTCTGGTATCATGCAGGTTCTAAATAGTGCTTCAATGCCTTGTACCTGCCAATCTTTTGTACCCCAAATGGTTTTCGTTTCAATGTTATTTTTCCAATAATCAAAACCAAATGTCATCATTTTGTCATAAAATGCTTCTGAATATATCAATTTAGAATTTGTCAGCATTGTTTTCATTCCTGTTTTATCTAACAGTTTGTAATAAAACGTTTCTGCATCACTGGTGTTAAAACCCTGAGAAGTATTTGAATTTCTCAAAAAATGCTTTAGAACTGCTTTTAGGTGGTGTAGCACAATGTTCCCATTGATTTTACATAAAAACATTTCTAGGCTGTGCAGATTTATGCAAGTAATGATCACCATAGTGTGTGTAGCAGAATAACTGCTCATAACTAGATGAACCTTGTAAATAATCATGATCTGTGAATCTAGCTGTCATTACTAAATCAGACATCATGTCATTAATACTGTTAAAGTCCCAATCATCAGAGAATGTACTAGGATTTACAAAGTCACATAAGGAAACCTTCAGTTGATGAGGATACTTCAGGATTTCGACCGGACCATAGATCTCATAGTCTGTTTTCTCCCATACTACCCCACCAGGTATTGGAATTGCTGTGACATTTACTGTTGACAGTTCTCTTTTCTTCACATGGGATGGTCTGTGTGGTTTCAGGACTAGGTTGATGTTCTGACTTGCTGTGTCCATTCAATTGTAATAAACTTTCCTAAAATTAAAACTAAAATTAGGCATAGTAGGAGTATGAATACCCCTGAAATAATCCAATGCTCAATCAACGGTGAATCCAGATATAATTCTTTGATTTGTTGAAGGAGTCATGTTGTATTTTCTTTAGAATACTTTTTTGTTTCTGGCATCACTTCTGGGTCGTTTTGATCTTCAGAGAAGTTGTCGAAGTTGATGAAATAACCAGAGGCAGTTCTGTCAATTGATGGGATTGTTCTTTCAATCTGTCTCTCCGTAGCACTTTCTGATGCCACATTAGTGTAGACTGGTGTTGTTTCTTGACGAACTGTTTCAATCTGTGTCTCAAGAGGCACGAGTTCCATGGCATTATTGCATAGTCCTTCATTGTGCACTGCAGGCTGATCGAATATGATTAGTCTTTCAGTTTGAACCTCTTGGATTGTTGCAAGTTTGGGTATTCTGTTGTTTCTTGGGAGTCCACTGGGCCTACTGTTGATTATAGGCCACATGCTTGTGGTTTTACCAGGTCGATAGACACGACTCTGTTCTCCTTTTTACCAGCAAGGGGCGGTAGCACAACTGATCTTGTTCCGGTGACTGCCAAGACAGGTACTGCTTTTCTGTAAGAAGGCCCAAATTCCTTCTTCACCGCGATCTTTTCTCTGACTAGATCCCCAATCTTTGGAATCCAGACAGGCCTTGCTCGGGCTGTTGCTTGTGGTGCCTCGTCAGTGGTATCTGGCTGTTGCTTTAACTTTATGTTGCTTAAGGATTTTCTTGTTTCATTCAGTTCCTGTAAAACAGCCAAACGATCTTTGATGTCAAAGTTTGTTGTTTTTTCTTGTACCACTGACATTTGACTATCAAGGTCCTGAATGTTCATTCTAATTCCGAACAATAGTTCGTATGGGCTGAAACCTTTTAGAGAATTTCTTGGCAAGTTATTAAGACTAGTCTGGACACTTATTAAATGTTTGACCCACCCAGCGCCTGAACCTAATACCTTCGCTGTTATAGATTGCTTTATGTCACGGTTTTTTCTTTCTACCACACTATTCCCTTCGGGGTGCGACGGACAAGAATACCGCAACCCAATTCCCATGCTGGCCATGGCCTCCCTATAAGCTCGAGAGCTGAAAGCAGGACCCTGGTCAGAATGGAACGTGGTAATTGTGTATGTGCCGATAAAGACTCGCAAATCTTTTATAACCGTTCTAGCGTCAGCCGAGCGCTGGGCCACATCCATATGAACCTCGTACAGGAATCCACTGCTACCATGATATATCTATAGTTTCCGTCCCTTTGTAGGGGACCACAGTGGTCCAGGTAAACACATGCAAATGGTTTATCCGAGATAAGAAGGGGTGTCTGCGCTAGTCGTTTTACTGTTGATACTTTTATCCTTTGGCATATATTGCATTCTAATACATACTTTTTAGTTTGTATTCCCAAGCGAGGCCACCAATATCTCTGTTTTAATAGTGATTTTGTTGCGGAAACGCCAGCCTGTGCAGAGGCAAGCCCTTCGTGTGCCGCTTTGATTAGTCCTAACCTGTGTTCCCTGTTTGGAATTACCCTATCCCCCACTCCAGGGATTCGAGCAAAAGGAACATTATTCGTATCTGTTGAATATAAGTATTTTTCTGGAAAGCCTTTTGGGAGTGTTTTCTTATCATTTTTTACTGACGCACTGACAGCTTGTAGAATATCGCTGTCTATTTTTGTTTGTGACCGAGTTATCGCAGCTACGGAAGCCGTTTGCGCAGCTGCCTTCGCGGCTTCATCAGCCAATGAATTCCCTGCAACGTGAACGCCATCACGTTGATGACTCAGTGTATGTATCACGTGAGTCTTTTGTAGTTCTTTCTGTAAAAGAACTACCTGTTCCCAAAGCATTTTATGCTTTATTGTGCCACCTTTTGCATCTTTGAAACCATTTTCCACCCAATTCTGCAAGTATTCATTATAAGATTGTACGCAATAAAAAGAATCGCACACTATTAGTGTGGGGAATTCGCGATCGGTATTTTCTAGCGCCATCTTAAATGCTACTAATTCAGCTCGTTGAGCCGAGCAATCTCCTAGAGATTGTGTTTTGGTGACCATTGGTCTAAATTTACCTTTGTGCCAGCGACCTTTAACAATCGCGCACGCAGCACTGTAAGCTTGCTTACCCCCGACTGCGGGTTGTGCTGATCCGTCAGTATATATAATACTTCCGTATTCTTCGAGAGGCAGGATTTCAATTGGCAGAGGACATTCATATTCATATTGTAAAAATTCCTGTGTTTTTAAGTTAGGATCAAATTCATAAACTACGTCTGTTGCAGCAAGAGAATTAACCCACTGGATCCATCTCGGATGCAAAGCCTTTGCATTAGGAATGCTTGCTTTAGTTACCGCTTCTAAAGCCGGTATAGGTGTTACGATTATTATTCGTTTACCTTGTGCTAGGGGCCTTTCTTTCGCTACAGCAGTCTGAACCGCAGTTAGAATTTTCTCCGTTGAACTGAATTTTATATCAGCCTTTGTGTACAAATGTGATTTGTATGCTATTGGTACCTTTTCTCCCTCATTAGAGGTTAGGTACGTGAATCCGCATCTTCCTGGGATGACTCGGATTACAAGATCACATGTGTTGTCACGTGTATCTAATTTTGTTTTTGCTAACATGTCTGTTTGCAGTGATCTCAAAATTTCTGTGTGTTTTTGAGTCCAATTGATTTGTTTAAAATCAGGTTTAATTAGTTCGTAGAGAGGTTTAACCCTCTCTGCGTAATTTAGGATGTAAGTTCTTCCGAAATTCAGAAAACCTAGAATGGATTGTAAATTCTTCAGCGTTTTTGGAGCTTGGAGTACAGCGCACTTCTCTAAGAAGTTGTCCGCTAGGCTTTTCCCTTCACTTGATAACTCGTACCCTAAGAATAGTACTGTCAGATGGGCAATTCGAGACTTTTTAAAGTTGAATTTGTAACCCTCTGCTGCGAACCCAAGTATAATGGTGTTCACTCTTTTCAAGTGAGTATCCAAGTCGTCGTCTGTGAGATAGATATCATCTACGTAAGATAATGCCTCATCATCATAGATTTGTAGTAACTCTGTTACCCTAGCTGAGAATAGTCCTGGGCTGTTCTTGAACCCCTGTGGGAGTCGACAGAATTTTTCTGCGACCCAAATGCTGAGAAAGCGGTCAAATATCTGCTTTCTGGTGCAATGTTTTGACAAAAGAAACCATTAGATATGTCTAATGTCATTTTATATTTTTTCCTAACTATGTTATTCATTAGGGCTGCACTATGCGAGTTTTGTACTGCAAATGTTTTGCAACATGTATTAAGGTGTCTGTAGTCTACTAGATGATATGAATTGTCTGGCTTGGAGACAGGAAACAAAGGATTGTTCATTTGAGAGGTGCATGTTTCAATCACCCCCTGGTATTCAAGTTGATCTAAGATCTCCCTGACCTGTTTTTTAGCTTCTTGCTTAATGGGATACTGCCGTTGGGCAGTTGGTTCACTTTTTAGTTGGATTTTGTGAGGAAGAGAGTCCTCATCCCATCCTACATGATTTTTATATAATGCAGGTGCCTGGGCTACTGCCCATTTCCTTGCATATGTATATTTTTTGTGAATCGGAATGTGATTCGAGAAGGCAGGCATAATCACTTCTTCGCCACGAGGGCACTCCCTGACAAACTCTGGGGGCCAATCTTTTTCAGCTAACAGAATATCATAGCCTTTTGAGAGCTTATCCCAAAATAGACCTCTTATTTTCCTAGTCTTATCACCCTCTATACGCAATGTTATTTCGTATATTTTATGGGGCTCGCTAAGTCTGGTGTCGGCAGTTTCAACCTGAATGTATTCATTCGTGTCCACTGTCTCCAGATGACTCATCAAGATCTTGCGCGCTATACTGATTTCTGCTGCACTGTCCAATATTGTCAATGCCCACTCCCCGTTTTTCAACTGTGTCCTCAGTATTCTCGGCATGGTTGATTACTCTAATACTGGCTACCTTCTTTTTTGAAAATTGAGATTTTTTACTCTGAGCAGGTTCCTTGTCTTTGGACTTGGTGTGCTCTCCTGGGTCTGACCGCCCTCTTCTTTCCGATTTCTGTGGAAAAGATCGAGAGGGACGTGTATCAATACTTTGATATCTATCAGGTTTTTTCAGATTATCCCTATTTCTAAGGTTATATCCTTTCTCAGAGGGCTCCCTCTGGGGAGACTGGTGTTCTCGAGTCGGAGTTCTTTCCCTCCGTCGAGGAGACCTTCCTCTGGACTGGAAAACTTTTTCCTTGGGAGTGGATTGTTTATTTCCATCCCAGCTCTTTTTAGGAGTGTTTGAATTATTTTTAATAAATAATTTTTCAGGATTTTCGAGCAGTTGGGGCTTTACCGGTTTCCCACCCAAGCTGTCTCTACCTAATTCTTCATAGCATTTTTCTATGATTTTGGCAAGCTCAATTGGATCTTTTATATCTGTTTCCTTCAACTTCTGGCGGATCGCTAATAATATAGCCGAGACCTGCTTGAAGTCTTTCAGTAATTTCATACCTAGATTTAAAGCTGGCTCTGGACCATATTCATTTTGAATCTGTTTTAGCACTTCTGGTATTACCGCCATAGACGGAACACCGTGTATTTTTGTGTAAATGGAAGCAAAGACTGTACCCCAAGTGTCGCAGTCCTCCACGTGTGGTGCGATTCCCATAGTAAGGCAGATGGTCAAGATTCTGTGTTTCTCTATAGGGGTAGTATCAGGAAATACTGCCTCTATTTGAGTGATTTTCTGTGCTAACCAGAAAGGAATTTGTTCCCTTTTTACGGGTGTTTTACCAAGACATGACTGTATGTTCTGTGGTGTAATTTTATTAGTGTTCCCCTGATGAGGGGTCAGCTGTGGTACATTAACAGCTGGCTGGACTGTTGCAGTCCGCATTACATATTGGACTAATTGCCTATGTATTTTTATAAGTGTTTTTAGCTGTACTAACAGCTCTTCTCTAGACATTTTTGCAATGTCAGGATGTGGTGTGTAGCTGGCTAGAACCGGCCACGTTGCTCCTGGTCTACCTAGTGGACCGAGCCTGGTAATGTGATCTTTATGTTTTAGGGCGCCATTAAACCAGAGCAGGTGCTCTTGGAATTTAAGTGGAATTTCAATCTCCTCGAAAGGAGCGTACTCTTCCGGAGGTTCCTCTATTTTGTAATAGTGAAACTCTTTTGTTGTAGCGTTTGCCGCTGGAAAGTTTATCCATGAATAGAATACCTCTGTCTGCCGATATTCGTGAGCCTCTATCACGAAAATTACTGTACCACCTTGTGGTGTCAGTCCGTTTTCTATAAGTTTTAAAGTTATAGATTTTCTTAAGTGGACCGGGATGATAATTGCATCCGGGTCAGTGTATTCGGGACCTTGCTGAGTCGCATCTGCTGCGGCCCCAGTGGTTCCGTTTTCTCCTGGCATTGTATAAATGCAAGGTTTGCAGAGTAGGTCTCCAAGGAGACAAAGATTAGGTGCACAATATTTTGGAACACTGTATCCTTCAACGTTGAATAAACCAGAGCTTTACATAGGAATCTCTTCCTACTGAGTTCGGGCGGATTTTAACCTTTCACCCACTCCAGACGTCTATTGGAGTATTTACGGGAGAAAGGGGTGTGAAATATGCACGACTGAGTTACTCTAACGTCCTGCGTTAGTTTATGGCCTTACCAAACGTTTGGGCACCATGTAGTGTAGTTCCTAGTTTCCCACTAGGCCCTGCGCATTGGAATAACATAAACAGTAGTATCGACGTAGAAGTGCGGATCTTCCAGGCCTCTACTGACTATGCTAAACTTAATTAGGTTTGTTACCAACTAGCTCAGAGGTCACTGGAAACTTTCTTCTCTGCATGGGAAGTGATCAGCTTCCCTGGCACAGACAAGAAGGGATTCAGCTTTCCAACAACCGTGCAACATGACAACTTTGCTCCTCAGATCAAGAGTCAATCTCTAGGTTCGTGTGAAACAATAGACATGTATTTCACTCAGTCAGGTTAGTGCAGTTTACTTTCACGTTTGTCAATAAAGGGTTAACATTTATTGAACAGTCTTTCTTCTCGTACAAGAGAAATGTATTGCCACAATTGCAAGACTTGTTATGATAAAAAGTACGTACAGTAAGATAAGTATTGCGAAATAATACTGTAAAAGCATTGATATGGTTTCTTAGCCATACAATGGTTTAAAAGTAATAAAACATATATACATTCATATATACATTGGGCTAAAATACTCAACTGGTGCTTCTAACTAAGCCTACCCCAGTGTGCCTGACCTAAGCCTAACACGTGGAAGGGGAGTAAGTAAGTAGCTTTAAGTTAAGTTGGTTTTGCCAAGGTTTGCTTCAAGAATTCTCAATAAGGGTTTAGTCAACACCATACCTCTGAATAGAATGATGGAGGTCTGGTATCTCCTTCAGGAGGAACTCGGTATCCCAGTCACCCGCGAGGGCAGACTAGAAACGCTGGAGCTGGATTTCTCTGCACGAGAAAGGAAGCGTCTCTCTTCAGCGCGTCGAGGAGAAGGAGGGGGGACAGCGTCCGCGGGCAGCTTGCTTCTGCTGGATGTCTTCGCAGAGGGACGGCTGTTCAGCTCCTAGTTACACCACACCATCGTTCGCGCTTTAGCAGCGATAATGGTATCAGCAGCTTCAGGCGACGGGCAGCAGCATCAGCGTACTGCAGACAGCTAGCAACAGGCAGAACAACAGCAATTGCTTAAGGCAACGTTGGTAATATTTATACCTGAAAGGTGCCTGGTTTGACGTAAGTTTGCTGGACATAAGACGTCAATTAAAGATGTCACTAGGAAGTGATAGCTATCAGTTGCTCATTAGAGTTCCATTACTAATCAAAACACAGCAAGCGGGGATTTCCAGGTTTGCTGAGTTTTTATCTTGTTGAAGAACTCGGAGTGTTAATCTAGGAATCTCAGATAGTGACTTCTGCTCTGTCATTGCACGAATTGGTTGCAAAGGAAGTGGCAGAGAACTATTCTGGAATGTGGCTCTGTTCGTGTGAGGCCAGAGATGACTTTCTGAATATCGCACTTGAATGGTTATGCCAATATAGGGAATAAATGGATTTATAGCCGAATAGGGGCATAAGGTCACAGTATCGATCAGGAACCTAGATAAACACGCAACAGTTTTCCAACTGCATTTTGCACCGAAGTTGCAAAAAACGGCAAAATAAAAAAACATTCAAAAATGTTTATTTCGAGGACGACACTTCCTTCTATGTCTTCATCTGTAGGTAGTCCCCTTTCCAAACCTTCTGCGCGCCACCCAGACAGCCATGTGTTTATAGCTGAGGTTTGCATACAATTAGACTGTCGCTGCATTATAAGACTTATTCTCCCAATCTCCCTTCTTCTTTTCCACCCGTGCGACCTTCGGTAAGCTGATGAGAGATATATGCAAATAAGGATCTAAATCTCCCGTTTGGAGAAAGGGCCTTTTCTTATGTAGTTATTTTTAATACACAAAACATTTAAACGCCAAAATGTTTCCCCTGTGAAACATTAGCTGTGAAGCTCTCTTCACTGTTTATTGTAGTTCGGCTTCCTTTTGCCTACAGATGGATGGAGTCAAGCACCCGGGTGCCCTTTTCCAATTTAGTTTTTTTTAAACTCCGCACAGCTTCTTCAAATTAAGAGAAATTGAAGAAGCACGTGCAATGCTCCTACATAGAGCGCGTGCTGTACGCAGACATGGGCCCCGCATTACAGCAGCTAGACGTGTTTGTCAGAGCTCAGGAGGTAACTTGATCTCAGTAGGTCTCCAAATATATATTTTTTGAATTCTTTTCTGTTACAGCTTTCCTGTTTATTTATAGCCACGATCGACTTTACAATTAAATAGTTTTGGCCAAGTTGTAGCAAGCTACCCGTTTTCCAGATTTATCCCTTTTCCTGTAAATTGTTAGACAGCTGAATTCTCACCTTTTTTTTTGTAACTTTCCCGTAGTAGTCGGAGGATTGTTTCCCTGCGTGTTTACTTGGTCTTTCGTTATAGAGAGTTTGACTAATTACTGTCCTCCTGTGGAGTTTTTTAGTTCTTATGTTGTTCCAAAACTTCCGCTTGTAATTTAATTTATACCGAACCTAAACAGGGATAGTGATCTATGATGTGTTGTCATGCACGTATGCCACGTATTCCAATCCACACCGCACAATAACACAGCGAACTAATCCAATCCAACTCCCACAATTCCACTACACCCCACATAAGAAAAAAACATTGCCATTAACAATGCCAGTAGCTCGAATTCCAAGTAATTCGAGGCCTATTGCATTTCCTATGCTTGTTGTTGTTTTTTACTGTTGCGCACTTTCTGTGTTGACTTAAAGTGGATGTCTGTAAAGAAAGATTCAGTCCTAGGTTCTGAATATTACTGTTGCAATACTCTCTCCCTGTCGAGAAGCGAAATAGTGTATAGTGAAATCTGGCAACTTTTTTACAGGAATAGATCCAAACAAAAAAGTAATGCCTTTTAGGACTCGCCTAGCGTTTAAATATGGTTTTCAAACATTTAAATGGCTTTTCTGAATGAAATTCCATAATGTATGTAGTGAAGTATGGCCTAGGAATAGCCCTAATTTAATAAGTGTGTGTGTGGGAGAACATCTATTGTTAAATCTCTAGAATGTTGTTTTGTCTAATATTATGTATTTTGCAAAGATGAGCTTGTTTGCTCATCTGTTATGATCTTGAAGCCCAAACGAAAGTTTTTTTTTGATGATTTTATTCACATATACTCACCCACCACATAAAAAAAACTCACTCATTCACAACCACTCACACACAGTTTAATTCAGATAGGTTGCACACTTACCTCATGTGGATAGCTGGAAAAGGAAAAGCCTGGACTTGAACTGGGCCTTTTAGACATATATTGGACACCCCTTATGCACAGTGAACTTTGGAGAGTCAGAAAAAGTAAGTTTCATGCACACAATGAAGACTCACAAACATGAGACAAGGTTGCAGATAACAAATTTGATGACGGAGTTAATTTTTCCCAGCTAAACTGAAGACATTCAACCACTTATCTTATGGGTAGGAGAACTTAATTTCACAGCTTTGTCAGTAGGTGGGCATCATAACATAAAATACTTTTCTGCCGAGTACTCCGTGCCCAAAGGAGGCCTTTTGTTAATTATAAGAATTAGCCCTGTAACTGCAGGCTTCCTTTATCCTCTGAACCTCAAGGCCATCGGTATTACACCATCTCCAAGTTCTGTTTTGGAAAATTTAGTGGATGCCCAGGTTGCCTTGGTGCGCTCTGGTCCTTAAAGCCAGTGGAATAAGTGGAGCGCACATACCACTTAACCATAATAAATACTGTAGTTTGGATGATTACGTCAAACTTGCCAAATAGACCAAGGTGGGAGACGGGTAGAGACAGTGGTGTGCATGAAAATGGACTCCCTGCCTGTCCCTCATTTAAATGCCCAGCTGAATGGTGATCAGCCAGGGCAAGGCAGTTGGGGATCACCTTCTCTGCTGCCTGCAGGCACATTCTGGAGGATACACTCTTGGCTTAGGTGTCACCTTGTAAATACATTGGATTTCTTTTTCCCGCCTTGCCTCAGACATGGCCGGAGACACACTCTTAAGAAAAGCGGATTTTGAACCTGTGAACTTGGCTATCAATGAGCTGGAAAATCCTGTACATATCCAGACATAATGATGTACTTTATTGTGAACCTGCGAACATGGTTAATGAGTTGGGGGGGGGGGGGGGGAATGTTTATACATATCCTGACCTAATGATGCACTTTATCGTGAAATTGTTTTAACTTCCATTTTTAATAATTCTAAGTTTTATTTTATGGTTGTAAAAAACAAAACTCTTCTGTGCCACACACTTAGTGTGATTGACTGCGCAGGTTCTGATTGGACCCTGCACTTTCAATCACATACGATCACAGGGTATCCAAACCGCCCTTAAGTAATGCAAATGAGCCACTGCTGAATTATTCACCAGCATCTCCGTTCATTGCTATACTCACGCACTCATCCACCCTGATGGCCTTCTCTTTCTGTGAAGTCAGCAATGCAGCAGAGCCTCTCCTGCCTGGCCGCCCCCAAGAGTTCCGGTGCTCTCCCAGACCAAGGAAAAGTTCAGGTACTCCAAAGGAGATAGATCAAAAGTAAGAGAATTGGTACCGGCCCACTTAAAGCACTGCATCCTAACACAGGGCGAATCCATACTTAGTCATGTTGGCACGCCTAAGGGCAACACTAGCTGAACCGATCTAAGGCCTCTACAGTCAAGAGTGACTTGGAGAACATGGAAAGACGTATCACAAATAGAAGGGGAGATGTAAAGCGCACTTGGCCAACCCCACTCAACCGGAATGGATGGCAGAACCTGCAGCTTGGAAGACTGACTTGCCAGGGAATGGTTCCAGTGGCCGCTGGTTTCTGCATTTGAACCTTGAAGGCTAGAAGATTATCCTGCAGGATGGCAAGAAACTGAACTATCACTGTGGTTTGTGACCAACTGTGGGTCTGGGATCCAGCTGTGTCGAAGTCGGTCGTTGCACTTGCCTCAAGGAGGTGTAAGGTTTTAGTGCAAATCCATCTACAATTCTTTGTAGATAGGGATGTACGTCGAAACCCTTGGGTGGTTGCATGGGAAATGCTACAGCAGGACTCCAAAAATAAATTCTAAATCAACGTGGCCATTTCCCAGAATCTTCAGAACACACATTCATTCAACAGTGGGGCCCATTGCACTGCGCACTTACCCTACTCATTTAAACTTGTCTTCAAAGATTTGACCAACAAACCTGGAGTCCTACTATAGCATTGGCAGAGTGTCTAAACCGATTTAACTATTTATTATTTACACTTGCAATTTAAAGCGATTTACCATGGTTTCATTTAAACACCATTTATTTCAGACACACCACCATAATGGCAATGGATCTGCTAGAACGAAAACTAGGCGTAGGAAAAATCAAAGACCAGCTTTTACTTCTCCATTTCTCTAATTTTTATTCAAAGCAACCTTTTAGCATGTCCGACATTTATGCATTTATAAATTCTTTATTCAGTAAGAATCTTTAACTTTTTTTCAAAATGATCATTTATTTAAAAGCTCAGAAATAGACATTTAAAAGTTTAGTGAAGAACAGATAGTCCCAAATTCACTCTCTCCTAACATTTCCTAGCTAACACCCTCCTCTTATCCTAACAGTCCTGCAAAGAAAAATAATCAGTCAGAAAGCAAAGTCTTACATCCAGAAATTGATCTTCAGTCCGGCAGCATCTCCAGAGGAAATCGGAAAGAGCGATGCCTATAAGCAAAATCAGGGTTTTTTATACACTAACAGCCAGATTCATCAATGTCCCGATTTGCAAGTCCTTAATAGCGATTATTAAGGAATCGCTATTAATGACTCTCAAAACGGGATTCATGTAGAAATCGCAATATTATTTGCGAATCATACAGCTTCCTTATTTGCCATTAGCAAATTGCTAATCGCAAATAAGGATGTGATTTCAAGGGTGCCAGGGGTATCCAAAGGACACCCTGTAGTACCCCTGAAATGTAAATGTAGACTGATGTTGCGCACACACGTCCTTTGGACGTGTGTGTGTGTAACATACAACTTGGAAAAATGCACTAAAGTGTATTTTTCAAAGATTTCGTTATTTACCACGAAGTCAGAATTCGGGGTAAATAGCTGCCAAAAATGGCGATTTCGCAATTCAAAAATGGTTCATGAATTGCATTTAAGGGATCTCAAATGGAGATTCCTTAAATGCAACTCCTCGCAATTTAGCGATTTCGCATTTGCGATTTTTGCATTTGGGATGATGAATCCCAAATGCAAAAATTGTGCTCGCTCAGAATCTGGCCCTTTGCTAGCCCGATTTTTCAATGATGAATCTGGCTGTAATTTCCTAACTTAATCTATCTAAAAAGTAACTAGTATCACCAATTCGAGTTCTGATTGGACACATTTGGGGTAGATGAGCGTCTCATCATTACAGCATGTTTTTCACAATGAACCAGCAGAAAAATAAAGGGTCTTTGTTTAGGACAGTCCGTGGCCTAGGCACTTCCTTCACTTGAAACATAGAGAAATATTCCCATGATTAGAGCATTACATCGTCCATGCTTGGCACCCATCCTAAGTTCGGGGGCAAGTTGTCCTTGAACCTCCCATCCTAGCATAGTCAGCTCACTCGCGCTTGCAGGCTTTGGATGCGCATGCGCTGTCTAATATTTACTCGCGGTTCATCAGAACAGCCATTTTCTTAGTAGGCCTCAAAGGCCACTTTTGGAACTATCGTAGAAACAAACACAAATTCATGTTAATTGTGGAACTAAAGCCCTTCGGTTTACCTCCCACCATTCTAATGTTTCCCCATTAGTTGTTACCTAGCAAATAAGCCACATAAATGTGTTTCACACTTGCATATCCGAGGACTTTATGGCACAAAAACGTGTACAATAAGCATATTTAAGCTGCGCATGTTTATATTTAAGCTATGCATTAATTCACATCACAATTACAACACATATTAGTTAATTTTATTGCAACATGCAAGCAAGATTAGTATTCCCATGTATGAAAAATGTATGCATCTTATTCTATGGTTGATTAATTCATAATAACATGCCATTAGTAAATATGAACGTTATGGAACATTGATTTCGAGAGGGGTGTACAGCATTTTGTTTTACCACCTCACTCCATCAATTCCCTCATCTGGTGATCCTATCACCAAACATCTTTCAAAATTTGGCAGAACATGTTTCAAATTCTTCATATTAGTATAATCTATACTCTTGTAACTTTCTCTTTTGAGTCTTTAAAAATCTTTTCTCGAATTTCTTCCATTTCTATTTCATTCTTTTCTCTTTCCCTGGCTTTTCGTTCTTGAATTGTCGTCTTTATTGCCTTTCTGAAATCTCTCCTAGCCTTGCATATACAGCATAATCTTATTTATTGCCTTTCTGAAATCTCTCCTACCCTTGCATATACAGCATAATCTTATCAGGAAAATCACTATTACTAAAATTGTTACTGGAATTAGTATTTTACCTATAATTGAACTACCTATCTCTTGGAACCAATGTTTAGATGCTTTAAAACTTCTACCTAATTTCTCAAGAACACCTTCAACCTCCAGTGGTTCAATCTCTGTATGTAACTCTGTAATGTTTGTAATATACTTTTCAATATTCTGACTTTTATCCGGAATATAAGTACAACAATGTTGCACTTTCAATATTCCAGACTCCTCCCTCTTTTGCTAAAATTATGTCAAGGGCAAGTCGATTTTGCATTACCATAGCTCTCATAGCAATCATTTTCGTATCAACCAACAGGAAACCTCCTGCTGTATCTGTTGACAATCAATCTACTAGTGTGGACAATTTTTGGATTCTATTTGCATTAAATGAAATTCCAACTACTGGTATCAGTGCTCCAAAAAAATCACCTATTTCTAAAACACTCTCTCTTCTTTTACGATTTAAGACTTTACCTATCTCATGCTTTCCATTAGTACATCTATCTACATGGAAAATTTTAGGAAAGACCAAACCCACACTTATAAGCAATCCTTCTTTCCTCAACCGTATTTATGAACGTTCTTTCTTCAATTCTCAATTTACATGTCAAATTGTGATTAAAAGCATATTCATGTGTCAACTCGTCTATTTCCAAGAAATACTCTCCCATTTCTTTAGCAGGCTTCTTTTTGTTCAATGTACTATCAATTTTCAGTTTTGCAAAAAATTCATCTACATTTGAATAATTATATTCCAATTTCCCAGTCTGATAAAACAAACTTGCTATTACACTGCAGGTTACACCTTATGTAAGAGGAAGGTGGTGATAGGTCACCCCTTCTGACACTGGCAATTTTACACAAACATAACAATCATCAACATTCATAGTCTTAATATATTCAAGCAATAGCTTTGAAAATGTATCTTGTGTAAAGTCACTAATTGACTGATCCTAATGCACCTCTGGCCTATCACATGTTTCTCATGAGTTTCTACTTTCTCACTTAGCTTATTTAAACTTACATTTGATTTCAATTTTGTTAAATTATCTTGAAAAGGAATTACAATTGCTAAAATCACCCATAATATCAATAATCCCATACATAACGTACAGCATCTACACCATTTTCTAAAATTAAAACACTTTGTTTTATGATTATTAGTAGGCATTTTCCCCAACACCATTTCTTCGACCTTGAGTCACCTATAAGTTCCACAATAATGGTTTACTAACAGTTTTTTCGACCTTGTGTCAATTCTATTCTGGACTATATTATAAGTTGTTTTTCTAACAAGTTTTCTTCGACCTTGTCAACTCCGAACTCGCCTATATTTACAATATCCGTCTCACAGGACTTTTAGGCTTTTACTTAATATCATATACTTTGAGTACCAATCAGTTTTCTCTTAAATTGACCTCCTAACTCCCTTTTCTCAATTGCTTTTGGACAGTACAAGTTTTCTTGGCTACTATTAACCTCCGCAATGGGTGGTAGGACTATGTAAGTCCACCAGGACGATTTGTACTTGCTGATTTGGTCGTCTTACTCTTTTTGGCCTTTGAACGACTTCAATTTTCTTTCCCAATATTTCTCTCTGACTAGTGATCTCATGCACTTGCTCTTTTGACTCTTTTGCTTTGTTCGCTAGTTTGAATCTCAGTCCACCAGCTTCTTTAGGCCAATTATCTCCTTTATAGATTTTCTTTGTTTTTGGCTCTATTGTGTTCAGCTCCACTCCAAGCTTTTTCTTGGACGTTTTCTTACTGCAATTTCGTCTGAACTGTCATCAGTTTCACTTTCAGTATCTTCAACTGTATCATTGTTTATGATTTTTACAATATCTTTATCTTCATCAGACTCCGCTTTCTTCTGTCACTCTGTTAGGAACACCTTCATAATTGGTACTTGGAATCTCATCTTTTTCATGAGTTACTTCCTCTTCCCTAGTTTCAGAATTTCTGTTTCTGCCTTCAGTTTCCAGATTTTTCTTCAGCTTTCTCCTCTTCAATGACCTTATATTCACTTACTTTTGCGTCTTTTACTGGTGTCTGTCTTTACCGATTCTCGATCTTCAGAATCTGGTATCTCCACAATCTTTCCTTCACCTTCACCTTCAGACGCAGAACTGGCTTCTGATACTTCCAGATGTCAACGTTCCTGTCGATCTTCAGAATCTGGAGACTTTTCTGGTTCAACTTCAGAATCCGTCAGTTGTACTTTCACCATCGTATGGGAATTCAGGTTCAGGCACATGAATGGTGTGGCTGGCATGCACCCACCTCTTCAATCCAGCACACTTGACTGCAGTAGTACTGACTAGGATAACCTGGCGTGGTTTCTGCCACCGAGGTACCAAACAATTCGTCCTGCGATGTACCTTCATTCGAACCCAGTCTCCAGGGACTAAATCATGAGCTGGATTTTTCTCTTTGGAATTTTAATCAGTTCCCACCTGGTGGAGCACAGAAGTTACCACATCAGACATTTTTGCAGTAGTCCAATATGATGTCGTCGTTTATTGTCAACTTATTTACAGGTACATAGGCCTGCCTCATTACTCTGCCCATCAAAATCTCATGTGGACTCAGTCCAGTTCTCTTGTCCGGAATGCTTCTCCATGTCATCGGAACAAGCGGCAAAGCATCTTGCCACTTAAGTACTGTTGCCAAGCACATTTTAGCAATTCTGTTCTTAATAGTTCCATTTACCTGCTCTACCACCCCTGAAGCCTCAGGTCTGTAAGCACAATGCAGCTTCTGGCGAATATCCAGAGCTTCACAGATCATCTGCATCAACTCATTTTGAAAATGCGGTCAGCGGTCTGATTCAATGGATACTGGAAATCCAAAATGCGGTATTATTTCTCGCAAAAGCAATTTGGCAACAGTTATTCCATCATTCCTCCTTGTGGGGAATGCTTCAACCCATCGGGAGAACAAGCAAATTATCACAAGAACATACCTAAGCCTGTTGCATGGGGCAATTCCACAAAATCCATTTGAACCCTTTTAAATGGCCCACCCTCCCGTCCTATGGTTCCCAAACTCACAACGGTTTTTCTGTTTGGATTAAATTGCTGACATATCCGGCATCTTTGGCACAAACTTTCAGCAATCATCCTGAACTTGGGATTATACCAAGTTTGTCTGAAAAGACAAATTGTGGCATCTCTTCCAATATGGGCTTGACCATGGTACATTCGAGCCATGTCTGAGATCATGCTATCGGGCATTACTAGTCTTTCATCTTTGTAAACACAAATTTCATCTTCTTCTCTGTCTGCACCCTGCTTTTAACCAAATATCTTTTTCTTCTGCTTCTGCCTCTTCTTGTACCTGTTTCACTTCCTGCCATGTCTCAACGACAGTAGTTGGCATTAAAGGACTCGGAACATGTTCTTTTTGACTTTTCCCTGTTGATTGAAATTAGATTTTTCGTGCAATGCTTTGCAATGGCATCCGCATAATTATTTCCTCTAGAAATATAATCTTCTGTCTTTTTGTGAGCTGAACACTTTGCCACAGCTATTCTTTCAGGAAGCTGACTTACATCTATCAATGTCTTCACAAATTCAGCATTCCGAATAGGTGTTCCCGCAGAAGTCAAATAACCTCTTTGAGACCAGAGTTGTCCATAATCATGAACAACTCCATATCCATATTGACTGTCAGTCACTATGGTTACTTTTACCTCTTTTCCCAGTTCACATGCTGGTATCAAAGCAATTAACTCCGCTACTTGAGCAGAAATAATTCCTTTCAAACAAGATGCTTCCAACACTTCTACTGTATAAATGGCATAAGCAGCGCTCATGCCACTTTCTGTTCTCAAACATGATCCATCCACAAGCATCACCAAATCTGATTCAGGTAATGGTTCATCCCTAATATCTGGCCTAGGTTTGGTTCAATACTCCAGAACATTCAGACATTTGTGATCAAGCTCACCTTTCACTTCTGCTTCAATAGTGTCAGGTAAGAGTGTAGAAGGATTAACATTCACACATCTGGCAATTGTCACATTTTCAGCTCCCAGAATTACTTTTTCATATCGAGTCATTCTGCTGTTGGTCAGGTATTGTGTTTTTGCTCTTGTGAGGAGAATCTCCACAGAATGAGGTACATACACCCTCACAGGAAATCCCATCACAATTCCTTCACTTTGCTCCAAACTTGCACTGGTTGCTGCTACTGCTTTTAGACATCCTGGCAAGGCCTTTGCAACAGGGTCCAAAACGGCCGGGAAATACGCAATTGGTCTTCTCATTTTTCCATGTCTCTGAATTAACACTGACAATGCACATCCTTCGCGCTCACTGCAGTACAATTCAAACTGTTTTTCATAATCGAGCATTCCCAATGCTGGTGCTTCACACAGTTTTGTTTTCAGCTGTTCAAATGCTTCCATTTCAGTTTTGGTCCAAACTATTGGGTCTCCGATATCTGCTTTTGTCAATCTCTGTAATGGTTTGGCAATCAATGAAAATCCACTGTTTACAGTAACCTACCATTCCTAGGAACATTCTCACTTGTCTTTGAGTTTTAGGCGGCTGCATTCCTTGTATAATTCTGATTCTTTCTATTGTGACTTGTCTGATTCCTTTGGCAAGTTTGTGACCTAAATATTGTACTTCTTTCTGACAAAACTGTAATTTAGAAGGAGACACTTTGTCCCTCTTCAGCCAAATGATTCAACAATGCTACTGTCAGTTACACATGCATCTTTTGTTTTTGATGCAATCAAAAGATCTATGTATTGTGCTAATACAGACTTTCTAGGCATGTTCAAGATTTCTAATGATTTCTTTAGCAAATGATTAAAGATCGATGGACTCTCAGTGTACCCTTGTGGAATTCTACACCATGCTAGAATACGATTCTGGAATCGAAATGCAAAAAATTGGTTGGCTTTCTGAATGCAATTGAACAGTAAAGAACTCATTGCACAGGTCCATCACTGTATACCATTCCACATCATGGGGAATTAGGTACAAAATTACTGCTGGATTCGGAACAATCGGGCAACATGGAACAACAATTTTATTAACCTTTCTAAGGTCCTTCGCAATTCTAAATGGCTTTTGCTATCCCAGGATTGGTGAATTACAGGTGCTGCTTTCTATATTTCTCTTGGAATTCCCTGTTCAATAATTTTATCAATCACTGGAGGGATTCCTTCAATTATTTCTAAAGTCATCTTACACTGAGGTATATTTGGGTAGCTTGCACCTTCTTTTACTGTAACTCACAGGATCAACACCTCATCAATCCTATATCCTTTCCAGTAAAATCCCATACTTCCTCTTTCACTACTTCTTTCAATTTAACAGGAATCTTTTCTCGATCAAAAACAGGAAATAGCTTGCTCTGCTCTGCCTCAATCATGAGCATAGTCATTTTATACAAACTATCTTTATCTGAGGTTTGGAATTCTATGCCATCTGGTGAACAATATATGGTACAGCTCATTTTGCACAGAATATCCAAGCCTATCAAATTAACAGGACTAGTATCACACACCACAAATCGATGCATATCTTTGTAATTTCCAATTTCTATTTCAACTGGTTCTGTCAAAGGAGTTTGTATCTGTCTATTAGCTACACCTAAAACTTGGATGGTCTCTCCCGAGATTTTGAATTTCCACTGATCTAACAATAGAACGGGTAGCACCAGTGTCCACTAGGAAAGTTATTTCCACATCATTCACCTTTCCGTTCACAAATGGACCAGACTGATCTACCTCGAGTGGCTTCAAGCACACACTCTTCTCCCTCTCTCAGGCACCGTCATAAACTTTCACCTGACTCACTGCCACCTTCTTCTTGTAACCAATACTGAGGACACGCATTCACTCTTTGCGGTCTTTTTACCTGCTCACCTCCTCTGAATCCTGTCTCTGCACTGTATCTCTGCTAGATTACACTGTTTGGCAGTGGCAGTTGTGGCACCTGACGTTGCTGATTTGCTATCTGCTGTTGTGGGTATTGTGGATTTACCTCAAACTGCACCTGCAAATTCAACGAATTATTTTCCATGTTAATTCTTGGCTTACATTTACACTTTCTTCCAATGCCCCAACTTGCGGCAAATAAAACAAGGGAGCTTCTTCTTTAGTTCATCTGTGTCCCACTAACCTTGATTTACCCTTGAAGTTTCCTTTATTCCCTGCATTCTTATTTTCCATTTGCGCCACCTGCTGTTCCGCTACTTTTACTTGTGCCCACATGGCTTTCTCTTTCAGCTTTTTCTGTTTTGCATTAATTTCTTCACTGCAATATTTCGCTTTTCTCAACTTCATCCACAGTACCTGACTGCCAACCTGTCATGTTGTGTCGAATCATGTCTCTAATCTCTGGTCTTAACCCATACACATCTGTATATAAAGTCTCATATGCTTCTCATTTAATTCTTCATTAACCACTATACTGTTTAAAGACTAGCAGCAATCTTTCATAAAATGAATGTACAGATTCTTTCAGTTCTTGTGTGGTCCGGTCTATTTTTACCCAATCAGTTTCTTTTGGAGGTATTTTATTTTTCAACCATACTATTACTTGTTCATATTGCCGCATTACATCTGGTGACGGAGCTCATGTGACTTTCTCCAGCAAATTCTTCTCTTGGCCAATCTATAGCTATTTTACATTCTGTCCATAAATCTGCTGGCATTACTATGTCAAACAATCCATCCAGATCAATCCATAAAACTTTTGACACTTTCACAAATCTGTCTACTTGTCGATACCATTCTACTGGTTTTTCTCTCAATCTCGGAAAATCATTAGTAAACGACAATATATCCTGTCTGCTCCAAGGAACATGTACATATCCTCTTCCAGGTATCTCTCTCATGGGGAACTCAGTTACCACTGCTTCTTTTTCTCTAATTGGAAAAACTAAAGTGGATTTATCACTATTTTCTTCTCTTCTTTGCCCATTTAAGTCTCCACTTGCTCACATCTCCCTATCTTCGCAGCAGCACAATCAGCTCTTTTATCTGTGCTATTCTCCCAGCAGTATTCATATTTTCAATGTATTTTTCTGCAAAATCCACTCTCTACGATTTCTGCAATGATTTAATTTTTGAAAATGTCACTCCTAATTCACTTGCTAAATCCTCTAATTCATCATACACTGTTTTGGATTTCCATATAATGCTTTTACCCATAAACATAAGTTCATCATCCTGATACGTTTTTAATCTATCTGTTCCAATAATTAATTCTTCCATATCTACTTTTAGTTTTGCTACATCTAATACTTTTGGTTCATTTTCTTTTAACCGTTTTAATCCAGTCACTCAATTCCTTATCTGACGGTCCTATAGGAGTTTGTATTAAGTTTATTTTATCTAGACTTTTCTCTGGTGTTGCAGAGTAAGATTCTGCACCAATCTTATTTGTATAATGAACTTTGGTTAAGTTTATTCAGGTGGATTTACATTATTAGTCCGCTTTATTTCTGACAAATCGCAATAAATATTTTCTCTTATTTTCTGCAAACCTTGTTGTAACGGGATTGTCAAGCTTGGTTCTTTTATCCTCTAATTTTCAAATACTGGTATTACCGGCCCTATCGTTACAGGGACAGTTACTGCTTCCATGTTTTTAGTAAGGTTCTGATCAGTTCATGTGCAGAACGTTCATAATCAGAAATATTTGGTTGCACATCACTTCGATTTTCACTACTTCGCACACTCTTGTGTGAATCATTCATTTGTACAAGAGTACCTGTAATTCTGGTTTCCACAATAGGTATATTTGGAATATATTTAACTTCTACTCTGTCTGGCACATCTTTTAAACTTGAATATTGTCTTGAGGTTTCATTATTTCTTTCATCTATTACCGGGGCATTCGGAGTAGTCCATAAAGAACTTGGCTGATATGTTGGCGGTCTCCTAGTTAATATTTCTTCTAACACAGAATCTTCTGATTGACTATCACCATAACTTTGGTTCGCTATTTTCTTTTCTGTACATTTCAGACCCTAATACTTCACTAACCTAATTGGATACATACCATCAAACATATTACTATTTCTCCATCTACGCATTCTACTCTTGTTTCTCCCCATGAATCTCAACCTCTACCCTTTGGTCTGATATGCCTACATAGTCTTTCACTCTCCTGATCATACATTTCATCCTCCAATTCAAATAAAGCCTCTGTGTCGGTCTAGGTCTTGGCTCAAGTTTCATCATCTTGTCTCTAAAATTTCTCAAAGCTGCCAAATCAAACTTTCCTTCTTAAGGAAAAGGGTAATACACCATCATCCTGAGTATACTTTGCCCAATTCTCTAACCAAATGCAGGTATAGTAACCATATTTTGATGACATAAAAGAAGCGGACGTTTTCGGTGGAGGAAGAAATTTTCCCTCTCTAGTCACAATTTCTTTGTCTTTTGAAAACACATTCTTTAATTTCTTAAACCATGAAGGTTTCTTCTTCTCTTCTTCGTAATAGTACGACGGATGTATGACGTTACCACGCATACCATTACCACGCATACCACTACAACGCGGTATTTACAACGCATACCGTTACAACGCATAGCGCTTTGAGGTGCTGGATAGTGGTAAGTATAATTTTATATTCCAACTCCAGTCCCCGTGGATACTAGGGAAGGTGTTGGATATAAAATTAAACTTATTCCCTATCCTAGAGCGCCCCCCAGCGCAATGCGTTGTAATGGTATGCTTGGTAATGCCTGCGTTGTAAGTGTAGTGCGTGGTAAAAAATGCGTGGTAACAGTTGTACACCTAGTACGACATCTTTTCCAGTAATTCTGTCTTGCAAAAAATTGCGCACTTCCCTGTTACTGTTCCATACACCCACCTATTGCAGCGCGGTTCACACTAACGCATCAATTAGAACAAGATATGTTTTCTTAGTGCTTAACCAATCACTTTGCTGCTTTTCCGTGATGAACCTATCAGCCCCTACTCTGTCTTGGTCATGAGGACCAATCCCAATGCGACACTTTTGATGTCACCAGCGTTCCGGCTTCTGCAGCGCCGACTGACCCCTCCTTTACAGGGTTTTTTCTAAAAGCGGTATTTACAAGATATTTCACAAAATTCATTAGTAACTTACACAAAACAATACCATTTGCCTGTTTCGCTATAAAGTGATAGAATTTTCGATTATACAAGTATTCTGTAACCGGAGTAGACTATGCTTATCTCCTCAATTTACTAACTCTTTGATAAAGCAGCACTACTGGCCTTACCCTTCTATCAGGCAATAACAAACTCATTTCTCCAGGATAGCACATACAGAGATCTTTTCCACCTCCTTAGAGACAAACCCAGAGTTTCACCAGAACGCGTACTGCAATTACACACGTTCATACAGAAATCCCTTTTCAGATTTACATGAACTCTGTATCATCAGTAGGCAGTGCTTTACCTCTAGCCCACCACAGAATTCCTCTATCGTTAGTAAGGTAGATGCCACTCCTTTACCCTTCTAACAAGCTCCGTTTAAGTCCACTACTCTCCTCAGCGACAAGTTTTAGTCAGGATACCCAATGATCCCTATACTTGAAAGCCAAGATTTCATAGACTGCCTTCACTATGCATTTATCCTTTCACACCTAATGTCCTTAAACCGTGATATGCGACAGTACCACCGCAGTATTCGACGATACTACTTTGAAACAGACCAATGCACTGTGCGACTTTACTTGCCGCACTTCCTCTGCCTGCAGACAGACGCGCTAGCTTCACGCAACACTTGTAAGCTTTTTCTGAACTACATATAACATAATACTAACTCAACAGATGTTAGTTCATAACTCATTACATTAAACTCCATATAGTACTTGAACGACCGGAGGACAGGCTGACATTCGAGGGGCCGTACTTTCTGAGAATTCCACTAATGGACCAAACCATGGTTGTAGAAACACTGTGACATTGAGATAACAGGAAGATTAACCAAGTAATCACTGAGATAAGGAACCAACTTGTGTTCCTGTGAAATATTATTCCTTGTTTCCTCTGTGGATTATAGAAGTACCATAGGAACACTAGAAGACCGATGCTTACTACTTTTTTGTTGCAACATTACAATGCAGCCCTGAAGAAGTCCCAGGTGGGATAAAACGCATTGCCAACAAGCAATTTTGCCATGTTTTAATGATTTTTTGAAAATAAAGAAATTATCAATGTACAATCAAGTCTCTGAAATTGCTCATTTTCAAGAAGCTATTCCTGTGATACAAGTATCTGTTACTGCAATACAAATATTTTGTTTACTTTGCATTGACATAATCTGGTGCTGGGTCATTTTGTGTGATATAGATAGTACTCTATACATAATCCTAGTTAATTTCCTTAGCAACCACTACTCTGCTACCAATATATGACTGTTACAGTGGGACTTCAAAAACTAAATTCTAAATAAACGTGGCCATTTCCCCGATTCCTCAGAACACACATTCATTCAACAGTGGGGCCCATTACACTGCGCACTTACTCTAGTCATTTAAACTTGTCATCAAAGATTTGGCTAACAAACCTGGAGTCCTACTATAACATTGGCGGAGTGTCTAAACCTATTTAACTATTTATTATTTACACTTGCAATTTAAAGCGAATTACCATGGTTTCATTTAAACACCATTTATTTCAGACACACCACCATAATGGCAATGGATCTGCTAGAACGAAAACTAGGCGTAGGAAAAATCAAAGACCAGCTTTTACTTCTCCATTTCTCTAATTTTTATTCAAAGCAACCTTTTAGCATGTACGACATTTATGCATTTATTAATTCTTTAATCAGTTAGAATCTTTAACTTTTTTTCAAAATGATCATTTATTTAAAAGCTCAGAAATAGACATTTAAAAGTTCAGTAAAGTTTAGCGAAGAACAGATAGTTCCAAATTCACTCTCTCCTAACATTCCCTAGCTAACACCCTCCTCTTATCCTAACAGTCCTGCAAAGAAAAATAATCAGTCAGAAAGCAAAGTCTTACATCCAGAAATCGATCTTCAGTCTGGCAGCATCTCCAGAGGTAATCGGAAAGAGCGATGCCTATAAGCAAAATCATGGGTTTTTATACATTAATTTCCTAACTTAATTTATCTAAAAAGTAACTATCACCAATTTGAGTTCTGATTGGACATATTTGGGTAGATGAGCGTCTCCTTATTACAGCATGTTTTTCACAATGAATCAGCAGAAAAATAAAGGGTCTTTGTTTAGGACAGTCCGTGGCCTAGGCACTTCCTTCACTTGAAACATAGGGAAATATTCCCATGATCAGAGCATTACATCGTCTATGCTTGGCACCCATCCTAGAATCCGGAGCAAGTTGTCCTTGAACCTCCCATCCGAGCACAGTTGGCTCACTCGTGCTTGCAGGCTTTGGATGCACATGTGCAGTCTAATATTCTAATATTCACTTGCGGTTCATCAGAACAGCCATTTTCTTATTAGGCCTCAAAGGCCACTTTTGGAACTATCGTAGAAACAAACACAAATTCATGTTAATTGTGGAACTAAAGCCCTTCTGTTTACCTCCCACCATATTAATGTTTCCCCATTAGTTGTTACCTAGCAAATAAGCCACATAAATGCGTTCCATACTTACATAATCGACGACTTTATGGCACAAAAATGTGTACAATAAGCATAAGTAAGCTGCATTTGTATATATTTAAGCTATGCATTAATTCACAATTACACCACATATTAGTTAATTGTATTGCAACATGCAAGCAAGATTAGTATTCCAGTGTATGAAATGTATGCATCTTATTCTATGGTTGATTAGTTCATATTAACATGCCATTAGTAAACATTAACTATATGGAACATTAATTTCGAGAGGGGTGTACAAAATTTTGTTTTACCATCTCGCTCCATCAGAAACGCCCATGCACGACCTATAGAATGCCACTTTGATGCGAAGTTACACAAGGCAGCGCATTGAGCAATTTTGAGTTGCTCTCTGTTTCTATCCGTGGCAAATCCCGATTTGCGTTAACTACTAACTCCCACCTGAACACTTGAGTCGAATTTGCATTAGAGCAGTAACACAAAGTGTTTCTTAATCTGGACTTTTACTTTTTTCTGTGCTGAAACAGTATGGGTGTACATTTTATTCAAGGAGAGTGACCTTTGTCATAATGATGGGTGCCCTTGTTAACACACTTTGCAGAGTTGGCAAATAAACCGAATATTACCCAGCTCTGTTTCGGATTATAGACCAGGAATTATTCTGTTTTGATTTTGTTCCACCCCTCTTTTCCTCTCTCTACTTTTCCTGGTGGTGGTGGCAGTCATATGGTACTCAATTTGTTTTTCTCTGAGATGATGTAGACCGGACTAAGTTTATTTTTTTTTAACTAGAGGTATTTCCTCTTATATTCTGGAGTGTTTATAATATTGCAGACTTGAGATTAGTACTGCCTTGAAGAATCCTTCTCCAATAAAAATATAAAAAATAAATGCTATGCCAAAGGTGATATTTTTGTAGCTCACTCTCTTAGGTTCAAGTCTATTTTTTGTACACCTTAATGTAACACGGGTGCAACAAAAATGATCTGCCTGCCACATGGCTCATCCTTATTCACAGAATAAATATCAGAGCAGATGGATTTTTCCATTCTGTGACATTTTGAAGGGTGGAGTAGGAACATGGGTACACCCAGGCAACAGTGGGGGTATTCACAGTGAAGGTGGTGAATATTCACAAAGGCATAACTACTGCTTTTCACAGACCTTCACAGTGGTTTTCACGCTCAACATACAAGTAGTGACACAAAAGGCTGCCACACGGGTACTAATGTACATTTTGTGCCATTCTTACAATTGAAGATTCTCTACCCAGACAACAATCCATGGCGGTAACAGTATGGCAGTAGGAGCACCTGACGAAGTACTTGACCTGAGTAGATTTCCATGAGACTTCCCATAGATTTTTGTGAACACCCAGAAAGCCAGAAGTGTACTTGAATTGTAGCACTAAACACATTACGAGCAGATGTTCTACTTCAAAAATATTGTTCAGGAAATGTTTTTGTCGTAATTAAATGTACTTTGTGAATCAGAGAATGCTAGGGTGTGCACCCAGCTCTGTTTGGGGGGTTGTTTCACAACCACAAATGTTCAAATTGGTAATAGCTTCAAATTATGAATACCAATGGCCCTTCTCACAAAAGTAAATTTGCATGTGCCTCCATTACTTTCTATGGAAGTGAGTTGCAGTATCTGAGCGGTAATGTGTTCTAGACTTACTCTAAGGCCGGGATGGGGTAGATTTACTAGGGTTATGTGACATTTTGGGCTATTGTACCCTTGGAAGTCTATTTTGTGAATAGCAATGCTCCTACTCTTTTGTGGAAGGATGTTTGAATTAATATGTCCCTCCCTAACATCTGATTACCCCTACTAACTCCTACCTTATCACCGCACATTTAGTAGTAAGTTTTCGACATTTTCCAACAGCTCCCCCTTGTTCTGCCCTTATTTACACCTACATTTTAGACTTGTGTGAAAATCTACTCCACTTTGACAGAGATACCCACAAAAAAAGATTGTGAAGGCGGACATCTCTACATATAGGTTAGTGAATAGCATTTTGTAGTACGAGGGTAGTATTACCATAGTACTACTCTATGTACAACAAAATTCATCTTGTGACTAAGCCCCATTAAGAGATACCAACGTTTTATTGAACTGGCAATTGTTTTGTAGGCAAGATGGCGACCACGCGAGTGGACGCGTAAGCGCACCACTCCTGCCAGCCCTTCAGGGATACTGTCGGAGGGGCAAGGAATGTCAAACGCCATACGCTAAATGCCATTAATCTTTCAGATCGTATACTGCGCCAAGTACTCACGCTGCCGATTCAATCAAAGACATTTATAGAGCGCACTACCTACCCGTAGGGTCTCAAGGCGCTTAGGGGGGGGGAGGGGGTGCCGTTACTGCTCGAACAGCCAGGTCTTGAGCTTCTTCCTGAAGGAGAGGTGGTCTTGGGTCAGGCGCAGGTCGGCCGGGAGGGAGTTCCAGGTCTTGGCGGCCAGGTAGGAGAAGGACCTTCCTCCTGTTGTGGCTCTGCGGATGCGTGGAACGGTGGCGAGGGCGTGGCTGGCAGATCGGAGGTGGCGTTTGGGAGCGTAGAAGTTGATTCGGTTGTTGAGGTAGCTCGGGCCTTGATCGTGTAGGGCTTTGTGTGCGTGGGTGAGGAGCCGGAAGGTGATTCTTTTGTTGACGGGGAGCCAGTGCAGGTCTCTCAGGTGTCCGGAGATGTGGCTGTTCCGTGGGATGTCGAGGATGAGTCTGGCTGAGGCGTTCTGGATCCGCTGGGAGTCTCTTCTGGAGCTTGCCGGTGGTTCCGGCGTAGAGTGCGTTGCCGTAGTCCAGTCGGCTGGTGACGAGGGCCTGGGTGACGGTCTTCCTGGTCTCCGTGGGGATCCACCAGAAGATCTTCCGAAGCATGCGCAGGATGTTGAAGCACGACGAGGAGACGGCCTTGACTTGCCTGGTCATGGAGAGGGAGGAGTCCAGGATGAAGCCCAGGTTGCGTGCGTGGTTCATCGGTTTGGGTGCGGTGCCCAGGGCGCGGGGCCACCAGGAGTCGTCCCAGGCGGAGGGCGAGGAGCCCAGGATGAGGACCTCCGTCTTGTCTGAGTTCAGTTTCAGGCGGCTCGTCGTCATCCACTCGGCTACCTCTTTCATCCCTTCGTGCAGGTTGGCTCTGGCGGGGTCGTTGGTCAGGGAGAGGATCAGCTGGGTGTCGTCGGCGTAGGAGATTATGTTGAGGTTGTGTTGGCGTGCGATGGCCGCGAGGGGGCTCATGTAGACGTTGAAGAGGGTAGGGCTCAGCGAGGATCCTTGAGGGACGCCGCAGATGACTTCGGTGGCCTCTGACTTGTACGGTGGTAGGCGGACTCTCTGTGTTCTTCCGTCGAGGAAGGAGACGATCCATTCCAGTGCCTTCTCCTGGATTCCGACGTTGCTGAGGCGCTGCACAAGGGTGCGGTGGCAGACCGTGTCGAAAGCCACGGAGAGGTCTAGGAGGATGAGGGCCGCTGTTTCTCCGTTGTCCATCAGGGCTCGGATGTCGTCGGTGGCGGCGATGAGGGCGGTCTCGGTGCTGTGGTTGGCACGGAAGCCGGACTGCGAGGGGTCGAGGGATCCATTCGTCTCGGAAGGCGGCCAGCTGTTTGTTGATGGTCTTCTCGATGACTTTGGCTGGAAACGGGAGTAGTGAGATGGGGCGGTAATTCTTGAGTTCGGTGGGGTCTGCCGTAGGTTTCTTGAGTAGAGCACTGAGTTCAGCGTGCTTCCAGCTCTCGGGGAAGGTGGCGGTGTCGAATGAGGTGTTGATAATGTCCCGCAGGTGGGGTGCGATGACAGCGTCAGCTTTGTTGAAGACGTGGTGAGGGCAGGGGTCGGTCGGAGATCCGGAGTGGACGGAGTTCATCATGCGGACGGTGTCTTCGGTGCTGATCGGGGTCCATGCTCGGAGGGTGGTGGTGGGCGGCGTTGCTGTGGTCGTGGCGTGGGTCGGATGGGTGCTGAAGCTGTTGTGTATGTCCGCGATCTTGTTGTGGAAGTAGGAGGCGAGGGAGTTGCAGAGGTCTTGCGATGGGGTGATGTTGTTGTTTCCGGCGTTGGGGTTGGAGAGCTCTTTCACGATGTTGAAGAGTTCCTTGCAGTTGTGTGTGTTGTTGTCCAGTCGGTTCTTGAAAGCCGTTTTCTTGGCGGTGCGGATCAGTTGGTGGTGTTTCCGGGTGGCGAGCTTGAGGGTGGTCCTGTTGTCCGGTGTGGGTTCCTTTCTCCAGACATTCTCGAGGGCTCGGCAGTTCTTCTTGGAGCTCTTGAGTTCGTCGGTGAACCATGGGGCTTTCTTACTGCCGGGTCTGCTGGGCGGGGTCCTCAGAGGGGCGAGTTCGTCCGCGCAGTTGCTGATCCACTTCGTGAGGTTGTCGGCGGCCTGGCTGGGGTTCGCTGAGCTGGCCGGAGGGTGCTGGCTCAGGGAAGCGGCGAGCTGGTCAGCTGTGATCTTGTTCCAGCTTCTTCGAGCAACCTGTTGCTGGTGGTGGTGGATCGTCGTTCTTTTGAAGGTGAAGTGGACGCAGCTGTGGTCCGTCCAGTGGAGTTCTGTGGCGTGGCTGAAGGCGATGTCTTTGCTGGATGAGAAGATGGCGTCGAGTGTGTGTCCGGCGAGGTGGGTGGGGGTGCTCACCAGTTGCTTGAGTCCAAGGTTGGCGAGGTTGTCTAGCAGGGTGCTGGTGTTGCAGTCGTTGTTGTTCTCCAGGTGGAAGTTGAAGTCCCCCAGGAGGATGTAGTCAGTGGAGGGGAGGGCATGCGGGCTGATGAAGTCGGCGATGTCCTCGCTGAATTGAGTGCGTGGTCCTGGAGGTCGGTAGATCAGGGTGCCTCTGAGGGTGGTCTTCGGGTCGGTGTGGATCTGGAAATGCAGGTGTTCGGCGGAGGGTGGGGTGTTGTCGGTGCTGGTCGTGATGCGGATGGTGTTCCTGTGGATGATGGTGATGCCTCCTCCCACCTGGTTGGCGTTGGGGTCCCTCCGGGTGATCTTGTAGCCCTCTGGGATGGCGATGGCGATGTCTGGTGCTGAGGAGGCGTTCATCCAGGTCTCCGTGAGGAAGGCAACGTCAGGAGCTGTGGTGTCGAGGAGGTTCCAGAGTTCGATGGTGTGTCTGTGGACGGAGCGGGTGTTGAGCAGGATGCACTTGAGGTGGTTGCTGCTGGTGTTCGGCTTGGCGGGTGCTGGTGCCGGGCAGGTCCGGATGCAGGTGAACTTGCAGGCGTGGCAGCTGAAGGGTCCGTGGGAGCGTCGTGGGGTGGCTCGGTAGCATCCTGGGATTCGGCCGGTGTTGAGTGCGATGAGTGTGGCGGCAGTGTACGTCAGGCGGGTGGGCAGGGGTCCTGGCACTGGGCGCGGTCCAGGCGCGGACGGGCACAGACGGGCTTACCTTTGGCGCACCTTCGGCGCTCAATCGGTGCTCCCGCTGCGCGCGTCCGCTGCGCGGTCGCTCTGGGGACGTCATAAGAAGGGAGCCGGTCGGGAGGGTCTGGGGAGAGGCGGGAGCGCGATCCAATCGGCTGTCGGGGGGGCGGGGCCACGGGCTGGGGCGGCGGGAAAGCTGGTGTGGGCTCGGCGGCCCTCGGGAGGCTGGGGCGGCGGGAGAAGCTGGTGTGGGCTCGGCGGCCCTCGGGAGGCTGGGGCGGCGGGAAAAGCTGGTGTGGACTCGGCGGCCCTCGGGAGGCTGGGGCGGCGGGTAAAGCTGGTGTGGGCTCGGAGGCCCTCGGGAGGCTGGTGCAGCGGGAGCGGCAGCAGGCACAGGAGCGTGGGGGTGACCAGGCCGGAGGCTCAGTGGTCACTCCCTGGATCTTGGTCTGGCTCCCCTTAAGAAGGGAGCCGGTCGGGAGGGTCTGCGGGGAGGCGGGAGCGCGATCCAATCGGCTGTCGGGGGGGCGAAGCCACAGGCTGGGGCGGCGGGAAAGCTGGTGTGGGCTCCGCGGCCCTCGGGAGGCTGGGGCGGCGGGAAAAGCTGGTGTGGGCTCGGCGGCCCTCGGGAGGCTGGGGCGGCGGGAAAAGCTGGTGTGGGCTCGGCGGCCCTCGGGAGGCTGGTGCAGCGGGAGCGGCAGCAGGCACAGGAGCGTGGGGGTGACCAGGCCAGGCCGATTGTTTGTGGCTTCCTTTCTCCCATCACGGAGTGAAGACTGTGAAGATGGCGGCCGATGCTGGAGACTTTTTCGGCGTTTGTAATTAGATCCATCAGGTGCCGGCGCACTTGGTGGGTGGGATCCATTGCAGCTGCTGGCTGTTTGCGTAAACTTGGTAGCTCCACCACTCGGGTGTTCGGTGGAGAGAGGAACGCCGGATCTGCCATACCGCCGAAGGGTACTCGTGGAAAACCACGCGGTCAGGAAAGAAAATGGCAAGGTTGATGCGGAGGGAGTGGAGAAAATTGCAAAAAGCACTGCAGGGACTGAGCATAAAAATGAGACAACTAAAGGTAAAAACACTGTGGGCGATAACAGAAAAATAATTATAACCAAAAGATACCAGTAGGTCACAAGGGAAAGAAAGTAAACTGTTTAAGGAATGTGTTGATTTGGGAACAGTCACCAAGTCCAAATTTAAATAGTACGTGGTGGCCATCAAATGATTCCCATCAGATACCCGTCCTGTGCCGCCCTACATCATTTGGGATCCTTCACCCGAAGGAAGAGATGTTTAACCACTGAGGATTAGGTGAACTGTAACCTAATCAAGTGGGAAGAACTCAAATGTGATAGTTTTGTGTATATGGCATAGGGAGGGTAAAAGTATATTGCAGTGCCTGAATGTGTTAAAGTAACAGTGTTATAATAGTGAGCTATTTTAAGATTGGGTTGTAGAAATGGAAAAAACTATTTTAAAAATATCCTATCCACACCCAACAATAAAAACCGTGCATAGTAGTATTAAACATATAAATACTCAGATATATTGAAGGTCAACATGTTTCTGCGGTAGTTGGAGTCTTGAGATCTCCTCCAGCTTCATCAGGACCTTGTGTCAATGCTACTGCATGATGTGAACATTAAATGAAAAAGTGAAAATGAATGTCACCTGAAATTCGCCTGCTCAGACCGTCACGCGGAACGAACAAAGAGGTGAAACAAAAGAAACACATAATTAAAATCAACAGTTTACTAAACACATCTTTGAATGTGTCATGTTAGTTAATGCCAATTATTATTGGTCAGCTAGTCTCAATAAATAGACCATATGATATCATTACTCATTTCAATATGGGAACTATGAAGAAGATACAGTTATCTTATTACTCACCCAATATAGGGGGAATATATACTCCACCTCACCTGGCTACAGCTCAGGTAAAACGGAGCACCGCTCTGGAGAAGAGGGAAGGAAATAAAAGAGGAAAGATGCATCACTGTGGTCATCACTCTGGTCATTGCATCTGTGTTGGTAGCACGATAATCGGAGACAAATAGTTCATAATATTGCTGTCTAGAACCTATATTTAGTTATTTATGGGTATATTGATCAATGGTAGCTAATATGATAGTCACCCAGTCAATTACACCTGCTTGTCATTGATGTCTTTGAAATACAAGACAGGGAATGGTCTGCCACTTATTTCTCTGTTTGGGCTCATGAAAGATTACATGCATATCTTGAAGAGATTACAAATGATCAATTAGTGTGTCTTGGAACACCACGACGCTACCAAGAGGGTGGTGTCAGATTAATTGTTTAGGGCATTTCCCTTACTCTGTGTTTGAAAAGACCACTCTTCACTACGCCTCGCTACAGAAAGAATATTGTGAGTTTTTTAGTTTAAGGCATCTCTCTGATTTAGTAGACACAACACCTCGCTCCAGAGAGATTAGTGCGAGCTGTGATTCAGTATATCAGTAAAAGCAACCCCTCGCTACAGAGAGAGTAGTTCAAGCTTTGTAGTTTTAAAGCATCTCTCTGATTAAGTAAAGAAGTAAAAAAGTAAAAGACCACTTGCCCCTGCCCTGCTTACCTGTCCGTCGGTACTCCGGACATCCGTCTAGGCTGTCGTGGAGGGAGGTACCGTGACGGACAGGAAGCGGGTCTTTATCCTTCCTGGTTGCCGGGCGTGAGAGGCGCGATTGGATAGGCGTATCACGTGGTGTTACGTAAGGAGTGACATCACGTTAGGCAGCGTCTTGGTCCTACCTAGTTGCCTGGCAATAGGACGCGAACGCGTCTTTTTACTTCCTGATTGTCAAGCATTGTAAATGCGATTAGGGAAACCACGTTTTATGGTATTGGCATTGCAAAAAACCACTTGGGGATTTTAAGCATAGTAAAATTATGTTTACTCCAACTCACGACAGACCCGTTGAGTCTATAGGTAATTACTCAGAATTACACAGAGTACGCGCTGATAGTAAGCGCTTTACCTGATGGTGATCTTCGATAACTATATATGCTCAAAAAACTGGTTATAGCATGGGATTGCATTAGCTGAAACAAGAAGTAAGAACGGGTTGTTTCTATGTGCTGTTTGTTAACAAGGCGTGTCTAAGGTAAATCAAATCTTTTAGATGTGTGTATATGGGTTGGAGGTTGTGGTGTCATGGTTTATTCACTGTATTTCACACTTCTAGGTGTTTATAGAAAGTGCGAACCCCTTCTATTTATCGATCAAATTGATCAGATAGCGCATGTATTACACAAGCCTTCAATTTTAACCTTGCCTTTTCACTAGTTATGTAGAAGAGATCACTGTAATTTCTAGGAGCAGAGAGATAAACTCACAATGACATCCATGGAATGTCTTCGTTCAATCCTGTTTCGCGAGTTTTTAACTTATAAATCCATCTCTGTTCTCGTCTAAATAGAAATGTGCTGATGTCCACAATGTGTGTCGGTATTGTAGGTTGCTCCAAAACTGTCCACCTTATATCTGTGGGAAGATGTTTTGCCAGTAGAAAGTGATTAGTGAGTTTGGTAGCCTGTCTACTACATCGTATGGAGCTTTTGTGTTCCGATATTCGTAATTTAATTTTACGAGTAGTCATCCCCACATAAATCTTATTGCAGGGACATTTAATTAAGTATATCAAGTTTGCACTGTTGCAGTTTGTAAATCTGCGTTGTTCCCACACTCGCTCTGTCCTGATGTCGATGGTGGTAGTTCTTACTGTTTGGGGACATGCTGCACATTGTCCACACGGGTGATGCCCTGTTACTGCCGGCATGTTCCATAAGGTACCTACTGCTCTTGGTCCCTCGTTTTTTGGTCTTGTGTGGACCAGTCTGTCCTTCAAATTTTGTGCTCTCTTATAAGCGAAAAGGGGAGGGGGCAGTGTGTCTTTGCCGGTGTTTAGTATACCCCAATGCCTTTTCACGATCTTAGTGATTTGATTCAAGTAAGTACCAAATGTGCTTACACAGGTCATGCGTTCAGTTTTGGGCTTGGGTGGTAAAATTTCAAGAAGGCCGGCTCGGTTATTATTGGCCGCTCGTTTTTTTTGATGTCTGAATTAATTTTTTGGGATATTCTTTGTGACAAATTTTTTCTTATAAGAGAGCACAAAATTTGAAGGACAGACTGGTCCACACAAGACCAAAAAACGAGGGACCAAACTCACTAATCACTTTCTACTGGCAAAACATCTTCCCACAGATATAAGGTGGACAGTTTTGGAGCAACCTACAATACCGACACACATTGTGGACATCAGCACATTTCTATTTAAACGAGAACAGAGATGGGTTTATAAGTAAAAAACTCACAAAACAGGATTGAAAGAAGACATTCCATGGATGTCATTGTGAGTTTATCTCTCTGCTCCTAGAAATTACAGTGATCTCTTCTACATAACTAGTGAAAAGGCAAGGTTAAAATTGAAGGCTTGTGTAATACATGCGCTATCTGATCAATTCGATCGATAACTACAAGGGGTTCGCACTTTCTATAAACACCTAGAAGTGTGAAATACAGTGAATAAACCATGACACCACAACCTCCAACCCATATACACACATCTAAAAGATTTGATTTACCTTAGACACGCCTTGTTAACAAACAGCACATAGAAACAACCCGTTCTTACTTCTTGTTTCAGCTAATGCAATCCCATGCTATAACCAGTTTTTTGAGCATATATAGTTATCGAAGATCACCATCAGGTAAAGCGCTTACTATCAGCGCGTACTCTGTGTAATTCTGAGTAATTACCTATAGACTCAACGGGTCTGTCGTGAGTTGGAGTAAACATAATTTTACTATGCTTAAAATCCCCAAGTGGTTTTTTGCAATGCCAATACCATAAAACGCGGTTTCCCTAATCGCATTTACAATGCTTGACAATCAGGAAGTAAAAAGACGCGTTCGCGTCCTATTGCCAGGCAACTAGGTAGGACCAAGACGCTGCCTAACGTGATGTCACTCCTTACGTAACACCACGTGATACGCCTATCCAATGCTCGAGAATCGGGAAGTAAAAGACGCGTTCCTTGATTCGCGTCCTGTTGCCAGGTAACTAGGTAGGACCAAGACGCTGCCTAGCGTGATGTCGCTCTTCACGTAACATCACGTGATACGCCTATCCAATCGCGCCTCTCACGCCCGGCAACCAGGAAGGATAAAGACCCGCTTCCTGTCCGTCACAGTACCTCCCTCCACGACAGCCTAGACGGATGTCCGGAGTACCGACGGACAGGTAAGCAGGGCAGGGGCAAGTGGTCTTTTACTTTTTTACTTCTTTTCTTAATCAGAGAGACGCTTTAAAACTACAAAGCTTGAACTACTCTCTTTGTAGCGAGGGCTTGTTTTTACTGATATACTGAATCACAGCTCGCACTAATCTCTCTGGAGCGAGGTGTTGTGTCTACTAAATCATGGAGATGCCTTAAACTAAAAAAACTCACAATATTCTCTCTGTAGCGAGGCGTAGTGAAGAGTGGTCTTTTCAAACACATCGAGTAAGGGAAATGCCCTAAACAATTAATCTGACACCACCCTCTTGGTAGCGTCGTGGTGTTCCAAGACACACTAATTGATCATTTGTAATCTCTTCAAGATATGCATGTAATCTTTCATGAGCCCAAACAGAGAAATAAGTGGCAGACCATTCCCTGTCTTGTATTTCAAAGACATCAATGACAAGCAGGTGTAATTGACTGGGTGACTATCATATTAGCTACCATTGATCAATATACCCATAAATAACTAAATATAGGTTCTAGAAAGCAATGTTATGAACTATTTGTCTCCGATTATCGTGCTACCAACACAGATGCAATGACCAGAGTGATGACCACAGTGATGCATCTTTCCTCTTTTATTTCCTTCCCTCTTCTCCAGAGCGGTGCTCCGTTTTACCTGAGCTGTAGCCAGGTGAGGTGGAGTATATATCACCCACATATTGGGTGAGTAATAAGATAAATGTATCTTCTTCATAGTTCCCATATTGAAATGGGTAATATCATATGGTCTATTTGAGACTAGCTGACCAATAATAATTGGCATTAACTAACATGACACTTTCAAAGATGTGTTTAGTAAACTGTTGATTTTAATTATGTGTTTCTTTTGTTTCACCTCTTTGTTCGTTCCGCGTGACGGTCTGAGCAGGCGAATTTCAGGTGACATTCATTTTCACTTTTTCATTTAATGTTCACATCATGCAGTAGCATTGACACAAGGTCCTGATGAAGCTGGAGGAGATCTCGAGACTCCAACTACCGCAGAAACATGTTGACCTTCAATATATCTGAGTATTTATATGTTTAATACTACTATGCACTGTTTTTATTGGGTGCGGATAGGATATTAAAATAGTTTTTTCCATTTCTACAACCCAATCTTAAAATAGCTCACTATTATAACACTGTTACTTTAACACATTCATGCACTGCAATATACTTTTACCCTCCCTATGCCATATACACAAAACTATCACATTTGAGTTCTTCCCACTTGATTAGGTTACAGTTCACCTAATCCTCAGTGGTTAAACATCTCTTCCTTCGGGTGAAGGATCCCAAATGATGTAGGGCGGCACAGGACGGGTATCTGATGGGAATCATTTGATGGCCACCACGTACTATTTAAATTTGGACTTGGTGACTGTTCCCAAATCAACACTTTCCTTAAACAGTTTACTTTCTTTCCCTTGTGACCTACTGGTATCTTTTGGTTATAATTGCGGTAAAGGGGATGATACCATTGTATGGTCGTTAAATATTCCCCATCGACCCTCCACATTTGTTAATCGATAACAGAACCATACCTGCAACTTTCTTAGTCGCCAAAGAAAAACGGAAGGGGAAAAAGACTCGTGGTTTTGGGGGCTAAACAGACTGGCGCTAGTACTGTAGAGGCTGAAGGTTCAGATGTGGAGGGGGTGGATGTTACGGAAGATGGTGAGTTGCTGCAAAATACTATTGTATCCTCTGAAAGAACTGAAACTGTATCTGTTTTAATCCTGGGTTTAGAGAACCCTGCTTGCTTGAGTAATGCTGTGGGCAGCAATATGACTGAAGTAACACAAGTTATACAAGATGTCAGTTTTCAAAAAGTGCAGATTCTGAAGGATGGGCAAGCATAGGCACAGGCACAAGTACAGGTACTGATGACGGATGGTGAATCGGGGGATTTCTACTCCCGCGTCTTCTGAGGATTTAGCGTTGCAGTACTCCAAGCAGATGAACATGGCAGACGATAGTGCTCATAGCGGTATTGATTTGGATTTGGAGGACTCTGGTGATTTTATTGATGATAGTCCTCTAACAGTGAGGAAAAGAGGCGAGTTGGTACTGGAGAAGCGGGGTGTAGGAATGGATCAACTTCACTCTCTTAATAAAGGGTCAAAAGACTTAGCTGAAGAGGACATTACTCTAACCATGATTTACCAATCTATCCTGTCCCTTATGGATGAAACACGAGAGGAGAGTCAAAGAATGCAAAACTCTTGTAGGAAACTGCAAAATTCAATTTGACGATTGGTAAAATCCCAAGCAGATTTTACGACTAGGTTTACGGAGGCAGAAACAAGGATTTCAAATTTGGAAGATGAACTTGTACGACAGAAGGCTGTGACGGAGTCACTTAGTAGTAATAAAGAAGACCTACAGTGGAAAATGGCGGATTTTGAAAATCGTGCCCGTCGCAATAATCTGAGACTTATGCAGATTCCAGAAGGGAAAGAGGAACAGGACTCTCGTAAATTTATTGTAGAGCTATTTAAATCTGCTTTTCCTGAACTCTCAAAGTGGGACTTGGATAGGGAAATTGAAAGAGCATAGATTTCCTTTTTAATATCAGTCTTCGAACAGGGCAAGCGGAAGCTAAGCCTTTGTCTTTTATGACTTCTTTCAACAGTTTTTTGGCTAGAGGATGTTTTTTTGAATGCACGGCCTAATAAGAAAAGAGCAGGGGGGGTTGAATTTTTTGCTATGCCTGATTTTTGTAAATATACAATGGAGAGCCGCTGGCAACTTCATCAGTTGATTGCTCAATTTCAGAGTAAGGGGGCTCAAGAGTATTTAATGAACCCCGCCAAGCTAAAAATTCTTTATCAGGAGCATACTCTGTTCTTCACAAATGAAGCATCTGCGAAAGTTTCTACACTCTATTTAGGTCTAGCATGTTTTACTGGAATAGCTAGAGGGCAAAAATTTAACTGGTTTTTTTTGCTCCTTTTTGATTCTATTACTGGTCACTTTTCTGTGAGTTTGGCTTTTTTTGTTGAATCAGTATTCCTGGGAGGGAAGATAGGGGGTTATGGGAAGTTTTACATCTACAGGACCATAAGTGCTAAAGCCTCGGTAAGGGGTGGGGAAGGGGGGTGGATAAGGGAGATTCAGGGTTGGGGGGGTTGGGTGGGCAAGGGCACTGTGGTGGGGTAAAAAGGGGGTAAAAGCCACGGATGGAGCAAGAGAAAAGTGTTGAAATTGACACATCTTGTAAAATATTTGTAAAATATCAGAAGGGCCACGGCAAAAGGTTTTTTTATTCACAAATGTGTTTGTTAAATATGATTTATTATGGTGTTACGGGGAATTAAAATCTGTTCTCTAAATGTATCGGGTCTTAATAACGTCAACAAAAGGAAGAGGGTAGCAGCGGAACTTCGATATATACAACCAGATATTTTATGTCTCCAGGAGACACATTTGTCATGGAGTAAGAGACATTTAGTGGCCGATTTGGGGTATTTGTTAACCTCTGCCTCACAACAGACCTCGATGACCCGGGGAGTTATGATATTGATTAAATCACAATTTTGCTTTGCCGGTCGTAGTTTACCGGACAAATGGGGTCGGTGGGCTATAACGGAATTAAGAATAGGCGGCTCTCAAATTACTTTATGCTCAATTTATGGATCCAATTTGGATGAGGCAGAGACTTTGAACTTAGAATTGGCATCATGGGTGACACCCTTGATTATATGTGGTGATATTAACATTAATTTAACCACCCAAGAGATATTGGGAGGACCCAGAAACTATACAGGACATAAACCACGGGTCTTTCAAGCTCTTTATAATCTTTTAGTAGACCATGGGTTAGTTGATGTATGGAGCAATTTATATCCTACAAGCCCAGGTTACACTTTTTATTCTTTTCCTCTTAAAAAATGGCACGACCATGCAATGGTTTCCTAGGATATCGTCTGATCACGCACTGATTTGAATAGAAATATCTGATTTAAAGATTGATTGCATAAGGAGAGGCTCACCTTTGATTAAAAACTATGTGTGGATGATCAATTCAAAAGTCATGTCAAATTGGATAATGGAATTCTTTAATCTCAATCTACATTCTACCCGTATTGACATTGTATGGGAATCATTCAAGGTCTGCTTCAGAGGTGAAGTCTTGAGCTATGGAATTTTTCATCAAAAAAAGGTAAAGGCAGAAATGCAAGATCTTTATACTGCATTAAGAACTGCAGACTAGAACTTAATGAAAGAAATCGAAAAAACAAGTCAAGGTAATATTTCGGATTTTGAGGATACAGTTGCTCGTTGTCGTGCTCATATTACTGGGGTCTGGAATACTGAGATGGCAAGGAAATATTTGGTATATAAGAGACAATGCCATGAGTATGGGGAAGCAACAGGGAGGTGCCTTGCTTTAAGACTACGAATGCAGGAAACCTCGAGACGCATTGTGGGTCTAACAGATTCTAATGGAGAATTATGTCAGGGATCAGATCAGATTTGAGCTATTTTTCATCAATTCTATTCAGTTATATACACAGCAAAAAAGGGTTGTGGTAGCTGATTCAATATTACAGTAGGGGAGCTTTAACCAACTAGATCCTAGTGAGGAGTGGTTAGACAGTCCCCTAACTATGGAAGAGTTAGAGAATGCTGTAAAAAGCTTAGCGACCGGGAAGGCTGCCGGTCCTGACCTCATAGTGTATAAACTTTTCTTTGGTCAACTAAAACATGTAATGTTAGAAACATTTAGAGCAGCGCAGCTTGGTGGCACACCCAAATCATGGGATGAAGCCACTATCGTTGTATTTGGAAAGGGGAGACCTCTCGGTCACCCCGAACGTATGGCCAGGTGCCCCGACCGTCCGGGAAACCTTTGCAGGTGGGAGGGTTGTCCTAACACCCGCCCGGAAGTCCGTGCACTTATGGGCGGGATGGGGACGCTGCCCCGCCTTCCTGCTGCAAGGTAAAAGGCGCGGAAATCCAGGCAGGCGTCCTCTTGTTCCCGCGCTCTGAAGGCTGCACCACTCGTCGCTCGTGAGCCCTCAAGGGAACAAACTGCAGTTTTTTGGAACGTTTAATCGTTGTTTTTTCTGTTTCAGTCGTCGAGGCGTATCTGGAAACCGAGGAGCTACTGGAAATCGGGCAGATAAGGCAGAACGCAGATATGCCTGGTAGGAAGAGTGGAAAGAGCTCCGAGATGGAACGAATGCTGCGCACACTGGTAAACCAAGTGTCGGCGATGGACAGAAAATTTGGTAAAGTAGACCAACTGGGTCGTGGCTTAGCGGCGCTCCGGAAACAAGTGGAAGCTCAGGCGGGGCCCTCAGGACGACCTGAGAGGATCGTGGGGCCTGCTTTGCCAAACGTTACCCCGGGGGGGATAAGGGGAAAAAGAAGGGGAAAGTGGGTCCTAGCGAGGCCCCGGTCCCGATGGAGGTCCCACTGGTCCCAGTAACACCAGCGGCCAGCCCGGTACCCACGCCGGAGGGGGGATTGCCAATCCCTGTGATTATCACACCGCAGGATAAGTATCAAATACCCCCCGAGCTAGTGGTTCATTTGGCGGCCCTTTTGCCCTGGTTGAAGAAGGGAGCGGGGGGTCCGCGGCTGTGGAAGACACAGCTGAAGAAGCTAGTCAGATTATCGACCAGCTCAGGCAGGCAAGGGGCTCTGGAGCAGCAAACGTGCCTTCTATTTCTCTGCAGGTGGCGGCCGCGGTCGAGAATCGGAATAAGTCGACAGACACGACCGGAGGTACGACAGACGGTAAAAGGTCGCTCCCAATAATGGGGGAGGGTGCTGTACCTTCAAGGCGGGAATGCTTGGCACAACATGTTCCTATGGCCACAAAAGAAATGGTGTGGGCGAATAAGTACATCAATATGTTTTCATTGTTGACGGACAATCGTGAGTTAGAATATGCCAAGACTCAGAAGGATTTATGGCACCCCAGTGAATAGAGGGCAAAAATGGCACAATTCAGGGTGGAAGAGTCTATGATGAACTGGATCAGGGCCTTTTCTGTTTTTGTAGCAATTATGGGTGAGCGATCACCAGAACTGTTGGGAGACCTAGCTTGCTACCAGAGCAGGATCACGGGCTTCCACGAGAAGTATGAAGGGGATGCATGGAAAGGGTATGACGTGGCATTTAGAAAAGTGAAAGAGTTTAATGAATCACTGACTTGGGATTGTTTGGACACTATCTTGGCATGCGCAGTTCACGGCGGGTGGATCAGGGTCGAGTGCAAGCGGCTTCAGGGCTTTTCAACAGGAACACCGCAGCCCTTTCGACCGGCCCACGGGGGAGATGGTCAATCTAGATCAGGCGGGAACGGAAATAGGCGAGGAGTATGTTGGGGTTTTAACAAGGGAACGTGTAGCAGGCCGCAGGGAACATGCAGGTTCAGGCATGCCTGCGCAGGTTGTGGTAACACCTCCCACCCCGAAACTAGCTGCCGATCCAAAGGCAATAATACTGGTGGAAAAAGGGGGGACCAAGCAGGATTGACACAGTGCCTCGGATGACCAAACAATCGCCTGTGGATATTCTGGCTTGGACGCCCTGGCAGAACAGATACCCTGATCATGTGTCTGCTAGGATCCTGCGAGATGGCTTCAGGATCCCAGCTGGTGATTTTTGGGGGTCCCCTTATGCAAGAACCAACTGTCCGTTACGCACAACCCGACGGTGGTCGCCACAAAAATTGCAAAGGAGGTTCGCTTGGGACGGGTTGCGGGTCCGTTCGGTGAACCACCAATGCCCAATTTTGTGTGTTCTCCATTAGGGGTAGTTTCCAAGAAGGAGCCGGGAGAATTCAGGCTTATTCATAATCTGTCTGCACCAAGGGGGGGCTTCCGTGAATAAGGCAATCGACGCAAACATTTGCAGTGTGAGGTATGCATCATTCGATGACACAGTGGTAATGTTGAATAGCCTAGGCCCTGGTGCATTGTTAGCAAAATCGGATATTGAATCCGCATTTAGGTTACTACCGGTGCATCGCCAGGACCAGAACTTGTTGGGTTTTGCATTTCAGGGGAAGTACTACATGGATATGTGCATGCCGATGGGTTGTTCAATTTCGTGTGCTTACTTTGAAATGTTTAGCTCATTTCTGGAGTGGGCGTTCTTGAAGGCCTCAGGGCACCAACATGTGATGCATTATCTTGATGATTTCCTGTTTCTCGGCCCGGCGGGCTCTCGGGACTGTGCACGGGCATTGCAGGAATTCTGCGTGCTCATGCGGGGTTTCGGGGTCCCGTTGGCTCCAGATAAGACAGTGGGTCCAACTACCTTCCTGGAGTTTCTAGATATTGAGCTAGACTCCGTAGAGGGTTGCTTCCGTCTGCTGGCGGAAAAGATCGCCAAATTCAGGGCCTCCTTGTTGCAATGCCTTCGGAACGACAAGGTGACACTGCACCAATTACAACAAACGGTGGTACAGCTGAATTTTGCACTAAGGGTTATACCGATGGCTCGCCCTTTCTCCCGATCCATTGCCCAAGCCATGGTTTGCCTCAAGTAGGGGCACCATTGTACGAAGCTGTTGGCAGAGGTTCGCCAGGACATGCTCATTTGGCTGGCATTCCTGGCGGATTTCAACGGCCGGGTTGTGTGGAGCAAGCCCCCGGCCTTGTCGGCTGAATTAGGTCTATGGACTGACTCAGCAGGCAGTGTGGGGTTTGGCGCGATCCTTGGTAACCGATGGTCGGCCCAGAAATGGCCAGCATGGTGGAAAACGAGTGGCTTGACGGGCAACATTGGCTTCCTAGAATTATTCTCCATCTGGGTAGCGTTGTCGGCCTGGCCAGAAGAGTTCCGGAACCGCTCAGTGATATTTTGGTCAGATAACATGACCGTGGTTGAGTGCATTAACCAGCAGGCAGCACGCTGCAAATGGATATTGCGATTGTTGAAGGAAATTGTGTTGAAATGTTTTCAGCTAAACTTACAATTCAGGGCAAAACATGTGCCGGGAGTACTGAATAATGCAGCTGATGCGCTCTCTCGTTTCAAAATGCAGGCATTCAGGGATTGTTTACCCTCAGCGGAGCTAGTGGCTGCACCATTTAACGAAGCATTATGGCAAATCGGCGCCCTGGACTACAAAACCTTGTGGCAGACAGTTTAGTGCCCAGGACAAGGAAAGCTTACGAAGGGGCGTTCCGCTCGTACTGTGCCTTTTTGGGCCCGGCATGGGAGCATAGATGGGGTCAGGAAGGGTCCTTTACCCAATTTTTAGTGGCACTTCATGACGAAGGCCGGTAGGCGGCAACCGCCAGTCGGTATAAGGCCGCCATATCATTTATAGCTCAGCTCCAGGGGATCATGGACCCAACTGACTCTTTTATAGTCAGAAAGGCGCTGCGCGGCTGGCGCCGCCTAGAGGGTCACAAAAAGGATACCAGGCATCCGATAGGATTTAACAGATTGACCGCTTTGTTGGGTAAACCAGAGGAGACCTGCTCCTCACCGAGTGAGGTAGTCTAGTTCCGGGCAGCATTTGCGCTGGCATTCTACGGGGCCCTGCGGGTAGGCAAACTAGTGGCTGCTAACAAAAGGGATACCGAGGGGGGGGGGGTCTGCTCAGAGACCACACGCAAGTGAGGGGGGATTCCCTGCTGATCACGATAGCCAGGTCAAAGACCGACCAGGAGGCCCAGGGGAGTAGCATTGTGTTGCAGCGTGTTCCGGGTAGTCCCTGTTGTGCAGTGAGGCACGTCGAGGCCTACCTCAAACAGAGGGTGACGACGTGGGGGGGGGGCCTTGCTGCGGCATGCTGACTGCACCCCGTTAACAAAGTTTCAGTTCCAGAGAGTGCTGGCGATCACGATCGCAGCTGTGGGCTTGAATCCAAGGGATTTCGGAACTCATTCGTTCAGGATAGGGGCCGCTACAGAAGCGACGGCCGGGGGTCTGCAGGCAGACAATGTTAAACAATTGGGGCGCTAGTCTTCAGATTGTTTCAAACGTTACGTGCGGCTGCACATGTTGTAATTTACTGAAAAGTGCACTCACGCTTGTTGTCTTTTGTTTGGATTACAGTTTCACGAGCCTGTGACGCAGGACGGAAATTGGGACCGGCCCAGTATCAGCTAACCACTACTTCAGGCACAAGGAATGGAAGACGAGTGGTCTGGGTCGTGGGCCACTCATACGTGAGGCATGCCGCGGACATATTCAGGGCAGGTGATGCGATCCACACATCTGAGGAATATGGTTTCAGGGTGTCCTTCCATGGGAAGGGCAGCTTATGTATTGACCGACTGCAAAGTTTTGTGGAAGAATTGTTAGGGCGGCACAGGTCACCGCCATCAGTAGTCATAGTGCACATTGGGGGCAATGACTTGGTACGGTTGTGCAGACGGGCTTTAATCGAACACATACTTTCAGCAGTTAGTTGGTTAGCAAAGACACTCCCGGGGTGCACGATTGCTTGGTCACACATGATTCCGAGGAGGGTATGGAGGGGTGGGCGGTCCACGACAGTGTTGAACCATTCGGTAAAGAGTCAACAATAAAATGGAGAAATTATTTCGCTCTGCCCATCTTCAAAGTGTACCTCACGGGTGCATCTGGGGGGACCGCTGTTATTCAGAAATGGGGGTACACCTGTCCAGGGTGGGGAATGACTTATTGATAGGAGACTTGATAGCTTGGCTAGTAGGATTGAGGAGACATGACCTATAGGAGTTGTTGGGGGGCCAGATAGTCGGTCAACTATCTGGCCTGTGGCAGTAAGGTCATGATCGGTGAGCAGTGATTTCAAGGTCCCTAGTGGGGGCGCCACCCATTATGGATGGGAGCGCCCGGGGAGAGGCAGCCATTGGCCCCTCCCACGGGGGGGGCGGCACCCATTACGAATGGGATCGCCCAGGGGGAGACGGCTATATGCCCCGCCCACGAATTTCCCGGGGGCCGGATATCCGCTCCGGCAGAAGAGAGTGCGGGGAAATGGGGGGAGTCCACGTTGTCCTTCTTACGGATACCCCGCACGGGGAACTCGGACGACCTTAAGATGGTGTCGAGTGAAAGGGGTCCCCCATGACAAGGGAAGTTAGTTGGCTACGAGGGTAAAGCCCTCTGCGCATGCGCCACTCACACGTGAGGGCGGAAATTTGGTGATAGGGATCTGACACCGGTTAAGACCTTGCCGTTGACCCCTAACGATGGGATGTACAAAATTCGTATGCAATGCATTATGACATGATGTTCGACTCGGTTAGGAAAATCTTTGTATTAGAGATTTGTTAAGTTTAGCCTGGATACCTGTCTTCATCAAGTGTAATGAAAGTTGAATTTTGAACATGATAAATGAAGCGTTTTAATTGAAAGTTTTAAATTTTGTTTCATATTTTAATAAATACGGCCGGGGGGGTCGCGAGGCCCCCCTGCCTTCCAAAAGTTTTACTGTCTGTCTCCTACCATTGGGATTGGTGGTGGAAAGGGTGGTGGGCATCCCGGACCATATAATAAGAAGGGTAAACCTCCGGAGCTGCCCGGCTCATACCGTCCGATCTCTGTACTCCACTGCGATAGAAAAAGTTTATTCTAAAATTCTGGCTAATCGTATATCTAAAGTCAGTACTCCACTAGTATCAATAAATCAACATGGATTTATCCCTAACAGAGGAAGTTTTACAAACATAAATAGTCATTACTCTCTTTGACACAGCTCAAGTGGAAAAACGGAAACTGGGATTAATTTTATTAGATGCTGAGAAAGTGTTTGAGTGGAATGGCATTTTCTTTGGGAAGTTATGCACCGGGCAGAGTTTGGGAAAAATGTTATGAATGCAATTCAGGTGCTATATACTTCACCAAATGCTAGAATCGCTGCTATGGGAATGAAATCAGACACAATTAAAATAACAAGAGCAACAAGGCAGGGATGCCCTTGTTCTCCGCTGCTTTTTGCATTGTATATAAACCCCTTCATAGAACTATCGAAGTCAGCAAATAAAACCATTTACCGTACAAAACACTTCACACAGTTTTGCTCACGCAGGTGACATAGCAGTGATTACAGTTGATCCGGTGGTGGCCCTCGTAGAGATTGAGAGGCTGGCGTCTGAGCTTGGCCAGGTCTCGGGGAATAAACTGAGTGTTTTAAAAACCCAAGTTCTCTGCACGAATAATGTCTTAATTTCAGATCCTAGAGTAGTTTCAGCAGTTACATATTTGGGCATTAAAATTAAATCACGAATGAAAGAAATAGTAGATGCTAATTGGTCGGCTACAGTACAACATATAAAACAGTCTTTGGACAGATGGGGACGTCTTCAATTAACGATAATAGGAAGAGGAAATATTATAAAGATGAGTATTCTCTCAAAAGTACTATATCTCTATTTAGATCTATCCCTCTTGAGATACCCTTAACGTATTTGCAACAACTGCAATCTCTATGCTCAATTTCTCTGGGCCCCGGGGAAACCACGGCGGGCTATGAGATTGATGACACTTCCTGTCGAAAGAGGGGGTTTCGCTATACCAGATTTTACTCTTTATTTCTATGTCTGTTTTTTGCAAAGAATGCGCTTAATACTGACGGGGGAACAGATAGATGATATTGCGGAAGCACCATCAATATTTCAGTTACTTCTAGGGATTCAGGCTAATAGGTGTCTATTCAGAGAGCTTGAAGGTAACTATTATAAAAGAACTCGATTTCAAGTATTGGAAGCGGCATTTAAAATCTGAAGGAGGGTATGCAAAATGATGGTGCTAGGGAAATTAACATATTATACACCCTTGAATGCTAGTAAAATACTCCCCTCTATTTTGGGATAGGGTAGCCATAGATTGGTCGCATAAGGGTATTGTGCAAATTGGGGATCTTTTTGAAGTGGTAGTTTTAATTTCAACTTATGAAAATTTGGTGAAGAAATATGATTTAACTAACACTCAGTTCTTTAAATATCTCCAGGTTCGTGATTTTTTTGACCCGGAAACATATTTTTTTTTTTTAACCAAATGATCTGGTTGAGGCGATTCGATGCCAGGAGAAATTGGTGGCTTAAATAATAGACGATTCGTATTTAGATCTGATGATATGGAGAAACATACATATTGGCAGTCTAAACTGGGGGAACTGGATTTGATAATAGAGAAGGCTATTATTTCTAGGGAAGCTTTTTTGTAGACCAATTTGAAGGCCCAGTTTTTTAAAACTATATTCAGATTATACTACACTCCGGATCGTATGCTCAAGTGGAGAACCCGATATGACTGCAAATGTTTCCGCTGTGGCAGTGATAATGCAGATAGTTTGCATATATTTTACCGCTGTGTCAAATTGTCTCAATTTGTGTCTGGCATTGAAAACTTTCTATCCGTAATAATACGGACCACGTTTAAGATCTCTCCAGCGCATATGTTATTGGGAGTTGAGCAAGTCGTGGAAAAGGCGACTCTCCTATTTAAACATAGGTATTTTTTATTTGTCGCAATGACTGCCGCTCGCTTATGTATTCCATCAGATTGGTTACAACTGGAACCTCCAGCATTTGAATTTTGGCGGGCCAAAATGTATAATTTGTTTAAACTGGAAAGGGGCAAGAAAGCGCAAATTAGGTATGCTTATTTGGGGGGCTATTCATGAACATATGGAGATGTTATAATGTTGCCTGATGTATTGGTGATTTGTTTCTGTGAATTTCATTTTTCTTTTTTTTTTTCTCATATGCTCCAACTGTGAAATAAACACATTTTTAAAAAAAAAGATACCAACGTTTTTATTAATGATTCAATGTATTGGACATTGATGGCTTTGAGTAGTGTAGTAATTTGTTCTTTATAGCAGGGCATAGCAAGCCAAGAATACCAGCACTCTGTTACATCCTGATATGGTCGCGATATAATCAACAGATAATTAGACTAATTGAAATAGCCTTTAATTCCAGGAGCAGTACACAGTTTTATAATGGATTAACAATTACCTAGCCCTGTCGTACGACTGTCACAACATTAGGACAATTTTGACCTACAGCACTTTGTTATAAATTCATTGAAAATCTCATTCAGGTCAAGATGGCGGCCAGCTCCCTGGCCGAGTGAGCTGGTACTTGCGTCGCTCCCCTTCCAGGAGCTGCCGCTTGCGAGTATGTTGCAATGTGAGGATCTAACGGCGTCGGACCTTTTGCCTAACCGCTGACTCCGAAGGATGCTGTGGCAACTTCCAGCCTTCCGCCGTAACTCTTTAAGGTGGTTTCTTGCACGTTGTTTTTCGGGCAGAGCTCTCTTTGCCCATTGCTGGGATCAACATACCCTACTGGATCGCATTTCCCGGTCCTCCAGCGACAGGATGCCTCCTAAGAACCAGCCAAAGTCCCTTTTGCGGGCCGCGACAAACTCCTACCGCAGCAGCGGCAGAAGGAACATTGTTACCGGCGTTGGCTTCTGTCTCTGCCATAGCGATACCCCGCACTGCTCTGCAATCAGACACTTCGAAGAAGGCACAAACCGGGGCTAGCAGAACTGCAAAGGTGGCAACTCTAGCGATGTTTAAGCCTCGGGGGAATCCGGCAGGAAAAAGCGCTTCCAATGCATCAGTTTCCCTCACGGCTCCGGCAGCGCCTGTAGCTGTGGCTGAAACCGGTAAGACGGACGCCGGTACTTTGTTCCCCTCCCCTGTAGCAATATGTGAAGGAAGTTGGGGGTAACGCATGATCTTTAAACGCACAAAGTGGTAGTGCGCAGGCTGTGGATAACTTTCCAGGGGCACCTTCAAGTACCGACTGTCTTGGGCTTGGAAGTACAGCCAAAGGGGGTTCTGGGTGATGTAGTCCTACAGAGTCCAACGTTAAATCCACAGATGACAGTTTCCCAAACCCCCATATTAACGACTCCTGCACCCTCCGCATGCTCGGATGGGGACATAGATGGTGACTTTTTTCGTTGTTGGATCATACAGGGTCATCAGTTGATGGATTGGACAAAGAATGGACAGACGAGGAGGTGGGCTGTAATCTAGGCGATTGGCGCACTAATGAGGTATTGAATGGACTACCTACAATACGCAAGGTGCCCCAGGATTCTGCTATGGCTGTGGGCTCTCTTGTTTGGGATTATTCATTTTCTAATCAGCCAGTGTTACAAGGCACAGCTCATGAACAAATGCCTTATGTTATGGATCCTAATATCAGTTAGCCCTCTGCTGAGATATCGCTGGTTGTTATCTATCAAACCATAATGGCCCATCGAGAAGAAACGCGCCAAGAGTGCCCGAGTACAAGGGGCTTGTCGGAGAGTTCAAAACACTCTGCGCAGGGTTATGAAGACTTGCACGGATATAGCCTCTAGGGTTACAGAGGCAGAAACCAGGATCTCTACATTAGAGGACGACCTGGTGGCACAAAGATGCACAGTGGATGAAATTCAGTTGCAGAGGGTGGAGATTCAAGCAAAACTTATTGACATTCAGAACCGGGCACGGAGGAACAATTTACAAATTCTGGGGGTTCCTGAGGGGCTGGAGGGGTCGGACACTCGCCAGTTTGTTTTATTTTCAGAGGCTTTCCCCGAAGTGAAGGATTGGGACTGGCGATTGGAGATCCAGCTCGCTCATCTCTACCCCTTCAAACTGAAGCATCGTCCGGGACAAGCAGCGAACAGACCTCGCGCAATCATGATTTGCATGCAAAATTTCTTAGCAAGAGAATTTATGATTTAGCCAGGCCTGATAGGCAAAGGTCAGGAAAAGGCTGTCAGTTTTTTTGTGAGGCCGGACTTTTGTCCAGCCACAGTTGAACGGAGGTGGCAGCTCCGTCAGCTGATCTCCCCCCTTTAATCCAAGGGGGCACAGGTCTATTTGCTTTTTCCATCTAAGCTTAAAATCCTCTACCAAGGTCAGACAAAATATTTTGAATCCGAGATCCAGGCCAAAGCATTTTTGGATGCACTGAAATAGATTAGTTTGTCTGGTTTGGATCACAAATTAACTCCCTTTTCTTAAACTATCAGTAGGGCCATAGTTCCTATGAGGTCGAATAGTAATGTTTGGTTGGTTAATTTAGGTGTTCCTGTCAGCGCAGCTCTCGCGTAGGTTTGATTTTGCGTGTATACAGGCAGCAGTATACCTTGGGGGGGGGGACTCCGCTTATACCAGTCTCGCCATCACTGGAACTTCGGTTCCTGCCTAGTGTGGGAGGTGTTAGGGGTTAAGGAGGGGGGGTGGGCGGCTTTCAGAGGGGGGGGTTGAGTGGGAGGAGAGGGTACAGTTTGGGGTGGGGGCGCATTCAGAAATAAAAAGCTTAAAAGGTTTTTTCTTTTTCTTACTACAGTAGTCATGACAATGTAGGATTAAATCATGGAAGAATTCTAGTTTCATTGTTTCTTTAAAGTTCTTTAATGGAATCATTTAAGGTAAATATAGCCTCATGGAATGTGTGTGGTCTAAATAACGGAAAAAGCGTGCTTTGTTTGCACGGGTGATCCAAGCGTCGCACCTAGAAGTACTCTGCCTGCAGGAAACTCATGTTCCCTGGAACAAGAGGGAATGCCTTAAAATTCCTGGGTTTGATCTAATAGTATGCTCGCAGCAGTCCTCTATGATACGAGCGTTGCAATCTTGATGAAACGTGGGTTGGGTAAGATCTAGTCAAGACCCCGGGGGGAGATGGGCAATAGCGGAGTTGCGTGTTAAATACTCACCCCCGATGCTTTGTACAGTGTATGGTGCCAACTTGGATGATCCTACAGTATTAGAGCATTTAAATGTTGAACTGGCCTTATGGCCCCAGCCCGTATGTCTGTGTGGGGACCTTAATATCAATCTACCTGCACTTTAATGTGGCGGGGGGCAGAGTTATGTCGGGCAGAAGCCAAGAGTATATAGAGCCTTACAGGTTTAGTTCTAGAACATCTTATGACTGACCTTTGGTTTCATCACTGCAAGAATATAGATGGCACCACATATTTCTCTGCCCCACATAAAAAAATGGTCCGGTTAGATTATTTTTTTTATTTCAAAACAATTAGCAGACGCCACATCAATCTATGTCCCCTAGAGTTATTTCGGCCCATAACTTATTGACCATCAATTGTTGCTTGACCAGGTCTGCTAGGATTCCCGGACCATGGACATTCGAGAGGAAGTTGTTGCTAGAAGCACTGTATTTAGATCATATGAGGCCCTGGGTCATTGAATTTTTGAACATTAATAGAGGCTCAGCCCCTAGCAACACAGTATGGGACTCATTGAAGGCAGCTGTTCGTGGCGAAACTAAAAGCTTTTCATTTTTTCGCCAGAAGCAAATTAAGGAAACAATTAAGCTTCGTATGGACGAACCATGGTATGCAAAGGTTCAGCTAACAGCTGCTATTACCGGGGGGTTCGATATATCTCAGGCGCAGATACAGGTTTCATGTATCAAAGCCTCTCTGCTTGAGTTTCTAGGCCAGGACCTTGCTGCCAAATATCTACAGTATAGCTCAATGATGTTCGAGCATGGCGAAAGATCTGGCAGGGTACTGGCCAAACTGCTTCATCAGCGAGGCTTGTCTAATGGTATTGATAAGATCCAGGATGTTTAGGGAGCGATTCAAGATACCCCAGAGGGGGTTTTGTCAGTTGTTTTGGAATTCTATCAATCCCTATATACCGAGGAAGTCAGTGCACAAGTGATAGTTTGGCTCTTTCACTGAGGAACTTGGCACCATAGACTCTTGGATCAGCAAAATGCGATGCTTGCAGCACCCAAGCTAGTGGCAAGGCAGCCGGCCCGGTCTCTATTCCGTTGGAGTTCTATATCAATCAATCAATCAATCATAGGCATTTATAGAGCGCTCTACTTGCCCGGAGGGTCTCAAGGCGCTAGGGGGGGGGGGGTGCTGCTGCTACCCGAACAGCCAGGTCTTGAGCTTCTTCCTGAAGGCGAGGTGGTCTTGGGTCAGGCGCAGGTCGGTTGGGAGGGAGTTCCAGGTCTTGGCGGCCAGGTAGGAGAAGGACCTTCCTCCTGTTGTCGTTCTTCGGATGCGGGGGACGGCGGCGAGGGCGTGACTGGCTGATCGGAGGTGTCGTTTGGGAGCGTAGAAGTTGATGCGGTTGTTGAGGTAGCTCGGGCCTTGGTCGTGAAGAGCTTTGTGTGCATGGGTAAGGAGACGGAAGGTGATTCTCTTGTTGACCGGGAGCCAGTGCAGGTCTTTTAGGTGTCCGGAGATGTGGCTGTGTCGTGGGATGTCGAGGATGAGTCTGGCTGAGGCGTTCTGGATCCGTTGGAGTCTCTTCTGGAGCTTGGCGGTGGTTCCGGCGTAGAGGGCGTTGCCGTAGTCCAGACGGCTGGTGACGAGTGCATATTTCGGATGGAGCTCAGGGAGGACCTTTTAATAACTTTGAGAGACGCACAGCAGGGCAGGATTCCAGACTCCTGGCAGTTTACAACAATCATCTTGCTAAAAAAAAAAAGGATAAGCCGGAGCTGGAACCTGATTCATTTCGTCCAATCTCGCTTATAAATACGGACAGCAAGCTTTTCTCTAAGATACTAGCGGCTAGATTGGCAAAAGTGATAACCCCCATAGTCTCTATCCGGCAACATGGTTTTATCCCCAGAAGAGACACGGCGGACCATGTCCGCCGTGTTATAGCTCTTCTGGACTGGGCTCAAGCTGCGCGGTCTCCCCGTTGGACAGGATTGCGTGGTGATTTCTATGGAGAGTTATGCGCTGTAAGGGATTTCATCCAAGCCTTATTTTTGCTTTGCAATCGCTTTATATCGCCCGCAAGCAATTTTGTTTATTTCTGGCTTGCAATCGAGGCAGTTTGATATTAATAGGGGTACCCGCCAGGGTTGTCCCTGTTCGCCTCTTTTATTTGCCCTTTACATTGATTTGTTTATTAATAAATTGGAGGTTCACCAACATTATTCCGGTAAGGGTAAACCTGGTCGAATTTAAAGTTCTGGCATATGCAGATGATTTAATTGTTTTAACTAGCAATGTTTCATTGGCATTTTCAGACATTAAGAAACAGGCTGAATCCTTCGGTCGTATATCAGGGTACAAACTCGATGTTCAGAAAACGCAGGTGATTCAGTCAATCACTATGGTTCCTTCTGACGCACCAATTGTCCAAGCAACAACCTATTTGGGGGTTAAAATCACGGCTGCAGTAGAGCAGATACCGGAGATGAACATTTTACCTATAATAGGGACTGTTAACTCTACTCTTCGTAGGTTGGACAACCTGCACCTGTCATTATTTGCCAGGAGGAACGTGCTAAAAATGCTGATTTTGCCGAAATTTTGGTACATCTTTAGGACCATTCAGTTGGAATTTGCCCAGACTAGTCTTAACAGTGCAGAAAGATGCTGTAACAGTTTTTACGCGGCTACTGACTCCCTTGAAGGGCTGCTAAATGGATGTGTCTGCCATTGGAAAGAGGGGGGTGGGCAGTTCCTAGTCTCTTGTTGTATAATTGAGCTGTGTTCCTGCAAAATCTTGCCCAGCCTCTCTTTGGCCTAGGATCCCCACTTCCACCAGCACTTAGTCCCTCTATATTTGAGGTTGGGCTAGGGGAGGAGGCTAAGGGGATTCTTTCTTCAGTCCTAGATCCCAGTTACTACAAAAAGACTAAGTTCAAGGTAGTCAAAGCATTGTATTCAGTCTGGAAGAAGGTGCGACTGAAAAGGTCGATCCCTAAAATTAATTTTTTTTTCACCCCTTGCTGCCGCCAGGTTGTTGCCCTCTATCTTTCATGACTCCGTTATAATTAGGTGGAGATCCCATGGTATCTTTACGTTGGGGGATGTAGCCTATGATGGTAATATGGCTTCCTTTACCTTTTGAAAGATAAGTTTGGCTTGGGCACGCATTAATTTTTTTAATATTTACAACTGCGCAGCTATATAGGCACTCTCCTTCAAAATTCCCCAACCGGACTAGGGAAACATTCACGTATGAATTTGATCTTGAAGAAGTACCATATTGGGGCCCTGTATTAAAATCTTCTGTTGGGTCTCCCTGATGACCTTTATTTTCAGAACTCTAAATTGGATTTGAAATTCGGAAGAGCTGGTATAGACGTTGGCCAGGCTCTGGAGCTTTCAAACTCCGCCCTAATTTCAGGGAGCCTTCGCTCCCAAAGCTATATGGCACTATTCGATTTATATTATCCCCCCAATAAAATATCTAAATGGGGAGGCGGTGGGGATCAGTGCTGTCCAAGGTGTGCACTGCCAGCTGTTAACGACATACAAATGTTCTTTACATGTGTTAATTTGGATACATGTATTCAAGATGTACAGTCGTTTATTAAGAACTCTCTAAAAATTCTGGTTGTACTCACAGTGGAGCTGGTAATAACAGGCTCTGAAACGCACAGGGTTAGATCAGTTTATGAATCTGCCTTTCTCTCCATTGCAATGGCATTATTGCGGTTGTGCATAACTTCTGAGTGGATAAATCCAGTCCCCCCCACCTTTCCGAATTGGAGAGCAAGGATACTGGCTATTCACAACTTGGAATCAGCTGTGTTCTTGAGAAGCGGCAGTAGAAGTGAGGGGGGCTTGAAGACATGGGCACCATTTAGGCAATGGTTGAATAATTAGTTTTCCTTATCTTGAATTTTTCTGATTTATGTTATATTATACTTTGATACTATGTTTTCTAAAGTATATGATATGTGATAATTGTATTAGAGAGCCACGATGTAGTTGTTAGTCCTTGCTTTTCTTTTCATGTCTCTTTTTCTCTGTGTTCAGTTTCGTATGTTTTCAAGCTTTTTATTAAAAAAAAAATTTTTTAAAAAGAATCTCATTGAGGTAGTGGAAGTAATCCTAAAATACTGTTGTAACTAACACGTAAAATTTGTACCACCCCATTTGCGGAAATGGACAAAATCAAAATGCGATATTGAAACGTGGTTAAACTGCAATTAGTACATCTACATGCAGACAATTCAGCACATTTAACAATACGTACATGCACTAAAAACACTCAAATACTTTGAGCTAATATCACCCAGCTCCCAGGGCCCAAGCCATAAAAAAAAGTAGTGCAGGTGGGGCATAATCAATACACAATGTCACATTGAGTGACATCAGAGGAAGTAATGTTGCAGGAAATAATCCTATTGTCCCATCATATCCCTCGCATTAATGGAAATGGACCTATTTTACAGTCAAAGCTGAGATGCACTGTTTGCTGTGTATGGTATTTTGAATATAAATATATTTATATAAATCATGCATTTGTTTCTAAATCACACATAAATCTATTGTGAATTCCAAGCAGTGAATATTTTTAGCTATAGTGCCACCCAAGTTTAAAATATAATAATGCATGCTTTTATAAAGATGTATTTATTCGTATATCATGAAAAAATGAACACTCCGCTTCAAATTAACCAAAATGTTGGAGCTCGCTCAGTGCATGAAATTCTGTGGTGTCCCTGTTCCTAGGCGCATAGCGACATTGCACTGATTGCATATTGTGAAACACTCCCTGTTCCTGCACATGCTGCAAAGTAGTTAATGGGAAAATACATTTTTTTTTCTGTAATAGGGTTTTTCCCACTATGCTCCATCTAGGACTTTCCAGTCATTAATCCTCGGTAATCCCAGTAAATCCTGAGGTGGATTACACTTTTTTGTTTCTCCTTCCCTGCTGAGTCTTGGGGGTGGGACCTGGAAGGTGATGGCACTGAGGGGAGGGGTAGTGCACTCCCTTAACTGCCATGATGGATTGGCCGTCGGTCTCATTACAGCCAAGCCATCATTTATTAGTGAACCTCTATCCAACCCCCGCTGTTTTGCTATGACAGCACCACATGTTTGACATTGATATCACCTATATTCTGTGGGTGACCCATCTGTCATAAATTATTCCCAATCTCTCAGACAACGTTTTTTCGTCCCTGAAGAGACCTCAATGGACCAATGTGCCATGGCAGCTGAAGATTACCCCAAGTATGTCAGCACCATCATATTACCATAGATACCTCCATAATGACACGAATTACAAATATTATACCAGGGCCTACATTTTTCGATGGGTAGCATCTCTTATGCCAAGAATGACTTTTGAATGCCAGCGACAGTAAGTTTTCTTTTGTGACCCCTGAGCCAAGAAATATCTTAAGTATGCTAAGATCAGCAGCAGACTCACAAGCATAAAATATGCTAACAACCACATACTTACTCAATCTTACTCCTATTCCCGTTCCTCCCTCACTCTAGCACTCATTAGCTTTTTGATTCATACTCACTTCTACCTACTGTCACTCACACAAATGTACCCATATACTGACTCATTCACAAACACCCTTGCACACACTCACTCTTTCAGTGACCCTCACTCACAACTACTGCTGTATAGAGGCTCTGACTTTAACTCCTGGGGTGCAGGTGTTCTGCTTTAATAAATGTTTCAGCAGGCTCCTCAGGACTCTGGGCCCCAGTGTCACTATCCCTGCTGCACCACTCCCAAACACTCCCTCTCACTTATTCACATTCACTCACATTGATTCTTATGCTCTTTAACTCTCCTTGACACTCACAAACATGCTAAATTAACACGCACTCAATCAATCACTCACAAACACAGTTCTCACTCACATGCACAGAAAAACAGCACTGTTTGCTTAACTTTCGACTTTTGCTGGCAACTCAAAGGCTTCATGGCCGTAGCAGAGCAGTAGTCGAGTGCTAACCATCGGAACCAGCAAGCCATGATTCCCAACAAGGGAGCCACGTAGCGCGGCAAGGCCAAGGATTAAGGAGGACTCACCTTGATCACTCTCCCAGCTCTTTGAAAAGGACTGGAAGCCCAGACCTATCAGGAGCAGAGAGAAGGCTGAGAATCCAGCCACTGTTTCCTGTGTCCTCGGGATGCACTCATCTGTCCCTGATATCCTCATTCTAGCAGATATACTCTGCTACCTTAGGCAAGCGGAGTAAGTCTGCTAAATAAAATGGAGTGTGCCTGTGTGAGAGTATGTAGTTGAACAACACCCCTTGCATGTGCAATTCAGATATTCATCTACAGAGTACTGTGTTTTTAAACAGTATGCAAATGGATCATTGCTCAGTTCCCTCAGCCCCCTCCGCCTACTTCTGTCATCAGGAGCTTCGAGCAGAGACTCAATTCAAAATCTTTATACGAATTTCCAAGAATTCATAAAAGCACATATACAATTACAGTTTATCATAAAATCCATAAAATTAATATTAAACATCAAGCACAGGTGAATGTGACTTGGGCGTTGTCCATCATTTTACGGGCACAAACAGCAATTTTTAGGAAAGTGCAAGTGCAGCAAATTATCTCCTCATTGTCCAGGGTAAGCAGCAATTGATTGGATTCTTCCATAGTAATTGGTCTAGGTTTGTTAAAAAGTGGAATTAAAAACCATTTAATATACTTCAGATAAAAATTACATGAAAAGAAAAAATTTAAATCATTTTGGTTACTTAGCCCGTCACAGGGGCAGTTTATTTTACTTAAACGTGAATGGTAACCCAGAGGGAAATTTAACAAAAATCTAATGGATCCAGCCCTCAATCGAAACAAGAGGCTTCTTTCCCAATGTGTCATCGGTAGAGTTAGATACAATGCTAAAGGATATCTGTATAGTTCCTTATTCATGTACCTAACTGTAGCTTTCTCTGATTCTGTCCTGGTTCTGTCCGTTGTGTAAAGTGCGTAACGTGCTTTCTTCAGGTCCTTTTTGTGCACCATAATGGCTTTGCTTGGATTAGTAAAGATACTATCTTTTCCTATCTTACACAAGCTTTTATGAACAAACGAAAGCCAGGGAATCTCCATTCCCCTTTCACAGTTTAGACAGTCAGTTATAATTTCTTGAGTCAGTGGCTAGGTTGTTCCTCCATACCGAGTGCCAAAATAGCACCGGTCGTGCTCTAATGTAATCCGATACAAAGTGTAGGTTTAGTTCTTTATGCAAAATGTAATTAGAAGTAGAAATTGGTACACTTAACAACTTTCTGCAAACCGGTTTTCTTCCTGCTGTATATATTGGTTATTTCCAATGCCCCATACTTCAGATCCATAGGTAGCTACGGGCACACATTGTAATCTAAACATTTTGACAATTGCTTTAATAACAACAAATTTCTTCGGTCTGGGGATGCTTAAAATTGAGTTGATGGCCATTTGCAGCAAAGGCCACCCCCAAAGATGGGAAAATGTGTAGCAATAAGTCTTTCATCCCCTACCTGTACGGAGTTCAATTGTCTTTTCCCTGGGCCACATGACATTATAAAAGATTTTTTTAAATTAACCTGCAGATCTAATTCATCCATATATTTTGTAAAACTTTTTACTGAAATACGGAAAGAGTTAGGGGTGCTGCCCATTAGGACCGCATCGTCTGCGTAAAGAAGGGCGGGTAGCTATTTGCCATTTATTATAGGAACATCTGGGGTGGAATTTTCAAGATCAATACTCCCCTGCCTGACTCCCCTTACTATTTTAATTGGTCCGGATAATTCCCCTCCCATTCCTATCCTGACTCTTGATTTTAGGTCTGTATGTAAAAAAGCTAAAAAGTGAACCACTGTGTGGTCCAGTCCATAACCCAATAAAATAGACCAAAGCTTGGACCTATTAACTAAATCAAAAGCGGATGACCGGTCCATAAACGCTTAACTCACTGGCAGTGTTCATAAACACAAGCCATGTTTTCGTGAACACTGCTAAGCCTAATAATCAGCAGTGCAAGTGAAACATCACATCATTGTGGTGCCACAAGCAGGGCTGTGCCGTGAAGATACTTAACACAAACTGCCACTGGTCTGATAATTAAAAACATGCCCTGATCCCCAGAAATAAGCGCTAGTGTTCACCAGCTGGATCCACTGACACAATGTGGTTCACAGGCAAAGCAATGACAAGCAGTTGTGTAATATACTAACAGTGGAGGGCTCTTGAGAGGCCTTTAGCAGCAGATTTGTCTATAATTGGAGGAGGTAGCAAAATGCCTTTCAAGGCAAAAGAGATCCAAGCACTGTCCCTAATTAGATAACGGATTACATAGATTGTACATGTGCTGGGAAATTGTGCACCGCCATTTGCACCAAATAACTGGAGTATAAATGGCATGAGAAATCGACCAGTTCAAAATGTCATGTTTACACTGAACATTCAACATAGATGTTATATTTCCCTTGACTGCATGTTGCAAACGATGCTGCCTAGTTGCCAAACAGTGAAATGCATGCCATCAGGCCCTGTGTGCTCTACAAGAGAGACCTCTCCTCTTTTCTTGATACTGCCAGGCTGACCGAATCAGCGGGCAGTAAAGCCAGACTCTTGCTCCTGAGATGCTGAGGAATCCACAAAGCTATTGGCTGTAGGGCTACCCAAAATGCTTAACCATATTGGCAATGGCTTGGGGAGGCTTGCTACCACGCTTCATACTCTACCACATCAAATGTGATGGATTGGATAAGCGATTAAATCTTTTTTTGGGGGGGTGGGGAAAGAACCTTTGTATATAACACAAAATAATTTACATTAATCCTCTCCAGAAAACCAAATGTGAAATATAATCTATTCTAGACAAAGGTAGGAGATTCATTTAAAAAATTTATTTTATTGAGATCGATAATACAAAGCAGAATGTCAAGCATATCCACATACTCATCTTACAATGCACACATTATCCTTGATAACATAATCATCCATTGTGTGCATCTGAAGAATCTTAGTGTCGTAGTATTCCTACCTTAGCCACCACTAAGGAAAGGGAAAACCATCTCTAGGTGTGTTTTTGGAGACCGCCTCTTGTCAAAAGCAGGAGTTTGTAGAAAGGTCTTCAACACAGCTGTGGTGCAAGGACTTTCAGAGCTACAGGCAATATAAACTTTTTGCTATTTTGGTACTCTCTTTCCAAAGGAAACAAGGCCATTTTGAGACCTATTTTTAGGCCTGGTGATAGTCAAGACCTTTTGATTTTTACAAAAAAATGATCTATAATCTTCCCTACAGTGGATCTCAGCTAGCTCACCATCCATTGATCCGTTGATATCTCATTCATGTTTTGCTTTCGCCCAACACAACATAGAGCATGAGGCAGTTGGTCAACCCGCTTTGAGCCATTGGTTTCCATCACTGTGAGTGGTGGCATTAATCTCCTGTGTGTCAGGGATTGTGCTTATGCTTTTTGGATATTTTAGCATATTTGAAGCCGGATCACCATCAGGATAAACTTTCCGGTATTTGCACAAGCTGCAGGCTGTGAGCCACAGGAGGCAAGAGACCTTTAGCTGCTTGAATAGTGACACTTTCAGCTGAAGTGGTTTGATGCCCAAGAAGCTGCCTTATGAGTGAGGAAACGTGGTGGCCATCTTTAAACCAAACATTTCCCAATATTGTCAGAATTGGGAAATTCCAATTTGTTTCACTTTGTTTCACTTTACTTCACTTAACGGAATGCTGCTGCCAAACAAGAATGAGGAGTAATTATTTTTCAATGAGATTTCCTTTTGCCATTTTGAAAAACCTTTTTAACCACATTGATGCTGCACCTATTCCTCTGCTGTGCTGGACAGCAATAAAAACGGGTGTGGTCATGACTAGCTCAGCTCGTCATGAGCATCGAAGGGGTTAAGGAGGCAAACGCTAATCTCTCCTTTTTTTCATCCTATGTAACCCCTCTTGTTCTATCTCCCCAAAGCTGTCCAAGAAGCACTGAAACAATGCATGTATCATCACCAGCCATATTTGTATCCCAGGTTGTCTGCCTGTTTCTTATCAAACTTTTCATTTTGCTGCCTTTATTTCTGTCTCCACCCTTCTCATTGATCCCCCTTGTCCTTGCTGTAAGTCTCTCCTTTTTTCTGGAAACTTCTCAGTTTTCCTCCGATTCTTGTAATAAATGTTCATATATCCTTCACTCATAGTTGTCTCGGTCTCTCTATTTCTCAACGTGTGCATATGCCTGACTGTCTTTATGTCTGTTTCTATCTCTTTGGATGCTCTCTGCTGTCTGGCTGTCTCTTCACTGTCTCACATTTTTTGGGATGCCTATCTTTCTCTTTTCTCTCCTCTTGCCTTTGCGTGCCACGCTATCGCTCTCTCCTGTCACCATCTGTGCCTGTTTTCTACCTCCCTCTTCTTCCAGGAACCACTCTGTCGGTTGGCACATCTATTTCTTTCTTCATCGTTGTGTTAATGTGTAATCTGTCTCTCCCCTGGCTCTGTGTGTTTAGGTGTCAGATATGAACTGAAATAAACATGTATGGGGCATATTATTATTATTCAATTGTCTTTTCCTGTGTCCGGTGGAATCAGTCTGACCCTCCCTGTCTCTTCCTATGCAAGTGAATATCTGGTATACTGCCCTCTGCTACTTTATCCATGGTTAACTAGCTGTCTCGATATAGTGCAGTCCCTACTCCTTGATATCTTGTCATTTTCTGCCATCCAATGGCTCGCTCTGTCTGTTGGTGGGCACCCACCTTTCTTAGGTTTTGTCTCGCTTTCTATTTGACCCTCTTCTCTCCCTACCTTTGTCAACAGGTGTATCTGTCTTCCTTCTCAAAGCTCTTCTGATATTACTGGGTGTGTGCAGTCTGTCTGCTGCCCGATGTTATGTATATCCAAAGTGGTTACCAAACAGCCGACCCGGAAAGTGCGATCGAGCGAGTCCGCGTCCATAGAGCAGGTATTATCCTGTTTCTTCAACCGCAATCTTAGTGCCAATATACTGAAATACCACAATCAACTACAGTGTGCCCGGCTGGGTACACTGTAAGTTCCATTTAATTTTATTTATCACGCATGGGTTGCGCCACGTCAAGACACTACGAGATGTCCCCCACTGTCTAGTCCTGACGAGACCTCCATCTTACAGGTCGAAACGCCGTCGACGCTATAGGGAAGGAACCCATTCAGCACAGTGACTTGTGATTTCATGTAGTCACTGTTAGCAACTATTGTATTATATTGCTTGGTCCTTTCCCTGTGTAAATATCCATAACACAAAAACTGTATAGACCCTTTATTATTTGTGTTTTTTCTGGTTTTTTGTTCACAATAATCACTTGGGACGCACTGCACTTTTCACTGTATATACAATCTTTTGTATATGTGTTGCTGTTGTAAATATGGACACTTTTCATGAGTTGAAATATAAGAATTCTTTCTTATAAATTTTGCATATGTGTGTTTCTTTCTCTGCCAAATCCTTCTCTGCTACAAGTGAATATTGCTTATTTAAGCTGTCAAGTATCGTATATTCTTTAAATTCGTATGCCACAGGAACCATTGTTCTTTGGATATACAGTTTGCCCTGGTTCCGCTGTGAGTAGGGTTCCCTTGTTTCCCCTTTTCGCCCGATGTTATGTAACTTGGTGTCTGCCTGCCTTTACCTATGCTACAAGTGCGTTTCAGACTCTTCCGTGTCTCTTACTCTGTCACTGGGTCGAAGTCCATTTCCGTGCCTTAACTAGTGCCCTTCCTCTCCCTTCGGTGTTTATGTTTATGTTTATGTTTATTAAAACTTTTATAGCGTGCTCTATTACCACGGGGTATCCTGGCGCGGTGAGTGATTTGACAACAGTAGTGATGGATCAAAACCAGATCGATCTGTTAGAGTGGAGCATTAAACAGATAAGTCTTAAGTTCTTTCTTAAAAACAGTAAAGGTCGGAGAGGCTCTAAGGAACAATGGGAGGGCATTCCAAGCAGAAGCTGCCTTAACTGAAATTGATTGGCCGCCCAATCGGGCGTATTTGTATTTGGGAATGGCCAATTAGCATTGGTTGGCCGATCGTAGGGCACGGTTGGGAGTATAGAATGAAAACCGTTTCTGCAAATACGTCGGTCCCTGGCCATGAGCTGCTCTGAATGCCAACACAAGAATTTTAAACAAGATTCGGTGTGGCACTGGGAGCCAATGCAGACTTCGTAAGTGGCTCCGCACGCTCGACCTCCTGGGGAGAGAGAAAAGCAGACGTACTGCAGCGTTTTGTATCACCTGAAGGCGATGAACCATGTCCTTTCCCCCCCAGGTTTCTATCTGCTTCTCTTTTGATTCCCCTTGTCACTATGAGTGACTCATTTTACATTGTTAGGTCTGGTCTTTGGGTTACCTTTAGCTGTCTCGTTGAACTATTGTTTTCCCAAAAACTGTTAAAAAATATACATACATAGTGGGGCTTTGGCAAGCAGGCTTCCCCAATCGCCAATTGGTCTGTTAAATTGTTGTTCTCATTATGCTTCCACCCACCAGTTAGTCCACTTTACCTGCTGGCTCCATTCACTTTAAGTGACTGCACAAAATCTGTGTACATTGTTCACATCCACCTAAAATAGTTCCTATCTCGTCAGAGATAAGCCTGGTTGAAAGTGTGCTTTTTCCTTGTAGTTCTTTTCAATCTTAACTGTAAATAGCAGTTATTTAGTTTGCCTGCACTTTCGGTGCCCAGTTAAATATGGATTTATTTTCTGTCACTGTTTCCAAAGCTATAAAGTATTTAGGTGACATTGTACCTGACTGCAATTTAAGTGCTAAGTTAGCTGGTTATTTTATTCTTGTTGTTGTCACAAATAATAATAATAAAGTGCATGGCACAACAAAGTTTCCTATATAAAACAAAATAACTAGTAAAACGGCCACAACAATGAATTAAATTTAAAAGGTTTAATGACCGCACATAGCAGCCATGTTTAGGTGGGCACATATTTTCTACTTTGTTTTGTGCACGTTCATGCAATAAAAATGAAATTAACCTTCACACACCAGACTTATTGGATTGGCTAATGCATGCTGTATTCTGGTGCCTTCACATGGCCACTTGTGCTGGTGCTGCATTGCACTACTTACAGTTGATCTTCAAAGTGGGTAATTCCCAGCCAATATTTACACTACAAAGAAATCTATTGCAGGATTTCCCAAAACTCTTGAAGATATTAATTCTGCATATTTTGATGGGGTTTCCCACAAATTTTCTTCAGCAGACTTTCTACTTTCTGCCAGCAAACTCTTTACATACAGCTTTGTTTCAAATGGAGGACCACTGAGCTTTACCCATAAGCATGAAGAAATGGTCTCTACAAGAAGAGAGGCACTAGTTGGAGAAGCAATTAAAGTTCATTGCACTGCAGGTTTTTTCACAATCTGCTTTACTTGCTGGCAGGGTTTCCATGCAAGCAACTAATTGTTTTTTAATGCTTCAGTGGTTTTCTTTCCACCCAAATCTTTTGCTAGTCTAAAAGCTTAAATAGTCTCTTCAGCTGGCAGCTGAAACTCTGAACACTGCCTCTGTATATCTGTTTCACCCTACAGAATGCATTCATTACCAGCAGACGAGTTGCCTGCATCTAGCACACTGAAGCTGGCTGTAAGTTCTTTCTTTAGAATCCGGGGCACATTGTTTATTGGTATTTACAGACGGACTTTGGTAAAACTGATTTTAAGAGCAACAGAGAAAAGAGAAATATTCTTGAATTTGCCCTTGACAACTGCTCACTGAGCCGCAGAAGCAAACACACCTGGTCAGTCCTTCATACGTACTTGACTGACCAAAAATCTGTGGGCATGAACAATTGCAATGTTCCTCTGTAAAGAGATTACCCCCAAATCTCTGATAAAAGAATAGAATGTAAGCTTCTTTAAGAGACCTCCATACTTAATCCAGTCTCCTATGGATCTGGATCAGTCTTTTAGAAGCCTCCTCAAAATGTTTACATAAGGCAGGGAAGCAGTTCCAAACTGCTTTCACAGATCTGTAGCTGAATTAAACCCATCTAGTATCAAGTCTTTTCCCAATGTTATGAAGCTGTTTATCTAGCTCAATGGTGGCCAGATTTAGAGCTCTGGTATTTGTGATGACCTGCTGAATGTGGCATATGAGTTCTTGAAAATCTTGATGTGATTGAGCCCCGCCATCTCATCAACTGTATCTGCCACCGCAAGTTCTAGTCTGTGAGCCAGACAGTGTCATTTCCGTACAAGATTTGGAAATTCTGATTTCAGCATTGCTACTACTCCTCCTGTTCCAAACTTTAATGCTGCTATATCGGAACATACCACAATCAAGATGTCATGTAACAGACGTTTTATGAGTCCAACCTTTTCGAAGTAGCTTAGGAGAGCTGCCTTTATGCCAAGGGCATTTGTTTCTGCCAGCTCCCAAAATCTGAAATAGATGGCCACTGGGGTACTTTTATTTCCAAAAATGCCACAGAGGTAGATGATTAAGGTAGAAGTATTGTGCTCTCATGAATTCATACAGTGATATTTGGTTTGTGTTTTGTGATATGACAGACCAACCCAACCTATTTTGTATTTCCAGTGCATTGTGTTTGATTATTTCAGTTGCTACCACATTGCTGTGCAATACACGGCCCATTGCACTGCCGATCTTTGTCTGAAGGAGAATTAGTTCAGGGTGGTCTGCGAAAGAGCGATCTTTTGTTGCCAAGTAGTAGGCAGTGTCCGATACCCTGCATGTGCTCTTCATGTGTTTTGCATTACATTCTTGTACTTTCATCACCAATGTATTCTGCTTAGCTGTAAGAATATCTTCAGCTGCCAAATGAGCAGCACTCACTTTATGCTCCATAATCTTATTTGTGACCTGTTCCTGCCTAAAAAGCTTTTCTATCACCGGAAGGACCAACCTTGCCATCCACATGCACTTGACTTATGCACATGCCCTGGGTATTATTGTGTACTGAAAGACCTGTTGATTTAGCCTGTTTGCATGAAGAACAACCTGACTTCAGATGCAACCATTTATATTCATCTTGAAACTAATACCACTGATTAGTGGTCCAGCAGTCTGGGTGTTTGGCAGGTTCTGTCTCTGGCACACATTGAAGTACTTGTAAAGGTGAACAGTCCTTGGCAGACTCTTGCAGAGTTTTACTAGCCTCTTCGCTGGTTGGTTTCTCTGGACAAGCCTCCCCTGTAATATGCAGCTGCTTCAGTGATGGTAGGAAGTCACAAATTGAAGATTGCAGAGACTTGCGCTTCAAAGCGGAAGCAGACCAGCCACTACTAGCCATGTTAAATTTAGAACTTCCTGCTTGAAGGCTGGACTGGTGTATCCGGAAAGCAAATCCTACTCCACTGGTTTTTGTTTCCAGGTGATAAGATTATTTAGCTTCTTAGCTGCAATAAAATGTTTATAGTTTACTCCAGTGATCAATTAAACATCGTTGAAGTACCATCTGGCAAGCTGATGTTCTCTTAATTTTGTGCAGCTCCTGAAAGGATCTCTCGTTGTGCAGTGGAGTTTCTTACAAAAAAAATTCAACAGCTTTAGCACCCTGTCAATTGCAAGGCAAGCTAATTAGTTTTACTAGTAGTTTGGAGTCACTGCTAATTTACATCAACAGACTCAGAACATTTTTTTAGTTGCTCAGTTTACAGAGTGTAGCTTTTGAAGTACTTGTACAATTTTTACACAAAACACATATTTATTTATTATTCAGGAGAAAACTATTCAGCTTTGCAAAACCATTGCAGCAACTTTTTTCAACTTGGAGGATAAAACCTAAATGGAAAGAATCCCAGAACTTTTTATTTTTTTTACCAGTTTGACAGTTATATGATTTATACCTGCCATATGGAGATTGTGTCAAATACCACAGTGCAGTTAATTGTTGCCACCTTAGGAACTGAGTTGATCATTTGCACAAGCATTTAGCAGTGTCTCTATTGCTCAGTTTTGTTTAATAGTTGTGGTAGGAATGATCAATTTAACGATTTAAGGAAAAGCAGTGTGATCAAACAATTCAACTTATTACGCTGGTGATACAAGATGAAAAATATCAAGATCAAAAAGAAAGGGCATGCTTAATCTTTATTTTGTTCGTTTTTGGCTGAGGAACGACAGGCAGCTTTAGCTTTTTGTTTTATTGACCACACTTGTGAGGTTTTCCTGATCCTGAAGCCCCAAAATATTTGTTGCCCAGTGCTCTAAAAGTCCATATGCTAATACTTGTAACCAGACTTGTCACACAATGGCACTCAAAACAAATAGACATGTATAGTTTCATAACTGCACTCTAAATAAGTGTTTCCCAAACTGCGGATCACGACTGATGTTTGCCAGTTCAGTCTGCACACATCTTAGTAATTTAGTATGCCCATATTGGGGGAGACCAGCCCCTCAGCGGTCTGGTTTGCACATGGTTTTATACAGTTTCCCGAGATGAGATTGGCTCTGACCGAGCCCTCCAATTCTATTGTCCAGATCTCTCCAAAGGGCCAAGGAAGCCGAGAGCCTCACTTTATTTTTACAGGACATGCTGGTTATTCAGACACCTCTATGAATAAATATTACTGAGGCTTTCTCCTGCATCATACCTGGTTTGGAGGATTGCAAGTCTGGCGTTACTGAGCCTTGGTGCAGGATGGAGCTGAGCCTCGGGCATTCTTTGGTGGAGTCACGGTTTGAGGTGAGTGAGGACGGTGTACCACGGTCTGATCCTGGGGAACTGTAAATCTGCTGTGCTGGAAATGGTCTGGGATGCTTTGCTGAACCTAGCACTTGAATGAAATTTAATTTGATCTTTAAATGGTCTTTATTGGCCACTCATTGCAAATAGCAGCAGACTAAGAAGTCTGTTGCTAGTAGTTGTCTTTCTGCCTAGTTAACTAAGGAAGCAGCATTTTAGTTTGACAATTGTCCTAATGCATTTCAACAAAAAAATTGTCCTATTATTTTTCACCACGAAACCCTTTGTTTATATAAACTGCAGAACTAAATTACTTAGACCTACATACAGACTGCTAGTTAAGGGTGTTAGAAACCAAAAAGCAACATCCACCACTTGAGGAGAAACAAACAGGTAGCATTCTTTTCTTATTAAAATTATACACCGACATTCAAACCGAAACAGCAAAATAGGGGGTTATAAAATCTGTTTTTAAAAAAAGGCAAGAAATAAGCAACTATAGTTGCCCTGTCTCCTAAAATAGAAAACATTTCCACATGATCATAGTCTTTTCAACCGCCTCCGTATAATGGCGCAATTCTTTACAGCATGGTAACAGGAGTACTTTTTTCCATCTCTGCATTGACTAGAACTTAAATAACGACAAACAGGCTAAAATAGGTCACTGAAATTAGTACACAATGCATACAGTAGAAATGTGGAGTTTAACAGTATTTACTCAGTTTTACAAATGCAAAAATAGTCAGCGCTGATCTGTATTGCAATAATTCAATTTATAAAGTTCTACTGCTGAAACTGGGAACGTCCCATAGAACGAGTAGGGCTAAGTGTCAATATGTATAATCATCTATTCCTCCATAGCTTATCACTATTAGTGGGGTGACATCACTTTGTGTCTTTAACAATTTCATACATTTCCAAAGCAAGATTGAACAGTGATTGCTATACATTAGTTTAATCGCAGTACACTGACCCCCACTGCTCACGAACAGCAGCTCACCATCGATGCAGTCAGGGGTAGTGGACAATCACAGGGCCAACAATGACTCCCTTGTCCTGGCCTGCATTATGTCCGATATGCAGTAGCTCTGGGAATGACAAACAATGAAAAACTGCAAACTCTGTTCACTTCTGACCACAGTGAATGTGTTACAATCGATTGACAATTCACACCTAATTCCATCACTTAATGGCCACTTTTGTTCAAGAGTAGAAGGCACTTGCTTCTGATGATTTATTTCTGATGGACCTTGAACAAACTCATTCGCAAATATAAAAGTTTCATCGCTCAAGTTCGCTACCTGCAAAATTTCACACTTCCTGTCTGCACCAACATCGTGAAGCATAGAGGTGATATTAGGACCAGTCCCTCTCACCCTCATCCCCCCAACCCCATCCCTCTATGTAATAAGTTTTTGGTAAACAAGCTACTGCTGGCTTGGTGCTTAGCTAGGAAACCAACCATGGAGCCTGTTCTGTTGTGCTGGAGTTAGCCTGCAAGTAAACCAAAACCAATTATCTCCCCTCCAATTATTCCTCCTTCAGAAAATACAGCATCCAAATCGTTAAGTTTAGGTGGATTTCACGTTCAGCAGGCTTTAAACTTGCTGGTGCCATTAGGACTGGGGCAGGATTGAGCAGACCCCTTTGGAAAGGGAGGGAGAAATGATTCACTTGTGGCTGGATTACACTGCAGGCTCCATGCTCTTCGCTCGCTTTAAAAGGTTAGACAAGGGCCCTGCTGGTGGCTGGCTGGCTGACTTCAATTTTTAAAGCAAGTGCTGGTCCGGTCGTCGGTGGGTCTTCTTATGATGTCCCCACTCCAATGGCTGGCACCACGACAATGTTGCTCAACTGTTGCAAAAAGAGAATGGAAATCCATAGAGAAAAAGCTCCTCTTTAAAGGATTTTCCTTCCGACTACAATGCTCACCTGGCATGTCATGCTGTGACTTTTCCACTAGTGAGAAGTGAGCAAAATGAGCATGTGCACATCGCTGTGCATGCTCTCACTGCAGTCTGCAATAAAAATGGACCGCCTGTGTAGGCCATAAAACAGAGCCCGGTAGGCACCCGTTTTGAGGTCCCTGTTTAAAAACTGCTCTTGGTCAGCACCGGCAGGACCCGGCCCCCTTAAAGCTCTGGCAGGCCGTAATTTTTATCAAAAGCCCGCAGGTGCCGCTGCCGTATTGCCAAATACCAAGGCAAAACAAACTGAAAGCAAAGAGGGGGGAAGAGTGTGTGTGCGCTTTAAGTCTTTAAAAATGCTTAATATCCAAAATATTGTGCTTTCTCTCACTTATTACCTCTTTCAGTACTCATTCATCTCCCTTTCACTGCTTCTTTAACCCCCCTGCTGGTCGTATAATGCATTTTAACATTACATGCCACCGTGATTGCCGGAAAATCTGAAGCTCACAAGCCCCAATCTTAATGACCAAGCTCCACCCCACCTGTATTTCTCCTCATGTCTTTCTTCTACCAGTATACAGACCGTTTTTCATCCCTATAGTCTCTTCATCACTGTTTTTCCAAGCCTCTTTTCCTCTTTCTCCTTTGCAACTTTGCTGCCATTCTCTCTTGTTCTCAGACCAGGTCTGATGATGGGGTGAATGTATGACATTGTTCTGCATTCTGTCCATCAACTGTTGTTTGCTAGTGTCCCAGCAGGCACGAGTTTACCAGCCACACCCTTGAGGGCCAGACACGTACACCCCACACCCATCAACCACAGGCAGTGAGTAGGCAGAGTGACGTGGCCTACTAATAAAAGGGCCTGAGTGACGTGCTTGTGGCCAGTTCACTAAGCATCACCACAGTGTCTGCACCATTTCTATAGCATGTGGGCCTAGGGTCCATGATTTACGACACCTCCAGCCTCTTGATTTATGCACTGGGCCACTAGAATTATGCAGCAATGAAGAACCAAATTATGTTGCAATGGTGACTACATTATACACCAAGTGAAGTCAAATGATACAACATATTACTGTATATTTTGTGGCCCTGTTAGCTGACAGTTTTGACAATTTACAACATATTAATGTTGTCTGGGCAAACGTCTCACCCCATTAGTACCGATTTAACATCTGAATAGAGCAGTCAGCAGCTGAAGGGTAACCAGTTAACATTTGCTAAGGGACTGTCACTGTGCAGAACCACCTGTGGTTCTTTTTTTAACATTTGTTCCATTCAGTTGGGAACAATTTGCTAGTTATGCAGCAGAAGGTGGATTTAGTGGCAAATACAGTGAATCCATACCTTTGAAGAACACAACATAGTTGCAGAATCTCATAACCCCAGTGCGCCTGATTATGCGCCAAATATTGCACACTACCAATCCACAGAAGTAACACAGAAGTATTTCAATGTAGAAACGTATATGTAAGCAACAATGTTAAATTTGTTATATTCTTTTCCATTCACTTTTTCAGCGATTTGGTGTTTTCATTCAGGATGATTTAGCTATGAATTAGCAGATATTACTAATATTTTTTATTTTTTTCCAGCTCTGAATGTAAACTCTGAAGTGAAGGGACTGGGTAAAGAACCCCTACCCCACAAAAGAGAATGGATGAATGGAGGGTGGAAAATGCCACAGACTGTGCCTCAAGGATCAAGCACCTGGAATACTACATGGTGTTGAACACCACCTGGCAGAAAACAGTTCTCGCTCTGCTAAGCTGCACTGTCGGATCCTTGTGTATTATAGAAAATTCTGTAGTGCTGTGCATCATACTCTCATCCTCAAACCTCAGGAGAAAGCCTTCTTACCTGTTCCTTGCCAGCGTGGCCCTGGCAGACCTCCTGGCCAGCATCTGCTTCACCTCCAGCTTTGTGGATTTTCATGTTTTTGGAAGAGTGGGCTCTCCTAACGTCTTCCTGCTGAAACTTGGCGGTGTCATTGCTTCTTTTACAGCGTCGCTTGGCAGCCTGTTGCTCACCGCCTTCGATCGCTACATCTGGATACACAAGCCTTTTGCATACAAGTCTGTGGTCACGAAGAAACGAGCATTGTTGTCTCTCGCTGTGATGTGGTGTCTCGCTGTCCTTCTAGCTTACTTGCCTTTAATGGGGTGGAATTGCTGTAGATTAAATTCTCCTTGTTCAGAACTGTTTCCCCTGATTGATAACAAGTACTTGACGTTTTGGATCTCCCTGGTCATGTTACTGTTTGCTTGTAGTGTCTATAGCTACAGCCACATCTTGTTGAAAGCCCACAAGCACGTTGTGCGCATGAACTACCACAGGCAGCAAGCCAGGCAGACGCCTGAGCAGGCCAAAATGCAGATAAACGTCGTGTTTGCAAAAACCTTAGTCCTGGTTCTCGCAGTAATCATGTTATGCTGGGCCCCGGTTTTGCTTCTTATGATGTACAGTTTGTTTGGTAACCTTACTGAAGGCATAATGAGTGCTTTTGCGTTCTGTAGCAACCTTTGTCTCTTGAGTTGCCTGGTCAATCCCATGGTCTACTCACTGAGGAGCAGGGACATGTGCCAAAGGCTAAAGAAGGGCCTGTCGTGCCTCCGTAGTCACCTTTGGATTCCAGGCTGTAACCTAGAAGGGGCCAATGATCAGATTAACTCTGATGCTGGTATCATTTCTGATTCGACCCCTTGTGCCCGGGAAGTACATTGATGGATTGTTCCTCTCAGAACTTTGTTCCGATGCACAATATCTCAGCAGTGTAGCCCATCTCAAAAGAAAATGGGCACATATATGACTGACAACAGAAGAGAACCTATCAGTATGCGCCTGGTGACTTCCTTATTGTATTTGTGGCTCCAACTGCGAACCTGTATACATAATTACATTTATAAATACAGTAGGTTTTGCATTTTTTGAAGCTCAAATTGCCTAATTGACTTACAAACGCCAGCTTGCTTATGTGGGAAACCCTACTCTGAACAGCACCCACTGATCTTCACCTCAGGGCAGCCCCTTTCGTCAATTTTGACAACTTGGTGGACTCAAAGACTACTCGACATCCAGATAAGCGATTCTGATCGATCTCCTCCCCTCAACTGGAGCTGATGAGGAGACTCCTTTATTCATTTCATGTCAACTATTTGTCTGCGGAAAACACATTTGTCTGCATCTGGTGGATAGTGACTGATACTCTGTGACAGGACTGGCATTGACTACCTTGCCACAGTTGCTTTTGTATTGTTCGACTGCACTCCTTTAATGCACTCTTCCCTTTTGTTGTTGGCATATAAATTGTAGTACATTTTGTGGACCCCATTCTAATATCTCTACACTTTCATCCTCCACAATGGATGCTTCTCTCTTCACCTTCTCAGGCGATTCCCCACCCTCTACCCATCTCACTTTACTCCTCTCTATTCTTTTAAGCTAGACTTTCCTTTTAGCTCCATCCCCTTGCCATTTTATCTTCCTGGCTGCATTTATCCCATATTTTGTCATTGCCACTCTGTTCTCCATTGCTGGTGTCTCAGCTTGTTCACCCTCTGCTTTCCTAACCCACCCCAATGTTCCCCTGCATCCTATACTGATGGCAGAGGATCAGAAGAATGCCACTGGGGTCATACCGCATTTGTTGCATATTTGCAGGCTTATGCCATTCTGGCTGGACTACATTTTTAGGGATCATACCATTGTTACATTTTGTAAATTTTCTTGAGTCGCAGTGTTTGGTTTTCTAAACTCCCTGGCTATAATGACTCCGTCAGTGTGCTAACCCAAGTCAGATAGCTACCCAATCACCAAAGCAGGCAGCCAGACACCCGGTGAAGGCTGATATCCTTCCAGCAGCCCTGTTATACCTGTCCCCATTATAGCCAGACATGACGATCGTCACTCACTCATCGCGCTCTGTATTCAGTTTTTATAACATTATTTGAAAGCTTGTTGAAGACTTTCCGAATAAATATTCAAAAATGCGTGGTATTGTGGCCTTTCAGCTATTTTCATTGCATTATACAGTGTCCTTTTGAAAAGGCAACACAATGAAACACACTTATCAACCTTCTAAAAACTCATTTTTTTAAAATAATGATTAAACTTGAAATGACCAACTTCTGTGATTAAATACCACAAATATATTCGCATAAGCTTGATTATCGTATTTGCAGGAAGAGAACAATACGAAAAGAATGTGCACTTGGTTTTATTATACATATTCACTTTTAATTACCTTGTCACACAGAGAATGAACTCTTGTGCAAAATATGCATTTTTTTCTGTACATAAGAAATGTCTTTCTCATGGAGAATCCCCCTCCCCTACCCACAATGGAAAGGGATTTATACCAGACCTTGTTCGGTGTAAAAATCTGACCCTTTCTGTGATGGAAAGGGGAAGAAGAGGAGTTTGGGAATACCTACAAAAATATGGTTGTGAATGTTCACACCTATTTTTCTATACCTCTAGTTGGATTTAGTGGTCCAGAGTACTCAGCACCTGTGTTTCAAAGGATTCTGGAAGATATGTTTGCATGCCCTCTAGAAATTAAACCTTATCAAAATCATGTTTTCGTTTCTGGCAAGAATATGCAAGAATGTAAGTAACCCTTTAACAGTGTTTTGGTCAAATTTCATTACAAGACCGGAGGCTGACATTATGCATACAACTTTTAATGCAGACGCATCACAACAGAAAGTTCCAAATAGAATAAAGGCAACAGCTAAAAGCCATGAGCCAACAACACACAGCCTCTTTTAAATGCAGCTCCCAAGCAGATAAGTCTAACCTTATACTCTTCTCTGATTATCTTTGTTTTTCGTTTTTTAGGGTTTTATCTATTACCTTTGTAGTATTTTGGGGTTTCTTTGACATTAGTATGAGTGTGTACTTATGGTGTGGCAGTTTCCTTCCCCCATAATCCTACACACCCTTTCCCATTACCGATTTCCAATATATGGAGATTCCCTCATTGTAACCCCCCCCCCCTCGCTTGCATGCAGTTTGGCTGAATGATTTAAGATTTAGTTTATAACTTTTTCACTCGACTCGTCGAAATATTTAAATCCTTGTTCTCCCCCCCCCCCCCCCCCCTTTGTCTGTGCCTGGCACGTCTTCAATTTGGCGATATACATCGTTTTCTATTAGGTAAGTATCTTTATTTACTTACTTTTGTTCTTTTCCTTGATCGGCTTTCTCCTCTCGCTCAACAGCGAGAGGCTCGGGCGCATTGAAGGAATGACCCTGAGCAACAGAGATGTCGCGTCGTCAGGTTGCTAAGGGCATTTCCTTTATTCACATGGCATTGACGTAGGTTACAAGGGCGTTTCTATAGCAACCCCTCTATCTCAGCACGTGCTCGTCTCCACCGGCGAGCGACAGTTGGCATATTTACGAGCCAGCAGTCTTTCGGCATAAATCTCTGGAAATAAGACCTCGTTTATTTAAAATAACCCTGAATATAAGAGATTATTAACTCTTAGAATATTACTGATTAGACTTCTCACTCATTGACTGTATTTCTTTTTAACCATGCCCAGCTCTGGTTCTGAGGAGGCTTCTGCTCCTTCTCAAGATATCACCAGTGACAAATTAAAAAAATTACTCCAATTAGAGATGAGATCTTGTCTGAAAGAAGGACTTTCTAATGTCCTAAGTTCTAAACGCCCTACACAACAAGATGACAGTCTCTGGTAAAAGGCTGAAAAAGAGCAATAATGTTGGTTTGAGCATGGGAGGTCTTAGCACCTCGTCTATTAGTAGAGGTCCTAGTACCTCAAGGAGCGAGGGAGGTCTTCGCAGGAACAATGTCTCCTCACTTTGATAAATCCCTTCTGGCCCTCCCAAGCCTGGTTTCCAACTGCTTTGGAACTAACTTGCAGCATTCCTTTTTTGATCCCATCTCTGGAAGATCTTCTCACAGATTCAGACGGTCGGATACATCCTCTTATTCTCAATCAGACTTTATTCCTTCTTGCCTGGAAGGTGTCAGGAGATCTAACAATCTCAGGACTTTCGGACACGGCTTCAATTCTCCTCAAGGAGTCTTGGGCACCCGGCACACATTACTGATACAATAGAATCTGGAAACTTTGGGTTCGTTGGTGCTTGGAAAGGGACCTGGATCCCTTGGAGGCTCCTATCGTTGACGTGACTAATTTTCTAGTCGAACAATTTGAAAAGGGACTTAGTTATAGATCTATTAATTGCTTTAGATCGGCAATTTCTGCAGGACATACCCTCGTTAATGGTAAAACCATTGGAAAAAATGCCTTTATTTGTAGGGTTATAAAGAGTATTAGTCTTAAAAGATCCCCTAGACCCAAGTATGACATACTTTGGGATGTTAATTTGATTCTTCGTCTCTTTAGTAATTGGCCTTCTAATTCTCTCCAACAGGAAGAATCTTTCTATTAAACTGGCTACTCTTTTATGCCTAGTTTCTTGCAGAAGATCCTCAGATATCCGTTCTCTTGATATTTCCGATCGTTCTTACAATGTTTTTGGCGTCAAATTTGATATTCATAGTCGTACTAAAACCATGTCTGACTCCATATTTTACCCACGATTCGATCTACATCCTAAACTCTGTGTCGTTGAGTGCATAAAAGAATATGACCTTTGAATGTCTGGACTCCGTCCAGTTGGTGTTAATCAATTGCTTATTTCATTTATTAAACCTCATAAAGGTATTAGTTCCCCTTCTATTGCTAGATGGATTAAAATCGCTATGAACCTAGCCAGAGTTGATTTGAGTATATTTCAGGCTCATTCTCTTAGAGGTGCTATGGCTAGCAAATCACTTTGGTCTGGAGGTAAGTTGGATGATATTTTGAAGGCTGCTGATTGGTCCAATGAGGGTACCTTCGCTCGTCACTATTGTAAACCCATCCAACACATGTCTGATGCTGTTTTAGGAAGCTTCCAACATGCATAATGTAGCCTCCGGTCTTGTAATGAAATTGCGATTCTCATATTTACATGACTAGAGAATCTGGATTTCATTAAAGACTCAGAGGCTGACATTATCCCTCCCTCTCTCCACCGGAGGGATTCCAATAGATATTGTTACCTTGTACAATTTATTGTAATGTTAATTTTTTCTGTACTTTGATTTATGACCTTTGAATTTGATCTTTTCTCATGACATGTTTTTGATTAAGTGTCTGTTGAGAGTTTTTTTTTTTGATTAATTCCTTTATCTTTTCAGATAATGCCTGATCTGGACTGCGCATTTCGTCAAGACTACCTCCTGCCTGGATTTCTTCCTTTACAGCCTTCTCCAGTCAAGTTTCAAGTTATGCTGTTTTCTCCTTGTTCCGAAGTTTGATTCTTCTCCACCTCAGCATTTGAACTTTGATCTTATCATCTTTGATGTCCTCATTTAAAAGAGGCTGTGTGTTGTTGGCTCATGGCTTTTAGCTGTTGCCTTTGTTCTATTTGGAACGTTCTATTGTGATGCGGCTGCTGGGATCTGCATTAAAAGTTGTATGCATAATGTCAGCCTCCGAGTCTTTAATGAAATCCAGATTCTCTCGTCATGTAAATATGAGAATCGCAATTTCAGGATGGGGTCTTCCACTGAAAGAAAAGGGTTAAAGAGAAAGCATCAATTCAAAGCAAGGTTTAGTTGCTTTATCAGTAAGTCCCCAAACACCAGAGAGTTAAACGCAACTACTTCTGATCATAGGCTTGAGGGGACTTTACACCACATTGTAAAGTATGTTGGCAGCATCATTGTGAACATGTTTAAACAGCATAGAAAAGTAATGAACTGTGAATGAGAGCATTAATATCTAAAAGCAAAGGATCATAGATTATGGGTGGAGTTTACCCAGTGAACTACTCACTGTGAATTGCGTTTTCCAGTGGTCAAAGAGATGGAGATAGTGAGGAGACGTTGGAGAGAGTTTTCGGGAATAGTCTCTACTTTAATCAAAGAAAACATGGTATTTATACATTCTTGACATAGAAAAGAGGAAGGAGCTTCCCTTGAGCAAAATTCGGTTATCCGTGTTGTAATCATACAGAAGTCATGGCAGCGTATCTGTGTCATAATCATACAGAAGTCATGACAGGAGGCAGCATGACTGTGTCTTAATCATGAGGAAGTCAAGGCTGAAGCAGAGTGTTGAGAAATAACCCTAGGCTGGTTCCTTAGATAAGAGAGAGAACTGGTCGTGACAGGATGTCTGGTGTTGTGTCTTAGCAAACAGGCCCTGGTTTCTCGGAATTGATCGTTGTGTCTTAGCAAACAGGCCCTGGTTTCTCGGAATCGATCGTTGTGTCTTAGCAAACAGGGGCTCGTTTCTCGGAATCGGCCTGACCATAAGAGTGTGTGGTTGCAACGGGGCTCGTTTCTCGGAATCGGCATGGACATAAGAATGTGTGGTTGTAATTAGAGGAAGTAGTGCGTTGTGTGCAACCTTACAGTTATGTGCCTGGGTTTTCTAGTCTCAATCATGGTGAGTTCGGGACGTGAAAGAGAGGGTGTATAATGGGACATAAATAACGAAAAATATTCATTTTCCACATTCCCTCCTTGTCCCATAATATACCCTTTTAACATTGTCTTTCTTAATCTACCTCTATGTTCATTAGGTTGTCCACTTGTTCCTGTAACATGATCTCTTCCTTCTTTTTCTTTCTAGTTTGGGGTCTGGGAATGCAGGTAGTGATACAGAAACTACAGAGTGCTGGGCCAAATTGAATACAGAGGCAACAGGTGAAGAGAATGAGACCTATGACTGTAAGTGCCTTCCATCCCCAGGAGGCCCCAGAGCCATCCCGTCAGGGACCAGGCATCAGTGTCTGCATCTAGCTTTCTGGAAAGTACATGAAGGCGGTAAATAGCAGAATACACCGAGGGTGCATTATCTGGAATATATATACAGCAGCTGGACCCGATCAGTTTGCATACACTGCCACGGTCAGCCAATATAATATCTAGAACCATACGGTTCTGCAACGTCATGAGTCTGTCGGAAGCCATCTCAGCCGTGATGTTGCTTAACGCTCCAGCGGTCTCGTTTATGGCTCCTTGGACTTCACGAGTTAGCTGTCTTGTGTGGCGGCTGTTGATCATAGGTCCCCTGAAAGTCCCTTAAAGAAATCGCCAGCCTCTTGGTCCGCTGTATCCTTAGCATCTATGACCCCCCCCCCTTCGCCGTCTATTAATTACGGTCGGAGGATCACTTAGATGGTAATCTGCCGGCCGGTGTTGGTAGGGGGAAGGAGAAATGCAATGTAGCACTTCCCGGACCAGCCTTGAGGTAGCCAAGTACGTGTGTGAGGTCCACAGATAAAATAGGTGTTGGGGGCAGTTGCCATTGTTGGGAAATTTAGGTCAGGTAGGGTGTATGTTCTATTACACTCGCTGTCTCCCATTTTCTGACCCTTGCCCTTTCCTCTTACACAAAATAGGCCCTTATGGGGCACAGCCCATCCTCCCTGTTCTGTCTTTTTTGGACGGAAACGTTTCCCTAAAGGAGGTAGTGTTGTTAAGAAGGGAATAACTGGTATTCTCATTATCTGCTTGTCCCCACGTCGCGGTGAAATTTACCATCTTTTCAACGGCTCGTACTGTCTTTGTTTTTATCTCGTTCCAAGTACTAGTGTTCTTGGCCTTGATCTCAGGAATGTTTCTAACAGAAGCGGAGAATATCATAGAGAATGCGTAGGTAGATCCAGCATAGCCGAAAGGAAGAGGAATAAAAGGCATTCCTCCGTGTACGGAATGTGGCATTAAACCACAGACCCAACAGTTGGTTTTGTTAATAACCATTTGATGTTGGTAGAGTGTGGAGATGAACGTGTTATTGAAAAATTATTTTCTTCTATTCTCGAGATGTGGAGGGAGATCTACATGTGAATGCATAGCTGCGTTATTCAAAAGCGTGGGGGAAGCAGGTGGGAAAGCAAGATGAAGGAACCAACCTAGGCAAGCCGTGATACAAAAAATAAGAATCATGATAGAGAGGAAAATTGAAACTTTGTTATGCAATAATTTTACGGTTTTAAACATATTTTCCATGGTTTGTCGCTAGTTTGAATCAATCGTGCATACGTGACCGGACACTTCCCAGCAACCGCTTCACCAAGACTATGTCTTGGACTTAATCAGCCAACGGTAGGTCGAGGTCCGATGCAGTGTCTCTAGCTTGTTTCTGATGGGATCGCAGCCACGATCTGTACTCGTCTTGGGGAAAGTTCAGGAAGGGGTGAAACAAAGTCTGTTGCTTCAGTGTCTACTGTTTCGGGGTTAGCAAAAATGTCAGTAGGAGTTGATCCGAAGATTTTTTTGCAGTGGCTGACATAGAGCCATCCTTTTCGTCCTTCGACCTTGAATGCAGTCCTCGTTGTGAGTAGCACCAACTTGGGAGACTTCCACCTTCTTTCCAGGGGGCTGGCACGGTCAAAATTCCTGATGAGAATCCAGTCGCCGGGTTGAATGGTCTGTTCCCCGGGCGTTGTTTTATCTGGAAAGGCTGCAGCCACCTGTGAACGACAAGAACGTAGTGCAGACATCAAGGAAGCTGGGTAATCCGTCAAAATATTCGAATCAATATCAGTTAACTTTTCAGGGGATGGGACGCCCCAGATATTCAGAGGTCTCCCATATGTGACTTCGAAGGGGGACAGACCCGTCCAGGAATGTGCCACCATTCACATGTAGAAGAGCGCAACCAGAAGAGCTGTAACCCAGTCTATTTGTTTGTCAGCACATATTTTCGCTAGTTTGGTCTTTAGAGTCTGATTATGTCGTTTGACTAAGCCTGCTGCTTGGGGGTGTCGAACACAGTGGAATTTCCAGGTATATCCTAACAGTAAGGAAACAGCCTCCATTAGTTTAGAGGAAAATGGTTGTCCGTTGTCGGAGAATATGACTCTTGGCAACCCATATTGTGGGAAAAATTCCTGAACTAATTGTTTAGCTGTCGTTTGGGCACCGTAGTCTGGGATGGGGTATGCTTCAGTCCATCGGGTCAAGGTACAGACTACTACGAGGACATACTTATGTCCCCGACATCTCTCCATCTGTATGTAGTCCATTTGGAGGACTTCAAAGGGGTGATTTGGGGGGATGGAACCCTCCTTGTTCAACTGGGACACTTTTCCCTGGATTGAACTTACAACAAATCATACAGGTTCGTACTTTTTGTTTGGCTGCTGAGCGCAGATGTTTGTGATGCCATACCAAATTTAGGCTGTCCAACATTTCTTTTTCTCCTAGATGTGCAGGACCATGGGCAGTTTCTATAATTACAGGAACCATTCTGTCAGGGTGAAACCATTTGGATTTATCCTTTGTTACCCAGCCCTGATCTGTGTGAGAACCTCCCTCTTCTTCCCATTTTCTCTTTTCGGTCTCTGTAGCTTGGCTTTGGATGTCTACTACATCTTTGGTAGGATCGATAACTAATGGTAATCTAATGGTAGTTTCAGAATTCAGTGTTCCTGTCTGAGCAGCGTGTTTAGCTGTGGCATCCGCCAGAGCATTGCCTCGGGTGATGGAGTCCATGACTTTTGTGTGTGCCTTGCATTTCAGTACAGCTACTTCTGCGGGTCTGTGTATTGAGTCTAGTAGCTGAAGAATAAGATCCCCATGTTGTATTTTAGTTCCATGAGGTCAGAAAACCTCTCTCCTTCCATAGGATTCCGAAGTTATAGACTACCCCGAACGCATATTGCGAATCGGCATAGATGTAAACCCGTTTTCCTTTGGACCATTCACATGCTTGTGTAAGGGCTATGGGTTCTGCTGCTTGGGCTGAATGCACGGGTATTCTGGCTGCTAGGAGGACCTTATTCTCTGTAGTGACAGCATAAGCTGCTGAAGGTTCGCGTCTTTGGAGGCGCATGCAGGAACCATCCACGAACAGTGTGTGTTCGGGTGTACTTAGAGGTACGTCTACAAGATCAGACCGGGGTTTTGTGACTAGATTGACTATCTCTAAGCAGTCGTGAGTTTGGTTGTCTTCTGGAACAGTGGGTAGCAGTGTAGCTGGGTTGAGGATATTGGATAGTTTGATGATAATGTGGGGTTGGAAAAATGTGACTTCATAACCTGTGAGACGAGCTATGGTCAAATGTTGTGTCTGTGTCCTATTCAAAAGTAATTCTACTGCATGTGGGACTTGTACCTCAAGAGAATGTCCTAGCACTATGGAATCACTTTGTTGAATTGCCATAGCTGCAACAGATTTTAAACAGGCAGGCAGACCTTATGCAACAGGATCAAGAGTACTGGGAAAAATAAGCAAAGGGACGATGTTTATTGGCCTGCGTTTGTGTGAGTACTGACAAGGCTGTACCTTCCCGTTCCGTGACGAAAAGGACAAAGGTTTGGCATAATCAGGTGTAGCTAGGACAGGTGCAGAGCATAATGCTTGTTTGAGAGTGTCAAAAGCAAAAGTATGATCAGGTGTCCATGGCAATGGAGAAGAGGTGGCAAAATGGGTGAACTGGGGAATCCACTGCCTACAATAGGAAATGAGGCCAATAAAAGCACGGAATTCTTTCTGTGTTTTAGGGACAGGAATGTTAAAAATGAGTTGGATTCTTTCAGGTGTGAGTGCCCTACCCTCCTTTGACAGCAGGTGTCCTAAGTATGCCACCTGCTGTAAACACAATTGTAATTTAGAGGGTGATACTTTGTGGCCATGCTGTGCAGGAAACATTAGGACAGTTCGTGAGGCTTGTTTGCATTCTGGATCGGAGCGTGCAGTGATCAGTAAGTCATCGACATATTGTAACAATGTTGTATTGGAGGGCAGAACAATGTCATCTAATGGTCAGGCCCTGGTTTCTCGGAATAGATCGTTATGTCTTGATAAACAGGGGCTCGTTTCTCGGAATTGGCCCGACCATAAGAGTGTGTGGTTGCAACGGGGCTCGTTTCTCGGAATCGGCATGGACATAAGAATGTGTGGTTGTAATTAAAGGAAGTAGTGCGTTGTGTGCAATCTTGCGTTTATGTGCCCGGGTTTTCTAGTCTCCATCATGGTGAGTTCGGGACGTGAGAGAGAGGGTGTATAATGGGACATAAATAACTAAAAATATTCATTTTCCACAAGACCTAGCCTAACACACTATAACCCTTAATTTAAATGGCAAGGTAGCTCTTAAAGGAATCTATAGTCACAAAACACAAAGGAGGACAAAATGTTCCTGAGGGGAAAATGGTGAAAAGCAGAGACTATAAACTGGCTGAGGACATTGCTTCTCATACAAAGGTAAGCACTTTTGCTGGTCAGTTGTAGTACCAATCTATCCACAGCTGCACCGCACAATGCCGGATTTGGTCCATGTCACTCCTATTTAGTGAAAATCATTCTCTGGCTGTGGTGCCAGAACTTTGTTTTATTGTTAAACTATCATCTGACATAAATGTGTTGTCCAAATATTGTGTCCTAAAGCATAGCTCCATTGGAGTTAATAGAAAATGTACACCCAATAGGACACTATTTTTGGAAACAATATTTCGGACACGATTAGATGGCAACCTATGTTTCTTTATGTAATATTCTGAGATTCTAAAGTTCCCAGAATACCTTCTTACATAAATATTAGGATATCTACACCTATTGGTGCAATATTTTTGTAAATTTATGATGCGATATTTATGTAAGACTATTTCTGACAATCATTTTTTGACATACAGTCTACTTATTTGAGTCTTTCGTAGGACAAAGATCATGTTCAGGAGGCAAAAACATAAAATACATGCCTATGTTCGCGAGGCTCTTCTGTGGTTCGAAAAATAATGTCGAGTGAAACAATGTGGGGGAATAACAATACAAACCAGGGACAAATCACAGTTTAGTATGGGCTTACTCTATTATCTTTGTCAATTACAGCTTCACAATCAGTTTCACAGATATTTTAGTTCATTATTTTAAATTCCATTTAGGGTATTTTTTTTTATCTAGATTCATATTATTATTCTTCAGTTGCATATATTTTGGAAAATTTGCTATTCAGTATGGTAATGTCTAGAGTACAGAAGAAAGCTCTGTTATGTGATTTGAAAATTCCTCTACACACGTCCATAAACCAACACAGCAGATCCCCATAGTTTGGTTAAAAGCAAACAAGTATTGGCAAATAACATTGCACCAAATTTGCATTCTAAATGTTTGCCTGTAATACACATAGTGAGGCAAGAGATGGCAGGATTACTCCAGGCATTTTAAATTGTAGAAGCTATTTTAGGTCTTGAGAAAGTCATGATGTAAGCTAGTAGCTCTGTGTAACCATCTCCAACATGCTGTCCTTCGTTTGGTAGATGAATGACATTAACACAGGGCAACAGACAGTTAAAGCTGCCTGCAGCCATACGTTAAAAGCAACATCCTCCGTGTCAAAAAATAATAAGAAAATATATGGAACTGGAGCGCTTAGGTCTGGATCCGAACCAATAATTGCGTTATATTTTAGTTTGCCATTTGGTGGTATTCAGAACTGCAAACTACATATTTTTGAAACTATTAGAACTTTAAACTTTATAGCGTACAATCTTATTTAATTGTCTTGTTGCTAAGTTGAAAAGTGTTATTTGAGAAGGTTCCTTAGATCTTAAGAGCTCAGCTTTAATTATATAAAATTTTTACAAATGTCTGCGCCTGTAAGTTATCTTATAAAAATGTGTTAAAAACTGGTGAAACCCGGGTACCGATCCAATTCGGAAAAGTGTTCCTAGACATGCAAAAGGATGTGCACCCCCTAAAAAACACATGCGAAAACTGACTCTGTGAATGACTCGAGTTGAATGTAGATAGAACTGTGAAATGAACTGCTCTTGCATATGCACAATGGGTATGTGGAAGTAGTGGCAAAGAACAGGCAATTCGAACATAGGTTACTCCAAAAAAGGCACAAACTCCTAAAAATTATCTTAATTCATAATCAGTAAAATTAATGATTTGGTTTAGTTTCCAGTGCTCTTTCTGCCCAATTGAACCATTCATGAATTGGCCAAAATATACCCAAAGTTCCCAAATATGACCAATAACATTTACAGGTAGGATACATTCTGTATGAAAACAGTTGACCACCTGGCTGAGCTCTCAAAGTTAAACAATGTAGCTCCTTAAAGCCATGTTTCTGTGGGGAAGTTTTGGCTGAGCAAGAGTGATAAATATTTCAAGCACAAGCAAAAATCATCCATAGAAAGAAATGTGTAAGTGAAAAGCCTTTATTAGTCTACGGGGTGCAAGTGACCATGTCTTAGGCATCTCTTAAAGCCAAATGTAATAGATTGAATGCGGCAAATCCTAGAGGTTCTCTTCTTTGAAATTATGTTTCTTCAGACAGATCATTTAGAATTTAGTGGGTGACCTGCCCTTGGGAGCGACCATCTGTCCAATCGAGAATTTCCCACCTACCTGGGGTTGGGGGGGAACCTCTCCCTGTTGAATGTGCCTTTGCCAATGGAGTATCCAGTAGACTGAAATCCAGAAAGTGTTGTATTTCTTTCCAGCATAAGAAAGTGTCCCTAATGACCAGGTAATTTACTCCCTGCGTTTTAGAGGCAGCTTTCATTTTCCTTTTAAGGACTGCCATGTCATTTTATCAGGAGTGTGCTTTAGATTAGAAATCATTATGAGCTTGTAAATTTTAATTGAGGTCTGTTTTAAACGAGGATTCCCTTTGGCCGAATTTAAGTAATATTTATTCAATGTAATTTAAATGTGTTCATTGCCACAGGTCTGCCACAGGCAATAGTTACGATTACCCTGCGGACCCACAGTGCATCAACAATATGGTGGCGGTGCCTAGCAGGCACAGTCTACCTTATTATGATGAGGCCTCCCCACCAGCCGGTGTATGGCGGTGAAACCTCTATTCACAGGCTGGCGGAGATTACATTTGAGGGCCGTGGCGGGGCCCTCTTGTGTTGGGGGAGGTGGGTATGTACTGGGGAAGCATTGGGGGGGCACCAGGCACTACGCAATGCCTGCCACGTAGTGCAGGGAAACGCACACACAGTATTTTGGACATTGCGGCAGGGGCTGCAGCCAGCAGCACCTGCCGCAATGTCGGAGATGCACGATGCGACCGCCATGGTGGGGCTCACATCGTAATCTTGTGTGCAGGACCGCAATCGAGGTAGACGGTCCCAAGCACTGGCACAATGGCGAACGGCCGGAAGTCTGTCCACCATCATAATGACCCCCTTCGTGAGGAGAGACGTCCCCAGCATTCGACAAAGCTCCTTTACTCTCTTCTTTGAAAGGACACTGAAAGACACTGTGGCTAAAATGCATTCCAGAAGGCTGACATGTCCACTCAGAGAGATCTTGAACAATTGAACACTAAATTGGGAGGAACTTTAGAATTGTGGGTGGTAAGGTTACTTTGACATTAAGATTTTGCTGTCAGTTCCCCTTCTTATGATGTACGTTGGGAATTAGTCACATTTTGAGCCAGTGCATACGCTCTCACCAGGCAGGACTCTTCAAAGACTCTAAGGTCCTCTGAGTTAGCTGCAAAAGAACACAGAGAGGGACAAACCAGGAATTCTTGCCCATTGGATGAACACCTTGGTTGGATTGTCTTGGCACTTTCAGGATCACTCCCTAAAAAATGAGACCACAAAAACTTCAGCTAGAGCACCAATCCGAATCAAGTCCCAGTGAGTGAGTGCCAGCTAGCTCAGACGTCACTAGAAACTTTCTCGAATACACAAGAAGGGATTAGTTTCTGACAACCGCATAAACATGACAACTTTGTTTCCCCAAGATAAAACGTATCTTCAGAGTCGTGGAAACAATAGATAGATATTTTACTCAGTCAATCGTGCATGCTTCGTTTCATCAGAGGTGCAGAGAAATAGAGAGACTGGCATTTTCAATAAAAGGATTTATTGAACAGTCTTCTTTCTCATGCAAAAGAAATGAACTGCTAAAATTGTAATACTGGTAGTAAAGTATAATGCGTACAGCAAGAAGAGTATTATGCAATCATACTGTAAAAGCATGGTATGGTTTCTAAGCCATAAAATACATACATACATAACAAAAGACTAGAAGTACTCAACTGGTGCTTCTAAAATACGCCTACCCCAATGTACCTAACCTAAGTCTAGTACGAGGGAAGAAGTAAGTATGGTGTCGGAAAGGTTTAGTTTCTTTGCCAAGAATCTATCCAAGATGTCTTCATTTTTGGCGGATCGCCACGGATGCTGCTTCAGCTTTAATGTTAGCTAATATTATAGCTGAGACCTGTTTGAAAACTTTCAGTAATTTCATACCCAGATTTAGAGCAGGCTCTGCCCCGTATTCACTCTGAATCTGTTTCAGGGCATCTGGTATCACCGTCTCGGGACCCGATTTCCCAACACCCCGCAAGGGGAGCTTGGAAACACTGGAGCTGGATTCTCAGCGATAGAAAGGCAGCCTCTCTGTCAGTGCGTCAACTGGAGGGTCTGCTTCCTTCGGCACTTGCTGTAGCGAGCTGCGTCGGGCAAGTAGATAGTCGAGCTGCTCCGAACTACTGTGTGTTTGCTAGGGCAAGTGTAGGCATATTTATACCTTGAAGGTGCCTGGTTTGACGTAAAGTCGGACATAATAACGTCACCGAACAACCCCCAAGGGAATGGTAGTTCTTTGAAAACTCCATGATTTCTAGGACAAATCAATATTCAACAAAGGGGATGTCCCTGACTGCTGAAGATGAGTTTTCCAAGAAATCGTTGTAGCTTTTTGGAACTTGCAGAAGTAGCCATGCCTGTATTGGACTGAATGTTTTATGTCTAAATATGGTTATGATTTTTATGCCTATATAAGGGCAAGGTAAATTATACCTATATAAGGGCATGAATTGGTAAATTACGCTTGGATCCTAAAACGTTACACAACACCCACTCCACTTTATAATGTTCGATACTACTAAATTCTAAGCATTTAAAACCTATCTAAAGCATGATGTGTTAATAACCCTCCCGAAATTTATAAAATGCATTTGAAGTGGTTGTACATGAAAAAAGTAGCATTTGTGCTGTACAAATTTTAAAAACAATGTTTTCATTCAAAAGCATATAGTATGACATTGGAAATGCTATCCGAATGAATCATGAAATAATATTTATGAAATGGCTCTTAAATACAGAAGAAAAAGTCAAGAGTACTTTGTGCCCCAAAAAAAGTTCAATTTTGGAAAAAGTTAAATTGCATAAAGATAGAGTTCTGAAGTTGGAAGTTTTGTTTTGAAAAGTGAAGGTTGAATACAGAGTCCTGTAGAACGCTGTGTGCTATCTTTCAAACATCGTTCATGTTGTTAGTAGAAAACATCAAATCTTCTAAGCTGGCAATGAAATCGTCTACCACAGTAGGTGAATGTTGGACTTCCTCGTTCAGCATATCAATCGTTCATAGATGAGAAGCATCGCTGTCAGCCGCATTAGCAATGTTCGCAGTAGATGGTACCTGTGTGCCTGTTGTTCCACGTATCTCACGTCAGCAGATTGCATCTGTGAGACCTCAATGAATGCCATCATCAGGATTGGTAGCTGCTGGAGGCAACACAATGCATGAGCCGTTACCGAACCAAGCAAAGTATCAACATCCATTGGGAGTGCTGATGGAAGTGTTAGACAGATGTCCAACACGCATTCTCCTCCACATAGCAGGCATCGTAGAATGGGTACGATGCGATCTTGCCAGATTGGTTGGAATGATAGGAACCACCTGGTATTCAGATCTCTCAAACAAGCCAAGCCTAAGATCTGTATCATGCGCTCACGACACTTCATTGCCAGGAGAGTGTTCTCTATGGTAATCTGGGTGTCGCTGGTGACTGGACTTGATATATTAGAGCAGAAGAAACGAGAATAGTATTCCTGCTACGAGTCGCAAAATAAGAGGCAGGCCGCCGAACACAGAGTGCCAGAAGTTTGGAAAAATGCCTGGGACTGCTTCAAAGGGTGCTAACAGTCCCGGAAAAATTGTCTTAAATACATGTACAATACCACTGGTATCAGAAATGTTTAAGATACGACCGAACGTTTCTGCGAAATGTATGGGGCAGTTTGTTGATAATAGGGCATGTATCTCTGCAGAGGACCTTGCAACTTGTAGTTCATACGTCTCTTTGGACGAGGTCAGTGGCACAGTTTTTTGTAAAAGAATGGCTTTCATTCTGCTTAAAGTATCAATTTGAATAGAAGAGATGTTCAGTGAAGGCCATAACGGCGACTCCCCGTCTGTCTTAGCTTTAGGAAACAATACTTGCATACAACAAGTGACCCTGGCTGACATAGTTACTAGATAGGCTATTCCTGGAATCATTCCACAACAGCTGTGATCGTTCAACATTATGTAGCTCCCATTGGAAAGCTGTCCAAAAATTGGATCCATCATTGCTGCCGGAGAACCTTGCAGGTGGCAGGATAAGTTTGTCGAAGAACCATCACAGGCTCTGTGTAAATTAATACCCTGGCATAGAAGTGTACTTTTGCAGTTTGTACCACTTCTTTTCCCCAACTCCAATTTCTTTGTGTGTATGGTAATTCCCAGGTTGACTTTATGTATTCCTTACCCAACCTTTCATACACGCCCGCTGGTATATGTTTCAAACAGTATTGAAAGTGGAAAATCGTGAAAGGCCAGAGTGATTGTCTCCTGTATTATCCATTCCGTTGCTGGCTTCTCAGAAACAGTTAATCGTAATCTTGCCAGTTTTTCAATGCTCAGCACCGTATAGTCTGCTCCTCTTTGTGCCAGAGTGATTTGTTTATCTGTAAGGTTAAATACAGAAAACAATGAATGACGTGGTGTTGATTAGATGCCATGGCACATATCCAGAACGAAGATTTTGTAATGTCCAGCCTAAAAGCATTATAGAACGTAATTGCGATTGTCCATGCTGTATCATGAGCAAGTCCTGTTCCATTAGGTCAATGGCAGAGGATACAATGCTGTCCAAAGAATAAATTCTGGATGACAGTCGTTAACCCGTTGTCAACTACAGAGAGCTTTCCCTAAATTAATATGATCAATTTCTCATATTCGTTCTGCAGTCTCTGCTTGTGTCGCTTTCCAAGCTTCATTATAAATGGCATATATACCTGCGTGTATTAAATGTTTATGATGTCGTTTTGCAGGACCTTGTAAGAAGTCCCTTAAATCAACACCATCTTTAAGGAAAGATAAGTGTTTAACCTCTGCAAGTTTAGATTTTTGTAGCCACTCAAGGCACAGTTTTCCTACACTGTATGTTGTTACTATCCCTGGATGTGGCCTATGGACATATCTTGGATCTGGCCTAGTTACTGTAAACCCTTGTGTCTTATTCAGGAATCTATCTTGACAGTTATTCATGTCTGTGGGTCAGATTAACCATTTATTCCAATCCGAATCAGTTCTGTTTTTAAGTGAAATTATTTTTACGTTGACACACCCCTCTGAAGTGTTCTTACTATCAGGCACAGGTGTAGGTATGGACTGTTTGTTTAAATCTTTTATCCTGGCTAGTCCAAGATAGGATGTCTGTTGCACAGTGTCATTCAAATACATTATTTGTTCAGGGATGGTGCAGCCTCTAAATAAGCTTCTATTCCCTCCACCTGCCAGTCGTTTGTGCTCCAGACAGTTTTTGTTTCTATGTTGTCTTTCCAAAAGTCGAAACCTAATGAGGACAGCTGGGCATAAAAGGTTGCAGAATAAATTTGCTTTGTATTGGTTAACATACTTTTCATTCCTGTCTTATTAACATTTTTAAAGTAAAATGTTTCTGGATTTGAGACATTAAAACCTGAGAAGTATGGAAATGTTTCATAGAATGTTTTTGAGCTACCCTTCGGTGGCGTTGGACAATGTTTCCATTGATTGAAAGTATAAACATTACTAGGGTTTGCAGATTTGTGCAAGTAATGATGACCATAGTGATTACAACAGTACATTTGTTCATAATCTGATGAACCTTCTAAATATTCATGTTTTGTAAATTTTGCAGACATCTCTAAATCTGACATCATATTACTAACAGTCTCAAAGTCCCAATCATCAGAAAATGTGCTGGGTGGAGCAAAGTCACTCAAGGAAACCTTGAGTTGATGTGGAATCTTGAACAGCTCTGCAGGACCATAAATGTAATAATCAGTTCTGCCCCCTGCTATACCACCAGGTATAGGAACGACTGTGATGTTCACTGATGTCAAGTCCCTTTGTTCACAATGAGATGATTAGTGTGGCTTCAGGAGCAAGTTTATGTTCTTACTTGCTATGTCCATCTTACTATATTTTCCTTTTATCAGCATTCCCAGACTTAATATAAGGATTAGCCAAAGAAGGAAAAAAAGTACGCCTAGCACAATCCAAAATTCAACCCATGGTGAAGTCATACGTTTTTTCAAGTTGCTGAAAAATTCTGTTACTTGATCTTTAAAAGTTTTATTGCTGGCGTCGTTTCAGGCTCACTGGGATCCTCAGAAAACATATCAAAGTTGATGAAATAGCCAGAGGCAGTTATGTCAATTGTTGGTATTGCATCAGGATTATTTGAAATCGCTGAAGCTGATTGATTCCTTGTCCTATTAGTATAGTCAGATGCTATATCATTGTAGACCGAAGTTTCTTGACAAACTGTTATTTGGGTCTCAAGAGGCACAAGTTCCATCGCTTTGTTGCTTAGTCCTTCTTTTCTTACTGCAGATTCTTCAAAGGTGACGAGTGTCTCAGTTTGAACCTCTTGAATAGTAGCAAGATTTGGCCGTCTGCTACATCTTTGGAGTCCACTGGGCCTTCTACTTATTATCGGCCACATGATATGGTTTTACCAGATCGATTGGCACAAACCTGGGCTCCTTCCTTCCAGCAAGGGGCGGCAGTAACACTGTTCTTGACCCGTGGGTTGCTAGCACAGGTACTGGTTTTCTGTAAGAAGTCCCAAATCCCTACTTATTCGCGATTTTTTCTCTGACTAGATCCCCAATCTTTGGAACCCAGACAGGCCTTTTTGGGACGGGTGGTTCTCCTTCAGTGGTCGTTGGCTTCTGCAATGTGTTGCTTAGACTTCTTGTTTCATTTAAGTCCTGCAAAACAGCCAAACGGTCTTTGATATCAAAGGGTTTTTGTTCTACTACTGAAGTGTGACGATCGAGATCCTGGACAAGCATTCTAGTACGAAAAATGATTTCATAAAGAGTGATTCCACCCAGAGAATTTCTTGGCAGATTATTTAAACTAAGTTGGACACTTATTAGATGTTTGACCCACCCGTCACCCGAGCCTAATACCCTAGCTGTTATAGATTGCTTTATGTCTGGGTTTTTTCTTTCCACGACAGAATTTCCGTCCGGGTGGAATGGATTCAAAAACCGCAATGCAATGCCCAGATTGGCCATGGCCTCCTTGTAAGCTTTGGAGCTAAACGCAGGACCCAGGTCAGAATGTAGCGTGCCGATTGCGTATGTGCCAATAAAGACTCGCAAATCTTTTATAACAGTTCGAGCGTCAGCCGAGCGCTTAGGCCACATCCAAATTAATCTTGAGCATGAATCTACTGCTACCATGATATATTTGTAGTTACCATCCCTCTGTAAGGGACCACAGTGGTCCAGGTAAACACGTGCTAATGGTTTATCTGAAATTAAAAGGGGCATCTGCGCCGGGCGCTTCACGGTTGAAACCTTCATTTTTTGGCAGATTTCACATTCCAAAACATAGTTTCTGGTTTGTTTCCTCGTATGTGGCCACCAGTTTCTTTGTTTTAATAACGACACTGTCGCAGAAACACCTGCGTGTGCAGAGGCAAGCACTTCATGTGCTGCTAAAATTAGTCCTAATCTGTGTTCCATGTTTGGAATTACCCTATTCCCCACTCCAGGGATTCGAGCAATAGGAACATTATTCGCATCAGTTACATATGAGTATTTGAGTGGAAAGCCTTTTGGTAATGTTTTACCGCTGTCTTTGTTGGAAGCGGCGAGAGCCTGTATTATTTTGCTGTCTAATTTTGTTTTCGAACAAGTGATTGCAGCTACGGAAGCCGTTTGAACAGTTGCCTTCGCCACTTCATAAGCCAATGAATTCCTTGCAACATGAACGCCATCACGTTGATGACTCAGTGTATGGATCACGTGAGTCTTTTGTAGTTCTTTCTGTAATAGAACTACTTGTTCACAAAGCAACTTACGCTTCATTGTGCCACCTTTAGCGTCTTTGAATCTGTTTTGAACCCAGGTCTGCAAGTATTCATTGTAAGATTGAACGCAATAAAACACATCGCACACTGAGTGTGGGGAATTCGCGATCAGTATTTTCCAGCGCCATCTTGAAAGCTTGTAGTTCAGCTCGCTGAGCTGTATAGCCTCTGGAAGATTGTGTTTTTGTGACCATGGGTCAGAATTTACCATTGCGCCAGATACCTTTAACAATTGTGCAGTCTGTTGCAGCAAGAGGGTTAACCCATTGTATCCACCTCGGATGTAGAGCCTTTGCATTCGGAATGCTTGCTTTTGTCACTGCCTCTAAGGCAGGTACAGGAGTAACGACCATTATGTGTTTACCCTGTACGAGAGCTCTCTTTTGCTACTGCAGTTTGAACCGCTGTTAGAATTTTTTCTCTTGAAGTGAATTTCATTTCAGCTTGTGTGTACAAGTGATTTATAAGCAATTTGTACTTTTTCTCCTTCATTAAAGGTTAAGTAGGTGAATCCGCATCTTCCTGGGATGATTTGGGTTACAAGGTTACATACGTTTACACTTGTCTATAAATGTGTTGTTGCTAACATGTCTGTTTGCACTGAATGCAACATTTCTGTGTTTTTTAGTCCAATTAGTTGTTTTAAAATCAGGTTTGATTAATTTGTAGAGAGGTTTAACCCTTTCTGCGTAGTTTAGAATATAAGTTCTTCCGAAATTTAGGAACCTAGAATTGGACTGTACGTTTTTCAGCATTTTTGGAGGTTGGAGCAGTGCACGTTTCTCTAAAAAGTTGGCTGCCAGGCTTTTGCCTTCACTTGATCATTCGTATATCAGAAATAGGACGTTTGAGATGGGCAATTCTCGATTTCTTAAAATTGAATTTATACCCTTCAGATGCGAAGCCAAGTATTATGGTATTCACTCTGTCCAACTCATAGTCTGTTAGATAGATGTCATCGACATAAGATAATGCCTCATCATCATACGTTTGTAGTAACTCTGTTACTCTGGCTGAAAATAACCCTGGACTATTCTTGAATCCTTGGGGGAGACGACAGAAGTGACTCTGTGTCCCCATAATTGAGAAAGCGGTCAAGTATCTGCTTTCTGGTGCAATATTTTGACAGAAGAAACCGTTAGAAATATCTAATGTGGTTTTATATTTTTTACGCACAATGTCATTCATCAGTGCTGCACTGTGTGCATTTTGTACTGCAAAGGTTTTGCAACAAGAGTTTAAATGTCTGTAATCCAAAACTAGACAATATGTATTGTCTGGTTTGGATACAGGAAACAAAGGATTGTTCATTGACGAGGTGCATGTTTCAATCACCCCTTGGTATTCAAGTTGATCTAATATCTCCCTGACCTGTTTTTTAGCTTCTTGCTTAACTGGGTACTGCCTCTGTGCAGTTGGTTAAGTTTTTAACTGGATTTTATGGTGAGGAGAATCCTCATCCCATCATACATGATTTTTATATAATGCTGGAGCCTGGCCTACAGCCCATTTTCTGGCGTAGGTGTCTTTTAAGTGAATTGGAATATGATTGGAGAAGGCTGGCATAATTATGTCTTTTCCATGTGGGCATTCCCTGACAAATTTTGGTGGCCAGTCTTTTTCAGCTAAAAGAATGCCATAACCCTTAGAGCTTCTCCCAAAAGAGTGCTCTTATTTTCCTAGTTATGTCCCCCTCTATCCGGAGTGTTACTTCATATAACTTATGGGGTACACTAACCCTGGTATCAGTTGTTTCAACTTGAATGTACTCATTCAAGTCCACTGTCTCCAGGTGATCCTTCAAGATCTTGCGAGCTATGGTGACTTCTGCTGCGCTGTCCAGCATTGTCTGGGCCCACTCCCCATTCTTGAGTTGTGTCCTCCAGATCCTCGGCATGTCTGATTTTTAGACCTTCTACCTTCTTTTTGGTGTATTGGGTTTTCTTATTTTTTAGAACGTGTTGATCGTCTTTGGACTTCAGGCGTTCTTCCTTGTGTTCTGACTGTTCTCTTCTTTCTGATTTCTGTGAGGAAGTCTGAAAGCAACGAGAGGAACGTGTATCAGTATCTTGATATCTATCAGGTTTTCTCAAATTATCCCTGTTCCTGAGGTTATACCTCTTTTCAGAGGGCTCTTTTTGAGGAGATCTACCTCTGGATTGAGAACGCTTCTCATTAGAAGTTTGTTTAGTATTTTCCCACTTCTTTTTAGGAGTGGTGATAGTGTTTTTATAAAGACCTTTTCAGGACTTTCTGTTAGTTGGGGCTGAACTAGTTTGCCACCTAAACTAGCTCTACCTAGTTCTTCATAGGATTTTTCTATTATTCTGGCCAGTTAATATGGTTGCTCAGTTACACACCTAAAATTAATTACACTTTTACCTAAATTAAATATTAATTAATTTAAATTAACATCTAAGTATTCATCAATTAAAAATAAATTATTTCCCACCCTTAACACCACAACACACACCTAAAATTAATTACACTCACACCATAATTAATTACCAATTCATTAACATTAATTAACTTCCAATTAATAATTCATCAATTAAACATAACTTCCCACCCTTAACACCTAGAAACACCACAACACACACCTAAAATGTATTACAAAATTGCCATAAGTAATTGCAGATTAATTAATTTAAATCAACAACCAATTATTAATTAATACATTAGTTTACACATTTAATACTATAACATCTCAATTAAACAAATATTAATAAATAAAAATATTCAAAACATTTGATATAATTAAATTACTTCCCACCCTATTCCCCTATAAACCCACAACATGCTAGAGAAATAAAATCGCAAAATTCAAATAGAATAAAATAAACTACTAAAAATGTAACACATATATTAAAAATGCAACCAATTCTTATACAAAAAAAATACATAAAAAATATATACTAAAATACATAATATTAATAAACAAAATATTTTTTTAACAACTATATTTTTGCAAAGGATATTTTTTAAATGTATATTCCTTACTTTCAGTCGATATTCTTGCTATCGATATTTCTGACCCATGATATTTACAACTCGATATTTGTGCAACTCAATATTTCTTATTTAATTTTGTGTCTCTGCCCCCTTATACAGTTTTCTTCAAATTGAAGAAGCATGCCGTTTTCCAAGTGGTAGACAGACTACTTCATAAAGTGATTTAGTAGTATTTGGTGTCTACATTAGCCCATATTACTATTAAGCTCACCATCTGTCACTTCACTTAATTTTCCTTTGCTTTATGCTAAGGCATTCCAGAAAGCACTCTCAATTTGTACCTAAAATACCAGCTATTCAATCAAAAAAATGAAAGAACCTTACAAAAATGTACTCCCCTCCTCCATTCACAGCATAAAAATAGTTGTCAATAAATTGTCAAATAACTTCTTAAAAATATTTTACATTTGGGTACTCACCAGCCTGTGGTATCAAGGACAGTTGTGAGTAAAATGTCAAATTCTGTGATTCACGTACATTTCTATGCTAAATGTGTGCTGTGCACAATTTGGATATGGTTAAAATGGAAATGTACTTCTTTGTTAATCTTTCCCAGGGTGTTTTCTTCGCATTCTGATAAACATGTCCAACATATTCCTTTTATAGAATGTATGTACTGCTTTCATCCCAACATGTACACAGCATTGTCTTCTCTTATAATGATTGCATCTCATTTCTTATGGGATTAAATCCTAAAGTATAGATTGTAATTTTCCAAGCCAATATGAATAAAAATATCAGCATGTATTTCTCATTCGTACATGCTATTTCCAGTTGTGCAGTTGCCAATGGCATGTGTTAGATGCCTTTACAGAATATTGGTTTTCAGACAATGGTCAACATAAGGTCCAGCAGAATGATTGGAGGATGTTCTACTGCTTATGGCAGAAGCGTGGTCTGGGGTAGGTTGCAAGAAGGCAGCACCCGCACTCATTTCCCGGTTACTTGCGGGCGTCCATAATTCTGACCACGTAGGATTACTACACGCAGTGCTTGGCTTCATTCAGGAGTGGTCTCCACCTATTAGCCGTGACCATGATAAGGGTTCACAGGTTCTACTCCACCCTGATTGAGATAAGAGGGTAATTTTTAAACTCACTTAATCACGTGCACTTTACATATTCTTTACTTGATGGTCCTGACGCTAATGACTTTTTGGCAACGGAAGCGCGAAACATGTTGACCTTGACAGTTGACACCTAGGCATAATAGGCCTCTTGGGTCAATAATTTTTAGCAGTATTGACTGCCATGGGTATATTTTTCAACATATCGCTGCATGTGTACCCTTGTTTCTATTTTAATATATCACACTGGCACGATTTCCCTTTACCCTCCTCTTGACTCATAACCCGCACACCCGCATGCATCATCCGGCATTCCTCCAAAAGATCTCCGATAAAGTGACCCTTCTTGGGACCCGTAGGGAATTGCAGCGCCGGCCCTACGAGGAGCAAACGCCCGATGATGAAGCATGACACTCTTCGGGGTGTGTGAGGGCAACAGAGGAAACACAATGTCTTTCCCCTTTATAATTTTGGGTCCTTTATACCTAGGAATCTCCTTTTCTCTTTTTCCTTTCTTTTTCTTCCAATTTTTAAGTATGGGTGACTTTTTGCACCACGATGCATGGGTGACTTTTTGCACCCTGGCACAGGAACTTTGTCCTCTTTTGGTTAAATATTGACATTCGGAGCACGGACACTGGACCTTTATAAGCTCCTTGGGTCCCCCCCTCTCTTTTTGATAAATATAATCCATATGTAGCTCAACAAAATTGAAGTAAAAAAAGAAAACTAATTGAAACCTATAGACGCCATTAGACATCAATAACCAATTTCAACAGGATTTTACTCTACAGCAGATTGATAGATTCTCAAAGTTAATATAGTATCAAAACGCAGTCCATAGGCTTTATTTCTCTTCAACACACAGAGGAGTACGGAAGATGAGAAGTATATAAATTGTGTGTACATAAGGACCTACGTGGTGAGGACCTAGAAACTCTCCAAGGTGGTACACCAACCTTGATGTAAGTGTGAATACAGATGGTCACCCCCACACCTCGCCAGTTCTAGAGAAATATTCTATGAAACTCGTACACAACTAGTGTATTGATCAAGGTATCTCTGCTTCACTGGGAGCATTCTCCACAGATACCCAAGGTAGGATTGGAGGGCTCCTCCCATGGTGGGCCCCGAAGGGTCCTGATGAATGCTGAGTGACCCTTTCTTGAGGGCAAACTTCCAACGGCAGAAACATTTCGACACTTTGGCAGTAAAGGGGGGTGAAGGAATCTTAATTTTCTCCTCTCACCTTAATTCGTCATGTTTTTAATCTAGCCAGATGGCCCCGGAATAAATTTGGCAGTGGGTACACATCTGGGCTAGTTTTAATCCTCCCTGGCTGCACTTTTTGTTTGATGATCCCAGTACTGTGTATTTTTTTGTATTGTCTTCCCCTCCCCGTTGCTCCACCCCAGGTGTTGGTCTGTGCAGCTGTGTCTGTAGCACTCCCTATGATGAAGCATGTCACAATTCTGTGAGTGAGGGCAGTTTTTTCACACTGAACACATGCCTTTGTTCCTTATGTATACATAATTTATATACTTTTCCTCTTCCCTACTCCTCTGTGTGTTAATCAGTGACTTGATGGGGAGGTTGGAGTAGGGATTTCTCCCCCCCCATCTTTTTGTGGTAATTTTCTTTCTGCTCAACCCAGTTTTACCTCGATAACCAACCTGGACTATATGCCTTAAAATTTTGCCGTAGGCCAACAATTAGAGCAAGCTGCCTTCACACATTTGAGGCAGTTTATATTATAAGAAATGGAGCAAATAACTGTTGCTGAACTTTCTAAATGAGAAAGACTGTACCATGCTCAAGGCAATGGCAATACCCGTTTGCTCACTTTCAAATGCTCTAATGTTTGCACTGTTGCAGAATTCATTATGTAATATGGACTACAGTCCAATCTGTACAATTCATTTCTTATTTCAGATGTAAGCAAAATGATGGAAAATGGATATGCTTATTTCTTGCCCCACTCCAAATTTAAACAACTATATCCATTGTTTTCTGTCTCTACTACTGCACTCATCTAGTCAGATACCCTTCCTTTTCCCTAAATAGTAGATTTAAAATAAATTCTTCTTATTTTGAAATGGTTTTGTCTTGGCAGTACATCTTTATATTTTTGAGTGTATTTTATATTGTTGGAGTCTTATGATTGTTTCTTCATCCTTCTAAAATAAAGACTTCCATGCAATACAACTCAGTCAAGGTGTAAAACTGAAACCTTTTGTGTATATGTAACTCACTGTTTTTGAGATGATATCACCAGTCGTATATTTAATAAAAAAAGAATAAAAAATAAAAAAAATGAAGACTTCCACTTCAGCTCCTATAACAGGGCGTGTGATAACTATCAGAAGTCAGGTTTGATTTGCAACAAACAAGGTCATGGGCATGTCAAAGTCCACACTGACCTCTGCAGTCCATTTTTAAGTAAGGCTCACATTAGGAACTCAAAGATTTTATTATATCACCCTTGTCTTCAGACAACTCCACTGGCTTTCACAAGAAATAAAAATCTAAGGCAAAGTGGCATGCATCATAATCAAATCAATATGTCATTCTCAAGTAGATCTTTTAGCAGGTGTAAGTTTGTGTCTTTGCTTAGCTCCATGACATGACCTGTGGCTCGCTCGGATCTGCATGTTGAGACTCCAACCTAAGGAAAAGCACTCCAGTCAGAACAAGCTGTAGATCTAACTGGTAATATGGTAATTCCTTGGAAGGGTTTTTACACCATCTTAGATTGGAAGAATCCTGACCAAAGTAATTCAAATTACTTTTTTTCCTAATAAAAAATACAACTGGGACTAAAATTCTTTTACATATAAGAAACCTTGTTGAATTTGATCAGAGCAGAGAGTGATGTGGAAATGCAGGTGTATCGGTATAACTATGCCTGCCCCATTGAGTTCGAGGAACATGGCGGCGGGCTGACGCCGGTCGCAGGAGCTCCCGGCGCAGCGAGGCAGAAACATGAAATCAGCAATGGAATGATTTACAGCGATGCGCAGAGAGGACATTGTTAGGTATATAATATGTATGATAGTTTTTCAAGATGCTGCTTGACTCTAAAACCTTTGTTGTTTTTTCCCCCCTTACTTTCTTGTCGCTGTGCCGTGCCACCGGTGGAGCCCCTCTGTTTTCCCTACATTATCGTCTTGTCGCATGGGGCAGGAAGCGGCGGCGTACGTTGTGTTCGGAGGACGCCGAACTAAGCTGTGGCAGAAAATACAAGCCACTGTTGCCCGGATCCGTTTCAGGTTTGTGGAGGGCAGAGGCAGCACAGTTCGCCAGAGGGAGGCCGGCCTGCAGGAGGACTTCGCAACACTGGACTTCTCCTGCTCCCTGACCGTTGGGGTGAGGCGGGCGTTAAGTGGGGGAAGGTTTGGCCCATGGAAAAGGAGCCCTACATCTCACGGTCCCTTTGAGACAGCTCTAGGAAGAAAGGCATGATGGGCGGGAGAGGATACCGAGCCTGCATTACTACAGAAGCAGCCTGTGCGAGGGGTTCTGCCAAATCTCTTAACACTCCATCTAGTAAAGGAGCGTCGGCCCTCTCTCCAAGAAGCAGATATCAGCTGGCCCTCTCTCCAAGAAGCAGCTATCAGCTGGGTTTGCACCTTGAGGCAAAAAATAAGGGAAAACCAGCTGTGGAGGGGAAAGTTGTTGGGGTAAGTACTCCCAGTTACCCCCCAACAAAAAGCTGATCAAATCTGGGAAAAGTAAAAAGCGAAGGGAGACCAAGGCAGCAGGCCTACCAGTCATTGAAATCTTATTTTAAAATAATGGAGCCGGTTGCAACCTCGAAGGGGCCGCTGTTAGGAGCTCAGCAGACCTCTCCCCCGCTTCTGTTGAAAAAGCTTTATGCACCGCTAATGTTGGACACTGGAGCTGAGAAAGAGGTCTGTCAGGCTGGACCCGTAGAGATACCTAGGAAGCGAGACACCGCTCCCACGACAGATCAGCTTTGCAACACACCATCAATGTCTGTGTCGGCTAGCAACAGCGCCCTGAATGGAAGAAATACAGATATTTCTACAGGAGCAGAAGCTAGTTGGACTTAATTAGAGTCAATGCTCTTAAGTCTAAGAGAGGATCTACTCTCAAAATTTGAGATCTCTGAGGCCAATCAGAGAGGGTTACATGAAAAGTGTGAGACTTTAGAGGGGAAACTGGATGATATAGTATTAAGACCTAGAGTTCTTGAATCTGAAGTTAAGGCTCTCTCTGAAGTCGTACTAGGGAATACTAAAGACCTAGAGAAACTAAAAGTAAAACTTTACAAGAAGATCTGGAAATGTTAGAGATGCAGGCAATGAGAAATAATTTGAGAGTTCTCAAAAAACCGGAAGGCGCTGAGGGAGGAGATATAAAGGCATTTATATGTAAAGTTTTAATTTTGAAGGACAGACTGGATTAGACCTGGACAAAGAGATTTAGAGAGTCCACAGAGACCCGTTTAAGTTGCAACCTGATAGAAATGCCCCCAGAGAGAACTTGATCAATTTTCTTACTTACGCAGTTAGGGAATTGTTTCTGGGGTGATCATTAAAAGAAACGGCGCTTCAATTTGAATCGGTCAATTACCAAATTAGATCAAACCGTGGCAAGAGAACGGCGCAAAGGCAATGGGATCTTGGATCCAGAATGCCAGATTAAGAAGCCAGGGGGCCCAGGTTCAAATGTAAATTGATACTTGTATAGTGCACTACTCACCCGCAAGGGTCTCAAGGCGCTCGTACGAATACCGCTGTGGAACCCATCCTGGCTTTTCTGTGAGGCGTCCACTCCTGGACACCCCCAAGGTGGAGGCCAGGCATCCTTAGCGTTGTGGGGGCCGTTGTGGAGATTAAGCAAGCTATTGCCCAGAGTTGCAGAGTGGGACTCCATGATTGGAATAGGCACCGAGGCGAGAATTATCAGGTCCGTGGAATTTTGAGCCCAAGACCCGCCGAGGCGGGGAATTGAACCCTGGTCCCGGGCTACACCTCTGCATCAGGGTCTGCCGCTCTAATCATTTAGCCACACTTCTCCAAATGAAATTCCCGGCCATATTAAAGGTAATGTAGAAAAATAAGATGCAGAACTTTAGCTCTCCCGAGGAAGTAGATGCTTTCCTGGCACAAATGAAGAATTAACCTTGATTTAGATTAGCTTATACACTGAAATGCAAAGCACAAGATAGATAGTTAGGTAATATAAAATGAAGAAGGGTGTATATTATAGTGGAGAAGAGGGGAAAAAAGAGGCAAATGGGGAGAGAAGGAAATCATAAGGAGTAAACAAAGGCAATATTCAGTAACATTTGTTATAGTTTGTTATAACTTAACATGGATGGTTCTGTCTTCTCTTTTTCTTTTTAGGGTAGGTGCCTCAGATGCAAAGGGAGGGCCCCGAAGAGGCGATTTTCTATTGATTGTCAAGGAAATAGCAGGAGGGATCCTTATGGGTGGGAAGTTGGGAGGGCGCACAGGGTTTTGGGAGCAAGAGGGAGAAAATAAAAAGTGTAGTCTTCATATAAGTCCTAAAACTTTAGAGTTCCGAGGAAAGAGCTCCGGGAGTTGTGAAAATGAACAGGCCAAATAACGTAATAACATGGAACGTAAATGGACTGAGGCGTAGGAGGAAGATGTCCCGGTTTATTGAATTCCTGAAGAACAGTGAGGCTCACATTTGTTTTTTAGAAGAAACCCATTTGGAGGCTCATGAGTGTAAACAGGGTTTTAGTAAGGTCAGATGGATCCAAGAGGTGCTTTGTTCAGACCAAAAAGGAAGTACAAGGGGAGTTGCTCTAATTATTAGAGGCAATGTATTCATAAATGTAGTTAAACAACAAACAGATCAGTCAGGGAGATTGTTCACCTTGACAGTCTGAGGTATGCCTCTAGTTTGTGTCGCATATTATGGGCCAAATGAAGACAGTCCAGGAGCGCTCCAAAAATAGACGCTAGCTCGCTGAACACTACTGTACCGATTATAATTGGGGAGATTTTAATCTGGTGTTAAATAAAAAGAGAGATTGTTCCTCTAAAGCAAAATATAATACCCCACCAAAAATGTTTGCTGCGCTGAAAAGTGTGAGTAAAGATTTCAACCTGCTCAATATTTGGAGATGTAAAAATGGGAAAACAAGGGATTTTACTTTCTACAGCAAGAAATATAAGCATCATTCGAGAATCTATTATTTTCTTGTTAATCAGGTGATGTTCTCAGAAGTTGAGTCAGTAAGTCCTATCTCTGCAATCTTATCAGACTACTCAGCATGTTGTATGGCGTTTTAGGATCCGAGTGATTTTCCCGATTCATGCCCTTATATAGGTACAATTCACATTGACCAAATATAGGCATAGAAATCATTCCCTCATTTAGACATAGCCCATGCAGTCCAAATACAGGCATGGCTACTTCCACCCGTACCAAAACATCACAACGATTTCATGCAAAATCGGTTTAAGCAGTCCGGGACCTCCCCTTGCTTGAATATTGATTTGTCCAAGAACTCACGAACTTTACAAAGAACTTCTATTCCCTTGGGGTTCTTTACTGATGTTATTATGCCCGACTTTACGTTAAACTATGAACCTTCAAGGTATAAATATGCCTTCACTTGCTCTAGTAAGACACTGTGGTTCGGAGCAGTTCAACTATCTACTTGCCCGACACAGCTCGGTACAGCAAGTGCCGAAGGAAGCCAACCCTCCAGCTGACGCACTGATTGCGAAACTGTCCTGTCTCTTGCTTAGAATCCAGCTCCAGTGTTCCAAGCTCCCCTTGCAGGGTGTTGGGAAATCAATACCAGACCTTCTTCATTCTAAACCAAGGTATGGGGCTGATTCGAACCTAAGAGGAATCTTGGATACATTCTTGGTAAAGAACACTGAACCTATGCTACACCACACTTATTTCGTCCCTCGTACTAGATTTAGGTTAGGTACAGTGGGGTAGGCGTATTTTAGAAGCACCAGTTGAGTACTTTTAGTAATTTTAATTTATATATGTATTTTTATACAGCTTAGAAACCATACAATGCTCTTACAGTTTTATTTTATAATATTGTTCTTGCTGTACGCATTATACTTTGCAGTCTGCATAATGATTGCAGCAGTTCACTTTACTTGCAAGAAAGAAGACTGTTTAATAAAACATTTTACTGAAAACGCCAGTCTCTCTATTTCTCTGCACCTCTATAGAAACGATGCATGCACGATTGACTTAGTGAAAAACGTATCTATTGTTTCCGCGACCCTAGAGATACTTTTCTTATTCTTGGGAAACAAAGTTGTCAAGTTTATGCGGTTGTCAGAAACTAATCCCTTCTTGTGAATTCGAGAAAGATTCTAGTGACCTCTGAGCTAGCTGGCATTCACTATTAAGTTTAATATATCGATAGAGACCCAGTCGACCTCAGTCCTACGTCTAAACTATAGGATATATATTATTCCAATGCACAGAGCCTATTGGGAATATAGGAACTACACTACATGGCGCCCAACGTTTGGTAAGGCACAAATTTAACACTAGATAGTAACTCAGTTGTGCTTTTGTCAGAGACCCCTTTTTTCCCGTATGTATTCCGATATATATTCGAATAGACGTCTGGAGTGGGTAAAAGGATAACATTTTGGCCATAACTAAAAATGACGAGAATCCTATGTATTAGTTTTTGTTTTTATTCAATGTTGAAGGATTCAGTGTTCCAAAATATTGTGCACCTTATCTTTGTTTCCTTGAAACTTGCTCTGCAACCTTCATTAAACAATGTCAGTTAACGGCAACAACAACACAACCGGTGCAGCTGCAGCCCTACCAGGCTTAGACGTTACAGGCTTTAATGAAGATAACCCAGAATACTATAATCATCCCGGAAAATTTAAGGAAAACGATCCCTATAAAACTTATAACAAATGGCCTATCATCAAGAGGTGGTAGGGTAATTTTTGCGATTGAGGCACATGAACATCGGCAGATAGAGGTATTCTATTCATGGATTATCTTCCCTGAAGCAAATCCAGTAACACATGTGTTTCACTTCTACAAAGAAGAGGAGCATCCATCGGAATACTCTCCTTTCGAGGATGTTGAAATTCCACTAACATACCAAGAGCATGATCTCTGGTTTAAAGGCGCCCTACAACATCAAAATCACATTACCAGGCTTGGTCCACTAGGAGCAACATGGCCGGTTTTAGCCAGCTATAAATCACATCCTGCCATTGAAGAAATGTCAGGTGCGAAACTATTAGTTCAACTGAAACAACTAATCAAAATCCATAGTCAATTTGTTCAATATGTCATGCGGACTCTTAACAGTCCAACCTCCTATAAGGATTCCACAACACACCCCTTACCAGGGGAACACAAATAAAATCACACCACAGACTATACAATCAGTCATTGGTAAATTTCCCACAAAATGGGAACAAATTCCACTCTGGATAGCTCAAAAAAGTACTCAAATAGAGGCAGTATTTCCTGATACTACCCCTCATGAGAAACACAGGATTCTAACAATCTGTTTACCGATGGGGATCGCACTATACCTGGAGGACTGCGACACTTGGGGTACAGTCTTTGCTGCAACCTACACAAAAACACATGGTGTTCCGTCTAGGGCGGTAATACCAGATGTCCTGAAACAGATTCAAAATGAATACGGGGCAGAACCTGCTTTAAATCTAGGTATGAAACTACTGAAAGATTTCAAACAGGTCTCAACAATTATATTAGCTAATAATAAAGGTGAGGCAGCATCCGTTGCAATCCGCCAAAAATTCAGAGAATTTGATGTAACTGAGCAACCATATTTACTGGCCAGAATAGTTGAAAAATCGTATGAAGAACTAGGTAGAGATATTTTGGGTGGGTAACTAGTTAAACCCCAACTAACAAAGTCCTGAAAAGGTCTTTATTAAAAACACTCTCACTGTTCCTAAAAAGTAGTGGGAGAACACCAAACAAACTTCTAAAGAGAAGCGTTCTCAATCCCGAGGTAGGTCTCCTCAAAAGGAGCCCTCTGAAAGGAGGTATAACCTTAGGAACAGGGATAATTTGAGAAAACCTGATAGATATCAAGATACTGATAGCCGTTCCTCTCGTACCTTTCAGACTTCATCACAGAAAGAAGAACGCGTGAAGTCCAAAGACGATCAACACGTTCTAAAAAATAAGAAAACCCAATTCACCAAAAAGAAGGTAGCAGGTCTCAAAATCAGACATGCAGGGGATCTTGAGGACACAACTCAAGAATGGGGAGTGGGCCCAGACAATGCTGGACAGCGCAGCAGAAGTCACCATAGCTCGCAAGATCTTGAACGATCATCTGGAGACAGTGGACTTGAATTAGTACATCCAAGTAGAAACTGCAGATACCAGGGTTAGTGTCCCACATAAGTTATTTGAAGTAACACTCCGGATGGAGGGGGACATAACTAGAAAAATAAGAGCACTCTTTTGGAAGAAGCTCTCTAAGGGTTATGACATTCTTCTAGCTGAAAAAGACTGGCCACCTGAATTTGTCAGGGAGTGCCCACATGGCGAAGACATCATTATGTTTCATGAGGACAGGATGCACACCTGTTGTATCCTTTTTTTTCCTTTTTATCCATCTTTAATCTTGCATGCGTGCAATATACTGTAGTGCCGTGCCCACTTTAGCACTTAGGTACTAACATCAAAAGAGGTGGGACTGTTTCCAGTCCCCAGATATGCACAGCTATGTGCCACTTGGCTTACCATTTTTCGGCCTTTTAATTTCCACTTTATTAATGTAATCCAAAAACTTGATCAAGTACTCAAACATTTTGACAGCGGGACCACAAGCTCAGTCTATACGTAGTTTTCAAGTTTCTACTGTTAAATGGGGTCACTAGGACTTACACAGGGATTCAAGAATAGTCCAGGGTTATTTTCAGCCAGAGTAACGAGTTACTACAAACGTATGATGATGAGGCATTATCATATGTCGATGACATCTATTTAACGGATGATGACTTGGATAGGCACTTGAACAGGGTGAACACCATAATACTTGGCTTCGCATCTGAAGGGTACAAATTCAATTTTAAGAAATCACGAATTGCCCATTTAAACGCCCTTTTTCTAGGATACGGCAAAAGCCTGGGAGCCAACTTTGTAGAAAAGTGTGCGCTGCTCCAACCTCCAAAAACACTGAAAAACTTAGTCAATTCTAGGTTTCCTAAATTTCGGAAGAACTTACATTGTAAACTACGCAGAAAGGGTTAAACCTCTCTACGAATTAATCAAACATGATTTCAAACAAACTAATTGGACTCAAACACACAGAAAATTTGCATTCAGTTCAAACAGACATGTTAGCAACAACACATTTACAGACTTGCGTGAACGTACGCAATCTTGTAATCCAAATCATTCCAGGAAGATGCGGATTCACGTACTTTGCCCGTAATGAAGGAGAAAAAGTACCAATAGCTTATAAATCACTTGTACACACAAGCTGAAATGAAATTCACTTCTACAGAAAAAATTCTGACAGCAGTTCAAACTGCAGTAGCAAAAGAGACAGCCCTCGCTCAGGGAAAACGCATTACGTTGTTAGTCCTGTACTTGTCTTAGAGGCAGTGACAAAAGCGAGCATTCCAAATATAAAGGCTTTTCATCCAAGATTAATACAATGGGTTAATTCTCTTGCTGCAACATACGTTGAATACTTTTTTGACCCCTATTTGAAAACACAAGAATTTCTACAATACGAACAAGAATGTCCTCTGCCCGCTGAGATTCTGCCCCTAGAACAGTAAGAATGTATCATTTATACAGACGGATCAGCTTAGCCCGCAATTTGGGGCAAACAAGCTTATAGTACTGCGTGCGCGATCGTTAAAGGTCGCTGGCGGGATGGTAAATTCCGATCAATGGTCACTAAAACACAATCTCTAGGAAGTTGTACCGCTCAGCGAGCTGAACTACAACCATTCAAGATGGCGCTTGAAAATACTGATCGCGAATTCCCCACACTCATAGTGTGCGATTTATAATATTGCGTTCAATCTTATAACGAATACTTGCAGAATTGGGTTGAAAACGGTTTCAAAGATGCAAAAGGTGGCACAATCAAGCATTAGTTGCTTTGGGAACAAGTAGAACTACAAAAAACTCACGTGATCCATACACTGAGTCATCAACGTGATGACGTTCACATTGCAGGGAATTCATTGGCTGATGAAGCCACGAAGGCAGCTGTGCAAACCATTTCCGTAGCTGCAATCACTTGTTAAAAAATTAAAATAGACAGCGAAATAATACAAGCTGCCAATGCTTCAAGCAAAGACAGTGGTAAAACATTACCAAAAGGCTTTTCATCCAAATGCTTATATATAACTGATGCAAATAATGTTTGGTTTGCTTGAATCCCTGGTGTGGGGGATAGAGTAATTCCAAACATGGAACGTAGATTAGGACTAATTTTAGCAGCACATGAAGGGCTCTCCTTCGCACACGCAGGTGTTTCTGCTACAGTATCATCATTAAAACAGAGATACTGGTGGCCTCGCATGAGGTAACAACCAGAAACGATGTTTTGGAATGTGAAATCTGCCAAGAGATGAATGTCTCTACAGTGAAACGTCCTGCGCAGACACCCCTGTTAATTTCAGATAAACCATTAGCTTGCGTTTACCTGGGCCACTGTGGTCCGTTACAGAGGGATGCTAACTCTAAATATATCATGGTCGCAGTGGATTCGTGCTCAAGATTCCTTTGGATGTGGCCCCAGCGCTCGGCTGACGCACAAACTGTTATAAAAGATTTACGAGTCTTTATCGGCACACACGCAGTCGGCACGCTACATTCTGACCAGGATTCTGCGTTTAGCTCAAAGGCTTATAAGGAGGACATGGCCAATCTGGGCGTTGCATTGTGGTATTCTAGTCCATTCCATTCTGAGGGAAATTCGATTGTGGAGAGAAAAAACTGAGACATAAAGCAATCTATAACAGCTAGGGTACTAGGCTTGGGTGACGGGTGGGTCAAACATCTAATAAGTGTCCAACGTAGTCTTAACAATCTGCCAAGAAGTTCTCTGGGAGGAATCACTCCATATGAAATCCTTTTTGGAACTAGAATGATTGTCCAGGTCCTTGATTGTCACACTTCAGTGGTAGAAAAAAAACCTTTTGATATCAAAGACCATTTGGCTGTTTTGCAGGACTTAAATGAAAAAAAAAGTCAAAGCAACACATTGCAGAAGCCAACAACCACTGAAGAAAAACCACCTGTCCCAGCAAGGCCTGTCTGGATTCCAAAAATTGGGGATCTAGTCAGAGAAAAGATCTTGGGCAAGAAGGAATTTGGGCCTTCTTACAGACAACCAGTACCAGTGCTAACAATCCACTGATCAAGAACAGTGTTACTACCACCCTTTGCTGGAAGAAAGGAGAAAAGGTTTGTATCCATCGACCTGGTAAAACCACATCATGTAGCCGATCATAAGTAGTAGGCCAAGTGGGCTCCAAAGATTGTATTGGCATTTATATAGCGCTTACTACCCCTGACGAGGCGTCGAAACGCCTTTTCGGCGAGTAGCACACTACTCCGGGACCCATAGAGGATTAGTGTTGAATTAGTATAGTGAAACATGCAAGTACATTTTAAGTGGTGGATAGGTTAGTCAGTTATTTGGATTTGGAATGATAGCAGAAGGATAGAGGAGGACAAAGGTTTGTATTTATATAGCGCTTGTTGACGCTCGCTATTCAGGAAGCCTACAAAGGATTAGTGGTGAATTAATATGGTGAAATATGAAGTATTTTCAGTGGTGGATTTTAGTCAGTTACTTGAAGTGAGAAGGATAGCGGAGGGATAAAAGGGGAAGAAAGATTTGCAATCATATAGCCCTTGTTACCCCTGATGGGTGTTGAATCGCTTTACTGGCGAGTAGCACGCCACTCGGGAACCCATAAAGGATTACTGTTGAAAATGAGTATAGTAAAAACAATATGAAGTAATTTGAGTAGTGGATATGTTATTCAGGTATTTGGGTAGTATATTACTATAGTTAAATATGGAATTTGAGAAGTGAACGTTAGTCTCTTAATTTCAATTGAAAAGGATAGTGGAGGGATATAAGAGTGAAAGATATATATATATTGTTTTTAGGTCTTATCAATAGGAGGAGGCTTTTGGATGAGTAAAAAGGAGTTTTGGAGGGGAGGACTCACCGGAAAGAGTTTAGAGAGGTTTGTTTTAGGGGATCGGTATAGTAAAAGAGGTCTCAGATGATACAAGGAGGGGTAGAGTAGGAGAGAGTCTAGAAAGGGTTATTTTGGCAATCATAGTAGTGGTATGGGGTTTGGGATAAATGAGAGAGTGGATGTAGAGGATATATTGATAGATGTATAGGATGAGAGATAGGGTAGTTCATCGGAAAGGAGTAGTAGAAGAAGTTTGAGATGAGTCAGAAGGTTGGACTAGAAGATATATATTGAACAAAGTATAGGCTGAGAAATAAGGTAGTGCATTCAACCATTAGGAGCCTGAGGTGAGGTCTGCAGCACTCCTTTAGAGGTGGAAGGATACATTAACCATCAAGAGCCTGAGGTGAGGTGTGAAAGGACTCCTTTAGGAAGGATAAATCAACCATGAGGTCTGCAAGTGCTCCTTTAGAGGTGGAAGGATACATCAACCATTAAGAGCCAGAGGTGAGGTGTGCAAGGACTACTTTAGAGGTGGAAGGATACATCAACCATTAAGAGCCTGGGGTGGGGTCTGCAAGGACTCCTTTAGAGGTCGATGGATACATCAACCATAAGGAGCCTGAGGTGAAGTCTGAAGCACTCCTTTAGAGGTGGAAGGATACATTAACCATCAAGAGTCTGAGGTGAGGTGTGAAAGGACTCCTTTAGAGGTGGAAGGATATATCAACCATTGTAGCAGACGACCAAATCTTGCTACTATCCAAGAGGTTCAAACTGAGAGACTCATCACCTTTGAAGAATCTGCAGTGTGAAAAGGACTATGCAACAAAGCCATGGAACTTGTACCTCTTGAGAACCAAATAACAGTCCATCAAGAAACACCTGTCTACAATGATATAGCATCGGAGTATACTAATATGACAAGTGATCAAGTGGTTCTAGCAATTTTATCCAATCCTGAAGCAATCCCTACAATTGACAGGACTGCCTCTGGCTATTTCATTAACTTTGATACATTTTCAGAGGGTCCAAGTGAACATGAAACTCCGCCAGCTAAAAGAACTTTTAAAGAACAAAATAACAGAACTCTTTCATCAACTGGAAAAGACATATCTGGTTTCACCATGGGTTGAAGTTTGGATTGTGTTGGGTGTACTTTTTCTTCTACTTTTTCTTGTATTCTCCTTGGGAATGCTAATAAATGGAAGATATGTTAAAAAGGACACAGCAAGTAAGATCAACATACCCCTCAAGCCACACAAATCATCCCATCATAAACAAAGAGACTTGTCATCAGTGAACATCACAGCCATTCCTATACCTGGTGGTATAGCCAGAACTGAGTATGACATTTTTGGTCCTGCAGAGCCGTTGAAGATTCCACACCAATTCAAGGTTTCCTTGAGTGACTTTGTTTCATCTAGTACCTTTTCTGATGATTGGGACCTTGAGACTGTTAATAATATGATGTCAGACTTAGAAATGTCTGCAAAATTTACAAATCATGAGTAATTAGAAGGTTCATCAGATTATGAACAAATATACTGTTATAATCACTATGGTCATCATTTTTTGCACAAATCTGCAAATCCTAGAAATTTTTATACCTATAATCAATGGGAACATTGTCCAACGCCAGCAAAGGGTAGCGCAAAAACATTTTATGACAAATTTCCGTACTTCTTAGGTTTTAATTTTCTTTAAAAATGGTAATAAGACAGAAATGAAAAGTATGTTGACTAATACCAAGCAAATGTATTCTGCGGCCTTTTATGCTCAACTGTCTACATTATGTTTTGACTCTTGGAAAGACACCATTGAGACAAAAACTGTCTGGGGCACAAAAGACTGGCAGTTGCAGGGATTGGAAGCCTTATTTAGAGCCTGCATCATCGAAGAGCAAATCATGTTTTTAAATGACACTGTTCAACTGACATCTTGACTTGGATTAGCTAAGATAAAAGATTTAAACGAACCGTCAATACCTACACCTGATAGTGAGAACACTACAGAGGGGGTGGTTGACGTAAAAACTATTTTACTTCACAACAGAACAGATCCAGATTGGAAAAATGGGTATCTGGCCCACAGACACAAACAACTGTCAAGATAGATTCCTGAATAAGACACAAGGGTTCACATTCACAAGGTCAGATCCAAGATATGTCCAGAGACAACATCCAGGGTTAGTAACATCACACAGTGTAGGAGAACTGAGCCTTGAGTGGCACTACAAGAGATAAAACAACACTTATCTTTACCCAAAGATGGCATTGATTTAAGGGACTTCTTACAAAGACCTGCGAAACCGCGTCATAAACGTTTTATATAAGCTGGTATCTATGCCATTTATAATGAAGCTTGGAAAACGACGCAAGCAGAGACTCCAGAACGAATACAAGAAATTGATTGTAATAATTTAGAGAAATCTCTTTCTGTAGGTGACAATTGATTAACGACTCTGTCATCCAGAAAATATTCTATGGACAGCATAGTATCATCTGCCATAGACATAATGGAACAGGACTTGGTCATGTTACAACATGGTCAGTCACAATTGCGTTCTATAATGCTTTTAGGCTGGACGTTGCAAAACCTTCGTTCAGGATATGTGCCATGGCGTCTAATCAACAACACATCATTGTTTTCTGAATTTAACCTTACAGATAAACAAATCACTTTGGCACAAAGAGGAGCAGACTATATGGTGCTGAGCATTGAAAAACTGGAAAGATTACGATCAACTGTTTCTGAGAAGCCAGCGACAGAATGGATAATACACGGTACAATCACTCTGCCTGTTACGGTTTTCCATTACTAGTTTTGTTTGAAACATATACCAGCAGGCGTATATGAAAGGTTAGGTAAAGAAAACATCAAGACATCCTGGGATTTACCATATACACACAAATGTTGGAGTGGGGGAAAATAACTGTTTCTTAGTGGTACAAACTGCAAAAACACACTAAGCAGTACATTTTTATGTCAGGGTATTAACTTACACGGAGCCTGCAATGGTTCTTCGACCAACTTATCCTGCCACCTGCAAGGTTCTCCAGCTGCAGTGATAGATCCAATTATTAGGCAGCTTTCTAATGGAAGTTATATTATGTTGAATGATCACAGCTGCTGTGGCATGTTGCCAGGAATACCCTATCTCTTAATCGTGTCAGCCAGGGTCACTTGCTGTATGCAAGTATTGTTTCCTAAAACCAAGACAAACGGGAAGTCGCCGTTATGGCCTTCACTGAACATCTCTTCTATACCAATTGATACTTTAAGCAGAATGAAAGCTGTTCTTTCACAAAAAAATGTGCCACTGACCTCGTCCAAAGAGATGTATGATCTGCAAGTTGCAAGGACTTTTGCAGAGATACATGCCCTTTTATCGACAAACTGCCCTATACATTTCTCAGAAATGTTAGGTCGTATTTTAAACATGTCTGATACGAGTGGTATTGTACAGGTATTTAAGACAATTTTTTCAGGACTGTTAGCACCCTTTGAAGCAGTCAGAGACATATTTCCAAACTTCTTGAACTCTGTGTTTGGCGGACTGCCTCCCACTTTGGGACTCGAAGCAGGGATACTATTTTTGCTCCTTCTGCTCCGATCTGGCAAGCCAAGTCACCATTGACACCCAGATCCCCTTGGGGAACACTATCCTGGCAATGAAGTGTTGTGAGTGCATGATACAGATTCTGGGACTTAATTGTTTAAGAGATTTAAATACCAAGTAGTTTTCTATCATTCCGACCAATCTGGCAAGATTGCATCTTGCCTGTTCTACGATGCCTGCTATGTGGAGAAGAATGCATGCTAGACATCTGTCTGACACTCCCATCAGTCCTGCTAACAGATGTTGATACTTTGCTTGGACCAGTAACGGCTCATGCACTGGGTTGTCCCCAGCAGCTACCAATCCTGATGACGGCATTCATTGAGATCTCACCGACGCAAAATGCAGACGGTGAGATACGTGGAGCAACAGGCACACAGGTACCATCTACTTTGAACATTGCTAATACTGCTGACGCTGACGGCGATGCTTCTCATCTATGTGCAGTTGATTTGTTTAATGAAACAGTCCAATTTTCACCTACAGTAGTAGACAAATTCTTTACCAGCTGAGAAGATTTTATGTTTTCTCGAAACAATGACACTGACTTTTGAAGTTGGCACTCAGTGTTCTGAGAGACTCTGAATTCGACCTTTGTTTTTCAAAACAAGTTTCTAACTTTGGAACTCTCATTTTTTCCTATAATCAGACGTTTTTTTTCCAAATTTGTATTTTTCATTTTTCTTTTAGGCACAAAGTAATCTGCTTAAGGTAGAACTATTCCTAGAGAACAAGAATTATTTGAATACTTCCGAGAGACAATATTTAAACTTGTCCACAAATTTTACAATTTATATATTATTTCATTGAATTGTCTCAACTTTTTTTCTTCTATATTTAAGAGCAATTTCATAAATGTATTTTCATTCGGATAGCGTTTTTTACATGTCATCTATATGCTTTGAATGAAACATTGCTTTTAAATGCGTACAGCACAAATGCTCTTTTTATGTACAACCATTTCAAATGCATTTTTATGTATTTAAGGTGGGGGTTTTAGATATGTTTTATGTGCTTAAAACTTAGTAATGTCGTACATAATAAAGTGGAGTGGGTTTTGTATGGCGTTTTAGGATCTGAGTGAATTTTCCCGATTCATGCCCTTATATAGGTACAATTCACATTGCCCTAATAGAGGCATTGAAATCATTCCCTTATTTAGACATAGCCCATGCAGTCCAAATACAGGCATGGCTACTTCCACCCGTAACAAACGTCACAACGATTTCTTGGAAAATCGGCTTAAGCAGTCAGGGACCTCCTCTTGCTTGAATATTGATTTGTCCAATAACTCATGTACTTTACAAAGAACTACTATTCCCTTGGGGTTCTTTACTGATGTTATTATGCCCCTCTTTACATCAAACTATGCACCTTCGAGGTATAAATATGCCTTCACTTGCTCTAGCAAGACATGGTGGTTCAGAGCAGTTCGACTATCTACTTGCCCGACGCAGCTCGCTACAGCAAGTGCCGAAGGAAGCCCACCCTCCAGCTGACACACTGTTCGAGAAGCTGTTCTCCAGTCCTGAGACAGATACCAGATCTCCTTCATTCTAAACCAAGGTATGGAGCTGATTAGAACCTAAGAGAAATCGTGGATAGATTCTTGACAAAGAAAACTAAACCTATGCTACAACACACTTACTTCTTCCCTCGTACTAGACTTAGGTTAGGTACAGTGGGGTAGGTGTATTTTAGAAGCACCAGTTGAGTACTTTTTTATTTATGTATGTATTTTTACATGGCTTAGAAACCATACAATGCTCTTACAGTATTATTTTATAATATTGTTCTCGCTGTACGCATTATTCTATGCAGTCTGCGTAATGATTTTAGCAGTTCACTTTACTTGCAAGAGAAAGAAGACTGTTCAATAAAACCTTTCATTGAAAATGCCCGTTTCTCTACACCTCTGTAGAAACGAAGCATGCACGATTGACTAGAGTCGCGGAAACAATAGATAAGTATTTTACTTAAAGATACTTTTCTTATTCTTAGGAAACAAAGTTGTCATGTTTATGCGGTTGTCAGAAACTAATCCCTTCTTGTGAATTCGGAAAAGTTTCTAGTGACCTCTGAGCTAGCTGCCATCCACTAGTAAGTTTAATATATTTGATAGACACATAGTCGACCTCAGTCCTACGTCTAAACTTTAGGATATATTATTCCAATGCGCAGAGCCTATTGGGAATATGGAACTACACTACAAGAAGTAGAGATGACATTGGGGTTTAAGCAAAAAGAGATTCAAAGAAGGTGGACTCTTGATAGGACCATGCTATTAGATGAAGGAGTGATGTTGGAGTTAGGAGACAAAACAGAGGAGTATTCTAAGTTTAACATAGGCACAGCTAAAGATCAGATAGTCTAGGAGGCCTTTAAAGCTTATCTGTTTTGCCACTCTCAAATGGCTCCAAAAAATCCTGTGGATGCTTCCGATCAACACCCAAAGGACAGTGGTCCAGGCTTTGATAACATCACGCCTGGACTACGGGAATGTCCTGTACCTTGGCGCTGATCTGACTACGCTGAGAAAACTTCAGGTAGCTCAAAATGCGGCCGCAAGGCTGCTACGTAATGTTCCCAGGAGAGTATCAGCACTCCCCACCCTTCGCGATTTGCACTGGCTAGAAATTAAAAATAGAATTAAGTTTAAGGCCTTGTGTTATATTTTCAAGATTAAACAAGGTTCTGCCCCCAAATACCTACAAAATCTTATTCATACCTATACTCCTAGCCGTACCCTTAGATCTGCAGGTAAGGGAGACTTTGTCGTTCCTAGATTTAGGCTGGTAAAGATGGGCGGCCGCTCCTTTTCGCATCTGGCCACAAAAACGTGGAACACCTTGCCTGTGAGTCTGAAGTTGGAAACTAACTTTGTTAAGTTCCGTAAGGGACTAAAAACTTGGCTTTTTCAGCAATAGGTTTTCTTTTCAAGTAAGCACTGTTTTCCTTGAACAGCCGTCCCTCCTCTAATGTCTCATAGTTTTTCTTCTTCAATCTTTCCCTTGGCGCCGGGAAACCCATTGCGGGTAGCTGTGCGCCTTACAAGTTTAAATAAATACAAATACAAAATACAAAATATAAGAGGGTTACTTAGCTCTATAATGATAAGTAAAAGGAAAGTTTTTAAAAAAGAAGAAGCAGATAAGATGAGTAAGATAAAGGTGAAAGAGATAGAATTACAGAAGGCATCAATGGCAACTGAGAGTACAGTACCGCGTTTCGAAAAAGAGTTGGAGGGCTTACAGGCTGAGTTTCAAGCCAATTTAGATAAGAAATTTATGGATAGGTGGAAAGCTAGTAAGCTCCAGCACTTTGCATATGGAGATAAATGTAGCTCTCTTTTGGCTTGGAAGGTGAAAATGGATAGAGTAAGGAACCTGATAGAGAACCTAATTCAAATAGGGTCTGGAGTATTGACATATGAGGATGATAATATTCGGGAGGAGGCCAGAATTTTTATGAATGACCTTCATAAGGAAAATACTGTATTAGGATTAGAGGGCATCCAGGAATGATTAAAGTTAATAACTCTCGCTCAGTTGACAGAAGAATTTAGGATATTCTTGCAAGATATTATTACAAAGGAAGAGGTCGGAGCACAATGTAAAAAAATGGCCAGGGATAAAGCTGCAGGCCCAGATGGGCTTCCAATTGAGATATATTTGGGTATTTTGGACAAGGTAGTACCAGTATTAAAAAATCTGTTTAATAAAATATACATAGAGGGGGAATGCACTCGAGGCTCATGGGCAGAAACAACAGTGACTGATCTTAAAACCGAACAAAGACCCACAGAAGATTGAGTCTTACAGACCAAAATCTTTATTAAACTCAGATCATAAGGTTTTTGCAGGAATATTGGCAGCAAGGGTGGCAAATGTTATTAAGTCTATAGTTCACCCGGATCAGAGAGGATTCATACCTGGGAGATAGTTAAATGAGCTTACCTTTCAGGTAATGGGGGCAATAGATGTAGCTGAAGCAAAGAAGGTCACTCTAATGATAGTAGCAATAGATGCTACAAAGGCTTTTGACCAGGTTAACTGGGTATACCTTTGGGAGACATTAAAAAGCTTTGGTTTTCCTAACAACTTTGTCTAGGCGGTGAAGTGCCTATATTTTAACCCAAAAGCAAAGGTTTTGGTAAATGGAGCCCTGACAGATTGGTTTAGTATATCAAGAGGTACCAGGCAGGGGTGCCCCTTTTCACCACTTTTATGCAACCTCTACATTGAGCCGTATGTTAGATGGCTTGGGACGGATCCCATCATTCACCCTTTCAAAATCGCTGAGTTAGAGCTAAAACTTGCCCTCTATGCCCATGACTTGCTCCAAATCCAGCGGAGGCAATACCCAGGTTATTCGAGAAGGCAGAAAAAATTGGAGAAGTTCCAGGGTATAAAATTAAAAAGTAAAAGAATGAAATAATGGAATGAAATGGAATTAAGCCATTGGAAGTCAGGGGGTAAAGAGTCAAATGAGGTACCTAGGGGTTCAGTTAGTTCAGAATCTGGAAGATATCCCTAAAGTTAACTGGAAGAGAGTTTCAAAAAAGGTTGTCAGTCTATTAACACGATAGGGAAATCTCCCTTTAAACATCTACGAAAGGGTCAATCTTGTTAAAATGATAATCTTGCCAAAAGTCACCTTTCTATAAAACTCTGTTCCATTGTTATTTAGGGCGGAGGATATTGCTAAGTTACAAGGTAAAATAGGTACCTTCATTTGGGCTACGAAAAGTCCCAGGATAGCATGGAAAAAGTTAAGGAGAGGCCTTCCTGTGGGTGGGTTAATGCTACCAGATTTATTCACTTACTGTTAAGCTTTCCATTTCAAAAATTTTAGGATGTTGGCCAATAAAACCGATTCCTCATCACTAGGTTTATTGTTTGAGCCAATGTTAAAGGACGTGGAGCAAGGGCAGGAATTTTTCCTATAAAAGTACGGAGACCTGAAGTTTTATAAAAAAAAAGTCAGACTAAAGGTTCCTGGGGGCTGCTTTAAAGAATTGGATGTACATCAGAAGAAGAATGAAAATTCCATATTATGCAGCTCAGGCTCCAGTCTGTGATTCCCCCGGCACCCCGGAATGCTTACAAGATCAACTTTGTCAGCCGCTAAAAACTGCACGTGGAAGATGCTGAGGTGACTTGCAAGAAGACTCTAAGTTAATAAGTTGGGAGGCGCTTAGTGTATTAACTGGAGGGACACTGACAAGGTTTAAGTTTTATCAGTTATCCTCCTGGTGGGTGACGCAGACCTGGTGGAAAGAGGAGGCGAACTGGAAATTCAATCTAGTTACTAGACCAGGCATATAGAAAAGGGAGGTTTCATTCTGGTACTGGGCCCTCCTGGAACGTGGCGAGGATGGGGAATCTGAAGTCATAAGACTGTGGGGCGAAGAATTTGGAGATAGAGAAAAGGATGTGTACAAATTTTGACTCTTTTCTTATGTTGCAGTCTATAGTTAAGCCAGACGCACTTGGGAGGAACCATCTGTACACTGCCCACAGAGTTTATTGGTTATCTAAAGCTACAGGGAAAGAATACAGCTGCCCCAGGTGCAAGTACCCTGCAGCCAACGACATTCATATGTTTATGGGATGTTCAAGATTCCACCATATAGATCCTGATGAATCGCGTGTCAATGTACCATAGCGAGAAGCATGTTTACCGATTTTTACACTTCCTAGCCTAGTCTAGAGCCAGGAAACATTATTTTCCAGTAGACCCAGACTAGCTTCCACTTTTAATTGAAGTAAGGGACCGCCCGAATAAAGTTGTTTCTGGTACCCTTTGCTTTATTTTAATTCACTGTTTTGTCTACAACCTCCTGGCCCCACACCCGCACTTCACCCATAGGCAGTTGGATTAAAAGATCTCTGCCAAAGAGCCCCTCTTTGATCCGTGCCCATCGGGGATTGCACCGTCTGCCCGAAGAGGAGCACTGCATATGATGAAGCATGACACCTACAAAGGTGTGTGAGGCAACTATATGCAACATACTCGATACCTAGTGGTAAGCTTACACACGTCAACCTCCACGTTCCCACTTCCTTGTGACCAGCACACTAATACTAACCCTTACTAGGAACAGCCTTTTCCATCTTCCTTGATACATGTTCAAGAATTAAACATTATTGGATGGAGGTATGTGACTTTTTGGAAGCCGTGCTGCATCAACAGATAGAAGTAAGTTGCAGTATGATTTTTTTCGGTTCCCTGAATGATTACCTTTTGAATGCATATGCTTCCAAATGTGTGTTTTATGTAGTAATTCTTGCAAGGAGGGAAATATGCTGGGCATGGAAATCAGAAATCCCCCCGACTTTCGCTTATGTTTGAAGAGTATTATCTATACTAGTGAATCAGATATGGCCTGTGACCAAAGACGCAAAAGCAAGATATGGGCAGCTCTGGTAGACTGGAGGGAGAAGGAGAGCTGGTCCTATGATTAAGCCAATATACCGTCGGTCCCGGCCTCCTAAGTAACATGGTGCCCCATGAAATGTGAACAGGAGTGGGAGAGGGTAACGGTATGATCTTAGAGGGAAAGCTCCTGTTTCTCTCCATTTGCCTCTCCCAAGGGCTGGAAAAGGATGGCAAGGATTGATTGAAGGAATCCCATCAAGAGTTTTTGGCAGTAGGAGGGCAATAATAAAAAATAAAAAAACTATGCCTGCCCCACTCCTTCAGACTCAGCAGGGCAATATCTCTGTATTCTCAGCGAGCATCAAGAATTCACTCAAGCTGAACTACTCTCTGCAGTGTCTCAGATCTGTAGCTGTACCACATAAATCGCTTCCACTCTGCCTGAGCTCAAACACCAGGAGACCACTGACTCAGAGCCCAAACCAGTAGACCCATAACCTGCTGGCTTGGCACAGAAGGTGGCCAGCTCGCCCAGACCCAGGAGGTCAAAAACACTGGACAAACAATCAGCAGAGCCCTAGCACTCTTCCTTAACTCAGAAAGAACTGATTAATTCAGGTAAACATGCTGGCACTTTATTTATCAAAGGAGAAGCACACATAGAGGAGGCACGTTACCTAGATCTAATTCCAAACCTGATATCCCTCCCAGTCAATCAGATACTGGAGTTTGCCATGAATTATTCTGGAGTCACAAATCTCTTTAACAACAAACTCATGGTAGCCATCAACTAAAATTGACTTCTCGGGGGGGGGGGGGGGGATTCTGTGAAAATACTTAGAATGCGTGGCTTTAAGGAAGGAAATGTGAAATACTGGGTGAATACGCCAATGACATGGGCAATTTTAAAATGGACATTAACTGCACTTATAATTTGTGTGCTAGAAAAAGGTCCAAAATAGTGTCGTTCAAAAGAGATAGGTTGTCGCATATGAATTCTAGTGGAAAATGAACACAAGAAAGACAAACATTATCTCCCACTTCCCTGCCTGGCTTTTGTACCTATTTACCTACTAGGTCTGATTTTCCAATGATTTCTCTAAATTAAACAAACATTTCCTTGAACATTCTTAATATTTCAAAGAAGATCTTGAAATGCATGCACACTTGCTTCAGACAAAAGACTTAATTGAATAGTTCTAGGACAGTACGGATCACTGACATAATATCGACAGCAGAATTTTGACCTACCAAAATATCGAGGTAAAAATATAGAATCCCAGAATATCGACTGCCTATCTACAATCAGGTAAGTACAAAAATATCGACTCCAATATATCGATTGTAAAAAATATAGACTGTCATAATATAGAATTTTTTAAGTCTTAAAATTATTTTAAAAGTAATATAATAATAAATATAATTAATTTAAACATACTTAAAATAATTAAATAAATGTAAAATTATTAAATAATTAATGTAACTTTAAAATACAAACAAAAATACATATATATATATATATATATATATATATATATATATATATATATATATAGAAATACTGCATGAGGGTTGATTGCTGGGATCCAGTTCCCAAAGTCAGGTGGCGTGTTGAGCCCGGCGGCCCCCACCGCCGAGAATTGTCAATAAACTTCCAAGTTTTACCGTAGTAATACACGCACTCAAAAGGGTACAGCTGGTGAAGTTTTATTCCCAAAGTTGCGCTACGCGTTTCAGCACCGAAATGCCTTGTTCACACGATTAACCTTTTCCGAGTGAAGAGCAGTTTTTAAGTACAAACCAAACAATCACCAAGTATGGTAAACACAAAAGAAGTACATTGAGTTTAAAGAACTATGGCGGCCATTGTTAAGTGTACCTTTGGGCATGAGTTCTTATGAGACACGGATTTTATGTTATTTGAACAGTATAAAATAAACATAATCCAGATTGGAAACTTGTGCATAAATATGTTTAGACAGTACAAGGCATTGCTCTATATTTGATTGCGCCGTGATATCACATTTATCAACTTAAGCCAAAAACATGAGCGCCATTTTGTAACGGGAAATCATCCAAGATTCAATCATCTTTGTCACTGATTGCGGGGGGAACATTACAAATATGTTATACATATGTACATTGTTGGAATTGATATGTAAATACCATCGGTCTAGTGCCAATTCTCAAATCATACATAAATAAATAAACATTGCACGCGGTCTAGTGCCCTTTGCATCAATTCATATATGTCATATAATTCACAACATTATGTGACAGTTCTCATTCCGCAATTTCTGTTACCTGTGAGCATAACGAGATCAAGTCTATGTTCAAGTTTGATCAGTCTGTTTTAACATAGCCCAGTCTGTTCATTGGTGGCCATTGGCAATAGTACCCCATTCTACTCTCGTAACGGAACTGAGTGCAAGAAAACCCAAACAATTTAGGGAATAAGATATAAGTGAAGGTGAAAGTCTTAGCTTTAACGTAGTGAGGTGATAATCTTCAATTCACGGAGGCCAAGTGGGATTCAGTGCAGTGCTCGGTTTTAATTAAAGTGGCTCACCTACACTCCTAAATGACAAAATTACAAATTATGTTAAAATGGGTTAAAATCAAGAATTTATACTGGTTACTTTCATAAGTATTGCAGAAAAACAATGCAGAAAAGTAATAATGCAGAAAATCAAGACACACAGATTGTATTCATAATAAGAGAATACTACTTTACCAGGACTATGTACAAGGTACTATACGGAGATTTTAGGAAACATTAATCCATATGGAGATGGGTTGCAAGTTCCTCATCCTGGTTGTGTCCCCCAGGATATTTGGTCTCTAATTCTAATATCCATTTTGATTCTTTTTTTCTTAAGGCAAGTTCCCAGTTCCCACCCCTTTTGCTGATGTTAACCTGTTCTATTGCAAAGTATCTAAGCAGTTCATTGTTCGATTGATGCTTTTCCTGGAAATGTCTTGCAATAGGGTATTTTCGGCCCTTGTTGGTAATTGCCCTTAAATGTTCCTGGACCCTTTTCTTTGCCATGCAGGAAGTGCTACCTACATACCTTTTCTGGCATGGACATTCCAAGATATAGATGACGAAGGTGGAACTGCATGTTAAGAATTGTTTAATTTGTTTTTTATTGGGTATACCTGGTACTTCAAAGTCTTTCACCATGACACTGGTGTGGCAGGCCCTGCAGTGTCCACAGGGATAGAATCCTTTTAATCCCTGTATGTGTTAGTCAGTTATGTTCGTTATGTCACTCTTGACCAACATGTCTCTTAGATTACGGCCTCTTCTGTATGTTATCAATGGTCTCTTAGTCAGTTTAGGGCCTATGATGGTATCTGCTTTAAGGATTTTCCAATTGTCAGCCATAATTTTTTGAACCCTTAAAGAATATGTCACTAAACTTCCCTCCTATATAAAAGATACCACAGATTTCCTCACCAAAATAGACACTGTGGTATGGTCAGAAGGATCTATACTCATAACCATGGATGTAAGCGCACTGTATACCATCATTGACCACATCCATGGTATGGAGGCCTGCTACTACTTTTTAAAAAAACGTGCATTAGGATTCAGGAACCACACTGTCATGCTCATCGAAATGATGAAACTTTGCCTGCGAAACAATATATTTATGTTTGATGGGGCTCTATTCAAACAAATTTGTGGCGCAGCCATGGGCTCAGCTTTTTCTCCGAACTTTGCTAATCTCTTTTTAGGCAAGTGGGAAGTAGAAATCAGAGCAGATGAAAAACTGAGAGAGGACTTTAAGATGGTACACACTTGGATCAGGTACATAGACAATCTTTTTATCATCTGGCAAGGCACAGAAATAGAAGCAGTCAATTTTATTGTCAAACTCAATCAGAACAACCTCAACATCCAACTAACCTACAACATAAGTAGAAGTCGGATTGAATTCTTGGACACTAGTATTGAGGTCCAGGAAGGCAAACTGATATCCAAATTGCATAGGAAGGATACTGCAGGGAACAGTTTACTCCATGCTCTTAGTGCCCACCCTGACCCCCTTAAATGGAGTATTCCCTACGGCGAACTCCTTAGGGCTAAAAGAAATTGTTCCAGAGAAGAAGCCTATAAACAAGAAATGAACACCATTCTTAAACGATTTAGAGAAAGAGGCTACCCGGAATGGGTACTTGTCAAGGCAGTTAATAAGACATCTATATTGCCAAGATCAGATACTCTTACCCCTAAACCAAAGTCCGCTGAGCCAGTTGAATCTCCCAGACTGATTACTACGTACAATCAAAAGTCCAAACAGGTTCAAAAAATGATGGCTGACAATTGGAAAATCCTTAAAGCAGATACCATCATAGGCCCTAAACTGACTAAGAGACCATTGATAACATACAGAAGAGGCAGTAATCTAAGAGACATGTTGGCCAAGAGTGACATAACGAACATAACTGACCAACACATACAGGGATTAAAAGGATTCTATACCTGTGGACACTGCAGGGCCTACCACACCAGTGTCATGGTGAAAGACTTTGAAGTACCAGGTATACCCAACAAAAAACAAATTAAACAATTCTTAACATGCAGTTCCACCTTCGTCATCTATATCTTGGAATGTCCATGCCAGAAAAGGTATGTAGGTAGCACTTCCTGCATGGCAAAGAAAAGGGTCCAGGAACATTTAAGGGCAATTACCAACAAGGACAGAAAATACCCTATTGCAAGACATTTCCAGGAAAAGCATCAATCGAACAATGAACTGCTTAGATACTTTGCAATAGAACAGGTTAACATCAGCAAAAGGGGTGGGAACCGGGAACTTGCCTTAAGAAAAAAAGAATCAAAATGGATATTAGAATTAGAGACCAAATATCCTGGGGGACACAACCAGGATGAGGAACTTGCAACCCATCTCCATATGGACTAATGTTTCCTAAAATCTCCGTATAGTACCTTGTACATAGTCCTGGTAAAGTAGCATTCTCTTATTATGAATACAATCTGTGTGTCTTGATTTTCTGCATTATTACTTTTCTGCATTGTTTTTCTGCAATACTTATGAAAGTAACCAGTATAAATTCTTGATTTTAACCCATTTCAACATAATTTGTAATTTTGTCTTTTAGGAGTGTAGGTGGGCCACTTTAATTAAAACCGAGCACTGCACTGAATCCCACATGGCCTCCGTGAATTGAAGATTATCACCTCACTACGTTAAAGCTAAGACTTTCACCTTCATTTATATCTTATTCCCTAAATTGTTTGGGTTTTCTTGCACTCAGTTCCGTTACGAGAGTAGAATGGGGTACTATTGCCAATGGCCACCAATGAACAGACTGGGCTATGTTAAAACAGACTGATCAAACTTGAACATAGACTTGATCTCGTTATGCTCACAGATAACAGAAATTGCGGAATGAGAACTGTCACATAATGTTGTGAATTATATGACATATATGAATTGATGCAAAGGGCACTAGACCGCGTGCAATGTTTATTTATTTATGTATGATTTGAGAATTGGCACTAGACCGATGGTATTTACATATCAATTCCAACAATGTACATATGTATAACATATTTGTAATGTTCCCCCCGCAATCAGTGACAAAGATGATTGAATCTTGGATGATTTCCCGTTACAAAATGGCGCTCATGTTTTTGGCTTAAGTTGATAAATGTGATATCACGGCGCAATCAAATATAGAGCAATGCCTTGTACTGTCAAAACATTTTTATGCACAAGTTTCCAATCTGGAGTATGTTTATTTTATACTGTTCAAATAACATAAAATCCGTGTCTCATAAGAACTCATGCCCAAAGGTACACTTAACAATGGCCGCCATAGTTCTTTAAACTCAATGTACTTCTTTTGTGTTTACCATACTTGGTGATTGTTTGGTTTGTACTTAAAAACTGCTCTTCACTCGGAAAAGGTTAATCGTGTGAACAAGGCATTTCGGTGCTGAAACGCGTAGCGCAACTTTGGGAAAAAACTTCACCAGCTGTACCCTTTTGAGTGCGTGTATTACTTACTACGGTAAAACTTGGAAGTATATATATATAAATATATATATATATATATTAACAAAACATATACAATATTTTTACCGTATGATAGCGAGAGGGTTAAATTTAATATAACCACTCCAGTGAGTGCAACAGTAGGGAAAACGTTGGATAGCGTAGAGGTAAAAATTACTATTCCAACTCCAAAGAGCGCAACAGTAGGGAAAACGTTGGATAGCGTAGGGGTAAAAATTACTATTCCCACTCCAAAGAATGCAACAGTAGGGGAAGCGTTGGATACCGTAGGCGTAAAAATTACTATTCCCACTCCAGTGAGTGCAACAGTAGGAAAAGCGTTGGATAGCGTAGGGGCAAAAATTACTATTCCAACTCCAGAGAGTACAACAGTAGGGAAAGCGTTGTATAGTGGAATGGTAAAAATTTCTATTCCCACTCCAGAGAGCGCAACAGTAGGGAAAGCGTTGGATAGCGTAGGGGTAAAAATTACCATTCCCACTCCAGAGAGTGCAGCAGTAGGGAAAACGTTGTATAGCGTAGGGGTAAAAATTACTATTCCCACTCCAGGGAGCGCAGCAGTAGGGAAAGCGTTGGATATCGTAGGGGTAAAAAATACTATTCCCACTCCAGAGAGTGCAACAGTAGGGAAAACGTTGGATAGCGTAAGGGTAAAAATTACTATTTCAACTCCAGAGAGTGCAACAGTAGGGAAAGCGTTGGATAGTGGGAGGGTAAAAATTACTACTCCCACTCCAGAGAGTGCAACAGAAGGGAAAGCGTTGGATAGTGGGCAGGTAAAAATTACTATTCCCACTCCAGAGAGTGCAACAGTAGGGAAAGCGTTGGATAGCATAGAAATTAAAATTACTATTCCCACTCCAGTGAGCGCAACAGTATTGAAAGCGTTGGATAGGGTAGGGGTAAAAAAAATACTATTCCCACTCCAGAGAGTACAACAGTAGAGAAAGCGTTGGATAGTGTAGGGGAAAAAAAATCTATCACCACTCCAGTGAGTGCAACAGTAGGGAAAGTAAATACTTCATATATATTTGAAAATAAATTAAATATTAATACCAATTTTAAATTATTTTAAATTAATTCCCAATTTAAGATATTATAATAATTATTCAATTTAAAACAATACCATTAATTTAAATACTAAAAAATAATTACCTATTAATACAAAATATTTACAAATAACAATAAATTATTAAAACATTTCAAAATAATTTACAATTAATTCAAATTAAAAACCAATTTATATACTAATACATTTAATTAATTACAATTAAATGACTTCCCACCCAATTCCCCTATAAACCCACAACCCACTATAAATATTAAATACGTAAAATTAACATAATTATCAATTAATCAATTAATATAAATTAATTACCAAAAAAAGTTTAATAATTACCAATTACAAATTAAATTACAATTAAATCTAAATAAATACCAATACAAAAAAAATATTAAATTATTTATAGTCAAATTACTTCCCACCCTATTCCCCTATAAGCCCACAACCCACTCCAGAAAATAAATGAATACAGTTAACATAATTATCAATTAATAAAAATTAATTACGAATTATATTTTAATTAATTGCCAATTTAAAAAAATAAACAATTGTAAATAAATACAAATAAATTAATATATTTGTTTAATTATAATTAAATTATTTCCCACCCATATTAATTAACAATTAATTGTACATAAATACAAATACATTTTAATATTTAATTAAATATAATTAAATTACTTCCCACCCTGTTCCCCTATAAACCCACAACCCGCTCCAGAAAATAAATAAATAAAATTCACATAATTATCAATTAATCAATGAATACAAATTAATTACAATTATATTTTAAGTATTTTCCAATCAATAATTAACAATTAATTGTACATAAATACCAATAATCTAAAATATGTAATTAATTATAATTAAATTACTTCCCACCCTATTCCCCAATAAACCCACAACCCGCTCCAAAAAATAAATAAATAAAATTCACATAATTATCAATTTATAAAAATTAATTACCAATTATATTTTAATTAATTGCCAATTAATAATAATTAACAATGAATTGTACATAAATACCAATAAATTAAAATATTTAAATAATTAAATTACTTCCCACCCTATTCCCCTATAAACCCACAACCCGCTCCAGAATTATATTACGCAAAAATTAAATACCATAAATTGACTTAGTTACTTACCTAAAATTCTATATTTTTGTTGTCTATATTCTGTCCCTCGATATTTTTTTTGTCTATATTCTGTCCTTCGATATTTCTGTTGTCTATTCTGTCCATTCGATATTCTGTCCATTCTATATTTTTGATTCAATATTATTGTCCTTCTATTTGATATTTTTGCAGTCTATATTTTGTCTTATCGATATTCTGTCTACTCGATATTTTCAACTCGATATTTAACTACCTCGATATTTTTGTTGTCGATATTATGTCTGTATACAAACAGGACCTGTAATTTGTGGAAATGGGCTAAATTTGGTAGACTGTCTCACGTTGTTAGCTGCAAATTTGGCTGAGGGTAGTAAGGACTTTAAGTTTGATTGCACAGCTTTTACCACACAATGTAAATATTATTCTAAGTTCTTACATAGCCTTTCAGTCTTGCTGTGGGTTTGAGGGTGGAATCCAAATAAAAGAGCTTTTTGGATTTCTAGGATGTCACAAAGTTGAGGCTGAAACTTGATAAGAATTTTAACTCCTCCCTCAGAAATACTTTTTGGGGGAAGTCCATGCAGGCAGATTATGTCAGAGAAGAACAGTACTGCCAAATGCGAAAGCTGAAGGGACTTTGAGTAGTGGCGAGATATTAGCCATCTTAGAAAAAGAATCAACATTCAGCATTATAGCATTCCATCTTTCTGATTTTGGCAGCTCCATTACAATAAAATCCATACAAATGAATTCCCAAGGTTGTTGAGGTAATTCCAAAGATTGCAAAAGGCCACATGTAGCTTGTATGTTTTCTTTTGCTAATGCACTCATGCCACAAGATTTGATATATTTGTTTACATCTTCATGAGAATGCCACCAAATCTTCAATGGATAGCCTTTTTGGTCACTTTTTGATCTTTCTGCCCTGCTAACAAAGATTCATGATTAGATTGTAGGATTATTTTCTGTTAACTCTTGGTAGGAAAGACTGCCTTCTGGTTGACAAAGAAACCCATGTTTTACTTGGATCTTCCTTTCTGTAGTAAACCAACATTATGTGCTATACCTGGCTCTCCTCTGAGTTAATCAATCAAGGAAAGTCGGTAATTTTCACGGACCCTAAAATTCTACACAAAGCAATCAAAGACTGGTCCAGAGAGCAGCGGCACAGCCCGGATAAGGATGCTCGGTCTGGAGCAGTAGGAGGATCATTGGAAGAGCAAGACTGAATGCCAGATCGACCACAATTCAGATAAGATATGTGTGCAAGTGGGGACTGATGTTTGAACAATAGACTATGAACTACCCCGGACATTGGTGGACTCTGGGGGGCTGCTTAGGTCCCCTATATGTTTGTGACGTTGCACAACACTAGGAGTATGCTAATTTTTTCAAGGAGTTGGATATACTAGAGTATGATTGATGGGCGGGAACAGCAGGTGATAATTTAGCTCTGTTGACTGTATGATAACACGCTAATGCTTTAGATTGGTATGTTGTAATGCGGAGGTTCTATTGTACACTACAATGCTGAGCTATGGCTACACTGAATGACCCTAAGACTCGACTGACAGACGAAGGGCAGGTCTCCGGTATGGACACACTTAGAATACTCACATGGAATGTCCGAGGACTGAATGATCATAGAAAAATCTGCAAAGTCTTATCGTATCTGAAGAGGCGCTCCATAGATGTGGCTTTATTGCAAGAAACACACCTACCACTCGACTCCCTATGTTATGCTATAGAGGCCTAGTTGGGCACACTCACGCTGCAGGCTTCACCACACGTGCGTGAGGGGTCCTTACTTGGGTCAACCCCAAGTCCGCTCTCACCATCACTCAGTTAGCTACTGACACGGAAGGCAGGTATGTTCTTACTAAGTGCAGTGGGAAGGGCATGGATCTACTTCTGATTAATATATATGGCCCGAATTTAGACAACCCGGAATTTTTTTCGGCATTAGTCCTCAAGGTGAGCTGTCACTGTAGGGACCCACAGCTATGGGGGAGGGACCTTAACCTGATCCGGGACCCCAGCTTATACAGATCGGGAGGCCCTGTGAGACGCACAACTGCGGCCGCCAGGGAGCTTGAAAGTATGCTGGTTAGGTTTAATTTAAATGATATGTGGCGTTGGAAACATCCGCACATGGAGGGCTATACCTATTACTCTGTATATCATAATATACACACCGGTATAGATTATTTTCTCGCAACCAGTTCGCTCTGTGATAAGGTCCGTACATGTCAAGTGATGCCACGTACACTCTCCGATCACTCACCAGTAATCTTGGTGTTAGACACGCCCCGCAGGCGCATTCCCCCATTTACCTGGCGGTTCCCACCCTACTCTCTACTGGGCGCTTCTTTCAAAGAAGAACTGGCCGAGGCTATAGAGATGTTTTTTGACAAGAACGTAGGCTCTGTTGATGACTATCAAATTATTTGGGAGACCTTTAAAGTCTACATCAGAGGGGTCACCATATTAAAGCATTCAGGGGTTCCTCGATCCATACGCAACCGACTAACTGACTTAGAGAGGAAGATTAAGATCACTGAACGCCGCCTATAATTGGACATGGATAGGATGGCGGAAGGGGAGCTTGCAGACTTACTGAGAGAATATAATTCAGCGGCGGATGACGAATTTAGGCATATGGGCAAATGTGTCACAGCTAGGACATATGGTAAGAGTGAGAGACAAGGAGTGGTATTAGCATGGCTACTCAAGAAAAGACGGGAAGCAACACATATGGTGGGGATTAGGTCGGAAGAGGGCATGATCTTGTCTGAGGAAAAAGAAGTAGTAGACAGATTCCGGCAATATTATTCGGTACAATATTCCTCCCGAGACACAGCTCCAGAAGAAGATAAAAATTGATTATTTGGCGCATATCCAACTACCGTAGCTATCTAACACGCAAGGGAATTCCTTATGAGACCCATAGAGAGAGACGAAATACTGCTTGCCTTATCCAGCATGCGGGTTGGGAGTGCACCTGGGTCTGGTGGCCTTACTGTTACATTCTATGGGACATTTATTGACTTATTGTTCCCACAACTAGCTACGCTCTTTGATGATATGTGCATCACAGGGACTATACCACCCACTGTCAGAAGCCGTGATAGTGGCTTTACTTAAGCCAGGTAAGCCCGCGGAGGAATGTGCCTTGTATAGACCTTTGTCCCTGCTTAATGTGGACACAAAGCTGTTTGCAAAAATACTTGCTAATCGACTGGTTCCCCTGGTACCGAAGTTGGTGGCACCGGAGCAGGCGGGGTTTGTCCCCGGTAGGATTTTAACTTATAACATACGTACAGTTTTCGGAGTCCTGCAACACACTAAGCTGGAAACTCCAGCAGCACCGGTCTTCCTAGATATAGAGAAGGCATTTGACTCCGTAGAATGGCTGTTCATGTCTCATGTACTAACTAGGATGGGAGTGGGACCTGTCTTCCTCCAGCTATTAGGCATTCTTTATAGTAAGCCCACGGCCAGGATCAAAATAGGTAACATAGTAACAGACCCAATACATATTTCCAGAGGTACGCGTCAGGGCTGCCCCTTACCGCCTCTACTTTATGCCCTAGTGGCAGAACCCCTGGCTTGTGCACTACAGGAGTATCACCAACATAGGGGAATATGTTTTCCGCACTATAAAATTATAGTTTCCTCATACGGGGATGATACACTCCTTTACGTTAGGCACCCTGAAACCAACCTCTCAGCTGTACTCTGTGAGGTGTTGCGCTTCGGAGCATTGTCTGGCCTACATGTAGGCCAGACAACTGGCCGAAATCCATCATCTTCCCACTTACACCGTGAACTCCTCAGATTGACCTAGACTACCCACTCATGTGGTCCACAGAGTCAGTACGCTATTTGTGTATTAAAATACTCACCAACTCTGATATACTATTCAGGGAAAATTACGGGGCGACCTTCAGCAAACTAGAAGACGATGTTGAATGATGGATGAATTTCCCTCTATCCCTGCTAGGCAGAATATCCATTATGAAAATGGTGGTATTGCCACGTCTATTTTTTTTCTTTGCCAATATTCCCATGGTGCTCCCCCGCTTTTTCTTTGATCGCCTCACGACATTGATGGTTAGATTTGCATGGGCTGGTAAACAACCACGTGTTAAGTGGAAAATACTGGTTTTACCATATTCTATGGGGGGTCTGGGAGTACCAGATTTTGAGCTCTATTATAGAACTGCGCAATGCGCACATGCTCACTATTGGATACATGGTTCCCCAGACATACTGCACCTTAGAATTGAATCGGAGGAAGCAGCACCGCTCCCTCTGCCAGCTATGCTGTTTCAGGCCGCAGATCGGAGAACATGTATACTTGACTCTATCTATTCCACAACGCATAAATGGCACTATCTATTGCAGCAACAAGCTGGAGCGATGCTGTACTCGCCAAAAGCCCAACTAGAATGGTGCACATGGCTAACATCATGCAGAGATAAAGGAGTCCCACACGCGCTCAACACTATGGGTGTTCACATGGTCGGTGATCTGGTTGATGGTGGGGTTTCCAACAGATGGGACGACTTCAGCACTGCTGATACGGTGCCTTCCACCCACACAATTAAATTTCATAGAACACGCACAGCATTAAGAGAACTACTTGGGGATGATTACCTTGAACCTCTGGAGCTACTAGCATTAACACACATTATACGAGCAACCTCACCAAAGCGCATAATAACTAACCTATACAACATATCCATGTCATATAGAGCGAATCATTATACAAAGGCCTGCGTAGCAGCGCAATCTGACCATAGAAATAGATGATGATATGTGGACCTACTTCTGCACCAGCACCAAGCATGTCTCACTTAACAGGTGACACCGGCTGATACACTTTAAGTATCTCAATCGGGTATATTACACCCCTGACAGACTGCATAGATACGGGTTAAGGGATACCGGAGCTTGCGACCGTTTTCACGAACACGCAGCTGACTTCCTCCACCTTTCCTGGGCTTGTCCTGGCATTGAAGCATTCTGGGTAACTGTATTTAAAGAATTAAGCCGCTCACTAAGCTAACCCTAGACCCTGACCCTACCCTAGCATTGCTGGGATATTCTAAGTCACTACCCAAGGGGGTTCAGCGTTTAATTGACATGGACTGCTGCTAGCTAAACACAGGGTGGGCCTTAATTGGTCTAGAGGTCCACTACCCACGATTTCACAGTGGAAAGAGGACATGACATATTGTCAGTGCCCTTCTCCCCCCACGTAACAGGCCCAAAAACTTCTGGGAACTATATAACACTTACCGGCATATTACCTCTGACAACTGCAATGATTCACCTGATTCATGCCCAGCAGAACGTGACATTGAAAGGTTGTCCCCAATATTTATACTTTGAATTGTATGTAATCTGAGGCACGTGAAGTAGTCCTACAGTGTAAGACTGACTGCATGTCCTATGCGTATGTAATGCGACTTTAGGTAGTTGAGGAGTTATAGGTTGTTAATCTTGGTTGCCTGCAATGTTTGAAATAGAAGCTATGGGTCGCTAGCTCATAAAGTGTTCTAAGTGTATGTAACATCGCATTGCTGTGTCTCGAAGTAGTTTGTTTTCAGAAAATCAATAAAATAAAATAATTTAAAAAAAACAACATTATGTCATTAAGTTATTGGCTTCTAAATGGACTAGATCGAGGAAGGAATCAGTTGCTGAAATTGTACTAATTCGATGGTTACGTTTTCCTTCTTTAACAAGAGGATGTTCACTTTTAGGGTACAATCTCAATAGTACTCAAAGTACGGCCCGCAGGCTACTTAGACACACAGACCTTTCCATGTGGCCCCCTGTGTGGAAAATAAGCAGGATCAGCAGACATTATTTTGCCTGTGCTTGTTCCTCGGGCTGCATTTAAAGTAAAAAGAAAGTTAATAGAGTGTGCTGTGAAAACAAATTGGGTCTACCTGCTAACTTGTGACCTCCTCATTCCTAGTCAGTGATGTCATTATCTTGCAGCCAGTAGTGGAAGAGATTTATATGAATTGCATGCAATGGCATGCAAGCACAACTCATGCCCCTAACCAAGGAATCATGCACCTCACTGTTCTCGAGCGCCTCCCATCTCCTGGCAAGCTTAGTTACTTTCGATAAAGAAACTCTGGCTGCAGATCCTTGGTTAGGTGCGTGAGTTGTGCTTTCTGAATTCATTGCCCTCTGCCGGCAGCTTAGCTTCAGAGGAGCTCAGGGTCTATCAAGTGAGAGGCAACGCTGGTGGCGAGGCAGGGCTAGCGAAAACAGCCATAAAGCTACAGGCAGGTGGAGAGGAAAAGCAGAGAGCATGTAAGACATGATCTCTGTGATGGGCTGGTAAGGAAAGCCAGTAACCTGCATGCCATTTATATAAATCTCTTCCACTACTGGCCGCAAGCGAATGACATCACTGACTAGGAATGAGGGGGTCACAAATGGGCAGGTAGACCCAATTTGTTTTCACTGCATGCTCTGTTAAATTTTCCCCCACTTTGAATGCGGCCCAAGGAACAACCACAGGCAAAATAAGGGCTGCTGAGGCTGCTTGTTTTCCACACAGGGGCCGCATGGAAAGGTCTGGCCGTAAGTGGGCCACGGGCCGTACTTTGAGTGCCACTGATCTAAATAGACAACCATGGAATATAGAAGTAAACCTGAGAAAACAGAGTTTATAAATCTTTGGCTGGTGTATTTCATAAACTAAATGGCATTACTCTGTATTGAAAATGTCCTAGCGGAGTTCTAAAAGCTGTTTTCCACTCATGTCCTTGCTTACTTTACAAAGGGTGGTAGGCCCCTCACGTCAAGTTTGGTGAATATTGTGGCCTCTCCGACAGCATATATACATTTGAAATTAAAGGAAGAAGGTAGTGATTTTGTGACTTGATGATTCAAGCCACAATAGTCAAAACATGGGCATAGCTTGGCAGAATTCTTTTCAGCCACAAGAAATAATGAGGTTGTAGCAGGGGATTTGAATGGTACAATGAGTCCATGTTGTAAATTGTTATCTGAATATTGATGAAGTGCTTGCCACTCCTCTAAATATAAGGAATACATTCTACCATAAGGTAGTGTGGAATTAAATTCCTTCTTCTGACTCTAAAAAAACCTCTAATTGTTTGTTATATTTGGTCAGAATTAAACAGAGTTGACCATTTCTTATGACTTTTTTTGGGCAAATATTGCATAGTTAATTTTCTTGTCAGCTAAGTGATTTTGAAAGCAATATTCTGAACCTAAGAAGAAAGTCCAGCTGACCAGTTAATGAAAGAATTGTGCAAAGTTAACCAATACTTTCCAAGTATTATTGAATATCTAGGAGTAGCAATGAGATTAAAAGTTATGCATTTGTAGTGTCTAGAGACGGGTAAACAAATTGAGTGAATTTGATCCTCTACAGATCTTGAAAAAACAGGAGTGTTATCAGCTGCTTCTAATATTAAAGGAGCCTCCTTCTAACATGTAGGAAGTTTATAATCTGTTGCGCAACTAAGGTCTAGATGTATAACGTTTGTGTTTGTGATTACCTAATAGTGAATTTTAGCGATTCGCCATTAGGTAATCGCAAACAGAGATGTACTACTGTTTGCTATTCCCAGTAGGTTGCAAATTGACCTACCTCATTAATATCCAGGAGGAAAGTCACAATTTGCGACCAATCGGGATTTGCTAAAATCACAGGTCTGGTGGCCTTTTGGCGTCAGCAGACCACCATGTTTGTGATTGCTTTTAAATAAAGCAAGGTTTTTTTTTAATGCAGCCGGTTTTACTTAAAGTAAAACTGGGTGTGTTTCAAAAACAAAAATGTTAAGTTTTCTTTTTTAAGAGCAGGCAGAGGTCCTTGGGATCACTTCCTGCTCTTTAACAATGTTTTTATAACCATTCACATAGGGGAAGGGGTGTCTTGGGGGGCCTTACCCATTTGTGAATGGGTTACCACCTACTTGTAGTAGGCGGTAAAATGCAAATGTTTTGCAACCACATTTTGGTTGCAAAACATTCACACATACCACTGCAAGTCTCTATTAGGAAGGAAAGGCCTTAACACGCCACTTCCTAATACCGAAACGTTAACCCAGTTTGCGATTCTGTAGTAGGTCACTGAATCGCAAAATAGGGTTTGGTCCAAAGGAAAATGCTTTTTGTCTGGTCACAAAAGGCCAGATTCTGCGAATTGGGCCATTTGCAACCTAAGAAAAGCATTGTACGTCTGTCCCTGATATCCATATATGTTGCTCAAGTTATGCAATGCATTAGAACAGGAAGAACTACATCCTTCTGACAGAAATTCAGTTTCACTTGAAGAATAATGAAACCAGGTCTAGACATGAGTTGATTTATTTGAGGCAGGGTTTGAAAATAAATACTCATTACCTCCCATTGCCTTCAGGGCACCTCTTCTCATTCCCCAAAGCCTTCTTTGGTCTGATCAGACAGTATTTCTCGAAGATGCTCTACCTGACCACAATATAAACCGAGCTCGAAGCGCATTCTTAGGTTCTTCTTAAGATAATGGCGTTCTAATGAAGCCAAGTTGCATAGGTTCTTCTTCCGAAGATGCAGAGGAATGCAGTATCAGAGAGGATGGGTGAGTTTGTTTCTTATGCTTCCTTAAAACTTTTATTTCTGTCTCTTTTACTAATGCTAATATCAATTTGTGATATGAGTGAAATTAATTCCAACAAATATTGTGGCTCCTCCATAGAACCAGATACTATGGTTTGAAAAAAATACTTTGACATGGGGCACTGTGATAGGACTGCCAAGTGTACACTTTGGGGATGTATGATTATGTGTGCGTATGAATGGGATAAACGTGTATGGGTGACTGATAGTATATGTCATATGTACTGGTGGTACTGGAATACCTCTCGTCATATGTGCCTCTGTTACATGTATACTACAAACATGTAGTTATTGTTTTAAATGGGAGAAATGTAAAGTATAGAAGACGTTCTTAAAAAATATTTATGATATGGAACATTTATGTGCACTTTGAGTTTCTCCCAATTAAGATAATGTCTGTATTTTTCAATTATAAATGTGGCACTCTGTCTACCAGCCAGCGGGTGCAAGATGCCCGCTGTGTGTAAAGTAAGGTGACACTTTGAAATGGCAGAAAATGAAACTGAAGAGTTAACTTAAAGTTTATATGGATAAAACTTAACTTTTAAATGTAATCCCATTTCCAAGTGTCACATTTACAATTACCAGGCATCTTGCTCCCAATGGCATGTAGATAAGGTGTCATATATATAAGAGAAAAATGCAGCCATTTCTTTAAAATGATAGGGTCGTGAAGTGAATAAACATGCTTCGTAAAACATTAAGACTTAATTGGCTTAATTGAAAGTGGAGAAAAACATTATGGCCTAATATTTCATAGAAATATTTTTCTTCGGTTTAAATTTCTCCCATTTAAAGAAGAGGACCACATTTTTCAGTTACAAATATGGCAAAGTTTCTAAAATAGAACAATTGATGAGTATGCACGTGGCTTTTGTTGACAACAAACTTTCCTTATAGATGTGGTACATCCCATTGAATTTGTTTTCCTAGGGCGAAGAGCGGTTGGTCTGTTGAAATTATAGATGTCCATCCTGGATTGAGATGCTGAACAGATTCTTCGATGACTTTCACGCAATGTAAGACTATGTTTTTAGAAAGGGCGCATTCTGTGAACTTATGATACAGACAAACAATGGTCCGATCGGAAAAAGCAACAAGAGGCATAGGAGAACTTAATATATCAAAAGACCTCCTAGAACAATCTCATAGATTCAATCCACAGTTACGAGGTTAGGGCAGCAGACAAGATTTAAAAAACAAGATTAAGACACATACACATAATTGCTTTTCTGATAGTTTAGTTACATCACTTAAAGTCAGTCGCAAACAACCTTATTATTTACACATTGTATTGAAAACTCAGCTCCACAAATGGATAAAGTAAAAAAGATGAGTGCTTAGAGAAGGTGCTTGTGTGGATAAAGAGTAGAAAATAAAAAGGGGGTGGGCTTTAGACCTATTCACAAATCATATAATTATACATGGAAGCATGTCCGGTATACAAATTCTATACAGCATATATCGCATCTGGTAGTAGTCCAGTTGTTTTACTATTGCCACTCTGCACTGATATCTAAACGATCCGGGCTTAATGAAAGAGCATCCGTATTTCTTCATAATAATTCTTAATACTTTTCTATACTCTAAGAGATGACTCATGTTTTCTCTATAGGTCACTCCTGCGCCTGCCTAGTCCTGATGAAGACCTGCGTTTGAGGCATTCAGGTTCCCCTTTCCCTCCCCATGTGTTGGGTTGAAACATCAACGCTCTTTCATTAAGCCTGAATTGTTTGGATATCTGTGTAGAGTGGCAATAGTAACTTGTCTGTATCATAAGTTACACAGGTCCTTCGGGTTAATGTTTAGTTACTCCATTGTTCTGTGACCACTTTCTATGAACAGCGGCAAAAATACAGTAGTTGGCAGTAGTCTATGATAGGGGGTAGCAATGATGCATTATATGCTGCCCAAGATATGCTTTTATCGGAAGAAATATTTCCACTCAACATTGTGCATTAATCTTTCAAGCCATTTATACTCATTGGTGTTAGCAGCATCAATTATCACTTTGGCTCTCAAGTACTATAGATAGTAATAGAATGTGATCTGTATTGTTTATGAAGCTAGTTCGATATTTTTATACAGTACTGGAAGATTTGAAATCTGTTTTCACTCTGCCATAATAGGATTAATCACCACATAACACAATCAATTCCCTCTAGTTCTCGTGTTGAGTCAGAGTTTTTCTGTTCCATTGAAGGAGTCTTTAGCTGTCATGGAACTTGGGTTGTGATCTGCATTATCAATATTTCCACTAGTGAGTATGTGCAACTTCTGCTTTGATGGACACATAACTTGTTCACTCTTATACAGTGCACAAATGCTATTTCCTAAGACAGCAGATATTTTCAAAACCCTATCACATGACATACAAATACCTAGTTTATCAAACATGTCTATGTTCTCAATTTCTCATTTTATTGAGAATAGAAAGAGCAGTGTGTGTGTGTGTGTGTGTATGTATATATATATATATATATATATATATATATATATATATATATATATATATATATATATATATATATATATGCTCTCCACAATCTCCTCACCTCCAAAAAGATATTGCTCGGACACTTTCCTTATGCAAGTAAAAATAGATTTATTTGACAATAACAACGCGATTCGGCGATTAAGCCTTGATCACGCTTATCTATACACATATATATATATATATTATATTGTGGGGTTTCAGGTTGTTCGCCGAACAAATCCACTGACAAAGGAGTTTTAGGTAGTGCGGGTTTTATTATCTTGTACAGTCTCCGCTTTATAACAGGTATCCTGTAGAAGGGAAGAGGGTTGGCAGCTTCCTCTGCAGCCTCTCGTATTCCGCCCCGTCGTCTCGTCTCCCGGTGTCTTCTGGGAGGCGTAGTCCGTGCTTCCGCCGTGGTCGCGTGGGGTCCGGGTGGTGTTACCAAAAAGTAAAAGAAAACCAGTATTACTCGGCTGGTCTGCCGAACAAATGTAAGGGAGGGGTGGTGAGGACACACGCGTGCAAACTATCTACCCCGCTATTCGTGAGGGATTGTGAAGGGAGGGGGGGATGTTTGTCAGCGGTGCTCCTTATGGGTCAAGGGGGTTTGCCCCGATTACGTCCCGCCCAACCAAGGAAACGAGACCGTACCTGTCCTAGCCACACTTCCCGGGAAGCGTGGCTGGGCGATGCGCCTTCTCGGTGGCCTCCTGGTGTGTCGCTGCAGTCGGGCTGTTCCGAAGGGCTGACTCCTCTGTTCTCCGCTCCAGGTTCGGTCTGGTCTTGCCTGTTCCCGCTCGGCTCGTCGCTCTCTTTCCTCCACACCGTCCTCGATCCTCCACCACTCCTCTCCGTCCTGGCTCTTCGTCCGCTCCACTCCGTCCTCGATCTTCCACCACTCCTCTCCGTCCTCGCTCCTTCTCCGCTCCTCTCCGTCCTCGCTCCTTCTCCGCTCCTCTCCGTCCTCGCTCCTTCTCCGCTCCTCTCCGTCCTCGCTTCTTCTCCGCTCCGCTCCGTCCTCGCACTCCAGTCTCCACTCTCCTCCTCCAGGTGTAACACACACCTGTCTGGCTTCAGGGTAGGGTTTTACCGAGCTGATGAAGGCGGGTCCACGCTCCGGGGCCGCCCACTTAAAGGAACAGGGTCCCTCACTGTCCAGCACAGTGAGGCAGCTGACCACATCAGGGGTTTTCCAGGAGTCGGTATGCTGTGTAGAAAGAGGAAACACATGAATAGGTAGGCCAGGGGGTCCCGAGTCCGGGTCCCCCACGTCACACACATATATATATATATATATATTATATATATATATATATACACACACACAGAGGAGTTTCTTTGTTGCTGTTATGTCTATGAACTGAAGAAGATTCTATTATTGAATTCTCCACACTGTTAAACATCAGTAATTTGGAAATCGGCAATTCTATATAGGTATTGGCTGTTTCACCGGAATACTGATCTCTTATGTCAGATTGATCAAGTATAAATTTAACAAGGGCAAAAAGCGATTCTGGAACTGATCTGTTTCTACTATCATCCCCAAACATTCCATTGAAGTTTTCCGATTTCTGCATCATGTCCCTTCTAACAGCGCTTTTTGCATTAGCAATATTTACAGTGTCAGAATCTGACTTGTCACAGGCAAATACTAATGCAGATCCTATATCATCTTTGAAAGCGAACAGGACAACTCTTCCTTTGTATGCCTGCAAACCTCTTGTATTTCTTAGAATTCTCTCTTTAAGTCTTGCCAACGTTAACCTTACCTGCAGTGGAATCGAGCTGTTTTACTCTGCTTGTGAAAAGGTATACCAAGTCACAGAGTTTGAAAATGGTTTGAACACCTCCCACTTACGAATCTTTCACTTAAGGTACAAGCTCAGCTAGAGCTATTCCTTTTACAGGGGGGTCTCACTAGGTAATATATTTGTATTCTTTCATACACTGTGTGCTCTGTTATAGAGTCCAACTTAACATTTATGATGCTTGCCTATCACCACTTTTGCAATAAGTGCTGCATCTTGAACGAACTCCGCACACTGACAAACATTAGCATCTACATCATCTGTTTTCGCTTTATGCTTTACAGACTTACCTGATTTATTACAATAGAAACATGCTATTTTTCCAGGAAATTTATTAAGAACTGGAGTTCCCAAATGTGTTTTAACTGGGATACCATATAGATCTGCATCACTGTTTGCTTTTCTGAGCCCATTGCAGCTTCAGATTGTTGCACTTGTTAAAACACACTTTGGGTCATATTCTCAAGAACGTGTGATAACCATCGGAAAAGTAACTTAACGCAACTCTCAACATTGCAGTCTAGCGCGGGAAAATTACGCCTTGTAAACTAAGTATTCACAACCCGGCGGTACCATGCGATAGTCACTAGATAACGCGTCAAATAACCCCGTTAAAATCAACGCCACGACGCAAAAATGCAAAACCCGATTGCAAAAAAAGCTGCGATGAGGTCAACGGCGATATGAAAATCAGCGAAAACCCACAACAGGCCTGCAATTCACACGTGTCAAGTGGGAAAAATCACCATAAAAGTAGAAAAAAAACAGACCAACAAATGTTAAACAACAGCGAAGCACAATGGATATTGCCGGAGCAAGTACGGAGGAGAACCAGAACCCCACAAGCCCCCTGGAGGACCAGCCTGAGACCTCGGGGTCAGGGAAGGGCAAGGAGGAGAAGAGTAGGAAGAAGCGGTTCAGTCCGCAGGAAAACAGGATCCTTATATTGGAGGTGCAAGAACACCATCAACAACTGTTTGTCACCTCCACTGTGTCATTGGCAACCAAAAATGGACTTTGGCAGTCCATCGTGGACAAGGTGAATGCAGTGGGAGTGCTGAAGAGGATAATGGAAGCGGTCAAGAGGCGCTGAAATGATGTAAAGAGCAAAACCAAGCTGAAACTCGCCAACAACCGGAAGGCAGCAATGCAGACTGGAGGTGGGATTCCTGCGCCACAGGAGGAGCTGGACAATCTGGAGGAAATGGTGTCCACAGTCATTAGTGGGAAGACGGTGGCTGGAGTTGGGGGACCGGATACTGCTCAACATGACCTGACACAATAGCACCAGGGTGAGTAATGACCAGGGACAGGAGTGGCAGGAGAGATGGGCACAATGGCACACATGCACATTTAAGTAGAGCACATCTGCGGATAAACCATGCCTCAGACCACCAACTCCCACCAAGAGACCAATGCACCCTAGTATGCAACATCGCAGCACTGTACAAGTACAGAAGTCAAACGCACACCGCATGAAAGGGATAAGGGGCAGCAAAATCAGAGCATCAGGGGCAACTCCCTCAAAATGCAGCAAACACACATAACCTGCAGAGCACACCAACACTGACAACAATGTGGTATAAACCGCGAAACACCTACAACAGAACACAGGAGACAACTGGTGCCGCTTGGGCGTAGACGCTGGCCAATCACATTTGGCATTGCAAGGAAATATGAGTTTATAATGTATAAGTACAAACACGCACATGTCTGTTGTCGAAATGTCCTCTGTCCCCCGTCAAATAGGCAGCTCCTCACAAACAGCCACAATGTACACCGTCATGCAGTCTGTATGAAAACATGTACAATGCGACAACATACATGTGGACACATTGTTAAACTGCATCTCCCTTTATTATTATCATTACTGAGTTTATACAGTGCCTGGTTACACTAGCCAGTGTGTCCCTGTGCTATTCAGTGGCCTAGGAACCCCCCCAAATACAGCTCACAAACTAATGCAGTTAATCTTTTGGGAACAGATGTGTTTTAAGTTCTCTGCGGAAGATTTTTTTGGAGGGCTCCATCCGGAGTCTAAGAGGAAGAGCATTTCAACTCCGAGTCGCCAAAAAGCGGAAGGATTTGCCACCCATCCTGGCCCTAGTGGTCTTCGGAATACAGATTAATCCATTACCCTCAGACCGCAAAAGCTGTGTGGGTTTGTACAACGTGAGCAAGTTCCGCAGGAAACTGGGGCCAGTCCCATGGGCGATCCGGTGACCAATACAAAGGGCTTTGAACTGGATACGCTCCTTGATTGGTGACCAGTGAAGCGTCTACAGGGCCCTCATGGAGAAAGATCTTTTCGGCAGTGTCAACACTAGGCGTGCCGCAGAGTTTTGAATATGCTGCAGTCGTTGGAGGCACCTCACATTGGCTCCCAAATATAGGGCATTCCCGTAGTCCTGCCTGGAAGTAACCAGGGCCTGGGCTCTCCTAGCTGACACCAGGAGCAAGTCAAGGGTTTTCCTCAGACAGCGGAGGATACCGAGGCACGTTCCAGCTACACGTCTAGTATGACACTCGAAAGATAGATTTGAATCCATCCAGATGCCAAGGTTCTTAACCTGATCTTTAGGTTGGGGAAGAGGACCCAAGGTCTGGGGCCACCATGCAGATGTCCAAACTGACGGAGACTTGCCAACAATTAGCACCTCCGTCTTGTCCCTGTTTAACCTAAGACAGTTATTGGACATCCAGCTGGCCAAGTCCTAAAGACATGACGCAAATCGACTGGCCGCCTGTTCAGCTGGCTGTGAAAGAGCCACAACCAGCTGAGTATCGTCAGCGTAAGTCACCACATCAACCCCATGTTTCTCCGTGACTAATGCCACTGAAGCTTCAAAGGAACGGGGACCCCACATCAATATAAGGCAGGTAGATGGGGAAAGTTAAAGTATCAAAACAGGAAAAGTAACCTGTACTGTAGTTTAAACGGTCGGCCTACAATAGGTCCGAAAGATTACATATCACTCTGAACCCTACAAGGATATCTCATAAATACATCACAACATATATTTTATCAAAACAGTTTAATATAAATTGTTACGGTTCATTTTTTTCATCATTTTCATTTAGTATTTCATAGGTATAGACAAACATGTTCAAATATAAATATACAATAAAAAGTTGAGTAGGAGGGTTATTTCCTAAACACAGCCCATATTCCCACAATTCATATCACCAACACACACACACAATCATTCACAGTCATTCACACTTCGCTTCACACAGTTGCCACAGATGTATATGATGGATATGGGACAGATAGCATAGAGTCCCAAAAGATTTAGTGAGTTCCAAGGGTGGAACAAACGCCGACGCGCGTTTCGGTGTATAGCCCTGCTTTATTGATCCGCTCCGTGTAGTAGGCAGCACAAGTTTTCCTTATTAAGGCATGGTACCCTCTAAGACTCAATTTATATGCCCTCTCATGGTCTGGCAAATACCCCTGTCTCTAAATTCTTTCGTGACGCTTACAGGCTGTCTTAGCCCTTTTTAAGTCCTCATTAAACCACGCTGCGGATTTAGTTCGCCGCGTGAGTCCCCTATTGGACCAAGGGGCGGTCTCATCCAAGGCAGCCTGGATGCGAAGATCCAGCGTTTCACAGGCCCCATCAATAATTGAGCCAAGGTCTTCCGGAGGTCCCCCCAGCAACAAGCTGGTCCTAAAATCTGCTGGGGAAAACCTAGCCCATTTCCTGTTTCTTAAAAGGGAAATCTACTTTCCCTGGGATAATTCCCAAGGAACAGTTGATCTGAAATGGCACCAAGTAATGGTCAGTCCAGACCATAGGTTCTGGGGAATCAACTTTGAGAGTATCCCAGTTACAGAAAATGGGGTCTAACGTGAGTCCTAGTCGGTGAGTGGGTGATTCAGATTTTAAAACTAATTGCAGGGTTGACAGTTCATTGCGAACCTCTTGAGCTGGAGTATTCGAGATATCATCGAAATGTATATTAAAATCGCCCAGCAACAAAAAAAATTCATAGCGCAAAGCAGGTGATAGGATATTTTGCATAAGACTAGCAGCAAACGGGCTACTATTTCCAGGGGGTCTGTACACTAGAATCCCTTTAATTATGTAGTTTTTAGAAACAGTTATAGAAAAGGTGCCCGCCTCGCTATCAGATATCGAGGTAGTCTCCATGGTGCACTCAATCTCGTCCTTATAAATAACTGCGATCCCTCCCCCCCCTCCTGCACGGTCTGTCTAGTCTGCATATACTGTAATCTGGAGGGAGTGCTTCCAGTACTTCGGGAGCCGAGTCCTCGTCTAACCACGTTTCAGTGACGAAAAGGATATTTAACTTGCTATCCTCAAGCAGATCTCGCACTTCCATACTGTGTTTCCTAAGGGACCTACAATTAAATAATGCGCATTTGAGCTTCCTATTGAATCCTCTCAGAGACTTCCAGTGGCTGAACGAGTAACCAGAGGAACTGCATGTGTTCCCGGGGAAGACTGCATCAAGGTCCCCAACATGCGTACAATTGGGCTTGATGCCAACGCGCATTCCAAGTAGCTCTTCACGAGAGTAACACAGGTCTGCCTGAGGTCGAGCAGGGGTCCTGGCCCCAGGCCCCATCCGGCCGCGGACGGGCGCAGACGGGCTTGCCTTTGGCGCGCCTTCGGAGCGCCACCGGCGTGCCCGCTTGCGCGCGTCCGCTGCGCGTTCGCTGGGGCATGTGAAGTTTATGGCCGAGTCTCCCCCTGCAGCTCGAACGATGACCCACCAAACCGGAAGTGCCCGACTCTACCCACTACGCCCTCCGCGCAACGGTACTAGTTACCGCGTCAGACCAGGCAAACCCCTTCAGGTAAGGCGAGCGCTAAGGAGCGCAGATACAGTTGTAATCACCGCAAATGCACACGCTTTAGGTATCACAATTAAAATGTTTAAAATTCAGGTTTTTAAAAAAGCATTAAATCAGTGAGCAAGTGTAGGAATCACCTCAGCCACCAAGCGAGCGCAGGAGGAAGCTGCCACCGACCCCCTTTGCTCACAGCGCCGCCGCAGGACCCAGCGATATTTATGGCCGAGTCTACCCCTGCAGCTAGAACGCTGACCCACCAAACCAGAAGTGCCCGACTCTACCCACCACGCCCTCCGCGCAACGGTACTAGTTACTGCGTCGGATCAGAGCGGGTGGGACAGGTCACCGAGTACAGGCAAACCCCTTCAGGTAAGGCGAGCGCTAAGGAGCGCACATACAGTTGTAATCACTGCAAATGCACACGCTTTAGGTATCACAATTAAAATGTTTAAAATTCAGGTTTTTAAAAAAAGCATTAAATCAGTGAGCGAGTGTAAGAATCACCTCAGCCACCAAGCGAGCGCAGGAGGAAGCTGCCACCGACCCCCTTTGCTTTCACATTGTAGAGGGAGAATCAACACCTCCTGCAGAGCAGCCCAACCCTTTCTTCTCTGATGACGAAGAGGACCACCACAGCTTCGTCTCCGACGCCCTCCACCAGCTTGTGGACAGCCTACGCTGCCCACTTCCAGGAGCTGGACAGCCCAGCAGCTACAAGGATACCCCACCCCTGCACAGACCACACAGCAGGCAGCACTCACCACCACGGCTGCCTCCAAGGACTCCAACGAAAAACACATGGCCTTCCAACGCAGTGTGTTGGGGTGCCTGAAGCAGCTGGCTGAACAGATGCGAGTGGGCTTCGACCACATGGCAGGCAAACTAGATGCCATACCTGGGTGTCTAAGTCCCATCAGGGACAACTCACGGTCCCTAACAAACACACACAGTCCGCTCTATGCCCTCCAACGGACCATGGCTGACATCGCTTGAGCCCTGGCTCAGAGAATAGAACAACTGTCCAGTCAGAGTAGCTCTAGCGATGTCACACGGGAGTTGGGAAACAAGCGGAGGTTAATGGAGACCATGGAGCAGGCAAATGCAGAAATAGCGTCGGCCATGGCTGCACACCAGCGAGTGGTAGCTAGGCTCCTCAAAGACCTCAAAACTATCCTCATGGCATTGCTGCCACAAGGTCTGGCACTGATGCATGCTGCTGCTACCGCTACATCCACATCTCCGCCCATTGAAGTGTCAGTGCCACACAGTGCTGGAGACAGAACACCACCACCCACATTTGAAGCACATGAAACAGCAGAGGTCGAAGATACGGATGAAACCACCTTACTGGTACGAAGAGAACTGTAGCATTCATCTCCGCCATTTGGCCTGTTTCTGCTTGGTTCTGGCCTCTGCATCATCACCTTCCACTGTCCCCGATACACTCTGCAACACTCACCTTGGACCTAGACATGCACTGCCATATTCTGCTTAGTTACCAATGACACAGCAATCAGACTGCGGACTGAACTATTCCCCTTCCTTTGGACTTGTCATTGCCTGAAGGACTCCGGCTGTCCCTCCATGGGCCAACATCATAATGTGGGGTTTGCACGGCCCTGTACTGCTCCAGATGCAACACTCCACTGAATGTGCATTAAACATTCCTACTCACACAGATGTGTCATGTCTATGGACTGTCAAGTGTGGAAGTATGGATGAATGTAGGGTCAGTGAATTCCTCTTACGTCCATGTGCCTCATGTTGTTGGACTTGGGGGTCACAGAGTGACACATTGCTGAATGCGGTCTGGGTGGCGCAGACACAACAACAGGACACACGCATTACTTACTTCCTTGTCCAGTCCCATTGGGAACCACACCCAGAGCCCCGGGGGCAAGCGCCAGGCCAGCCCACTCCGCTTACGCTCACAGGGGGGGGAACAGCCACGCTATATATCCTAGGTCTGCCCTGTAGTAATCTGCTGATCACAGGTCTAGTTGTTGGCATGCCACAGCCACTCCCTCACGGCTGGTATACACCCACACCACACCCATCCAGCACACGCGTCACTGGACATGTGACCCTGCCAATAAAAAGGGCCGGGTGCACGTGCTCGGCGCCATTTCCAACCTCTCTGGGTGTATGTGTGTGGTGTTCATGTAGGCATAAGGGCCCAGGGCCCTGGAACATCACATTCCCCCGGCCCGGAGTAGACATGATGGCATCCGCACCACGATACCCAATCATACAGGGTCCATGACTTGCGGGGCACAGACTTGTTGGCACCAGATACACTGCGGCCGGCTCAGGCACACCGCCACGCGATGGTGACTTTCGGTGAACTGAGGTAGGGGCATCTTTAGTGCTGAGCAGGTGTGCAGCCTGCGATGATGCCGGGTGCACTGGTATGTCCTCAGCCATGGTGACATCAAGACCCAGAATCAAATGTGAGACCTGGTGGCCTGCGGAGCTGGGCTGCATGATGTGGATGGTGCCATGTCAGTGGGCCCCAGCTTTGGGGCTTGCACCAGCATGTGGTGGGCCCTCATTGCTACACACCAGTGGCGGAAAGTGAACAGTGGAGCCTGATTGTGCAGGGGCGGGCATGTAATGCTAGGCGGCGGGTGGGGCTAGGGTGCATCTGCCTGGGTGCGCAGGGGTGGGCATGCAACGCTGGGCAGCAGGAGGGGCTAGGGTGCATCTGCCTGGGTGCGCAGGGGTGGGCATGCAATGCTGGGCGGCTGGAGGGACTGGTCTGTAACTGCCTGGGTGCGCAGGGCGGGCATGCCATGCTGGGCGGCGGAAGGGGCTGGGGTGCATCTGCTTGGGTGTGCAGGGGTGGGCATGCAATGCTGGGTGGCGGAAGGAGCTGGGCTGCATTTGCCTGGGTGCGCAGGGGCAAGCATGCAACGCTGGGAGGTGGGAGGGGCTGTGCTGCATCTGCCTGGGTGCGCAGGGGCAGGCCTGCAACACTGGGCAGTGAGAGGGGCAGGTCTGCAACTGCCTGGGTGCGCATGACATGCTGGGCGGTGGGAGGGGCTGGGGTGCATCTGCTTGGGTGCGCAGGGGCGGGCATGCAACTCTGGGCGGTGGGAGGGGCTGGGGTGCATCTGCATGGGTGAGCATGGGCACGCATGCAATGCTGGGTGGCAGGAGGGGCTGGGATGCATCTGCCTGGGTGTGCAGGGGTGGGCATGCAATGCTTGGTGGTGGAAGGGGCTGGGCTGCATTTGCCTGGGTGCGCAGGGGCAGGCATGCAAAGAGAGGCAGTGGTAGGGGCTATATTGCATGTGTCTGGGTGCGCAGGGGCAGGCATGCAATGCTGGGCGGTGGGAGGGGCTGGGGTGTATCTGCCTGGGTGCGCAGGTGCAGTTAGGCGATGATTTTGTGTGCAATTGTATGTACTTTGCCATTCATGATTGTGCAACATCAGGCGGATTATTTGGTACATGATTCTGTGTAATTGGTGTGGCATGTCTTTGACCGGGGGGGGGTGCCCAGGGAGGGGGGGTCCTGGGGGTGGTGGCGTTGGATGTTGTGGCCCTGTTGGGGCTCCCAGCTGCATGATCAGTGGCTCCATGGCATCTGTTGTACTTCTGATGTGGCTGTGGGCTGGGCTCCCTTTTCTGGTGCAGGCTGTGGTCCGACTTTACCCCAGGTCAGTGCAGGTGTTAATTTCCTGCTGCTAACGTGCCTTATTGCATATTTTGTGGTCGTATCCCCGATCTGACTGGTCGTTGAGAATGCTGCAGAGTGGTGATGTTGCTGCTATTGCACCGAATGCCTACTCTGCATCTCATTAGCGATAGTTGCGAGGGTTATCTGTGGCAATGTTTTTTGCGGTTCCTATCGGAGGTAAACTGGTGCTATGGGCTGTTAGCACCAGCTGGTGAATGGGGTGATAATTTTATCGCAACTTTGGCTATGTATTGTTACACAATATTCAAAAACAATGGTCTTCAACCAATATTTTCACAAGAAATGAACAAATCAAAACCATATCATAAAGTTCCTTCAATTGTGGGATATGTCTTATAGATCAACCCGGTACATTCAATGTATTAATTCATATAGAGAAAAACAAAACAGCAACAGCAGCAATTATTACCAATTCAAGAGCAAGTTTTAATTCATTGGCTACATCACTATCTCTGTACAAAAAAGTGTATAGGTTGCCCAAGGCGAGCATGCATAAGATAAAGAATGTGAAGTGTTTAGTGAGGAAAATAGAAGATGGAAGAGCATACACATCTATTTACAATTTTTTACAAAATACATCAGTTAGCACAATCTAATTTTGTTTGTATGGCCTGGTCTGTATAATATATTCTATACACAATTTCCTTTAAATGGAGACATTGCTTCCAAAATTCATATTTCACCAGAAAATCGTGTAACACAGTCCAGGTGATCAAAAAAGGGGGCGTTGACGTTTCGACTCGTCTTAAAGCTTAAAGGTAAGTTGGACCGTGGCTATGCGAGTCTTCATCAGGACTATAGCAATGGGCAACCCAGAGAATTGTGTGAGCCCTGGAGAATGAAATACATAAATACATCAGGCTGTTGCATTCGACTTGCGACTGATAATGTCACAATCTACTAGGGCAAGAATAGATGTGGCTTACCCAATAGAGATGGAGAACCAAGTAGGATTCTATACTCTGAGTTCCAAGGTAATCAATTGGTACCTAAAAACATAATAGGGTCATCAATAGACTCACACTCTATTAGAGTCATAATTGATGTTAGGATGTTGTGAAGACTGGACTGAACATTACCTTTGTCCAGGGGACGAAGACGTGGAACTATATCATCTTAATGTAGCAGGCTTACAGTCACTGCATGGGTAATTTTCATAATTTTACAGCTTGTCCTGTAATCAAATGGAGGACGCTTTTAGTGATATCACCTAATTATTTATGGGACATGTTAACTTTACACATGGGCTAATAAATGACCCCTGCTTTACCTTTAATTGGACAGATGAAGATGTGGAGTAATGTAGTCTTCAGAAAGCAGGATTACCATCTCTGCAAGGACTGATTTTCTGCTTGTCCTATAATCAGATAAAGGACAATTAGGTGATGGCACTAGTCTGCCACTTCTACCATTAGTTGCACAATACATGGTCAACTGAATGGTCCCTATTTGCATTAAGCAAACTAAACATTAAATCCCAGTAATTAAAATATTACAATAAATTCCTTACCTATTGGATTCCAGAGAGTGGGCTCAGCTCAAAGTATTGTGGCGGTGATCAATCCGCTGTTACGATCAAGTGAACCATGAGTCAGTCCAGATGTCAGAGTATAACCCTAGTTACTGGTTACCTCCCACCCTAGATATCGGGTCCCCGGGACTCACCACAGCACCTGGTTTAGTCCCCATGAGGTCAGCGTTCGGCAGCATCCAGCGCAAGTATACCGCGCCGGTGTGTGAGTTAGTAGATATAGACAATGGACTCAAACGTTTTCGTGCCGCGTCGGTATCAGCGATATCAGATATAGAAACCAGACTGTGCTCAGCCTAATAATCAAGTTATTTAGAGATATACACGACTGGGTGCTCTTAAAATCCCCCAGGTGTATTGTACATGATCGTGGGCGAATTGTCATAGGTCAATGATCGTTGTCGTACCCCTTCCCCATGGTCGTATGAATTTCAGTCTAAAAATACCACTTTACAGCCACCAGCGTTGGTCAGCCCGACATATAAGTTTAAAGGCTGAGATTTCAAAATACAAGCGTGTGGGTGTAATATTCACGCTGACACTCGGGTGTACCGCCATCTTAGGTTGGGCACATATCACTATGGAACACAATTTCACTTTTGCCAGGAGAGGAAAAAGGGCATATTGCCAGTGATTCATGACAATGTATTATACAAAATCAAAGCATATCCCACAATTTGAAAATAAAAAGGTTAAAACCATTATACTGTAAATATGTACAATTCAAATCCATGTAAATCATTTCCAATAGTGACATATGATGGATATATCGACACTTAACAAATAAGCAAGTAAACATCGCATCTCCTATCTCAATTTTACATGTTTTAGCTGAGTATCACATGATATATGAATGAGGTATTACTGAATATATGAGGAAATATGCAGTATTCAAAGATGTGAAATCAAAGGTTCCAAAAACAACTCATAGTACAAGGTGTGACCTTATTAAAAGTTCATAAGTCAATATGTGTCACATCAATGAGGCAGTGGATTATCCTATACCAGGGGAGGATTATTAACTAGCTCAGTATTTAACCTGAATGTGTCTAAATGTTAAGAAGAGCCACATGTCTATTTATTTCTTCCTGTTCATTCAATCCTTTGTTCACTGTGTTCAGAGAGTGTATCCATCTACACTCTCTCAGGTTAAGTTCAGAGAGTGTATCCATCTACACTCTCTCAGGTTAAGTACATTCCCGAAGTCACCTCCTCGTACATGGATTTCAACTTTTTCAATCACCCACCATCGAAGGCTATTACAGTCGTGCCCAAAGGTGGTGAAATGTTCCACCAATGGTGCTCCAGGTGTCTTACAACGGATAAGACTGCAATGCTGTTGGATCCTGCATTTTACTCTTTGTGTGGTTTGTCCTATATAAAGAAAACCACACGGACATGAGATAGCATAGATAACCCCTATTGTATTGCAGTTACTGTGTTGTGTCAGGGTATATGTCTTGTTATCATAGATAAATGAGGTACATTAATTCGTAAGGGGGCACGCCCGACATGTGCCACATTTTGTGTGTCCTCTTATTCGTGGGAGACCCCAGAGTGTAGTCTGGTTCATAGTCTGAGTTGTTGGTAGAAGGGATCGAACTAGATGGTGCTGCCTAATGTTCATTCCCTTACGGAATGCATGCAAAGGAGGTGGTAAGCCTCCTAGTTCGTCACTAACCAAATGCCAATGACGGTTGATCGTTTTCCGGATTAGCAAGAAAGCCACATGGTTCACCGACTAACTCAAGAGCTCCAAGAAGAACTGCCGAGCACTCGAGAAAGCCTGGCGCAGAGACCCAACATCGAACAACATGACTGCCCTCAAGCTCGCCACCCGAAAACACCACCAACTGATCCACGCCACCAAGAAAACTGCATTCAAGGAACGACTGGACAACAACGCACACAACAGCAAGGAACTCTTCAACATCGTTAAAGAGCTCTCCAACGCCGGAAACAACGACATCACCCCTTCGCAAGACCTCTGCATCTCCCTCGCCTCCTACTTCCATAACAAGATCACAGACATACACAACAGCTTCAGCACTCAACCAACGCACGCCACGACTGAACCACCGCCCCCCACCATCACCCTCTGCGCCTGGACCCCAATCGGCACCGAAGACACCATCCGCACGATGAATCTCCGGCTGACCCCTGCCCTCACCACGTCTTCAACAAGGCCGACGCTGTCATCGCACCCCACCTGCGGGACATCATCAACACCTCCTTCGACACCGCTACCTTCCCGGAGAGCTGGAACCATGCCGAACTCACCGCTCTACTAAAGAAGCCATCAGCCGACCCCACCGACCTCAAGAACTACCGCCCCATCTCGCTGCTCCCGTTTCCTGCAAAAGTCATCGAGAAGACCGTCAACAAGCAGCTGGCCACCTTCCTCGAGACGAACGGATCCCTCGACCTCTCGCAGTCTGGCTTCCGGGCCAACCACAGCACCGAGACCGCCCTGATCGCAGCCACCGATGACATCCGAGCCCTGCTGGACAATGGAGAAACAGCGGCCCTCATCCTCCTAGACCTCTCCACGGCCTTCGACACCGTCTGCCACCGTACCCTAGTGCGGCGCCTCAGCAACGTCAGAAATCCAGGAGATGGCACTGGAATGGATCATCTCGTTCCTCGCCGGAAGGATACAGAGAGTCCGCCTCCCCCCGTTCAGATCAGAAGCCACGGAAGTCATCTGCGGCGTTCCTCAAGGCTCCTCGCTCAGCCCAACCCTCTTCAACGTCTACATGAGCCCCCTCGCAGCCATCGCACGCCAACACAACCTCAACATCATCTCCTACGCCGACGACACCCAGCTGATCCTCTCCCTCACCAACGACCCCGCCACCGCCAGAGCCAACCTACACGAAGCGATGACAGACATAGCCAAGTGGATGACGAACAGCCGCCTGAAACTGAACTCGGACAAGTCCTCATCCTGGGATCTTCACCCTCCGCCTGGGATGACTCCTGGTGGCCCCCCGCCCTGGGCAGCGCACCCAAACCGACAGACCACGCACGCAACCTGGGCTTCATCCTGGACTCCTCCCTCTCCATGACCAGACAAGTCAACGCCGTCTCCTCGTTGTGCTTCAACATCCTGCGCATGCTACGTAAGATCTTCCGGTGGATCCCCACCGAGACCAGGAAGACTGTCACCCAGGCCCTCGTCACCAGCCGTCTGGACTACGGCAACTCCCTATATGCCAGAACCACCGCCAAACTCCAGAAGAGACTCCAGCGGAGTCAGAACGCCTCAGCACGACTCATCCTGGACATCCCCCATCGTAGCCACATCTCCGGACACCTGAGAGATCTGCACTGGCTCCCGGTCAACAAGAGAATCACTTTCCGTCTCCTCACCCACGCACACAAAGTCCTACACACCCAAGGCCCAGGATACCTCGACAGCCGCCTCAACTTCTACCCACATGCCAGCTTCGATCGACCGGCCACGCCCTCCCCGCCGTCCCCCGCATCCGAAGAACCACCACAGGAGGAAGGTCCGTCTCCTACCTGGCCGCCAAGACCTGGGACTCCCTCCCGACCCACCTCCGCCTGACCCAGGACCACCTTGCCTTCAGCAAGCAGCTCAAGACCTGGCTGTTCGAGCAGTAGCGGACCCCCCTCCCCTAGCGCCTTGAGACCCTCCGGGTGAGTAGTGCGCTATATAAATGCTTTCATTGATTGATTGATTGAATGTTACTCTTAGTGTTAAATGTGGTAACACATACCAAACGATCTACAATCTCCTTCTTAGGTTTTGGGGCCAAAAGGTGTTCCCGGTGGTTATGCCAAGCCCTTTTGCGAGCTTTTTTCAACAGGTGCATTGGATAACCCCGTTCATTGAGTCTTACAATGAGTAGTGAAGACTCTTCAAAGAAGTCCTCCTTTTTGGTACAATTCCTCCGCAACCTCAGGACCTGCCCAAATGGCAGATTATCTCTGAGGTTGCGGGGGTGATGACTCGAGTACCTAAGTGCCGTATTCCTCTCACTGCTTTTTCGGTATAGGGTGGTATATAATTTACCCGAGTCTGATTTTATTTGAATGTCATGAAAATGAACTGAGTTCTTATCATGCTCAAGGGTAAATTGGATATCCTCCGAGCAAGTGTTAAGCCACCTATGAAATTCCATCAAGTCTATGTTGTTCCCTTGCCAAATTAAAAATACATCATCAATGTAACGTGCCCATAGGGCAACCTGGCTTTGGTATGGATTTGACCGATTGAGGACATGGCGATGTTCAAAGTCACTCATGTATATTATCGCTAAGTTTGGGGCAAAACTTGCCCCCATAGCCACACCTGTCGTTTGAATGTACAATTGGCCCTGAAACATAAAGAAATTTTGTGTCATAGCTAATCTGAGTAACTGGATGATGAATTCAGTAGGAACTCAATGGGGGGCAGTTCTTTCATTCAAAACACTCTCTATACATTTTAAAGCAGCATCCTGTGGGATGTTCGTGTAGAGAGCTGTGATGTCCATTGTGGCCAAGGTGTTTATCAATGGGTCATAATCACGTCCATCTACCAGTTGGATAATATTCATTGTGTCCCTTAAGTATGTTTGAGTGGATGTTGCTATAGGTTTTAAAAAAATATCCATGTATTTACAAAGAGGTTCTAGCAACGACCCACTGGGTTTTTATTTTCAAATTGTGGGATATGCTTTGATTTTGTATAATACATTGTCATGAATCACTGGCAATATGCCCTTTTTTCTCTCCTGGCAAAAGTGAAATTGTGTTCCATAGTGATATGTGCCCAACCTAAGATGGCGTACACCTGAGTGTCAGCGTGAATATTACACCCACACGCTTGTATTTTGAAATCTCAGCCTTTAAACTTAAATGTCGGGCTGACCAACGCTGGTGGCTGTAAAGTGGTATTTTTAGACTGAAATTCATACAACCATGGGGAAGGGGTACGACAACGATCATTGACCTATGACAATTCGCCCACGATCGTGTACAATACACCTGGGGGATTTTAAGAGCACCCAGTCGTGTATATCTCTAAATAACTTGATTGTTATTAGGCTGAGCACAGTCCGGTTTCTATATCTGATATCGCTGATACCGACGCTGCACGAAAACGTTTGAGTCCGTTGTCTATATCTACTAACTCACACACCGGCGCGGTATACGAGCGCTGGATGCTGCCGAACGCCGACCTCGTGGGGACTAAACCAGGTGCTGTGGTGAGTCCCGGGGACCCGATATCTAGGGTGGGAGGTAACCAGTAACTAGGGTTATACTCTGACATCTGGACTGACTCATGGTTCCCTTGATCTTAACAGCGGATTGATCACCGCCACAATAACATTTCGAGCTGAGCCCACTCTCTGGAATCCAATAGGTAAGGAATTTATTGTAATATTTTAATTACTGGGATTTAATGTTTAGTTTGCTTAATGCAAATAGGGACCATTCAGTTGACCATGTATTGTGCAACTAATGGTAGAAGTGGCAGACTAGAGCCATCACCTAATTGTCCTTTATCCGATTATAGGACAAGCCGAAAATCAGTCCATGCAGAGATAGTAATCCTGCTTTCTGAAGACTACATTACTCCACATCTTCATCTGTCCAATTAAAGGTAAAGCAGGGGTCATTTATTAGCCCATGTGTAAAGTTAACATGTCCCATAAATAATTAGGTGATATCAATAAAAGCGTCCTCCATTTGATTATAGGACAAGCTGTAAAATTATGAAAATTGCCCATGCAGTGACTGTAAGCCTGCTACATGAAGATGATATAGTTCCACATCTTCGTCCCCTGGACCAAGGTAATGTTCAGTCCAGTCTTCACAACATCCTAACATCAATTATGACTCTAATAGAGTGTGAGTCTATTGACCACCCTATTATGTTTTTAGGTACCAATTGATTACCTTGGAACTCTGAGTATAGAATCCTACTTGGTTCTCCATCTCTATTGGGTAAGCCACATCTGTTCTTGCCCTAGTAGATTGTGACATTATCAGTCGCAAGTCGAATGCAACAGCCTGATGTATTTATTTATTTCATTCTCCAGGGCTCACACTATTCTCTGGGTTGGCCATTGCTATAGTCCTGATGAAGACTCGCATAGCCACGGTCCAACTTACCTTTAGGCTTTAAGACGAGTCGAAACTTCGACGCCTCCTTTTTTGATCACCTGGACTGTGTTACACGATTTTCTGGTGCAATGTGAATGTTGGAAGCAATGTCTCCATTTAAAGGAAATTGTGTATAGAATATATTATACAGACCAGGCCATACAAACAAAATTAGATTGTGCTAACTGATGTATTTTGTAAAAAAAAATGTAAATAGATGTGTATGCTCTTCCATCTTCTATTTTCCTCACTAAACACTTCACATTCTTTATCTTATGCACGCTCGCCTTGGGCAACCTATACACTTTTTTGTACAGAGATAGTGATGTAGCCAATGAATTAAAACTTGCTCTTGAATTGGTAATTATTGCTGCTCTTGCTGTTTTGTTTTTCTCTATATGAATTAATACATTGAATGTACCAGGTTGATCTATAAGACATATCCCACAATTAAAGGAACTTTATGATATGGTTTTGATTTGTTCATTTCTTGTGAAAATATTGGTTGAAGACCATTGTTTTTGAATATTGTTGAACACCCAGGTCTCTCGATCCTTTGGGTCACCCCATTTTTGATAATGGTTACACTGCATTGTTAGTCCTTAATGTCTGCTCAATACCAGAACCATCATTTAGCCATTCTAATTCGATATTCATAGGTACACATTCAAAGTCTTTCAATTTCTACAAGTTATGGTCTGAAATACTATTTCAAGACCCCTAATGTGTGATTTAGAATTTGTTGGGCTGATAAGTCTTTCTGAAATGTTTTCCTGACAAAGAACAAAGATGAACGAATTTGTTGCAAAGTCATCATGCTGGAAAGCTTGACCACTGGTTGTGGATGTTGCAATAAGGTATTGTTTTGACATGCTACTAATGTTCAGGCATTTCAGAAGGTGTTGAAGCTGGTGAAAAAGAAAGGTACATATTAATATATAATACATATTAATAAATGTTGATACATGTCAAAAAGTATGAATATTTACATCAAATTTGTAGCCATTTTGAATTTTAAGATTTTCTACATAATTTTTAGTGGCCATTTTGGTATTATATTTATGACGTCACAGCCTAGATCCAACGTGGGCATGCACATGCCATACTCTGATGTGTACACATGAATTTTTGTGCCAATCTTGACGTAAAACGGAACATTTAAAATATTTTTTTTATATTTGTCGGCCATCTTGAATTTTGATTAGACGTCATAGGCAAGATTCTCTTGGGGGTCTTGCTCTTGCATGAATACTATTACAAAGATGAATTTCTATACCAACTTTAAGGTTCTATCACAAAGTGAACGATTTTTGTAAGAAAACAGGCTTAACTATAGGAATTCTTCTAGGTCAACTGCCCTGCTTGTGCAGATTGTAAATACATTATCTATATATCTCTTCCAAAAAACTGTATTTGTTTGGAAGGGAGTACTTTTTTGATATATGTAAGTGGGTACATAGTTGTTCATGAAAAGTTTGAAAGATCAAGGGCAAATCTGGCTCCCATTGCTCCCCCCTTTGTCTGTTACTAGAAATCTACCTGGAAATGGAGAAAAAAAAATTGGCCATAGCCATGTCAAGCAATGCTATGATAAAGGCAGTGGGTGTCTGTGTTGGTCTGTCTGCTGTCCAATGTTTCCCTGATTATTCCTAAACCAGCAGCATTGGAAGTATTCATATATAGTGAAGAATTATCCATTGTCACCAAGGATTGTTTTTCAGTATTCACTGAGTAATCTTCAATTTGTTGAATTATATACATGGTGCTCCCTATGTAAGCTCTAGTCGTGGACAAAAAATATTTATTGACCCTCGTTCTGCTTGTTTCTCACCTTTTTTGCCTCTTTCTTCTAGTTGCTGACCTTTATTTTATCTCTTTCTGCCCATTTCGGCACCTTTCTACTGCTGCCGGGGAGCATGGGGGAACCTCAAGGGCTCTGCAGTCCCAGTCTGCTCCCCACCTCCTGCAGGAGCCAGCATTGCTTTCACAAACAGGGAGCTAAACATGCAGCTCCCTGTGTGTAAACGTAATTTGCCTGTTTCCTTGCTAGCTTGACAGGGGGCAGGGAAACAAACGAATGCTCCGCTTCTAGCAAGCAAGAGCATTTCTCTGCTCTCGCTTGCTGAAAGAGGAGAGTTTGCTGTGATTTGGCGGGAGCAGTTAAAGTTCTCTCCAAACCCTAGTAAACAGCTATGTCCTGGGGGAAGGTACCCCAGAACATAGCAGGTGCCGACCATGGAGGGTGGCGGGCCCCAGGACCAATATTGGCTCCAGAGAGGGGAGGCTGCATGGCCCCCCTCCTTTCACGCAGAAGGGCCTGCCCCAGGGAGTTGGCAGTCCCCGGGGCTGAGGACTCCCTCCCATTTTCCAATTGCAATTTGGCCCAGTGAGGTGGTGATCCCGGTGGCCAGTGGGTCCATGAGGCCCCCCATTTGAAACTCAATTATTTAAGCCAGCACCTGGGGGCTAAATATTAGAAGTGTGAGAGGCCTTGTGTATTTTTTTTCTTTTCAGCAGGAGCCGTGGCTGCAGTGTGGCTCCTACCGAATTCTTTTTTGAAAGAAAATTATTTTTTACCCTGGCTGGCAACTACAGGGTGAATGTTCACCGAATTAGAAAAAGGCACATCTCTGGACCAAGAGCTACCTTTAGGCCAAATTTGGTATAATTCATTCAGCAATTTGGGCTGTAGCTGTGTTTAAAGTTCCTATTGGAATTAGCATGGGAAAAACACGTTTTGGGACCCCCTTTTTCTCGGCTTGCTTAACGGATCACCCTGAAACTTTCAAGACCGCAATCTGAAGTGAATGTCAAACTAGTTTAGAAAAATTTGTTGGGATTTGTCAAAGTAAACCAAAGTTATTTGTAAAACAGAAAACGCTTTTCCGATGGAAACTAGGTTGTAACTACCTACTGGCGACCGTACATGCCATGTACATGCCTTTACAACAAAAAACTAAGATAATGTAAGTATTTTAGAGGTAATTATAAATCCTTTTAGTTAGTTATAGTTAGGACCATGTTTCCATAGGTAAAGCGTTTTTTGACTTGCCTATATCTTTGGCATTGTTGGACAAATCTTGACAAAATTCTCCAAAAAAGTGTTTCTAGTTGTGCATGGAAAGTTTCAGGGCGATCCGTCAAACAGGGTCCATAAAAAAGGTGTGGTCAAAACAAGTGTGTTTCCCATGTCAATTACCACAGAAATTTTTAAAACGACTACAGCCCTAATTGATAGATGAAATTACATCAAATTTGACAGATGTTAGCTCTTGGTCCAGAAAGAGTGCTTCTTGTTATTTGCTATAAATCTGTTCAGTAGTTTTTAGAGTTATTAAAAGAAATCGAAATTTGTATATCTAGGGATGCAGATTGTTTGAGGATTCGACAGTCCCCAGGCTGATATCTGATTTCGGCCAACACTTCATCCAGGAAGTGCTGGCAGCCATCTTGGGGCTCTGCTTCCACCAAGCCCTGTCAGTGCAAAAAAGTATATTTTTTTGTTTTTGCCACAAAATCGTGACACAGTTGTAAAAGCTGTAGCAAAAACAACAACAAAGAATCACAGGCTCCTGATCTTCTCTGAAGATTTGTCCTCAGGTGGGCCAAGTCCTCTGATTTTTTTACTGAAAAAAAGGAGGGGGCGTGCAGACCCTCCCCCTCCCCCACCCTTTGTACAAATGGTCCCCGGGTCCACACCTCCCAAGGGCATGTATATAAAATTTAGATGGGGGACGCACGCCCCCCCTTTTTCTGCGATATATGGCAGCGGGGAACCACTACCGCCCCTGGGCCTGACAATGCAAAGTAAAGTTGGGGGCTGCATGGATCTTTTTCTAGAGCCATTATTGGCCTTGGGGATCACCATCCCGAGGGCCAGCTACCTATGTCTTGGGGTGCCCACCCCTGGGACATAGCAGTTTGCTTTTTTTGGGGAGAAGCTGTGACAGCTCCCGCCAAGTGAGAGCAAACATACCTTTGCTTCCAGCACGTTGGAGCTGTGAAACCGCTCAGGCTTGGTGGAAGCAGAGTTTTTATCAGTATACCTGCCCGCTATTATACGGGCAAGGAAACAGATGCTTGCTCCTACACCCAGGAAGTTGCATATTTAGAAGCTTCCTGAATGAGAAAGCAATGCTGCCTCCAGCACGAGCTGGGGAGCTGTCTAGGATTACGAGGGCCTTGAGGCTTCCCCCGCGGTCCCCATCATAGATCACTGGGTGGACTCCCAGAGCACTCAAGGAGATGTCGCTGGGCTTCAGGGGATGGGGTTCAAAGGTCCGAAATCAGCCCAGGGAGGAGGACCGTATGGCTTCACTCCCCCATTAAATTTTGGCCGGAGCCGGAGGATGATGTCTCGGGCCGAAATCGGTCCAGGGACCAGGGCCTCACTGCTGCCTTCCCCCATTGAATTTTGGTTTAAGCACCAGGGGTTGGGGTTCCTGATACCGAAATTGGCCCGGGGAGGGGGCTCTGTGGCCCCCGTCTCATTACAAAAGAGGGCAAAATGGAGGGAAGAAAAACATGCAGAAAAGGCAAAACCGAGGGCAGAAAAATGAATAGAAAGGTAAATCAGAGGGCAGAAAAAAAGCAGTGAGGGAAGAAAAACAAGCAAAAAAGGCAAAATTGAGGGTAGAATAACTATCAGAAAAGGCAAAATAGAGGGTAGAAAATGAACAGAAGTAACAAAACAGATGGTAGAAAAACGAGCAGGAAAGACGAAACAGAAGGCAGAAAAACTAGCAGAAAAGGCAAAATAGGGCAGAAGAGGACAAAACAGAGGGCACTCAGACACTCACACATCTACTCATAAACCCACTGGGGGATGGGGTCACCAGGGCCGAAATTGGTCTGGAGACCAGGGTCACGTGGCTCCCATTGAATTTTGGTTGGGCCCCAGGGAATGGGGTTCCTGACACCAAAATTGGCCCGGGGAGAGTACCCTGTGGACCCCTCCCCATTACAAAGGAGTGCAAAAAATGAGCAGGCATACCAAAACCAAGGGAAGAAAAACAAGCAGAAAAGGTCAAACAGAAGGCAGAAAAACAAGCAGAAGAGGCAAAATGGAGCAGAAGAGGGCAAAACAGAAGGCAGAAAAGGGAGCAGTGAAGGCAAAATAGTGGTTAGAAAACAAGCAGAGAAGGGAAGATTGAGGACAGAAAAACTAGCAGAAAAGGTAAAACAGAGGTCAGACAATGAGCAGAAGAGAAAGAACAGAGAGCGGACAAACAAGCAGAAAATGCAAAATGGTGGGCTGAAAAACAAGCAGAAGTGGCAAAACAGAGGGCTGAAAAACAAGCAGGAAAGGCAAAACAGAAGGAAGTAAAACTAGCAGAAAAGGCAAAACAGGGCAGAAGAGTACAAAATAGAGGAAACTCAGACACTCACACACCTACTCACAAACCCACTCATACATCCACTCACAGATCCACTGAGACCCATGCACCCACTCATAGACCCACTCAGACACTCCTACACCCACTCACAGACACACTCACGCAACTACTCACAGACCCACTCATTGACATGCACCAACTCACAGAACTAGTCAGAGACTGATGCACCCACTCTTGGACCCACTCATACTCATGCACTCACTCACAGACCAACTCAGACTAATATACTCACTCACAAACCCACTCAGAGAGACACACACTCACTCACAGACCCACTCAGAGACTCATGGACTCGCTCAGAGACTGACGGAGGCACTCGCAAACCCACTGAGACACTCGCGTAACCACTGAGACACCCAGTGAGACACTTATCCAGCCACTCCCAGACCCACAGAGACACTCATGCACTCACTTGCACGCTGACCCTCAAAGGTTACAGGTTATAGTTGGGAAATAAAATTTAAAAGATCTTAGGAATTCACTCAAAAACCGAAGATTACAGGGATGTTATAGTTTGCAAATAACATTAAAAAACCGTAGAAATTCACTGAAAAAAACAATGGTTAAAGGGACATTATAGTTAGGCTTGGAGTTCACTCGTAAAAAACTATTGAAATTAGCCAACAATGGTTACCTGCGCTACTCATAACTTATGCCCTGCAATGCACTGCTTATGACTTTACATTTTACATCACTAATGACACGGTCAGTGAGGTCACTGATGACATCTCAAATGACATCTTTAATGACATCGTGGATGACATCATCCACTGAGTGTGAGTGTTTTTAAAAGTTTGTTCAATTTAAAGATATTTGCTAAACTACTACATAAGTTAAATTAGTATACTTTCTGTAGCTAAACTACAATGAACAATGCTACATTGAACGTAGCCCATCCATGTTCATTGTTAAACAGGAGACCCATTTAAAATTATTGCTACCCTGTCACAATTGACTCATAGCTTTAAAACAAAGATGATCCAAGACACAAACATGAGCACGCTAGCCTTTTTTGCCTGAGCCGCCACATATTCAATACAAAAAGTGAAAGAGAAAATAGAATAATTTGGTTCACGTCGCTTCTGAGGATCCTGATTGCAGTTCTAAAGCCTCTATTCCCCAAATTGTGACAAAGCTGTAGGCTCCACTTCCTTCTGTGCCCGACATAAAGCAGACAGAAAATCACAACACAATCAATTGTATTGGCCACCTGGGGAAAGAAGAGGCACTTCCCATCTGACTTATTAGATGCATGCTGCCACTTAACCGTGACTGAGCAAAGAGGCAGTGTCTCATACCGAAATTTCATATATAAAGTTTAGGCTAAAGGAGGCTTAATCTCATCTAAATACCTTTCTGCACATAACCATGCTTATAGTCAAAGAAGGCAGAAGTAACAGTGCCCACCCTTGAATGACCTAAAGTGTTATTATCTATGTATCGCCAGTAAAAGCACTTAAAATATTTTTTGACATCCCAATAGCTTCCGCATTGATGGTCCTGAGGTTTCCACACCCCATATCAGTCAGTTGTCTTTGGACAAAGCTGATCCAGGGAATTTTAGAAGGTCAAGGTAGCATCATGACATCTACCAGTATGACAATACATCTGAAATTGGTCAGATCCTGTGTCAGTATAAAATTGGTGTGAGGCCCACTTTGTCAGAGAGGGGTCTAAGGCCCACATCAAGCCGTAAGGGAGTAAGGGCCTCATGTAGGTAAATATCATTTACCGATTCTAAAATACAGAATTTTACTGATTCGGTATTTTAGAATCGGTAAATGCTAGGTAGCAAAAAAATCGGTAAGTATTACCGAATCGGTACGATTCGGTATTTACCGAATCAGTATTTACTGATTCGGTAATTCCCATTCATTCCTTTGGGCTTGGAGGCCCATTGAAATTAATGTGAATTACTGAATCGGTAAATGCCGATTCAGTAAAATAGGGAAACATTCAAGGGTGGCAGGGTGTCACATTGACATCCTGTTGCACCCCTGAATAGTAATTGTGTGCACATGTGGCACACATACATGCCACTTGGCACTTTTGAAAATGCACAGATTTGCATTTTCAAAGGTATTCGTTATTTACCACCAACTAGTAGTTGGTGGTAAATAACGAATCCTTACAGCACATAAGCACTCTTAAAAGTGCTTCCTACATGCCATTTACCGATTCGGTAAATACCGAATCGGTAAATAATGATTCGATAAATACCGATTCACTGGCAGATGCATCAACTTAGCCTTTTGCTATTCCTAAATAGCGATTTTTAAGGAATCGCTATTTAGGAATAGCAAAAGCCTATGCATGTAGGAATCGCTATTAAAATAGTGATTCCTTAACATTCCTTAATTGCTACTCGCAAATTGCTAGCCGCAATTAAGGAATGCTGTCCCATTCATTCCTATGGGCCTATAGGCCCATAGGAATGTATTGGAGATTGCATGAGCAATTTGCGAGTACCAGTAGATACTCGCAAATTGCTCATGCAATTTCAAGGGTGCAAGGGTGTCAAAATGACACCTTGTTGCATGCCTGAAATTGATTTATGCACATATGTTGCACACACACATGCCCTAAGAGCATGTGTATGCGCAACATGAAACTTTGAAAAATGCACAAAAGTGCTTTTTTCAAAGTTTTAGCAAATAACCATGAAGTCCAATTTCATGGTAATTTGCTCCCCCTATTAGCGAATTCGCTATTTTTTTGACTTTCATGCATTGCATTTAAGGAATCTCAATTTGGGATTCCTTAAATGCAATCACAATTTAAGGAATCTCAATTTAGAGATTCCTTAAATTGCGATTTTTGCATTTGGGATGATGCATCCCAAATGCAAAAATACCGGGAGCAAAGGGGCAGATTCTGAGAATCTGCCCTTTTGCTCCCGGTATTTACTTTGATGCATATGCCTGTCAGTATTTACCGAATCATCCCTTACATCAGAAATGGCTCAATACCGGTCGGTAAGCCTGAAATTTACTGAATTTCGGGTTTACCGATCGGTAATGGGCCATCTACATCGGGCCCTACGTGCTAACAGAGAAATGCATGAGGAGTCACAGAAACTTATTTTCGATGTTTCAAAGCTTCTGGCATCCATGTGGCCCCAGAGTTCCCCACCATGAAATGTTGCCCCTAAGACTTGAAGATTATACATTTGTAGAGGTGGGACACTGGGGGGGGGAACAGGTTAACCCCATAAATACCTTATTATACCCCCTGTATATTGCTTTGTCTTAAGTCCACACTTTTGGATAGGTTGGGGTCCAATAAAACTGTTCTGCATTGTGAACCCCCGGTATTCAAATGTGTCGACTCTCTCCAGAGGGACACCATTGAAAATCAGAAGGGAACGACCAGATGAACAAGGATTGAATAATATATACTTGGTATTACTGAGATTAATCTTGAGGCCTCTCTGTTTGCAGAACATTCCAAATTGGTCCAAAATCTACTGAATCCCCATCAGGGATTTGGAGATCAGAAGTGTGTAATCTGCAATCAAGTGGGCCAGGACCTTTCTATTTGTGAGCATCGTTGTCATACAACCCAGGCTGTAACCCTAAATCATTGATTTATAGAAGACAAAGGGTTGGGGCTAGCACACATCCCTGCCTCGCCTCCCAAGTGATGGGGATTGGAGTTGTCATTTTAACCTGTGGGCTACATCTGACCTGAGCAGAATTGTTGGAGTGGAGCCTGAAGATAATAACAAGAAGGTATTTCAGTAAACCCAATTCCATCATACCCTTCCACAACAATTCCCAGGGTACAAAATCAAAAACAGATTGAAGATCCATGAACATTGCATATAGGCAAACACCCCTCAAAGGAACATATTTCAAATAATTTAGTTGGAGGCAAAATACCTGCTCAGTGGTGCTAATACCATCCCTGTAACCAGCCAGCAAGGGCGTCAGCTGTCCCACATCTGGCAGCCAGCGCTGTAATCTTTCAAGTAAAATCCTGCAAAAAATGTGAGCTATCACTCAAATAATAGGCCTAAAATTAGAAGGGAGGTCCCCTATCCCTTTTTTATAGACCCTAATTATCTTGGTCCCAGCCCATAATTGAGGCATGGTGAACCACTCAATATAGAATCAAAAAACAAAGCAAACTAAGGGATCCAGATATTCTTCTCAGCTTTAAAAAGATCGCCAGAAATGTTGTCTAGGCCAGGTGCTTTGTTAGAGGTGGAATCACTGCACCAAAAATATCTCCTTCTACTTGTCCAGCACTAGTTCCTCTTTTGGGTCTAGACTTCTGTTTCCCCACAGGATCATCAAAATGTTCCACATGATACGTTTTTGGGGAAAACTATACCTAAATAACATTACCATACCATCCTTTGAGCAACGTAAAATAAGCATATGCTCCCCAAACATCATAAACTCCAGGAATAAGAGGATCTTTACTTGCAAATATTAAATGTCTACATATTGTCCCTTTGTGTTTCCAATCTAAACTCGGTGCACCTTGATTTCCTGCCACTTGATGCTCAATTTCTTCTCTAGCCCAATTTGAGCTTTCTTTGATTTAGATTCCATCACTCTCCTTTTCTCATCAATGGAATGTATACATCTCTTCTCTACATTGGTTAGGCACAAGTCCATTCCATTAGCATAAACAGTGTCTAGTGTCATGGTAAGGTTAAAGAATCCTTCAACTCTCTCTATATTTTTATTTTGAGGGTGACGATTTAAGTGATTAAGTATGGTAATTTCTGAAAAAAGATTAAGGGTCGGATTATGAATAATATATATGCTGGGAAGCACGGGATGCTGCTTGACCTTCTCTACCATAAACCGATGCTGCACTGCCTGTAAGTACTGTGTCACCTTAGGGAGTCCCAGTCCCCCTCTGCGCTATGGATGAGGTGTTGATGCATGCAAGGCCTCATCCAATCCCACAAGAACTTATCCCTTTCTACTTGTAGAGTCTGCAGTTTGTTGTGAGGATGGTCCTGGACAAGGACTGGAACACAAATAAAACCTTGGGCGAGATGGTAAATTTTAGCGCCACCGCACGTTCCAGCCAGGAGAGACGGTACTGTCAGCAGGTGCTTAAGTCTACACTCTCTTTTATAAGAAGAATTCTGTCGTCCATCTCAGCTGTATTTGACGCAGTGGGGACAGGTTGCACACCCAAGTATGGAATGGATGTTTCAGTCCACTTGATTGGACAGACATTGAGCACATAGCTGATTCTTATTGGCCTGGGTTACCATTAACTTTAGGACCCGTGATTTTTGTAGACTTACTTTAAAAGGTTATTTTTCACCAAAACGTGTAGCTCAGTTATCAGAGTGGGCAGCAAGGCCATAGGGTTCGACAGTTCTACTATCATGTCATCGGCATAGAGGCTGATAGGGTGTGTGTTTCGCTACCCAAAATTAACTCAGGTGATGCTTGGGTCCAGGGCCGGCTTTAGGGCGGTGCAACTGCACTGGGCGCTGACTTGGAAGGGGGGCAATGACCTCAGGGGTGCGCTGTGTTTAGCAATAACTTAAGATTTAAAAGTGCCTGCTGCAGAGTTCCTTGTGTATCCAGCTTGCAGGCAGCAATAAAAATGTCAAGATCCCTCTTGCGATTAATACTCCTGCTTGAGAGAGACATTGGAGGATTTTCTAGTGTTAATATGCCTGCTGCAAATAACAGATCTGTATGTTTATGGGGATAGCTGAGTGGATTAGTAAAACCAGCCGTGAACAGCACTTTAAAGCAAATGAAATGTGTGTGAGAGAGGGGCTATGGCGCGATGAGGGGACATTTTGTCAGGTGGTAGTGAGGGAATCCAAGGAGAAGGTCGTGGAGGAGGAGGCCCCCAAAAAAGATGGTCGCACCGGGGGCACCACCACCGCTAAAGTTGGCCCTGCTCAGGTCTGTCCGATTGCTTTGGCCTAAAGTCTCCATATATAGGGCAAATATGAGCAGGGACAGTTGGCACCCTTGCCACATTTCTCTCTGGGAATGAGTCTGAAGAGACCTTATTCACCCGCACCAAGGCCCTGGGCATGCAGTAAGTGCTAAATACACATCAGAATAAACTTGCTCTCAAAGCTGAGATGTTTCATGGTACCAATTAGGTATGGCCAATGGACCCTATCAAACACCTTTTCAGCATCGATCACGAGCAGCAGTGCCTCTCTGCGAGAACTCTGAAGTTTATCAATGATATGGATTATTTGCTTTGCATTATCCCTGCAATTCTTTTTCAGACTAAAGCCTTCCTGGCCCAGGTCCACCAGGCTAGGCATATTGGGGTTCAGTCTAGCTGCTAGAATACTTGTGTAATGTTTAGCGTCTATGTTAAGCAACAAGATAGGTCTATATGAGCTGCATAACTGCTTTTGTTTCCCAGGCCTAGGGAGGACAGTGATAGAAGCCTATGGAGCATGGACTAGGTGAGAGTCTCACTGTTTGCAAAGGTGTTGAAAAATCTGGTGAGAACCGGGGCCATGACGTGACACAAAATCCTGTATAATAATGGCATGTAGTCTTTGGGGCCAGGAATTTAGGGCAGTTGAACGCTGCTACCGTCAAGATCACTTCCTCTGTTCCTATTGGCTTTTCTAGAGATTCTGTTTGTGACAAAGTGAGTTTGGTCACATGTGAAGTTTTCAGGTAAGTTGCAGTCATTCAGGCCATGCGAGGAGTAAAGAGTGTGATATACGCCCAGGAGACAGACACAATCTGCGTATCCTCGCTCCCCTTTGCTTCTAATATGATGCGCACTCTGCCATTATTAATCTTGGGAACAACAGGGGTTAGGTCCTTTACGTGGTGGGGGCTAGACCCTATATAAATCGCATTCAACACACAGTGCCCACACCACAATTACTCAATACCTGTTTTTAAAGGGTAAGAAACCAATTTATTGTCACTTCCCTATACGGCGTTACTTTGTGTCCATTATTTTATATATTTTTCATATTTGCAAAAAATCATAGCAGAAAAAAGACAATAAATTCAAATATTTACAAGGCTAAATAGACTTTCTACATACATTAAAGACAAACATTATTTACACATTAGAAAACATTTCAACATCAAGCATTACAAAAAAATTATAATAATTATGTCACAAACAACAATTATTACAATCAATTGATGAGAGAAACTAAGTTTGGGGGGAAAAATGTAAGTAGCTCAATGACTTATAGACACATGAATACTGGACCAGCCGGTCCTAGTATCTTAAAAATGGTGATTTATTTCTCCCAAACAACACTGCCGACGCGTTTCAAGACCAGGCGCAAAGTCACTGGTCTGTCATCAGGGCTGTATATTCTTGGTCTGTCATCAGGGCTGTATATTCTTTGTATCTGCCAGATGCAAAGACATTGTTTTACTTAACCTAGCATGTGGATTCCTTATTTCCATACAATGGCTACAAACAGTTCTGGGCTACATGCCAATTCTGTTTGAAGGAGGACTTCGTGAAGGGTCTTGTGGTGGTCCTGTTGCTAATTAATGTGGCCAGACAGAGATGCCTAAAGAGATTTTTTAAGATGTGTGTAAGTTGCAATTTTATCCGTTCGTTTCTCTAGTTACGAGAACAGATCAAAAGTGGAGGGGGAAGCGTACCTTATTCTTTAAGAAATGCCGGATTGCGGCGGAATCAATTGTGCGGCGTGACCATCAGGGTTAGATCTACAATGTGGGGCAAATTTGCGTTACTAGCGAGGCAGCGTACAACCAGTGTGTCACGTTAGATAAAATCTAACAATCAAGGAAGGTAGCCTACCTTCGTTCGTTTTCTTGTTCTCAAAAGAAAGGAGTGTCACTGTCACCGTCCTGTTGAAAACAAAACGCGACCTTAGCGGTATATTCAAGCGTATGGTGGCGCAAGTCTAACGCTTAGTAAAGCAGTATGGGCGATTACCTGCTACTCAGCCACTGCTCGATAATGCTGGGGTCTGCTTTCTCTCAGTAAAGATGGCCGCCGCTATTTCCTGTTTGCTTTATGCTCAAACCTGAGCGGGTGCATTCTGGGACTTGTGGTCCCATATCTTTCAGACAGCTAACAAATGTACCCGGAAGGTACGCAAATGAGCGTCCTATTTCTGGCACATTAACATATTAAAATTTGTGTTTAATAAAGGGCAAATTGGTGCTCACCCCCGGATATATTAGAACTGGTGTAGATATTGAAGCAACATATGACTCTAGCAGCCTGTAATTGTTTCACCATTCAAAGGACATCTCAAGGCCAAGGACCAAATCTAGTGTCAGTTTCATGAAATAGATCACAAAAACCAAAGGACAAACCAGGGATGTCAAACCGATGCAAGTCACGACGGAAGGGTTCCTTAAATTTAGTTATATATGCGCTATCTCAGACAGGTTGTTGAGGCCAGTCTGTGCGCTATTAAACTTTAGAATCAGATAGGCCTCTTTCTGTAGCAGAACGCGCTCGACGTCATGGCATTTGGACTTAGAATTCATGGTGTACAGTACAGACCATTTGAACTCTTGTTCGTTGTGGCCTTTTTCGCAAAAATGTTCAACCATTGGAGCAAACATAACTTGTCTCTTGATACGTGATCGGTGCTGGCTAATTCTTTGGTTCACTTGTTGGCTAGTTTTTCCAATATAAATTAATTGGCACGGACATAGTACCATGTACACAACATTCCTGGTTCTACAATTAGAGAACTCTTTGTGTCTCCACTTGATGCCTTGATGGACGAACTCATTGCCTTCAATTGTGCTGGGACAAGCGACACAGTTGCCACACTTGCGATGTCCCTCAATCGGCTTGAGGTTCCATTGCGACAATAGATCGCTTTTGGGCTTAGGGATGACTATGTCAGCCCGAATGAGTTCTTGGCCAATACTGCGATTCTTTCTGTAGGCAAAAATGGGTTTGGGGAACGGGCAGTTCAACCCCTCCAAAAGATGCCAGGTCTTTAGCACAGCTTGTCATAGTTTGTGTGTGTCAGGGCAGAAGGTTGTGACGCACACAAGTTTATTCAAGGGTGTGCGCTGTTTGGTTTGTAACAGGCATTCTCTAGGCGTATATTTAGCGCACTTAAGAGAATGTTTGAGGAGCTTCCTAGGATAACCCCGGTCTTGCATGTCACAGCAAATCGCTTGTGCGTGGCGCTCGTAGTCTTGTACATCAGAGCAATTGCACCTAATTCTTAGTAATTGCCCATAGGGCAAATTTGCTTTTAAACTGCGCGGGTGTGAACTCCTGTGGTGTAAAATGGTATTCCTGTCAGTGTCTTTCTTAAACAACGATGTTACCAACCGTCTGTCTTCGCATCTTAGCTCAATGTCCAAAAAGGTCGTGCGGCTAGAACTATTCTCTATTGAAAATGTTATGTCTCTGTGCCTTGTGTTAAGCCATCCGTGAAAGGCCATTAAGTCGGTCTGGCTCCCCTGCCACAGGAGCCAGACGTCGTCTATGTACGGGTACCACTGTATAATTTGTTGTCTGAAAGGGTTGTTGGTATCAACGAACTTTTCTTCATATTGCGCCATGAAGAGCACTGCCATTTCTGGGGCATAAGGGCATCCCATGGCGGTGCCCTTCACTTGCATGTAGAACTGGCCGTTGAAGGTAAAATAATTTCTCTTCAATGTTATTGCTGCCAGTTCCAAAATAAAGGCAGTAGGAACCCGATGTGGTCTTTCTCTTAGGTCCAGATATAGCTGCATGACCTCTAGGGCTTCTTCCTGGGGGATTTGGGTGTACAACGACGTGACATCCATTGTAACCATAATTTGTGATTGGGGATCAAAGCTGGTACCTTCGACTTTGTTCAAAAAGTCGGTTGTGTCACGCAAATAAGATTTAACCTGACACAAGAACGGCTTTAGAAAATAATCTACATATTGCGCTATCGACTCTAAACAGGAATCACAGCCCGAAACGATAGGACGTCCGGGGGGCTCTAGCAGGCTCTTATGTATCTTCGGAAGCAGATAAAGAACAGGGGTCCTAGGGCATTTCTTAGAGAGGTAGTCATACTCTTTATTCCCCAGGAAGCCACTTTCTTTGCCGAAGTCTAAAACTTTCGCAATTTGGCCCTGGATATCCTTAGTAGGATCCTCTGTTAGTGCACGGTACCAGATAGTATTGTTCACTTGCTTCTCACCCTCTGCCAGATACATAGGACGGGGCCAGATGACTATCGCCCCGCCCTTGTCGGCTGGCTTAATCACTATTGAAGGGTCTTTCTTAAGCGAACCGATTATGTTTCTCTGATGTTTACTCATATTTTGTTGAGTGAAGGTCTTGGCTTTCTCCATCTTGGTAATGGAAGACAGTAGTACCTGTCCAAAGGCTTGGACCTGTTTTGGAATATTAGTGTAAGGAACAAAATTAGATTTGTTCCTCAGGCCAGTAGTTTCTGCACTTGCAATCAATGGAGTATTGGCGAAAAACGCCTTCAGTCTAACCTTACGGCAAAACTCTATTGCCTCCATTTTCAATTTGGTGAAATCGGTGTTTCTACTAGGTACAAATTTTAAACCAAGATTGAGTACCGCTTCTTCCTCCATGGACAAAACTCTAGATGACAGATTGACTACAGTTGTAGAATTACCTATGACTTGTAGTTGCTGCTCCGGGTTCGCATTTCCCATGGTATCTTGTACCTGGGTTTTGTTTGTTTGCCCTTTTCTAAAAAAGTCATCTAGTGTTTTGTTCATGGAGGAAGAAGCGGTACTCCATCTTGTAATAGCACAGAGACTGGCCTCAACAACCTGACTGAGATAGCGCATATATAACTAAATTTAAGGAACCCTTCCGTCCTGACTTGCACCGGTTTGACATCCCTGGTTTGTCCTTTGGTTTTTGTGATCTATTTCATAAAACTGACATTAGATTTGGTCCTTGGCCTTGAGATGTCCTTTGAATGGTGAAACAATTACATGCTGCTAGAGTCATATGTTGCTTCAATATCTACACCAGTTCTAATATATCCGGGGGTAAGCACCAATTTGCCCTTTATTAAACACACATTTTATTATGTTAATGTGCCAGAAATAGGACGCTCATTTGCGTACCTTCCGGATACATTTGTTAGCTGTCTGACAGATATGGGACCACAAGTCCCAGAATGCACCCGCTCAGGTTTGAGCATAAAACAAACAGGAAATAGCGGCAGCCATCTTTACTGAGAGAAAGCAGACCCCAGCATTATCGAGCAGTGGCTGAGTAGCAGGTAATCGCCCATACTGCTTTACTAAGCGTTAAACTTGCGCCACCATACGCTTGAATATACTGATAAGGTCGCGTTTTGTTTTCAACAGGACGGTGACAGTGACACTCCTTTCTTTTGAGAACAAGAAAACGAACGAAGGTAGGCTACCTTCCTTGATTGTTAGATTTTATCTAAAGTGACACACTGGTTGTACGCTGCCTTGCTGGTAACGCAAATTTGCCCCACATTGTAGATCTAACCCTGATGGTCACGCCGCACAGTTGATTCTGTCGCAATCTGGCAGTTCTTAAAGAATAAGGTACGCTTCCCCCCTCCACTTTTGCTCTGTTCTCGTAACTAGAGAAACAAACTGATAAAAATTGCAACTTACACACATCTTAAAAAATCTCTTTAGGCATCTCTGTCTGGCCACATTAATTAGCAACAGGACCACCACAAGACCCTTCACGAAGTCCTCCTTCAAACAGAATTGGTATGTAGCCCAGAACTGTTTGTAGCCATTTTATGGAAATAAGGAATCCACATGCTAGGTTAAGTAAAACAATGTCTTTGCATCTTGCAGATACAAAGAATATACAGCCCTGATGACAGACCAGTGACTGTGCGCCTGGTCTTGAAACGCGTCGGCAGTGTTGTTTGGGAGAAATAAATCACCATTTTTAAGATACTAAGACCGGCTGGTCCAGTATTCAAGCATCTATAAGTCATTGAGTTACTTACATTTTTTCCCCCCAAACTTAGTTTCTCTCATCAATTGATAGTAATAATTGTTGTTTGTGACATAATTATTATCATTTTTTTGTAATGCTTGATGTTGAAATGTTTTCTAATGTGTAAATAATATTTGTCTTTAATGTATGTACAAAGTCTATTTAGCCTTGTAAATATTTGAATTTATTGTCTTTTTTCTGCTATGATTTTTTGCTAATATGAAAAAAATATAAAATAATGGACACAAAGTAACGCTGTCTAGGGAAGTGACAATAAATTGGTTTCTTACCCTTTAAAAACAAGTATTGAGTAATTGTGGTGTGGGCACTGTGTGTTGATTGCGATTATTAATCTTGGAGCACAATCATTGGCTAGTATTTTACCACATTTATTGCTTTCTATGTAGAATTTATGTTTGATATGCAGTAGAGCATATGCTGTTGTATGCAGACCCAAATGCTTAAGCTTTGTGCGCACTTTGTCTGGTTCACACCAGATCATGGGGGCGTCTGGAGTGCAGGTGTGCATAGGAAGTAATCTATGTTTGCATATGTTTTATGTGCTGCAGAGTAGAAAGTGAGGTCCCCACTGTCAGGGTGTGTGTGTGTCTCCAGAGTTCATCTAAGTTACCCTCCTGAAGCCAGGCCTGGCCCTTAGTTCAGAAAGCCTCCATCTGGCCAAAGCATGGACCGATCACTTGAGGTCATTGTTCACAAGCAGGTTCAGGTCGCCCCCCACGAGTATGGTCACAAACTGGTTCTGAGGCGTTTCTGTTAGAGCTCCAGTGGCAAAGCGTTCCTGAATCTCATTGGGAGCATAGACAGGCGCTATCTTAATGTGATACTACAACAAATGCCCACTTATTTCCGCTGTCTTGCTAATCACCTCCCTTCAGGAGTTCAGAGAAAACAGCTCAGCCACTCCTTTCTTCGCCGTCCCAGAGGACTGGAGTTGCTGAGAGTACCAAAGGGATTTTATCCTCTGCTCATCTTTTGCTATGAAGTGTGTTTCCTGGAGAATATATAACCCCCACTGCACTCCAGGAGGGACAAGATTGCGACCCTCTTAGTCAAGTGATGTAAGCCTCTAGCATTGAGAGAAATTAATGTAACATCTATTGTAGTGAGTTAGATTTTTCATTTTCAGCCTTGGAGTGAGGATGGCATGGGACAGATGAGGAGTGTCATATGCCGCTGTCTCAGTTCTGTGTGTGGTCACAAACTCAATTGAACTATATGACTAGATGTATTTATGGGAGTGTATTCCTGGAACAAACCTCCAACCAAAACAATAATAAACATAACAAGCCCATACCTAATGCCTGTTACTGTCATATTGTGTAGTGCTGATCTCCTGTGCAGATGGAAAATGTAGCCTTACTTCTCCTGCTATATAATTTCCTCATTCTTTTTAATTGCCAAATGGATTATGCAAGTAATATGCAGAAATATCTGCATAGATAATTTGAGCAACACATAGGCCCTGATTACGACCCCACTGGCATTGTGTCAGAATGAAAACTGACCTTCTAGTAGTCTGCAGTTCTATCCAAAGAATTTGGATGCAACCGCCCATGAGTTGGTCGTAGACATCCATTTGCAGCCTAATACAGCTTGTGCAGCAGGCGATAAACAGCAGCTGCACAACCCACATAGATGTCTACAGACTTCCATGCACTGTGAGCCAGGCACCTCTTAGCGAAGGCGGCAGAAGGACGGGGGTCCTGCTAGGTGCCCCCAAAGTCTGTTTCTGACAGCCTTTCAATGTCGGTCGGACTGCCATTGAAAGGCTGCGTGAAACGTGCATCGTAATCCCTATGGCAGTGCCTGAGCAGGCACCGCCCCCTTGTAGGGGATTACCTTCCACCAGCTGACCACACAGGCTCCTTGAGCCTATTGGATATGCAGCGTTCGGTCCCAGTCTCCGACCGGTGCATCATAATTAGGGCTCCCGGTTTTCCGTTTTTACGGATATTTACATATAAATACAGACGGAAATGTATAATTCCTTTGTCTGTATTTATATATAGAAACGGCAAAACACTGGTAAATGTTGCTGCGCTGCTGCTGCCTGAATTCATTTTAATCCCTTCCAATCAGTCTATTGGCGCCCTCGTGTGGACAAATTGGCACAGGGTAGAGGATCGTGTTCAGTCATCATGTGCGTGAGGGGGAGGTGGGGGCTGTTTATTTTGTAATTACTGTGTGTGCTGAATGCCACAGGGTGCCTTAGTTTATCGCGGTGGTGGAGGGAAAGGGCCCGCCGTCGCGCCATTCCACGATTGATGGCCTACTTAGCATGAGGTTAATGCTAAGTAGGCCCCCGCAGGCATGTCGTTGCAGAAAAGTTGTCAAGAGAAGGTGGAGGTAATTTTGATTGCCCCATATTGGCCTCGCTGTCCATGGGTTTCATTGATCGGTCACTTAATGCATATTTGATTTTTAAGGGCTGTTTTTATATTGAGGTCATACCCTTCTACCATATCAGCCCAACGGAAAGCAACTGGGAGTTTTAGCAAACCATCTAAGAATAACACTAAGGTCATTACTGTGTATTTCTGTACTTGGTCAACACAAGCCCTTTTCTTGCACTCATGGTTTACGGTATTTTCGGTATATTAACCGGTATTACTGCATTTCGCAACATCTGCAGGGATTTTAGTGATGTGCGGTAATGTAAATATCGCAAATGTCCACCTGTGTTTCACATACCGGCCCCCTAATAGAGCTGCATTTAAACAATTTTCTTTTATTGGGGGCTGCTGAAGCGATCCCACGCTCACCTTCTGAGTAACTAATGTAATAAATTAATGACCCAAATTCAGAGAGAAAACAGAGCCCTTTCAGAGCAGCATCGGCAGAGGATCATGTAGAGTCATCATGTGGGTGAGGGAGAGGTGGGGGCTGTTGTTTATTTTGAAATTACTGTGTGTGCTGAATGCCACAGGGTGCCTTAGTTTATCGCGGTGGTGGAGGGAAAGGGCCCGCCATCGCGCCATTCCACGATTGATGGCCTACTTAGCATTAACCTCAAGCTAAGTAGGCCATTAATCGTGGAATGGCGCGACGGCGGGCCCTTTCCCTCCACCACCGCGATAAACTAAGGCACCCTGTGGCATTCAGCACACACATAACAAAAATATGGCTGGGGTGACAGTCAACACAATATGGATCCCTTCTTTGAAGTGAACAGGGAATGGCGCGATTAGAACGTAATTGCAGTTTTCATGCTGCAGTGTGTCAGAAATCTCTCAATTCGTATTTAATGCACCAGTTTATCTAATGTTTCAAACGTTATTGCATTCTAAATGGGTATGCAACTATTTTCATTTTACACACTTAATGTTCAAATGATCCTGATTCTGCAGCACATGGAATGGCAAAGGTTTCTCAGTGTTCACAAACCCAAGCCTATGAAATAATTTGTAAGAAAAATTGGTTGACAATAGATCAGGCAGTCGTACTACAGTCTCTTTGCATTACACCAGGGAGGGGGGGATAGGGGTCAGATGTACTCGAGAGGCTTGTACTACAATGGCAAAGTTTTAAAGTTTTCAAATGAATGTATTGTGTTGACCAATAACAACCGGGCGCAGGTGTGCATTGTCAATTTAAATAAATGTGGAAAAATACTAGCTGTAGCTTCGTCTTTTGCTTGTGGCAAAAATAAATATGGATAAATACAGAAAAAATGCCCCAAAAATAAATATGGATAAATACAGACGGAAATGGCAAAAAAATAGATACCATAAAACCGGAAGCCCTAATCATAATGCAGCGGTGGGACTCCAGGTTGTGATCCGACCAACATTGTAATCGGCCCCATAGTGTGTTCCCTTGATTGTCTTTCATATTGATTATGGTATGTGCTTGCTTGTTGTCCCCATTTTTACACACCCTCAAAAAATGCCCTCTATTATTACAATTTCTGCACATTCTAGAGCAAGCGGGACAGTTAGGATGGTTGGAAAAGTGGTTACCATTGCCACACCTAAAATACATCTTTGTTTGATTGTCCGTGGGGTTGAAGGATTTGCTTTCGGTTTCCCTTAATGCACCATCTGATGCAACTCTTTGACTTTGCCAGTCTCAATATTCACTTGCAAATCTTTGATCTCTTCTACTATGTCTTCAAGTATGGGGTGTTTCATCCCCTTAGTGCACTCAGCTGTGTCTTCTACACTCTTGGCAATTTCTTTTTTAGGTCGAGCTGGAGAAAGCAATGCGAAGCATTGCGTCCAGCGAAGTATCGTATGTTGCCAGTTTCTGGGAATCTGAGACGGGGGATGTGCACGCGGCGATTTCACTTGGTGGGCGCACACGCCCAGGCCTGCGCCGTGCACATCTCCTGTGTCAGATTCACAGCCTACTAGCCTCTCGCCTCTCTCAATGACGTGCACACATAGCCACACTCATGCATGCGCACACACACACAAACACCCATACACCCACGCAGGCACAATGCATCAGGATGCACTTACACAGACACACAGCCCCACATATACACACGCACAGCTAACAGACACACAGTCACACACATACATACACACGCACAGCTACACACACGCACCCACACAGCTACACCCACACACACACACACCCCCCCTGCTGCCACCCCCACTACAACTAAGCCCCACTTACCGCATCGGCGCAACTCCGGACTTCAGCCGCCACCGTGGGGCTCTACCTCGGGCATGGGAGCCCCGCGTCACCACTGCTCCTCTCCTGGCCAGCCACTCTGTGGGCGCGAGCTTCCAGCAGGAAACGGAAGTCCTGCCCCACACGCACATCTTGCTTTAAAGGGAGTTTGAACAACTGCACAAATCTAATCTAGCACACCGCAGCATTGGCTTTCCTCCAAAATAAACCATTGTATCTCCCTCACAGGCGGACCCGGGTCAGGTACGTTTTTTATTTTAATTTTAAACCAACTCTCCCGGCCCCCACCTGCGAGTATTGCCAGTCGCCACTGGTTCAGTTTGAGGGGCTTGCGGTGGCGCTGACACAGGTCTTCAGAGTCTTCTGGTGGAAGAGACATCCTCGGTGTGATCTCCGCCAGGTTAGAGAGCTGCACGTTCCCGGGGAGGTCAGTCTTTCTTGTACACTTTTCCCTGCACTTGGGACAGCGACGAGTCGGTGCAGAGACGTCGCTTTCACTTCTGAAGGGCGGGTGCATGCTTGAGATCATGGGATACCATGTGCACATTGCACTTGTCTGATCACATTCTGGGATGGAAACAAGGAGCCGTATTTTCACCAAAAGCTTCTTGAAATCAGTTATTTCAGTTTAAACCTGAGTTCACCCACATTTCACCAAGCCATGCCTTCCCTCGCCCCCACTGCAGGATGTGTCCACGTCACGCAGGGGCCTCCTGCCTTTAGATAAGGCCATCACCTCGTACCTTCGGGCGATGCATGGATGTGCGTGCACTAGTGCACGCTCATTCCCCCAGATCTACCTCCCAACGTGTACAGCAATAATGAATAACCACCAGGTTACAGAGTAGCGTGCCACCTGCCATCAACACCTGATCATGTTTATGCTTATGTTTATGTTTTTGAGATTTTTATTGCGCGCAAATACCCGAGGGTGTCTCGGCGCATATCGGACTTCCTGAGATGAAAGCTACCATATGAATCATTGATCGAATAACCAAGTTTTCAGGAGTTTGCGGAAGATGGTAAGGGTGGGACTGGTTTTAATGAGCAGAGGAAGAGAGTTCCACAGCCTGGGGGTGGCTACTAAGAAGCGTCTGTCTCCCCAGCTGGTGGTTCTGGTGCGTGGGACAGCAAGAAGATAGGTGCCAGCAGAACGAAGAGATCTTTGCGGAGCATAGATTCGAAAAGCATCTTTAAGGAACCTTGGTCCAGAGTCATGGATGGCATGTGGTAGTAGGAGCTATATAAATGTAATTACAATACAGTACAGCGCCTCCATGTGCACATTCATTATATCACTTTTCCCTCATTTCCTTTAAGCTCGTAAGGATGTGCATCCACCTAAAGATACTATAACCACAGCTCACGCTATTAACCTTCCCTTAACCCTAATGTTAAAGCGAACTGTAACTCTGGCCTGCCTTGTACCATAACCCTTCCTTTACTCCCACCGCTCCCCATAGCCTCTCCCTTTACTGTGAGCACAAAGAGAAGGTGCTGTGGGAGCGGGCATATCTTTGCTTAAAGTGTGCAAGAACACCTTTTTGGTCGCATTGTGGGTACTGGGTACACAGGTACGTGCAGTGCACTTAGAAGAGGCACAGGGTGTAGTCACTGGTGCTACAGTGCTACAGAGCACGGCGGAGGGGACCGGCCAGGCTACACTGGCTGCAGGGGGTCTCGGAGAGTTTGTGTAGGATTGGCGCACCAAGGGGTGTGCATTAAGGAGAAACAAACACCTCTTTCCTTACGCTGACCCCGAGGAGAGTTGTTACTCGCTGGCGCTGCAGACCTGAGGGGAGGCGCCTGCTGGTTGCACATGGCGTGGGCTGTGTACATTACTAGATAACTGCTTGCACTTAGTCCATGGTGGGGTTGGTGGCACCTGCCTGCATGCAGTGGCCGGCTTGCGATGTAGACACCTGCCGGAAGGGGCGGGATGGGGCTGAAAAGTGTCCTGTGCCATGCTGATGTGACTAAACAAAGTGACATGCTAATGAAAAAGACACATGCCTGCACACAGTGGTCTGTTATTTAACCCACACACGCAGGGGCAGGCTAGTGCAGCAGCCAGGCCCCTGCATGCACGTCATGGTAGGTTAGCAAACCCCTGCATGCACAAAGCATGTGGTCAGTGCAGTAGACACCAACCTGCATTGAGTAGCTTTTTAATGGAGTAGGCAGGGCTTTAATTGGGCTGTGTCTCACCGGAGGCCTCGAAACGCCTCTATTGGGATCTGTTTTGTGCCCTGCCGAAAATAAAATGACACTGCTAGCAAGAACAAGGAATGGGTTGTTTTGAAGCAGCACACACCGAGACTGAAGCGGCTCTGCTACCTTGGGCTTGAAGTGCAGTACAATAAATCACTGCATGAATTATGTCTAATCGGCTACCATTTCTATGTATGAGTGTGTCTCAGTCACCGAGTGTGTTTTAGCCAATGAGTGAATTTGAACCGTGTAAGTTACTACACGTTTGCGTGAGTGATTGTGCAATTATCTGTGTGTGCAAGCCTGTATGTGTGCAGAAGTGGCTAGGGAGTTATATAAGTGTGTGTGTTTGTTTTTAGGTGTATGTGGAGGACTGTGCTATGTGTATGTCTGGCCATAGCACCATGGGCACAAATCTGCCGACAGTAAAAAATTCGGGGGACAAGAGAGTGGTGAGTGGCACTGTTCTTTTTCCACATTAGGTTTTTGGCTAGCCTCATGCCCAGCCCATCATGTTTCTTTCCAGTCTTAGTCATTCGACGATGTAAGCATCACAGGAGTTGTAGCCTTTGCTGACTTATATCACATAGGCTAACACACCGGTAACAATGATTTCTAGCAAAGGTGTCCAGAAATGGGAACACAGTGTCTGCAGTTATATGTCGCGGTGGCAAACCTATGCAGTGTTTTTCACGTGACTGCCCCCTATATGTCAAACTACACTTGCTACTATTACTACTATTACAGAAACTCCTCACGCACTTTTCTGAACCTCGCTCAGTGCACTACTGCTTCTTTCTCTCTTCCACATCACCCCCGAACTCTCCCCCCACCCCCATCTTTCTTTCTATAATCTGAATTCACCTTTCGTGTCCCCCTCGCCTCCTTACATCAGTCTCTGAACACCCCAAAATGTCCAGTTAGCCAGCTGCTCTTCATTCTCTCCCTTCTTCATGGCCAATTGATTTTTTTTGCATCCGCCTCACCACTTTCAAATTCCACCAGCCGCCACTGCTCTATCTATCTATTGCATCACCACAGCATCACTCAGCACCACCACAGCATCACTCAGCACCACCACAGCATCACTCAGGGGCACCACCACATCACTATGCACTACCACAGCATCTCTAAACGCCACAGCATCACTCGTCGCCACCACAACATCACTCAGTGCCACCACAGCATAAATCTATGCAACCATTCAACAACAACTGGTTCAAATATGTTCTCTCAATGTTTCAAGCTTCATTACAAATGTCACAAAAATATATTAATATTTCACTTCTGTTCTTGGATTTTCGTCACAATAAAATATACTGAACATAACCTTCACAAAAGTTATTTACAAAAGTTTAAGCTATTGCCATTATAAATTACAATAACTTTTATTTAAGTATTTATTATTAAAAGCAATTAAAAGCCATTGTTATTGGTAATATCAATACATCTAAGTCACATAAATACAACACATATTGCATTACAAATGCTTAAGGTGTCACAATTGCGAAAGTTAAAACTATTGGCATTGTAAATGACAAAGCTATTAATTTCGCTATTTTCAAAACTAACACATAAATAAATAATTTGTCTTCTACAATACCAATAGCTCAAACTTTCCTAATGCGAGACCTATTGCATTGCAAATGCTTGTTTATTATCTTTTTTGTGATTTTGATAACATAAACAAGCAGTCGTCATTTCATAGATGGAAGGAACACAAGATATTAATTAATATGGCATTTCATTTGGGATTCTAGGCAAATACAGTGATACAGCACTTGGGTCTGGACAATTATTAAGGGGATACAGGCTCACCGTTGATGAGAGCCGTCGGTGCAACACAGATATCTCCCCTGTAGGAGTTCCATTTGACCCACACACAGGACCATTTTTGGGGGCAGCCTCTTGCCACATAGACGGTTTTGTCCCTAAACATGCACCAATCAAGATTTATTTTCCACATGGCAAGAGTAGGGGGGGAGATCCCCCCCCCATAGCTGGGCACTATCTCTTTTTGCGACATCAGCTCCCCGAGTGACCCATAATCTCTCTGCCCCCATCAAGTCAGTGGGCTCCCACACATTAGGCAAACATCTCCTAACCTCTGGGCGAATATCTTCGTGAAGGACCTCTCTCATGACCACATGTATCCCCCTCCAATATCTTTGAATCTGCTCACATTCCCAGAGAATATGCATGAAGGCGGCGATTTGCCCACACTGTTGTCTGCAATCCACACTCTCGTCCAATGCGGACCAGCTGGGGTTGGTGATGTAGGTTTTGTAAAGAATTTTTAATTGCACCAGGCGGAGAGGTGCAGAAATCGCCACCTCCCGAGGGGAGGCCACAGCCTCGCTCCACTACTCATCGTCAAGCAGCAAGCCGTCCCTTGCCCATGACTCATGCAATTTATCTAGGGGATCAGGTGTGTTATTGACAAGCTTTTTGTGAGTTAGTGAGGTGGCCTTCTGTGGAAGCAGCCCATCCAACAACCTGTCTTCTAGTGGGGAGGAGTCGGAGAGGGGGAAGCCCTTCTTTAAGGCTGTGGTTAGTGCATGTCGGACCTGTAAGTAGCGGAAACAGTCAGTGTCTGCGAGCTCGTACTGCTGTTGTAACTTGCCAAGGCTAAGCATGTCACCCTTCACCCAGAGATCGCCTACTTGAGAGATACCAATGAGGTCCCACTTATCGAAATCCTTGGAGAAGTGTAAACAACCAAGTGGCTCTGAATCCCATAGGGGGGTAGCCAGTGTCAGTTTACTGTCCCAACCTAAACTTTTGGTTACCGTATGCCAGACCTGGACCGAGTGCATGGTGGGCCCAGTTAAGGGGAGTTTCTTGGGATTCGCATAGAGAGCTCTGTTGTATGTCCCACCCGGCAGCAGCCACCGATCCATGGCATAGCCCGGAAATCCTGGTGTGCGGTACGTACCTTGGTTGATGGCAGCAAGTTGTGCAGCCCAATATTATTTCTTTATGTGGGGGAGACTGTTACAAACTTCGTACAAGTTGAGAACTAGTGTGTTAAGTGCTATTCTAGGTCTCCAATCCCATAACAACTGCCTCTGTAAATCTTCGATTTCTTTAAAATATCGCATTGGAACTGGGACGGGATAGTTTTGTAGGACATAGAGGAAGCGGGGCAGGGACATAATTTTAAAAAGAGCGGCTCGGCCGAGCAGTGAGAGAGGGAGCCCTCTCTAGTTGGCACCATCACGACGCAGGCGCTGTAAGGGTGGGAGCAGATTCTTCTCGTAGCAGAACTTGGTAGCTGTGGTGACAAAGATCCCCAGGGAGCTAAACCCATCTGCCACCACCTGTACTGGACAATCTCTGGGGAGAGCTGAAGCCCCGCCACTCAGACTGTAGAGCAGAGATTTATTCCAGTTGATAGAATAGCCTGATAACCTGCCGAAGGATGTGAAGATGTCTAGAACACATATGAGAGACTACTTGGCAATTTCAATGGCTTCTTTGAGATCAGGATTGTGAGTGAGCAATTTTCCTAGGATGTTCATTTTGTTGGTGTACCTGACCAATTGATTTCTGATCAAACATTTGCACAGGAGGGGCGTGGCTAGCGGCCAGCGAAGATGGCTGCTTGCTGAAGGAGCTCCGGTAATAAGGTGCCCTTCCCATTAAATCTGATCACTTATCCTGTCCCTTAACTGGAGGCTGGGGCACCCGTGCATGTCCGAGACCGAGCGGCGTTGAATGCCACGGTCCCGGTACTGATCCGTAGCAGATAACCAGGGAAAAGATTGCACCGAAGATTGCTGGCCTACCTCCACAGCAGAAGCCGGGGCCTCGAGTACTTCAGCTGCCCGGGGGGGAACCGAGAGAAAGTGTTGCAGTGGTGGCCTTGGCGAGCCGGCTGGGGGTCCAAATCCAAGGAACTACAGGTCTATACCCAACACCTCTTGGAAGCGGCGACTGCACCGAGGTAGAAGCGCAACCATAGGACCGAGGAAGGGGACTGAGCAGCCGGACGCAACAAAAGAGCGGCGGCTTACACACTACTTGGGGAGCGGAGCTCCGAGACCCGTCCACGACTTGGCGCGGCAGAGTGCGGCGTCACACAGGACATCCAGCGGCCTTGAACCAACGGCCGGATCGAAAAACGGTGGCCGGGATCCCGGATGGTTAATCAGCACAGGCGGACCCCACGATCGATAGGGCAATAGAGGCCCTTTTCTGAGCTGAAGCGGGCGGGCGCACGGCGCCCCTAAAACGAAGCGATACACATCTGTACTGGTGCGGCGGAGGGGCCGATATGAGGGACAGAGGGGCCCAGCGCCATACAAGGCCTAGACCAGATCAGGAGGGCTGGAGTATGCCGTGTAAAGCTCGCAAAGAGACACGCAAGCAAGCAAGAAGATAGCTGCAGTGTCTCGGCCCTGCAGGGTCACTCGACCCAAATCTGCTAAGCCCATGCACATTATTCCGCTGGTGAGGCCTGAATAGAGTTGCTGAAACGTAATGCAGTGATTTACAACACGACCCCCCACATGATATAGGTGGCCCGCTGCGCCCCACGTACAGCCCTGCTGGGGACAGCAAGACACTCTGCCTCCGTAGTGCAACACTAATCCCCCCCCCCCCGGGTGGTGATTGTACTGTGAAACCTGCAGCACGACGGTGGGTAACAGTGGAGGCATTGCACTGAAGCGAATTCGGATTCCGCTATGAAATGAAATGAAAGCAAATTTATAACGCGCAAAACTCAGCCCAATGGGCATCAAGGCGCCTAACCAAAAATACTTGTAAGTCCTGAGAGCTAATTACTAGTAAGCTTTCTTGAAACACCATGTTTTGAGGGCCTTTTTGAAGAGGGGCAGTGAGGATAAGGATTTAAGCTCCAAGGGGAGTGCATTCCAGAGACGCGGGGCAACTGTAGAGAAGGCTCTTCCTCCCCATCTGGTCTTCTTAGTCCGAGGAATCACCAAAAGATTCTGTTGTGATAAGCGTAAGCATCTGTTGGGGACATAGCCAGATAGAAGTGATCCCAACCCATCAGATGTTCCAGCTTTCAAAGCCCTATGCACTAGACAGATGATTTTAAAGGAGATACGGTGCTCTATAGGAAGCCAGTGAAGGCTCTTTCTGACTAGTGTCGCAGAGGAAGAGCAGGGAATGTCTAGTACAAATCTTGCTGCCGCATTCTGTACTATTTGGAGGCGCTGGATCAGTCCCTTATTGATCTCTGCATACAATGAGTTGCAATAGTCCAATCTTGAACCGACCAATGCAACCACTGTCTGTTTCCTAGCTTGCGGGGAAAGGTAATGCACTATTCGTCGGAGAATTTTGATGATTCCCCAACAGGTAGCCACCATTCTATTGACCTGAAGGGTCATTGCCAGAGAGGTATCGAAGATGAACCCGAGGTTTCTAGCTGAATGAGAGGGGACCCGGCAGGTTCCCTAAGGATGGAGGCCACTATTCATTTGACCACACAACCTGGTCCCTTCCAAAGATCAGCACCTCGGTCTTATCGCCATTCAGCCTCAAGAAGTTGAGTATCATCCAGTCAGAGACTGATTGCATATAACTCCTGAAGCTGAACGCGGAGGTGCTAACCGAATGAGCCAGTGACACCATGATCTGAGTGTCGTCTGCATACAACACTACTTCCATTCCCTGCGCTTTTTCTAATCTCGCTAGCGGGGCCACATAAATGTTAAATAGGGTCGGGCTTAAAGCCGACCCCTGTGGTACCCCACATTGCAGAGATTTAGCAGGGGAGAGGAATTCCCCCAGTTTGACCCTCTGTCCTCTAAGGTCTAAAAAAGAGGACAGAAGGCTCAAAGCTGTCCCTTCCACTCCTATCTCCCTCAAGCGAGATGTTAAGATCGAGGGAGAAAGGGTGTCGAATCCTGCGGTCAGATCGAGTAAGACCAGCAGCGTTGTCTGTCCCTGGTCCACTTTCATTCTGATGTTATTTGTCACCATAGTGAGTGCAGACTCCGTGCTATGGAGTTTCCTGAACCCATGCTGGGTCTGATCTAAAAACCCAGAGGAGTCCAGGAAGGCAGACAAGTGCGAGTTCAGGTGGGCCTCAAGCATTTTGGCGGGAGCAGGAAGTAAGGATATGGGTCTGAAATTTTTTAAGATTGTGGGGTCAAGGGAGGGCTTTTTGAGTAGTGGCTTGACAATCGCTTTCTTCCAGACTGAAGGAAAAACCCCATGCAACAGGGCACTATTCATTACCTCCAATAAAGGAGGAAGTAATGTGTCCCTACACTCGTTCATCACTTTAAGAGGACAGGGGTCCAAAGGAGAGGAAGATTTGGTCCTGTTCAGCAATGAGTTAAGATTGTCGAGTGTGATCAATGGGAAGTTAGAGAGAGTCTTGGTAGGATCTTTAGACCAGGCTTCTAAGTTTGTTAGAGCTTGGATAGTGTGGTTCCCAAGGGATTTTTTCTGCAGTTCCAGGTTAACGGCGATCTCATCGATTTTAGCGTAGAAAAAGGTTGGGATCTTATCAAAGAGCTCCTGCGATCCTATCACAGGGTCTGGAACTTGTAGTGAGCAGAGGGAATCCACTACCTTGGACATAAACTCAGCACCGTTGTCCCTACAAGCGACTAAGAGTACCATCATGTCGGGCAGAGGCCCCAGAAATCTTACGACTCAAGCCAAACTGGATAAATATGCATATAATAAGGACTTTCCCCCATTGCAGGAGGGGAGAACCTCATTGAGTGGGGCGCAAGGAGAGGGCGCTCCTAAAAAATTGACTTTGGAGGACATAATGGCGGCTTTGGCTGGCGTACAGACTGTAGTAGTAGGCAGAAAATGAAGGCACCCAGGCTATGGACTTGTTTGTGGAAGATCTGATAAAAACTAGGCTGCAACCTAAGGGACTCTCCAGGTTCTTTTCGGTGGAACGAGCACATCGGGTGGAAAAGCCAAGCCAGGGGCACCACCTAGACCGGTCCTCGCGCGCTTATTCAACTTTAGAGACAGAGATGTTATTCTCCAAACTGCATGAGTCTTCCCACAATCCGGCTGCAGAACTCATCAATCTCTTTCTTCCCTGACTACACGGCAGCGGTATCAAAGCGGCATCACAGTTTTCTTGAGGTTAAAAAAAGCTTTACAAGCGCGTGAGGTACCTTATTTCATGTTGTTCCCGGCAAGACTAAGAGTGGTGGCAGACGAAAAGACTTGCTTTTTTGAGACTCCTGAGGAGGCAAATGACTGGCTTGAAGGGTGGAGGAAAAAAGACGGATCCAAACGCGGAGGCAAAGACCAGCGCCGATGAACCGACGGAGCAGAGCTGGGCAGCCCAGAACTCTTTACGCCTGATAAAAATGACTCACAAAGAACGGAACCAGAAAACCCTGGTTTGAAATTAATCGGACCGATTTGGAAAGAACTGTAATCAGTTCACCTCAGATGCACATTGACATCTCTATAACCAGGCTTTGGACATAGGGCAGGCATGGGTCCAGCCCGAAAAGAGGGGTCACACTCGCACCGGACTTCTTAACCCCTACACGCAAGTACTCTGTTGTGGGATGGGAGTGAGCACTCTGCTAAGTTGGGGAGGCGGGCAGTTCAAGGTCCGTCGGGCAGGGAGGCAGGGAGGGGGGTGGTGTTGTGGGGTGGGGGTATTTGAAGTTTTGTTTTTTCAGTTGTGATATATAATGGAAAAGACTTCAAGGCATGGCATCTACTCCATATTGTTTACTTACAGGGCGTGACAAGGTTACGCTATACAATCAATCAATCAATCACAGCATTTGTATAGCGCGCTACTCACCCGGAAGGGTCTCAAGGCGCTTGGGGGAAGAGGTCCGCTACTGCTCGACCAGCCAGGTCTTGAGTTGTCTCCTGAAGACGAGGTGGTCCTGGTTCAGCCGGAGGTGGATGGGGAGGGAGTTCCATGTCTTGGCCGCCAGGTAGGAGAAGGATCTGCCTCCGGCGGTGGCTCTTCGGATGCGTGGTACGGTTGCGAGGGCGAGGCTGGTAGACCGTAGCTGGCGGGTGGGCGTGTAGAAAGTCAGGCAGTCGTTGAGGTACTTGGGGCCCATGTCATGGAGAGACTTGTGTGCGTGGGTGAGGAGCCTGAACGTGATCCTCTTGTCGACGGGGAGCCAGTGCAGGTCCCTCAGGTGGCCGGAGATGTGGCTGCGTCGGGGGATGTCCAGAATGAGTCGGGCGGAGGCGTTCTGGATGCGTTGGAGTCTTTTCTGTAGCTGTCGTTCCGGCGTAGAGGGTGTTTCCGTAGTCCAGTCGGCTGGTGATGAGGGCCTGGGTGACCGTCTTCCTGGTTTCGGTCGGGATCCATCGGAAGATCTTGCGAAGCATGCGAAGGGTGTGAAAGCATGATGAGGATACAGCATTGACTTGTCTGGTCATCGAGAGGAAGGAGTCCAGGATGAAGCCCAGGTTGCGTGCGTGGTCTGTTGGCTTGGGGGCGGTGCCCAGGGCTGGGGGCCACCAGGAGTCATCCCAGGCGGAGGGTGATGGTCCCAGGATGAGGACTTCCGTCTTGTCTGAGTTCAGTTTCAGGCGGCTGTTCTTCATCCACTCGGTGACGTCTTTCATCCCTTCGTGTAGGCTGGTTCTGGCGGTGTCGGGGTCTCTGGTGAGGGAGAGGATCAGCTGGGTGTTGTCGGCGTAGGAGATGATGTTGAGGTTGTGTTGGCATGCGATGGCAGCTAGAGGTCTCATGTAGACGTTGAAGAGGGTGGGGCTGAGTGATGATCCTTGCGGGATGCCACAGATGACTTCGGTGGCCTCGGATCGAAAGGGGGGGAGGCGGACTCTCTGTGTTCTTCCAGCGAGGAATGAGATGATCCACTTCAGTGCCTTCTCTTGGATGCCGGTGTTGTCAAGGCGTTGGACTAGGGTGCGGTGGCAGACAGTGTTGAATGCTGCGGAGAGGTCCAGGAGGATGAGTGCCGCTGTTTCCCCGTTGTCGAGCAGGGCTCGGATGTCGTCGGTGGCTGCGATGAGGGCGGTCTCGGTGCTGTGGTTGGCTCTGAAACCGGACTGCGAGGGGTGGGGGGATCCGTTCATCTCGAGGAAGGCGGCAAGCTGTTTGTTGACGATCTTCTCGATGACTTTGGCCGGAAAAGGGAGGAGCATTTCTCACTCCACTCGGACATGGGGACGGACACAACCAGCGCTAATGTACGGGCGGAGAACCAGATAGCCCCCGTGGCCCCACTTATAGTGAATACATGGAATGTCCACGGCTTAGGAGATCAAATTAAATGAGGGTTAGTGCTCCGAGCCTTAAAAAGGCAGGCCCCAACACTGGTATTCTTACAAGAGACTCACCTCACGGGAGCCGTATGCAAGGCAATGGATAGATGGGGATTCAAAATGGTAGTCCACGCAGATTTCTCAGCGGGGTCGAGAGGAACTGGAATATTAATGAGGAAGAACTCACCCTTTATAATCAATCAAACAAAGCATGAGGTTCAGGGTACATTTGCATCGATTCATGGCCAGTGGGAGGGCAAACTTGTTAACGTGGTATCAGTGTATATTCCCCTGGCTTTACAGACGGTGGCTCTTCCGGCCCTTAGTGATTTCCTACTGTCTCTGTCCAGCGGGGACCTTCTTATCGGTGGGGATTTTAACGCCACAATGGACGTTACTATGGACAGACACTCGGAACGAGCGACAGCGCCTGGAGTCTCCCGCTTACGGAGCTTCGCAGAGGCACTTGGACTAACAGATGTATGGAGACATAAACATCCGTTAGATAAACAATACACCTTCAACTCAACAGTACACAACAGTCTGTCCAGGATAGATTATTTCCTAGCCCTTGACCCCACCCTTCCATGTGTTGACAATATCACTATTGGGCCGAGAGGTATCTCAGACCATTCCCCGGTGACTTTGACACTCTCCTCCTTCCATACCTCTCACAAGAAAATATATCCAATACATCCAGGCTATCTGCATATATCACACATTCGAAAGGAACTCCGTAACGCCACAAAACATTTCTTTAACGAAAACGAAAACTCGGTAAGCTCACCAACCATATTATGGGAGGCATATAAGACTGTCCTCAGAGCTCAAGCTATCTCCTTCATAACAGAACACAAACGCACAAAACACGTGAACTCATGACACTCGAACAGTAGTTACAGACAGCCGACGTCACACACTCTGCCAACCCAACACCGGACTCAGCCCACACTCTTTTGTTGAAGCAACAACAACACAAGGAATATTTGTGACAAGAAATGGTGGCTGCCATCACAGCAACCAAGCACAGACTTTACGATGTGGGTGATAAGGCTGGGAGATTGCTGGCATGGCTAGACAGGAGGGAACGGGTGAACCGTACTATAGCACAGATACGTACAGCTGAGGGCCATATTACTTCAGAGCCAGGAGAAATTGTGAAGGCATTAGCTGATCATTTTAGTGTGGTCTACGCCTCTTCCTCGTTAGCCACAGAGAAAGAGGCTGCATCCTTTTTGCGCGAGGTAGAGTTGCCGGGCCTTGACCCGGAGGCCTCAGAGGAGCTCGAAGCAGACCTTACTGTTGAGGAAGTCGGTGAGGCAATTAACTCCCTGCAATCAGGCAAAGTGCTGGGACCCAATGGATTCCCAGTGGAACTTTATAAACTACTGGCACAAACCCTCAGCCCGCACTTACTCGCAATGTACAACCACAGTCTGGAACAGGGAGCACTGCCTATGGACCAGAGAATGGCCACCATCGTGACTATCCTAAAACCTGGAAAGCCCCCGATGGAATGTCTCTCATACCGCCCAATATCACTACTCAATGCAGAGTCCAAAATTCTGGCCAAATTAATCGCGAATAGATTGCAGGGATAAGTCAGTCTTATACCCACTGAAAGTCCTGACACCGCCACTCCCTCCTCTCTGCCCACTGACAATTTCCCACGACACGTTTAAATATCTAGGTATACACATGGCACGGGACCCAGTAACCTTCTTCGCTAAGAATTTGACTCCCCGCTGGAAAGACTACGCAGAGATGTGACGCACTGGGAGTCGCTGCCCCTAACAATATTGGGTAAGGCCGCACTATTTAAGAGGATGGCCCTGCCCCGATTTCTATATGCACTGGAGAATACACCACATCAGGTACCCATAAAATATTTCCGACAAATAGCATCACAAGTGTCCACTCTCTTATGGGGCAACAAACCGGTACGCATTACCCAAGTCAAACTACATCGCAGTTGGTACGATGGCGGCATAGCACTCCCTAACATACGCCTTTACTACTGGGCAGCACACCTCAAAGTAATCAATCAATGGCTACATGCCCCTCGGACGGACCCAGCCTACATGGCTGATTGGGCGCAGCTGGGAACAGACAATATGCTAGCAGCCCTATATAATAGAAGACGAGCGCAGAAGCTAGTGGGCCTGACGAAACACACAGTGATGCTGTGGTATACAGCTCAGACACAATTGGGATGGAAGGAGGTTATAACCAAACTCACGCCCCTGTGGGACGCGAAACAACTAGGAACCCTCAGAAACAGCAAGGGTTTTGAGCACTGGGATAGCATTGGTCTCTCCACAGTAGGTGACCTATGGGATAAGGGGGCGGTTATCTCGTTTGACCGGCTTAGACAGCAATACGAGCTTGCACCAACTGAATTATTCCGTTACATACAAATCAGACACGCACTCCAAGCAGCTCAACCCCAGACCGAGAATATACCGGAGACCTCCCCGCTGGAAGACCGGCTCCTCACAGATTTTATGCCTAAGAGCGCCACCTCCTTCACATACCGCAAACTCATAAACAATATGTCAGACCCCACGGCAACATTGAAAGAGAGGTGGACAGCACACATTGATGTCATGGAGGAGGCAGACTGGCAGATGGCGCTTGCCTCCCCTAAGGAGGTGGGAATATTGGCCAGACTCAGACTGGTGCAATTTAAAATCTTGCATAGAGTCTATCTCACAAAAACTACACTTCACAGAATCGGTAAGACTCAACACCCATATTGCTTGAGAGGTTGTGGGCACGAGGGCTCCTTTTTCCACACAATCTGGGATTGTCCTCTACTAACGGATTATTGACGTACATTATCGCAAACATTGCATGTCTCCCTATTGCCTGAGCCGAGAAGATGCCTCCTCAATATCTAGGAGCCAAATGACTTATCTCGACATGGGCAAATCTGGGCGACGTTAGGCCTCATGGTAGCCAAGAGGAATGTGGCACAAAAGTGGGGAGCAGCTGAAGTGCCTTCTTTGGGGGCTTGGTGCAGAGACCTGGACACTATAATGGTTACGGAGAGAGCTGTGTATATTTCTAGGAAATGCCCTCGCAAATGGTCTAAAATATGGACCAACTGGAATACCTACAGAGGGAACATTTGTGACCCCATTCCTGAATCGGATGATGAAAGCTCAGAAGATGAGTCTGAGGAGGGTTGATGTGTTAGGGGAGGGAGAGTTTTACGCTGTCGATATGAAGATAATAAGGGATGGAACGATGAAAGAAGTGAATCATTTTTGCAAATATTTTTTTAAGATTGTAACCTTGAAATTAACACATGCCTACTGCTTTTCTGTTTTCTGTATTAAAATCAATAAAAATATATTAAAAATAAAAATAAAACATTTGCACAGGTTTCCAAGGTTTCCAAATGCACATGTGTTTGAGAGGCCTCATAACACTGCAATGTAGCTAGACTCCTTTTAATTCTTTTCTTGTATTGTACTAATGAATCTGTGTTGTTCTAATTTGAGGTATGTTATTTGGTACAACAACTTGTGCTACTTGATTAACTTCTCCTTCTATATATTACCACCCTAAATACCCAAATTGTGCAACAGGGTAGGTTGTTTCCTAAATAGGTGGAATTTCTCAGCACCTATTGCAGTTAAATGAGATTCAAAAAGTTTCACATATTCCTCCCAGGGTAGAGTAGGATCCCCTGAGTCGTTTAAGAATGGAAGTGGTTGTGTCATGCTGGCTACTGCCATTGTGCACGCATGAAACATGCTGGAGATGAAAGTGCCTCAAGTAAGAATCAAGAGAATCATATTTAAATTGTTTTTAGAAAATATATTCATTTTTCTTATTTATTTATGGAATTGGTTTGTGTAATAGGAAAGTATATTTTCATTTCCATTATTTTGCAATTTTTTAACATATTGTCAGTCTTTAAATTGTTGTTGTAATATTGTGCTGTCATTTATATCATATGTTAAAGCAAACAAATAATGGACGGAATGCTGACAATGCAAACATTCTCCCCCAGTCAAAAGATCTGGGTTAAATCCATTGTTCTTTTGCCCACTACTCCACCCCAGTTTGGACCCAGCCATATCCAAATCAGTCTTGACCCTGTGCCCCACGGGAACAGTCCAGACCGAAATGCCAGGCCAGGTCCTACCAGGACCACAACCAAGCATCCTGGGACTGCTTTCAGGGTATGTCACCCTTCTTCAGCCAGGCTAGCTTGAATCCAGTGGCACAGTGAGCAAGGGACCCACGTCTGGGAACACCCATCCCACTTAGGGTGAAATGTGCTACGCAAACAAATGGTGGACGGAATACTTCACATTGCAGAGGGGCACACAACGCCTCCAGCAGAGCACAAAAGACCACACATCAGTGATGAGGGAGAGGACCACCACACCTTCGACTCCGACGTCATACAACAGCCCATGGACATCCCACGCAACCCACCCGGACCATGGAGCATGGGAAAAAAACATGGACCTGGACAGCCAAGCTACTTAGAGGAGAACACAGACCCTGCAACATACCACACAGCAGGAAGCACCTGCAAGCACAGCTGGCTCACAACACTTCACCCACCCACACATGGCATCCCGATACCAGGTGTCAGAACGCCAAAAGGAGGTGGCCGAACAGGTGCGGGTTGGGTCCGAACCCATGGAAGGCGAACTTGATAACATACGTGCGTGTCTATTATCCATCCGGGACCACCTGACGCTCAGACAGTGGATCGACGACTGCGCCATCACTCTCGCCCCGCTCAAGAAACCCTCCAACAGACACACCAGCAAGAATGCCAGCTGGTTCACTGAAGACCTCCAGGCCTCCAAGCAATCCTGCCAAAAACTGGAGAAGAACTGGCTCCGTGAACAAACACTGGACAGCTACGCAGCCCACAAGAATGCAACCCGCAGACACATCACCTCATCAGATCCGCCAAAAGGGCCTCCTTCAAAGTCTGCCTAGACAACAACTCACACAACAGCAAAGAGCTCTTCAACATTGTGAAGGAACTCTCCAACCCCAGTGACATCCCACCTTCGCAAGACCTGTGCGACTTGCTGGCCACCTTCCTCCACCGCAATATCGCAGACATCCACGACAGGTTCAACGTCTCGACTGCCCGGACTGCCACCGTGACCCCCAAACCCATGCCCACCATCCGCACCGAACTCCTGCTCTCCTGGACCAACATCAACGACGACAACACCATCAAGATCATGAACACCATCCACTCCGGATCTCCGACAGACCCATGCCCACACCACATCTTCAACAAATCCAGCACAACCATCGCACCCCATCTCCAGAAAGTCATCAACATCTCCTTCGAGACAGCAATCTTCCTGTCTGGAAGCACGCCCAGATCAACGCCTTACTCAAGAAACCCAAGGCGGACCCCAAGGACCTCAAGAACTTCCGACCCATCCCCCTGCTACCGTTTCCAGCGAAGGTCATCGAGAAGACCGTGAGCAAACAACTGACCCGCTACCTCAGAGAGAACAGCATCCTGGACCCTTCCCAGTCCAGGTTCCGAAGCAACCACAGCACCAAAACTGCCCTCATCGCAGCCACCGATGACATCAGGACCCTGCTAGACAACGGAGAACCCGGTCGCTCATCCTCCTGGACCTGTCAGCCACCTTCGACACGGTCTGCCACCACACACTACGAACACGACGCCGGGATCCAAGAGAAAGCCCTGGACTGGACCACCTCCTTCATCTCTGGCAGAACACGGAGCATCCTCCTTCCCCCCTTCTGCTCCAAAGCCACAGAGATCATCTGCGGCGTACCCCAAGGCTCATCCCTCAGCCCAGCACTGATCAACATCTACATGGCACCGCTCGCTCACGTCGCCCGACTGCATGGCCTCAACATCATCTCCTACGCCGATGACACCCAGCTGATCCTCTCCCTCACCAAGGACCCCCGCACCCCCAAAACCAACCTCCATGAAGGAATGAAGGCTGTCGCTGAATGGATGAGGAGCAGCCAACTCAAGCTGAACTTGGACAAGACGGATGTCCTCATCCTCGCATCCACCCCTTTGGCCTGGGATGACTCCTGGTGGCCGACCGCACTGGGAACAGCTCCAACACCCACCGACCACGCACGCAACCTAGGGATCATCCTTGACTCCACTCTCTCCATGACTAACCAGGTCAATGCCATCTCCTCCTCCTGCTTCAACACCCTCGGCATGCTCCGCAGGATCTACAAGTGGATTCCCACCGAAACGAGAAGAACGGTCACCCAGGCCCTCGTCAGCAGCAGGTTGGACTACAGAAACACCCTCTATGCAGGAGCTTTGGCCAAACTCCTGAGACGACTTCAATGCATCCTGAAAGCCTTGGCATGCCTGATCCTCGACATCCCTCGCCGCAGCCACATCACACCCCACCTGAGAGACCTGCACTGGCTCCCCGTCAACAAGAGGGTAACCTTGAAGCTCTTCACCCACTCCACAATTCCGGACCAGCGTACCTCAACAGACGACTCAGATTCTACACCCCCGCCAACCAGCTCCGCTCCGCTGACCTCGCCCTCACAACACTTCCCCGCATCCAAAGAGCAACCTCCAGTGGCAGATCATTCTCCCACCTCACCGCCAAGACCTTGAACACCCTCCCCATCTACCTTTGGCAGCCCCAGGACCTGCTGACCTTCAGACTGACTCCTCAAGACCTGGCTCTTCGAGCAGTAGCAGCACTTTTCACCCCCCTAGCGCCTTGAGACCCTCACGGGTAAGTAGTGCACTTGACAAATGTTATGATCGATTGATTGATTGACGGTGACACATGCAGATGCACATTCACAGTACAGAACCATGCACAGGGGCACGCAAATAGCAGTCACACACCCACGTTGGCTCTGCATACGACAGCCCAGGCCACTCCCCTTATGAATTGAGTGGGTGACGACAAAGCTACATGTCCAAGCTCCAACCCGCTGCCTGCTGTGACATGTCCGCGCCCGCTGTACACAGCACAATGTAATGTTGCAGGGCCCAGGGCCCTCATGCATACAACAAGACCACAGGGACACACTTATATAGTTGGTGGGACTGACTACAGGCATGTGCGCCCGGCCCCTTTATTGGAAGGGCCATACGTACAGTGACGTCTGTGCTGCATGTGTGTGGGGTGAGTGTAAGCCAGCCCGCACGGATTGCTTGGTGCTGGCAACAACTTGAACAGTGGACACCAGTGCAACAGAAAATGAAAACACTGCTGTAACAGAGTCAACTGCTGAGCAACATGGAGGGAGCTGGAGCAAGTACAGAGGTCACCCAACATACAAACTGAAGTGTCTGTGAGTTTCAGCGCGCCATATGAAGAGAATGTCTAGGATTGTGTCCCTTCTAGACATTCCAGATGCAGATGCAATGGGGGGTGTCACACCTGTATCATCTCCATCATCGTCATCCCAGGTCTCCCACACTGCCTGAGGTGACCTTGCTGTGTGAGCTCTCCACAGCACATAACCGAAACAGTTATGGACGATGATTCGGGTGCACTGAGTTAGTGGCACCTGGAGTGCTGAGCAACGGATCAGGCAGAAGATGGCAACCACAACAGGTGCGAGCAACTCCGTCAGTCTGCCAGTACAACCGTTTTGACACTGGCAGTTGGCGGTTAGAATTGGTCCTGACCGTGGTGGCGTGTGCCTACTGCGGTGACTCTACGTCCGGGTCGATCAGGGCTCGATTTGATGTGTAAGCCATGGTGGGCCACAGGTGAGGCAGCGGGTAGTTTTGGGCCACAGACACATGGCGTTGATGACCCCAAGGCCATTGCCTCATGGACCATCTAATATCTCCGAAGAAGGGGTCCCCGACCTGACCAGCACAGAGTTAGTTGCCCCGGATGCACAGCAGCCGGCACAAGCACCCTGCGACAGGACACTGACTTGCAGTGCACTGAGGTAGGGCCACGCAGACTGGGCGGGTCCTCATCGATGTCGAAGGTGAATGTTGGGGAGGGTTGTGGGGGACAGTGAAAGGTATCCTCCAGGGCATGATGCGGAAGGTCTGATGTTATACGGAAGCAGCAAATGGTGTAGTGTAGAGCGACAGCCTCGTTGCTAGAACCAAATCGGGATCAGCTACATGAGGATGAAAATGACCCCCTAGTCCATAGACTCAATGCCACCAATGTACGGCCAGTGAGTGTCCATGAATGTTGGGGAACAGACTTAGTGGCACTGGGGCTGAGAGGGGATGCAGCCTGCGATGATGCCGGCACACTGATTGCCATTGCTAAATCAAGACTCTGTGACCTACTGCCTCAGTAGGTCACAGAGTAGGTCTACAGTGTAGGCTGGAGGCAGCGTTCAGCAGTGCCCCACAGCCATGTGTCGTTGGCTCGCGATGCACAGAGTTAGTGACACCAGGGCAGTTGTCGGTAGAGTTTGATCACCTCTGTAACTGTGATCCTTTTTTTCCGCTAAGATGCAACGCATCATCCTGTTACGCATCTCCTAACTTGCAATGACATGTGAACTGCCTTTGCATAATTGATATTCAGTTCCAATTCTGTGACCTACTTGTGTGCAGCGTAGGCCAAGGGCAGTAGCCCGCGTGGGCCCACATGCATGTGTGGTTGTGATGCTATGCACAGACTTGGTGTCACCACATCGAAGGGACTATAGTGACATGAACTCATCAGTTATGAATGTACTCTGCCATGGTGTAATCAAGACTCAGTTCCAAATGTGTGACCCACTTGTCCGCTGTGCCTGCCGGTAGAGTACATCAACATGAAAGGAGCACTGCAGGCCTTGCTCACGGAGGCCGTGATGGTCGCAGCGCTCGGGCTTGGAGATTGCACCAGCATGTGGTGGGCCCTCTTCGACACACGCCGGTGTTGGCAGGTGGGCATTGAGGCCTGGGTGCTCAGGGGCGGGCAGTCCTGGGGTGCAGCAGTCGCACAAGGTTGCAGGCAACTCCGCTAATGGTGACAGCATCGGTCTCATAGCAGGGTGAGAGGCGCCACCCTGGCAGAGACATTGGGCATTCCAGAAGAGGACCAAGCCCAGAGTTACGTGCCTTTTATTCACAACCCTACACTGGCATGGCGTATGTTGGGCCAGCGTAATCCGCTCACGCTTACGGGGGGAATGGAATAAGATACTTTTCCTTGATCTTCCCCACTGACTGGGGTGACATGGTTGCGCCACTGTCCACTGCACTCCATACACCAGCGGGGTCTGTCGACATGGATATGCGTGTGGTCTGCATACTGCAGATTGTCCAGCACACCCACACCACACTTGGCATTGTGTACATTCATATTCAACGGTCACTTGCCTCCTTAACACATGTCTGGTCCCCACCTCTTCCCACATCTTGCTATTGTATGGCTGAGGTGACATGCCGTTGATGGCTAATGTACATGGCTGGCCTAGGTTCCCACAGTAAGTTGTGCTGTTGTGTATGGTGGGTGTGCATGTTGTATGTGAGCTTGTGACATGTGCATCCCTAGAGTTGTGAGTTGCATGATTGTGGAGTTGAGGTGTGTGGTGTGTTCATTTGGTATTGGCCAACGAGCTGTGCATTTCCGTGGGTCCCATCTTGGTAGCTCAGGTTGATGATGGACTGTTGGAAGGTGTAGCACACTGCCTGGGGTGTTGGTGGCAACATTGGTGGGGATTCCTTGGTGGTCCAATATTGCCTGCACATTGGTTGGATATGTGCGGTTTCTGTTGCACTTATTGTGTGCAGTGTTGCCAGGGGTTACAAGTAGGACATGTGTTCAGTCAATTGCCCCCTGACACATACGCGAAGCCAGCTGTGGCCTAGACACCTTGCTTGGTCTCCGGCTGTTCCTGTGCAGTGTGTGGGAAGTATAGATAGTAGTGCACCAAGCTGATGGTGTCATCCATGACCGTTGTGAGGGACTTTGTTTGGGCTGGCTGGGCGACTCCTCCGACTCGTGGGGATGTTGGTTGGAGAGTGCCAGTGGCCAACAGGTGCATCAAGGCCAGCAGCTATGTCTGAGGTGGGATGTTGGCTGTCCACTGTGTTGATACCGTCAGCCTGTGTACAATGGTGAATCTTGAAGATAAGGATGGTGCACCAAATATAAAAGTCCAGAGATTTTTTGTTTCATGAAAGAATGGTTCCTTTATTTATTCAATCTTTAAAAGGCCTCAGCCAACGCATTTTGTTCCCCGCGGAACTTCGTCAGGGCTGGAAAAGTGCAGATAAAACAACACTAAGTACAAAGACATACAGCATGTATATATATATATATATATATATGTAGTTTGGAATTTTGAATCTTGAATTTCCTCAGAATTTCTAAATTAATTATTCCCATGAAGCTGCTTAACATCTAGCTTCACCATCTTTGAACTTAGTTTTTAACCCACATAACTCACATCAATTTTTTATAAATTGATTTAACTTATTCACTTCTATCACTAAACGACATTAGGGCTTACCTTGACACAGGTCTTTTTATCTCCGATCACAGTACCTAGACCACCCCTGGTTTGACAATTTTGTCCCCCCACATGAGATTAGACTCCTACTTTTGGTCTATTTAACTTTTTGCATCGTGTGTACCTCTTGCTTTAGCCTAGAGGGAGTTTTGGTCAAACATCATACAGTGCTTTTTGCTACACTGCCCACTTGGGCTAAATTCCCGCATTTTGTAACTGTACTTAAGTTAGAATACCATCAATAGCCAGCCACATATCACTCTGGTCTTTCACCAAAGATAAGTTTTCTTAAACTATAAACCTGGTATATATGGGATGGTAAAAGCTGTTCGACTTTTCTTTGCACTACCGTGATCTATTTCAATCGCAGTTAGTGACATTATTTTCTCCCCAAATAGGCATTATGACTCTTTTTACGAGGTTTATGCACCAGGCCTTTTTTTACTTAACAAGTTTCAAAAGAGAGGGTACCCCACTGTCACCAGGGAACAGGGTGCAAGGACACAAAGTCAAAGGGAAATCCCTGGGATGGATTTGAACGGCTATGATGTCTAGAACCTGGCAGTTGCACTATAGTATCTAGTTCACAGACTACTATAGAACACTGGCTAACAGAAAAATATTAACGTAATGATTTCCACAGAGAAAAAGTTTGTTAACAATCTAGTACTTTATTAAAACAACCAATATCTTACAATAAAAAAACATACATTTAAAATTTCGAAAGGATCTTTCCCTGAAACATAATAAGTTAATAAAATAAAAACATACAGGATGATGGTATAGCATATAAATTCCTACACAACAAATTCATATATCAAATACAAAAGAAGATATCACAATCAATTGACAAAGAAAAACAGACCCCCTTTAAAATAGTGGTACTTAGATATTTTAGCCACACTTGATTATCAGATCCACTGGCCTAGCATTACTCGTACGTTCTTACACAAATGTGACAAAATTACATGTACATCCCATGTGTATTTAGGCTTAAGTGGATTCTCTCGTATATAGTTGCGTCGACGCGTTTCGGTGCTATCCACTTGATAAGGTGGCACCTTCTTCAGGACTGCTTAATTGGGGTTTTCCCTGCTCATGCAGGGCTTCACTCTCCCTTAGGGTTGAAAGGGGAGTTTCTTTAATCCTCTTGCACTGGGTAGTGACAGGGCGCCCGTGGCGTCATACGAGGACAGTTGGATTTAAAACAATTCTTGGCTGGATTGGCCTGTTTTCTTTCTCTGAACCTCCTACTTTGGGATTCCGTTATATCAGAGTTTTGTCCAAACTTATTCCTTATAGGCAACAAGTACCTTTTTGTTTTAAAAGAGACTCCTCCTATGGGGTTCTATTATCTTCTTGTTGGTCTCGTATATTTCTTCTTTTTTAGTTATGTATCTGAAATCGTTGTAAAACCCACTTCAAACGGGCATATATCGACTGTTGTCCCTGCAGGAACTGGATACGTTCTTACTGCTCGGGCCGCCGTGCGTCTGCCTCGTTTGAATCGCTAGCGACTTTTTTTACTTAAAGCTGACCTAAAACCCTACGGTTTTGACTAATTCACGGGCTAACAATTATTTAACCAATAATTTAAACTCTGACATTAACTTGTCTCTTGTCATCATTATGCACAAATAAATCATTCTCTAATGGGGAAAAGCCATGACTCACCTCTCTTCAATGCCACCATAAACACGAGGTCTGACTGATGCTGTTGCTGGAAAATTACAGAATAGACGTGTGCTGACAGGCTTTAAGGAGGGCGGAAACTCTTTTTTCCATGTCTATAGCAACATACACAGCAGTGAGGAAAGTCTAAACACACTCAAATCCTGAATTCAGGCTCTTTTACTGTGGCAATAATTACAAAACATAAAGAAACCACGAGGGTAATCACTTCCAAATTGTAAAGAATTATTTACAAACTTTGTTTTATATTTTAAACATAAAATGTAACTAATGTATGCCGATTTTTTTTGCCTTTTACCCTTTATGTCTATTACTGTGTCACATGTCAGTTTTGTCATTTTTCTTTCAACCAATGGGTTACATTGTACCACTATATAAATGTCATTGGCACTTGGTGAAATCAGATGTAGTGAGCAAGGCGGACTTGTCCGCCGAAACGCGTCTGATCGTCTTTCTTGTAAATAAAGACCCTTGATTACGAATCCCACGGAGTCGGTGCCTGCTTTTTGGAAAACTTGAACACAGGATTGGGTTCATATATATATATATATATATATATATATATATATATATATATATATATATATATGTATTGGAGTGTGTTTGTGGCTACGCTACGTGGGTAGCACTAAGCTACAGGTCCACAAGCGCATCCTCCAACACATGAAAGCAGTCAATAACAAAGACGAGGCTTACCCTGTGGCAAGACATGTTAACTCGTACCACAAGGATGATCTGAACTGCCTCAGTTTCTATGCTGTAGATATGGTGCCACCACTCCGAAGAGGAGGTAACAGGGAAGCACATTTGAGGTTACTAGAGACCAGATACATTCTGGAGTTGATACCAAGACACCAAATGGCCTTAATGCGACAGAAGACTTGTACACATGCCTGTAGATGTAACAGAAACAAGGAATATGCATACATATGTACAAGCCAGTCTAGAGTGAAAAAATTGAGAAAAATGTCATCTAAACTAAACTGAAAACTGCTTTTAAGAAAACAGTTTCATTTTTTCACCAAGGGCAACTACATTTTTTCTTAATTTATAGTTGCACAGGGTGTAACAGGACTTTATGGGCAGTATAGATGCAGTTATCCACAATCAAATCTAGCCCACTGGGGCTTTTTACTACCAATCCTCCCCCTTTTTTGCACTTTAAAACCCAGTTGAGAGAAATATTTAAGGCATATTTTTTGCACATTAAAAAGCAGATTTTGCACAGACCTTTTTTATAAAAGTAAACCAATGAATTTTATGTTATTAATATTATTCATTTTTTTGATAACGATGTATATATATAAAAAAAATATTTTTTTACTGACACAGATGTTATTTAATATTTGTAATTTTATATATATGTGTATTTATCTATTTATTGCGAAATTTGCACAATATTTATTTACTCTGGGTGGGTGCAATAAGGAGGTTTTGTATTGTAAATATGACGTACTGTATATATTTGTGCAAGTGATGCCGATTATACTGGTTACGGTTATAATATGTGGAAAAAGCGGAAATATGTTGTTTATATCTATAGGCCCAGGGTCAGGTGACCCCTGTTTGCATCTTAAAATCACGAGGCGTAAATGACCATGTCATGTGATCAAGGGCTTCAGGGCCCGAAACGCGTCATGGCGGACGAGAGGTTGCACTATTAAAAATTAGCAAATCTACCTTAATTGGGTCCGGTTCGTTCTTTATTTCCAGTTTCATGGGGTACAGACGGTTCCTGGTATATATATATTGGACAACATTAAAATATTAGAAAGACTGGACCATGAATAATCCGTCAATCATAAGAACAATAGACATCTAGAGACAAAGAAACAGAGAGGAAAAAGGGGAGTGAGATAGAAAAGAGAGTAAAAAAGAAAAATATTTTGCTGAAGTATACATAGAGCCAGCCAAGAGTCGAATCTAACCAATTCAATGGCACCGTGGCGTCAGATATGTGTATATCGCCACTGTTTCAAAGAAAGTTTTATACCAATTTCCAAATATTTGCAAAGGAGAAACATTTAAGTATATATACACAGATTCACATTTCTCCAGTTGTCTTAACGTGTGTCCCTTAGGACACCAGCTGTTAGTCACACAAAAGAAACTGGTGAAGCAGAAACGAGTTAAAAAAGAAATAATAGAAGAGACAAAGGAAAATAAGAAGTTGAAAGAAAAGCAAGAAATCGATGTAGCGATGAGGGTGACAAGATGTATACATCCGGAAGGGAAAAGAAAGACCCTCTTCAAAAACTGTTAGGTCACAAAAACACAGTATGTTGGAGTGTCAATGAAACCTGTGTTATCAAAAATTTGTGGAGTCAACCGAACATTTAACAAGGACCGAAACATTGACACGGAGAATCAGTGACTTGCCAGAGACCAAAGGGATAAAAAGACTCGAGAGCAATGACAATCTAAGTCTCACCTTCTTAATTTCTTGAGAGTACCCTAGAGCGATCACAAAGTCAATATAGAAAGCCTCCAAAGTATGGCTAGATCACGTTCTAAATGGAACAGTATAATAATATAGGGGTCACCAATTGAAGAAGTACTAAGAAATCAGTAAAGGCAAACACATAGGCATATTGAGGCGGCCACCAAACACTGATGTGAAAGATTACATTTTGCAACTAGAGCTAAACGAATCTGACCATAAGCCAAAATGAACAGTCCCATGCCCCCACGTGTAGTAAGTTTAAAGTCTATTGGGACCACTGCAGATAACAATGGCCACATGACCCCATTCTACATAAGGAAGGACACCATGTATGTAGAAGACACAGTTGACATAGCAGTGACCCCCCTGTTGGCACCATGCATGGACTCACCAGTATTATAAAAGTAGAACCAGACCGCTAGATATAAGGGCAAACTGGTGGGATATGGTTCAGAGCAGATTACAGCACAAAAGAATTGCTGATCTAAACAGAAACGTATAAGCATGTAAAACTACGGGAAGAACTAAAACAGGACGGTAGAAAACTCAAGTGTTCCTAAGAACATAATACCTTTAATTATTCTGTTGATGCAGTCCGCATATCATTGGGACAATTACACTTAGTCTGTGCCTAAAGTCAGTCCAAATAGTTCTAATGGAAAAAGAAATAGAGTAATTACCGAGTGTTTCCAGAAGTATCATCACGTGAGGTCAAAAAATAGTAAATAAAGACATAGTACAGGTGTACGTGTACATTCAATGAGTAACCCTTGGTCAGAATACCGGCTAAAAAAGCAATATTTCAACTAGCTAAAAAATATAACGTTTTTTTTTTTAAAACATAGTAGGGGCTAACGTGTGGCCATAGATAAGCATCAATATCCAATACAATGCTAGTATATTCACCTAAGATAAATAAATGGTGGGCGTATATAACCCCAGACAGCGTTTAATAGAATCGCCCGTCTACATTCGTCCTCCCTGCAGAGAAAACAAAAAAATATAGAATTACCAGTAACAGTATTCCTCTCTGCCCATGAGTTAAATGTGATAATTGTTGCCAGAGTAATGGTGGAGAGGAAATTTTCTTCTATCCCAATTCACGTTACTTCGCACAGGGACCCGTCACATGCTATTAGTATGCCTAAGAGTATGGTCCTACTTGAGTATAATATACATACGAATCAATAATAAACCAATATACCCGAAAAGTAGTCCAGAGGCAATCGTTAAGTGAGAGCAGTTTAATGCAGCAGTTGCGGGACGTCCTTAAATGCCCCAACAGTTTGAAAACCTATCTATTCAATGTAATCCCACACATCCTACCGGTACAATCTTACAAGTCTCGATTGAAACGGAAAGTACAAAACCCCCATCTCGTGACAAAAGAGAGCAATGGGTTGAATAAGAAACAGAGCACCCAACCATCACTGTAACCAAACCAAGCGAGCGCTCCGAACAATGCCCCCCTTACCTGATCCCACCACTATGGTTCCTCGATAATAACCAGCTCAAGAAACCGGACATGACAGCAAGCCAGGTTCAAATAGTCTGCGCTCACCCAAAATGCACTCGTAATCACATGTGTCCTTCAGCATAGTACTGATTTCCCTGTGTACCAGAGGCAGTGCCATCTTGGAAGGGCTCAGAATTGTGAGTATAGCAATGCCGACGTGTCTGAAAAATATTAACTGCATATCCTCATAGGGAAATAAACATAGTGCAAACAGTTATTTTTCAATATTGGACGTTTGCCCAGTTATCCAGGGTAAATTTGAGCAAAATACCCGTACTACACACAGTGGGTTCCTAATATCGAAATAGTGCACGACAGTTTGAGACAATGTCATCTAATGTGCAAGCTGTCAAGAAGGGTAACATAAGAATTTTACCAAGGTCAGACACATTATGCCTTAATCACTATGTAATGACACAGTGATAAAGCGCTCTTGTGATCAAGAAAAAATGAATACAACGTTATTCCTAAATAGCGATTTTTAAGGAATCTCTATTTAGGAATAGCAAAAGCCTATGCATGTAGGAGTCGCTATTAAAATAGCGATTCCTAAACATTCCTTAATTGCTACTCGCAAATTGCTAGTCGCAATTAAGGAATGCTATCCCATTCATTCCTAGAGGCCCATAGGAATGAATTGGAGATTGCATGAGCAATTTGCGAGTACCAGTAGCTACTTGAAATTGCTCATTCAATTTCAAGGGTGCAAGGGGGTCAAAATGACACCCTGTTGCACCCCTGAAATTGATCTCTGCACATATGTTGCACACAACATGAAACTTTGAAAAATGCACAAAAGTGCTTTTTTCAAAGTTTTAGCAAATTACCATGAAGTTCAACTTCATGGTAATTTGCTACTCCTATTAGGGAATTCGCTATTTTCTGACTTTCATGCATTGCATTTAAGGAATCTCAATTTGGGATTCCTTAAATGCAATTGCAATTTAAGGAATCTCAATTTACAGATTCCTTAAATTGCGATTTTTGCTTTTGGGATGATTCATCCCAAATGCAAAAATACCGGGAGCAAAGTGGCAGATTCTGAGAATCTGCCCATTTGCGACCGGTATTTACTTTGATGCATATGCCTGAATATGTTCTGATTCAGAAAAGGGGGTGGTGAAGGACAGAGTATCTGAATTAAGCAGAAAACTCCTACCCAGTCAACAGATCAGGGCTAGATCCATCACCGTTTTTTTGTCCACCATAAGCGTGGAAGGGTATGCTCAGATGTGAGTCCCTTGCTCACTGCACCATCAGGATTCAAGCAAGTCGGGCCGAAGACGGCTGTAATGCCAGAAACCGGTCCCCGGAAGCTTGTTTCCTTTTCAGTAAAAGAATTGGCTTGGTAGTTTGGTCTGCCCCGTTCCCATGATGCACTGGGCCAGGGACAGACTAATTTGCATGTAGCCAGGTTCTGAGCTGGGATGGTGCAGTGAGCTAAAAAACGGTGATGGATCAAGCCTGTATCTGTTGACTGGGTAGGAGTGCTCTGCTTAATTCAGATACTCGGTCCCTCACCACCCCCTTTTCTGAATCGTTTTGTCCACCATAAGCGTGGAAGGGTATGCTCAGATGTGAGTCCCTTGCTCACTGCACCATCAGGATTCAAGCAAGCCGGGCCGAAGACGGCTGTAATGCCAGAAACCGGTCCCCGGAAGCTTGTTTCCTTTCCAGTAAAAGAATTGGCTTGGTAGTTTGGTCTGCCCTGTTCCCATGATGCACTGGGCCAGGGACAGACTAATTTGCATGTAGCCAGGTTCTGAGCTGGGATGGTGCAGTGAGCTAAAAAACGGTGATGGGTCAAGCCCGGATCTGTTGACTGGGTAGGAGTGCTCTGCTTAATTCAGATACTCTGTCCATCACCACCCCCTTTTCTGAATTGAATATGTTCTGATGCACAAACTACCAGCGTATGTGACATCAATCGTTCCAGGGCCCTGCAGGCTATGCCATAATCGCTACTAAAGGACATGGTGGTGCAGTACTACTAGTCATGTAACATAATACCAAAAGTGACGGTGTCAAGTTAAATAACTAATGACACCACGTCAACGGCATTAAGCAGAAAGTTATTATCTAATATAAAAGTCAACATATTTATCATTAACGATCCTCGAGAAAGATATGTCATTGCCACACCCAGTCAAACAACGGAATTCCGATTGTGGGGTCAATAACCCATATATTGGCAAAAGTACTCATACAATGAGAAGGAGAAATCCTTGCGAGATAATGGATAACAAGTGAAAGGAGAGCAGGAGCTGAAAGAGAGACCGAGATATCCCAGTGTAAAGAGCAGAAGAACCCATGCATGACAGACCATGGGTACTCAGAAGCATATTACATCAAATCATACAATTGTACATTTCCCCAGAGTATAAACATGTGTTACCATTCAACAAGTCTTCATTACATTGGGTCATAACAATATTATATTATATGTCATGAGCAACAAATCTGTAGTGCTGAGCCCAGCACTGGAGGACATAGGGCCAGATGTAGGTGGCCATTTACCGACCGGTAACGGACGATTTTGGCCGTTACCGACCGGTAAATGGGCATTCCATATGTAGGTGGCCTATTTTACCGATTCGGTAAATTTACAGAATCGGTAAATTTACAGAATCTGTAAAATACCGAATCAGTATTTTTACCGATTCGGTAATTTTGAAATGTAGGTGGGACTCTTCTGAGTCCCACAGGCCTTACTGAATCGGTATTTTACCACCCAATCCAATTGGATGGTAAAATACCGATTCCAGGTGTGCATGCACATGTGTGCATGCACACCTATGGCATGTGACAGACGGACATGCCCTTAGGGCATGTCTGTGTGCCACATGTCACACATGCCTTAAATCGGGGTGCTAGAGGGTGTTAACGTGACACCCCCTGCACCCTTGCAAAATTCGGTATTTCCCGAATCGGTAAATACCGATTCGGTAATGCCCATTGATTCCTATGGGCTTCAATGCCCATAGGAATCAATGGGAATTACCGAATCGGTATTTACCGATTCGGTAAATACCGATTCTCACAGAATCGGTAATTCAATTACCGAATCTTTCTACATCTGCCCCCTTCTATTTTACTGATTCATAAATACCGAATGGGTAAAATTCGGTATTTATGAATCAGTAAAATTAACTTACCTACATCTGGCCCATAATCCTTTATACATATGAGAAAAACTGACACGATAGAACAATAACTTAGAGAAAGTAATGCATTTCCCTATCCGTGTTGTGCTCCAAACAAGTCGCCCTTAAGTTGCATATCCACTTAGACTCTTTTTGTCTTAGTAGTAGCTCCCTATTGCCACCTCTCGCTGGTATTGGGACATGATCAATTGCATGGAACCAAAATGATAAATTATCCGGATGTTCCTTCATGTAATGATCGGTTATAGGGTATTTGACATCTTTGGTTTTGATCGCACGTCTATGTTCCTGCAGTCTTATTTTCAGGCTACGAATAGTACTGCCCACATAAATAGTCCCGCATCGGCAAACCAAAATATAAACAACATGTGTTGTGTTGCAATTGATGAAGTGGCCAATAGTATATTTTTTACCAGCATTTTAGGTATTGTAGATGGGCGATTCTATTAAACTCTGTCTGGGGTTATATACGCCCGCTACTTATTTATCTTAGGTGAATATACTAGCATTGTATTGGATATTGATGTTTATCTATGGCCCACACGTTAGCCCCAACTATGTTTAAGAAAGAAACATCTTTATATTTTTAATTTTTCGCTAGTTGAAATACTGCTTTTTTGGCCGGTATTCTGACCAAGGGTTACTCATTGGATGTACAGGTTAGTACACCTGCACTATGTCTTTATTTATTATTTTTTTATCTCACGTTCGGTCAAGTGACCTCTTGAAACACTCTAGACCCTTATGATATTTCCTTTTGTGTTGCTCTATTTCTTTTTCCATTAGAACTATTTGGACCGACTTTAGGCACAGACTAAGTGTAAATGTCCCAATGATATTCGAACTGCATCAACAGAATAATTAAAGGTATTATGTTCTTAGGAACACTTGAGTTTTCTACCGTCCTGTTTTAGTTCTTCCCATATTTTTACATGCTTATACTTTTCTGTTTAGATCAGCAATTCTTTCGTCCTGTAATCTGCTCTGAACCATATCCCACCAGGTTGCCCTTATATCTAGCAGTCTGGTTCTACTTTTATAATACAGATGAGTCCATGCAGGGTTCCAAATGGGGGATCACTGCTACGTCAACTGTGTCTTCTACATACATGGTGTCCTTCCCTATGTATGGGGTCATGTGGCCATTGTTATCTGCAGTGATCCCAATAGACTTTAAACTTACTACAGGTGGGGGCATGGGACTGTTCATTCTGGCTTATGGTCAGATTCCTTTAGCTCTAGTTGCAAAATTTAATGTGTCACATCAGTGTTTGGTGGCCGCCTCGATAGGCCTATGTGTCTGCCTTTACTGATTTCTTGGTACTTCTTCAATTGGTGACCCCTATATTATTATACTGTTCCATTTAGAACGGGATCCAGCCATACTTTGGAGGTTTCTATATTGACTTTGTGATCGCTCTATGGGACTCTCAAGAAATTAAGAAGGTGAGACTTAGATTGTCAATGCTCTCGAGTCTTTTTTTCCCTTTGGTCTCTGGCAAGTCACTGATTCTCCTTGTCTATGTTTCGGTCCTTGTTATATGTTCGGTTGACTCCACACATTTTTGATAACACAGGTTTCATTGATAATCCAACATACTGTGTTTATTTGACCTAACAGTTGTTGAAGAGGGTCTTTCTTTTCCCTTCCGGATGTATACATCTTGGCACCCTCACCGCTACATCGGTTTCTTGCTTTTCTTTCAACTTGTTATTTTCCTTTGTCTCTTCTATTATTTCTTTTTTAACTCGTTTCTGCTTCACCAGTTTCTTTTGTGTGACTAACAGCTGGTGTCCTAAGGGACACACGTTAAGACAACTGGAGAAATGTGAATCTGTGTATATATACTAAAATGTTTCTCCTTTGCAAATATTTGGAAATTGGTATAAAACTTTCTTTGAAACAGTGGCGATATACACATATCTGACGCCACGGTGCCATTGAATTGGTTATATTCGACTCTTGGCTGGCTCTATGTATACTTCAGCAAAATATTTTTCTTTTTTACTCTCTTTTCTATCTCACTCCCCTTTTTCCTCTCTGTTTCTTTGTCTCTAGATGTCCACTGTTCTTATGATTGACAGAGTATTCATGGTCCAGTCTTTTTAATATTTTAATGTTAATGTTGTCCAATTATCAACTCTGTCAATTTTTAATGTAGTCATTGTAGGTATATATATATATATATATATATATATATATATATATATATATATATATATATATGCTGTATGTCTGTGTACTTAGTGTTGTTTTATCTGCACTTTTTCAGCCCTGACGAAGTTCCGCAAGGAACAAAATGCATTGGCTGAGGCCTTTTAAAGATTGAATAAATAAAGGAACCATTCTTTTACAAAACGACAAATCTCTGGACTTTTATATTTGGTGCACCATCCTTATCTTCAGGATTCGGTATCTGTCCTGACAGGGGAGCGTTTGTGCGGCAGGCTCGGGATGTTTTGTGCACAAACTTTTGACTGATTATCCTACTTTGAAATTGATCTGCTTAACCTTGGTCAGCCGCACATTTTGCTTTCTCATAACTGTGTACAATGGTGGTCAGGATGCGGAGGAGGGTTGTCCTTTTGAGCCGGTAGTGGGCAATGATATTCTCTGGTGTTGGGTCTGTAAGGATGGTGCATTTTTAAAGAGTTGCTATCTTTGTCTGCGCTGCTTCTGTGTTGGTCTGGGGAGGGGCGGTAGGGGTCCGGGCGGTGGGGGGTGGTCCTGGAGTTGGTGTTGGTGGGTGTTGTGGCCTTGTTGGGTGTCCGACCTGCATGATCAGTGGCTCCATGGCATCTGTTGTTCTTCAGGTGTGGTTCTGGGCTGGCCTCCCTTTTGTTTTGCAGGCTGTAGTCCTACTTTACACCAGATCAGAGCAGGTGTTAGTTTCCTGCTGCTAACGCACCTTCTCACCTGTTTTTTGGAGCTTATCGCCGATCTGGCTGGTCGATGAGAATGTTGCGGAATGGTGTTATCATGGCTTTTTGCTCGGGAACGCCTTCTCTGCATCTCATTAGCAATAGTTGCTGGGTCATCTGTGGCGATGTTTTTTACCGCTGCTATCGCAGGTAAACTGGGGCTATGGGCTGTTAGTACCAGATTGTGAATGGGGTGAGAAATTTATTGCGACTTGGCTGCGATAAAGTGCTGTTACTCGGCGAGAGCTACTTGAAAATATGCCCCAAAGTTTTTACATTATGTATATTTTAATTTTTATATATTAAAAATGACTGTAAATATATTGTTTTTCACTTATTTTATATTGTTTTTATATATTGACGATTTTCATAATAATAAAAAAATTATTTTACATATATTTACATTTGTTTTAGAAAATATATTAATTTTTCTTATTATTTATTCTATTAGTTTGTATTGTAAGAAAGTATATTTTCATTTCCATTATTCTACTACTTTTTTACCACTCATTTTGTAGCCTGTTTTCGTGATTATTTCAGTGATTTTTAATTCTGAAGATTAGTGATTTCTTGTAAAAGTCTGTTTTATTAGAATCTATTTTCTTTAGCAACTGTGGTGAGAGCATGTGGTTAATTGTTATTAAAAGTTCTAGTACTTGTACATTAATGTGCTTTTTAGGTTATCTTTAGTGTGGGTATTTGACTTAGTTGTTGAGGTTACAAGCATACTTCATTCTGTTTTATTATACATGTATTTTTATTGTAATAACGATGCTAGATTTTAATCTATTTTAGGTATTCTGGTGTTTGTGTTAGTAGTTACTCGAGGTTTGTTTTGAGGATAGTTTTTTCTGTGTTTTCTTTTACAGGTATTTTTATTCAATTCCAACTTTTATTTTTTGATTGTGGATATGTTTATCTTTTTAACGATAAAAAATTGTTTGGCTTTTTTAACCAATTATTCATTTTATTTTCCTTTGTTTTTTAATGTGGTTTACCTGGAAATGTTGTCTTTTTAATGTTTTTGGCCTTTTTTGATGGCTTCCTATGATTTTATATGGCTGTATTTCATAGATTGTATTTTTTTATGCATTTTGAAAATTTCTGGGCAATATTGTGTCACATGTTTGATAGATCATGTGCTTGTTTGGATGTCCCATTGCCTATTAAGGACTTCAGCTACAAAACAGGGAGTAGTTCTATTTTTAATATCATATTTGTTTTGGGTGGGGATTTTTTATTTATTGCATTGGTTCATATTTTGCCATTTTGTAATTATGTGTTCAATTATTAACTGTTTTTGGTTCTTGTGTGCTTTGTTATTGTTTGTTAGTTTTCTTATTTGGGGAAACTATTTTCATAAATATTAATTAAGCTCACAACCTTGCTCCTTTTATTCAGGAAATTAGCTGGTTTGGAGGATTTTCGGGACTCCATTTCAACTGGGTGAAGCCATAATTGCTCCCTCTAACTGACACTACTTCAGCGGTACCATGCAAAAATCCACTGCAGTGGTGCGGTGACTCTACTAAATATTTTGGTATTATATTCTATAGATATAAGGAGCAGGTGATCTGTCTGAACTATGGACCCTGCACTGAAAAACTCACAGTCCAGATCAAGCAGTGGATAAGGTTCCCCCACTACAGGGCCCCCTTGTGCCTTTGTGCCATGGGGGCATTGCTCTCCTGTGTGAATGCACCCTAGTTCCTGCAGTGCTTGAACTTTACAGTCCATACCGTACAGTGCAGGGACAGTTTTTTGCGTTCCCATTGCGGTGGCAATTTTTGGTGCTGAGGAAACGTTAAAAAAAGAAAACACCAGACATGAGAAATGCTCGTAATTTGGCGAACGGCCTAACCACTGGTTTGGTGGCAGTCCCACCAAGCATATTGTGGCCTAAAAACTGGCTGTCCCATGGCGGTCCTACCACCCAAGTCTTAATGGGGCTGTCGGACTGCCGGTGCTGCAGAGGCTGAATCACCACTGCCGCACCACCACAGGATTGATGGTCCTTGGACCACCAGCCTCGTAATCTGTCCCTAAATTTGGTCGCATTAACACCAGTGATTCTCCAGAATTGAGAAAGTCTGTCTTTGCAAAGTTGGATGAACAGCTTCGGAAAAGTAGGGGCATCATAACAAAACATGCATTTCCCTAGCTGCTTAACCGCTGCAGCAATTCCGCCGCCGTGCAGCGGTTTGAAGGAGTGGGCGGGGCCGCGTCGGCCAACGTAACGCGACTGCCGTTGGCCGACGCACGCATGGTAGGGGTTATACGTCAAAAGTGTTTGTTGTTATTGTTTGCCTTCTATATCACAATCTGTGATCGGAACACAATGACAGGAAATATCAAAATGGCTTCAGCTTTGAATGTTGGGCAGAGGAGTTGGCCTTACGGCTAGGGCGGTTGACCGCGAATCTGGGAAACTGGGTTTGAGTCTGGGCAATGACGCTGAACATCCTGTGATTCTGGGCAAATCACTCAATCTCCCCGTGTCTAACAAAAATGTGACCTCGTGCAAATGCAACTGCTGCTATGTAAAGTGCTCCGATAGCCGATTCTGGTCAAGTTCACGCTATATAAAACTCAGAAAAAAAAGAAAATGTGCTGTGCACATCTGGATAGAAAGTGTTCTTTTGTTTGTTTCTTCAGGCACTGACTTTTGTGCCAGAGTATGATATAGTAACTACCACTTTGGTCATATGCACAATTAATATACATCATCAAGAACTACCACACTGATCTCTGGCAAATACCAGGTAACAAGATTGCCCCCCTTGGCACTTGAACACAATGAGCCTCAAGCAGTCCAGAATTGTGATGTGTCGTGGGTGAACACAATGCATATTGCATTAACCCGCTTTTGTTGGCACTATCTGAAAGCATGACACAGTACAGGGTATCATTCTTTATTAGGAGATCCCCAGGCATTTTGGTGTTTCTTTTGGGCGTGCTCTCCCAAAGTTAACTAGACCCAGCGGATGCACTGAAGTAAATTGCAAAGGACATTCACCTTATTGTATGAAATAACTGAGACTAAAAGGGACAGCCACTTGAGCTTGGCTGAAATTCAGGTAACATTGCATGCTGGGCTGTTTATGTTTCAGGTCCAAGCATTGTCCTCCTTACTCACTCATGACATCAGTTTGAAAAATGAGTGCAAAATGCAATGCAATATTTTAACACAAACTAAAGTTCTAGGGAATGGAAGAGTACCAGCTTCTTAAACCTACTACAATCTATACCAAAACGAACCATCAAACAAATAAGCACTCAAGGGGGCGATTACAATGTCATTTTAAAACTTTCAGATTCAGTTCCGACTGACTCGTGATCTGCGGTTCCGCATGACCGATTACGATGCTTCTGAACACAGCTCAGAGGGACTCCCATTGACTTCTATGGGATCCTGTGTTCCAACCGACAACACAGTTTCCTATGGGGAAAACGGGTGTCTGCGGAAAACCTAGCTCCCTTTGGCGGGCACCCCATGGTGCCTGCCACACAGTGCATGGTCTTACAGGGGGGTCCCCTTGGGTACCCCCACAGCCCCCAACCAGAGGCCTCAGGATGAAGGGGGGCCTGCTAGGGGCCCCCAAAGTCCATTTCCGACAGCTTTTCATTGTTGGACAGGCCAATTCGGAAAGGCTGTCTGACTCCAACATCGTAATGTTCAGTGGAGTGGTGTAGAGTAGAGTGCCATAAAGTGGAATAGCGTAGCATGGAGTGGCATAGAATTGAGTGTAGTGGCATGGAGTGGCATAGATGGGACTAGTGTAGAGTGCAGTATTGAACGGAGTGTCTTACAGTGGAGTACCGTAGAGTGCAGTGGCATAGAGTGGAATAGTGTAGAGCCGAGTGTCATACAGCAGCATAGAGTCAAGTGGTATAGAGTGGAGTACCGCAGAGTAGAGTGGTGTACAGTGAAGTGGCATAGAGTGAAGTGTGTTTCAGAGTGGCATAGAGTGGATTTGGGTAGAGTGAAATAGTGTAGAGTGGAGTGGTGTAGAGAGTAGCGGCATATAGTAGACTGGTGTACGAAGTAGTAGAGTGTAGTTTAAAGAGACAAAGTGTAAAAGTGTGTAACGTATGTAGATGAAATGTGGCAGGAATATATATTATGGGGTGGAAAAAGTAATGTTTGTAATTAGCTCTAAATTAGTGAAGTACTATTAAAGTTATAAGTGATAAAACATTTAGGGCCTGATAACGAGTTTGGGGATGCGGCGCCGGGTCCACCCGCACCACTAAACCCGTGGTCTGGCCATGCACCAGATTACGAGAACTTGTTTTTTACGTTCCACTGTAGTGCCCTGAATATGGGCACCACAATGGGAAAACCAAAAACAGTTCCTGCACGGCATATTGCAGCCTCCTGACCGCCCCTACACTGCTAGGGAACTGCAGTTCCCTGGCGGCTGCGGCGGTCCAATTGTGGTCCGACCTCCATAATTGTAGTAGGGTGGTCAGAAGACCGCCACCGCCACGTCCCCACGAGTAGGGCAAATGTGGACCGCCAGACTCGTAAGTAGGCCCTTAGTTTTATATTGTGCCACAGTATACTGCAGTAACTTTTGGGTATACCACGGTACATGCCGTTCACAAAGCAATATATGATTGGCTAATGCCTGCGTTTACAAAAGTAAGTTGCAACCAGATATTTTATACCACATTTGTGCTGTATCCTGGGTTTGAGCCCTAGATATAGCTAGGTAGTACAATGTATTGTTGTTCTCTACCTATTTCCACTTTATTAAGTGTTAATAGGTAGGGACATTTATTAATATTTTTCAATATATTTTTAAAGGGTTTATGCAGTACGGCACTAGTTCCTACAGAATATGTTGTTATGGTATGTTAAAAATTCTTATACCGCACACGTTCACCGAAACGGTTTCATGGCACTCATAACAGATGCGGAGGGCGAGGGCAAAAGTTTACTCAAATGCAGATTTGAAAAGGAACGTCTTCAATGTCCTGCGGAAACATTCATAAGAGGGGCAGTGACGGAAGGGGGAAGGGAGGGAGTTCCAAAATGTAGGGGCTAAGAAAGAAAAACGAAGGCCACCATGTTTCTTGCGATGGATTTGAGGAATGAGCAGGAGGTTATCAGCAGAAGAGCGTAGGTTGCATGTTGGTATGTACCGCTTCAAGCTGGAAGAGATAAAAGCAGGTGCAAGATTGTAAAGGGCTTTAAAGATAGTGCATCCCAGTTTAAAGGTACAACGTTTGGCCACAGGAAGCCAATGGAGGGTCCGTAATAGCGGCGAGACGTGCTGGTGCTGAGGCTGATGATATACTAAGCGATCAGCCTGGTTTTGTATCAGCTGTAGCCTCTGGAGCTGGTAGGCGGGGATCCCTACGTATAAGATGTTGGCGAAGTCAACTCTGGAGATAACCAGAGCCAGGATGACTAGGATGAGTGCATCTCTGGTGAGAAATCAACAGATCTTGCGTATCCTACGCAGATGGAAAAAGCAGGATGATGTTACCGCAGAGATCTGAGACTTCATGGATAAACCACTAGAGATGACTACACCTAGGCTTTTCACAGAGTTGACTGGGCTAGGGGGAATCCCAAGTGAGTGGGGCCAAAAGCTGTTGTTCCATGGGTTGGCCGGCCCACCCACTAGCACAAGCTCAGTCTTTGTAGGGTTTAATTTAAGCTGGCTGTGAGCCATCCAGTTAGAGATGTCTAGCATGGTGGTTTGAAAATCAATGTGGGAGGAGGGAGAGGTATTGATAGGGAAAATCAGCTGTAAATCATCTGCATAGTTGAAGATTGTTGCAGGGGATTTGCGGAGAGAAACCATAAGGGGCTGCATATACAAATTGAAAAGGAGAGGGGATAGAGCTGAGCCCTGAGGGACTCCGCAGGAAAGAGAGGAGAAAGAAGCAGAGAAGGTAGAAAGATGCACAGCTTGAGAGCGCTTATCAAGGAAAGATCGGACCCAATCAAGGTCAACGCCCTGAATGCCGGCGTTGGTGACACGGTCGATCAGTTTAGAGTGATCGACCGTGTCAAAGGCCGCCGACAGGTCTAACAGGACGAGGGCTTGGGAGATGTTATTGTCAGCCCCAGTTCTTAGAGTGTCCATGACGGCAGCAATGACCGCCTCAATAGAGTGAAGGGGGCGGAAACAGGCCTGTTGGGGATCTAGAAAGGATGAGCTCTCAATAAAGGCGCTCAGACAGCGTGTGACATGGGTCTCCAAGATCTTTCCTAGATAAGGGAGGAGGGAGATAGGCCTATAATTGCTTAGGACCAGAGGGTCTGCATTAGGTTTCTTTAAGATTGGAAGTACCACTGCCTGTTTGAAGGAGTCGGGAACTACTCCAGTGGCCAACGAGGTGTTAAGAAGTGCCAAGGCAGGGTCGGGCAGGCCAAAAAAATTTCTTTGAGGATCTGGGGAGGGCAGCAGTCATTAGGGGAGCCGGAACTGACTTTATGCAGGAGTCTCTGGAACTCGGTAATAGAGATAGGGGGAAAAGCATCCAAATGCTGCGGATTACTGGGAGGTAAAGGGAATGAAAGAGGGGATGGGGGCGGAGGAATATTATTTTTAATGGTGATAATTTTATCCCGAAAGTAAGTGTTTAATGTGTCCCATAGAGCCTGAGTGGGCAAGGGGGGGAGAGTAACCCGGTCAGGAAGGGAGAGCTCGTTAACAATGGAGAATATATCTTTCGCCTTGGAAGCAGACTCCATTATTTTGCGAGAGAAATAGATTGATTTGGCCTCAAGAATAGAGGATTTATAGGCTTTTAGGCGGTTCACGAATTCAAGCTTGAGGTGAGGATTATAATTGCGGTGCCATCGGCGCTCGGCCTGGCGAAGAGCCAGTTTATCAAGCTTTAATTGATCAGTGAACCACATCTGAGCGTCATGAGGGCGCATAGATTTTATGGTTTTTAGTGGAGCTACAGAGTTGCAAGCCGACAACAGCCATTGTTCAAGGGTGGAAGCTTGATGAGTGGCTGAACCGGAGAGCAAAGGAATTGTAGATGCCAGCATGGAGTGAAGTTCTGTCAAGTTAGCTTTCTTCCAGTAACGAGCTAAAGCGTTTGTTGTGGGAGGGGGACGGCAGGGAATAGATAAATCAACAGAAAAAGAAATGAAATAGTGGTCTGACCTAGAGCAGGGAGTCACTGAGGGGGACGAGATGTCAAGGTTTGCCGTCCAGACCTGGTCCAGAATGTGACCCTTACAGTGAGTAGGTGTCGTGATGAATTGACGACAGTTCATGCTTGTAAGCAGATCCGAGAATTCTTCCGATAGACGACTTTCCCGAGGGTCGGAGGGCCAATAATTAAAGTCACCAATAATGATAACTTTGGCGTTATTAATAATTAGTTGGGAGATAAGAGCACCGACCTGTTGTGGGAAAGAGGGCATATAAGCAGGGGGTCTATACATAAGGGCACAGGTAAGGGAGGATCTGGTAGAACTTAGTTTGATTACAAGAGTTTGTGTGTTGGGGATCGCAGTGCAGGCTAAGGTGGAGAAAATATATTCTGTGCGAATGATGGCTGCTACCCAACCACCAGCTTGTCCCCCTGGGCGGTTGGATTGTATGATGTAATAGCCGGTGGGAATGGCAGCAAGGATGTCCGGAACGGAGTCATCAGTTAGCCAAGTTTCCGATAAAAGTAAAATATCCACGGCACTATCATGTAACAAATGAAATATTTCCAGCTGATGTGTCACCATAGACCGGGTATTAAGATACAGAACGGTCAAGGGAAGCGTTCCCGGTGATGGTGGGGTATAGGGCGATGATGCAGGTTTAGGGGAAATAGGGGAAGGATCAGAAATCAATGAAACAGGGGAAATCAGAATGCCACGATCCTGGGCTGCCCTAGCGGTGCGAGGCGATAGGGGCACTGCCTGCCGAAGAGCAAATAAGTCGGCAGACGAGTATGTAAGTGTTTGGGTAGAGTGAGTGGCCGCTAGACGCGACCGGCCGGGGCGGGCGCAGACGGGCTGGACTTAGGCTCGACTTCGGCGCGAAGTCGGCGCTCCCGCTGCGCTCGTCCGCTGCGCTTCCGCCATGTCGCCATACCATAATATGTAAATCCTAGGTGAGCCACTAGGCCGCAAACCTGCGATGTGTAGGTGCAGGCCAGAAGTGGTAGTGGGAAAGCGGAAATGGCGCTCGAGAAGGCGGCCCTCCACACAAACGGCACTATGCCAGGGCGGAACGGGGCCAGGAGCAGTCTGAAGGCAGGTAAGGGCACTCAGAGAAATGCGGTCTGACACAGTTAATAAAACAACACACAAGATTTTACTTGCAAAGTTTAAAAATCAAGCTATTAATTAGCTATAAAATGAATGGCAAGAGCAGCATACATCAGCAGCCTCAGTCGCTGCATCTGTCAATTGAATGAGAGCATTTACGCGCTACATATAGAATTCCCCCTCTGCAGCCACTAGACCGCTAACCTGCGATGTGTAGGTGCAGGGCGGAAGTGGTAGTGGGAAAGCGGAAATGGCGCTCGAGAAGGCGGCCCTCCGCACAAACGGCACTATGCCGGGGCGAAACGGGGCCAGGAGCGGTCTGAAGGCAGGTAAGGGCACTCAGAGAAATGCGCAGTCTGACACAGTTAATAAGACAACACACAAGATTTTACTTGCAAAGTTTAAAAATCAAGCTATTATTCAGCTATAAAATGAATGGCAAGAGCAGCATACATCAGCAGCCTCAGTCACCGCATCTGTACAGAATACCGTGGTAGTTTCATAAAATCGAAAAATGAAATATGTTAAATACGGTGTAATACACTATGGGGGATATTCAAAAGGACGTATCTCCGATTTAGCTCCACCTTAACGCATCAAAGTGGAGATAGATTTAACACCCCATTCACAAGATGGTGAAAACTGCGTACATCGCCAGTATTCCCGCAATAACTGCCCCCAAATTAATCTCCACGGTGGACATCACCAACTAACCCTAATGAGATGTGGAGTAGGCGTTCCCATGCAAAAACCCACAAAAAAAACACAACACCACCACCAGATCTGCGAAGTGTTACAAAAACAGGCGATAAGCCGGGATAGCACCAGGGATTTAACACCGGCCTTTTGCTGATGTTAAGCAGGACGACTACCCACAGCATGAAAGGGAGCCCAGGCAAGAGCCACACCTGAAGACCCACAGATGCCATGGGGACAAAGATCATGCAGCTCCAATACCCATGAGGTCCACAACATCCCCCACCACTACCCCCAGCCCCACCTCCCGACATACACATACCATGCACGACACAAGAGCCACAAAAATCGCATGATGACGCACTTTGCGAAAATAAATACACACATGTGTGGCCAGAAGAACAAGAAACAGCCACATAGCACTGAAGTAACAACCAAAAACTTTATTGAAACACAACAGAAAACACCAATGCGGAAGACTCCTGTTGGTCCATCAGGGACAACCGCGAAGCAGCCTGGAAAATTAAGCACAAAACAGGACTTGTGTCATGCGCCCATCAAAGGCGCAAGAAACAGAGAAGGAAAGTGAGCCAAAGAGAGAAAAAGAGGGAAGGAAAGGAAGGGAGAGAGAGAGAAAGAGAGAGAGAGAGAGAGAGAGAAGGAAGAGAAAGAGAGTAAGAGAAAGGGAAGGGAGAGAGAGTGAGAAGGAAAGTAAGAGAGAGAGAGAGAGACACACACCGCTACCCCTGTGCACACAGGCCCCACTGTTCACCTGCTTACACCGGTGTGTCACCATGTCTGCTGGCAGGGAAAGAGATGAAAATGCTGCTTCCATCAAGCTGCTGCTTGCTGTCCCTGCCGAACAAACGCAATCAGCTATCTCCCAAGGGTAGGTATGGCGGTTCCCAGGGCCATTAGTGGCTCCAGGAGGGGGGCCTCGGCTGGGGGCCCCGGGCACGCCCTCTTAAGTTTAACAAAATACGTATGGGGTTTTATTAAAAACAAGCATTGGCATAGCCAATAGGTCTCGCCTTTGGGATCTTAAAACTGTTTAGCCATGCAACACTTGATGTTGTTGCACCAAGGAAATTGTGCTGGATAACTAAACACTTATAAGGTCCCAAAGGCGAGACCTATTGGCTATACCAATGCTTGTTATGTTTGGCTTGCAGCATTCATTCATGCCAACCCTTTAGGTGATCTAAGAAAAGAACAAGAAGTGCATCAAATGCAATTGGCAACTTTGTGTTTGTTTGAGTTAGAGAGGTATCCAAGTTTTGCTTCAGATATAGAGCTTATTAGCAGAACCTTTTCTACTGTGGCATCTGAAAATTTTCATTGGTGGAAGCTTTAAAAGTATCTGATTTTAGGAAACCGTTTGAAATGCAGGCAACGTGTGCTTGTACTTGTGTACCTTCTAACAGTAATAAGTAATCAGTTTAGAAAACTCCCTCATTCCTCTTGTCATTACGAAGCTTAACACCAGCTAAGTTATAACAGTCTGTAGCCAGCAGTTTGACAGAATAAAAAATGTGTGTAGAATTTACTTTTGTAAAAAAATGTTGTTCGTAGAAACGTGTTTACTTTAATAACAGGTAAACAAAAATAAGGGAAATAGCCAACAACATAAATGCCAAACAAGTGTTTTGTACAAAGAGTTATACACAAAATGACTGCAGAACTAGTAGCGTTTACAGGTCGCTCCTTGTATGCCAGACAGTATATAGTTGGTCCGGTGCATTTTGGGTGATGTAATCACCTGAACAAAAACACTATATAATAATGAATTCTAAAGTGACTGAATACAAACTGTTCTATTTGCATCTAACAGTCTAGCAGCCAGAGGGGCTCATAAGGACCTGTAGGCTGGTAAAGCCTCCACCAGTGGTTAATCATAGCATTTATCCTGCCATGGCTTTACGCCTAACTAAGTGTATAGAGTTGACTCTATAAGTACCAATGCAATACAAAGAGTACAAATAAATCATGCCATGTTGATACAGGGTGGCAAGTGCAACACTTCTTTTCAAAGGGATGCGTTTATTTCCCCTTTGGGATATCCACTTTTGTCAGTGTGGTGTCAAGTTATGTGTCCATAAATACAAGCCTGTTTGCCATATTGCTGCAGACAGAAAGCCTGTCTGTCCAGAGGATAATACTGAGAACCAGCTCTAACGCCCGCTAGAGGGCGCTCTCTTGTGTCAGTGACTCGAGTCACAGCTGGGAGGGATGCCCAAAGGTGAATTCCAGTGATGTCACAAGACTTTGTAGTGGTTCCTTGGAGGGAGTGGGATGCCAAAGGAGTGACAACAGTTGGTGTTACATTTTTAGATTAACGATTTTGTCAGTTCATATAATCGGGCACTTGTATGACAACTATGAAACCGATTTTCAATATTTGAAGTGGTACATTTTGCCCAGGCATGTATTGGCCCCGAGGGGTGGGCACATGCCACTTTGATGCTGCTGCGTGTTTGCCCATCTAGCAGTAGTCGGTGATTGATTGGATAGTACCCTGGAGGCAAGGAGGATGGCCTGTCTTGAAGGAATGTTGATCATTTGGAGTAGGCCCTGAAGTGCAGTTGAACCAGGGTGTGGGAAAAAATAAAAGGGGTGTCCTGAGTTCAGGAATTCAACATCTCCAAGCGTGAATAGATCATCAATTCCAGGACTGGTACTCCTGGTTTTGGAGTGGCTTTCATAGGACTACAAATCCCAGTGTGCCGTAAAAAAAAAAACATTGGACTGGATGAGCTACTCTTTCATGGAACTGAATAGCTTAAGTTCTGGATCTTTTGCGGACCCCCTGGAATCCCAGTGAATGAGTAATAAAGCCCCAGTAAGATAACTGTGCATTTTAGAGGTATTGTAACTCTGTCGCTAAGAATGCAGTGCTCTACTTGTGTTCTGTTAATTAGTTGTTAAGGTGTGCAAGTTCAGTTGGATCCAGTGTCTGCCACTGGAACTACAACTCCCAGAATGCATTGAACTGTTTAGCTTAATCCTCGGAGCGAAGCACTGCATCCGAGGTGGCATGGGGTGATCTACACTGGTCACCTATTTCATGGTGAGTTAGAACCAAGAATGCCTGAATGCCGTGGGTGGGCTTGCTAACTTTACAAAAATGTGTGTTGCCATGCCCACCCTAAAAGCGTGTATCCGGAAGCAGAGGCGTCGTGCTGTGTACTAAAGATAATTCATTGAAGAGACTGTGAGTAGTCCTGATACTGTCTGAGCAGGTCACACCTTAAGCTGGTGCGGGGGAGTTGATGACTCAGAGCAGCGAGTAGTGCTGAAGGAATGCGTTTCATCTGTTTGCACAGGAGCGCGGAAGAGGCATTGTGGCTAGGAAGGCCTTTTCCCAAAGACTGCTTCAAAGGGCATCGGATGAGGAAATCCTTCATGTGTTGTGCCACCAGTGACGGGGAACAGGACAGAGCGCCTCCATCAGCACCAATGCACACCATATTAAAAGCGCCAATGCGGTATGGGTGCCCTGGAGCCAAAATACAAGACTGACCCGCACAGCTCACTGAACGGGTTCTAACAGGCGCTAAACAGAGAACACAAAAATAACAAGACGTGCAGCCACGAGACACGCTCTGTGGTGGGGAGGGGTAGGAGCGTTGAATCGCGAGCAAGCAAGATGGAGAAGCGGAGCGAGACCCGCCTGCTTGTGCGCATAATTACATGCTCTATGCCTCACAAAAAGCTGTGGTCGGCTTTTTGAAGCCCACTAACTAAAAGTCTTGCCAGAGTAGCGCATGAGCTGGCTCAGGCGAGACCTAACAAGCAAGGGAAACTCCGCTTGTTTTTTTTTTATCTTTGCCACCGATTTGCAACTCCGCCACAATTCCCAGGCAAACCTTTTTTGCCCTGACGGGCCAGAGCTAGGTCAGCCCCCTTTTCTTTTAATGTTTTTTCTAGGACCAGGCTGAAGCCACGTTCCAAGATGGCTGCCAACACTTCCTGATTGCAGTGTTGACAGACAATCAGATATGAGCACAAGATCGGGAGGAGTTGCAGAGCCTTCACATCATTCGATATACAATTTTGGTTTTCTTTTAATAATTCAAAATATATTAAATGGCTGTAAATACCAATTATCACAGAATCGGTAATTCAATTACCGAATCTTTCTACATCTGCCCCCTTCTATTTTACCGATTCATAAATACCGAATCGGTAAAATTCGGTATTTATGAATCAGTAAAATTAACTTACCTACATCTGGCCCATAATCCTTTATACATATGAGAAAAACTGACACGATAGAACAATAACTTAGAGAAAGTAATGTATTTCCCCATCCATGTTGTGCTCCAAACAAGTCGCCCTTAAGTTGCATATCCACTTAGACTCTTTTTGTCTTAGTAGTAGCTCCCTATTGCCACCTCTCGCTGGTATTGGGACATGATCAATTGCATGGAACCAAAATGATAAATTATCCGGATGTTCATTCATGTAATGATCGGTTATAGGGTATTTGACATCTTTGGTTTTGATCGCACGTCTATGTTCCTGCAGTCTTATTTTCAGGCTACGAATAGTACCGCCCACATAAATAGTCCCGCATCGGCAAACCAAAATATAAACAACATGTGTTGTGTTGCAATTGATGAAGTGGCCAATAGTATATTTTTTACCAGCATTTTAGCTATTGTAGATCGGCGATTCTATTAAACTCTGTCTGGGGTTATATACGCCCGCTACTTATTTATCTTAGGTGAATATACTAGCATTGTATTGCATATTGATATTTATCTATGGCCACACGTTAGCCCCAACTATGTTTAAGAAAAAAACATCTTTATATTTTTAATTTTTCGCTAGTTGAAATACTGCTTTTTTGGCCGGTATTCTGACCAAGGGTTACTCATTGGATGTACAGGTTAGTACACCTGCACTATGTCTTTATTTATTATTTTTTTATCTCACGTTCGGTCAAGTGACCTCTTGAAACACTCTAGACCCTTATGATATTTCCTTTTGTGTTGCTCTATTTCTTTTTCCATTAGAACTATTTGGACCGACTTTAGGCACAGACTAAGTGTAAATGTCCCAATGATATTCGAACTGCATCAGCAGAATAATTAAAGGTATTATGTTCTTAGGAACACTTGAGTTTTCTACCGTCCTGTTTTAGTTCTTCCCATATTTTTACATGCTTATACTTTTCTGTTTAGATCAGCAATTCTTTCGTCCTGTAATCTGCTCTGAACCATATCCCACCAGGTTGCCCTTATATCTAGCAGTCTGGTTCTACTTTTATAATACAGATGAGTCCATGCAGGGTTCCAACAGGGGGATCACTGCTACGTCAACTGTGTCTTCTACATACATGGTGTCCTTCCCTATGTATGGGGTCATGTGGCCATTGTTATCTGCAGTGGTCCCAATAGACTTTAAACTTACTACACGTGGGGGCATGGGACTGTTCATTTTGGCTTATGGTCAGATTCGTTTAGCTCTAGTTGCAAAATGTAATCTTTCACATCAGTGTTTGGTGGCCGCCTCAATATGCCTATGTGTTTGCCTTTACTGATTTCTTAGTACTTCTTCAATTGGTGACCCCTATATTATTATACTGTTCCATTTAGAACGTGATCTAGCCATACTTTGGAGGCTTTCTATATTGACTTTGTGATCGCTCTAGGGTACTCTCAAGAAATTAAGAAGGTGAGACTTAGATTGTCATTGCTCTCGAGTCTTTTTATCCCTTTGGTCTCTGGCAAGTCACTGATTCTCCGTGTCAATGTTTCGGTCCTTGTTAAATGTTCGGTTGACTCCACAAATTTTTGATAACACAGGTTTCATTGACACTCCAACATACTGTGTTTTTGTGACCTAACAGTTTTTGAAGAGGGTCTTTCTTTTCCCTTCCGGATGTATACATCTTGTCACCCTCATCGCTACATCGATTTCTTGCTTTTCTTTCAACTTCTTATTTTCCTTTGTCTCTTCTATTATTTCTTTTTTAACTCGTTTCTGCTTCACCAGTTTCTTTTGTGTGACTAACAGCTGGTGTCCTAAGGGACACACGTTAAGACAACTGGAGAAATGTGAATCTGTGTATATATACTAAAATGTTTCTCCTTTGCAAATATTTGGAAATTGGTATAAAACTTTCTTTGAAACAGTGGCGATATACACATATCTGACGCCACAGTGCCATTGAATTGGTTATATTCGACTCTTGGCTGGCTCTATGTATACTTCATCAAAATATTTTTCTTTTTTACTCTCTTTTCTATCTCACTCCCCTTTTTCCTCTCTGTTTCTTTGTCTCTAGATGTCCACTGTTCTTATGATTGACAGAGTATTCATGGTCCAGTCTTTTTAATATTTTAATGTTAATGTTGTCCAATTATCAACTCTGTCAATTTTTAATGTAGTCATTGTAGGTATATATATATATATATATATATATATATATATATATATATATATATATATATATATATATATATATATATATATATATATATATATATATATATATATATATATATATGTGCTGTATGTCTGTGTACTTAGTGTTGTTTTATCTGCACTTTTTCAGCCCTGACGAAGTTCCGCAAGGAACAAAATGCATTGGCTGAGGCCTTTTAGAGATTGAATAAATAAAGGAACCATTCTTTTACAAAACGACAAATCTCTGGACTTTTATATTTGGTGCACCATCCTTATCTTCAGGATTCAGTATCTGTCCTGACAGGGGAGCGTTTGTGCGGCAGGCTCGGGATGTTTTGTGCACAAACTTTTGACTGATTATCCTACTTTGAAATTGATGTGCTTAACCTTGGTCAGCCGCACATTTTGCTTTCTCATAACTGTGTACAATGGTGGTCAGGATGCGGAGCAGGGTTGTCCTTTTGAGCCGGTAGTGGGCAATGACATTCTCTGGTGTTGGGTCTGTAAGGATGGTGCATTTTTAAAGGGTTGCTATCTTTGTCTGCGCTGCTTCTGTGTTGGTCTGGGGAGGGGCGGTAGGGGTCCGGGCGGTGGGGGGTGGTCCTGGAGTTGGTGTTGGTGGGTGTTGTGGCCCTTTTGGGTGTCCGACCTGCATGATCAGTGGCTCCATGGCATCTGTTGTTCTTCAGGTGTGGCTCTGGGCTGGCCTCCCTTTTGTTTTGCAGGCTGTGGTCCTACTTTACACCAGATCAGAGCAGGTGTTAGTTTCCTGCTGCTAACGCACCTTCTCACCTGTTTTTGGAGCTTATCGCCGATCTGGCTGGTCGATGAGAATGTTGTGGAGTGGTGTTATCATGGCTTTTTGCTCGGGAACGCCTTCTCTGCATCTCATTAGCAATAGTTGCGGGGGTCATCTGTGGCGATGTTTTTTACCACTGCTATCGCAGGTAAACTGGGGCTATGGGCTGTTAGTACCAGATTGTGAATGGGGTGAGAAATTTATTGCGACTTGGCTGCGATAAAGTGCTGTTACTCGGCGAGAGCTACTTGAAAATATGCCCCAAAGTTTTTACATTATGTATATTTTAATTTTTATATATTAAAAATGACTGTAAATATATTGTTTTTCACTTATTTTATATTGTTTTTATATATTGACGATTTTCATAATAATAAAAAAATTATTTTACATATATTTACATTTGTTTTAGAAAATATATTAATTTTTCTTATTATTTATTCTATTAGTTTGTATAGTAAGAAAGTATATTTTCATTTCCATTATTCTACTACTTTTTTACCACTCATTTTGTAGCCTGTTTTTGTGATTATTTCAGTGATTTTTAATTCTGAAGATTAGTGATTTCTTGTAAAAGTCTGTTTTATTAGAATCTATTTTCTTTAGCAACTGTGGTGAGAGCATGTGGTTAATTGTTATTAAAAGTTCTAGTATTTGTACATTAATGTGCTTTTTAGGTTATCTTTAGTGTGGGTATTTGACTTAGTTGTTGAGGTTACCAGCATACTTCATTCTGTTTTATTATACATGTATTTTTATTGTAATAACGATGCTAGATTTTAATCTATTTTAGGTATTCTGGTGTTTGTGTTAGTATTTACTCGAGGTTTGTTTTGAGGATAGTTTTTTCTGTGTTTTCTTTTACAGGTATTTTTATTCAATTCCAACTTTTATTTTTTGATTGTGGATATGTTTATCTTTTTAACGATAAAAAATTGTTTGGCTTTTTTAACCAATTATTCATTTTATTTTCCTTTGTTTTTTAATGTGGTTTACCTGGAAATGTTGTCTTTTTAATGTTTTTGGCCTTTTTTGATGGCTTCCTATGATTTTATATGGCTGTATTTCATAGATTGTATTTTTTTATGCATTTTGAAAATTTCTGGGCAATATTGTGTCACATGTTTGATAGATCATGTGCTTGTTTGGATGTCCCATTGCCTATTAAGGACTTCAGCTACAAAACAGGGAGTAGTTCTATTTTTAATATCATATTTGTTTTGGGTGGGGATTTTTTATTTATTGCATTGGTTCATATTTTGCCATTTTGTAATTATGTGTTCAATTATTCATTTCAACTGGGTGAAGCCATAATTGCTCCCTCTAACTGACACTACTTCAGCGGTACCATGCAAAAGTCCACTGCAGTGGTGCGGTGACTCTACTAAATATTTTGGTATTATATTCTATAGATATAAGGAGCAGGTGATCTGTCTGAACTATGGACTCTGCACTGAAAAACTCACAGTCCAGATCAAGCAGTGGATAAGGTTCCCCCACTACAGGGCCCCCTTGTGCCTTTGTGCCATGGGGGCATTGCTCTCCTGTGTGAATGCACCCTAGTTCCTGCAGTGCTTGAACTTTACAGTCCATACCGTACAGTGCAGGAACAGTTTTTTGCGTTCCCATTGCGGTGGCAATTTTTGGTGCTGAGGAAACGTTAAAAAAAGAAAACACCAGACATGAGAAATGCTCGTAATTTGGCGAACGGCCTAACCACTGGTTTGGTGGCAGTCCCACCAAGCATATTGTGGCCTAAAAACCGGCGGTCCCATGGCGGTCCTACCACCCAAGTCTTAATGGGGCTGTCGGACTGCCGGTGCTGCAGAGGCTGAATCACCACTGCCGCACCACCACAGGATTGATGGTCCTTGGACCACCAGCCTCGTAATCTGTCCCTAAATTTGGTCGCATTAACACCAGTGATTCTCCAGAATTGAGAAAGTCTGTCTTTGCAAAGTTGGATGAACAGCTTCGGAAAAGTAGGGGCATCATAACAAAACATGCATTTCCCTGCTGCTTAACCACTGCAGCAATTCCGCCGCCATGCAGCGGTTTGAAGGAGTGGGCGGGGCCGCGTGGGCCAACGAAACGCGACTGCCGTTGGCCGACGCACGCATGGAAGGGGTTATACGTCAAAAGTGTTTGTTGTTATTGTTTGCCTTTTATATCACAATCTGTGATCGGAACACGATGACAGGAAATCTCAAAATGGCTTCAGCTTTGAATGTTGGGCAGAGGAGTTGTCCTTACGGCTAGGGCGGTTGACCGCGAATCTGGGAAACTGGGTTTGAGTCTGGGCAATGACGCTGAACATCCTGTGATTCTGGGCAAATCACTCAATCTCCCGGTGTCTAACAAAAATGTGACCTCATGCAAATGCAACTGCTGCTATGTAAAGTGCTCCGATAGCCGATTCTGGTCAAGTTCACGCTATATAAAACTCAGTAAAAAAAAGAAAATGTGCTGTGCACATCTGGATAGAAAGTGTTCTTTTGTTTATTTCTTCAGGCACTGACTTTTGCGCCAGAGTATGATATAGTAACTACCACTTTGGTCATATGCACAATTAATATACATCATCAAGAACTACCACACTGATCTCTGGCAAATACCAGGTAACTAGATTGCCACCCTTGGCACCTGAACACAATGAGCATCAAGCAGTCCAGAATTGTGATGTGTCGTGGGTGAACACAATGCATGTTGCATTAACCCGCTTTTGTTGGCACTATCTGAAAGCATGACACAGTACAGGGTATGATTCTTTATTAGGAGATCCCCAGGCATTTTGGTGTTTCTTTTGGGCGTGCTCTCACAAAGTTAACTAGACCCAGCGGATGCACTGAAGTAAATTGCAAAGGACATTCACCTTATTGTATGAAATAACTGAGACTAAAAGGGACAGCCACTTGAGCTTGGCTGAAATTCAGGTAACATTGCATGCTGGTACACAAAAAACCAAGGAGTATCATATATTCATAAACATATTTTCAAAAAGGCCCAATGTAGACACAGTTCTTTCTCAAAGGAAAAACACTCTTCAAAGCAGGCTTTGCTTCTTCTTCTTTGATTTTTATTTGTTCTTATTTTCTTAAATCCAAAAAACAGTCACTTCAAAGTTGGTCAAGCATGTTATTTTACAGCATACAGCCTATGCGTTTCGTCCATACAGGGACATCATCAGGGCTTGAAATCAAGTGAGAATATATTGTTCATGACACTCTTCCTTATATATTGCGAAGTTGAAAATGGATGCGTCTTTCAAGATTTCCAGAGCCTATAGCTGATCAATATCTCATATAAAAAAATCATTCAAAGTTCAATCCACCAGGTCCATTCTTTGCTTTAGCGGCGTCCCAAATATCATTTAATCAATCTCCGTTTTTAAAACTCAAGTTTCACTCGCATCCGAAATCCATGACGACCCGCCTGGTAAAGAGTCGACATTGCATGCTGGGCTGTTTATGTTTCAGGTCCAAGCATTGTCCTCCTTACTCACTCATGACATCAGTTTGAAAAATGAGTGCAAAATGCAATGCAATATTTTAACACGAACTAAAGTTCTAGGGAATGGAAGAGTACCAGCTTCTTAAACCTACTACAATCTATACCAAAACGAACCATCAAACAAATAAACACTCAAGGGGGCGATTACAATGTCATTTTAAAACTTTCAGATTCAGTTCCGACTGACTCGTGATCTGCGGTTCCGCATGACCGATTACGATGCTTCTGAACACAGCTCAGAGGGACTCCCATTGACTTCTATGGGATCCTGTGTTCCGACCGACAACACAGTTTCCTATGGGGAAAACGGGTGTCTGCGGAAAACCTAGCTCCCTTTGGCGGGCACCCCATGGTGCCTGCCACACAGTGCTTGGTCTTACAGGGGGGTCCCCTTGGGTACCCCCACAGCCCCCAACCAGAGGCCTCAGGATGAAGGGGGGCCTGCTAGGGGCCCCCAAAGTCCATTTCCGACAGCGTTTCATTGTTGGACAGGCCAATTCGGAAAGGCTGTCTGACTCCAACATCGTAATGTTCAGTGGAGTGGTGTAGAGTAGAGTGCCATAAAGTGGAATAGCGTAGCATGGAGTGGCATAGAATTGAGTGTAGTGGCATGGAGTGGCATAGATGGGACTAGTGTAGAGTGCAGTATTGAACGGAGTGTCTTACAGTGGAGTACCGTAGAGTGCAGTGGCATAGAGTGGAATAGTGTAGAGCCGAGTGTCATACAGCAGCATAGAGTCAAGTGGTATAGAGTGGAGTACCGCAGAGTAGAGTGGTGTACAGTGAAGTGGCATAGAGTGAAGTGTGTTTCAGAGTGGCATAGAGTGGATTTGGGTAGAGTGAAATAGTGTAGAGTGGAGTGGTGTAGAGAGTAGCGGCATATAGTAGACTGGTGTACGAAGTAGTAGAGTGTAGTTTAAAGAGACAAAGTGTAAAAGTGTGTAACGTATGTAGATGAAATGTGGCAGGAATATATATTATGGGGTGGAAAAAGTAATGTTTGTAATTAGCTCTAAATTAGTGAAGTACTATTAAAGTTATAAGTGATAAAACATTTAGGGCCTGATAACGAGTTTGGGGATGCGGCGCCGGGTCCACCCGCACCACTAAACCCGTGGTTGGCCACGCACCAGATTACGAGAACTTGTTTTTTACGTTCCACTGTAGTGCCCTGAATATGGGCACCACAATGGGAAAACCAAAAACAGTTCCTGCACGGCATATTGCAGCCTCCTGACCGCCCCTACACTGCTAGGGAACTGCAGTTCCCTGGCGGCTGCGGCGGTCCAACTGTGGTCCGACCTCCATAGTTGTAGTAGGGTGGTCAGAAGACCGCCACCGCCACGTCCCCACGAGTAGGGCAAATGTGGACCGCCAGACTCGTAAGTAGGCCCTTAGTTTTATATTGTGCCACAGTGTACTGCAGTAACTTTTGGGTATACCACGGTACATGCCGTTCACAAAGCAATGTATGATTGGCTAATGGCTGCGTTTACAAAAGTAAGTTGCAACCAGATATTTTATACCACATTTGTGCTGTATCCTGGGTTTGAGCCCTAGATATAGCTAGGTAGTACAATGTATTGTTGTTCTCTACCTATTTCCACTTTACTAAGTGTTAATAGGTAGGGACATTTATTAATATTTTTCAATATATTTTTAAAGGGTTTATGCAGTATGGCACTAGTTCCTACAGAATATGTTGTTATGGTATGTTAAAAATTCTTATACCGCACACGTTCACCGAAACGGTTTCATGGCACTCATAACAGATGCGGAGGGCGACGGCAAAAGTTTACTCAAATGCAGATTTGAAAAGGAACGTCTTCAATGTCCTGCGGAAACATTCATAAGAGGGGCAGTGACGGAAGGGGGAAGGGAGGGAGTTCCAAAATGTAAGGGCTAAGAAAGAAAAATGAAGGCCACCATGTTTCTTGCGATGGATTTGAGGAATGAGCAGGAAGTTATCAGCAGAAGAGCGTAGGTTGCGTGTTGGTATGTACCGCTTCAAGCTGGAAGAGATAAAAGCAGGTGCAAGATTGTAAAGGGCTTTAAAGATAGTGCATCCCAGTTTAAAGGTACAACGTTTGGCCACAGGAAGCCAATGGAGGGTCCGTAATAGCGGCGAGACGTGCTGGTGCTCAGGCTGATGACATACTAAGCGATCAGCCTGGTTTTGTATCAGCTGTAGCCTCTGGAGCGTGTAGGCGGGGATCCCTACGTATAAGATGTTGGCAAAGTCAACTCTGGAGATAACCAGAGCCAGGATGACTAGGATGAGTGCATCTCTGGTGAGAAATCAACAGATCTTGCGTATCCTACGCAGATGGAAAAAGCAGGATGATGTTACCGCAGAGATATGAGACTTCATGGATAAATCACTAGAGATGACTACACCTAGGCTTTTCACAGAGTTGACTGGGCTAGGGGGAATCCCAAGTGAGTGGGGCCAAAAGCTGTCGTTCCATGGGTTGGCCGGCCCACCCACTAGCACAAGCTCAGTCTTTGTAGGGTTTAATTTAAGCTGGCTGTGAGCCATCCAGTTAGAGATGTCTAGCATGGTGGTTTGAAAATCAATGTGGGAGGAGGGAGAGGTATTAATAGGGAAAATCAGCTGTAAATCATCTGCATAGTTGAAGATTGTTGCAGGGGATTTGCGGAGAGAAACCATAAGGGGCTGCATATACAAATTGAAAAGGAGAGGGGATAGAGCTGAGCCCTGAGGGACTCCGCAGGAAAGAGAGGAGAAAGAAGCAGAGAAGGTAGAAAGATGCACGGCTTGAGAGCGCTTATCAAGGAAAGATCGGACCCAATCAAGGTCAACGCCCTGAATGCCGGCGTTGGTGACACGGTCGATCAGTATAGAGTGATCGACCGTGTCAAAGGCCGCCGACAGGTCTAACAGGACGAGGGCTTGGGAGATGTTATTGTCAGCCCCAGTTCTTAGAGTGTCCATGACGGCAGCAATGACCGCCTCAATAGAGTGAAGGGGGCGGAAACCGGCCTGTTGGGGATCTAGAAAGGATGAGCTCTCAATAAAGGCGCTCAGACAGCGTGTGACATGGGTCTCCAAGATCTTTCCTAGATAAGGGAGGAGGGAGATAGGCCTATAATTGCTTAGGACCAGAGGGTCTGCATTAGGTTTCTTTAAGATTGGAAGTACCACTGCCTGTTTGAAGGAGTCGGGAACTACTCCAGTGGCCAACGAGGTGTTAAGAAGTGCCAAGGCAGGGTCGGGGCAGGCCAAAAACATTTCTTTGAGGATCTGGGGAGGGCAGCAGTCATTAGGGGAGCCGGAACTGACTTTATGCAGGAGTCTCTGGAACTCGGTAATAGAGATAGGGGGAAAAGCATCCAAATGCTGCGGATTACTGGGAGGTAAAGGGAATGAAAGAGGGGATGGGGGCGGAGGAATATTATTTTTAATGGTGATAATTTTATCCCGAAAGTAAGTGTTTAATGCGTCCCATAGAGCCTGAGTGGGCAAGGGGGGGAGAGTAAACCGGTCAGGAAGGGAGAGCTCGTTAACAATGGAGAATATATCTTTCGCCTTGGAAGCAGACTCCATTATTTTGCGAGAGAAATAGATTGATTTGGCCTCAAGAATAGAGGATTTATAGGCTTTTAGGCGGTTCACGAATTCAAGCTTGAGGTGAGGATCATAATTGCGGCGCCATCGGCGCTCGGCCTGGCGAAGAGCCAGTTTATCAAGCTTTAATTGATCAGTGAACCACCGCTGAGCGTCATGAGGGCGCATAGATTTTATGGTTTTTAGTGGAGCTACAGAGTTGCAAGCCGACAACAGCCATTGTTCAAGGGTGGAAGCTTGATGAGTGGCTGAACCAGAGAGCAAAGGAATTGTAGATGCCAGCATGGAGTGAAGTTCTGTCAAGTTAGCTTTCTTCCAGTAACGAGCTAAAGCGTTTGTTGTGGGAGGGGGACGGCAGGGAATAGATAAATCAACAGAAAAAGAAGTGAAATAGTGGTCTGACCTAGAGCAGGGAGTCACTGAGGGGGACGAGATGTCAAGGTTTGCCGTCCAGACCTGGTCCAGAATGTGACCCTTACAGTGAGTAGGTGTCGTGATGAATTGACGACAGTTCATGCTTGTAAGCAGATCCGAGAATTCTTCCGATAGACGACTTTCCCGAGGGTCGGAGGGCCAATAATTAAAGTCACCAATAATGATAACTTTGGCGTTATTAATAATTAGTTGGGAGATAAGAGCACCGACCTGTTGTGGGAAAGAGGGCATATAAGCAGGGGGTCTATACATAAGGGCACAGGTAAGGGAGGATCTGGTAGAACTTAGTTTGATTACAAGAGTTTGTGTGTTGGGGATCGCAGTGCAGGCTAAGGTGGAGAAAATATATTCTGTGCGAATGATGGCTGCTACCCCACCACCAGCTTGTCCCCCTGGGCGGTTGGATTGTATGATGTAATAGCCGGTGGTAATGGCAGCAAGGATGTCCGGAACGGAGTCATCAGTTAGCCAAGTTTCCGATAAAAGTAAAATATCCACAGCACTATCATGTAACAAATGAAATATTTCCAGCTGATGTTTCACCATAGACCGGGTATTAAGATACAGAACGGTCAAGGGAAGCGTTCCCGGTGATGGTGGGGTATAGGGCGATGATGCAGGTTTAGGGGAAATAGGGGAAGGATCAGAAATCAATGAAACAGGGGAAATCAGAATGCCACAATCCTGGGCCGCCCTAGCGGCGCGAGGCGATAGGGGCACTGCCTGCCGAAGAGCAAATAAGTCGGCAGACGAGTATGTAAGGGTTTGGGCAGAGTGAGTGGCCGCTAGACGCGACCGGCCGCGGACGGGCGCAGACGGGCTGGACTTAGGCTCGACTTCGACGCAAAGTCGGCGCTCCCGCTGCGCTCGTCCGCTGCGCTTCCGCCATGTCGCCATACCATATTATGTAAATCCTAGGTGAGCCACTTGACCGCAAACCTGCGATGTGTAGGTGCAGGGCAGAAGTGGTAGTGGGAAAGCGGAAATGGCGCTCGAGAAGGCGGCCCTCCGCACAAACGGCACTATGCCAGGGCGGAACGGGGCCAGGAGCGGTCTGAAGGCAGGTAAGGGCACTCAGAGAAATGCGCAGTCTGACACAGTTAATAAAACAACACACAAGATTTTACTTGCAAAGTTTAAAAATCAAGCTATTAATTAGCTATAAAATGAATGGCAGGAGCAGCATACATCAGCAGCCTAAGTCGCTGCATCTGTCAATTGAATGAGAGCATTTACGCGCTACATATAGAATTCCCCCTCTGCAGCCACTAGACCGCTAACCTGCGATGTGTAGGTGCAGGGCGGAAGTGGTAGTGGGAAAGCGGAAATGGCGCTCGAGAAGGCGGCCCTCTGCACAAACGGCACTATGCCGGGGCGGAACGGGGCCAGGAGCGGTCTGAAGGCAGGTAAGGGCACTCAGAGAAATGCGCAGTCTGACACAGTTAATAAGACAACACACAAGATTTCACTTGCAAAGTTTAAAAATCAAGCTATTAATTAGCTATAAAATGAATGGCAGGAGCAGCATACATCAGCAGCCTCAGTCGCTGCATCTGTCAATTGAATGAGAGCATTTACGCGCTACATATAGAATTCCCCCTCTGCAGCCACTAGACCGCTAACCTGCGATGTGTAGGTGCAGGGCGGAAGTGGTAGTGGGAAAGCGGAAATGGCGCTCGAGAAGGCGGCCCTCTGCACAAACGGCACTATGCCGGGGCGGAACGGGGCCAGGAGCGGTCTGAAGGCAGGTAAGGGCACTCAGAGAAATGCGCAGTCTGACACAGTTAATAAGACAACACACAAGATTTTACTTGCAAAGTTTAAAAATCAAGCTATTATTCAGCTATAAAATGAATGGCAAGAGCAGCATACATCAGCAGCCTCAGTCACCGCATCTGTACAGAATACCGTGGTAGTTTCATAAAAATAGAAAAATGAAATATGTTAAAAACAAAAAACAAAAAAAACACAACACCACTTTCACAATAAAATGCCATATCTGCGAAGTGTTACAAAAACAGGCGATAAGCCGGGATAGCACCAGGGATTTAACACCGGCCTTTTGCTGATGTTAAGCAGGACGACTCGACTACCCACAGCATGAAAGGGAGCCCAGGCAAGAGCCACACCTGAAGACCCACAGATGCCATGGGGACAAAGATCATGCAGCTTCAATACCCATGAGGGCCACAACATCCCCCACCACTACCCCCAGCCCCACCTCCCGACATACACATACCATGCACGACACAAGAGCCACAAAAATCGCATGATGACGCACTTTGCCAAAATAAATACACACATGTGTGGCCAGAAGAACAAGAAACAGCCACACAGCACTGAAGTAACAACCAAAAACTTTATTGAAACACAACAGAAAACACCAATGCGGAAGACTCCTGTTGGTCCATCAGGGATAACCTCGAAGCAGCCTGGAAAATTAAGCACAAAACAGGACGTGTGTCATGCGCCCATCAAAGGCGCAAGAAACAGAGAAGGAAAGTGAGCCAAAGAGAGAAAAAGAGGGAAGGAAAGGAAGGGAGAGAGAGAGAAAGAGAGGGAATGAGAAGGGAGAGAGAGAGAGAGAGAGAGAGAGAGAGAGAGAGAGGGAAGAGAAAGAGAGTAAGAGAAAGGGAAGGGAGAGAGAGTGAGAGAGTGAGAAGGAAAGTAAGAGAGAGAGAGAGAGAGAGAGACACACACCGCTACCCCTGTGCACACAGGCCCCACTGTTCACCTGCTTACACCGGTGTGTCACCATGTCTGCTGGCAGGGAAAGAGATGAAAATGCTGCTTCCATCAAGCTGCTGCTTGCTGTCCCTGCCGAACAAACGCAATCAGCTATCTCCCAAGGGTAGGTATGGCGGTTCCCAGGGCCATTAGTGGCTCCAGGAGGGGGGCCTCGGCTGGGGGCCCCGGGCACGCCCTCTTAAGTTTAACAAAATACGTATGGGGTTTTATTAAAAACAAGCATTGGCATAGCCAATAGGTCTCGCCTTTGGGATCTTAAAACTGTTTAGCCATGCAACACTTGATGTTGTTGCACCAAGGAAATTGTGCTGGATAACTAAACACTTATAAGGTCCCAAAGGCGAGACCTATTGGCTATACCAATGCTTGTTATGTTTGGCTTGCAGCATTCATTCATGCCAACCCTTTAGGTGATCTAAGAAAAGAACAAGAAGTGCATCAAATGCAATTGGCAACTTTGTGTTTGTTTGAGTTAGAGAGGTATCCAAGTTTTGCTTCAGATATAGAGCTTATTAGCAGAACCTTTTCTACTGTTGCATCTGAAAATTTTCATTGGTGGAAGCTTTAAAAGTATCTGATTTTAGGAAACCATTTTAAATGCAGGCAACGTGTGCTTGTACTTGTGTACCTTCTAACAGTAATAAGTAATCAGTTTAGAAAACTCCCTCATTCCTCTTGTCATTACGAAGCTTAACACCAGCTAAGTTATAACAGTCTGTAGCCAGCAATTTGAAAGAATAAAAAATGTGTGTCGAATTTACTTTTGTAAAAAATGTTGTTCATAGAAACGTGTTTACTTTGATAACAGGTAAACAAAAATAAGTGAAATAGCCAACAACATAAATGCCAAACAAGTGTTTTGTACAAAGAGTTATACACAAAATGACTGCAGAACTAGTAGCGTTTACAGGTCGCTCCTTGTATGCCAGACAGTATATAGTTGGTCCGGTGCATTTTGGGTGATGTAATCACCTGAACAAAAACACTATATAATAATGAATTCTAAAGTGAAGGCCAAGGACTGAATACAAACTGTTCTATTTGCATCTAACAGTCTAGCAGCCAGAGGGGCTCATAAGGACCTGTAGGCTGTTAAAGCCTCCACCAGTGGTTAATCATAGCATTTATCCTGCCATGGCTTTACGCCTAACTAAGTGTATAGAGTTAACTCTATAAGTACCAATGCAATACAAAGAGTACAAATAAATCATGCCATGTTGATACAGGGTGGCAAGTGCAACGCTTCTTTTCAAAGGGATGCGTTTATTCGCCTTTGGGATATCCACTTTTGTCAGTGTGGTGTCAAGTTATGTGTCCATAAATACAAGCCTGCTTGCCATATTGCTGCAGACAGAAAGCCTGTCTGTCTAGAGGATAATACTGAGAACCAGCTCTAACGCCCGCTAGAGGGCGCTCTCTTGTGTCAGTGACTCGAGTCACAGCTGGGAGGGATGCCCAAAGGTGAATTCCAGTGATGTCACAAGACTTTGTAGTGGTTCCTTGGAGGGAGTGGGATGCCAAAGGAGTGACAACAGTTGGTGTTACATTTTTAGATTAACGATTTTGTCAGTTCATATAATCGGGCACTTGTATGACAACTATGAAACCGATTTTCAATATTTGAAGTGGTACATTTTGCCCAGGCATGTATTGGCCCCGAGGGGTGGGCACATGCCACTTTGATGCTGCTGCGTGTTTGCCCATCTAGCAGGAGTCGGTGATTGATTGGATAGTACCCTGGAGGCAAGGAGGATGGCCTGTCCTGAAGGAATGTTGATCATTTGGAGTAGGCCCTGAAGTGCAGTTGAAACAGGGTGTGGGAAAAAATAAAAGGGGTGTCCTGAGTTCAGGAATTCAACATCTCCAAGCGTGAATAGATCATCAATTCCAGGACTGGCACTCCTGGTTTTGGAGTGGCTTTCATAGGACTACAAATCCCAGTGTGCCGTAAAAAAAAAACATTGGACTGGATGAGCTACTCTTTCATGGAACTGAATAGCTTAAGTTCTGGATCTTTTGCGGACCCCCTGGAATCCCAGTGAATGAGTAATAAAGCCCCAGTAAGATAACTGTGCATTTTAGAGGTATTGTAACTCTGTCGCTAAGAATGCAGTGCTCTACTTGTGTTCTATTAATTAGTTGTTGAGGTGTGCAAGTTTAGTTGGATCCAGTGTCTGCCACTGGAACTACAACTCCCAGAATGAATTGAAATGTTTAGCTTAATCCTCGGAGCGAAGCACTGCATCCGAGGTGGCATGGGGTGATCTACACTGGTCACCTATTTCATGGTGAGTTATAACCAAGAATGCCTGAATGCCGTGTGTGGGCTTGCTAACTTTACAAAAATGTGTGTTGCCATGCCCACCCTGAAAGCGTGTATCCGGAAGCAGAGGCGTTGTGCTGTGTACTAAAGATAATTCATTGAAGAGACCGTGAGTAGTCCTAATACTGTCTGAGCAGGTCACACCTTAAGCTGGTGCGGGGGAGTTGATGACTCAGAGCAGCGAGTGGTGCTGAAGGAATGTGTTTCATCTGTTTGCACAGGAGCGCGGAAGAGGCATTGTGGCTAGGAAGGCCTTTTCCCAAAGACTGCTTCAAAGGGCATCGGATGAGGAAAAACCTTCATCCGTTGTGCCACCACTGACGGGGAACAGGACAGAGCGCCTCCATCAGCACCAATGCACACCATATTAAAAGCGCCAATGCGGTATGGGTGCCCTGGAGCCAAAATACAAGACTGACCCACACAGCTCACTGAACGGGTTCTAACAGGCGCTAAACATAGAACACAAAAATAACAAGACGTGCAGCCGCGAGACACGCTCTGTGGTGGGGAGGGGTAGGAGCGTTGAATCGCGAGCAAGCAAGACGGAGAAGCGGAGCGAGGCCCGCCTGCTTGTGCGCATAATTACATGCTCTATGACTCACAAAAAGCTGTGGTCGGCTTTTTGAAGCCCACTAACTAAAAGTCTTGCCAGAGTAGCGCATGCGCTGGCTCAGGCGAGACCTAACAAGCAAGGGAAACTCCGCTTGTTTTTTTTTTATCTTTGCCACCGATTTGCAACTCCGCCACAATTTCCAGGCAAACCTTTTTTGCCCTGACGGGCCAGAGCTAGGTCAGCCCCCTTTTCTTTTAATGGTTTTTCTGGGACCAGGCTGAAGCCACGTTCCAAGATGGCTGCCAACACTTCCTGATTGCAGTGTTGACAGACAATCAGATATGAGCACAAGATCGGGAGGAGTTGCAGAGCCTTCACATCATTCGATATACAATTTTGGTTTTCTTTTAATATCTCAAAATATATTAAATGGCTGTACACTAATTTACAAAAAGGCCGCTTTCTGGACCAACAGCTACCTTTCTGTCAAATTTGGTGTAATTACGTTCAGCCACTCAGGCTGTAGTCATGTTTAAAATTCCTATAGGGACTAACATAGGAATTGCAAATTTTTTGACCCCCCCCCGATTTCCTGGACCCCACTTGATGGATCACCCCAAAACTTCCCATGAACAACAAGAATCATTGATGTCCTTTTTTGGGAAAATTTTGTGGAGATTCGTGAAATTGCACCAAAGTTATAGGCAAGTCATAAACACTTTTCCTACGTAAATCAGGTCCTAACTATAACTACCTACTGGCGATATGTATGTATATTACAATAGTGGTGCCCATTTTTTCGCAGCGGTCCCACTGGAGTGCCGTGGGATTGTGGTAAAAACTGCCAACTTTTTTTTTATTTTGGACCGGGGGCGGCCCCTTCATGGAGCCTAGGAGGGCAGGATTGCCCTACCCAGCCTCCTTACATCACCTTTTTTTGCCAATTAGAGAGCTCGCTCCAACGTGAGTCTGACCCCCATAGCTGCAAGATGGCCCAAGGGGAAAAAATCTCCCTGGGACAATCAGAACACTCTATTTTTTTATTTGCCCTTTCGCAAGACTCTTGTGAGACTCTGGCAGACCCAACTGTCCCGCTATACAAATATTCGTGTACCTTTATTTTTCAAAAACTACTGAACGGATATAAATTAAAGCACAATATGTTGACCAAGATCTAGCTTCCTGACAAATTTGGTGTAATTCAGCCGTGTTTGCAGTAGCACTGCGTAAAGAAGTCTATGTAAAGGTAATCCTAACTATACCTACCCAGTCTCGACTATGCTTAAAAACTCTGCTAGTAAAACCAACATTTGAGGTGAGCAGATTCTGAGTGTGTGGTCCAAATTAATAAGCTACTCTCCAACTAAACTTGGAAACTACCCAGAGTTCCCGGATTCATTTTTGGCATAATGTATACAGCACTCTAAGCCTGAAAGGCTATTGTCTTGTATATATGTATACAATTGATCAAGAGCACAGCTGTGGTCAAAACGCGTCTGTATACCATAGTGAATAAACAACATTTCACACTTACGATTGGTGTGGCTCTTGAGACTCTGCCGAAACCGGGGTGGGATGTGTGTGGCATGTCCTGATAGTGAAATACCGCCAATTTAATTGTTCTCTATTTCAAGGCTACCTGTTCCCATAGGATAGAATAGGGAGTTTGTTTATAACATCATGTAAACATGAATACCCCTGGGAACTATGTAGGAGAATAAAATTTAGTATGCATGAACTCAGAATGTTAAAATGCATCTTTTAGTAAGGTTGATTTTTACATTCTGGGGCTGATTCTGATGCGGGTTGGAAATGCTTCCTGACTGAATCGGGATGGAAATGGTTTCCAACCCACTCGGATCGGGACAGTCCGACTGACGGAGTACAATGCATCCAGATGCTTCACGATACACTGGACTTAAATATTGGACTATTAATCTGTTCTTGAACGGTCTTTGGCCACTGCTGTTTATGGTTGTTAGCATTGTCTGCTACACTCCTGCTTCTGCTGAGGTTGACTGCTTATCGAGTAGGATGGGGAAAAGAAAAGAGACTGAGACTGGGACGGGAGGTACCATTAGGAAAAAATATAAAAAACGTCACCAATCACTGGCAAAGGGAGCTGGGTGGGATGGAGGGACAGAGGAAGAGAACATTCTTGCAGACTGCGAATATTTGCTACTCACACCTATACGTATTGCCTCCCCCCATCAAGGAAACCACTCACACCAAAACCCCATGTCCTGTTAGCTCTACCGGATCTACTATCACAGTACACGGGAACATCCCTAACCTATTTAAGAAAGCAGTAAGGAAAAAGAAAACAACCCCAGTTGCGGAAATGTGTAACAGTAATGCACCAAGACCCTCACCCGCCCAAGGGGAAGCACGCACCACTGATAGCGTTATATCCAATGAGTTTCCACTTATTAATCGATTTGCCCCCCTTGCTGATGATCCACTCTCAGTAATATAGCGCAATAATATGAACTTCTGCAGAAACGTAATTAATAATAACGATCCAAGTTCAAATAAACTGCAGGGGGAAAGGGAAAGAGAAGCAAATCTTGGTTTCACATCTTCGATCCTTGAATTTCCCTGTGAAATTGCAGCCTTAAGAAATAGTGTTGAGTTACTCTATCCACCCTAGTATTCAAACTCTATGAGCAGCTAGATGGCTACACTAGATCACATCCACAGAAACCATTTCAGTCACTACAATCATCTTCTGTATTCACCAATGCTGTCCCTAGTAAGGAACCTTCAGCATCTACTGGGAAGCAATTGGATTGCAATGCTTTGTCCCTGCCTATCGACAACCTTGTTGTACAAAAGCTTTCAAAGGTCCACCTTTGGAGTCACATAGGCCAAATGTCGAGCATTGTAGGACAAGTATGGGTTTGCTACAGGATCGAGTTAGACACGGGCCAATGTCAGGGTATCTGCATCGAACATGGCCACAAGATTCAATGGGGTGTCCTTATCTCGCCAGCCTCCCATATCTATACATAATAAGCAGAGCAACCCACTAGCATTGCCAATCTACATGATTAATGTTCCCAAAGTAGATCCGCAACAAATGAAGTATGAGAATGTTGATGTATTAAAAAATAAAGCCGTACACTGGTTGAGGCGCACTAGGGGGTGTAGGTCAGTAATCAGAGAGGATATTGTATATGCCAAAAGGCACTCTTCACACTCTAATTCAGACGACGTGATTGAGCTAAGACTAGCGATTGAACATCTGGTGCACAATCTGATTGCTTTAGAGATTAGATTACATCCAAACCCTGCCACAAAAATTAGGCTGAGACTAAGCAACCCTCCAACACCTGCCCAAGCAGGAAACACGCGTTTGCTTATTGGGGACCCTTCTATCTCATCGTTATCCCAGGTTGAGTGACTAACTCTGACCTCAAATAAGGTCCCCCAATGCAAACTTATTAGTAGCTCCATGACCACTATCAACTGTGTACTTCCTGATCTCGTTGTGACATGTAGAGAGCAAGAGTGTATGTCATGTCTTATACCGTCGGGTTAAGCCATTGACTCGCCTCCAGTGATGAACGATCATACCCGGGCCAGCTGTCCAGATCCAGCTATTGATTGCCAAGCTTTGTCCAAATTGAATGCTTTTACACTTCCCTTGGTTTCCACTCCACAAGATAGTGGGCAAATGCTAAGAATCACGTCATGGAATATGGCATGTGTAAGAAGGATGCTCGACCACCCATACTGGCTAGAACTCATTGCACAGACTGAGATCTGCTTACTCCAAGAAACCTAGAGCCTGTCCCCCACGTTTATACAGGCTTTATGACCTTTCATAGACCAGCTAACCCATCCCAACATGGCCATCCGTCAGGAAGGGTGCTCATATTAGTAAACCTGATGATAAATTGTGACGTCAAAGAGCTGGCTACGAACAGCCCAGATATCCTTGGGATTAGGATAACCATTGGAAAGGGCAAGACGGTTGACATATGTAATGTATATGCTAGGAGTACCAGAGGTGGCAGCTCCCCAACACTCCAGTCCCTGGATAATCTATTGGAAGTTAGGGTTGATAGTTACCCACTTACAGTTGGCGGCGATTTCAATGTAACTTTTGAACCCCTCGACTGGGCAGAGGATAATGAACTTACCCCGATAAAAAAATGGTTGCAGGCTGCACTTCAGCTCAGTGTGCTAACCTTAGAATATAGGTTAAGGGCTACTAATGGAAGAACAATTTCAGATAGAGGAGGAGGAATGACCTTTGTGGGGCCAAATGGGTCAAGTAGAATTGACTATTTATTAGTGGACCTCACACGCTGGCCGTTGATACAGGATATGGACTTAATTCCAGCGTGTGACAGTGATCATAACCACCTCATCCTGTCTATCCAAAATTCCTTGGGTGGTATTGGGAGAGAGCCGCTGATGGCCTCTGGTATATACAGATGAATTAAAGATCGAACTGATTAAGGATGCCCTTACAAAGCACCTAGCGATTTTGGCACCAGTGACCACAGATCCATCTAACAGGAGTAGTTGTAGCACCCTTCACAAGGAATTCTTTGACCATCTGGCTTGTTTTTTCCATGCTCCAAACAAAAAACCAAGGTTATGCCAGGGAAGACTCTTGTGAAGACATTCATGGTTCAACAAAGAGTGTAGGACCCTGAGAGGGAGTTTGACTGTTGCCATCAAAAATCGAGAGCCTATTAGTATTCGGAAGGCTAGGAAAGACTACAAACAGGCACAGTGTATAGCAAAAAAAGAATGGGATGAGAGGAGATGGGAAGAGTTAGGAGAGGCCATTGGGCATCCTGATGGCCGGATGTTTTGGTCTTTGGTATCCAAACAAAACTTTGAACGTTCACCTCCCTTGGCAAATAACATTCCTGCCGCCGAATGGAATAAACATTTTAGTGAGTTATACTCTAACGGTCCACACATTGACAGTTCCCAGATGCTCTATGATATGAGTCTCCCTGTTTGTACACTTACATTCACTAAGAAGGAGATATTGTGCTCACTTGATGCCAACTACCGCCTATTAGCCTGATAGATTGAGCCCAGAAGGTATTCTGCTGTTCGCTCCTTGTTAAAATCCAGACCTGTATGGAGGAGAACGACATCCTCCACTCCAGGCGGGCTTTTGGCGAAGACCGGCACGATTGATCAGGCGTTTCGCTTGATCTTGCTGTATTGGAAGGTAGTTGTGTTGGGCAAAGGCAGCTTATATCTTGTCTTTATTGACTTGAAAACAGCTTTCGACCTAGTTCCCAGGGACCTGCTTTGGCAGGTCCTTCAGGATATTGGTATGCCTCTGGAACTTGTATAGCCACACATTAGGTTACATGAGGATAACTTTGTCTTTGTAAGGTGGGGAAACCAGGGCCAAAACACTGAGCCATTTATAATCAGGCGGGTGTATGCCAAGGGTGTGTCCTGGCCCCCACCCTCTTATCCCTATATGTAAATCAGCTGGCTGACCTCTTGTACTCTACCCCGGCCAACACCCCATCGCTGGCTAATCATAAAATAGCTACTTTGTTATTTGCAGATGACACTATTTTAGTGCCTAAAACCCCCATGGGCTTACGGAAGCTTTTAAATTGCTTTAAGAACTTTTGTGACGAGAGGGATTTGGTCATCAACACAACTAAAACTAAGTTGATGATGCTAAATCCTCATAAATCCTTTAAGGGTACCTTGGTTCTTGATAATGTTCCGCTCGAACGAGTGAGGCCCTTTGATTATCTGGGAATCAAGTTATCTGAGGGTGTGGTATGGAATAAACATCTAGAGAGGGCATCCCCTGAAATGTTCCCAGCTACCTAGGGCCCTGCAACGAGAAAATTGTCTCTCATACACTAGGCCTGTAGCCCCTGCACTGAAGCAGCTGTATAGCTGTAAGGTAGTAAGCAGTGTACTCAATGGAGCCGAACTGTGGGGCTCTATAAACGTTAACATCCTCTTGATAATAGAAAATAAGTTTCTTAGAAGTCTGTTATCACTCCCACAGAGCACCCCCCTCCTTCCCTTGAAACTCGATATAGGCGTTAAGTCTATCAATGATCTGGTGAGCGTACGCCCTTTGCTTTTTTGGCACAGATTAGTCACAACTCCAGAACTGATGTCCTATGCAGCTGCTTCTAATGAAGTTTCTGCCCTTGACAAAAAACATAAAATTGGGTGGATCAACTACATAAATACCATCCGGGCGGACATAGGTGTGCCCAAGGAGCTAAAAGGTCACCCTCCCACATACTCTAGGGATACACTAAAATCACAGTTTTGGGCCTGGGTAGAACAGAAGAACTTTATTAATACATGACATGGCTGCTTAACTGACCTGTTCTTTTATATTAAATCTAGCAGACGGCTAGAAAGCTTCCTTGATTTAATAAAAGTGCCAGAAGATAGGAAATTATACATTCAATTTAGACACGGTTGCCTTCCTATCAATGCCTTCATTAATACCTGGAGGACAAATATATCACAGCCCAAGGGTTGTCCTTCTTGCCCTTGATTTAAAAAAATAATAGGCCATGTATTTTTTGCTTGCCCTGCCTACACCAGACCCAGAGGGTACTGGCTTACCCCTGTATGTAGATACTTAGGGACACATAGTCACAAAGAAGCCCTATGTATTCTGAAGTCAGACGCAAGACCATTCTTTGCTCATGGTCCATTAGAAGGAGGGCCCTATTGACTTGAAGGAAGTAAATGAATTGAAACCCAAATGATCTGAACAGATGGGAGTGTATTTTGCACTAGCACTTTGGATTGTAAATATTTGGATTGCTTGCTATTTTAATTTTGATGTTAGGATGCATCTTTTAAATATTGAAATATGCTTATATTTGCACTATGTACATATTGTATCTTTGTGATAAGCTTTTTATCCTAATTTTTATCTTCCTTTAAATTATCAAAAGCTTGTATAGAAAGTATTTTAATCTACAGTGCCTTTATTCTGATTATTGCCATGCACGATTTATGTGCTTCTTTCTTTTATGGTACTGTAAACCGAAATAAAGACTTTTGATTGATTGGCTTCCCGATACGATTTGGTTGTACTCCCATTGACTTCAATGGCAGCATATGTTCCTAACCGCATCATAATTGGGCCCTGGGTTGTTCCCGATCTGATTTGGAAGGAGCAAATGCCATTAGGAGGCCTTCCTAACCGCATCAGAATCAGGCACTAGGTGGGAAAGCTTTCCAACCCGCATCAGATTCAGGCCCTCTGTGTTTGAAAATACCACTTTTAGAAAGTATGTATTTTATTGCTTAGCCATCCAGTATGCCTCTGCTAGGTTTGTATATTGCATGTCTGGCTTTTGGATGACAGGGGCTGGGGAGGAGCAATGGCTCCAGAGAGCCTGATGAGTCAGGGCTGGTCTGAATAGACCTGGGCTGCATTTAGAGTAGGGGGAGGAGATTTCCTTTCACCTGAATGGGCCTGGTCTGCCTTCAACAATGCTGTCTCCAGATCACTGACAGGATTAGGACGTTAGGAATATCGACCTACAGGAATATTGAGTCTAAAATATCGATGGACAGAGTATCGACAGCCTAGCTCTACAATTGTAAGTACAAAAATATAGAAACCAAAATATCGTTGTTTAAAATATTGTTTTTTCAAATGTCTTTAAAACAATATAAAAATGAATAAATAATAATAAAATTAATAAAAACATAGTTCGAATTTTTTTAAATGTTAAAAACTAATAAATGTAATATAAAAAATGTAAACATAAATATATTTTTTAATATATATAACTTAATAATATTCATAAAGAATTATTTTATTTAATTATAAAATGTTAGAAGCATAAGGAAAGTTATAACTATATGTACATAAACCTGTAATATTAATATAAAAATAAAATATATATAATAAATTGAAATATTAAAATTAATACTTTAAAAAAATATTTTACACTACATTAATTATGAAAGTAGGGAAATGTTGGAAAGCATAGGAGATCAAAATACTATTCACACTACAGAAAGAGCAACAGTAGGGAAAGTGTTGGATAGCAGAGGGGAATCATTTACTATTCCCACTCCAGTAAGGGCAACAGTAGGAAAAGTGTTGGATAGAGGGTGGGTAGAAATTACTATTCCCACTCCAGTGAGTGCAACAGTAGAGAAAGTGTTGGATAGCGGGTGGGTAAAAATTACTATTCCCACTCCAGTGAGTGCAACAGGAAGGAAAGTGTTGGATAGCAGGGGGTAAAATACTATTCCCACTCTAGAGAGTGCAACAGTAGGGAAAGTGCTGGATAGCGGGTAATAAAAACTACTATTCCTGCTCTGGTGAGTTCAACAGTAGGGAAAGTGCTGGATAGCGGGAATATAAAAATTACTATTCCCACTCCAGTGAGTGCAACAGTAGGGAAAGTGTTGGATAGCGGGGGGTAAAATACTATTCCCACTCCAGAGAGTGCAACAGTAGGGAAAGTGCTGCATAGCGGGTATATAAAAATTACTATTCCCACTCCAGTGAGTGCAACAGTAAGGAAAGTGTTGGATAGCAGGTGAGTAAAAATTACTATTTCCACTCCAGCGAGTGTAACAGTAGGGAAAGTGTTGGATAGCGGGTGGGAATAATTTACTATTCCCACTCCACTAAAATTAATTTACTTCCCACCCTATTCCCCTATAAACCCACAACCTGCTACAGAACTATAACGCAATATTTATGTTTTCTTAAAAAATTATTAAACCCGCTACAGAACTAAAGTACACAACAATTAATTACTTGTAAAATATTCAAACATACATTACAAAAATAAGCTACATTTTTAACACATATACTAACATATCCTAACTACTAACATACAAAACACATAAAAAAAATTGATTTTATTAACAACGATATTTTGAATAACGATATTACTAACATCAATATTATTAATTTGAGATTTCTTACTTGCATTTTGATATTCTGGTCGATAATATTCTTGATGGTCGATATTGTGTCATATCGATATTTAAACATTGATATAATGGTGTATCGATATTTAACCCCTTCTGTGCTCATGACGGCTCCAGGCCGTCATGAATCACGGTAGTCGTGTCCTCATGACGACCTGGGGCTGTCAGAAGGTTGCCACTCCGTCCACGCGCGATTAATAACCCGCCTGTGCAGGTGAATTAATCAGGGGGCGCAGTTCTGATGAGTCCAGGCAGTCATGAACACACGCCTACCGTGACTCATGAAGGCCGGGAGCCGTCTTGAGCACCGCTGCGCCACGCCCACGCCCACACCCACACCCCCCGCACTGCGGTGAAGGGGTTAAACATCGATATTATGTCTGCATACCACTGTCTCCACCTTCTGCCAGGAAGCTGCATCAGTGAGGACAGAACTGGTTTTGGCTGGGAACAGACACTCTCTGCCGCCAGAGAACAAAGGATTTTTGTGTATAAAAAAAGGGCCCAGACTTTTAGATCACTTCTGGGACTCAAGAGGAACCTTTGCCAAGGAGAAGAGCCGGAGAAGCTGAGGAGGAATACTGCCCGTGTGCTGTTTTCTGTCTGGGGTTGGGCTGCAGTGGTTACTTGCTGCCAAGGAAAGGAGAAAATTACTTTGCTGTGTCCCCTGCTTGAAGACGATCTCCAAAGGCTTGAATTGAGCTTGCTTCCTGTTATAAAGGTTTCAGGAAGATTAAAGACCTCACCAAGCTTCTGGGCACCGTCTCTGGAACCGCTGGTTTCAGTTGCCTGAGGAAGAAAGGGTAACCGACTATGTCACTGAGTCCGTCTCAGGATTCCATGCCCTGAAGGCACCCTAGAGAGCACTGCCTCGTTTCGCAATGCAACCATGGTTTCATTGACTCCGTCAACGAGCCACTGCTTGTACTGCATCATGGGGACATCACACTCCAAAACACTTCGATACACGCTGCACCGACGTCATCGACTCCGTCGCTGCCTGACTCGAACACCGACCAGCTCTGTCACCGCATTGTGACCTGCTAGCACCGCATAAAGCACTGCCTCACCCTGCTACACAAGCCTTGGTCTCACCAACTCCATCAACGAGCCACTGCCCGCACCGAGCTGTGAGGACAACGCACACTGCAACACTTCCATCTCATATCGCAACTGCGATGGTTGCCCTGGAACGGCTCGTACCATCATGTCAGCCACAACAACAAAAGGTAATGTTTCCGAGTTTGTCGACGCTTTTGCTAACCTGTATCAACACGGTTGGCTGAAATTGTTAGACTCTGTTGTATTCAGTATCATGGTAAACCCGGACAGAGCTACGAGTCGGAGGAACTGTATTTTCACGTTTTCCTGCAATTTAAAGATTATTTTGCACACTAACTATTTTCAAGAGTATTGTATGTTGAATTTGTGTCGTTCTGGGTCTTGTTGGTTTAAATAAAGATTACTTATTTTTCTCAACTGGTGTAGTGTCCATTTGTAGTGTTTTCACTCTATTACTGTATGTGTTCACAAATGCTTTACACACTGCCTCTGAGATAAGCCTGTCAGCTGGTAGCAAAGTACCAAGGGGGTGAGCAGGGGTTATTTTAGGAGTGTATCCGCCTTACCCTGACTAAGAACAAGCGTCCCTACTTGGACAAAGGTACCTATCACTGCCAACTAGAGACCCCATTTCTAAAATATATATATATATATATATATATATATATATATATATATATATATATATATATATATATATATATATATATATATATATATATATATATTACCTACTGGCGATAGCCAGTATATATAGTTAGGACCTAGTTACATATGAAATTCCGAACATGCTATTGGAAATAACTTTGGCGCCGATTGAGGGATCTGCCTGTAATTTTCTTTAAATTTGCCTCGCTGCGCTCCGCTCCTTCTCTGAAAGTTTCGGGGGGATTCGTCAAGCGCGGGCCGAGAAAAAAGGGGGGTCCCTAAACGTGTTTTCCCCACGTTAATTTCCGTAGGGACATTCTGACAAGGCTACAGCTCGAACGGCTGAACGGAATTACACCAGATTTGGCAAAATGGTAGGGACTGGTATGCAGCAGTGCTTTTTGTATGTTTGGTGAAAATCCCTCCAGTAGGTCTTGAGAAAATTGAATTTGAAATTTTTCAAATGGCATTTTCTATGGGACCTTTAGACACGGCTACAGCCCGAACGGCTGAACGGAATTACACCAAACTTGGCAAAATGGTAGGGACAGGTATGCAGTAGTGCCTTTTCTATATTTGGTGAAAATCCCTCCAGTAGTTGTTGAGAAATTGATTTTGAGCAAATTATATATCTATATGCGCTAAACATCCTATTGGGATTAACTTTGGAGCCGATTAAGGAATCTGTGTGTAATTTTCCAGAATTTTGGCCAGCTCCACTCCGCTCTTTCCCTGAAAGTTTTGGGGGGATTCACCAAGCGGGGTCCCAAAACGTGTTTTCCCTATTTTAATTTCCATAGGGACCTTTAGACCCGGCTACAGCCCGAACGGCTGAATGGAATTACACCAAACTTGGCAAAATGGTAGGGCCTGGTATGCAGATGTGCCTTCGCTACGTTTGGTGACAATCTCTCCAGTAGTTCTTGAGAAAATTGAATTTGAACATTTTCAAATGGCATTTTCTATGGGACCTTCAGACACAGCTACAGCCCGAACGGCTGAACGGAATTACACAAAACTTGGCAAAATGGTAGGGACAGGTATGCAGTAGTGCCTTTTCTATATTTGGTGAAAATCCCTACAGTAGTTGTTGAGAAAATTGAATTTGAGCAAATTATATATCTATATGCGCTCACCGTACATGCACCGTACGGTATGCGTACCGTACGCGAACGTGTGAGTACCCTTACGTGCGCTAGCGAGTTTCTGATTGGCTGGCAGTCGACTGTCAACATTCCAAACTGTCCAAACCAGAGAGTTTTGGCCACCATCTTGTTTTTCAGGAGAACTGAGGCACAAGAGAGCCCAAAACAAGAGTGGAAAACACGAAAAGGGGGCAGGGTAGAGAACCCCCAACCCTCTAGCCCTTCTCAGAGGGTCCCAGAAGGACCCCCAAGGGCCAAAAAAAAAAATCGAAACAATCGCGGGGTATGCACACCGTACGCGTACAGTACGCGTACCCCTTGATTTAAAAAAAAATGTTTGCACTTGGTGGTCCTTCTGGGACCCCCTGAGAAGGGTCAGGTGTCTCAACCCTGCCCCCTTTTTGCGTTTTCCACTCTTGTTTTGTGCTTTCTTGTGCCTCACTTCTCCTGAGAAACAAGATGGCTGCTCAGGTGGTCCCAGAAGCATAATAACATGTATAAACGTTATCCGCTAATAGAAATAGCATTTACAAAACCTTTGAAATGTATTGAAAAAAATGTAGGTTTCACGCCTGATATAGTTAGGAATTAGCATTTAAAAAACCTTGCAAATTCACTGAAAAGACCATAGGTTTCAAGCCTTATATAGTTAGGAATTAGCATTTAAAAAACCTTGCAAATTCACTTAAAAAATCCATAGGTTTAGGCCTTATATAGTTAGGAATTAGCATTTAAAAAACCTTGCAAATTCACTTAAAAAACCATAGGTTTCAGGCCTTATATAGTTAGGAATTAGCATTTAAAAAACCACTGAAGGGGCGTGGCCAAGATGGCGGGCTGAGAGGACGCACCGTCCGTGAGCTCTCGTAATCCTGGGCCCTTGAACCGTTGAACTCCGCTGATCTCCCCCCAACTGCACGGAGATCGGCGCAAGAAACGAGAGAGCACACAGCGACACTGCTCAGAGCTCCATGTAGCCCTGTGGTTACAGCGGCGGGGCTCCGGAGTGAGCCCGGGGAAGGAGACGGCTCGGGGAGCTGGTCGAGCGCTGAGGAGGCCGTGGTCGCAAAACAACGGAGCCGCAAAGGGGCGGACTCGACGGCGCACAGACCGCCTGACGGACTGCCCCCACACAGGCCCCCAGGCCCCCAGCGAGATCCGGTGGCGGGGACGCACGCGGTACACATGGTGCCCGGGGCTGACTCCACTGAGTGAGGGACCGGCGTGGGGTCGCTACGCCAGGCCGGGGACCAGGGCTGCCGGTAGGCCTGAGGCTGCACGCTATCCCCCCGTCCCATCGAAGACCAGCGCAGGAAGAGAGAGCGAGTGGACGACCACTCGGGGGGAACCTCCGTGCAGCACTGACTGCCAGAGCATAGCTACCGGCCATCGCACGGACCCGGGCCGGAGCCTGCAGCGGCTGTGTGCGCTGAGCCCGGAGGCTGAAGCGGCGGATCGGCGTAGGGTCGCTACGCGAGTCCGAGGTCGCGGCCGGAAGTGGGGACACCCTCAACGACCCTTTCAACGCCACAGGAAGGCCCGGGGCCTACCATCGCAGGCCCCAGAGACAGCAGAGAACTGCGGCAACCTGAGGGGGGCCGCGACACTGCAGGGGATGAACCGCACGGCCTGTAATACACCTCGCTCCCTGGCCGAGAAGGTGCAGCTCTGTCGCTGTCTCGGTCAGCCGGGGCGAGGCTTAGACTTCAGCGAGGGCGACACCGTCGGAATGGCGGGAGGGGCTACGCGGCCAGGTTGAAGAGACATGTAGCAGGCCAACCGCACCTCAAACGACCCGCCACGCGGTCGTGGCAAGCCTTGACCGCCGGCGTCACACAGCCTTGTCCCTCGACTCAGTGCACTACTATTGTGACCAATGCTGGAGGTGGACCTCGATCGCCCCCCTCAGATCAGGGCTCTTGATGTGACCTGGGGGCCCGCAAGCAGGAGTGAGAGCTAGCTGTGACACCCGTTGGTGTGACATAGGACCTGGGTCCCGCCAGAGTGCTACATCATTTGGCGCGCTTTCCCACATTCACGATGTCCGGTAACAGAGGGAGTAAGAAGGGGGACCGCACATTGCCGGAAATGCTGGGTAGGGGTACCCCGAGACAGGATAAAAGTCAGCTAGCCCCAGGCCCCTCGAGCAGCTCCCGAAGAGCGAAAGGAGGGGAACCTCCGGTAACTAGATCCTTCCTGGAATCGCTATACAGCTCCCTCAGGGATGATTTCCAAGCACTAAAGCAAGAGGTGGCCGGAGAGGTTCGGGAGGTGCGGAGAGAGGTCGACTCCCTTGGCGAAAGAGTGGCTACTGTGGAGGACACAACTCTCAAGACGAAGAGATCGCGGAGCTACAGCAGGAGATGTTGCGACTACGGGATCAGCAGCTTGACCTCCAAGCACACAATGAGGATCTCGAGAATAGGTCTCGGCGCAATAACATTCGGGTCCGGGGAATTCCATCTAAAGAGGAGGGCGGCGACGTCAATGAATACCTGAGAGACCTGTTTAGGGATATACTGGGCGAACCAGGGGACTTCCATATAAGAATTGACAGGGCGCACAGAGTGGGCCTGCCGCGCCGGACCTGGGCGCAGCCCCCTGATATCTTGGCCTTCCTACCGGACTTCCCTTTGAAGGAACGGATTCTTCGTGAGGCACGGAAGCAGCAGTCCCTGCGTTTCCGGGGACAGCAGGTGGCCCTTTTTCAGGATTTATCAGCAATCACGCTGTAAAAACGCAAAGCATTTAAAATTGCTACGGATTTCCTGAGATAACACGACACGCAGTACTCCTGGGACCATCCTTTCCGGCTCATCTTTCGGTGGAACGGGACTTTGCACCAACTCCGGTCCCTGCAGGACACCTGTGGAGTACTGGGGATCACCGCGACGGACGAGGATGCACCTACCCCCCGCCGTCGGCGCGGTACTAGAGATGGCTGGCAGATGCTCCAGGGACGGCGATCTCCTTCTAGGCCCATGCGACCGGACTCACCCACTATCCGGGCAGAAATGGACAGTGCAGTGCGGGAGGTGACCAGAGACACGGCGTCTGGTGATGTGGCCCTAACGGCCTGAGTGCACTCGGGGGGAAGATCGACATGGCTTCTTCATCAATGCAGGTTCGAGGGTTCGGGGGAGGGGGGCGGTGGGGGTGTGTGTTGTGGCTAGACGTCCACTTGAATAACTTTCCACGGACTTGTCTACAAGGGACCGGACTTGGACAATGGGGTTTTTTGAGCAGTTGACCAAAGGGGATGTGGGGGAGGGGGGCAGTTGGGGAAGTTTCGGGTTTGGAGGGGAGGGGGGACGATTTGAGGAGGGGGGAAGGAGGAAGGGGAGGGGGAGAGGGTGGGAAGGGAGGTTGGTTGTTTGCATGAAGGGACTGTTGGGGAGGAGAGGAGGGAGGGGAAGGGGGTGGGGAGGGAAGGGCAGTTTGAGGGACGTTCATGGGGAGTTGGGGGGGCAGGGACGGGGACCGTACAGTACTTTTGATGCATTCGCTCTGACCTTACACTACTCCTACACGCTACTTGCCCCAGAGCCGCCCCTCCCGGGCCGTGACTCACTGGTTGGGCTATACTTTTACCCACAACGATGACAGCCCTTAAAGTTGTTACTCTTAATGTGAAAGGGATGAATAACCCTGTAAAGAGGAGAGCAGTGCTGTCCTTGCTAGAAAGCACACAAGCTGATATTTGTCTTTTGCAAGAGACCCACCTCCTGGCCCGAGATTGTCAAAGGATGTGGTCTCAAAGGTTCCCAACGCAATTTTTCTCCTCCAACTCTACCAAGACGGCAGGGGTAGCAATCCTAGTGTCCAGAACATTTAAGGGAGAGGTCCTACATAAACTGACAGAACAGAAAGGGAGGCTCCTAGCATATAGAGTAAAATCGGGAGGTCTGGTGTTTACCATTGGGTCGATATACAGCCCCAACGAACACCAGGAACGATTCCTTCGCTCGGCCTTGGTGGACATCATAATCATAGGGGGGGACCTGAACATGGTCTTCGACTCGTCTTTGGATAGATAGGCACAGAGGCACCCACAGACGGGGGAGATCTCGCAGATAGGCAGGTCCCAACTGGACGAACTAGATCTCCACGATCTCTGGCGCCACTTCCATCCCACCGCCCGTGACTACTCCTATTACTCACACGCACATAAGACCTATGCGAGACTGGACCACCTTCTGGTCACGGGACCGGTCTGTGACCTGGCCATAGCCTCTGAAATAGGGGTTCTCTCACTATCGGACCATGCCCCCGTCGCGGGCATATTCCGACTACCACCGATGTCTCCCTCATGCGGGGTATGGCGCCTCAGGGACACTCTTCTGCATAAGAAGGCGGTGGTGAAGCACATACAGGACTCGATTCGTGATTACCAGACGCACAATGATAATGCTGATACCACCCAGGCGACACAGTGGGCAGCACTGAAGGCGGTGCTCCAAGGAGAATTCATTGCTATCTCCTCGGCGGAGAATAGGGCGCGGCAGCAAAAGCGGGACGAACTCACCCGTAAGGTGCGATAGCTGGAACAGGTACATCAGAGAACGGGAGACCCCGGGTCTGGAAGCAACTTAAGGCAACGAGGAAACTCCTGTCAGCGTTGGATATGGACAGGGCGGAATACGCTGCGTTACGCTTGAAACACGCGTACTACACGGGCGGCGATAAGTGAGGCCGGCTCCTGGCGAACAAGCTCCGAGTGGCGCATCAAAGACACTTTGTGAAGGAGCTATTGATCTCTGCTGGGGAGACCGCCACGGAGGATAGCCAGATAGCGGAGGGTTTCCGTCAGTTCTACGCCGAACTGTACGCAAGCGAGCCCCCATCGGCGCAGGCGGAGGCAGAGTATCTGGACTCGGTTGACCTTCCCTCCCTCACCACGGAACAAGCGGATCATCTGGAAAGAGACATTTGGGTTGAGGAGGTGATTACAGCCATTTCCAAGCTCAAACAAGGGAAGGCTCCGGGCCCGGACGGTTACACGTCCCTTTTTTATAAAACATTTTGCCCCGCGCTGGTGCCTATCCTTACACGCCTCTTTAATTTATTCTACGCCCCTGGAGCTATCCCTCCGGATTTACTCCAAGCGACGGTCTCGGTCATCCCCAAACCGGGGAAGGACCGGACTCAATGCAGCTCGTACAGACCAATCTCTCTTTTGAACATCGACCTCAAATTGTACACCGGGATCCTGGCGGCCCGCCTGGCACCTCATCTGCCGGGGCTGGTGGCAGGGGGGGTTTGTCCCCGGGAGGCAAACGGTGGACAATACCAAGAGAGTGGTTCATATTCTAGAGAAGGCCTCCCAGATCCCCGGGGAGAGAATGCTGCTGGCTGTCGACGCGGAGAAGGCCTTGACCGGGTACATTGGCCTTACTTGGAGAGGATTCTATCGAAGGTGGGCATAGGATAGAAATTTTGCACTCTAGTATTCAACTGCTACAGATTTCCATCTGCGGTGGCACGGGTGAATGGCTGTAGCTCTCAGAGATTTGCGATAGAGCGGGGCACCAGACAAGGGTGCCCATTGTCCCCGCTGCTCTTCGCACTCTATATGGAGCCCCTTGCCCAAAGGATACGCCAAAACCCGAATGCGACCGGCATACGGATGGGGAGGTATACGCACACCATTAGCCTCTACGCAGATGACATTATATTAACGCTGGCAGTTCCAAGGAGGGCACTCCCTGCATGTATCGCTGAGCTAGAGGATTTCGCTGCTGTCGCAGGCTTCAAGATGAATATGGGGAAGCCGGCGGCCCTCGACGTTTCGTTGACTGCTGCCACAAGAACCGATTTACAGGACCTCTTCCCCATGCACTGGTCTAAAGACCTGGTGCCATACCTGGGCATACTATTGGCGCCCACCCTACCCGCAATGGTGACCGCCAATTACGCAGCCTTGGGAAAGAAAATTAAGGAGGAGCTGAGCTGGTGGAGCAGGGGAACACTGTCTTGACTAGGCAGAATAGCCGCAGTGAAGATGACTCTCCTGCCGCAGGTGCTATACCTGTTCCGGGCTCTGCCGCTCCAGCCCCCGAAAGGATGGATCCAGCAGACTCAAGCGGACCTTGCACGCTTCATCTGGCAAGGCCGCAAACCCAGACTCAAGAGAGCCTCATACACACTGGCCCCTGAGGCTGGGGGACTGGGCATACCGGACTGGCGCAAGTATTTCCAGGCAGTACAACTGCGATATCTGGTGGAGTGGAGCAAGTGGGAGTCAGATAAGCACTGGCTTTTTCAGGACCAGGCGGTCACGGGCCGGACTTTGCAGGAGGTGCCCTTCTTGCGTAGGGCTCACCGTCCCCCCAACCTGTATGCGTCCTTCGTCATGCGAGTCCCGATGAGAGTGTGAGACGCTGCTAATGTTGCACATGATCTCACTACTTTCCCCTCGCCGTTCACGCCATTGGTTGGGAACCCAGATTTTCATCACGGGATGGAACTCGGGGCTTTCGCGCACTGGCGGAATGCAGGATCCAGAACGCTGTTTCACATGTATACCCTGGACAGCGTCATCCCGTTTCAAGATTTCAGACGAGAATACCAACTGCCCGAGACGGAAAGGATGCGGTATATGCAGGTGCGCCACTGGGCGCTCCAGCCGCAGGTGTGCGAATCGGCGGACAGGAGGCTCCGGCCTTATGAGAAGTGGCTTGTGACGCGCACCTCAGACACAAAACTCATTTCAGATCTATATAAGTTCTTGCAGCCTTCCTCCTCTCATATTTATAACCCGGGTAGGGAACGCTGGGAACGGGAATTGGGGAGGGCCCTAAGTCACACAGAGTGGGACCACATTTCCTACCGGGCACGACACTCCGCGTACCACACGGGACTCACGGAAACATTCACTAAGGTATCCACATATTGGTATTACACACCAGAGAGACTGCATGAAATGAATCGTAACATCGAGAACACTTGTTGGCGGGCTTGTGGGCAGATAGGCACACTTACACATTTTTTATGGGACTGCCCCCTGCTGTGCCCCTATTGGAGAGAAGTCTTAGACGAGATTGATTCACGCTTTGACATTGAACTGCCTCGCTTCCCCGCGTATGTCCTGTTGGGCTTGCCCAACGGGCTGATGTACCCTCTGAAGCCTCGTAGGGGTAGGCAAATTGTGATTGCACTGGGTTCTGGTGTTCAAAACATACTCATTCACTGGCGTACCACCACACTCCCCTCCACTACGGGTTGGCTGCACAGATTGTGGCATGTCCTGGGGATGGAGAAGTTGTCGCTCATGGTGGCGGGAGAGGTGGAGCAGTTTAATGACCTGTGGCAGCCGTTTCACTCACTACTTGTAACAGAATTTTAAGAACTTACATGCCCCCGATATCTCCGATTGTTGAGATTAACATCACCAGCGGATCCAGCTAACCAGTGAGTCTAGAGTTGCGGTCAGTTGGGAGGGGAGGGCGGCCTGAGGGAGGTGACGCAGGAGGGCGAATTTAGCACTGTACGGGGGAGTGCGGGAGGGGGTTTGAGGGGACGGGAAGGGAGGGGGGAGTTCTGGAAGGGGTTGTTTCTTCTTGAAGTTGTTGTTGCTGCATGCGCACCAGGCACCACGCTCAGATGGACACTACGATTGCAGAGCCTTTAAGCGCTGGTTGCGCTCCTGTATGGTTGTACCATTGCACTGATTCTTGGCGACGACTGTTTCTATTTCTTTTTTGTAAATGTCTTAATTAAATGCTTTAAACATAAAAAAACATTGAAATTGCTCCTATATAGTTAGTTGTACTAACTATATTTCGTGCACCCGCAATCCACTGCTGATGATGTCACCTATTATATCATTTATGACATGGTCAGTGACATCACTGATGACATCACTGATGACATCTCAAATGACATCACTGATGACATCACTGATGACATCTCATTTGACATCACTGATCACATCACTGATTATATCATTCATGTGATAATACGATGCACCTCCTCACACTCTAATGTAACCTTTGATACACCCACTGTTAAATACAGACTACCATTCTTGAAACCATTGACACACCAATACCAGTTACTACATACGCACTCACTGATTCCTAGGTCTACACACACATTCACTCTTTCACCCATAGAATCACTCATACATACAGTCACTCATCAATACAACACTATCATATGCACTCATACACCTATACAGACACTCACACACTGCCACTCATCTATGGAGTTACTCACACACCTAGTCAGTCATGCAAAGAATCAATCACACTTCCATTTCCTCAACTATACAGTTATACACACAACACCTTACTTATTCAAACATATACTAACACATACTTACTCAATTATACAATCACTGATACAAGTACACAATGATCCATACAGCCACTCGCACATTCACTGGCTCTCATGTATAGTCATTTATATATGCCAACTCTCACATGCACTGTGTTTTACATATGTACTTACTTGGACATGTAGCACTGAGATATCCATTCACTCACCAACACACCCATGCTCACAGTCAACCACCCATATAGCTGTTTCAACATGCACTCTTGAACTCCTACACCTAGTGAATCAACTGCTCACACATCTATGCACAGAGTCACACACCTCCCAGCCACCCACACACACACTCAGTCTCCCATTCAAATACTTGGGCAACCAATCAATAACCCATATAGCCACTCATATAACTACTGATCAACACATGCAGCAGCAACAGACATACTGATGCACACATTCAGACAGTTTAGTCACTAACCCATGCATTTAGTAGGACACATTTAATAACTCACTCATACAGTCAGTCACACACCTACTAAATCCTTCATCCAGACACTTATACATCCACTCATTCTTCAATATGTAAAACATATTTAAACTTTACAGAAACACACAGTCAGTCAGCCTTTTTGGTTATCACCCCTGTATGACGGAGACAAAGAGTTCAGTTGTACTGAAGGATGGAGTTTATCATGGCTGAAATACAAGAGGTCGCTGCTTGCCAGTAATCAAAGATCATTGGGCACTTCCAGGTCAAATGAAGAAAGTATACTGTGTCATGATTGCATCTAGGACAGTGTGTACTAACCCCGGAGTACAGCGTGGGTATTCTGTTTAGGGAAAGTTATGTGTGAATCAGGTAATTGAACTGCGTGTATTGGATTTGGGCACTCCGTGATATCATTTTAAAAGAACCAGACATCTCTGCCAAACAAGGTACAGTAACTCTGTGGGAAAACAGGCAGCCCACCATTCCCTGAGGGCAAGGGAGCATGGACCTACAAGGCCATGATTCAGGTTGTCATATATGACAGATATTGTGTGGTGTGACTTTGGGGTAGTCAGCATAAGTTCCATGGGGGCATCTATTCAGATTAAATTTCTGTCGGCATTTCACATCTTGCCAGCCACATCTTGAAGGGCCGAATACACCATAAACTGTCCCAGAGGAAGTCCACTTCTCTCCACTAGATCCTCAGATGTACCCACTATCATGTCCCCCACCTGTCTTGTAACAAGCTGTCATCCATTCATCTACATTCTACACTATAGAGGGTCCGTAAAGGCCTATAAAGTGGTGGGCATATGGGACGTTCCTCTGGCCAATATTATTATATTTCCTCCAGCACCATGCAGCTAGTTGTGTTAAAACACTGGTTGTCTACTGTTGAGAGGGGCCGTAAATAACCATCCAAGTAAGAGACCACCCACCCCTGTGTCGATGTCCTGCATGCCCAGTCGATTACACTGAATAATCAACAAATATTAAGGAATGTATTACGGCCCGGAATGAGTCTATTTTGATCAGTATGAATCCCTACATGCACCATCGGGGGTCAGCGGCTTCGCAAAAACCTTCCCCAGCACATTGTAATGTAGGTTAAGGTGAGACAGTGGAGGATAAGATGTTACCTCCAGAGGGTCTCTCCTGGATTTCGGGAGCACAGTGATCAGGTTCACACGTATGCTTCCCGGCATAATACCCTGCGTCTTGGCTCAAGTGTACAGTGCTGATAAAAGTGGTGCCAAGAGTTCCCGGTATGTGGCAGAAAATTCAAAAGGCAGCCCATCAGTGCCAGGTGTTTTGTCCCACGTGATATGTTTGATGGCCAACGCTATCTCCTCGAGCGATAGCTCATCATTTAACTAGTGTGCCAATTAGAGGGCAAGAGGGGGGGTTTCTAAAGATTGTTCATGGGCTACATTGCGTCAGTAGTCACATCCGTTGGGGCCTGATATAGGTTCCTGAAATAAAGTTGAACTCTCTATTGATGTCTAATTGGGAATTCACTATATGAACAACACAAGTGTGCGAATAGCACTGACTGTGGTATGGGGACGTTTGGATTTCAACAACCAGGCTAATAAGTTGCTGGCTTTGTCACCCAGTTTATGTTGTTGCTTGGTGTATTCCCTAAAATCAAAATTGGCCAGTTGACCAGATAATGCTCTTTAATCAGTCTGTAGTCAGCTAGCACCGGGAAGGAGGTCAGATCATTCATCCAATTCCAGAGCCAGCAGGTCTCCCTGAAAGGCCCAGGCGTACTCCAGACGACATCAACATACATACCCCCCCCTAATCACCACCTTGAAGACGTCCAACTCCACCCCTGCATCTGAAGCAGAACCTTTGTTCTCCATAAAATATCTAGCAACATGTTCCCCAATAGTAGTCCTAAATACAGTGTCTGCAAATGCCTCTAACTGCAAGTTCCATGTGTAAATGGTCAGATGAAATCACCCCCCCACTTGAAAGATACCAACAATGAACAGTGATCTGATAATGTCGGTCCCAAATATTCTGTCTGTCTGCATTTAGTTGCAAGTGTGCCTGAGCCAAATATTAAATCTATCCTGGTGTGGAGAGCATGTAGTCCTGAGTAATGGGAATACTCCTGTTTAAGCTCCATGATAGATCAGGGTATACGAGCACTCTACAAGTTTTCTTAACATAACATAACATAACATAACGTAACATAACATTATTGGGCTCAGTGAGTGCCATATATCCAATCCATGTATGTTCTGTGACCAACGCTGTTGGTGCTTGACAGTAGTGTGATATTGTGCCCCCACTAGGGGAGGAGTGGACTTGTCAAGGTCTAAATCTGGAACACAATTGAAATATCCGCACCAGAATGTGGGCAATTGTGGTGAACGAACAAGGGTCGGTGACAATGAGGTCAAGTAGAGCGATTGACCCACATTAGGTGAGTAAAGCGCCACTAAAGTAAGAGGTTCCCCGTACAACGTGCCCTCCACAATGAAATACCTGCCTTTAGGGTCAATTACAGTATTTTCAGGCACAAACAGCACTCCTGGTGCCACCTATAATACGACCGCCCTGTCATAAATGGAGTAGGTCGTACCCACCACAAGACCTCACCAATTCTTGTGCAACCTCTGGATTTCCTCTGCCATTTATTGTGTCTCCTGTAGGCAAGTAAATTGAATGTGACGCCTCTTAAGATAGGAATTAATCATGTGTCTTTTCCTATATGTGCCCATACCCCTCACATCCAATGTGAGTATATTATGATACCTAGTAGATATGTAATAGGTACATAATGAAAGACATCATTCACAGATTGCATGGGAGGGGAGTGATAGCACAACAGATACATCGGCTGGGCAAAGAATTAGACAAATAAGGTAAAAAGGAAACAGTAAGTAAAACATTCCTGTAAATAACCCCAACAAGCCAACTGATCTGCACAACAACGTCAACTGGTCAAGGTCAATTGTCGCCATCATTTATTGGGCAACCAAACTGAATTTCATTCGATATTGAGGGGGTATCAAGACAGTCTAACCTTGAAATCACATGCTGCAATAATCAAAGCTGAAAATCAATACACTTGTCAAGTCGTTGATCACAAGAAAAAGTAGCAGTAACAGTCACTGTGTGAGTAGAGCTTGCAGCCCCCAGCCAGTACACCAGTATAGCAAAATCTCACCCGCCTACCTGTCTACTGCACAGAGAAACCAGAGATAAATCAGGACAATCACCATGAATGTATGTACTCTTATGTCATGTACCAAGCAGTTTGGGGAGTCCCACCTCAAGTAGTGCAGCCATCAAGTGAAAGTCAATGTCTGGGGACACCATCATGACTGCCCGTTTCCGAGCCAGCCAGAGAGGGAGCTACCGACCATTGTTTCACCTCTGCAACCACTTGTGCTCTCTCTTTGGCAACATGTTCCTTTGTAGGGCCAACTGGGCGACACCTGCCGCAGGTCATGTGGCGACCTTGCACCTTCCATTCCACAGGAGAAGAGAAAGAGTCTCCCAGTGCGGCAGTGATGTCCCTTCGCTCCAGCCAGGACCATGCATCCTCTGGGGTGGTGCAGGCAGTGGTACTGTCTCCCTCCAGGATCCGCATCATTGCAGGGCATTCTTGATATAATGTTCCTGCAGGTAGGGCTTAGCCGCCATGAAGGAAGACCTCTGTTGCACCTCAAGGGTGTAATTTGTAAAAATATATAATAGGGCAGGGCATTCTACCCAAGCCAGGGGCCCTTGGCTCTGGTCACCTGCAGGATATGACCCCTGTCCATATAATTGAATAGGCGGATGACCACTGGCCGTGGAGGAGCCCCAGGTAGGTAGTCGTTTTAGCACTCTGTGGGCGAGCTCAACAGAGAAAAAGTTTAAATACTTATCCTGCAGAATGGTAGTGGAAAACAAGTCCTCGAGGTACAGCTCCATGATGTTACCCTCTGCACGCTCTTGTAAGCCCACAATCTGAACATTATTGTGCTGGGATCAGCCTTCGTCGTCATCTGCGGCCCAATGGATGCCAAGGTGGATTCTGTAGATACAACATTTTCTTTGAGTTTGTTATTGTCATACCTTATAAGATTCAAGTCAATCCGCAAAGTGTCTATTTTTGGTTCCAGGGTTTTTTTAATATCCAGCACAGCTGCGAGGATCTCATCAAATCTACGGGAGTGTGCCGCTAAAGTGGTTCCTAACACATCATCTGGAGTGCATGGTCGTTCACTCTCTGAGTAGCCTCCCCAGGTGCCAGGGGGCATCACCGGTGTTTTATCTGCCTTGGGACGTACCATGAGGGTAGTGCACCAAGACTATGAGCGATGCCGTTTAGGAAGTTCCCGAGGTGTCTTGCTCTGAAGTTGGTATGCGCCAGATATACAGAATTGATCAAAATGTATCCCTGAGTACAATACGTAATGACCTTCATGCAGGACACCCCTATCCCTAGTTCTGCAAGAATGCCCTTGCTCCATATGGTCCCCTAGAGTTGCCAAAGGAGGGGGAGATGAGTGTGCAAGACCTCGATTTACAGTCAATATAGAGAGAGGAGTAATGCCCCAAGCTGTGGTAATGAGCCTCTCTCTGCAGTCACTAACCTGATCCAGGACTAGTCGAGGGGGCAGCGCAATCCCAAGGAGCCAGGAGGCAGAAGCTGTCATGGTGGCACCTAATTGTTGCTCCTAGGACCCTCCCAGATGACATTGGTGTCGGTGTTCCCAAGGTATACTCCAGGGGCTATTGTTTGACAGAAGCATCCCTGACAGGAGAGAGAAATGCAAAAAGAACAATTGTTGGACAGAATGCAGAACAATGTCTTACATTCACCCAAGTATAGAGATCGGGCGTAAATCCATAGTTTTTTTGCTCACCATGCCATTCCAGTTTGGACCCAGCCATTTGCAAATCAGTCTTGACCCTGCGCCCAATGGAAACAGTCCAGCCCGAACTGCCAGGCCAGGTCCTCCCTGGACTGGAAACAAGCATCCTAGGACCGGTTTTGGGCTTTCAGCCCTCATCAGCCAGGATAGCTTGACTCCAGTGGCATGGAGAGCACGGGACTCATGTCTGAGCATACCTGTCCCACTTGGGGTGACAAATGCAAAAAGAACAATTGATGGACAGAATGCAGAACAATGTCATACATTCACCCTAGTACAGAGGTCTGGGCCTAAATTCATTGTTTTTTTACTCACCATGCCATTCCAGAGTGGACCCAGCCATATGCAAATCAGTCTTGACCCTGCGCCCAATGGGAACAGGCCAACCCGAACTGCCAGGCCAGGTCCTCCCTGGACTGGAAACAAGCATCCTAGGACCTTTTCAGGCTTTCAGCCCTCATCAGCCAGGATAGCTTGACTCCTATGGCCTGGGGAGCATGGGACTCACGTCTGAGCATACCCTTCCCACTTGGGGTGACAAATGCAAAAAGAACAATTGATGGACAGAATGCAGAACAATGTAATACCTTCACCCCAGGTTTGCCAGCCATATACAAATCAGTCTTGACCCTGCGCCCAATGGCAACAGTCCAGCCTGAACTGCCAGGCCAGGTCCTCCCTGGACCGGAAACAAGCATCCTAGGACCGGTTTCAGGCTTTTAGTCCTCATCAGTCAGGATAGATTGACTCCCGTGGCATGGAGAGCACAGGACTCACGTCATAGCATACCCGTCCCACTTGGGGTGACAAATGCAAAAAGAACAATTGATGGACAGAATGCAGAACAATGTCATACATTCACCCCAGTAAAGAGATCTGGGCCTAAATCCATCGTTGTTTTGCTCACCATGCCATTCCAGTTTGGACCCAGCCATCAGTCTTGACCCTGCGCCCAATGGGAACAGTCCAGCCTGAACTGCCAGGTCAGGTCCTCCCTGGACTGGAAACAAGCATCCTAGGACCGGTTTCGGGCTTTCAGCCCTCATCAGCCAGGATAGATTGACTCCAGTGGCATGGAGAGCACGGGACTCACGTCATAGCATACCTGTCGCACTTGGGGTGATAAATGCAAAAAGAACAATTGATGGACAGAATGCTGAACAATGTTATACATTCCCCTCAGTACAGAGATCTGGGCCTAAATCCATTGTTTTTTTGGTCACCATGCCATTCCAGTTTGGACCCAGCCAAATGCATTTCAGTCTTGACCCTGCGCCCAATGGGAACAGCCCAGCCCGAACTGCCAGGCCAGGTCCTTCCTGGACTGGAAACAGCATCCTAGGACCGGTTTAGTGCTTTCAGCCCTCATCAGCCAGGATAGCTTGACTCCAGTGGCATGGAGCGCACGGGACTCATGTCTGAGCATACCCGTCCCACTTGGGGTGACAAATGCAAAAAGAACAGTGATGGACAGAATGCAGAACGATGTCATACATTCACCCCAGTACAGAGATCTGTGCCTAAATCCATCGGTTTTGTACTCATGATGCCATTCCAGTTTGGACCCAGCCATATGCAAATCAGTCTTGACCCTGCACCCAATGGGAACAGTCCAGCCCAAACTGCCAGGCCAGGTCCTTCCTGGACTGGAAACAAGCATCCTAGGACCGTTTTCGGGCTTTCAGCCCTCATCAGTCAGGATAGCTTGACTCCAGTGACATGGGGTGGTGGAGTGAGCTAAAGAATGATGATGGATTAAACCCAGATCAGTTGAATGAGGGTGAGTGTTTGATTTGCTCCAACGCTCCGTCCATCATCCCCTATGGTATCACTTTGTTCTGACAGGAGAGAGAGACATATATAGGGGAATAAGGTTCCATAAATCATACATGAAGATGACATTTTGATGGTGTACATTCAAATATTGAGAACCAAAAAGAATCCTCTACTGCAAGTCAAAACAAGGCCTAACAGATATCTTATAGTCCTAGGGCCTGTGCAGTGGTATAGGCAGAATCTGAGTGAAACTTTTTTCTGATCGGTGCCATTGATATGTGGAATCTTTGCCATAATGTATAATTTACTTGAGTAAACCTGGTGCTTGTCTCATTTTCAGTAATACACTACCATTCAAGCAAGATGCATGTAATGAAAAAACTGTGTGCATTTTAAGTTGATGTAAGAGCAGAGAGTAACACGAATCTAGTGTTCTGTTTAGTATGAAAAAAGCAGTCACTCGTGAGAGACTGCAGAAAATCCAGTGAACTTCCAGCTGATAAGACGAGCTATATGACTACAAACTGACAATGTGTCTTTTATGATTTCTTTCATATCGCTATCCACCTTCTCTCCTCTCCTAAGATTCCTGAAGCGCATCACTTTGCTGAAATCTGCAGTGCTGTGCTAGACGAACTATAAAATACTATGCAGCACCATGTTTACTGTCATCACTTCTTTTGCTGAAAATGCTTTGTGTGACCCTAGTCGGAGAAAATACTTCAAGGGCATCGGACGTCCCGGCGCCCTCCTGCAAGAGTTTATAAAATAAAGTAAAAGCAGTCCTTTATTCTGGCTTCTGTCATCCTTGTTGGAAGAGCACAAAGACCTACATTACAGTGGTGAAGAGGTGGAGAAAAAAAATAAAAATAATAAAAATCGGAGGGTGAAACACCTAGGACCCAGCACTACGTGGCACCAAACCCCACCAAGGGAGGCACAGACTGTGTCCGGGAGGACCACCCAGCAGGACCAGCAGGAGGGTGTGGCAGAGGCACAGGAGAACATAGCCCACTACAACCAGGTACCAGGGCACAATGTAGACAAGGAGGGAGACTAGAACAGACCCTTCTGTACCCCAGTATAAGGAAAGGAATAGAGATCTGGTAGAGCACCAGGATAAGCAGCGGTGCACCGCGCAAACAATAATCGGGAGGTACCCTGGCAGAGCCAGTAAGAGACAGCGCAAGGGGCGCAGAGGGCCCCCAACTGCAACCAACACCAGGAAGGGCGGCAAGCACACCAGGTAGCCCAAGAGGCCAGGAAGCTGCTCGCCGGGCAGCCTGAGAGGTCAGGAGGTAGAGCAGGTGAAACGCGCCAAAATCAGTGCGCAGGCATCGTCACTGATGAAGCCAATTCCATTCCTACCCAAACCCGGAGAGCCCCTGATGAAGTGGGAAGACTGGAGAGAGTAAATATTGAACAATATTGAGGCCCAAGAAGATGAGAATAGAGAGGCCTTCCCAAGCAAAAGGAAGAAGAGGATACTCCTACACAACGTGGGTCCTGAGGGGATAAAAGTATTTCAGAGCCTGGTACCCATGCCCAGACAAACCGGGGACGACAATGTATTTGGCCACGCCATAGAAGAGCTGAACAATCACTACCGACCGGCAGTATGCACATCGATTGACCGATACAATTTCAAGAAGAGGAAGCAAGAAGCAGGCAATTCAGTAGATGAATATGTAGCCGCCTTGAAGAAACTGGCGACGATATGCAAATTTGGTACGCTGCATGATGAATTCATCAAGGACCAGATAGTCATGCACACCTCCAACAAGACACTGCAGGACAAATTGTGGGCGAGTGGTGATGCCACGCTGAAGGAAGTAATCGCCATGGTAAAAAAGGCCGAGCTGACAAAAAGATGCACCGACGCTGCGAAGAGGTAGCTGGTCCAGAGCCCCATGGTGAACAAGGTAGATGACGAAGAACCAGCGGGGAGAAGCAGAGCTACGACGGCAAGTAATAAAGGACCTAGTAGATGGTCTGGGAAACCAGCGCAACAAGGAAAGCAGAACAAAGGAGGCAAGAACGCATGCTACCGCTGTGGCAGTCAGACCCACGATGCCTATGACAAAAAGTGCCCTGCGTTCAGGGCAAAGTGTATTTTCTGTGGCATAATAGGACACTATGAGAAAGTATGTCGCCGCAAGGCAAGTCGCAACACAGTGAAATATATAGAACAAGACCAGGAAGAAGAGGAAGGAAGAGAACAAGAAGAAGAGGACACAGTACTGTGTGTGGATGGCCAAGTACTGGGCATAGACGGCCAGAGATCCAGGAAGCCACAATGCGACATGACGATAGGTGGAGTGCAGATCAGAATAGTAGCGGACTCAGGGTCCCCCTACACCATCGTCCAGAGAGCGGTGTGGGACGAGAAGTTCAGACCCAAATTAGGCTCACGGCTGGAACCACCGGACATAAGACCAGTCACGTACACGGGAGAACCGATTACCATGGTGGGATGCAAAGCGCTAACTTTTGAATTCAACGGATGAAGAGCAGAGTGCAAGTTGTATGTTGCCGAGAAGGGACCGTCGGTCCTTGGGTGGATGAATCAGGGAGATCTAGGCATACAACTGGATCCTGGAGGAGACACTCAAGTACTGATGACAGCACCCGAATGTTGGCCAGACGTCGAGAAAATGAAGAGAAACTTCCCCACGGTGTTCGGGGGTAAGGTCGGTAAACTAGAGAAATTCACGCACAGGATAGAACTCAAAGAGGACTCCCGGCCGATATCTCACAAGGTACGGAACGTTCCCGTAGCAGTACGAGAAGCAGTACAACTAGAGCTAAGCAGGTTGGAGGAGAATGGAATCATCGAACCTATAAACTGCGCAGAGTGGCTGGCGCCCCTAGTGGTAGCGATGAAACCCAACGGTAAGGTCCGGCTCTGCGTGGACCAGAGAGAACTAAATAAATGCATCGTAGTGGAGAAGTTCCCGCTACCCCGCATTGAAGAAATGCTGGCGAAGATGAAGGGAGTAAAATGGTTCTCCACCATTTAACTTACCTCAGCATATCATCAGATAGCTTTGCACCATGAGAGTCAGAAGTTGATGTCGTTCATAACACCTTTTGGGTGTTACCAATTCTGCAGAATGCCGTTTGGACTCGCATCGGCAGCGGTGGTGTTTCAAAAACTGATGCATCGCCTCTTCAAGGACATTGATGGAGTGCAGTACTTCCAGGACAATATACTGGTGATGGGGAAAGACCTAAAGGATCATGACAAGAAGTTGGACCTGGTACTAAGAGTCCTAGAAGAGAAGGGATTAACTGCGGAATGGGAGAAGTGCCGGCTGGAAATGACATCCGTCACCTACCTGGGACATTAGATAGGAGAACGTGGCATCACCCCGAAGAGAGCGAACGTCAAAGCCATCTGTGAAGCACCCCCGCCGTCTAGCAAGGAAGAAGTGAGATCTTTTCTAGGGATGGCTGAATACTACAGCAAGTTCGTTTTTGCCACCAAGACACACCACCTTAGGCAACTCACAAGGGACAAGACAGTTTTCGCATGGATGGAAGAGGCACGGAATGAATTTGATAGCCTGAAGAACGACATCAGCCAAGCTATACCTCTACAAGGATATGATCCCCAGGGACTGTCAGTACTGACGACAGACGCCAGTGAGAAAGGACTGGGAGCAGTTCTCATGCAAGAACGTAGGAACGGTACTATGGAGACTCTCAGCTTCGCGTCCAGGGCCCTATCACCCACAGAACAAAAATTCAGCGTCATAGAAAAGGAGATGCTGGCCGTTGTATGGTCCATGGGGAAGTTCCGCCAGTTCCTGTGGGGCACGAGGTTCCTACTCCGAACGGACCATAAGCCCCTAGTCAAAGTACTCACACCGAGTGGGCACGCGAGCGCCACTCCTCGCATAGCCAAGATGACTCTGAAACTGGTGGACAACTCTAAATTTGGCAAGTGGGGGTCCCTCAGGGTGGCTTAGGTATTGTCCTCTGCCATCCTGACAGAGGAAACTCATCTGCCAAATTGTAAAACAGGCCCTAAGTGTTGTTGTGTCTTGGAAAGATGCTGTAGTGAAGTATGCCATTTTCATGTAAGGCACTTGAGGTGGATCTTATCATTTAATTTGCCAGTCAGGTTATGTCAAAACTGAATACCATATTCCATTGGTCTGTTCATCATCTACAGGATAATGTACACCCAACTGAACTTTAGAATCATATTGTAAGACACCATGGGGTTCTATGCCGTGTAAAGCAGGTGTCCTAAGGCACAGAACTCTTACGTGACTTATATTCTAAAAATATACTTGATGGTGATTATTACTGCATACAATGCCAATATGATTATGACTGCTTACCTTTTGAAGAGTGTTAGAAATGGGGATCTCTGGTTGGCTAAGGCTTGCGCCAAAGCCAGGCAGAGACCACCACTCTAGTCAGGGAAAGGGAGTTACACGTCAAAGATAATCCCTGCTCACCGCCTTGGTAGCTTGGCACGAGCAGTCAGGCTTATCCCAGTGGCAATGTGTAAAGCATTCGGGCAACACACACAGCAACAACATACTAGGCACACCACAAAAGGGACTCTACATAAGGTTATATATAAGAATAGCCTTTGTATTATCATAAAACACATTAGATGGTAATCACACAATATACACTGCTCCAACTGGCACTGGGTAATATTTACAGGGGATTATTTACACATGACAGGGCCACGTGGGCCACTGTCAGAATCATCACTTGGTAAAAATAGTAAAAGTAAGAAAATATCATAAATGTAGACCACAACCATTAATCAATGGTAAACGCTATACCCAGCATCATCCTGTAACATCCTGTAACATCCTGTAACATCAATCATTTTGCGCACAGTCATCACATCAGGCGAGAAATATATTCTGCGGCAACCTCATAAGCCTAAACATAGTAGACCATAATCTCCTAAACATAACTCTCATTAGGAAATACATTTACTAACATAAACCGCAGTAGGGAATAAATCACACCTAAACCGCAGTAGGGAATAAAAAAAAACATAGGTAAAACCTCATAATCATAAAATCACATCTAGAAGCATAAATCAGGGTGCATAAAACATACCATATAAATTACATTTCCTAGCACCTACATAAATCACATTAGGGCCTAGCGCCCCAGAAATCTAACAGTCCCCTTGGCCAACTGGCCATCTCTAAGGGGCTCAAATGCCCTCTGTCCCAAAGTCAGGGCGCACTACCAATGCAGCAGGAGGCAGGGGTGCACACTTTGCGCAAACCTAAATGTTACAGCTGGCACTAAGTGCTGCGCAGCTGTGAAGACAAGGGGGTCAAAGGATTGCATCTCACTCCTAACTTCAGACAAGAAAGACCTAAACATTGCAGCTGTCCACTACTTGCTGGGCAGCTGTGAATGTAAAAATGAGGCATGGGCTCTCAATGGTCCTTAGAATCAATACGCAAAACGTTGGAGCCACGCACGGGCTCTGAAAATGAACATGTCCCCATGGAGCGCACTTGCTTTCTGAAATAATCATGTGCCTGTAAAGGAAAAGAACTTGCACCCAAAACGTGGAACGCACTGGCGCTTTAAATAAATATGCCCACGAGCGTTGGAGCAAATGCGGGGGAAAATCATGGGCCCCTATGGGCTCTCACTGGGGCACTTTAAACCCAAAGATGCCAATAACGTGAGGGTGGACTGGCGCATAAAACAAAATATGCCTTCCTCGTTGGAGTGGCCACGGGCCCCTCTGGCCCTTTAAAGCAAATGTGCCCCCCATGGGTGCAGCTGCCCGCTACGGCAGGGCAGCTGTGCAGACACTCATGGCACGGTGCTGTGGGGCCCCGCTCTCGGGCTCTATTGATAACATGGCCACCAAAGTTGGAGTGGCCCCCTATCTGGCGGGGGCCGCTCAGGGAATCCAGCATGGCTGCCCGGGTGCCTCGTGGGCACCAATTCCACAACCAAAGAGAAAAAAGAGCATGTCCTCTGCCCTACTCACCGGAGCTGCGGGGCAGGTCTCTTCCGGTCCCCAGCTTCAAGGACCAGCAGCATTTCTCAGAGGAGTCCGCAAGGCTCCCCCTGCTTGCTCCTTCACCCGGTCCCTCCCTGGGGACACGGGCTTTGGCAGGGGAGCACGCGAGGCTCCAAACGACTTCCCCAGGCTGCCGGGGCGTGCGCAGGACTTCCTCCTCAAAACCCAAAGTCCCGCCTGCCGTCAGACACATCGTTGCCTGACTTCCGCTTCGGACGATCGGGCCGGGGCGAGAATTAGATCACTCCTGGCAAAGTGAGGGATAGGCTCCCTTGGAATTCAAAATATAGAAGCAGGGTGGGCACCCGCTCAATCAATAAAGCAAAGTTGTGGGGTGGGCACCCATGCACTAATTAATATGCATGTGAAGACGCAGGGTGGGCACCTGCTCATTTAAATAAAAATAAGCGGTGTTGGCACCCGCGCTGCCATGATAAATGCGGGGTGGGCACCCGCTATTTGAAATAAAAGTAAATAAATCCAAGGCATCCATGTGGGGTGGACACCCTCCGTAATTATAAAAATTTGCGGGGTGGGCACCTGCCAGGCCAGCAGCGGGGGGAATCACCAGAGGTTGCAGCTCAGTGCTGCACAGCCCCCAGGTTCTCTTCCTCTGGAATCAAAGTGTGCAGAGTGCGCTGAAAGGCTGAAAGTCTCTGTAAAGTCCTGGAGGCATAAAGTAATGGAGCAAAAGGCTCCCAGCAAAGAGGTCTTTAGAAAGAAAGGGGCAATGTAGGGCCCAGGGGCCAGCACACAGGGCCCTCCAGCAGAGAGGCAGCCTCATGGTGGTCCCTCCTGGGCCCCACCAGCAGCAAGTCCCCCTCCATCAGGAAAAGACCAGGGACTGAATATTTTTATGGGGTCACAGCCGCTATATTTATACTACTAAATCCTTTTGTGACACAGCACAGGGTTGGGGGAAAAACCAGATGCAACTGGTTAGGGGGAGCTTTGGAGCACTTTGTTGTGCTCAGCTCTTCTTTCCTTTTCACAGGCCAGGGACATCAGATGCACCACAGGAGGTGGAGCCAGCATTGTGGAGGGAAGGCACAGCCCTATTCAGGTCCTAGGTGCAACTCCTCCATCCCATCTACATGCAGATCTCCCTATTCAACACTGGGCAGACTCATCCTGGCTCCTGGAGTCCACCACACCATCCAGCCCCTGTCACTCACAAGCCAGACATGCAATTCACATCAGGCAGGCAGACATACAGCTCACAGAAATGCCAACTTTTAGTGGAATTTCTAAAATAACCACAATAAATCTGCGCCCACTATTGTGCAACATTTATTCACACGAGTTCGCACATACTAAACTTGACCCTGCACTCCCCTCATACCAGGAATTACCATGGACACACATATGCCCCATGCATTCCTATAGGAGGTTAAGCCACTCTCACTACATGCACTCAGAGAGCGCACGCACTTTACACTGGGCCACAGTGCAAGAGTGCGCAGAGGCCTAAAATCACTACCACCATGTCAGAGCTTAAGGCAAAAAGTTTAGGGGTGAACCTACCAAAAAGGCCCAAGTCCAACAAAGAGCCAATAAGGGGGCTTGACTTTAGAAAAACACTGCAGTGTTTAACAAGACAGATGGTCTAATTCAGGGTTTGGTGGATTGGTATCCCGTCTCAAATGTGATGGATATCTGGACCACTTTATTGCAAGTCTATTAGCATATAATGCAATTGTTCTATGCAGGATATTGATCCGTCTGCAAAACTCTAAATCAAGTCCTCTGTTTTTTCTCTTTAAATCTGTGGATGACAGTGAGCTAATGACCCTAGGAAAGGATGTCACATTAGCTATTTTGTAACCAGTGAGTCACAAAAGTATGAACTAATTTCAACACTCGCCACTTACCATAGAAGCCGCTGTTTTTGACCTCATATCCAAAAGACTGACTAAAATATACTTTAATAACATTGAAGTTGTAATTTGTGTAATATTTTTGTAATATGCGATAGTCTCCCCAACTAGATCACTGTTATGTTTTTCTCTCAAGTGGGTACTTACATGCTTCTTGGATGCATGAAAAAGCATTTCTATGATGGGAGCCCTAATAAAACAGTCTAGAGTGAGCTGGACTGCACAATAATTATTTAAGGTTTGCATTACTTCAATAAAAGATTTACAGTAAATTCAGATTAGGGCAAAAGGAGCAGTCATATCACTTTAAAGTATAGGAAAGAAGCTGAATTCCATTTTAGTGTAACTGACCACTATGTTGGTTGGGGTTTGAGGAGTAGGGCAATCAACATTTTTTTTATTTTTTTATTTCTGACAAATCACTGTATCGTGATAAGCCTAGCAAGGAACAGGTGAAACAGGGAAAAGTGGTAAACCTAATATGAAACAGAGAGAGCCCCTACTAGCCCAAGCCATTTACAAATACAGTTTGCTTTCCCAATGCATGTTTATGGTACACATATATATCATTTAGGTAGGACTGCAAGATGGCGGAGTGAGGACGCGGTCCGGCAGCAGCTAACCTGGGGCTCCTCACCCTTCTCCGAAAACACACTTGAGAGAACGCATTAAGACCGACTGACTGACTGTGGATGATCAACTTGTAAACCTGCTGCCTGTAAAAAGATTGCAATTTCTCCACGGCGCCACCGATGGTCTGGTTTTTGAAACTTTCCCGGACCCTCAAGCACTCGGTCAGGGATACGATCCGCAACCTGCTCGATAGCTCGGAGGTCGGCTGGACAGGTCTTGTACCGGCAATCCGTACCTGGCGATCAACCTCGATGTCTCCGAAGGGTCCAGCGCGAGCCGCTAGAAATGCCAAAACAACTGCCCCCGCCACTGCCCCCCCTGTCCCTTCCCTTCTTTCAACGGATGCTGCCACTGTGATAACCGGTGCGGTCGGGGTGCATCCCCCTCCTCTGGTCGATACAGGAATAACGGCTTTGGAAAATATGCCGTCTTCCGTGGTTTCTGCAGGCGTCATGGCTACCGCGGCTTCTACGGCAGCGTCTACAGGGTCTCCTGCGGCTCCCGCGGATTTGGGAGATGAGTTACCAGTGGACAATTCGAAAGAAAATCCATCTACCGAGGCACGGATTGTCAAGGACACGGTCCGAAAGGAACCTGGAGCAACTACGGGTAAGCCGATATTCTGCCCCCCTGTGCAGACCTCTACTAACCCCTCTTTCAAAAAAACAACCAAATTAACTATAAAGCAGAAAAATAAGATGGGAGGGTCAGCGGGCTGTCAGAAAGGCGGTGAGGTTATTGAAGAAAGTGAGATCGGATCCGCATGCACCGTGGCTAGCTCAAGCACCACAGATAGCATGGTGGAAGTCAGAAATGACGATGGGCACACAAATAGCCATATTACAGTCATTGACTTAGACCCAGAGCTGAATAAAAAAAAGAAAGTGATAAACGAAGAGTGTGGGGGAAAAAATGAAGAAAATATAACAACAAATAATGAGATATCTAAAGGGAGCAAGACGCCCAACTCAGTACAAACTTTATCAACTACTAATGCTAATGGCTCTGGGCCAGCTAGCGCTGCTTGCAGTGTATCAATCACAGCTATTGATAAAACAAATGAAGAGACTATTAATAATCAAGGGATAACGGATGAAGGGTCTCACGATGAATATGAAATGGAAACAGAAGAGGAGACCATTGACTCATCTGAAGTTACTACCAGATCTTTGGCGACTAGAAGACGGAAACTTAAAGTTAAAGCAAAGGTTAAAAAAGGGAGAAACCCCACCCTAAATCGCCAGATTACTAACAACACAGTGATCACTAAGTAGATCCTAATTGATAAAAGCCCGTTAAGGAAATGGATAGAAGCGAAGGGGTTGGTAAAGAATATGACACTAAGACTACCAGGGACAAGCCCTACGGACCCTGATCCCGCCCTGACTCTGCCAGTATGCCTTACCTCCCCAGAGATCAACACTCTTCAAGAACCAACCAATTTAGCAATATCAGAGCATGATATGACACCTACCTATTGCCCTCAACTTAATACAGCAGCTACAGCATCAAGCAACTCACATATAATTGATGAGTCAACTTCAATAGCTATAAATGGAGAGGGGGCAGCAAGCGTTAGCCAGGCGCCTACCAGTAATTGTCCTTTAACGTCACCTATAGTTTCAATCTCAGTCCTTTCGGCGGCCGACACCTCACTTCAAGATTCTGAAGAGGAAGACAAACAAGAACCTAATCCCTCTCAACTGGATATTATATTGCAAACTCTAACCAACCAACGCAAAGAAGCACAAGATCACTATCTGCAGCTGCGTGAGGACAATAATAAACTCCAGACTACTCTCTCAGAACTGACTTCCAACTTCAGTGAGGTTTCACGAGACATTGAGGAATTACAGCACCGTGTGGTCGGCGCAGAAGAAACAATTTCACGGACACATGTAACAGTAAATAAACATGATACTCAGATAGCGTCTCTTCAACTAAAGGTTGAGGATTTGGAAAATCGGCAGAGAAGGTCGAATCTGAGATTATTTGGGGTGCCGGAAGGTTCGGAGGGTTCAGATCCGAGGGCGTTTCTTGTAGGTCTATTACAAAGAGCCTTCCCAGACCTGGCAGATTGGGACTGGGATTCACAAATCCAAAGGGCGCATCGTCTACCCCTAGTCCAAAAAAATAAGGAGAGTAAATTCCCACGTCCATTTCTTATCTTTTTTGGCAATTTTTTACTGAGACAGGCAGTGTGGCAAAAAGCTCGGCCTAATACACCTATAACAATAGGTAATATTTCACTATTTGCACGGTCTGATCTCAGTAAAGCCACTATGGACAGACGATGGGAACTACGTAAGCTAATAGACCCAATTAAATCGGTGGGTGGGCAAGCTTTTCTTCAAGAGCCAGCACGCTTAAAAATCATTAAGGATGGTCACACTTATTTTTTCAACGACCCTAAAGCAGCGGGAGAATATCTTTCAGGGTTAAGCAAAAGTTAGTCTACAGATACGTTGATAATTAGCTAGGGAAAAAACAAAAAAAAAAAAAATATATATATATATATCTACACATTATAACTTTCACTTTTTTGAATACGGTGATATAGCAGTTAAGGCTACGGTAATGGAAACTAAGTCTTATTAGATTCAGAACTTATCGGAGGGGGGTGGTGGGGGGGCTCCTCAGGTAGCCTGTAGCAGATGCTGCCAGCCCAACGGCAGCTGCAACCGAAGGGCAGTCCCTTCCCGTGGTGGGTAGGTGACACGGGGGCGGAGGGAGGGAACCTCATGCTTCTTGCACGAGAGTGGGGTGGGAGGGGTGGGGAGGGGGAAAAATTTGAAAAAACTATTGACAACCTAAAGAGAAGACACATCACAAAAGATAAAATTATAAGCGACTTTATTTGTTTTTCTGCAATGCAAGAACTAAAGAACATCCACTTGGTTTTTTTCTATGATGGTCACTTGGTTTCAAAATGCATAAAATAAAGTGTCTTGCATGGAATGTAGCGGGGCTAAACAGTAAAAACAAACGCCGTCTGGTTACCGAAGAGCTGAGATTATATAACCCCCATCTTATATTGCTGACTGAAACCCATATTGCAGGCAAGGTTAGAAAAATACTACGCCAACTGGGATACGATATTGTTACTTGCTCAACTTTTGGAGCTTCAATTAGAGAGGTAGCAATCCTTAAAGATAGACGATTTAAAGATGAAATTTTGCAAACTAGTCAAGATAAAAATGGTAGATGGGCTATTGCCCACTTAAGCATTGAAAACCACAATTATGTTGTCTGTGTGGTGTATGGCTCAAATCTGGATGAACCCAAGGTTTTTGACGATTTGAATGTAAAATTATTAGATTTGGATGGAGAGCTCATTATAATGGGGGATTTCAACTGCATCATGGATTACCACTTAGATACTACCAAACCTAGGAGTTCTCAACGGATGCGGAAAACCAGAGCTTCTATCATAGAACTTAGCCGCATTCATAACATTAAAGATGCGTGGAGATATTTATATTCAAACTCTCCTGGCTACACTTACTATTCGGCCCCCCATAAACTATGTTCGCGGCTAGACATGGCCTTTGCAAGTCCTAATCTTCTCAACAATAGTACAATGGAGGTAGGCCCCCGAATAACATCTGATCACAATCCTATTATATTATTATTTGATACACCACATTCACATACCCTCCTCAGACCTTTTTCTTTTCCCAGACATTTAACATCAGATCCAGATTTTATTTCACAGCTAAAAACACATCTTATTGACTTTATAGAATTTAACCAGAACTCTACTACATGCAACATTGTTTGGGATGCTTGCAAAGCAAGTATTCGGGGGTTCACTCAAAAATATGTATTCAGACAAAACTCCGAACTACGTAAATCTAATACAACTTTGATCTCCAACATCACTGCTCAGGAAATACAACTAACTACGGCATTACGGCTAAATTTGCCAACGATTACAGAAATAGGTCTTAAGCTAAATCAATTAAAATCAGAAACTAAAGCAAAGTTTATTAAAAAAAACAGTATTCATCTTCATAAATACAAGATTGAACAGTATGAAGGCGGAGATAAAATAGGAAAAACTTTTGGCCTACAAAGTGGCAGAAGACAGAGCCAGTACTTCGATTACCAACATTCGGGGTTCCGATAACAAATTATATGTCCAACCCCACGATATCCTGGAACAATTTGCGGATTTCTACAGGACCCTATACACCCCAGAATCAACACCAAATGAAAAAACAATACAAAGCTATCTAGATGATCTCCCTTTAAGTACACTTGACACTTTAGAAATTGATAAATTATCCGAAGAAATAACGGAACAAGAATTACGCCAAGCTATTGCTGTCTTACCAACCGGAAAAACCACAGGGGAAGATACCATTCCCCTAGAGATCTACAAGGCTTGCTTGGAGGAACTTATGCCTATATTATTACAAGTTATGCAATCTATTGGGGCGACAGGAAAGGCTCCAAAATCATAGAATAAAGCCAAAATTATATTTTTCCTTAAAAAGGGCAAACCAAAAGCAGAGAGGGGGTCTTATAGACCTATATCTTTGATCAACACAGATGCAAAAATATTTGCTAAAATTCTAGCTTCTAAACTAGCTCCTCTTATGCCTAAACTCGTCAACCCACAACAACACAGGTTTGTAGCCGGAAGGGACACCACCATCAATGTGAACACAGCTATAACAGCGTTTGACGTGGCCGAAACAGAGACCACCCCACTCGGCATGATATTGCTGGACGCTGAGAAGGCTTTCGACCGAGTGGAGTGGGATTATCTCTGGCGGGTCATGATCAAAATGGGGTTCAATGGCTACTTTCTGAATGGGATACAGGCACTATATGACAACCCTCTAGCCTGTACCAGCTATGGGGGACAGACTTCCGCGGACTTTGAGATTTCTAGGGGTACCCGTCAAGGCTGCCCCTTATCACCTTTATTATTTGCCCTATCACTTGAACCATTCCTTCACTCCCTCCAGATACAATCTGAAATTATTCCCTTTAAAACTAATGAACAGCTCTTGAAAATTACGGCATACGCCGATGATATTGCTATTTACACATCCGACATAATTAAAGCATTACATGGTATTAACTTAGAAGCTCAAAAATTTGGCAAAGTATCCGGCTATAGACTAAACATAAACAAAACACAAATCATAGCTTATCACTCACCAGTGGACAATGTTCCTGAGATATGCAAGACTACCACATACCTAGGTGTCAAAATTACATCTAAAATAAGAGAAATAAATAATATCAATTACGAGTTAATCAAAACCACCACCGCCTTGCTAAAAAAATGGCATAGATTACCACTGAACCTAATTAGTAGAATCAACCTCATCAAAATGAAGATACTACCCAAATTCTTGTATCTCTTTCGCTCCATACCGCTAGCACTAAATAACTCCCTTTTTAAATGGCTAGACGGAATATTCAGCAGCTTTCTATGGGGGTATAAAAAAGCTAGAAGATCACTGAAGCTCCTCAAAAACAGCACAGACAAGGGCGGTCTTAATTTTCCTGATTTTAAGCTATACTTTTGGTCTTCATTCATTAGCCGTCTTAGGTCTTTGCTACTTAACGAGGACACCTTTTTTTTTCACTCTTTCATGTTAAAATCTGAATCAAAATAGTTTTTGTTGCAAACCAATGATCCTAACTATTTTAAGAGGGTGAAGTTCAAGACCGCCAAAGATATCCTTAGGATATGGACTAATATTATGGCCTACTGTAAAACTTCCTTTTACCACCCGAAGCTGCAGCTATGGGGTAACCCCGGTCTTCCGGGTATCTTCAATGACGGAACAGCTCTTAGATGGTCTGCTTATGGTATCAATACTTTGGGAGACTTATACGGCGCGGAGGGGTTTTTAAGCTTCCACATCCTTCAAACTCTTTATAACATAACGGAAACTATGAGATTTAAATATGTACAAATACATGATTTTTTAGTAAGAAAGAAACAATTATTTAATATCTTAGACAGTGACATTTGGAATTGTCTATATTCTACTAAAACCAAATCATTGATAAGCGAAGCTTACAAATCCTTCTGCGCTGTAAAAACTGATGACTGCACAAGATTAGCAGAAAAATGGAGCAATAAGACTGGTTTATACATAACTTCTAACCAAATCACACGCTCTTTCTCCAATATTAACAACGTTGTGCGATCATCCAGTTTAAGATTACAGCAGTTTCGCACAACATGCATGTTGTACTACACACCAGAAAGGATATCTAAGTGGTCCCGCGATAATACACATGGGGATCGTACCAAATGCCCTAAATGCTCAGCCAACGCTGCAGATTTAGGACATATGTTGTTCTCCTGTCCAATCTTAAAAGACTTTTGGGGAGGCTTACTTAAAATCTTGGAAATCAAAAATACTGTTTTACCCACTCTCACTGTATTATCTGTACTGCTGGACATATACCCTGTTTCTCACCCCCAATCGTCTCTGATAACGATTCTTATGTCTTGTGCTAAACTCGTGTTGGCTAGAGCATGGATAAGCCCTAAACCTCCTGATATTTGGGAATGGTGGTCATTAGTAAATGAAATTTACTCTATGGAGCAAGGATTAGCCAAACTAAGAGGGGTTCGCTCACTACAAAAATTTCAGAAAACATGGGGAAACTTTATTGACGGTCCTGCGACCAACCAGGAATAGAAAGAATTTTTTTCTTTATTTTTTCTTTTTTTTCTGACTATTTTATGTATGTATGAAACTAATCATTTTGTTATTTTTTTCTTTTTTCTGTATACCAAGTGGGAAAAAATGAAATTAGCTCCTTTTGGGGAGTAGGTTACTTCCATTTTGTAAGCAAGGATTTTGTATAACATGTACCATGATATGCCTTCTCTAAAAGTTTGTCAATAAAAAAAGTAATTAAAAAAAAAAAAGGACTGGTTCTTTAAATACGAATAAAATTCACAATATTTTTTCTTCATAGTAGCCATGGTAAAATTCCCAACTTAGGGCCCCATTAGGGAGGCGGACGGATCGCCCCTGCCGGGCCGGCGGTAGCGATCAGTCCACCATCCTTCCAGCAAAGACCCCCCCATATTACTATGGCTTGGGGGTCCACAGTGGATGGAAAGACTGTCCGCCGCTTTTCTGCCAGGTCGACAAGCCGACCGGCCGGAAAAGGGATCAATATGGTGGATTTGTCTATCAGACACCGCCAGCCATATTAGTATGTGTGCTGGGACATGTCTTTCCGTGGCGGCATTGCTGCCATGGAATGGCATGTGGAGTCTGCCTGCAGGGGCCCGTTGCCGGCCCCCTGGGACTCTGCGGGTACCAGTTCCATGCACAACATGGCAGGCACCGGGCGGTGCCTGCCATGCTGTGCATGGAAGTGCACAACATAATACTAAATATTTCCCTCAATGACCTTCTCACTTTTAACTACTGACTTAGTTCATATACATTTCATCAGAGTTATAGACATTAAGAAAGCAATAGTGACCATTCAACTCTTCTCATTATTTTTTAATATTTCATATTCTTTTTTTTACTCATTTCTTTTTTTTAAATTATCAGACTCATATTTTCAAGAAACTTCATTTCTTTTACAGTTATTCATCTTCATGATTTCATATTAATAAAATTATTTTACAGTCATAGACATACAAAATGTATACATAAGATATGTTAAAGAACATTTCCTCTGAAAAAATATTTTTCTACAATTTGCCCCTGGAAGAGAATAAATACATATAATCAAGTTACAATCACACAAATACACACACTCTCTCACCACCACTACAATCAAACTTTATCTGTACACAGTTGAGTGATTCATGGCAGGACAATACTCCTGCTAGCATGTGGGTCCCGGACGAACCACAAGACACTGCACAAGTTCGACACGCATTTCGGTGGACAGCAGTTCTATAAGCCACCTTCCTCAGGACCTATCCAGATATCACACAAACAATTCCCAGGGGACCTATATAAATAGGTAGGATAATCAACACTATTGCACATTTGAAAGCAACATTTTCATTTATCTTTGTACATAAACGTTTGTTCTGATAAGCCCGAAGTGCAAACACACAATTACTACCATGGATCATATCACATCAGACCGTTTATTAAGTCAAAAAAGAGAGAAAAGTATAAAATTTTTCTAAAGAGTAACAAACAGTGTGTATATAGGTACAATATCAATGTCATCAAGAAAGATAGACTAGGAAATTTGGAAAAACATAACATAACAAAAACATAATTCCTCATAACAAAAATACATAAGCTTTCGGCAGCAATAGTTCTTCCTTCACTTACATAAAATCAAAGGGCTAAACTCCTGCACCTTAGTACAATCATTCCAAGATGTATGAGTCCGTATAACTGGAGGTCATAAGGCTCTCCCACAGTAGATTTATCAAAGATGTCCTAAAAATTGAGGATTTATGTTTAAAATCTATTTCTTATATATTCTTACAAAACTGAACGGAAGAAAAAGTTTTCTACCACATCCTCTTACCTAAAAAAAAATGTTGTTGTTTGTATATAGATGTAGGTAAGAGAAAGGGTTCCCTTAAGGCACAGATAAAGACAGGTATAAAATAATGTACATTATGACTTAACAAATACATACAACAAAATATGGAAAAGTTAAAAATTCATTTATTTGAATATATTAAAAAAACAATCAATAGGGATAACTAAACTAAATCCCTGAACTAAAACAAGATAAAATTGAGACAATACATATAATTGCGACCTGCACGATTACAAGCAGACAGAACAGTTACAACATACATTTGTTGGATGCAGGTTTGTATATTCTTTCTCCGCTCTAATATCACCAGAGTAGTATCACTACCAAATCAGCGTATCTATTATGGTGTTGGAGACTTGAATTATGCGCTTTAGGTTGCGATGACGCGTTTCGGTGATAACTCCTTATTATGATCACCTTTATCAAGACATACATTTTGTCTGCCAGAACCAGAGGGTATGTAAAATCGCCCTAGGAGTAAATGTCATGCAGAAAATTAGCATCATTTTTAACTCAGTGGACTTATAGCATTACTGTAGTTAATACATGGAAAAAATAACAACATATTTACAATTCATTGTCTTCTGTCATCTCTATTACTTATGTTAGTTACAATGGACACCATTTTTTTCTCTAGGTTAACATGTGCATTTTTTCAAAATATTAGAAAAACCTTAGAAAAACAGAGAAACGATTTACTGGAAGTGGCTCATGGCTATTGACTTTGTCGCTCAAATTTTGGCCACATGGTTTATCGACAATAAAAATTACTGCAAACATATCCTGTATTTTCCCAATATGTCTTGAGCTAACAAAGCAGTAAGTAAGGCTATTTATTCAGAAAACGCAATTATATGTATTGTCTTCATTTTATCTTGTTTCAGTTCAGGGATTTCGTTTAGTTATCCCTATTGATTGTTTTTTTAATATATTCAAATAAATGAATCTTTAACTTTTCCATATTTTGTTGTATTTAGTTGTTAAGTCATAAGGTACATTATTTTATACCTGTCTTTATCTGTGCCTTAAGGGAACCCTTTCTCTTACCTAGGTTGAATAACCTTATTTCCCTTGGCCTACACAAGGGGTACCTCTCTGTTTTTTACTGTATATAGATGTATCCACTTTCAAGAAGTCACAGCAAGTCAACTGAAAGAATGGTATATTTTAAATCTAATTAGTATTCATGGTTCTCGTTAATATTAGCTGGTATAAGTTCTTTTATTACCAGATATATACTAACCTTATATTATTGATTCATAGACATGAGCCCTTAGCCAACTAGCCTGTTTATAATTTTCTCCACTTTCGTCCAACACAGACTATGATACCGAAAAAAAGACATCGATGTTCATGTGGCTTGCTTATGATCTTCAAAAATCAGAGACTTTGCATCATTGGTATTCTAAATACACAGCTATGCATGGAGACCTCTAGCACAGTGACCTTATTATTATAGGTAAGAGATACACTGTTTTTCATATACAGGACAACACTGTAACTCAATCTCTCGCCTAATGCAATCAGTACTACCGGGATGATTCTCCGTTATGACCCAATTGACAATATGGCGATGGCGGTACTACACATATAACACAGTGGGACAGCTCCGCTGTTACTTATATATAACACCCAATATGAGTATGCAGTCACAAATCATCCTCAGACACCCACGTAAGCATGGGCGAATTTTGCGAATCTCGCGTTCGCGAATTTTGCGGATTTGCGAACTCGCAATCCGCAAAATCTGCGAATTCTCGCGAATTTGCGGATTTTTTTTTGTGTTCGCACGGGTTTCTGCCAGTTCGCGAGGGTTTTGTACAATTTCGCAAACGTGAACTTACCTGTCGGGTCGCAAGTTTTGTGAACTTGTTGTTTCTACGTGTCCGGCCTGTTTGGGACACTCTTCTTCATCACTGCCACTCTCTGTCACCACTGCCACTCTCTGACTACTCATGCCACCCTCTGGCCCACCCATGCCACCCTCTGTTTCATCACAGCACCCTCTGGTTGTCCAGTCAGTGTACATTATTGTGGCAAAGCAAAGCACACCTTCCCTGCCTCAAGTGACCTGAATTAATTTGGGGCTGATTAATGTGTCACAGAATATTTTTTTAGCTGGCACCTGCTTTCTTAGTGCTTCCTGATTAGTGATCTTTTGCACTTGCTAAGTGCTTTCATTGTTGCAAAATTAGTTACAACACCTGCCCTGCCCCAACTGACAATAATGAATTAGGGGCTGATTAATGGATTTGAACTTCCAGCCTGGCTCCTGCTTGTCTCCCTTAGCTGTAATTCAGGACCTTTGTGGCATATGTGTAACTATTCTGAGGTTCAGAGCAGGGTCACATAATAGTTGCAACTGGCAACTGAACTCTGGAGGGGCCCCTCAGGAAGCACTACAGGAAATGGCTACTAATGATGAGCCTGAACTTTTGAACCTGGTAAGTAGTTTCAGTTTTGCTAAGATCGTATTTCTGCAATTTAGCGCTTATTCGCGGGGCGCGAAGTTGTACTGGGAAGCCGCGAACTCACGCGAACAGTGCGAGCAAGCCATAAAATCCGTTGCTCGCGGATTTGCGGATTTTGCGGGAGATTCGCGAATCTCGTGGATTGCGAATTTACCGAAAATCCGCAAAATCCGCGAGCGAAACGGATTTTCCGCCCATGCTTACACCCACGGGGTATGTTTAAACTTAACCAAGGGGTAGAGGCGTGACAAAAAATCAAAGAGGGTCAACCCAGTCTCCTCCAATGCGTTTACACACGCTTCCTCAGTCAATTCCCCATTTAAAAAGGTGTTGACATGTATAACATACCGCATGCGTCTCTATTCGACATTAACCTCTATGTATTATGTGACAATTAACTCTCTACACATCTTTGCGAGCTACTATCACTAACTAGGGAATGCAAACTAAAGCCCCCATAGTTACGCTTACTTTTGTAGATTTTCATGTTATCATCTCGCATCACAGCCACAATAAAAGCGAGATTACGAACCTAGTCTATTAGTCTGCATAAAAATAGGACTTCCTCCGGTCACCATCTTTGATGTATAAATGTTCTCCATTGGTCATTCACAATAAAAACTAATGGTGCTATGGTCCATATTACTTAGACGTTAGGACAAAATCTCATCCTACCCCCGTGTAGTATACTTCCTCAAACAAAAGAGTGCTGACTCTGCCCCCCAATTGTCACTAACTTTTTCAATGACCCAGAATGCCTTAGTGGAAGGATTCATCTGTGAGGAGGAATACAGATTCCTTAATAAAATCAATCCCATAACTTCGGCCCTGTATGGTCTCCCGAAGACACATAAAAATTAGATTAATCCTCCAATGCGTCCAAATATATCTACCATAGGCTTGAACACGGAGCCACTCCCCAAATATGTGGATTCATTTTTATGCCGCCTCACACAGAAATATGCCGCATTTGTGCGCGACACAGGAGATGTAATTAGTAAGGTTGAGGGACTGCCTTTTGACTCTGAAAGGGAAGTATTGGTAACGCTTGACATTGAGGCGTTGTACAACGCCTCCATGTCAAGCGTTGCTTGCAGTAGCAGCCCTTTTGCAAAGTTACCCTAATAACAGACCTGATGGTTTTATTTTGGAGTGCCTGGAGGTTGTGCTCTTGAATAACTTTTTTGACTTTGATGGCTCCCTGCATAAACAAATAAAGGGCACAAGCATGGGAGCATCTTGTGCGCCAAGTGTAGCTAATGCCTACATGGGCAAATGGGAGCTTGTCAATATTTTCAATGAGGCGGCTCCATTTTTTGAGAATGTGTCTCTTTGGAGACAGTTTATCGATGATATTTTTTTTGCATGGAGAGATGGCCAGGAGATGTTGCAGAAATTTATACTTTGGCTTAACGCCAGTGATGAAAATCTTGAGTTCACTGCTAATTGGAGCGTTTGTAAAGTTGAATTTTGGGACATTACAATTGACGGCATTGATGGATATCTATAGGTGAGTCTTTTTAGGAAACCTACTGCGAAAAATACAATTTTGCAATTAAGTAGTTTTCACTCTAATTGCCAAAAAGACTCTATCCCCTTTGGGGAATTTCTCCGCAAATCTGCGTAATTGTACAGGCATGAAATCTTTTCATATACATGGGGATGCCTTGAAGGAACGCCTTTTAAAACGTGGATATCCTCATCGTTTAGTACGTCATGCATATGAAAGACCAAAGTACTACGATAGAGACGTATTATTGCAAGGTACCAAAAAAACTCCCAAAGAACAAATTATCTGTGTCATTAATCACTCTACATTAAATTTTAAAATAAAAAATGCAATCAACATAAACTGGAGAATCCTGAATACCGATTATAAAGAGCCTCAACTTCCCCTTCCATTAGTTGTGTATCGTCGAAATTGGAACCTCAGGGACCTGTTGGTTCATACACGCAACAAAGTCAAAAGTTTGAATAATCAAACTACTATTACCGGTCTACCTGCCATTCTGGTTAATCACAGATGTGGCTCATGCCACTCATGTGAAGCAGCATTAGTTACAGACTTACTCAGACACAATGATATGGAAGTGAAATTGAAATATCTCATCAATTGCAGAAGTAACAATATTATATATATATACTCTTCTGCGCATGTGGACTGGCACACGTAGGGGAGTCAGGTCGTGAATTCCGTTTCGTTTTAGCGAACACAAGTCCCCTATTATTACAAAGAAGGTTTCGGCACCTTTGGTTCAACACTTTCTAGAAGCCCAGCACAGAGAATTAGAACTTAAGTGGTGCATCATAGAAAAGATTCAGCAAAGACTGGGTTAACGAATGGAGATAACCCGCAAAAATCGTGAGCCATTTTGGATTTTCCAATTTGACAGTATACGTAAAGGCTTAAATGAAGATATTTCTTGGTATGTTACTAAAACTTGATTATAGAAACGTATACCAGGAACAGCCTCATTAGTATACATCAGTGACAGTGCCACAGATATACATTGATCTGGGTCTTCATAATGGAATCTTAGACCCATTTAATCTATTTCTAATAAATGAATAGGTTTTGATTTCTAAGTCTTCCAAAATAGACTCCCCAAGTTGTCTATGAGAAATAACTAATAACTCCTTTTATGATAGAAAGAGGTAACAACACACAATTATAATTTTTAGGTTCCATCCTACAATATTACAACCTGTGGGGTCGATTCTATATATGAATTGAATATGGTTTATTATAATATGTTGGTTTAACACTTTAAATAGACAATTAATTCTTGTGAACAACTGTCTTTACATTTTTTAAATCAGGAACCCTCACCATTCTCTTACTAATATGATGACTGATAACAATAATTCCTTCATTTAGATCGGCACATGTATGTGATACTCATAGATCAACTCCTTATACTAACTACATGTCGACTTAAGTGTACCTTCTCTTTATATGGATTTATACCTTGGAGGCAAACTTTTCGTTAAACTTATTGCGTGTTCGCAATTATGTGATATCCACTCAGGGCTTATTGGTTCGACTAAATAAAAGAGGGGTTATTCATTAACTCCTAATAGTATAATGAATCAAATATTATATTATGTATGGCATTTTATGTGGCAGTACATGATCTATTATGATCGTTTTATTTATTGAAAATAAAGATGGCACCAGAGGATGGCCCCCATAAACTTAACTACTCTACTGCCTGTTAATCCACTTAGATTTGTCAGCAGAATATGACATGGTCAACAAATGTTTCTTGCTTGATACATTAAAATATTTCATGGTAAGCTATTTAATTGTTTCGTCAACCATAACCAAAATATAAAAATAGGTATTTCTAGCTCCATCCAAGGCTTTTCTATCAACTGTTCCCTACATTTCAATTTTTTCTCCAACTCTCTTTCACTTGTATCTAGCAGAGCTTAGGTCAATATATAGTAACTCCGACATTCTGGGGCATAAACATGCTGATGGCACACATCGCTTTTGAGGATATTAGAATTTTAACAGTCAATCTGGATAACACCCAAGCATGGATGTCTTATCACTCCCCTCAAACAGGTTTTCTGTGTAAAAGTTCCTAAAATTTGGAATGTTCGACCCACCTACTTCATGCTTGCTCCATAGTTTATCATTTTCCATAGATGCCTGAAAAATATCCTTCACAGCCATGAATACCAATAACTCACAGGATCATTGTCTTTTATTTTTCTTGGTAACTTATTTTGGGCATAATATAACTGTACACATCTTCAGCATTACAATTGAAAATCAATCTGTGCATTGTGCAGTCTTATACATTATTAAGCTATTTGGAACCACATGAATAAAAATGTCAGGATTCCTGCCACAGCTCACCTCTCTTGACTATCACAACATATTGGCATGACTCATATCATTCCTCCCAACACTTATGAATGAACAAACATCTTGTACCCTGACTTGTGACCACATTACATGCTGTTGGTAATAGCTAGCTGCAGCTGGTGTTTTCCAGTTTGTTTGAAAAAGCTTAATAACTTTCACAAATGTGTTACCATGCATATGCAAGGTCAGGTTTCAGGCACCACAGAAACATCCAGAAAATCCACCAGAATAAGAATCAAGCAACCAGCATAGATGACCTCAATGTGAACCTTCCAAAGGACAGCCCTCATCAAATGCGACCTTTGTGAACATTCTAAAACACCTTCTAGAAGACAGCCTCATCAAATTAATCATCTGCACCTGTTCCTTGTTACAAACAATTAGAATATCACCTTTATGAAGGCTCTAAAGCAGTCTTATTCAAAGACGGTTCAGGCTACTCCTTTTCGCGTAGCCTCTTCGCCTGCCACTTACCTGTTTCCCGGCGTCCAGGACTCTGTCTTGCCACCTCCCTTGTTCCGTCCACTTCAACCTAACCACATAGGATGTCTTACATCAGTCTCACACCTGGATGAAAATACAAGAAGAACAAGAGAGACGCATTAACAGGCTTGATTTTGTCACTCGCTGGGCTCAGCCGCAACATGTACTATCTGCTAGCAGGGCTCTGTCAGAAAGGACTTGGGTGAAGCTAACCTCATCCAAATTAGCTTGTGGGTTTGATGCTGCAACCATACTCACTACAGTTTCGAAACTTTGATGAAGGACCCTCTATGGACTGTCTAAAAACAACTGACAACAAAACTAAAGGTTGGTTGAAATATAAAAAGCTTTCATGAGGTGAAACCTTAAAAGATATAGCTAATATTAGATAAAAGCCTCATTATTTGTTTGTTTATAGATAACATATCATCAGGCTGGTGTTGATGCATGCTGCTGTGTTGCGGTTGAGTAGATGAGCCACAGCATCTTTTAACTCCACCTGCTCTCTCAATCCCAATCCCCTTCCCCCTGGGATTTGCCACCGGAGCAGGGTTTCCTTCTGTACACCAAGGGCAAGTCTCGAGGGGATACGGAAACCAGTGTGGCCGCCCCATTGGAATCACCTGAGATCCAGGTAGGTGGCTTATGATAGAAAGCTAAGCTCAAGCCACACACTTACAATTCCTTTCGGGCGGCACCATGACTAATTGAAACCAAATATTCACGGACGATCTAGCACCTGCCTGATCAAGGGACCTCAATGACGCTAACAATCTGTCTGAGTTAATGCAACAGTTGCAACTAGATCCGAAGAGGTTAAAAGCAGAAAAAGAAATACTTAAGAAAAAGTTGCAATGAGAAAGGACACATTTTACACAATGATTTTACACAATGCGGGACACTAAACCCAGGGATAGTCAGACAGTTTTGACCCAGCCTGTGTTTGGAGAGCCATTTCAGAGAGGGAGGGTTACAAATACTGACCAGAATCTGCATGTATCTGTCGCTACACCCAGTCCTGTGCCCTTAGAAGCTCCAGAACACTTTCATGGTGACAGTACTAATTTTGTAAACTTTATGAGTCAATGCCAATTGTGTTTCCAATAAAAACATCAGGCCAATGCCGCTGCAAAAGTAGCGTTTGTAATCTCTTATTTGGGAGGTGTAATGTCCTGCTAATTCTGTAATTCTGCCAATCACCAGGACATTTCTTACCTTATCCCTTCTCAGGACCAAAAGGAACACCACACTTCACAATACTTACCTAAGAAAGGAATAAACACTAACAACAAACTAAAGCTATAAGGCCATTGCTGAGGAGCTCGCAAATAATCACAACGCACACCTCTCCACCTCCGAGAGGATTTGGAAATCACAACGCACACCACTCCACCTCCAAGAGGATTCAGACAACTCACACCTCCCCATACGAGAGGATTCAGAAATCACAACGCTCACCTCTCCACCTCCGAGAGGATTCGGACAACACACACCTCCCTATACGAGAGTATTCGGAAATCACAACGCACACCTCTCCACCTCCGAGAGGATTCAGACAACGCACACCTCCCCATAAGAGAGGATTTGGAAATTAAAATGCATGCTCCTCCTAACAATGCCTCGGGTAAAATAATTAGAATTTATACTTCCCTAGATGGGAGCAGAACAATATGGCTGAGATACCCGCCTCCCCCTCTCAACACAATCCCCAAGAATTGGGAAACCGGAAACAGTTCTTGAACTTTTTGGAAGGCGGGAAGGGAGTTACCCTTCCCGGCCGTATTTATTAAAATATGAAACAAAATAAAAACATTAAAATAACAGTTTCATATTATGTACAATTTCATTTCCACATTACGATGTTTGGCTAACCTTAACAGATCTCTAATACAAAGGTTCTCCTAGCCGAACTAACATCCTACAAAACATTTGACTTGAAATTGTACATCCTAATGTTAAGGGCCAACGGCAAGGTCGTAACCGGTGTCAGATCCCTAAACCAGAAATACCCCCCTCACTTGTGAGAGGAGCGACCGCACAGAGGCGTACCTCAAGTGCATCTACCAATTTCCCTTTGTACTTGACGGGGGCCCCAATAAACTCGACGCCATTTAACGGTCGTTCGAGGACTCGTGTGAGGTGTCTAAAAGGTAGCGTAAACCCCCTCCCGCACCCCACACAACTTACCCATCTGCCGTCGCAGATGTCCTGGCCCCGGGAAATTCCCCAGGAGGGGCCGTAGCTCCTCCTATCCAGGAAGGGGCCTTGACCACCTTTCCTTTCCTTCCGGCGGCCTCTCCTTAGACGGGACCGCCTCCCCGTTGAGGGGCCAATTGGCCACCTCCCCCGAGCGCTCCCATCCGTAATGGGTGACGCCCCCTCATAGGGATCTTCCAATTACTGCTCACCGATCATGACCTTACCGCCCGACCAAAATAAATACGACAATTCTACCTAACTTACTAAGATTACAAAGCAAACATAACTTATTACCAAGCGTAAATACTGATCAATCCTCATTCAAAATTACTTTATTTGCAAGACAAACTGAAAATAACCATTCTTTATTGCATCTTAAATTTTACTACCATCATCACAACCTGTAAGAAAACAGAAAAACAAAAGAGATACCATATCAAAACTGTATTCACAACGACTTGCTGTCCTCAGGGGCTGGTGGGTGGGTCAAAATTGGCTCTTCGTTCCGTCTCGAGCTCACGTGCAGCGGGGAGGTGCAGCTTCAGAGCACAGGAACAAGAGGATGCCTTCTTGGCTTCCGCTCCTTTTATCCGTCTTCAGGGCGGGCGTAAACCCGCCCCCGCCTGCCTCCGAGGGCGTGGCCAGCCGCGTCAGTGTCTAGGCCAGCCCATTCTAGGGCGGGAAAAAGGCGCGCCCCGGCTACGCCGCTTCGGGCATACCAGCCGAGACTCGCCTCCCGCCCAAGATGGCTTCCCGGGGGGATCGTGGTACTCAACCATACGTTCGGGGGGACCGAATGGTCGCCCCTTTCCATATGGCTGAGATACCCGCCACCCCCTCTCAACACAATCCCCAAGAATTGGGAAACCGGAAACAGTTCTTGAACTTTTTGGAAGGCGGGAAGGGAGTTACCCTTCCCGGCCGTATTTATTAAAATATGAAACAAAATAAAAACATTAAAATAACAGTTTCATATTATGTACAATTTCATTTCCACATTACGATGTTTGGCTAACCTTAACAGATCTCTAATACAAAGGTTCTCCTAGCCGAACTAACATCCTACAAAACATTTGACTTGAAATTGTACATCCTAACGTTAAGGGCCAACGGCAAGGTCGTAACCGGTGTCAGATCCCTAAACCAGAAATACCCCCCTCACTTGTGAGAGGAGCGACCGCACAGAGGCGTACCTCAAGTGCATCTACCAATTTCCCTTTGTACTTGACGGGGGCCCCAATAAACTCGACGCCATTTAACGGTCGTTCGAGGACTCGTGTGAGGTGTCTAAAAGGTAGCGTAAACCCCCTCCCGCACCCCACACAACTTACCCATCTGCCGTCGCAGATGTCCTGGCCCCGGGAAATTCCCCAGGAGGGGCCGTAGCCCCTCCTATCCAGGAAGGGGCATTGACCACCTTTCCTTTCCTTCCGGCGGCCTCTCCTTAGACGGGACCGCCTCCCCGTTGAGGGGCCAATTGGCCACCTCCCCCGAGCGCTCCCATCCGTAATGGGTGACGCCCCCTCATAGGGATTTTCCAATTACTGCTCACCGATCATGACCTTACCGCCACAGGCCGGATAGTTGACCGGCTATCCGGACCCCCCACAAAAAACTCCTACCTAAAGGTCATGCTGTAAATTCCTTAACCAGGCTACGAAGTCTCCTATGAGTAACTCATTCCCCACCCGGGACAAATGAACCCCGTCCCCCAAATACATACTGTCCCCTTTGATACAACCATGCGAAACAGAATGTAGTGTATTAGAACGAAACAGTCTACTCACTTTGTTATTTATTTTCTTTACTGAATGATTCAGAGCAGTAACCGAAATTGCCCCCCGCCACACTTTCCGTGGGATCATATGGGACCATGCAATTGTGCACCCTGGAACTCTTCTTGCCAACCAACTTACTGTGGAAAGCATTGCCTCAAGAAGAAGTCGTCTACCAGTGGCCACCAGATCGTTACCCCCAAGATGGACTATGATTATAGACGGCGGTGACCTTGTCCGCTCTAACAAACCCTCAAAAAAGAATTGAAACTGGTCAATACAGAGCCCGCCCTTTCCGTAGAAGGACACCCTGTACCCGTATTCCCCAGCCACGTGAATCATATCACCTGCTTTGAATACGTCCGCGGCACGCCTCACATATGAGTGGCCCACGACCCAAACCTCCTTATTCGCAGACGGTGATTTCTGACCACTGGTCCCCAGGAGTCGGGTCGACTGTACAGTCCGCCCCGCCTCGTAAGCTTGCGTAACTGAAAATCAAACAGAAACAAGAAGCGTGAGTATATCATTACAGCTTCACAACATGTGCAACCGCACATACCTTTTATAACAGTTCGAGGACCAACGCCCCACACGTTTTACTTGTTCCACACTCAGACCCCTGGCTGTAGCCTCAGTAGCAGCCCCTATCCGAAAGGAATGGGTCCCGAACTCGCCGGGGTTCAAGCCCGCGGCCGAAATCGACATCTCAAGCACCCTCTGGAACTGAAACCTCGTCAGTGGGGTGGCGTCAGCGTGTCTCAAGAAGGTCCCCCCCCATGCTGCAACCCTCTGTGCCAAATAATCCTCTACACATACCACAGGGCACATGGAAGACCCGGGGATCCTCTGAATGATTACGCAGTCCCCGATTGCTCCTTGATCGGATTTGGACCTAACAAATGAGACCGTCATCGTCTCCCCCCTGACCTGAATGTGCTCCCGGCACAACCCCCCATCGTATCCCGCTTGTTCTTTGCCACTAGTTCGCTTACCCGCATAGCCCCATGGAATGCTAGCGCAAATGCGGCTCGGAATAACACAGTTTCATACTGGGATGAACATGTTGCAGGGAGTACGGAGGATAACAGGGCCAACCTATCCAGACCTATCGGGTGCCTCTCATCTACTCTGCGACCCTCAAGGCGTTGCCACCCACGTAGCGCTTTCTGCACAACGAAAGACGCTGTCGGGTCCTGGATCCCATGAGCCTTTGCCATAAAGGAAATGGCGGCCCGATGCCTCTGGGCCGTAGCTACTGATTTGCCTGCCTGATGTAAAGAGAGCAGAAATTTCACTACAAACTCTTCCTGACCCCAAAGCTCCCCCCTAGCAGTACCCAAAAAGGCCCAATAGGAATGGAACGCCCCTTCATATGCCTTCCTCGTCCTGGGTGCTAAACTCTCTCCCACGAGGTTTTGTAGTTCGGGGCACCGAGAGACCAGAGAGCTTCGGGAAAGGGTGCCGCCACCGGGTCCGCTGTGGGCAGAAAACCCCAGAAGGCCTGCATACGGAAACGAGAAAGCGCATCAGCCGCTTGGTTCATCACCCCCGGCACATGTCTCGCCCTAAACAGTACATTCAGTTGCATGCATAACAATACAATTTCCTTGAGCAGTCTCAGAATCAATATGCATCGTGCTGCCTGACTATTGATACACTCAACCACGGTCATGTTATCAGACCAGAACACCACAGAGTGATCACGGAAACCCCCGGGCCACGTTTTCAGGGCCACCAAAATAGGAAAAAGTTCGAGAAAAGCAATGTTACTCGTCAACCCGCACTCATGCCACCATGACGGCCATTTTTGAGCCGACCATTGTGTACCAAATATGGCGCCAAATCCTATACTCCCCGCCGAATCTGTCCAAAGCCCCAGCTCCTCGGAGGACACCGCTGGTTTGTTCCAGACAATTCAACCATTGAAATCCGCCAGAAATGCCAACCAAATGCGCATGTCCTGGCGAACCTCTGCCGAGAGTCTCGTGCGGTGATGTCCTTCCTTCAGGCCGACCATGGCTTGTGCAATCGAGCGGGAAAAGTGGCGCGCCATTGGTATTACTCTTAGGGCAAAATTCAACTGACCCACCACCTGTTGCAATTGATGCAGGTTTACTTTTGTTGCACGAATACATGTCTCAAGGGATAACCTGAATTTCAACACTTTTTCCTTGGGTAATCGAAAACAACCTTCTACCGAGTCGAGCTCGATCCCCAGAAACTCGATCAAGGTCGAGGGACCCACAGTCTTACCTGGCGCCAATGGCACACCAAATCGATTCATTAGGACACAAAATTCATGTAAAGCCTGTCCACACTCAGGATCCCCGGCTGCCCCCAAAAACAGAAAGTCATCGAGATAGTGCATAACATGTTGAAAACCTGTCTTCCTTGTGAATACCCACTGCAGAAAACAACTGAACTTCTCGAAATAGGCACATGAAATCGAGCACCCCATTGGCATACATCTATCCATGTAATAGCGACCCTGAAACCTGAAACCAAGAAGACGCTGATCGTCTGGGTGTACCGGGAGCAACCGGAACGCTGACTCGATGTCTGATTTCGCCATCAGCGCCCCGGGCCACAGGCGATTCAACATAACTACGGCCTCATCGAAAGATGCGTACCGCACTGAACACACTTCCGGGTCTATTGCGTCATTCACGGAAAGACCACGTGGGGCTGACAAGTTATGCATCAGCCGAAACTCACCCGGGTCCTTCTTGGGGACCACCCCTAGAGGGGAACAAACAAAGTTAGCAACCGGTGGCAAATCGAATGGGCCGGCGACACGACCTCGAGTCACCTCCTTCCCAATTTTTACCTGTACCACCGCTGCATGCTGCAAGACCGATAGTTGATTCTTACAGTTTGCTACACCCTGGAAATCCCCCACTGGGATGCGGAAACCATATGAGAACCCATTTCGCAACACCCCAGCGGAAGCATGATCCGGGTATTCGTTGAGCCAAGGAATCATTGCCATGGAATCAATCGGGGTAGGTAAAGGCACCCCTCGGACTATATCAGACCTGTTTGGTGCCTCCCTTACCACCGTTATCACCCGTTTTGGCCCTGCACAAGGACTCAGGATGGGATGGCTGCCCACACCCCCCACACTCATGTCTGAATTTGCATGACCCCTGGGGCCTCGTACATTTCCCTCTGTTGAAATTCCAACAGATCCCCCTTTTACCTGTGTTGCCACTCGGCTTCGAGTGGTACTCGTTACCTGCACCCGTCCGAAAGGGTGTCCCAGAGTTTTGGCGGGAAGATTCCCCTCCGTTACTCCCTACCAATGGTACCTTCAACATTCCTGTACTCTCCATTTTTTGCCATGACACGGAGTCGTAACAATCCCAGGTCAACAATGGGTTGTGTTCCTTAGCTTTCCTAAAAAGGTTGTCATAGCAGAACCACTGATTGCCCCCATATGCTACAGAATACTCCATAATACGTGACTGATAAATAGGTAACTCGGTCAGCAACTCGGGCCTGCGCTCGCCCATGATGGAGGTAAATATGCCCCACGCTCTGCCCCAAGTACCAATGTTCTCGTCAACCTTAAAGGCGGCCATCTTTGCGCGCCAAACACTCGGATGCATGAGCTCCTTTTGGCTCTTCACATGCTCTATCTCGTAATGGTCGGTAAGCAATGAAAACATGTTTACATACTTATCCGCCCAAATCAATTCCTTAATTTCTAGTGGAACATGCTGTGCAATCTTCTCCCTTCGAGAAGGTACAGACCCCTCCCCCGCAATCGGCAATGGCCGCTTACCAGAAGTAGACCCTGCACTTGCCGCCGAACTTGGGCCTGCTGCACCTTCAGCCGCCGGAACCTGTGGGGGAACAGAAGATGGCGCCTTCGCAGCCTCCCTAGATTCCCGCAGTTGCCTCATTACTGCCCGGGCGTCGTCAGCCGTGGCGCCCTCGCTATCTTTTCCCAACCACGCTGCCAATTGTGCCGCTAACTCGGGGGGCATATCATCCCTGTTCACGGGGGTGACCACCACAGGGATTGGATTCCCCTCTTTCGGCACCGGGATTGGCTCCTCACGTGGGGTCTCGGGAACCGGGGTGTCCCCCCCAAGTGCCCCCCTTCTGGGCCTCTTACTCCTTCCACCGGGGACTGCTCCCTGCGAAGGTCGTTTCAGTCCTCCCTCCCCGTCCTTCGCCTCCACCTTTTTCTTCAAATCGGCTATCTCCTTCATGAGTATGCGGAGCATCTGCTCGGTACCGACCCGCTTTCCGACCTTCTTAGGCATTCTCGGACGGGATATCTGTAAGACAAAAGAAAGATTACAACGCTCAAAATTGGCTCTTCGTTCCGTCTCGAGCTCACGTGCAGCGGGGAGGTGCAGCTTCAGAGCACAGGAACAAGAGGATGCCTTCTTGGCTTCCGCTCCTTTTATCCGTCTTCAGGGCGGGCGTAAACCCGCCCCCGCCTGCCTCCGAGGGCGTGGCCGGCCGCGTCAGTGTCTAGGCTAGCCCATTCTAGGGCGGGAAAAAGGCGCGCCCCGGCTACGCCGCTTCGGGCATACCAGCCGAGACTCGCCTCCCGCCCAAGATGGCTTCCCGGGGGGATCGTGGTACTCAACCATACGTTCGGGGGGACCGAATGGTCGCCCCTTTCCACTCTCCTTCTACAATTACCTGCAGGAAGGGACACTTACCATCCTTCCGATGCGACAGCACTTGGATCAGAAAGGTCCTGACCTCCCATCCCAAGGAACACAAACAAATTATAATATGCTCGGGGGTTCTTTATTACACAATGATAGAATGACAAAAGGAAGAAATAACTAATATGTCACGATAGGCCTTCTTCACAATAACACCTAAGCAATTGCTAAATGCAATTAGTAAGACACATATAAAACTTATATGTACATAAATGTATAGAACCTGAAAATTAAAGGGATAGTTAGGCAAAGACAGTTAGAATATAAGAATTAGTGGAACACCTCACCAAGTTCCTACACATCTTGCTTCCAGAGGGGGCCCATCTTTCCGGCCTAATCAGGATTCTCTGCTCCACGATCACAGGTGCACATCTGCAACATGATGTATCACCAAACTGCCAGGATAATAGACTACCAGACTACCATAGATCGGAGCTCAGACACCTCCTTTAGTACAAAATGGAAGCGTTAAGCGAAGCTTCGAGCAAGCCTCCCCTCCTTTTCCCATAAGATTCCATACCACTCCGTGCCAAGGACACAGCATCGGCTGGACAGGTGTCTGTTATGACTTCGGCATAGAGTGAGCACATTCCTCCGACAAGAACCGGTCCTCTCTGGTTCAAGAAGGGTGAACAACAAGTAGAAAGTAAAACATAGCCTCTCACCTAGAGAGTCTCAGAAGATGGCGACAGCTCAGAAAATGGAGTTGCTCAAGCATAGGCCTCAATTCCCACAAAAGAGCAGAATTAGTATGCAAGAAGGCATAAGATCATGGCAAAGCCAAGAGGCAAGCCCTGCCATTAAGCAAGATAAAGCCGGAAACAGAATGGACATCATCAAGCCCTACTTTATAACTAATTTGTGTTACACAGGCCTACACAGCACTATATTATAACTAAATATACTGAGATGGTAGTGGGAAATGGTCATAATCGACCCAATTATTCATAAAAATATATTGGTCACAACATTCCACCCATGACCGTTGTCTAACACCATCAAACGTATAGAAGTTTCAAACAGAATGTAAATCATTAGAAACATAATTGGACACATAGCTAATAGTTCTGGTCATAGCATTTGGTCGAAATATATTCAAAAGATTGGGTATACATTAAATACAACAGCAAATGGTGATCAAAAAACAAAGGACTAAAAGTACACCACCCAGGATAGAACGAAGCAAATGTAAGTCAGTCAGCCACCTGAAAAGCTAATTAAACCACCCTTGATCCAAATTTTGTCGGATTTCTAAAGACAGATTGTGCAAGGCTTTAATAGATTGAATAGATTGAATAGTTTTAGAATGGTCAAATAAATTAAAACAACAAAGACCCTCAAAATCCGAGCATCCATGATCATGCTTCAGCAGCAAATAATCATAGCTGCGCTGTTCTACAAAATAGTTTGGCGTTCACCTTTGTAGTGTAGTTCCTATATTCCCAATAGGCTCTGCACATTGGAATAATATATTCAGCAGTGTAGACGTAGGACTGAGGTCGACTAGGTCTCTACTGACTATATTAGACTTAAGGTTTGCCAGCTAGCTCAGAGGTCACTAGAAACTTTCTCGAATAAACGAGGAGGAGTTTAACCTCCCTGGATAGACAAGAAGGGATTAGCTTCTGACAACCATATAACATGACAACTTTGCTCCCTCAGAATAAGAGTGTATCTCTAGAGTCGTGTGAAAACAATAGACAGCTATTTCACTCAGTCAATTGTGCGTACTTAGTTTCACCAGAGTGCAGAGAAAAGAGAGACGGGCGTTTTCAATAAAAGGTGTAATTTATTGAGCAGTCTTCTTTCTCATGCAAGAGAAATGAATTGCCATAATTGCAATACTTAATGCAAAGTAAAGTGCGTACAGTAAAAGGAGTATTATGAAATAATACTGTAAAAGCATTGATATGGTTTCATAGCCATAAGATACTTTAAAATGGATAAAATATATACATACATATATACATTGACTAATCGTACTCAACTGGTGCTTCTAACTACGCCTACCACGGTGTACCTGACCTAAGCCTAATACGTGGGAAGGAGTAAGTAAGTAGCAGTTTAAGTTAAGTTGGTTTTGCCAAGAATCTGACTCAAGAATTCTCTTTAAGGGTTTAGTCAGCTCCGTACCTGGGTAATAGAATGCAGGAGGTCTGGTATCTCTCTTTCAGAACTCGATATCCCAGCAGCCCGGGAAGGCGGCTGAGAACACCGGAGCTGGATTTTCTCGGCAGGAGAAAAGACAGCGTCTCTCTCAGTGCGTCAAAAGGGAGGGGCAGCGTCCGTGGGCTCTCGGGCAAGTAGATAGCTGCTCCGCTCCAAAACCACCACTGTGTGTTTGCTTAAGGCAACATTGGTATATTTATACCTGAAAGGTGCCGGGTTTGACGTAAGGTTGAACATAATTTATTTATTTTTATTTATTTATTGCCATTTATAAAGCGCGACAAATACCCGCAGGCGTCTCGGCGCTAGTCAATTTGCATAGATTCAGATCGATGTTATTTGCTCAGACAAGTTACCTACATTTCATGGAGACTATTGGGAGAACAACCAAGTCTTTAATCTCTTACGAAACTGGATGAGTGTAGAGCTTGATCTGATATCTTGGGGCAGGGTGTTCCAAAGTTTAGGAGCAGCGACCAAGAAGCGACGATCACCCCAGGACACTGTTTTGGAGCGAGGAATCACTAGATGGTTAAGATTAGAGGACCGAAGCTGACGGGAGGGTTGATATGGAACCAGTTGGTCTGTTAAGAAATGCGGGCCTTGATTATTTAGCGCTTTGTAGACTATACATAGTGACTTAAACTTGATCCTGTTCTGGATCGTCAGCCAGTGGAGTTGTTTGATAGTTTCTGAAATGGCCGCAAATTTAGGGATTCCAGAAAGCAGGCGTGCTGCAGCATTTTATATCGACTGCAACTTCCTCGTGACCCTGGCCTGAGTGTTTAGAAATAGGCCGTTACAATAATCCAGTGACGACAAAACCAAGGAGCTAACCAAGGTTTTAATGGCGGCTGCTGGCAAAAACGGACTGATTTTTCTGATCATGCGTAATTTATAGTGGGCTGTGGAGGCCACTTTATTCGCATGAACCATGAAATTTAGGCCGTCATCAAAGGTGACTCCCAAATTTCTGACCTTGGTTACTGGCGTTGGGAGTGCTCCAAATGTGGGAGGCCACCAATATGATGACCAATCTGGTGAAAGAGGTCCGAAGATAACTACCTCAGTTTTTTCTGAGTTGAGTTTCAGGCAATTTGTTGCCATCCCCTCTCCTATCTCCAACATTCCATTTTGGAAACGTTGGGCGACCTCCCCTCCGTCACCTTTAATGGCCAGTACCAATTGTGTGTCGTCCGCATAAGAGGTTAGGCTCATCCCATGTGCTTTGATGATATTAGCAAGGTCCGACACATAGATATTAAATAGTGTCGGACTCAGGGATGAGCCTTGAGGTACCCCACATGGCAACGAAAGCTTAGCAGATTGGTAAGGCCCAAGGGTGACGCCTGGGTTCTGTCTGTGAGAAAAGAGGCGAGCAGATCTCTTGCTGTATGGCAGATGCCGATCTTTTCGACACGGTCGACCAAGATCTTGTGGTCGACCGTGTCGAAAGCGGCTGATAGGTCCAGCAGTACCAAAACTGCTGTCCCACCCTGGTCTCGAATTAATCTCACATCATCTGAGGCTTTAATTAAGGCAATTTCGGTTCCATGATATTTCCGAAATCCGAATTGTGTATCGTCAAGCAATCGATGTTTCTCGATATGCTCCGATAGTTGTATATTCATGGCCTTTTCAACCACTTTGGCTACGAAAGGAAGGCTGGCAATTGGCTGGTAGTTTTTTAGCTCGGTCTTATCAAGGCAAGGTTTCTTAAGAAGAGGTTTCAGCAGGGTAATTTTTAAGGAATTGGGGTATGTCCCGGTGCTCAAGATGGAATTACATACTTGTGTAAGGACTGGGATAATCGAGTCCATCACTGGAGGAAGGACCGGGAAAGGACAAGGGTCCAATGTTGATCCTGTTTTAATAGTGGAGACAATGGTTAGTGTGCGGTCGTTAGTGGTTTAAAACTGATGAAAGCTGTGGCTAGAAGTGTGTTAGAGAAAGAGGGGTTTGCTGTAGTGGATTTGGAGGTGAAGGCTTGGTAGATGTCGTCCACTTTAGCAAAGAAGAAATTGGCCAATGCATCGCACATAACTTGGGATGGAGGTGGAGTTAAATCAATTCTTTGCTTGCTCAATTGATCTGAGTAAAAGGACTTTTTGGCCTTTACAATCATAGTTTTGTAAACGCCCAATGATTCTTTATAGCGGGTCCTGCTTACTGAGTCATACGTTTTCCTCCAATGCCTTTCACAGTAGCTGTTGTGTTGTTTTTGCTTTTTTAATTCATCCGTGTACCACGGAGCAGTTGGAGTAGACCTATTCTTAGATATAGACTTAATGGGGACCAAAAGATTAGTAGCGTGACCCAGCCAATCCTGAAATTGTTGTGTTGCCATGATCGGATCGGAGGAGACCAGCGGTCGTGTACTATCCAGCTGTTTTTTTAGGTCTGGCTGTTTAATATTATTCCATGCTTTAAAAGAGCCAAGGCCGGGGGGGATGGTTGTCTTGCTCGAGGGTGCATTAATTGTCATGGTGCTAAATACGGCATAGTGATCTGTCCATGGCATCGGTAAAATATCTGATACTTGTAGACCCTCAACATTGGAAAAAATGCCGTCTAAGGTATGCCCCAACAAATGAGTGGCCGAGGCAACCAGTTGTTTAAGCCCCAAAGTTTCCATGTCGGAGATAAGGGCAGAGGTGTCTTTATGGCTAATGTCTTCTGGGTGAAAATTCATATCACCCAGGACCGTAATGGAATCCTCAGTAGCGAGTGATTCCAATATTGTACTTAGGCTATCTAAAAAGCCTGTCTTGGCTCCTGGGGGTCGATATAAGAGTACCCCCTTAAAATTGCAGAGAGCACTAAGCTTGATTGCAAACTGCAGGGCTTCACATGAGGTGTCCGGAATGTGTAAAGTTGTAACAGCATACCTTTCCCTAGCTATAATAGCGATCCCTCTACCTTTTTTCCTAACTCTGTCCTGTCTGTAAACTTTATAACCATTGGGTGTGGCGATCACTAAGTCCGGCTCTGAAGAATCGTCAGTCCAAGTATCCGTAATGAAGAGGATGTCCAGATTAAAATCGGTTATAAGGTCTGCTATTTCCTGACTATGTTTACATAGTGATCGAGCGTTAATGAGGGCCACAGCAATGGGTGTATCTGTGCCCTTAGTGTGTGGCTTGGCGTGCGTTCTAACAAAGTTAGTTAATGTCGCGCTCTTACAGTGTGAACAACACCGTACAGTTTCCTTTGGGGTTAAAGTTAGGTCAAATAGTGTGCAGCGAGGAGCTATGGGCCGTCGGAGGTCCATCAAGGAGGAGCGGGAATAGACCAGATGCTGATTAGCGTGTGTTGGGCCAGGGTTCATAGCCCTAGGCCCGTTCCCGGCGCAGACGGGCGCAGACAGGCTTGCCTTTGACGCGCCTTCGGCGTGCCGCCGGCGCACCCGCTGCGAGGTCTGGTGGTTTTATACATGAATATGAGGGAGGCGGAGGGTGGGAGGGTACGAACAACTACACCGCCAACCATACCCTCAGCAAGATGGCGGTTGAGGAGGGTCGGGTGAGGTCCCAGCACCTAGTAGCAGCAGCGCTGTGGATGGACAGGTCAGTGGGCAGCCTCGGAGCGACGCAGATCTCGCGCCGAGGTAGGGACAGCAATTTTAAAAATGCAGGCTAAAATATTTACAGATTTTTAAAACATGTTATTATTAATCAATAACGCACAGACAATCAAGATTGCGGTAAAGCAAAGTGTAGAGCAAGGATCCCCCGGCTTCCGCCTCAGGGGAGAGAATGTGCAAATTACGCGGTGAACAGAGGAGCCACCCTTAAGTATCCCGGGAGTGCGGAGGGCTCGAACAACTACACCGCCAACCTTACCCTCAGCAAGATGGCGGCTGAGGAGGGTCAGGTGAGGTCCCAGCGCCTAGTAGCAGCAGCGCTGTGGATGGACAGGTCAGTGGGCAGTCTCGGAGCAATGCAGATCTTGCGCCGAGGTAGGGACAGCAATTTTAAAAATGCAGGCTAAAATATTTACAGATTTTTAAAACATGTTATTATTAATCAATAACGCACAGACAATCAAGATTGCGTTAAAGCAAAGTGTAGAGCAAGGATCCCCCGGCTTCCGCCTCAGGGGAGAGAATGTGCAAATAAGACGTCAATAAAGATGTCACTAAGAACTGGCCGTTCTTACAGTGCTTCAGGAGTTCTAGGACGAAATCAAAACAAAAGCAAATGGGGATTTCCCAGGTTGCTGGAGGTTTGGTTTGTTTAGAGAACTCGTTGTGCTTTCTAGGAGTCCGGGGAAGTAGCCTTGCTTAATGTGACTGCATGGGCTACAACTAAATATGGATATGATTCCTATGCCATTATAGGGATATTATTGATTATAACTTGGCTGTGGGGTTTTAGGTTTAAACCTATAATAACTGATAAAACCCCACTGAAAGAAAAATAGCCCTCACCAGTGAAAACATATAAACACTGAAAAAACACCTGGACAACCACAAACTAAATGCCATTAAAAGAAAGGAAAAAGAGAGTGAAAGAGTATTTTTTATCTTCCTGAAGGGGTCAATACAATGTAACTTTGTTATACAAGCTAGCAGTAACGTTATTCTGTTTGAGTTGTGTTCTTTAGAGATGCCACTAAAATATAGTTTCTTCTTCCTTTAACTTTTTTAGTTTTGTGGCCTTTGGTCTAAAGATGCAGGGTTTAGTTTTATGTTTTAGGTCTAGTTTAATTATTTTATAAACTATACAGAATCAGGAAATATCAAACTCATATTTGATATTTTGGCTTCATTTGATTCTTTCACTGATAGGTAAAATGGCTGGTTTCATCTTTCCTAATATGTGTCATCACATTTACCCACAGAGAATGGGTAAAACCCCTTAATACATCAGGCTATAGTTTCTAGTGGGTCAGTATTGATAGTAGGTGAATTGCCAACACCTCAGGCTTTACACATTCAATGCAAGGTATAGTGACAAGTATATATATCACCAAGCATCTGGGATAGTGGTGAAAACATGACACCAGACTTTCAGAAAACATGGAAGGCAGTCTCAATTGTAATGCTCTGCAAAAAAGGTTCTTTCCAAGTTCAACAAAGATTGGAGTGATATTGTTTGTATTAGCAGTGATTCAGCTACTCATATAAAAAAGTTGTGTGATGACCTGTCAAAATTGATAACCGAGCTGAAGTGATTCCCTGTAGGAGATCCTTGCCACTTGTTAGATGGTATGCTGAAAGCATCTTTACAATCTTCAGAGTTAATGAGGGATGCTATTGACTTTTTAGACCATTCTGGTGTACTGTTTTCTTATGCACAGGAACTAAAATGTAATTATTTATAATTTTGTGCTTTATGTGGCATCAAAAAAAGTCATCCCAACTGTGTACCTTAGCTGATGGTTCTCAGCCCAAGGGGCTAGGGCTATGAATGCTGAGAGGGCCTTTGCACAGAAGTTTACATGGGAAGGAAAGAGCAAGCGCACATACCCCAAAGACTCACTGAAGAAGTATTGTATGGTGTACTACAATAAGATTAATTTGAAAAAATCTATTCGGACCTCATATACACTATAAGTACACTGACTATATAAAATGTTCTTTCAGTGCAGAAAGGAAGCAATAATAAGAGCAAAACGTTCCATAAACACCGGAAAAACACTTTTTCTGTTGTTTTTAGTGGAGCGAAAATTTGTAACCACTGATAACAATGTTTTTTAAGATATTGAAAACACTGAAAAAACCCCACCAGAATTGACCAAAAATAGAAACTGAAAACAGGAAAGCCTAATTATAACTGTACCAGGGCATAAAATAGAAATATCGATTTAGGTTCCTAGATAAAAACACAATACCCACTTGACGGTCTAATGTCCATCATTACTAAAACTAAGCAATAGTAAACATTTAAAGGTGCATGTGTATTCCAACCCACCCCAAAATACATTTTTTGCATTCGAAATGGTGTATGCGAAATACACGAAAATGATTCGAGACCATTCCATCACATATGAATACAGTTGCTGTAAAATGTGCTAGAGGCTGAGGTAATATATTGTCTCTAGAGTTCCTAAAAATAGAAGCTCTGTTCTTTAAGAATAGTTCTACTTTAAGCAGAGTACATGTGTCAGAAAAAGGTAAATATTTTGGAAGTTTGAAAAAAATAATTTCGCTTTCAGGGGAACAAATTGTTCCAAATGTTTTCAGTAGCTTTTGCTTATCAAAGCTGAAGGCCGAATTCAGAGTTCAGGGGAACGCTGTGTGCTCGTTGCTTAAAAAGTTATTCTTTCTGTTCAGGGAAGAACATCATTTCAGACAGACTCACAAAAAATTGTTCTACGACATCAGGTGAAAGTTCGGCCAAGTTTGACAATGCCGCAACAGTGCAGTCGTGAGATTGATTGCTATCATCGATGTCAGGATCAGCAATGCTCACAGAAGGTCATACCTGGGTGATGCTGCTCTCATCTCGTACTTCACTGCCACCTAATCGTAGTGGTGAATTCTCAACAAATGCTGTCATCAGAATGGGTAGCCGCTGGGGACAATACGATGCATGAGCCGTTACAGGACTTAGCAAAGTATCTGTATCCAATGGTACTGCTGATGGTAGTGTAAGACAGACGTCCAACAACCATTCTTCTCCGCATAGCATACATCGAAGCACAGGTAGGATGCAATTTTGCCAGATTGGTCTGAATGAAAGAAACCAGGTCATATTCAGATCTCTTAGCCGGGCTAATCCAAGGACTTTAGTTATGCGGTCCCGATAGCGTATAGCTAGGATCGTTTCTTCCATCGTTGCTGGAATCTTGTCTGCGACTTGGCTTGCCATATCGGAGCAGAAGGATCAAAAATAAAATTCCTGCTACGAGTCCCAAAAGTAGTGGTTGGCCGCCAAAGACAGAATGGACAAAATTGGGAAAAATGCCCAGAACTGTTTCGAAGGGGGTTAACAGTCCCGAAAAAATTGTCTTAAATATATGTGGGATACCACTGGCATCAGACATATTTAGGATTGGGCTTAACAATTCTACGAAATGCACGGGGCAATTTGTTGATAAAAGGTTATGTATCTCTGCCATTGTCCTTGCAACCAGAAGATCATACGTTTCTTTTGATGACAGTAAAGGCACGGTTGTCTGTAAAAGAACAGACTTCATTCTGCTTAAAGTATCAATTCGAATAGAAGAGATATTCAGGCCAAATCGTCGCCTCTGTATCTGGAGTGCTGTTTGGATACAATACTTGCATACAGCAAGTGACCATGGAACTAACGCTTACGAGATAGGCTTTCCCTGGCACCATGCCACAACAGCTGTGGTCCACTATTAGAATAAAGCTCCCGTTTGAAAGCCGTCTAAATAATGGCTCTATTTGTGTTGCAGGTGTGCCGTGCTGGTGACATGAAAGGTTATTTGAAGTCCCCTCACAGGCCCCATGCAAATTAATACCTTGGCACAGAAGTATACCGCTTAGGGATTGTTTACAATTGTTACCACTAAGAAACATATTCTGTTTCTTTTCACTATAACATGTGTGTGTGTAAGGCAATTTCCATGATGACTTAATGTACCCTTTACCCAACCTTTCATACTGGCTCGCTGGTATATACTCTTGGCAGTATTTAAATTGGAAAGTTGTTATCGGAATTGTAATTATTCCGTGTATTATCCATTCGATGACAGGTCTTTCTGACATTGTCAATGGTAATCTCTCAAGTTTTTCAATGCTCAGAATCGTATAGTCTGCTCCTTTTTGTGCCAAACTGATTTGTTTATCAGTAAGGTTAAAGATAGAGAATAATGACGTTGTGTTTATCAAACGCCATGGCACGTAGCCTGAACACAGATTTTGCAACGTCCAGCCGAGCTGTACAATAGAACGTAATTGGGACTGACGGTTTTGTAACATTAGTAAGTCCTGATCTATTATATTGATAGCAGATGATACAATACTGTCCAGTGAATATATTCTGGAGGACAGAGTCATTAACCCATTGTCCACAACAGAAAGTGATTTTTTCAAATTAATACGATCAATTTCTCATATTTTTTCTGCTGTCTCAATTTGAGTTACTTTCCAAGCTTCGTTGTATGCAACGTATATACTGGCCTCTATGAAACGTTTTTGACGCTGTTTGCGTGGTCCCATTATGAAATCACGCAAGTCAGCACCGTCTTTAAGTAAAGTCAAGTGTTGCTTCATTTCAGCTAGTGTGGATGTCTGTAGCCATTCAAGGCCTAGTTTCCCTACACTGTATGTTGTTACTATCCCTGGATGTTGTCTCTGGGAGTATCTAGGGTCTGGTCTGGTCATTTTGAACCCTTGTATTTTGTTCAGGAATCTATCTTGACAGTTATTTGTGTCTGTTGGCCAGATCAACCACTTCTTCCAATCAGGATGTGTTCTGTTTTGGTGAAAAATATTGGATATGTCTATCTCAACATCTGTAGTGGCATTACTATCAGGTATTGGCTTTGGAATAGACGGTTTGTTTAAGTTTTTAATTTTAGCTAGGCCAAGACGAGTAGTCTGTTGAATGGTGTCATTCAAGAATATTATTTGTTCTGGGATCATGCAGGCTCTAAATAATGCTTCTAAACCTTGGACCTGCCAATTCTTTGTACCCCAGATGGTTTTCGTTTCAATGTTGTTTTTCCAGAATTCAAAACCAAATGTAATAATTTTTTCATAAAATGCTTCAGAATAAATCAATTTAGTATTTGTCAACATTGTTTTTATCCCGGTCGTATTTAACAGTTTAAAATAAAACTTTTCTGCATCACTTGTGTTAAACCCTGAGAAGTATGGGAATTTCTCATAAAATGTTTTCGAACTGCTTTTAGGTGGAGTTGCACAATGTTCACATTGATTATACTTAAAAACATTTCTAGGTTGAGCAGATGTATGTAAATAGTGATGTGCAAAGTGATTGTAACAGTACATTTGTTCATAATTCGACGAACCCTGTAAGTAATCATGTTCTGTAAATTTTGCTGACATTACTAAATCTGACATCATATTATTTATGCTTTCAAAGTCCCAATCATCAGAGAATGTACTTGGTTTTACAAAGTCACTTAATGAAACCTTGAACTGATGTGGATATTTCAAGAGTTCAACCGGGCCATAGATTTTGTAATCCGTTTTGTCCATAGCTACCCCACCGGGTATTGGAATGGCTGTGACATTCACTGATGATAGTTCTCTTTTCTCGATGTGAGATGACTTGTGTGGCTTTAGGACCAAGTTGATGTTTTGACTTGCTGTGTCCATTGTACTGTATTTTCCCTCAATGAATTTTCCCAAACAAAGTACCACAAAGCAGGAGGAAAAGTACACCTAACACAATCCAAAATTCAATCCATGGAGAAATCAGATAGGTTTCTTTGAGTTGATGAAAGAGTTTAGATAATTTGTCTTTGAAAGTTTTTGTTGTTGGCGTTTCTTTAGGTTCGCTTGGATCTTCAGAAAAGTTATCGAAATTGATGAAGTAGTCAGATGCAGTTCTGTCAATTGTTGGTATTGCTTCCGAATTTTCCTTTGCTTTTTCATTTTTTCTTTCATTAGCATAGTCTGAGGCTACATCGTTGTACACAGGTGTTTCTTGACGAACTTTTGCAATTTGGGTTTCAAGAGGCACAAGTTCCATGGCATTGTTGCATAGTCGTTTTTTATTCACTGCAGGTTTATCAAATGTGATTAGTCTCTCAGTTTGAACCTCTTGGATTGTAGCAAATTTTGGTATTCTGTTATTTCTTGGGAGTCCACTGGGCCTACTACTTATTATTGGCCACATGATTGTGGTTTTACCAGGTCGATGGATACAACTCGGTTCTCCTTTTTACCAGCAAGGGGCGGTAGTACAACTGATCTTGTTCCGCTGACAGCTAAGACAGGTACTGCTTTTCTGTAAGAAGGCCCAAATTCCTTCTTCACTGCGATCTTCTCTCTGACCAGATCCCCAATCTTTGGAATCCAGACAGGCCTTGCTGGGACAGGTGGTTTATCTTCAGTGGCTGTTGGCTGCTGTTTTAACTTAATGTTGCTCAGGGCTTTTCTTGTTTCATTTAAGTCCTGTAAAACAGCCAAACGATCTTTGATATCAAAGCATTTTTTTCTACCACTGAAGTCTGACTTTCTAAGTCCTGAATATGCATTCTAGTACCGAACAATAGTTCGTACGGACTGAAACCTTTTAGAGAATTTCTTGTCAGATTATTAAGACTACGTTGGACACTTGTTAAATGTTGGACCCACCCATCACCCGAACCTAATACCCTCGCTGTTATAGATTGCTTTATGTCCCGGTTTTTTCTTTCCACAATCCCATTTCCCTCAGGATGGAAGGGACAAGAGTACCGCAATGCAATGCCCATGCTGGTCATGGCCTCCTTATAAGCTCGAGAGCTAAAAGCAGGACCCTGGTCAGAATGTAGCATGCCAATTGCGTATGTGCCAATAAAGACTTGCAAATCTTTTATAACAGTTCTGGCGTCAGCCGAGCGCTGGTGTCTGTATTTTTAAGTGAATCTAGTCTTAAAAAGAAATTAATGGGACGCTGGATTTTACATATAGATAGCCTTATGCTAACTACAAGAAGGGCCATGGCAATACTCTGGTCGGTTCGCTACTACGATCTCTGTTGCAATTTGGACAGCTCTTTGCAAATTTGTAATGTTGCAGGCTCATCCCCGGCCAGCAGTATTCTGATTGTAATTTTTTCAGAGATTCTTTGATCTCATGGTGCCTTAGACCCAATCCCATGTGTGCGTCCGCTATTAAGAAGATTCTCCTGTTCGTGTTTGGAATTACTCTATCCCCCACTCCAGGGATTCGAGCAAAAGGAACGGAGTTTGCATCAATTATGTATGTAAAATTGAGTGGATAGTTCACGGGTAGTGCTGCACAGTCGCCTTTTGAAGACGTTTTTACCACCAGCATGGTTTCCCCGTCTATGTATTTTTCTGAACGCTTTTTTGTGGCTACAGAAGCCGGTTGAGCTGCTTCCGCTGTGGCTGTATTAGCCAATGAATTCCCTGCAACGTGAACGCCATCATGTTGATGACTCAGTGTATGTATCACGTGAGTCTTTTGTAGTTCTTTCTGCAAAAGAACTACCTGTTCCCAAAGCTTCTTATGCTTTATTGTGGCACCTGTGTCATCTTTGTAATCGTTTTGAACCCAGTTCTGCAAGTCATTATTGTAAGATTTGAAGCAGAAATGTGAATCGCACACTATTAGTGTCGGGAATTCACGATCGGCATTTTCAAGCGCCATCTTTAAAGATCTGATTTCAGCTCGCTGAGCGGAACAGTTTCTCAGTGATGCAGTTTTTGTTATTTTTGGTCTGAATTTACCACAGCGCCAGCGACCTTTAACAATCGCGCACGCTGCATTGTAGGATTTATTATCCACATCGTAATGTTGTGCAAATCTGTCCATATAGATTACACAAGAGTACTGTTGAAGAGGCAGAATTTCAATTGGCAGAGGATATTCTTCTTCATATTTTAGATCTTTCAGTTTTTTCATGTTCGGGTCAAAATAGTATTTCACGTCTTCTGCAGCAAGAGAATTTTCCCACTGTATCCATTTTGGATCTAATGCCATCGTTTTTAGATTAACTGGGCTTAATAACGCCTCAAGGGCTGATTCTGCTGTATAAACAGTTATTCTTTTGCCTTGGGCTTGGGCTCTTTCTTTTGCTACAGCAGTTTGAACCGCATTTACAATATTTTCTGTAAGACTGAATGTTTTTTCAGCTTGTGTGTACAAATGTGATTTGTAAGCTATTGGCTATCGTTTCTCCCTCATTAGAGGTCAGGTACGTGAATCCGCATCTTCCTGGGATGACTCGGATTACAAGGTTGCGTGTGTTGTCGCGAGTTGGTAATTTTGTTTTAGCTAACATGTCTGTTTGCAATGATCTCAAAATTTCTGTGTGTTTCTGAGTCCAATTGATTGGTTTAAAATCAGGTTTTATTAATTCATAGAGAGGTTTAACCCTCTCTGCATAATTTAGAATGTAAGTTCTTCCGAAATTCAGGAAACCTAGTATTTATTGTAAGTTCTTCAGCGTTTTTGGTGCTTGTAAGTACAGCGCACTTCTCTAAGAAGTTGTCTGCTAGGCTTTTGCCTTCACTTGATAATTCATATCCTAAAAACAGGACAGTTAGGTGGGCAATTCGTGACTTTTTAAAGTTGAATTTGTAACCCTCTGCTGCGAACCCAAGTATTATGGTGTTCACTCTTTTCAAGTGAGTATCCAGGTCATCATCTGTGAGATAGATGTCATCGACATAAGATAATGCCTCATCATCATATATTTGTAGTAACTCTGTTACCCTTGCTGAGAATAATCCTGGGCTATTCTTGAATCCCTGTGGGAGTCGACAGAAATTTTCTGTGACCCCATTATTGAGAAAGTGGTTAAATACCTGCTTTCAGGTGCAATGTTTTGAAAAAAGAATCCATTAGAGATGTCTAATGTTGTTTTGTATTTTTTTAGAACTATGTTATTCATTAGTGCTGCACTGTGTGAGTTTTGTACTGCAAATGTCTTGCAACATGAGTTAAGGTGTCTGTAGTCCAAGACTAGACGATATGAATCGTCTGGTTTGGAGACAGGAAACAAAGGAATGTTCATTTGAGAGGTGCATGTTTCGATCACCCCTTGGTATTCAAGTTGATGTAAGATCTCCATGACTTGTTTTTTAGCTTCTGGGTTGACATTTTAACTGGATTTTGTGATTTTTATATAATGCAGGAGCATGAGCTACTGCCCATTTTCTTGCATATGTGTATTTTCTATGAGTTGGAATATGATTTGAGAAGGCAGGCATAATCATTTCTTCGCCATGAGGGCACTCCCTGACAAACTCTGGTGGCCAGTCTTTCTCATCTAATAGGATGTCATAGCCTTTTGAAAGGTTATCCCAAAACAGACCCCTTACTTTCCTAGTCTTATCTCCCTCTATACGCAATGTTATTTTGTATATTTTATGAGGTTTGCTAACTCTGGTATCTACAGTTTCCACCTGAATGTATTCATTCATGTCCACTGTCTCCAGATGATTCATCAGGATCTTGCGAGCTATTGTCACTTCTGCTGCGCTGTCTAGCATTGTCTGGGCCCACTCTCCGTTTTTCAGCTGTGTCCTCAGTATCCTCGGCATGTTTGATTATATTAATACTGGCTACCTTCTTTCTTGGAAATTGTAATTTTTTACTTTGAGCAGGTTCCTTGTCTTTGGACTTGAAGTACTCTTCCCTGTGTTCTGAGCGTCCTCTTCTTTCCGATTTCTGTGAGGAAGTCAAGAGGGACGTGTATCAATATTGTGATATCTATCAGGCTTTTTCAAATTATCCCTATTTCTAAGGTTGTATCTTTTCTCAGAGGGCTCCCTCTGGGGAGACTTATGTCCTTGGTCCGGTGATCTTTCTCTCCGTCGAGGAGACCTTCCTCTGGACTGGAATCTTTTTTCTTTGGGAGTGGATTGTTTATTTCCATCCCAGCTCTTTTTTGGAGTGTTTAGATTATTTTTCATAAATATCTTTTCAGGATTTTCAGTTAGTTGGGGTTTTACCAGTTTCCCACCCAAACTAGCTCTACCTAGTTCTTCATAGGATTTTTCTATAAATCTGGCAAGTTCAATTGGTTGGTCTGCTATATCTGTTTCTTTAAATTTCTGGAGGTAAGTTATATCCTCCATTGCCAATTGAACTAACTCTCTATATGCCTTTGTTAATTCTTTTATTTTAACTAAGAGTTCTTCGCTTGACATTTTATCAATGTCTGGATGTGGTGTGTAGCTGGCTAGAACCGGCCACGTTGCTCCTGGTCTACCTAGTGGACCGAGCCTGGTGATGTGATTATTATGTTTTAGGGTGCCTTTAAACCAGAGCAGGTGCTCTTGGTAATTTAGTGGGATTTCAACGTCCTCGAAAGGAGTGTATTCATCCGGAGGTTCCTCTATTTTGTAATAGTGGAATTCGTGTGTTACAGCGTTTGCTGCTGGAAAGTTTATCCATGAATAGAATACCTCTGTCTGCCGATATTCATGGGCCTCTACCACGAATATGACTGTACCACCTCGTGATGTCAGTCCGTTTTCTATAAGTTTAAGAGTTATAGTTTTTCTTATGTTGACCGGAATGAGTATAGCATTCGGGTCATTCTATAGGAGACTCGTGTCATCCTCTAGGAGTCGAGCTGCTATTCTAGCTGCCTCCCTCTCGTCTTCACTTTCCCCCATTTTACTGGCAGAAAAGTTTTTGTTGCAGATCAAGTTTCAAGGAAACAAAGATTAGGTGCACAATATTTTGGAACACTGTATCCTTCAACGTTGACTAAACCAAAAACTATACATAGAAATCTCTTCCTACTAAGTTCCGGCGGATTTTAACCTCTTACCCACTCCAGACGTCTTTTGGAGTATTTACGGGAAAAAGGGTCTGTGTGGAAAAGCATGACTGAGTTACTCTAACGTCTTGCATTAGATTTATCGCCTTACCAAACGTTGGGCGCCATGTAGTGTAGCTCCTATATTCCCAATAGGCTCTGCGCATTGGAATAATATATTCAGCAGTGTAGACTTAGGACTGAGGTCGACTAGGTCTGTACTGACTATATTAGACTTAAGGTTTGCCAGCTAGCTCAGAGGTCACTAGAAACTTTCTCGAATAAACGAGGAGGAGTTTAACCTCCCTGGATAGACAAGAAGGGATTAGTTTCTGACAACCATATAACATGACAACTTTGCTCCCGCAGAATAAGAGTGTATCTCTAGAGTCGTGTGAAAACAATAGACAGCTATTTCACTCAGTCAATTTTGCGTACTTAGGGGCCGATCAGGATCGCGGACGGACTTGCGTCCGTCCGCGACCCCAGAGCAGGAGGGAACCTCCGCATGGGCATGCGGAGTTCCCTCCTGTGCAATTAGGATGTGACCGCCACCCTGGCGGTCACATCCTCTATTTTTAACATTGCGGCGGGTGCAGCTTCAAGCTGCACCCGCGGCAATGTTAAAAATGCACGCATTGCTTTTGCATGCAGAAAGAGGCAGGCACCGTGCGGTGCCTGCCGCTTTCTGCATGCAAATGCAGGGGGGTACCATAGGTACCCCCCATGTGCACCCCCCACCCCCCCTTCACCTAGGGGGCCCGCAACGGGCCCCCGCAGTGAAGTTCCGTATGCTTTTCCACGGCGGGAAACGCGCCGCGGAAAAGCATAATTCACTGCCCATCCTAATATGGTGGACGGTGTCTGAGAGACACCGTCACCATATTAGAGCTTTTCCGCCGCGGTTGTAAGCCAACCGCGGCGGAAAAGCTGCGGACGGAAACCAGGACCCACCAGCCATCCTAATGTGGCGGTGGGTCCTTGGTCAGTCCGCTGCGGTTTTTCCGCATCCTCGGGGCCGGCGGTGGCTTCCGCCGGCCCCGAGGATGCGGAAAAACCGCTATCCTGATCGGCCCCTTAGTTTCACCAGAGTGCAGAGAAAAGAGAGACGGGCGTTTTCAATAAAAGGTGTAATTTATTGAGCAGTCTTCTTTCTCATGCAAGAGAAATGAATTGCCATAATTGCAATACTTAATGTAAAGTAAAGTGCGTACAGTAAAAGGAGTATTATGAAATAATACTGTAAAGGCATTGATATGGTTTCTTAGCCATAAGATACTTTAAAATGGATAAAATATATACATACATATATACATTGACTAATCGTACTCAACTGGTGCTTCTAACTACGCCTACCCCGGTGTACCTGACCTAAGCCTAATACATGGGAAGGAGTAAGTAAGTAGCAGTTTAAGTTAAGTTGGTTTTGCCAAGAATCTGACTCAAGAATTCTCTTTAAGGGTTTAGTCAGCTCCGTACCTGGGTAATAGAATGCAGGAGGTCTGGTATCTCTCTTTCAGGACTCGATGTCCCAGCAGCCCGCGAAGGCGGCTGAGAACACCAGAGCTGGATTTTCTCGGCAGGAGAAAAGACAGCCTCTCTCTCAGTGCGTCAAAAGGGAGGGGCAGCGTCCGTGGGCTCTCGCATCAGCTGGGCTCTCGGGCAAGTAGATAGCTGCTCCGCTCCAAAACCACCACCGTGTGTTTTCTTAAGGCAACGTTGGTATATTTATACCTGAAAGGTGCCGGGTTTGACGTAAGGTTGGACATAAGACGTCAATAAAGATGTCACTAAGAACTGGCCGTTCTTACAGTGCTTCAGGAGTTCTAGGACGAAATCAAAACAAAAGCAAATGGGTATTTCCCAGGTTGCTGGAGGTTTGGTTTGTTTAGAGAACTTGTTGTGCTTTCTAGGAGTCCGGGGAAGTAGCCTTGCTTAATGTGACTGCATGGGCTACAACTAAATATGGATATGATTCCTTTGCCATTATACGGATATTATTGATTATAACCGTACCAGGGCATAAAATAGAAATATCGATTTAGGTTCCTAGATAAAAACACAATACCTTGTGCATCTAATAAAAATTCAGATAAAGCAGTCGAAGTGTGATTGATAGATTTGACCATAAGACAAGCTAGTTTGCCAATGGCTCTAGAATTGTAAATTGTTAATCCAGGAATACCTACAATTGAAGTAGCTAGACTAATATATTCTGTTTTGGAAAGTAAATGCAAGTTAGATTCACAATGTTCATCCAATGAGGGTGCTTCATGTACCTTTCGAATATGCGTAGAGGGAAGCAAAGAGAACATCATTAGGCTAAGTCTTGTCAAAGCACACGGTCCATCAGAAATGTTCGCTGGAATAAAGGACCAGGAAATATTACCACATGAAAAGAGCCATCCAGTTGGCAATAAGACATTATTATAATGGCTAATGGAAAGGATAACCTGTCTACAAATCATAGAGTTACGAACTGAAAAGCACATGTTGGGGGTACGATTGTGGCATAGCATCTGTACATGCAGGGGAAGTGCAGAAACATCTTTCAGTCTGCTCTGTACACATTTGCCGATGGACTGCGGGTCACATGTGAAATTATAACAAACATCACCCTCCGTGATGTTATAAGTGGTGACAGTGAAAGTCTGAGGCGCGTTTAAATCAGTTAGCACTGTGCACGATGCACAATAATCATATACTGCTAAATCATTCTTCACAGCCTCAATGTTGACACTATTGTCGATATCTGTGACGTTGAATGCACGAATTAGAACAGCAGTCGGGGTTGGAATTGAAACCAAACACGTCGACAGAATGTCCAGAACTCTTTTCATGTTCGCCATACAGAAATGGGAATTGTTCAGTACTTTGCGTGCAAGAGTCTCCCAAACATTCATTTTGCTAGTCAGGATCGAGTTCGTTCTGCGTTCTCGGACGATTGTCTCGCTTCGGAAACTTCTCGGCCCATCACGGCCCCATGCGCACCATGCTGAAAGGAGTCCAGCGACGATACATCCCGCAGCAACAATCCATACAGTGACCTAAAGAAAAGAAGTTAAAAAAAGGAATTACTTATTCTCGAAGATAACATTTATCAGCCGGGACACAATCCCTTTTTTCCTGTCCAGGTTTCATGACCAGTATTGTGTTATCATTGCCCTTGGCTATTATTTCAGCCGGTTCAGGGGGGTGATTGGGTGACTGAACCCACACTCTGGCTCCTGGATTTTTATCAGTTGAGCCAAAACCTTCTTCCCACTTCTTCGATCTCCAGGCTGGACTGTTAAATCCAGATCACCACTGTTCAACAGAATAGTTTTAATTTCTCCTTGATAATCATCATCATCATCATGAAATCTTTATTTTAGCCAAGTGCCATAAAAGATACACATATATAAAATCAATAATTTCATAAAAATACAGAAAATATAAAAACAATAATTCATGGGTGACATTTGATTCAGTGTATCAGAAATGAGCAGATACAGTCTCAGCAGTTACAAATGAAATACAGTGTGGCAAGCAGGAAGAATTACAGATACAAAGAGATCAGCATGTCCGTGATATGGTAGCTATGTATCACTTTCATAGTGCTTTAATTAAAAACATTCGCTTGTGCCACATTGCTACTAGAAATTGTGACACGACGAAGACAGTTGGTCTAGTTGTGTTTGTTTTTAAAACTCTAAAAGCATGCATGCAATGCTTGAATCCCAGATTCTTGCATAGGGGCACAAGCCAGTAGTTACTGGGCTGATCATAAGCTGGAGAGAAGAATAGAACGTGCATATCATTTTCCCTGTCACAGTTACACCCAGGATATTTTTCGGTTCCTGCTGGTGACCACCTGTTGACAAAGGCTCGCAGGGGTAAAACCCTGTAACTCCACTGTACATACAGTTTTCTAGCCAAGATAGGAAACATTTCATCCATGAATTCTTCAAAATGATAAAAGTCTTTAACAGTCAAGAACGAAGCAGTTAGGGTACCAATTTCAGAATTCGACAAAGTAGCAGTGTGATTATTTTCATAATAAATCTTAGTAAGATTAATTTGGGTGATCCTTTTGGCAGCATTCCCAGGGTCAGTCCACAGGGCATGCAATCCTAGCCTTTGACATTCGTTCTTTATGAATCTGACCCAGGGAATTGTCCCAGCCCCAGGGACGTTCAGTACTTCAGTTAGTTCCTGTCTATAATTTACAAGCTCTGGAGTCACCCATAGCCTGCGCCAGAACCTCAGGGGTTTAAGCGCTAACACCTCATCAATAGGCCTAAGTCCTAAATCAAGCCTTAAGGGCAGAAGAGGAGTGCTAGAAGGTAGAGCCAGCAGCTGTCTTATAAATTTGTTTTCTGTCCTTATCAATTCAGTCCTCCGTAAATATCCCCATAGTTCCCCGCCATAGACGATCGCACTTCTTGCTTGCGTCTTATATACCTCCAAAGGTGGAGTAACCGGTTTGTTGGAGGCAGTATTAGATAGTTTCAAAATACCACCAGCGAGTTGGGACAGCTTTAGTTGAGATTTGGCTATCTGTGGGCCCCACGTCAAATCTTCATTTAGGGTGACCCCCAGATAGTCAAAAGTCGATACCCTTTCCAAGCTTGATGTACCTAGTCTTGGATTTGGGCGGGTAGTTACTGGGGGGTTGAGGATCATAAATTTCGTTTTAAGTGAATTGATCTCCAAACCCCTCAGTCTACAAAAATCCTCAAAACCGTCCAATATGCACTGGATCCACATTGGGGATTTAGACAGCAGGAGGGTGCCTTCAGCAAACATTATGGCGGGGACCCTACTACCTGCCAACTTTGGAGCATCGTTGTTCTGCAGTCCATTCAAATGCGAGATTACCCCGTTGACATAGAGGCAAAACAGGGTTGGTGCAAGCACGCGACCCTGCCTTACCCCCCTGTCAATGGGGAATCTCGTCAACAATGCACCATTTTTCCCACATCTGACTTTGGCGAAATTCGCCTCATCAAGCATCATCAATATTGTCAGCAGTGGGAGTGGTATGCCCAGTTCGAGGAGGACAGTCCATAGTTTCGGCCGTGGAACTAAATCAAAGGCCGAGGGGAGGTCGACGAACACCATATAGAGGCTGCCACCCTCTATATTTACTGTTTTCCAAAATAATAATAATAAACGGAAAATGTGGTCTATAGTAGAGGTGTTCTTTCTAAACCCCGCCTGATAAGGACTCAGGATTGAGTACTCCTCCATCCAATCCTGTAGTCGATCCAGGATTAGCCTGGCAAAGTTCTTCTGTGGAACATCTATGAGGCTGATGGGCCTGTAGTTGGCTGGGAGCAGAGGAGAACCCTTTTTGAAAATAGGGACTATCTCCGCACCCAGCCAAGTGCAGGGCACCGTCATACCTCCCAGGACTGCATTGAAGAGGATCAGGAAGTATGGCCCCCATATTCTCGGTTCCTGCCTAAAAAGATCACCTGGAAGTTTATCTAAACTGGGGGCTTTGCCCGAGGCCAATTTAGATATCGCATTACATACTTCGGTAAGCGTAACATCAGCCTCTGCCTCTGGATGTAAATTAGAAGCTGGCTGTACCCTCATTAGCTCAGGGGCATCTAGCTGGTCCTCACTTTGGTACAAAGCCCGAAAGTGGTTTTCCCAGGCTTCGGGTGCTATGTTTGACTTAATGGCCGCTTTGCGTTCCCCCGAGCCATTGTTTACTATTGACCAGAATTCCCGGGGATCTTTATGTCTTATGCAGCTGATAGATTAGCCCACTTCACATAATCTCACTCCTCCTTTGCATATTTCATGATTTCTTTATAGTGTGTTCTCCTGGCTTTTATTTCAATTTTGTCAGTATTCTCTCTTACTGCCTGTATTAATTCAGACTTAGCCTTCCTACAAAGTGCATTATACCATGACTGCTGCCTAGGCCTTTTGCTCTTCTTTGTTCTCTGAGGATTAAATACCTCAGCCAACTTGGAAACTAAATCCAGGTGAAACGCCTGCATTTTAGTATAATGGTCTAGAAGAACTGATTGCGTGATTAGCACATCAACCTCAGCTAATATGGGGTCAATGATGCTATAGAGTTTTTCTGGGTTATCAGCGAGTTTGTCCCATCTAACTCTGCACCTATAATTTGTAAGAATGGGCCTATCAGCAGCATCCCCAGGAGCCGAGATACTACCCCCCCTGACGCCAAGCGGGCCAAGCTCTAAGATCAGCGGGTTGTGGTCACTCTCAGCTCACGTAACTACATTAAAGTCTATGACTAGTGGCCACAGCCATGTTTCTGCCAGAATGTAGTCCAAGCGTGACATCTGGCTGTTGCGGTGAGACGACCGAAGATACTTTTCCAGGTTCACGACTACGGAACCTACAAACGAGTGCGGGAGGAGGAAGTGACCCGACTTCCCTTGCCAAAACTTCTAAACACCGGAACGTCAGACGTTACAAATAGGGGAGGCCATATTGTCCCTTACATCAGGTCAATTGAAGACTTCTAGAGACTGCAAAAAAACGAAATCGAATATATCAATATTCAGGATAAATAGAAATTCAACCGACAGGAATAAGAAACACTAATCCGAATTATAAATCTGGAGGATCCATACGTACGGTTCCGGTGAATTTTCCATTCGCCCTGAAGAAACTCCCTGGAAGGGAGTGAAAAGCGTTGGCTGATTTGTTTGTAAAGTGCACGGTGATTGTTTTTAAAAAGAATGGACAAAAATAAATAAAGAACTTTTCTATATACACAAGCGACTACCTTTCTGGACTTTTTTTTGGTGCGCCCCATAAAGAATCAAACAGGTTTGATAAAGGTACACATGGCTGATCTGTCAGATGGAGTACGCCCATTACTGCCCCATAGAGTGATTTAACGTTAACGCCGTGATCTGTATAGCCAATGGTGACCATGCTTTTGGGATGGAGCCTGAGTCTGTGGCATGGACCAGTAATCGTCTTCTGCGACCAGGACATCATCCTTCAAACCCTCTGACGGTTCGAAGTGGCAATTCAGATCCCCCCGACCATCAAGTAAATATCACTCGGGAGGGTTTGCAAGAAATTAGACAGTTCTTCAATAGTCCTAGACTCGCCGGCTTTACTCACAGGACAAAAATACACATTTATGAGCGCAAGCTTAAGATGATTTGCCCATATAAGAACCACACATTGTACATCATTGGAATGGGTTATTAATGTTGTGGCAGTACACCCCAAATGGGAGCAAACCCAAATAGTGAGGCCTCCCGATGGTCTGCCTCCCCCACCCCAGAGTGCTGGCACATGAAATGAGGCAAATCCCCGCCGGTACTGTTCTTCACGGGCCCATGTCTCTTGGAAGAGACACACATCTACAAAAGATCCCAAGTTAGGGCAGGCCATTTTATTTGGTAGGCCAGCCACATTCCACGACAGTATCTTAATTGCTCCTGCCTTCCTGTCCTGATCAGTACACAGGGTCAGGCCGTTCGGGTCATCCTGTGAGATTGCCGTGCCATAAAGCACGGGGCCCGGTGGGCAGCCTTCCGCCGGGATAGTCATCAGTAGTCTGATTGATTTTTTAGGTACGGGTTCGGGATTGCTTACAATAGGTATCTGCTGGATAGTATGAGGGGCGAGGGAAGCTGACTTCAACATACTTTGTCCTATGTTTGTGAAGTTAGACATAGTAGGGCAGATCTCTCTTGTCCTCTTGCATCCTTCAACCCTATTACTCCCTATAGGAGCCCCACAAAGATCTTCATACCCGTACTCCAGTCAATCAACCATGTTCAAGAAACTGTATCTATTTTGGCTGCAAATATCTAGGGGTACAGGTAAAGCTCCATGCCTCTCTCTATTAAATCCCTCCCTTGCACAAGACCCCACCGTCTTCCAGCTCTGATCAATAAACTGCCTTGGACGGACGGGGCCAGGAGGATAAAAGTGCGTCAGTGGCAGGGGTTGTATTACTGACTCAGAGTTAGACTGCACCCACCCGCAAATGTGAGATACAGTGCATGCATCAGCACACAATCTCCCTTGATGTTCTTAACTCTATGCCGTACCCAGGCTACCCTTCGAACTAACACGATTTTGCTACTATTATGGGCGGGAAGCGGTCTATTTCGACTTTGCCAGTCTATAACCTTGTTTTTTAGTGACTGATGGGATTCTTCTCTGGTGCTAGAGTGTTCAGGTACTCCAGCTAGATCCCCCACGTACGGGCTCAATTCTGGGGGTAAGTCAATTCTAATTAGCGTACTTGAAGCATTGCTTGCGGTCCCATAATTAGCTACAGAAGGCAAACTTGCCGATGGACCAACAGGAACTGCATTCGTTGGACATGTCACCTGAACGGAAGTCAATCAGAGGGTATTACAGGATTTTGCGATATAAGGCAACTGAGGCTTGGACAGAGCTCACACTATGTAGCTTAACACAGTCCATAGTCTTAACTGTTGCTTTTTCAATCGTAGTCAATTGATGCTCTATCCGTAAGAGTCTCCGTTCAAACGGTTAGACTGCAGTGTGCAGAAGATGGCCAAATTTTGCCAAGAGCAAGTCCTCCGTTCTCGGTAGTATAGTTGCTACGTTTGACGCCCCCTGCGTGGGTGCTATTGACAGAGTAAATGTAAAATGTAAATCTAAATTGATATTTGTATAGAGCACTACTCACCCGCAAGGGTCTCAAGGCGCTTGTACGAATACCGCTTTGGAACCCATCCTGGCTTTCCCTGTGAGGCGTCCACTCCTCGGCACCCCCAAGGTGGAGGCCAGGCATCCTTAGGGTTGTGGGGGCCGTTGTGGAGATTAAGCAAGCTATTGCCCAGAGTTGCAGAGTGGGACTCCATGATTGGAATAGGCACAGAGGCGAGAATTATCAGGTCAGTGGAATTTTTGAGCCCAAGACCCGCCGAGGCGGGGAATTGAACCCTGGTCCCGGGCTTGGCCTCTGCATCAGGGTCTGCCACTCTAATCATTGAGCCACACTTCTCCACTGGTTGGTAACGGTGGAACTGTCCCACTGCCTGTAGCCTTAGCGGTCTTCGGGGCCTGTCCCACTGGCCCCCGGGCAACCTTCTGCAAGCATTTGGGAATTTGGGGCTTTCTACCGCCGGTAGCTGCGCCGCCGCGCTTCCTTTTAGGTATAGCCCCTTCCATTCTTCCTCTTAGCTGGCGGATGGAAGGATCATTCAGTCCGCCAGCTCCCTTGTTAGGGTCGAGTGTCATTGGCGTATTATTCTCTATGTTGGCAATGACTGCATTTCCATATATAGAATGGATCTTCCCACACCATGGGTAATGTCACTAGTGACACTAGAATCCAGCTCAACCCTATCAGGTGGCGGGGAGCGGCGTTCTGGGGTGCGAGCGCTTGCAAGGTGGCCAAGGGAGGATCTCTTAGCGAGGGCAATATCTTGTGAGATCCGGCGCTCAAACAGGGTTATCTCATGATCCAGTAATGTATTTGCCCTCAAAATAAAACTGTCCAGGGTCCCTGCAGCATGACCTCTCGTTTTAGTTTTTTTACTTCTGCTTTCGCGCCCCGCCATTACCCTAGTACTAATGTGAATAAATGGGGCAGGTACTTACAGTTACAGTACGACCTTCAGTGTGTAGTCCAGATGTTAGAGGGATGGCCCGGTCCGGTCTCCACTGGGCTTAAACGAGCCCGCCCTTGGCCCAGGCTTCACCCGCGCAGGTCCGCGTGGCGGAGAATAGGCGTGATTTATATACAGCTAATAGGAGAGGGTTGGGAAGAGGACCCAGCTGTGTGAAGTTGTGAGGCTGCTGGTCCTCGCAGTCCCGTTCAATGCGCCTCCGTATCCCCGGTAAAAGACCACAGCAACATCACACTGCTGCGAGCGGAAAGCAGCAGGAGAGGGGGCGGGAAGAGGACCCAGCTGTGTGAAGTTGTGAGGCTGCTGGACCTCACAGTCCCGTTCAATGCGCCTCCGTATCCCAGGTAAAAGACCACAGCAACACCACACTGCTGCGAGCGGCCCCGCAAGCAGTTTTCAAGCGGCAGGAAAGGGGCAGGAAGAGAACCCAGCTGTGTGAAGTTGTGAGGCTGCTGGTCCTCGCAGTCCCGTTCAATGCACCTCCGTATCCCAGGTAAAAGACCACAGCAATACCACACTGCAGCGAGCGGTCCCCGCGGAGCGGGGCCGCAAGCAGTTTTCAAGCGGCAGGAGACGGGCACAAAGAGGACCCAGCTGTGTGAAGTTGTGAGGCTGCTGGTCCTCGCAGTCCCGTTCAATGAGCCTCCGTATCCCAGATAAAAGACCACAGCAACACCACACTGCTGCGAGCAGCACCCGGACGATTGTCTCGCTTCGTAAAGTCTCCGGCCCATCTCGGCCCCATGCGCACCATGCTGAAAGGAGTCCAGCGACGATACATCCTGCAGCAACAATCCATACAGTGACCTAAAGAAAAGGAGTCAAAAAAAGGCATTACTTATTCTCGAAGATAACATTTATCAGCCGGGACACAGTCCCACTTTTCCTGTCCAGGTTTCATGACCAGTATTGTGTTATCATTGCCCTTGGCTATTATTTCAGCCGGTTCAGGGGGATGATTGGGTGACTGAACCCACACTCTGGCTCCTGGATTTTTATCAGTTGAGCCAAAATCTCCTTCTCCACGTACAGTTAGGAGGGTTGGGGAAGTCCCCTTTCTCACCAGACCTCCAAAGACTGGCATTATAACCAACTGGGCAACTCGATCTCCAGGCTGGACTGTTAAATCCAGAGCACCACTGTTCAACAGAATAATTTTGATTTCTCCTTGATAATCGCAATCAATTACGCCACCCAGCACCTGGATGCCTTTTAGAGCTAGTCTAGAGCGTGGGGCAATAAGACCAAAATGTCCTTCTGGTATTTGGACACCGATTCCAGTTTCAATTAGGACAATATCTCTTTTTTTAACACATGCTGTATCAAGGTATGTAAATCCAAACCGGCAGCTTCAGGGATCGCTCTATGTGGAGCCAAGGCTCCGGGAGTTATTTCCCAATAGACAATAGTAGCCACTGCCGTATGGGGTTGCACACTTACAGAAGGGGACAACATTTGCATAATAGGTGTTTCAGAGTTATTTAAAGGACGATTATTCAAAATTTGTAAGGCATTAATCAAATGATCTTTCCAATTACGTAATGAACCATCTGACAATTTTCTTAACTGATCCTTTAAAAGGCCATTCATTCGCTCAATCAAACCTGCAGCCTGTGGGTAATAAGAAATATGAAAAATCCACTCAATATTGTGTTGAGCACGGTATTCTTGTACCATTCTCCCTTTAAAATGTGTGCCATTGTCCGATTGAATTTGTAATGGATTTCCAGAGTAGAGGTTCAACAAATCTAGAGTTTTAAGTGTATTCATCTGAGTAGCGCGTTTATACGGTGATGCAATCAAATATCCAGAATATGTGTCTACCACTGTACATATATATTGGCAACCTCTACATATCGGTAAGGGACCTATGTAATCTATCTGCCAAATTTGTGCTGGTGACTTACCTCGATGCAACTGACCTCTTACTATCTGCAGTACCTCTTGTTGTCAGGAATGCTGGCAAATGGGGCATTGTAAAATTACTATTCTAATTACATCATGGGGAAGATATATCCCTCTATCTGATGCCCACCTGCTAGTGATCTTTTCTCCAAAATTTCCACACTTTTGATGTGCCCACCTCGCCAATCCAACCAGGTCAGAATTCTGTGTTTCCACCACTGCCTCAGAGATCTTAGCATGGTCTTCTGCAATGGGGTTAAACCCCCTATTGAGTGAATCAATTGAAGAATGTGAATCAACATGAAACACAGACACAACACTTTGGGGAGCATGTCCCACACCTCTTTCCACAATTCTTTTCCCCATAATTCTTTTTTGTTAATTAACCAATTATACGTGTGCCCTGTGGGAAGCTATGTAGCTAATCCATTAGCAGTCGACCACGAGTCGGTATAAATATGGCAAACTCCTGGTAATTCCTGTTTCAAAGCTTGATAAACAGCATAAAGTTCTGCGAACTGACTGCTCTTTCCTTCACCAGTTGTGCTCAACAATTTCTGTGTAACAGGGTTGTAAGATACTGCTTTCCAATGCCTCTTTGCACCAACATACCTAGCTGAACCATCCCTAAACCACACATGCTTTCAATCCTCCATGGAGAGATCGCTAAACGGCTTACCCCACATTACTGTACCATAGGTACGTGGTATTCCTCGTCTGTCTCTTCTATTGGCGCCTGCGCCTCCTGCTCATGTAACATCGCTGTACCCTTAGGGTCCACTCGAGCCCTGTCCTGTATGTACCACTTCCATTTAATTACACTAGCTTCTTGTGTGTCCAATTCTGTGAGTTTTAGGAGAGCTCATAACCCATTGCATAGTTGGAATCTCAGGTCTCACAATTACATCATGTCCCAAAGTCAATTGTTCCGTATCTACCAAAGCCCAATAACATGCAAGTAACTGTTTCTCAAAGGGTGTATAACGCTCGCCAGCGTTAGGCAACTTCTTCGTCCAAAATCCCAAGGGTACTTTTGTTTTACCTTGTTTTTGCCATAAACTCCAATTCGCATATGAAACCTGTACAGTCACATTCAAATCAACATCACCATCTCATATTGGTCATAAATCCAAAGCATGCTGAATAGCCTCTTTCGCCAGTTCAAATGCTGGAGGATGTTGTGGCTCACCCCACTCAAACACATTTTCTTTTGCGTGACTTTGTACAAAGGAGCCAAAATCTGACTTAGATGGGGAATGTGCTCTCTCCAAAATCCAAACAACCCAATGAATCTTTGAGCCTCTTTCCTATTTCGGGGCACTGCAAATTCTTTAATTTTCTGTCTCACTTGCGGGATCACCTCTCAATTTTTCTGATGCCACTGAATACCCAAAAATGTTACACTTTGTGCTGGACCTTGTAATTTATCAGGATCAATCTCCCATCCTTTACTTTGCAAATAGGTTACAATTTGGTCTAAGTGAATTTGGACTTGCTCCTGTGTTTCGCCTTGAATCAATATTTTGTCAATATAATGACAAATCTGCACTCCAGAAATTATCGGTACCTCATCGAAATGCTCTGCCACCAGCCGGTGACATATTGTCGGACTATGCAAATGGCCCTGAGGCAGACTTCGAAATGTCATTTGTCTGCCATCCCATGAAAAACGAATTGTTCCTGACATTCAGGAGCTATAGGAATGGAAAAGAAAGTATTGGCAATATCAATAGTTGCTTACCAAGTCCCTAGATGTTTCTGAATTCTCTCAATTAAAGTAACAGTGTCAGGGACAGCAACAGTCAAAGACAGTGTATGCTTGTTCAATTCGCGATAATCAACTGTCATGCGACAAGAGTTATCACTTTTGCGCACCGGCCATACAGAATTGTTCCCTGCATCCATCAAATCTTGAATTGTGGCAGTGATCTCATCATGCCCACCAGGGATTCTGTACTGTTTCATCAAAATCCCTTTAGTCGCCTGAGGCACCTTTACAGGAGGAATTTTCAAACAACCTACTCTCACAAAGTTAGCTGAAATATAATGTTTTGTTCCAAACTGATAATACCCATCGTCTAAGCTCAGTGTCATTCCCTTCAAAATGTCAATTCGAATAATATATTCAGAAAGGGGCACCACTAACACACTATATTCTCTTTTTGGTATTCTTCCTATTTTTAATTGAAGATTCGTTTTCACTGCTGGGGTCTCTTTACCACCTAACCCTGTAATTGTAAAATACTGTCTTCTAAATTTCTTGGGATTTCCATATATCAAAGTGGCCTCCGTTCCTGTATCCACTAGGGCTCGGGCCCATTGTACATTACGATGTTTCCAGAAAATCTCTATATCTACATATGGCCTATGATCTTTACTAGCCCAATTCTGTACTGGAGCTTGACCTATTTCCTAGTCTTTTTTATTCCTGTCTTATCGTTTAGGAAGCAAATCTTCCTCATACACTCTTTCTTCATAGTAAGAATTTCCCATGTTCCTGTCACTCTGCGATCTCCGATGAGGGGATCTCCCTCGCTCATTTGTCATCCTCAGTTCTGGAGATCTGCCGCTTTCATTTTTAGCTCTGCGATCTACAGATTCTTCTCTCTCATGTCGTGTTCTATATTTTGGATATTCTTCCCTTCTCCCTTGATATAACTCATCACCACTTCCATCTGAGTATCTCCGCTCATGATTTTGTTTACTAACCCTTCTGCTCCCTTCTTTCCTGTCTAGACCCCTTTTTAGAAACAGGCTCGAAGTAGGTTCTCCAGCTATTTCTTTTCTACTCACCCCATCTTTTATTAGGGCCAAAAACATATCTTGTCTAGTCAACCTATTATTGTCAGTACGAACCTCCGGTCTCGATGGTCTCTCTGTCTTCATCCATTCCACTAGTTCACCCAATTCACAGACCACTTCGATCAATTGAGCTAGTGTGTTTCCTGTCTGATTTATTAACAGTGTCATCAGTACCTGCTTATAAGCCGGAGGAGCCGTGCAAATGATTTTATTTCTTACAGAAGTATTAAGTAGTCCTTCCATTAGTCTATGTGCCGAATCTAAGAAAATAGAGGTTTTCATCACCTCTTCCTCTAATCTCTGTGTCGCGTCTCTCAATGTATACCATGGTTTCTCATTCATTGGCCAGTCTGATTCACTCGGGTATTTGTGACTACATCCAGTCACAGCCAGTTGTAACAGGCTAATCTGATCATTAAGCCCGTAGTTCCTAAAATGTTCCTGAATTGTCAAGTCTGGGCTTATCGTACAAAATTTCACTGCATCTCCCTGGTCTAACATCACGCCTGCAGCACCCAGGTCATAGATGCGGACCATCCATGAAAGGAAGTTCTCGCCAGATTTCTGCCGAAACCTGTCCAAAATATCATTAATTTCTTGTTGCGTAATATACTCTAAACTATCCAAAGCTATTCCCTGGGGTTGCTGTGGACCACTCTGCAATTTTCTCCAATGTATCGGCTGCGCATGCACCTCTCTACGCTCTTCTGATTTATTTTTCTTCTCAGTCTTAGTAGGCTCTGCTTTCCTGTCTCCCTCCTCACCGAACCTGAAAACTCTGAAGAATCCCAAATATTTCCATTCCACTTCTCGGGATCCCAGTCAAGTCCTGCCTTTGCAATGACTAAGTGTACCTTCTTTTTATTAATTCTCCCTAGTCTGTTCCTGTATTTGTACTTCGCAATGCTCACTGCAGCCCTTTCCACTACGGTTTTCATAAGTCTCTATCTTATCCAGCAATAATTTATTTTGACATCTTAACAGCGTAGTGGCATTCTTCACTTCAACATACTATTCTTCCAACTCTTTACACTCACGCTGCAATTTCACATATTTCTCATGTATTATTCTATAAGCGTTTAACAAAACCCATCCTCTCCGTCCTAATATAGGAAGCTCTTCTCCTCTTGTTACCGGCACTTTCTGCAAACATGAAACCACCTGAGCCGGTTCGGCTTCTAACAAACACGCATTCCAGTTTTCACTCAAACCAGCAGCATTAGCCCATTCATGAGCCAGCACTCCATAAGGAGTTGATTCCCATTCGGGAATTTCCATTGGCAATTGAGAGTCAACCTTTGTTTTCCTAGAAAACATAATCCACCTTTTTCCCCTATAATCCACCTCTTCAATCCTGTGAGTCACGATACCAAGATGTAATGTCCTACTAATTCTGTAATTCTGCCAATCACCAGGGCATTACTTACCTTATCCCTTCTCAGGACCCAAAGGAACACCACACTTCACAATACTTACCTTAGAAAGAAATAAACACTAACAACAAACTAAAGCTATAAGGCCATTGCCGAGGAGCTCACAAATAATCACAACGCACACCTCTCCACCTCCGAGAGGATTCGGAAATCACAACGCACACCTCTCCACCTCCGAGAGGATTCGGACAATGCACACCTCCCAATACGAGAGGATTCAGAAATCAGAACGCACACCTCTCCACCTCCGAGAGGATTCGGACAACGCACACCTCCCCATACGAGAGAATTCGGAAATCACAACGCATGCTCCTCCTCACAATGCCTCGGGTAGAATAATTAGAATTTATACTTCCCTAGACGGGAGCAGAACAACTCTCTCCTTCTACAATTACCTGCAGGAAGGGAAACTTACCATCCTTCCAGTGCGACCGCACTTGGATCAGAAAGTGCCTGACCTCCCAGCACCAAGGAACACAAACAAATTATAATATGCTCGGGGGTTCTTTATTACACAATGAAAGAATCACAAAATAAAGAAATAACTAATATGTCACGAAAGGCCTTCTTCACAATAACACCTAAGCAAATGCTAAATGCAATTAGTAGGACACATATAAAACTTATATGTATATAAATGCATAGAACCTGAAAATTAAAGATTAGTTAGGCAAAAACCGTTAGAATGTAAGAATTAGTGGAACACCTCACCAAGTTCCTACACATCTTGCTTCCAGAGGAGGCCGTTCTCCACAATCAGAGCTGCACGTCTGCATCGTGATGTATCACCAAACTGCCAGGATACAAGACTACAAGACTACCAGAGATCAGAGCTCAGACACCTCCTTTAGTACAAAATGGAAGCGTTAGTCGAAGCTTCTAGCAAGCCTCGCCTCCTTTTCCCATCAGATTCCTTACCACTCCGTGCCAAGGAATCAGCATCGGCTGGTCAGGCGTCTGTTATGACTTCGGCATAGAGTGAGCAAATTCCTCCGACAAGAACCGGTCCTCCGTGGTTTAAGAAGGGTGAACAACAAGTAGAAAGTAAAACATAGCCTGTCAACTAGAGAGGCTCAGAAGATGGCGACAGCTCAGAAAATGGAGTTGCTAGAGCATAGGCCTCCATTCCCGCAAAAGAGCAAAATTAGTATGCAAGAAGGCATAAGATCATGCCAAAGACAATAGGCAAGCCCTGCCATTAAGCAAGATAAAGCCGGAAACAGAATGGACATCATCAAGCCCTACTTTATAACTAATTTGTGTTACACAGGCCTACACAGCACTATATTATAACAAAATATACTGAGATGGTAGTGGGCAACGGTCATAATCGACCCGATTATTCATAAAAACATATCGTCACTACAGGAGGTGTATCTGCTAACTGGGCAATTCCTTTAATAGAAACTAGTGATCCCCTTTTGTACAACTATTCTGCTTTTAAGGCTGCCATGGCTTAGTTATTTTCAAAACAAGATTTTATCCAAGTGACAATGAGTTATAAAACCTATGACAAGGTTTTAAGGACCTACTGACTTCTATCACTAGTTTCAATCGACTAGTGTAAGAAACACGCTAGCTGTTGTAGGAAGGTAGGATTTGAGTGCATAGTTACCCCCACTTTTTGCCTGCCCTTCTGCTGGTCTTTGACTAGCCTGACTGGGATCCTGGTAATCAGGACCCCTGTCTATCTGCTTTCTCCCTAAAATGGTATGCATGTACTTTGGTGCACTCCAGATTGGATACTGGGGTACCCTTATAAGTCCCTAGTATATGGCACTTGTACCCAGGGCATAGGTAACCCAGAGGCCTCCCTTGGGCTGAAGCATGTATTGTGTCACAAATGAGAGGCCATGCAAATGGAACTACAGGTCTGCCGTTGCAACCTGTGCAAGCTGGTGCTTGCACCACTTACAATAGATATATGTTTACTATATCTATAGGTCACTACAATTAAAACTTATAAGTCACCCCTATAGCAGGCCTTAACAATCCTGAAGGCAGGGTGCTGGGTTTTACATGAGAGGGTGCATCTGCAAGAGCAGGCCCCTCTGCAGCCTTCGGAGACCATTCTCACGGGTTGTCTGTGACATATAGGTAGAGGTGCATTATAACCTCGCTGTAAATGCTATCTCGGAAACGGCTGAGACAAAACATGTCATGTTTGGTATCAAACACCTTGGAATCATACCTCCACACTGGTAACTGGTGTGGGAGGTATGATTCCACCCTTCTGTAGCAAGCTTCGTGGGGTCACTGGTCTGTCTGGTGCCATCCGTCTCAACCAGGTCAACACAAAATGGATGCTACTGACCAGAGACACATTTCTGCCCTCCTATTGCTGAGCTAACCTCGAACAGGGGAATGCAGAACAATAGGCATCCTGTCACGGGGAGGTGTGACCACATCCTAGACAGGATTTAGTGTATTGGTGCTGGCTGGGTGCACTTCCAAAGAGCTTGAAATTCTGCATGAGGGGCACACTTGGTGTCCCTGTGCATAGTCCAGCTCAAACCAGTTCTGGGAGCCGTTGGCTCTTGCTCTGGCACGAAACTGGACAAAGGACATGGGAGTATCCTCCCCACTGCCCAGACCATCCCCTAGGAGAGTCCCCTGATTCTGTCCAACCCTCTCCCATGGTTAAATACGGGCTTACCCGACTACAGGACCTTAGATTTGACATGGACAAGATTCTGAAACAAGAAACCACTGACCTTCGACCGTCTGGCCACTCTGGACTTCGATGGACTTTGACTGGGCCTGACTTCATCTCCCTCTCCATCCAAAGCCTCTTCTGTGCCTATGCCCTATACAGACTCTGTGCAGGACCTGTGGAGCATCAAGGACAACTGAAGAATTTTCCTTGGAGTTAAGGAGTCACTACCCTGCATTTGCAGGCACCATAACCCAACTAACCGGTCTGCTGACCCTGAACTCCTGCAGACTCTGAATGCTCCAGCAACACAGGAGGTGTGTTCTGATATTTCTTGAGGTTGATCTGCCCCCTCACATAGTTTGAAGCCAGTATCCCTAGTGGGGACCGCATAACCGGAACCCCTGTGCACCGTGTACTTTTGCAAGTGGCAAATATGCTTGTTGGCAATTTCCGAGCTTGTGCATTGGACTCCGTGTAGTCCTGACCATAAACAGTATTTCCACCAAAGAACTCCGGCCTCCTCACACTGAGTGCTCCGTGGGCACGTACTTTGTGATCTTGCTCGAGGTCGTCTTGTGACTCCTGGTCATTCAGCCTGGGTCCTCCTGAGGGTCATCTTGAATTCTGTTGGACTTTCCTGGTTGCTCCAGACATGCCCTGACTCTCCATTACTTGGTGAGTCCCTTGGACCTTGCTGGTCCACATCGTAACCTGCTTGCCCTTCCTGCGTGGGTTGCTGTTGCCAAGGCTAGTTGGTGCTCCAGCCGGACACTGACCCCTCAGCACTTGACATCCTTTGTGGGACAGAATGAATGAATGAATAGTTTTTTTATTTGCATAATTACTTAAAATCATTGCAACACATTATCAAAATTATGCCAAAATACGTGTCTCACGTCATTATAATACAAATATCTAATCGTATGTAAAAAATGTAAAGTTTCAATTAAACCGCGGTGACAGACCATTTCTAAAATGTGGGTCACATTCTAAAATTCATTGGTTTAAAAATTGCGTATTAGAAAAAGTCTCTGTTCCTATCTGTTCTTGAGACAGATTCACTTGGTACCTTGGGGGTCTTGTGAGGACCGTGCGGTCCTTTTCTGGTAGGGGCTCTTCACCGCTCTTCTCCTTCTGTTACTCCCGTTGACACGACAATTGCAACCTGTGTGGGTTGCTGTTGCAAAGGCTTGTTGGTGCTGCAGCCGGACACTGATCCCTCAGAACTCAACATCCTTTTTGGGACAAATCGCATCTGGCTCCTGGTAATCCTCGACGTCTCCTGGTCCTCGTGGCTGCGGAGACAAGCATCCACCCTTAGATTCCCATGGACACTTTCTTCCTTCCTGGCAGTAAGTCTTCATTGAAGCCCTCCATTGAAAACAACAGCGTTTCCGACACCACTTCTGGCCTATGCACCCAGTTTCGCTGGGATAGGTAACTCGGGTACTCCGGTATCCACGGGGTGGGGTGGCTCTCCAACCTCTTAAGCTCCAATGGATTTCCTCGAAGTCCACCGAGGAGGGTCCTTACACTTTAAAAGTGTAACCGCGACTTCCCAAATAGAATTGTACCCGTCCTCCGTGGGGTCCCTATCTACTCACCTTCTGTGGTTCCTTGGCGTCCCAGTGATTCTACGTGTTCTAGACACTGTCTCCACTCAAGTTGTGGTTCTTATATCACCATTTTAGTATATGGTTCGGTCTCCCACCCGGAGCCCGCTGTGTATTGTGCTACTTACAATTGTTTCTCTGCTAAAGTATTGTGTGCTTTGTGTTGTACCCTCACGTAGAGGATACTAGAGAGTATTATATAAATAAATACATATTCTCACATTTACTGTATGGTTCTCCTTTCATTTAATTAATACTAAAGGTGATATTGAAGTTTTCTGACTAGTAGCGCGTTCAAATCCAACGCGCCTCCTCTCCCGGCTGGTTCGATAAATCCTGCCGGGGGAATCCCATTAATGGATGCTGGAACAGGAAATTGAGAGCAGATTATCAATACATAATTTGGAGTTCTGATGATGTCCAAGTATAGACGAAACGCGTTGGCTGATTGATTTGTAAATACATTTGTGTGAATCGGCTGATTGATTTTTTAATACAATGTGTGGATCTAACAATTTGGAAGGTTTTTGAAATAAACCACAGATTTTGAAATTCATTAAAGACTGCCTATGAATTTTTTTTCACTAAATCATTACTTGAATAAAAGATTTGTGAACATTATGAACCAAGGCACTTCTTTCAGGTTAGGTTATAAATCCCTAAGTAGATTTTTTATAACATATACTAGTAACTTATAGGCCTGTAAAATAAGTCAATTAGGGATAAGCCAATTTAACCATATTTAATAGGCGAGCACAGGCACGTTACTCCTGTTTAGCAAGGATACAAGTACAGACTTCTGCGGCCAGCAAAATTGGGCCCAGAAAAAGGTAAAAGATCTGGAGAGACCATGCAAAAAAGCAGTTTTCCTAAAACCTCAAGATATCTTTTTACCATGAAATGTTATTCACTTTTAATAGTGAAAGTGGAAGTTGTTTTGGATGAAATTCTAGCTCAGGAAGATGCCTCCTTATGTAAGCTACAAAGAACAAGGGTTTATGGCAGAAAAGTATTGGGCTCATATTGCGGGATGAGGAGAGCTGGGCAACGCGAGACAGGACTATTCTCTCATGTGCTGTCAGGGAAGCAACCGAAAAAGCTCTTTGTTTCTCACCTTCATATGTGCAGAGTGACAATCTGACTACAGCACGGAGCCAAAACATGAGTTAAGTGTGATCCACTGGTGCTTGTCCACCTATGAGAACCTTTGAGAACAATTCCCTGCTCAAAATGTTGGATTCTTTCAACCTAGAGGAGTAGGTGGATTCTGGGCCTTTTAAAGATTGCTTAGTTTCTGCTCATTTTGACAGCCGTGTTTGCTTTTCCACTTCCTTCTTTCTTCATGGGGTGTATTTGTTCAGGAATAGGCAGTATGTCTATCTTTGAACAAAATATAGTAATAATAATTAACTGGTGTCACGGTTTCCAATTCTTGCTCTTTTAGTATCATTTTACTTGTTTCACATGATCTCTGCTATGTGCATGTCACCATATGGATTACTGGGCCTTCTTTGATCCCCTTCCCCTATTTTTGGTGTGCATGCATACAGAAGAACATCCCCTATGGCTAGATTGTGACTGTGTAGCTGCCTATATCTTGTAGTCCTTCTTACAACTTTTATTTGTGCATATATCTTTTACATATCCTCACCAATTGCACTACCAGGCACTGCATCTCACTGAATGATAACAGTACCTCTGTGGTCATCGCTCACAGATAAAAAACCTTCCCACATAGGCTCAAAATAAAAACAACATCCTTCAAACCAATCACACACCCTACAGGGTGGGTAAGTTCTTCTGAACTCCATATAGAGGTAGTAAGCACTAGAAAAATGTCACAATAACATATAAAACAAAAGAGATGGTATGGCTATAAAAATGAATAGACTTTTAGGGTTCATTTACTCTTAAATGTGTCTTATCCAGCCCTTACAGAAATATTGCCTGCCACTTGCATTAATTATAAATGTTACTGCCGCCCAGATCTTACATGGGGGCCTGTGACAGCTAGGGTACAAACAGCTGATGAGGGTGGATATACACAAGCTAAGGAAACTTCCAATTTTTCAGTAATCATACGGTTTCTTAAGACTCTAGCTGGCAGAAACTATTTTGGAAAAGCTACCTATGAACATGACTACAGAAGAGAAAGCAGCACAAGCGAAGTCCTACAAATTAATTTCAAATACCAACCAAACCAATATGCACCATCTGCGTTGTGTAGGTTGAAAATAGGCTACGCAGTGCAGGTGGACTCTACTCAAAAATTCTTGACAGCCAGAGAATATGTTTACCCTGGCCATCTAAGTGTCATCAGAGTGCAACAGTGTATCAATCAAACAGTCAATCAACCTAACTGGATTTATAGAGCACTGCTATTCACTCTGTTGTAATTTGACAGCGATTAGATTAAGCATTAGCAGAAGACATCTTAGTTCTAGCAGTTATCTTGACATTTAGCGGACTCCATTTTGTATTTACGGCAGCCATCTTGTCTGATACATGCTGCCTCGTGCCGACCATGTGCTTTGTCCTATCTTCCTGTCCACAGTGCTTGAAATATCCCTCACTTTCGTGCATGTCAAGTAGGGTCCACATCTGTTAGTGATTAGTTCCAGATAGGAATGTGTTTGTCGACCCCCAAAACTGTTAGCTCCTCCCACTGATCGATTGTGCCTCTCGATCTTACCTTATATGTACATAAACTGTGCTCTTGTGTTTGTACCACCTTCTTTTGAGCCTCTCTGCGGGTATAAATAAACCATGCTTTCATGGCTCATTGAGCTACTTCTTGCAATACCGAAGGGTACTGTTTGAACCGTAGCACCACCTCATGAGGTGTAATAAATGTTACTTTTTCTATTCCAGTTTGCATGCCAACTTCTTCCTATTGGTCTGAGGACTTTGTGCAGAGAAGGGCGAACCCCTTGCACTAGTGGGTCTGGCTGAGGCCTGCTACAACAAATTGGCGCCCGACACGTGGGGCTCATCAGCGACTCGGATGCCCGAAGGAGTGGTCGCGACGAAGGATTGGAATCTCGCTGCGGACGCAATCGCATGCCAGAGAAGACCCGAGTCTTGGCATCCAAGGCGTTTTTCCCTTCTTTCCGATCTGACCATCCAGGTGGCGCCAGTCTTCGACTGAGATCTCTTCTGTCGATTTGCTGTGCAGTGGCCGTTTGGTCGAATTTAGAACTTGGCAGTTGGAACCTGAACACCCTATGATTGGTAAGGGCCGTTTTACGGCACGTACTATGGGTTTTGGATGCTCTTGTATGGTAAGGTAGTTTTAGAAACACTTACTGTGGCATATTTGGTATTTGGTAAAGACTAGTCTTATTTGTAGGAATATTAGTATGATTTGATATGAGTTATAACACATATAATAATAACAAACAAAAGGAGTGATACCAGGACAGGACGTCCTATCACGGAGAGCGGGGATAGCGTGAAAAATAAGTTTTTTCCTTTTTTACTAAACCCCTCACTCGCCGACCTGGTCGGTGACATGCTTCATCATCGGGGTCCACCTGAGTGACCGAATGCCACTCAGGTGTGCTACGATGCCTGCAAATGCAGCGGAGCTGGTTTTTTTGTGTGAAAAGTGTGAAGTGGCGAAGATTAAAAAGTGTTATAAGTGTCCTCTCTACAAATGTTATTGTGGAGTCAGTATATTAGTAATAAAAACAAGTGGGATACTACTAATGGTATGATTCGACCAATGAGTATCAAATTCTGAGTGAAAAAATGGTCTACATGTTTCAACCGTGTTTGAATTGTCGGTTTTCGTCAGGACCAAGTGAAATGAGCCGGGGGGTCTACACGCGCTAAGGTGCATCCGTCCCTGACTCACCAGTGTGCTATACCGTGTACTTACGGTTTAGCTTTTTTAACAACTTCCATGTAAGCGTAATCTGAAACAATAAAACAAAGCATAATGATGGTGCACAAGTTTTTTTTGGTTGTGGTGCAGTATTCTACTCCATGCTATATGCTTCATGTCTCCGTGATTTCTCAATTTTTCATGCAAGAATACATTCAAAATGCATGCTGTGTCACACCATTTCATGTGACACGTGTGACCCAGCTGGGTGTTTGTTCAAAAAAATTCTTGTAACTGCCCCACTATGTGATCACATTTAATTAGTGGGTGTCTAGCGTACCACGTGGTGAATTATACGGACGCTACTTGACTATATTCAGTCAATGTGCGCATAACGTCAACAGACATATGCGCACATCATCATGCAAAAATAGGGCGAGGTGGCCAAGGTCTCATTCACTAATATGATTGTAGGTATGATTGAGCACACTCAACAACGAACTTACTAGTTTCCAATAGAGAATGTGCCCCATGGATGTCAGTCGGGGGCCGCCTAAGAGCGTTCTGTAAACAAAAGACAAATTATCGAGCGTTTCACAAGTATGCTCGAGCATTGTTTTTGGAAAAAAGCAGCGGTAAAGGGAAGCCTCGGAGTAAGGAGGTGTCAACCCAGTCTTTTATGTCCCCCCATAGCACTTACTTGTCAGTAGGCAGAGGCCCGGCGGATACCTATCCAAACCGTACAACATCCCGAGGAAAGTGCGAGTCGCACTTCCGTGTATTTTAAAGGGAGTCGTGTGATTTGTTCAGCGTTGACCTATATCAGAGCGCGTTGTTTTTAGTCAGGTGACCTCGACCAGGAAGGCGCGATTGCAGCTTTTCTAAAGGGATCGGGGCACAATGAACTGGTTTTGTTTTTTCAGTAAGGGAGCTGATGGAAAAAGGCTGATGTGTGACACATATTAAACTTTATTGATCTTTCTTTTGGTGACACAGTCTTGTACTTGTACGATAGCCTTCATGAGTACTGCATATACACATAGGGATCTTGTGTGTATATCAGGTGACAGCCCCAAAAGATAATATTACGGATATTCAAAACACGGTTAATCTCACTGTAGGATTGTTTTTCGGACGTGTGTGTTGATAGTGGCCACATATTATATTAGTCCCAAAATTGTGTAGGATAGATCATCTCTGTCTGACCGTATTCCAGGGTATATTATCGTTTAAACCAGAAAGGTTTGTGGAAAGTTATTTTTACGTTCTTCCAAAGATGCATAAAAATAAAATACCACCGCCCTGGAGACTAATTGGGTCGGGCATCGGGTCCCTCCTGGAACCCCTATCCAGATATTGTGATTGCTTTTTCAAGGAAATGGTGCAAAATACAACAACCTACCTCCAGGACACGAAAAGTCTCCTCCAACTTCTTAAAACAATTCAAGTAGATGAAACCACAATCCTACTGAGCCTTGATATTGAGAGCTTCTACACAAGCCTGCCCCAAGATAAAACACTAGAGGTTCTAGGCAAAGTTCTAGAAGGGACTACATGGCGGTACAATGTCCCGAAACACTTTGTCCTCAAATTTGCGACTCTAGCACTGAAAAGATATTTCTTTGAGTTCGAGGGGGCCCTCTTTCTACAGGTTGGGGGTACCTCGAAGGGAAGCACCTTCGCTCCCAGCGTAGCCGGATTATACGTCTTTGATTTTGAGAAGAAATATATCCTGGGGGAAGTGAACCCCTTTGGAGAACATCTAGTATTCTGGAAGAGATATATCGACGACGTCCTTGCCATTTCGCAAGGACCGGTAGACACATTAAGTGAATTCCTCACGTGGATTAACACATGTGATGAAAATCTAAAATTCACCCACTGTTCTGGCAGTAAAAATATGATCTTCTTTGATTTGGTCATAACAAAAGAAAATGGGGGTCTACAGACTAGGACCCACCACAAGCCCACAGCCAAGAATAATGCACTGAGATATGAAAGCTTCCACCCGCGGGCACTCAAGGAAAACCTTCCATACGGCCAATATCTTCACTTACGAAGAAATTGCAGAAAACTAGAAGACTATCAGAGCCAGGCTAAAGAGCTTACTGAAAAACTGCTGGACAGAGGCTATCCTAACCATATTCTGAAAAAAAGGTCAGAAAAGAGCCAGGAACCAGTCGAGGGACGCTCTCCTCGAAGAGAAAGTAAAGGAGAACCGACAGCTACCTCTCACATGTGCTACCACATACAACACATTATCTAACAAAATGACGAAAAGTATTAACATAAATTGGAAAATACTAAACACTGGGAATCTTCACTGGGAGAAACCTTTGTTCTCATTCAAACGAGCAAGGAGTATAAAAGACACACTTGTACATACCCGCCCCAAAACAGGGAGGCGAGTTGAGGAAACCACAGTACTCACCGCTTGGGGCCTACCTAGAGTCACTGGACACCACCCATGTGGTAATTGCAGTGTTTGTCACCTGACCACTACCACAAAAACCTTACAACTAGAAACAGGGAAAATCGGGACACAGCGAACCCACACCAACTGCAATAGTCAAAATGCGGTCTACCTAATCACTTGCCCATGTGGCTTACGATACGTGGGCATGACAGGGAGAAAAGTGAAACAGCGCATTTGTGAGCATAGGAGCAATATCAGATGCAAGAAGGCGACCACAAAACTTACAGAACATTTCATAGCAATGAACCACACCACGAATGACATGAGATGGACAATAATCAAATTTGTCCAACCTGGCAGAAATACGACACAGCGTCTGTTCGAAAAGGAGCAAAGATGGATCTATAGACTTTCCACAAACCTTTCTGGTTTAAACGATAATATACCCTGGAATACGGTCAGACAGAGATGATCTATCCTACACAATTTTGGGACTAATATGATGTGTGGCCACTATCAATACACACGTCCGAAAAACAATCCTACAGTGAGATTAACCGTGTTTTGAATATCCGTAATATTATCTTTGGGACTGTCACTGGATATACACACAAGATCCCTATGTGTATATGCAGTACTCATGAAGGCTATCGTACAAGAACAAGACTGTGTCACCAAAAGAAAGATCAATAAAGTTTAATACGTTTCACACATCAGTCTTTTTCCATCAGCTCCATTACTGAAACAAGCATTTGCAATGCAATAGGTCTCGAAGCACATAAGTTAGAGTGTTGGTGTAGTCAATTATATTGCAACAGAAAGTGGTCTGTGTTGTAAAGGTATTTTTAATATATGCATTGGCATTTTTACAAATAAATAACATGCAAAGCAAAAGGCTCAATATAAATAACATGCAAAGCAAAAGGCTCAATATAAATACTTTAATTAAGACATAGTACAAATAGTGTGTGAAAACAAAAAGAGAATATGCATTAAAAGTGTTATGTGTCTTCATTTAAGAGGCCCTTCAATTAGCCAAGCAAACATTTGCAATATGCCTAAAGCCTCCATCGAGCCTATTAGCTGCAATCGTGTGTGGTAGAACGAACGTTGTTCAATGGATAGTATAATATGTAAGCGGCACAAATAAAAAGACGTAAGCAATGCAAAAACATGGTGCCACTTTTAAGCATACTTATTTTAAACGTGCGACAGAAAGTGATAAACAACGAAGAAGAGTTATAGGATGGCGCCAGCAACAGAAACACTTCTTTTGTAGATTTGAAATGCTGAACAATAAACATGCCCCCAAAGAAAACTGTGATAATATGGCCCTACGCTAACCCATTTGCTAATTATGAGGTGTTAACTAGAAAGAACAAATTGGAAATGGGGCGCCAGTTGTACACGTCTACATTGTGTGCCTGTAGTTCGTCAGCACTTTTATCAAAGCAGCACAATTTGTAAAAGCGCACACCGAAACTAAAAGCAGCACTTTCATGCAACTGAAAGTGAATATAAAGGAAAACCAGCATTCTAATGCATGCACAACAACTAAAAAGCATTACTAAGTATTATTTCAAAAGCGCATAAAAAGTAAATGTGTGCACAATCCAAAACACAGACTGCGCGTATATTTATGTTTTACACCGAACCAGTAGTAGTACAAAAATATAAGCTGCTACTAACACACTTATGAAGAAGAAGGTAAGTTAACTGTGCATCACTAATACCCATGCACATAGCTTGTATTGTAACCTATGCCCCCGCATCTATTTGTAAGCGCCTCTATTGTCTGCCCATAAGTTGTTTGTTTTCTCCTTAACTTTCAGCCGTATAATTTACGAAACACTATGCGCACATTTTAATGTTTTAGACCGCACTAGTAATAGAAAACTAGAGAGAAGGGGGGTGTGATAAGCGTGAGGCGAGAGACGGCCTGGCGGCCGTCAAAGTGAAAGCCGTGGGCAGTGAATAAATTAGGGGAGGAGAAATAACTGGGGCACAGCGCACGCTGGGGGATGCCTGTGGGAGGGAGGCTGGTGGCTTTGATGTGCACGCGCTTTTTAGGTCAATGAGCTTGCGCATTGAGCTTGCTTTTCACGGGCACAGCATCAAATCGCCCAATGGTAAAGCTCTGGTTAAGCCCCAATATCTCTCACAAGCTCATGCGCAAGCGCATTGACAGGCTCGACCTAAAAACAAAATCAGTTCATTGTGCCCCAAACCCTTTAGAAACGCTGCAATCGCGCCTTTCCTGGTCGCGTCACCTGACTAAAAGCAACGCGCTCTGATAGGTCAACGCTGAACAAATCACACGACTCCCTTTAAAATACACGGAAGTGCGACTCGCACTATCCTCGGGATGTCGTACGGTTTGGATAGGTATCTGCCGGGCCTCTGCCTACTGACAAGTAAGTGCTACGGTGGGACATTAAAGACTTGGTTGACACCTCGTTACTCCGAGACTTCCCTTTACCGCTGCTTTTTACCAAAAACAATGATCGAGTATACTTGTGAAAAGCTCGATAATTTGTCTTTTGTTTACAGAACGCTCTTAGGCGGCCCCCGACTGACATCCATGGGGCACATTCTCTATTAGAAACTAGTAAGTCCGTTGTTGAGTGTGCTCAATCATACCTACAGTCACATTAGTGAATGAGACCTTGGCCACCTCGCCCTATTTTTGCATGATGATGTGCACATATGTCTGTCGACGTTATGCGCACATTGACTGAATATAGTCAAGTAGCGTCCGTATAATTCACCACATGGTATGCTAGACACCCACTAATTAAATGTGATCACATAGTGGGGCATTTACAAGAATTCTTTTGAACAAACACCCAGCTGGGTCACACGTTTCCTATGAAATGGTGTGGCACAGCATACATTTCGAATGTATTCTTGCATGAAAAATTGAGAAATCATGGAGACATGAAGCACATAGCATGGAGTAGAATACTGCACCACAACCAAAACAAATGTGTGCACCATCATTATGCTTTGTTTTATTGTTTCAGATTACGCTTACATGGAAGTTCGTAAAAAAGCTAAACCGTAAGTACACGGTATAGCACACTGGTGAGTCAGGGACGTATGCACCTTAGCGGCTCATTTCACTTGGTCCTGACGAAAACCGACAATTAAAACACGGTTGAAACATGTTGAACAATTTTTTCACTCAGAATTTGATACTCATTGGTCGAATTATACCATTAGTAGTATCCCACTTGTTTTTATTAGTGATATACTGATCCCACAATAAAATTTGTAGAGAGGACACGTATAACACTTTTTAATCTTCACCACTTCACACGTTTCACTCAAAAAAACCAGCTCCGCTGCAGTTGCAGGCGTCGTAGCACACCTGAGTGGCATTCGGTCACTCAGGTGGACCCCGATGATGAAGCATGTCACCGACCAGGTCGGTGACTGAGGGGTTTATTAAAAAAGAAAAAACGTCTTTTTCTCGCTTTCCCCGCTCTCCGTGATAGGACGTCCTGTCCTAGTATCACTCTTTTTGTTTGGTATTATTTAATTGACCTGGGGAATAAGGAGTGGTAACCCCCAAAAAAAAACTCACTCTCTCTTTGTTTTTTACTTATAACACATATAGGAAGGCAATGTGGAGATTTTTCTTCAATGAGTCAAATTTGAACGGCGCAACGTACTAGAAGTACCTTAAGTGCCACTTGGTGCATAATACTGCATATTTTGCATTATTTTTGGCATGCCTGTTTTCAGCGCACTTCGAAGGATGTGCTGCTTTTGTAATGGGGCCCGACTTAGACTTGAAGACTCGCAACCGGCTCCACCAGAGGGGACGCCTAATAGGGATATGTATATAGAATTTGGTGTTTCTCCAATAATGTACAGCACGTTATGGCATAGATATACCCGCAAGGATCCTGAGTTAAGTTGGCCTATGCATGGGTCATTTGATATACGAATGATTGAGTATGTGGAGCGATGTATGTTTGAGCGGAAGTCTAGACGTGATATGTTTGAATGTGTGCGTATGTGGGAGAAAGAAGTGCGTGAATAAGCGAAGCGTGAGCAAGCCTTGATTGAGAAGGAGCAGTGAAAGAATGTGTATGAGAAAGCGCTGGAGTTGAGAAAGAAAGAAGCGAAAGAGTTGAAAGAGAGAGAGGAGAAAGAGCACAGATTGCAGGTATCTGGCCAATATCCTGTCCAACAACCTCTCTACCCTGTCCTCAATAACCCACCAGATGATTTTTTGTTATTAGATCGACCTCCACCTCCGTATGCCATTCCGTCCGCTCCGTCCGATGGTGGTGAGGATTCAGATTCAGATCAACGAAAGGTGCGGGACACTCGTTCTATGCTGTCCGCACAACGTGCAGCCGATATCAGACAAGCTGCTTGTAAAGCATTACGTAGCACTGATCCTGCTTCCGATCTCTTAGCTAGGATACAGGGATGGTCGGAAAGGGAGCAGATATATTACACTGAGACGTTTGCTTTAGAAGTCGTTGAATTATTTCGGAAATTCTTTCCAAATTTAGAATCTGATGATGTATCAGCTGATTGTAAGAACATGCGGGATGGTCTTTTTGTTTTCTCTCAGGTGGCTTACACGATTAGACGGTTGGTTAAATTACGAGCTGATGCGGTTCACTTGAAGGGGAAGAAAAAGCTCGCAGACGAAGCTGCGCAGAAATCTCAGACCGGAGGGTCGCATTCTTCTATCTTCGGAACAGATAAGCTAATGGCGGTTTATACAAAGCCCATGCGGGAAGCCGCGCCCTTGTATGTTCCTCCTAGAGGAGTGGGTGACAATGATGATAAAAGTTCTGTTGATGCAAAAGGTTATTTTATTTATAATTGGGTCTTTACTCCTTGGAATAGAGCGGATGTAATGGCCCTTAAAGCAGCATTACCCGATCCACGCAAAAATCCAGCCGCTTTCTATGAGGATGTTGAAGGCGCTATAAATTCCTGTACTATGACTTTGTGTGACATTGATTTATTTTTCGGGTTGATATTACCACCGGATATGTGGAGGACCGTTCGTAGAATTAACGATCGTGCTACTTTTGGCTCGGAATGGAAAGAATTAGAACAATTGGATGTGGAGAGGGAACCCGCTCAAAAGCCACATAAGTTAATATTAGATCTCCCTGCAGCTATATCAACTAAGCTTAAAACAGTTATTCCCCCTGAAAGGATAGATTGGACTGATTTAGCATCATGCAAACAAAAGGTAGATGAATTGGTTCCTGATTTCTTTACACGTTTTGAGGAAGCTTTTCACGATTTTAGCAGTCAGTCCTTGACAGATGATACAAGCACACATCATTTTGTCGATAAATATGTTACAAATCTGTTACCAGGGATAGCTAGCCATTTAAAAGTCAGTGAAAGTTCTTGGACTACATCTTCTCCAGCATCTGTTTTAACGATGCCTCAGTATTATGAGCGTCAAGAATTAGAAGCGAAAGGTAATGAAGACAAGAAATCTAAAGATCTGAAAATGAAGGTTATGTTAGCTCAAGTTTATGGTCCAGTCTCTAGAGGTTCTGATAGAGGCGGATGCGGATCTTTTAATCCCCCTATACTCGTTCGAATTTGTCTATTAATCAATGTGCGTATTGTAAGCAATTTGGCCACTGGATGGACGATTGTCCAGTGTTGCGTGCTCAACAGGGTTCGTGAAGTCAGGGACAAATGATCGTGCTCGATTCGACACCAATGTACAAACACAGGATAGGTTTAACACTTTTGATAGACGAAATCAGTATCAAATGTCTGATTATGTGCAGCCTGACCTTTACAATTCTGTTCATGCATAGGATTGCCTAGGATGGGGTAAGGAATCAGTTGAAGTTCCAGTAGATCAGAAGGGTCCTTATGTTACAGCACATGTTTTGGGTTCTATTGATCGGTTTCTGGTCGATACAGGAGCTACTCATAGCGCTTTATCTAAACAATTGGTTCTAAGGGCTCCCCAGTCTGGTGTAACCATTACTTCGATAGGTTTCGATGGAACACCTTCCCTTAGCCCACTGTCACAACCACTTGCATTCCATGTTGATAAATTTAGTGCTCCATGTCTATTTTTGCTTTCTCCAAACACACCCAGACAATATTGTGGGTCTCGACATCCTCAAGTATTTCAGAGCCACAATACGATGCTCTCCTGACAGAGTGCGTGTCATTTTAAAGGATAATCACTCTGTGCCTGAGAGAGCTTGTCTTGTTAAAGAGGATATTGCATTAGCTTCACTTCTTGAAACTTTGTGGGCTACCTCAGACACTGATGTGGGCCAAATGGTTATCCCACCGGTACACATTATTGTCAAGGAGGGAGCTGTTTTACCACGTTTGCCTCAATACAGAATTTCACAGGAGGGTGAGGAAGCACTCATACGAATTGTACATGATCTCATTCAAGTTGGGGTTGTTGAGGAAGTTCCATTTAACGTTTGTAACAGCCCGATTTTCCCAATTTTGAAAAAAGATACTGATACTAGAGTTTACAGGTTCCTTATAGACCTTAGAGAGGTGAACAAGATCGTAGTACCACAATACCCTGTGGTTTCTGATATTACAACACTCCTTACTTTGGTTCCTCCAACAGCAACCACGTTTTCTGTTATAGACTTGAAGAAGGCTTTCTTTTCAATCCCTATTCATCCTGTTAGCTGATATTTGTTCGGTTTCACTTTGAATAATTGATCGTATAGATTTTGTAGAGTTCCTCAAGGCTATACAGAGAGTCCGAGTATTTACTGTCAAGCATTGAAAAGAGAGCTTGATTCCTTTGCTTTGCCTGAAGGTGTGGCTGTCATACAATATGTTGATGACATCTTGTTGGCAGCTGATACCCCTGAACAATGTGAAACGTGTACTCTGTCTTTGCTTTCCTTTCTTGCTTCACATCATCATAAAGTGTCACGAAAGAAATTACAATATTGTAGACCAAAGGCAACCTACTTAGGTCACCTTTTGTCTAAGGAGGGACGTGCATTGACATCAGATCGCATACAAGCAATTTTAGACACACCAGTACCTTCGACAAAGAAAGAAGTGCGTGCATTTCTTGGTCTTACTTCTTTTTGTAGACAATGGATTTTGGGGTTTTCCTACATTGTTAAACGTTTGCTAGCAACCCCGTTGACAAAAGACACTCCAATACCCCTTCCATGGACAGATGAATGTGAAACTGCTTTTCGGCAGTTACGACAAGCCCTTTGTTCAGCACCAGTGTTAGGTACGCCAGATTACACGAAGCCTTTTACACTGTACGTGCATGAGAAAGATGGATGCGCGTTGTCAGTTTTAGTTCAGTTACATGGTGATAAGCAACGTCCCTGTGCTTATTTTTCAACAGTCCTTGATCCTGTTGCCCGAGCGTTGCCTGGGTGTTTTCGCTCAGTTGCAGCAACAGCTGTGTCAATACGACAGAGTGAAGGAATAGTTTTGTCACATAAGCTGTTAGTGTTGGTGCCCCATGCTGTTGATGCCCTTTTAAATCAGACAAAAGACGCAGCACTTAACTAGCGCTCGTCTGACAGGATGTGAACTGACATTGCTAGCTCCTCACATTACATGTGCAGCTTTAAACTCAGCTACTTTGTTGCCATATCCGGCGACTCAGCCTCAGTCACAAGAAACACATGATTGTATGTTCTTGACTGAGGAACAGACAAAGGGTCGCATTGATTTGCAAGATACGCCCCTTCCAGATGTGGATGGTGAATTGTGGGTTGATGGATCCTGTTTGAAATTACAAGATGGTACAACCTCAGCCGCGTATGCAATTACCACGCTTGAGACAATAGTGGAGACAGCTCGCATACCACAGAAATCGGCTCAAGCTGCTGAATTGATAGCCTTGACACGAGCATGTGAGCTTAGTGCTGATCTATGTGTGAATATTTATACAGATAGCCGCTATGCTTTTGGAGTAGCGCATGATTTTGGCCTACTCTGGAAGGAAAGAGGCTTTCTTACATCTCACGGAATGTAGATAATGCACAGAGATTTAGTACATAATCTTTTGACTGCATTGACATACCCAAAGAAAATAGCTATTGTGAAGTGTAGTGTGCATACTAAAAGTGATAGATAAGATTGGACAAGGGAATGCCTTTGCAGATCACGTGGCACGTCAGACTGCAAAGCAGAGAAGCACTACTTCTATGTATGTAGTGAAGTCACAAGCTGAGCGTTGGCATGATGCTAGGCAAGAAGTACGAGAGATACAGGAACCTGCTTCTGTAAAGGAACGTGAACAATGGTCTGAAGAGGGAGAGTTGGATGATGAAGGTTGTTGGCGAAATAAGCAGATGGATAGATGGAAGCTGCCTATAGCCTTTGTGCAACCTATGGTTCAAATGGCACATGGGCTAGCACATGTTGGAGCTTCAGCAATAACAAGATTGCTTACACAAGTTTGGGAGCATACAGAAAATGCTAGCACAGTTGAGAGAGTAGTGCAGTCCTGTTTGATCTGTTTACAATATAATCCTGGAAAAGGGACACAAACTCTAGCTGGAGGATTTGCTACACCAACTGCACCTTTCGAAGTCTTGCAAATGGACTATATCCAACTTGAGCGTTGTAATAATTTGAAGTATGTGTTAGTGGTGGTCTGTGCCTTGAGTAAATGGATCGAGGCATACCCCACGAACGACAATACTGCTATTACTACTGCAAAGGTGTTGTTGAAGGAATTCTTCCAGAGATTTGGTGTTTGCAAATTCTTATGGAATGATTACGGACCTCATTTTGTTGGGGAGGTTATCAAACATGTCCTGAAAGGATTAGGAATTAAACAGAAATTTCATGCAGTGTTCCATCCACAATCAGCAGGATTGGTGGAAAGGTATAACGCTACCCCCAAGTTGAAAATAGCGAAGATTCAGGCTTCCACATCTTTGACTTGGCCGGGTGCGTTGCCTCTGGCATTGTTGTCTATTAGATAAGTGCCACATTCTCGAACAGGCCTCACTCCCTACGAAACGGTATTTGGGAGGCCCATGAATATTTGGGAAGTTCCAAAACCGAGTTCTGTGTATGATGTACCTTGTGTCTTAATGAATGACTATTTGGCACAATTAACATGTTCGAGAAGCACTCCCCAACAGATCTACAGGTGATGGCCATGCACTCCGACCTGGGGATTTCATGATGGTGAAGGTATTTGAGATGTCAAGCAGCTTGGAGCCGAGGTGGCGTGGACCAGAACAGGTTCTCCTTGCCACAAAAACAGCAGTTAGAGTCACAAACAATAAAAATTGGGTGCATAATACCCATTGTCGCAAGGTATTGTCGACCTTGGTGGAACCTACTGTGCTGACCGATCATCGAGAGATCCTGACTACGGAGAAAGGCCACGCTGTATCACCTGACGAATCTGCGGAGTGCTTCCCGGACTAGACAATACATGGAGCATCGTGATACAACTTGAGGCCGAGAAAAGAATCTACAGTTTTGAAAGAGAGAGGTTGAGCAACCACCCTGGGTAGTGGAAACGGAATGCTGATATGACAAGGGCGGTGGATCAGCCCTTCGTAGTGTAGTGACACCCGTCTTGATCTTTGGTGAAGAAACCAACGTCTACCCATGGGAGAAGAGCTCTTACGATTATTTTTTTGATTTTTTTTTGTTTTTGAGAGAGAATTGATTTTGTTGCTGAAATGAATAAACAAAGGAAAATATTAGGTGTTATAGGAGTTTTGTGCTGCTTTGACAATTATAGCAGTGATTACTTGGTCTGTTGAGGTGATGATTCCTGCTAGTGACTTGTTTGTTGTTACTACTCCAGTCCCAGAGGGGCACCAGCATTTCACTCGTCCATATCATGAGCAGAAACACCGTCAGTCTTTTCTCAATAACACTTTTGTTCAGATGCTTCACCACACCCATGACGCTACGAACACCACTAACTGTTGGGTATGTGGAATGATTCCAGCGCATCAAAGGAAAGGAGGAACGCCTTTTATTCCACTTCCTTTCTCGCACAATGGCTCTTGTCGAGCCTGGCACACCTTATTGTTCGCAACTAGGGAACCTGCAATAGGTGGACTTCTTTTCCGTTTGAATAAAGAGTGTTACCAGGACAAAGATGGGTATCCTCAAGCCAATGGAACTATATGGGAATGGGAGGAATACCGACCGGACAATTTCTCTATGCCATATGTTTTCGCCCACACAAGAGATTTTGCCAAAAGTGAACAATTTGTGATTACTGTTACAAAGACTAAAGCAGACTTATGTGTACAAAGCATTGGACATATCCCAGTTGGAGTCAGTGATTGTATTACTGTATTAAAAATAGATGGAATGAATAATAGTTCTTTTTTAGCTTCTCATAACACATATCTAGTATGTGGCAGTAATGGATACTATCGATTACCAGTTGGGTGGTAGGTGTATGTTATGTATCTTTCTTGTTACCCCCTGTTTTCTTGGCACCTGCATCGTATCATCGAGATTTTAAACTGCACAAAAATGTTTTATTAAATCGAAGCAAGAGGACTATAAGCACTGATGAAGTAGACCAAACAGATACTAGTCTACAGCAATATGTTGATTTCAATTTGGGTCTGTTCTCTTTTGTGGGCGCTGCACTGAATAGCAGGAAAGTGAGACGGTTAACTAGAGTTGTAGAAGCTGTCACTAATCAGACTGCTATAGCGCTAGGGAATATTACTGAAGAACTGCAAGTTGCTAGAATTGTAGCGCTCCAAAACAGGATGGATCTAGATGTGATGCTAGCAGATCGAGGAGGAGCATGTAAAATTATCGGTAGTAGTTGTTGTGTGTTTATCCCTGATAATTTGCCCTCAGTGTATGATGCAATTTTTAAACTGCATAAGATAGCTACAGACATTCACACAAAGAATGGCACTTGGTCTTTTACTGGATGGTTTTGGGCTCTAGTCTCTGCTTTGGGTTGGAAACGAATGGCTGTTCTATGTATCGCAATTGCAGTGATTTTCACCTGTTTTATGTGTATTCATGGTGGCCCAATGTTCTATGTGTATTACTGCCTGTATGCCAACCAGGAAGAATATTGTGAAAACGAAAGCACAACACATGTTAGATAAAGAAGTAGCTGACATGATCCAAATAAATATACAGGATGAATATTTAGATTATCCTAGAAGAGCGAATGTCTTCGGCTAATGCTGAAAGGGTCATCTGTTGTAATTTGACAGTGATTAGATTAAGCATTAGTAGAAGATATCTTAGTTCTAGCCGTTATCTTGACATTTAGCGGACTCCATTTTGTATTTACGGCAGCCATCTTGTCTGCTACATGCTGCCTCATGCCGACCATGTGCTTTGTCCTATCTTCCTGTCCACGGCGCTTGAAATCTGCCCGGCAACAAGTTATATTTAGCATCCCTCACTTTTGCGCATGTCAAGTAGGGTCCACATCTGTTAGTGATTAGTTCCAGATAGGAATGTGTTTGTCGACCCCCAAAACTGTTAGCTCCTCCCACTGATCGATTGTGCCTCTTGATATTACCTTCTATGTACATAAACTGTGCTCTTGTGTTTGTACCGCCTTCTTTTGAGCCCCTCTGCGGGTACAAATAAACCATGCTTTCTTGGCTCGTTGTGCTACTTCTTGCAATACCGAAGGGTACTGTTTGAACAGTAGCACCACCTCATGAGGTGTAATGAATGTTACTTTTTATATTCCAGTTTTTGTGCCAACTTCTTCCTATTGGTCTGAGGACATTGTGCAAAGAAGGGCGAACCCCTTGCACTAGTGGGTCTGGCTGAGGCCTGCTACAACAACCCGTGAGGGTATCCAGGTACTGTGAGTCATGCTGTTCGGGTGGAGTCAGTGGAACAATCAGGTCTTGAGTCCCTTTCTGAATTCCTGAGGAGAGGATGAGGTCTGGAGATGACTAACTGATTAAAAATGAAAGAAATATGATGGAAATCGAGAGGAGTATCCGAGCCCTGGAATTTTCTATTTCTTTTATGCAGAGTTTCTACTGTCCAGAAAACTATAATAGAAACTATTCAGCTGAAAAGGACAGAGTGGTGCAACTTTTGGAAAGAAAATATATGCACAATAATTTAAATTGTCAATTAAATCATTAAATAGGCAAATACATATTTGTGGAGCAATGTGGGAGACTTGGAAGCTTCCCAATCGCTTCTGGCACTTTACGGAAGCAATGCTCATGGCTCTCCTTGCAGCCATCTAATACCTTGCCTCTAAGCCTCTGCCTCTTGCTCTGTCACAACGTCAGCCCTACCCTAATCCCCTACATTGGAGGTGCCCAGGACCGCGACTGATTAGAGCAAACACAGCAGGTGGAGGATGCCAAGTTGTGGCTGCAAAGGGAGGACTTGCAATCAGCAGCCGAGAGAAAGGGTAAGGGAGAAGTAGAGCATAGTGCTTGGAGTTGCCCAACCCTATCCCACCTTGTCGAAATTGGTTGTTGCTGGTATGTGGAAGGCAGTGAGGCTGCCAGTAGTGGGGGTGCTACCCGTCCCTTGAGTGTGACAGTATTTAACCAATAGCTAACCTAGGGTCCAGGAGAACTTGAGAATCCAGCAAAAGTCCACAGAAGGTTCAGGAGTCATTACCCACATGCAATGCAGTGTTTGCACATTTGGGGCAGATTAAGACCCATGCCTTTTTTCAGCCCCTAGTGAGTCAATGACTAGTCACAGATGGACCAATACAGGTGGAGTTGAGTCCTGAGTGTGGTGGTTTTAGAATGGTGGAGGGATAGAGCACTGAGCAAGCATGGAAGTAGTCGGCCCAGGCACCGGTTTGGCTTGTGTCCGGTGCTTCCCTGGTGCTCCCCTGCCCGTTTGGTTTCCACTGTCCCCTTACATATGGAATCCAGTCAAGGTGAGATTTGCTGAACAAGCCCAGTTAACACCGAAGCACATTGGAATAATTTCTTGAATGTCAGCCTATCCTCACAAGTTAGCTGCCCCCATTGTATACCACCGATGAAAAACAAATACAAAAATTTGGTCATCTGAGCACCAAGGATCTGAAGCGCAACTAAAATGAAAAAGTTCATTAACTCGCAAGTCCATTCATGGCAATAAAAAAATGTAATCTAAAATTGAAGTCAAGGTGAAAGAGTTGAATGGTCCAACTCCAACCATCCTCAAACCGGCAGATGGTTTCCATCTTAAAACAGCACCAAGCATAGTGCACACTTGCCTAAGATCAGGATTGAAAATTCCAAAGAAAACCGGCATAGGGTCTGTTTCAGCAAAGGTGTGTAAGGTTCTGGACACATAACCTGAGGCGGAGCAAGTTGTACAAGTAGAGCAAGTAGCGCAACTCAAAATGAGAATCCACACAGTCTTGCACATGGCCTCCAAAACAGTTGTCCAACAGATTGATACCTGAGTAAATTAAATCAACATGAGCGGCGTTTGAGCAGACAGGTGTCGGATCTCCAATTGCACCCGATAGATCGATGTTTTCCTAGGTGTGTCTTCCATGGCTATAGGATGGCTATCGCATACGCTTTCACAGCACCATCACTGGTATTAGCCATATGCTTTGTGTAATGTAATTTACGGAACCTACCTCACTTAAAAGACATGAGCTTTGTACTTTTCTTTTTGATTAATCCATACTAATATAATAAAGAGAGAGCCCAAACCTTTGAGGCGGGTAATCTCAGGAACTACAGCACCAATCACAACACCCAATACAGCATTGCAAAGGGCAGTTGCAGGAGAAGGACATAGGCTATGCAGACGCCCACCATATACATTTAAAAGGTAAAAGAACCGTGCCAGCAAAGTAGTCCCTTGTGGGCGTATCTACGTTGGGCTGTGGGCGTGTGCTGGGGGCGTGACAAACACTGGGGGCGTGTGGTACGTTCTGCCCTTCATGCCATGTCTCATATCGTGTGCTAATCCCACCCGGCTCCCTTTAAATACCCCTGCACCCCATAATCATAACGCACCCTCACTCCTTAAAATACACCAACACCCTTAAACACTAACCCATCTTAACCCTATAAATATACCTGTACCCCAAAACCCAAACCTATCCTTAAACCCTAAAAATACCCCTGTACCCGAAAACCAAAACCTAGCCCTGAACCCTATAAATACCCCTATACCTCAAAACCCAAACCTACCCATGAACCCTAAAAATACCCCTGTAACCCAAAACCCAAACCTAACCCTGAACCCTAAAAATACCCCTGTAGCCCAAACCCCAAACCTACCCCTGAACCCTAAAATACCCCTGTACCCCAAAACCCAAACCTGGCCCTGAACCCTTAAAATACCCCTGTACCCCAAAACCCAAACCTAGCCATGAACCCTAAAAATACCCCTGTACCCAAAACCTAAACCTAGCCCTGAACCCTAAAAATAACCCTTTACCCAAAACCCAAACCTACCCCTGTACCCCAAAATCCAAACCTATCTCTGAACCCTAAAAATACCCCTGTACCCCAAAACCCAAACCTAGCCCTGAACCCTTAAAATACCCCTGTACCCCAAAACGCAAAGCTACCCCTGAAACCTAAAAATACCCCTATACCCCAAAAACCCAAACCTAGCCCTGAACCCTAAAAATACCCTTGTACCCCAAAACCCATACCTATCCCTAAAACCTAAAACTACCCCTGTATCCCATAACCCAAAACTATATCTGAACCCTTAAAATACCCAAACACCCCAAACCATATACCTCAGTACCCCAAAACACATACCCCTATACCCATACTTACCTTATCCGAACATTAAAAAAAAAACTTGCTTTTACCATTCATGCATTTACAACGAATTTCTTTGTAAATGTATGCGTGGTAAAAGCATATAAAATGTAATGCCATGCGTTATAATGGCATTGCGGACTTATGGTACTTTCGTAATGAAAGTATGCGGAGTGATGGTATGCAGAAAGAAAGTTGCGGAATAATGGGTGTTTACCCTCCCCCGGTAAGTACATTGGCGGCACGGCGGCCCACATCTCCAGCAACATACTCATATTTTTTCACCACCCATTTGAAAAATGCACAGGTCTCTCTCATTGATGGCCAGCACCGACATACACTTTTAGACACAACTCCTGCCACAAGTTCTAGAACTGCGAACTTTAGAGCTGGGGAGCTATGTTCGAATCTCGGCATCAGCTCACCATCCTGTGATTCCAGGTAAATCGCTTTGTCTCTCCGTGCCTACCACAAATTAATGTTTTCTTCTGTAATGTAAATTGTGCTCGTGCCATGTTGTCGAGTTCGCGCTATATAATATTGCAAGGAAAAATAAAGTAGGGAAACTCGAGTTCACACACTACTGAACGCGCACTCTTAAGTGCATCAGCAGTGCACTGTGAATCGGAGCGTTTCACAGGCCTGTCACAGATAAGGAATGCTATCTAAACGAAATCCTACAAAACAATATACTACTGGCTGGCAGCATCATACCCGGACAACGTCGGGACGGGCTGCTATTGTATGTATAATTGTATTTTGTTAATGGTTTATTTGGCATAATTTTCTCACATCAACCCTCTAACCGCTCTAAGAACTGATCTATTCCATGTTACATTCCAGAATTCAATTATGGATTTCTGAACTAAATAAAAACAAAACTTGACAATGAAAATGTTGAGGCAATTTGTTGAAATAATGGATCAAATTGTCATTTAATCGCATTCAGCGAACCATACCGCAGTGCTCAGAGGGTCGACACCTACATTTTAGGGATCGCTTTGCATTGGAATTAGATAACACTCCTATAGTTAGAGAGTGAAACCTCAGAAACACGCCACAACAATATTAAAACTTTTAACCAAATATAGCTTGTGCACAGTCTAAAACTTGAATATTCCTTACTTGACCTGACTACACCAGACAGTAGCACGGCGGATAACTTTAACTCAAACCATGGCCACTTACGAAGAAATTACGAGATTCACAGATACAAGAGCGGAAACCTTCGCATTCGCAGAGGATGATGCTTCAAAAATCTATGCATTGATTAATGAGGAAACCACTCCAATCACGAATAAACGCAGTAAAGAAAACAACATTTGCCATTTACTATATCTGACAAAGAGAGAAATAAATCAACGGCTACATGACAGCACCCTGATAAAATACCACCGGGCACAGAGAATTCTGCCGGGCACAGAGAATTCCGAGAGGTCTACGAGTTGCTCTAAAACCGCTGCTATCCAAAAACAATATCAAATTTGTCGAACGATGGTACACCATACTCAGCAAGTGTTCCCTGGATTTAATCCTCCTAATCATAGAAGGACTCTCTAAAGTCCTTGAAGAGTTAAATAAAGAAATAGCACAATCTAAGACGGAATTACAAGAAATCATGGAACAGGATGAATGGAAGAAAACACTGGATGAAATAAACATACAACTTGACACATACACAGAAGAAGCCTGGAAGAGGACGGGACGGGGCTACCCTCTTTCGCCTACAAATTAAGGTTAGTGTATCCAAATTCCATCTTGAACCCCGCTGGATTGGCAATTATAATACCAACCATTTAGAAAAGCCACTTCTGTGCTAGACTCTGCTATGGCTACCATTAAGGAACCGAAGGGGAGGAAGTCCAATATAGGTGGTTCTCTTGTGGGTAGCTTGGATCATTTTATCAAGAGGGCATCATCTGTGCTCTCCCGGGAAATTGAACTAACTGAGAAAAGGCTGTCCTTGGATTCTGTTTTTGATAAATGTTCCTCTCTGGGTCAACTATCGCTTCCTGTGTCCCCAAACAATCAATCGGGGACTGCTATCAGTCTAATGAGAGCTAGCAGTGAGTTGGGAAATCCACCACAAGGTAGTGAAGATCGGCGTACCTCACTAGACGCCACGAACGTTGCACCAACTAGCACAACCACGCTTGTCCTCAATTTTGATGACTTGGGTCCGTTAAACTTAAGGCCAAAAACAAGATCTAAACAGAAATCTAAACCTGAGGCCATAAAGGTGGCAGCAGACCCAGTTGTGAAAAGGAAACGGGGGACGTCCCTCTAACAAGCAAGAAAGTGAAGATGCAAAAAAAGAATAATGCGGGCGAGGGACCAAGCACAAGATCCTTAAACACCACAGCCACAAGCCCACAGATTATTCAATCGGCAATTGCTGTAACGAACTTCAGTGAAGTGGATCCTACAGAGCTAGGAACCGCTTTTTGGACGAAACTGGAACTTATTTTTACAAAGACTTGTCTCCCTATATACGACAGACTCACCCTGATTGAAAATAGACTTTTTCATCTAGAGTCGCGGTTTGATTCTGCCCAGGCACAGGTAGATCTACATGCTATAGAGGGTGATGGCACTCGTGACGGGGTGCATCAATGGTAACGGAGAAGGCAATTCTAAAAATCCGCCCACTAGCAATAATACACTTGCTGCTTCTCCTTTGGTGGTAAACAACAATCCTCCCCCCAATGTTAACTCACTACCAATAAGGGAAAGCAATGCAGATAACAGCAATGTTTTACCTAGTGTCTGGGATAGTGATAGACTGTGTAGACCAACAATCCCAAGCCAGTAGAAACATTTCTGAAGACGGGCTCGAAAAAGCCCTACCCTGCATTGATCTCCCCCCAGAGTCTTTACCATATGTGGTGGTGCTTGCAGGGGTTCCAGCTCTAGGTCAGGGGAAAAATGAGGAATACACTGAACTTAAAAACAAACGTATACATTGGCTTAGTCTTAATAGGCCTCTTCCCCCACAGGTCTCCGGTGAAATAATGTTTGCAAGATGAGTTGACTGGGTAGGGACAAGACAAAAAACCATTGCGGGTAACTGTGTGATAATTAACTTTAGGAACATCTGTGCTGTGGACTATATCTGTAATGGGGCTCCAGTTCGGTCTGAAATAAAAATTCAACCCCTAAATCTATCTTTTTTTTATCCTGCTCCCCAGTTGGGTCCTAAACGTAATAGAGGCGGGCAGTCCTGGGGGGCACGGAATATGCTATCTTACAGAGATCAAGAGGGGGCAATGAACTGGAACAACCGTATCCACCCACCCCTTTACTCTCATTGTTTCCTCAAAGTAATAGGTATAGCATGCTAGACCAAGTGGATTGGCGCCCCGAGAGCCAGCGGTCCCCATCCTCAATAGCTAATGATCCAGGCCCCGAAGTAGAGAGAGTGGGGAGAAATGTTGATGCTAACACTCTCTATGCTTCACTTACTCCCCAACGAAAGGGTGCAGGCGGTAGGGTGTTAACTGGGGCTAAAGTGGGGCAGATCAAGGGGAGGGATCATGTAGCTGCAGATTTAGGTGCCCTATCTCTCAAGTTACAGGAGGAGGCAGGGGGTCCTACTGGTGAGTTGTTAATAGATGGGGACAAAGAGAGAATGCAAGAGACCGAGGGGCCAACATGTCTCAGTGGGGCAGATTGCGGTGAACATAGCCCAATGGAAGATTTAGATCCAATTAGCACTAGGGCAATGGATGGTAGTATTAAAATCTTGTCGTGGAACCTGGCAGGGATTAGAAATAAATTATCTTTGCCTGAGTGGGGGCTTTTCATAGAAAAACATGATATCTGCTTGATGCAGGAAACGTGGGTTTTGGAGGAGACTGCGAGGGCTGGCTTAGCCACTTTCAATATTTAGGCCATAACAACGGGGTAGGGGCAGGCCCTCGGGGGGCCTAACGACATGGGAGGGCACGCATTTGGGTGCCAAAGCAGTTATTATCTCAACTAAATCACCCGATGTCCAATGTGTCCTTCTAACGCTCCCAGACTCCACTCAGATTGCCCTATTAAACATCTATTCCAGGCCTACTCGGAAGGGGCAAGAATCGGGTACTATCGACATACTAAGGCAGTTTATCCTGACCCTCGATCCAACAGTAGCCCTATTAGTTGGCGGGGATTTTAATTGCCAATTTGAACCCCTTAGTAGCTTAGATATGGGTGGACTAGCTGATGAGGATAAGTACTGGCGTATTCCTGAGCCACTAATACCCCCTGCCAGGGCATGGACCCCGCTGGTCCTCCAAATGAAATCGCTTTCCCTTACAGCGTCCTTGCGGGCGTGTAATGGCAGGGTAGAACCAGATAGACCGGGCTTCAACATTGCTTATATAATGGTTGAAACCAGACATTGGGATAGGGTCCTGGATTTTAGGGTTCATCCGCGGAATGACAGTGACCATAATGCTCTGGTCCTGACATTGAAACCCGGGAGTTTTGGGTTGTCTAACCCCGCCCCTGATTCTAATGCTGCTCAACCCCCTCTCCTGCTACCTCACAACAGACGGAGAGTCAAATGGCCAAATTTCCATGGCTCCCCGACTAAACTTGCAGGAATATACCAGCTAGCATTACGGCAGCTGATAGAAATGGGGGAGATGGGAGAAAAGGAACCAGACCAAGACTCGCTGACCAGGACTTTGGAAACCCATAAGCAGTAGGTTGCTAAACTGTCTGATGTGTTCTACCCTTATGCCAGCAAGAAGGCAACCCACCCTTGGTACGAAGCATCCTGTCGGAAAGCAAAAAAAGATTTGCTAGCCGCAATAAAAGAAAAGGATAGAAGCGCCATTAAGCAATGTCAGCTTAAGTATAAGCAGGGTATTAGAGGGTAAAAGAAAGATTGGGAGGCAAATAGATGGGATGAACTTAGATCTGCACTTTCACATAAGGATTCCAAGACATTTTGGGCCATTGCTCGCTCAGGGGCGCGTGATGGTGGATTAGCGCCTGTATCGAAACAACGACCCACCACCACCAGCAACAGACCGCCCGCAGAAGCTGGAACAAGATCACAGCAGACCAGCTCGCCACCTCCCTGAGCCAGCACCCTCCTGCCAGCTCAGCGAACCCCAGCCAGGCCGCCGACAACCTCACGAAGTGGATCAGCAACTGCGCGGACGAACTCGCCCCGCTGAGGACCCCGCCCAGCAGACCCGGCAGCAAGAAAGCCCCATGGTTCACCGACGAACTCAAGAGCTCCAAGAAGAACTGCCGAGCCCTCGAGAAAGTCTGGAGAAGGGAACCGACACCGGACAACAGGACCTCCTTCAAACTTGCCACCCGGAAACACCACCAGCTGATCCGCGCCGCCAAGAAAACAGCATTCAAGGACCGGTTGGACAACAACGCACACAACTGCAAGGAACTCTTCAACATCGTCAAAGAGCTTTCCAACCCCAGCGCAGGAAACAACGACATCACCCCATCGCAAGACCTCTGCAACTCCCTGGCCTCATACTTCCACAACAAGATCGCAGACATACACAACAGCTTCAACAACCAACCAACGCACACCATGACCGAACAACCACCCCCCACCACCACCCTCCACGCCTGGACCCCGATCAGCACCGAAGACACCATCCGCACGATGAACTCCATCCACTCCGGATCACCGACCGACCCCTGCCCTCACCACGTCTTCAACAAAGCCGACGCTGTCATCGCACCCCACCTGCGAGACATCATCAACACATCCCTCGACACCACCATCTTCCCCGAGAGCTGGAAACACGCCGAACTCAGCGCCCTACTCAAGAAACCAACAGCGGACCCCACCGACCTCAAGAATTACCGCCCCATCTCGCTCCTCCCGTTTCCAGCCAAAGTCATCGAGAAGACCGTCAACAAGCAGATGGCCGCTTTCCTCGAGACGAACGGATCCCTCGACCCCTCACAGTCCGGCTTCCGAGCCAACCACAGCACCGAGACCGCCCTCATCGCCGCCACCGACGACATCCGAGCCCTGATGGACAATGGAGAAACAGCGGCCCTCATCCTCCTAGACCTCTCCGCGGCATTCGACACGGTCTGCCACCGCACCCTAGTACGGCGCCTCAGCAACGTCGGAATCCAGGACAAGGCGCTGGAATGGATCACCTCCTTCCTCGACGGGAGAACACAGAGAGTCCGCCTACCACCGTACAAGTCAGAGGCCACCGAAGTCATCTGCGGCGTCCCCCAAGGATCATCTCTGAGCCCCACCCTCTTCAACGTCTACATGAGCCCCCTCGCGGCCATCGTACGCAAACACAACCTCAGCATAATCTCCTACGCCGACGACACCCAGCTGATCCTCTCCCTGACCAACAACCCCGCCGCCGCCAGAGCCAACCTGCACGAAGGGATGAAAGAGGTAGCCGAGTGGATGACGACCAGCCGCCTGAAACTGAACTCGGACAAGACGGAGGTCCTCATCCTGGGCTCCTCTCCCTCCGCCTGGGACGACTCCTGGTGGCCTCCCGCCCTGGGCACCGCACCCAAACCGACAGACCATGCACGCAACCTGGGCTTCATCCTGGACTCCTCCCTCTCCATGACCAGGCAAGTCAACAACGTCTCCTCGGCATGCTTCAACATCCTACGCATGCTACGGAAGATCTTCTGGTGGATCCCCACCGAGACCAGGAAGACCGTCACCCAGGCCCTCGTCACCAGCCGACTGGACTACGGCAACGCCCTCTACGCCGGGACCACCGCTAAGCTCCAGAAGAGACTCCAGCGGATCCAGAACGCCTCAGCCAGACTCATCCTCGACATCCCACGAACCAGCCACATCTCCGGACATCTGCGAGACCTTCACTGGCTCCCCGTCAACAAAAGAATCACCTTCCGCCTCCTCACCCACGCACACAAAGCCCTACACGACCAAGGCCCGAGCTACCTCAACAGCCGAGTCAACTTCTACGCTCCCAAACGCCACCTCCGATCAGCCAACCACGCCCTCGCCGCCGTCCCCCGCATCCGAAGAGCGACTACAGGAGGAAGGTCCTTCTCCCACCTGGCCGCCAAGACCTGGAACTCCCTCCCGACCGACCTGCGCCTGACCCAAGACCACCTCTCCTTCAGGAAGAAGCTGAAGACCTGGCTGTTCGAGCAGTAGCGGCTCCCCCCCCCCCCCAGCGCCTTGAGACCCCACGGGTATGTAGCGCGCTTTATAAGTGTCACTGATTGATTGATTGATTGATATCGAACATAGCATCTGTGGTCTGGTAATCCCATTTTGGAGCACTTTATGCTAATCCTGCTGAATAGGCCTCCTTGATCCCTACCCCCGGGCCCCTCCATGAGTATCGATTGGAGGGGCCATCTGCGATGGGTGAGGTTGAAGAGACCCCCTTGCTCTTTACCCCAGGACCACTCCATGAGCATCGATTGGAGGGGTATTTGGACATTGCGATGGGTGAGGTTGAAGAGACCCCCTTCTTCTCTACCCCAGGACCCCTTCATGAGTATCGATTGGAGGGGACATCGGACTCTGTGATGGGTGAGGCTGAAGAGACCCCCTTGCTTTCTACCCCAGGACCCCTCCATGAGCATCGACTGAGGGGTGTTTGGATATTGCGCTGGGTAGGGATGTAGTGGCCTTCTTGCATGCTACTCCAGGAACCCTCCATGAGTACCAACTGGCTGGGCCCTTGGGCATCACGCTTACTGAGGTTGAAACCACAATAGCTAAACTTTTACATAACAAGGCGCCTGGCTTAGATAAGTTGCCTGGGGATCTATTTCGGTCTCAACCGAAAATTTGGGCACCATATTTGGTTGTTTTATTTATTGCAATACTTAAGGGGATTGACCCACCAGATACCTGGCTTGGAGCAGAGATTGTCCCTATCCACAAAAAAGGCTGTCCCCTAACCCCATCTAACTATAGGCCCATCTGCTTGATAGACACCACACAAAAACTGATGGGCAGGATCATCTTAGACAGAATTCAGTGCTGGATAGAGGAAAATGAGATATTGACTACACTCCAGGCTGGGTTCAGGATGGGTATTTCTACCGTAGACCAAATATCTAGGCTCCAGGTACTATTCTGGAAAACGGTGAGAGTGGAGGGTGACAGCCTCTACCTCATTTTTGTTAACCTACGGGCCGCATTTGATCTAGTGGAGAGGAAAAAGTTGTGGAGAGTATTAACGGATCTGGGCCTACCTGCCTACTTGCTGAACATCTTGATTAGACTCCACATCGGCAATTATGCCCAAGTCAGATGTGGGAGACATAGTGAACTTTCGGCTCGCTTCCCCGTGGAGAAGGGGGTACGCCAGGGGTGCGTCCAGGCCCCAACCTTATTTTGTCTCTATATAAACGGGCTGGTAGACCATCTGCTTAAAGTAAAAGATAACGATGCTCCGAGGCTGGCGTCCTATTGGGTGCCCGCTTTGATGTTTGCGGATGACACTCTGTTGTTGTCCAAAACATCAACGGGCATCCAACGCACCCTGGATGGTTTTGCAGCTTTTTGTGCCTTGCGTGGGCTAGAGATAAATTTAGACAAGACGAAGTTCAAGATTTTTAACCCTCCCAAACAGACCAGCCCGAATCCACTTTTGAACAGTACTCCTCTGGAAAGAGTTAAGACATTTGAGTACCTAGGTATTACTTTAACAGAAAACTTTGATTGGGGCTTTCAGATAGCAAAGGCAGCCCTTAGGCTATCTCAAGTGTTGGGAGAAATTGGTAAAGTCCACAGACTCTCAGACTTTAAGCCAGCAGGCCCGGTCGTAGAAATGTATAGATTTCAGGCCAGAATGGCCTCTATCTACGGGGCAGAATTATGGGGACATCAACGAATAATCAGGTTTACAATGGTAGGACATGCCTTTATGAGGAATTTATTGGGTCTACCAGTCAGCCCACCGCTCATTCCCCTACGTTTGGACCTGGGATTAGATCTATAGAGGAGGTAGTAGCAGCACGGCCAATGCTTTATTGGAAAAGACCATGGTCAGTGCCTGAATTGGCTGCCTATAAAGAAGAATTTCTAGTAGTGTGGGCTTCTCTAAAAACTAAGAACATTCCGTGGCTTTTACACATCAGGGCACTTAGCAATCAGATTGGCCAACCTCAGCTGTGGGATAATCCCGAAGAAAGTTGCCCCGGGATAACTAAAGCTGAGCTGTTATGCCATTTTAGGTACCAGAATTCATTGTCCTTACAGAGGTGTACTTCCGTGGAAAGACTGACGGTAGAGTTCCTCCAAGTAAATATTGAATCTAGAATGGAGGACTTCTTGGATGTGATTTATCCTCCACTTGCGAAGAAACTCTACATGCAGCTAAGGACCGGTAGGTTCCCACTTAGGGTATTTACCTCTAAATGGGCTAATACAGAGAATATTATGTGCCCGGCATGTAATTACGAGCAAGAAGATTCACCCCACGTTTTATTCTTTTGCCCAGCTTATCAGACAACAAGGAAATATTGGTTGATCCCACTTTGTAGGAACTTAGGCTTCAGTCAATGTGCCCAAGCTTGTAGGGTCCTATGGTACAACACCCACCCCCCTATTGTTTTTGCTGTCTCACGGTTTCTACTTGGTATGCGGTGCAGACGGAAAAGTTTTTTATAACTACAGTTTAAATGTATTCATTTTACTTTGTATATCCTGATAACTACCAAGGTTTAATCCATTTTAGATTCAAATTTTACAGGAATTACTATTTATTGTTTTATTTATTCTGTGCTCGTATGTATGTATTTTATCTGCACTTTTATGGTCTGTGTTGACCGAAATAAAGTTATCAATGATGATTATAAGATCGGGGAGGTCTACACATGGGCCGAAGTGTATGCGAAGAGGAGACAAAATAAACCATACAACACCAATACAGAAACAGAAACATCGTCCTCTGAGAGTGAATCAAGATCGGCCCCACAAAAGAAGCCAATGGATGAATCATCTGCTTCATCTTCCGCTCAAACTACCACAAATGTGTCTTTTTTAGAATCAGGTCAAAGAGACAACGGAGACCCTGGAGGGGCAAAAAACATCAAACAACCATCTACCCAGATGAAAGCTTCAACCCAGGGACCCAAATGCAACAGAAAGAAGAACTGAATACAAATCAGTTGGTCATCAACATATCTTCATACAAACTTTCGCCATTGGAAATTAAAACCTTACAAAGAGGGACATCATTTGTGCCAACACATCACACAAACAAATTGGAGCTAGATGTGAGTGCATTTTATATTAATGCAGAATTTGAGATTGCGCCATTTTTTTGAAAATGTGATACAGAAAACAGATAAAACTGAAGATAATCAACTCAAAAATTTAAGAATGAGCAGTTCCTACCAAGCTCCAGTAACCCACAAAACGCTTGAAATTTTTGAAATTTAATTAAAAATGACATCGATAAATTAAATTTCAGATCAAGAAACAAATTACAAAATCTTTCAAAAAAAGAATTCAACATCTTAAAGAAAATATCAAATAACAAAAACATCATCTGCCAAAGAGCGGATAAAGGAGGAGCACTAGTATTAATGGATAGAACCTTTTACAAAAGCCAAGTTAATGATCATGTAAAAGACAAATAGACATACATGGCCCTTGGACACAATCCAACAGAAACATTTCAAAAAGACTTACAACACATTCTCAACAAAGCTCAAGACGAAGGGATCATTACTGGTAAAACCAAGAAATACCTAAGCCAATTATATCCACGGACACCAACCTTATATATGCTCCCCAAAATTCACAAAGACCTTAAACACCCACCTATGTGACCAATAGTGGCAACAAGAGGGAGTTTCCATGACCCAATAGGAAAATTCCTTGATGCACATTTACAAGAGTTGGTTCAATCCACTCGAACATATGTTAAAGACACAACTGATTTCCTAAATAAGTTAGCACACATCGAGCTACCTGATAACAATGAAACATGGCTATGTACCATTGGCATCAAATCTTTATATACCTCTTTCCCTCATAATTTAGGGATGGAGCTGTTGAAGAAATAGTACTAACATCAAACATGGATAAAGGCTTTCAAATTTTTTTAATGGAACTACTATCCTTCACACTATATCAAAGTTACTTTAGTTGGGAAGAAGAGTATTATCTACAACTAACTGGCACTTCAAAGAGCAACTGTGCCGCTCCAGTATACGCAAACACCTTTATGAACGCATTTGAAAATAAATTCATTCTCAGCCGAGAAAATTGGCAACAAGATTTATTGATGACATCTTTGTCCTATGGCATGGTCAATTGGAAGAATTGAACACAGCATTAGAAGAACTAAACACAATTAATGATCAGATCCAATTCACCCACCAGACATGCAACACCTCCATCTCATACCTGGATAAAAGAGCACAAGATCGTAACTATTATTTTTAAAAAACACACAAATCGCAATAATCTCTTACATTACAAGAGTTTTCATCAACTACCTATAAAAAATCATCTACCTCTTTCACAACTTTACAGAATCAAAACATTAACATCAGAAGAAACAGAACTGCAAAATCAGATTGAAACAATGGTGACCAGATTTAAAGAACGTGGATATCCAGAAAAGATATTGCAGGAAGCAATAACCAAATGTGCGCAAAAAAATCGCAATGACTTGTTACAACACACAATCAAATCAGAACAATCAAGGATAGTTGTTGTATCCAAATTCTCCACTTTAAGCCACCAATATAAAAGGATCATCAACAAACATTGGTCAATATTAGCAGATGAGCCAAATTTCAATGGGATTTTCAACAATTGACCAATATTTGCACATACTAACAGCCGTAACATCCAGGAAATTCTTTAATCAACCAACACACCTGAGAGCATCGAATACAAGGGGACGATACCTTGTCACAACTGAGACAACTGCAACAACATAATCAAAGGGAACACAATTAATCACCCATTAAGAGGGACACCCATCAAATTACAAGTGACAGCCACTTGTGACACCTCAAACGTGATGTACTTGCTTAAATGCCCTTGCGGTCTAGTTTATGTGGGCAAACCAAGTCGAAAGATTAAAACTCGTATACTGGAACATAAAAGCAATATAAGAACCAAAAACATGAAATCTTCAGTTGCAACCCATTTCAATGAAAGAGCTCATAATAGCACAATTATAATTCACTATTTTGGAGATAATCAAGAAATCTGATGACAAAGACAATAACAAAATTTTGTTACAGAAAGAGAACAGCTGGACATATAAAATGGGCTCTATGAAGCCAAAAGGACTCTTTGACCGTTTAGAATTTGCCTGTTATTTATAATGTTATTTATTATGTTACAGTTAATTTTTTTCATGCTAACTCTCATTTTCAACTGTAGTCGAATGTAATCGACATAGTAGACTCTGCCTTTATAACAACAGAGTGATATATACCACTAACATATCTAATTTAGGTTGAACTGCATCACCGCCCATACGCTATCATAGCGTTTGAGTTTTATAAATAACAACATATTTAAAGATGGCCCCCATGTTTTCTGACGTAAACACGCGACTGAGAGTCCATCTTTCATGTTAACTATCCTCAATTAAACGGTTCCAAAAACACGCTACAGCATTCGAACATTCAATGCAACCGAAGCCGAACATGAGAAAACTGAATAGGAGGTAAGCTTTAACGGAGCATTATCTTAGAGAATCCGAAGGCTTAGAACACAGTATTTAGCGCGCACGCACAATTTAACAGCTTCTAAAGTAAATGCACAAAAAGCTGATTTAAGGATACTAAGAAAGAGTGTACTTTTAAAAACTAATGTGGATAAAGTAATCAGATACAAACCAGTGAGATAAACATGTTGATACGATTTGAGCTATATCGAAGACAGAATAAGACAGATTCATAACCAATACGGAGCCGTTGTCAATTAGAGTTCTTTATTGACAAACAAACACTATTTAGATAACATGCAGTTTATCTATTACACTAGTGTTTCAACATGAGCACAGAGCCTTGATATAGATAACACATAATGGATACAAATACCCTCTAGCTTGATCAGAACATGTAAATCGTTAAACAATGCTAGAAACTATGACAACAGGTTTTATAATGATGTAATGTCCATGGAGTGGTTACTCATTTTTGTTTATAAAATTTTGATTTAACCTAGATTTCCCTGAAGAAGTGCACATGACGTACACGAAATGCATTGGGATTTGATCTCTAATCAGTGTGATAAACTTTGGAATTATGCAAATTATAAAATCAACATGGCTGAATGAATATGAAATTCAATCATGGATTTATAAACTAAATAAAAACAAAAGTTGACAATGAAAATGGTGAGACAATTTGTTGGCATAATGGATCAAATTGTCATTTAATCGCATTCAGCGAACCATACCGCAGTGCTCAGGGGGTCGACACCAACATTTTAGTGATCGCTTCACATTCCAGAATGTGCAAAGTGGTTGCATTGTCATATTTTTTGTTTCACTATACGTGATGACTCTGTAATGTTTTGTCTTTTTACATTTGAATTTTCAATAAAAAATGTAAAAAACATTTTTTTTTTCAAACATGAGCGCCATTTGGCAAACCAGCCCCCGAGGATCCAAAAAGGGAATGGCATAGCTGTACGCCAACTCCAACTCTAAAATCCAAGAAAGCCAGAGATCTACAGCCCAGCATACATCAAACTGAGCCCAGGCATCGCACAGCCATACACAACTAGACAGGCACTTGCTTTAGGCTGATTCTTTCCTGGAACCAACAACCAGCAAAACATGCACCATAGGTGCATGGAGTGAGAAGATTGGGCCACCAAACACTGAAAAATCTTAAGACACATAAATGTTGGCCTCTGTTATTGTCAACAATATACACAATTGATCAATCTTTAAAATATCATTCAGAGAAGCATGAGGTCCAAGTTGATCTACTAAATACTCTAGTGCTGATTGTTTCAAAAAAGCCACAGCATCCCCGCTGAGTAGCAACTCCAAAGAAGGAGAGCTTTTGGTCCATCCTTACAGCTCCTTGTTAACAAAAGAGGAGCCCTTGAAAGCATGTCCTTACATAGATCAATTAACTACACCAGGTCAATTGCAACCAACCTCTGGATAGTTCAAGTGTCTCAATATTTTAAATACTCCAAAAGAGCCTGTAAACTGGTCCCATACAGTGGCTCATCAACTATGTCTGGTCTATTAACAATGTGCATAGCTGAAATCCATACATAACCGGCCCTTGGGTGCCTTGAAGGCTCTAATAGCTCAATTACTTGAAATTCTCCACCACGTCACAAAAAACAAGCATTGGCATAGCCAATAGGTATTTCCTTTGGGACCTTATGTGTTTAGCCAGAACTATTGGCTATGTTGTAGAGCATTGAGGCTGCTGTGCATCATGGAGAAAAGGTATAATAAAAAGTGTTAAGCATTTTTGTTACCTTTATACAAACCAAGACAACATTATATAGAACTGAACAGCCGGATTAAAAAAAGATTTTAATATAAAAAATGTCTTCTAGTTTTTTTGTACTTGCACAGCTGGCAACTTCTTCCTGCCTGTTCTCATGCTTGTTTGTTATAATTTTTGTTGTTATGGGGTGCGGGTCATAAATAACAGGGGAGTGGAGCTTGAAAAACAGTAATTTAATTAGAACACGAGCAGTGGATAGACACTAGTGGAGAATCAACAGAAGCCAGATTCCGAGGTCAGACTGTGGTGATGCTTAGGTAATGCTTAGGTGGTGTGCTGATTCAAAATGGTGGTGGTGAGTGATGTTTGGTGCTCACTATATGGTGTAGATTGAAGGTATGTTGTGGATTTTGGAGTTGTCATGTTTCCTGTGTAATTATGTGGTGTGTATTGGAAATGTGTGGAGTTGAATTGTGTGGCCTGGAACCGTGGTGTTGAGTGACATTATGCTTAATGAAATTGTGTCATGGTTTGGAGTGCATTTATGTTGATTGGTGGTATGTGGCATAGTGTGCATTTATGTGGAATGTAATTATGTGGCACTAAGTGGTATTATGTTGAGTGTATTTTTGTTTCATTGAGGAGAGTGTAGTTATGTGGCGTGTAACTATGTCGCACTGAGTGGATATTTTGTGGTGTGTATTTATGTTGCATTGAGTAGAGTGTAATTATGTGGCACGTTATTATGTGGCACAGTGTTATTCTGAAGAGTGTATTTATGTTGCAATGAATAGAGTGTATTTTTTTCAAGTGTAATTATGTGATACTGAGTGGTATTATGTTGAGTGTATTTATGTTGCATTCAGTATTGTAAATATGTGGTGTGTAATTATGTGGCACGAAGTGGTATTATATGGAGTGTATTTATGTTGAATTGAATAGAGTGTAATTCTGTGGCATATAAATATGTCGCACTGAGTGGATATTTTGTGGAGTGTACTTATGTTGCATTGAGTATAGTGTAATTATGTGGCATGTAATTATGTGGCACAGTGTTATTATGTAGAGTGTATTTATTTTGCAATGAATAGAGTGTATTTATATCAAGTGTAATTATAAGATACTGAGTGGTATTATGTTGAGTGTATTCATGTTGCATTGAGTAGAGTGTAATTATGTGGTGTGTAATTATGTGGTAGGGAGTGGTATTATGTGGAGTGTATGTTGCACTAAGTAGAGTGTAATTGCGTGGTATGTAATTATGTGGTCCAGAATGGTATTATGTGGAGTGTATTTATATTGCACAGAGTAGAGTGTAATTATGTGGCATGGTATTACGTGGCACTGATTGGTATTATGTGGAATGTTTTTATGTTACATTGAGTAGAGTGTAATTATGTGGCGTGTAATTATGTGGCACTGAGTGGAATTATGTGGATTGTATGCTGCATTTAGTGGAGTGGAATTATGTGGTGTGCAATTATGTGGCAGTGAGTGTTATTATTTGGAGTGTATGTTGCATTGAGTGTAGTGTAATTATGTAGTGTATATTATTATGTGTTACTGAGTGGTATTATGTGGAGTGTATTTATGTTGCATTGAGTAGAGTGTAGTTGTGTGGTGTGTAACTATGTCGCACTGAGTGGATATTTTGTGGAGTGTATTTATGTTGCATTGAGTAGAGTATAATTATGTGGCATGTAGTTATGTGGCACAGTGTTATTATGAAGAGTGTATTTATGTTGCAATGAATAGAGTTTATTTATTTCAAGTGTAATTATGTGATACTGAGTGGTATTATGTTGAGTGTATTTATGTTGCTTTGAGTAGTGTAAATATGTGGTGTGTAATTATGTGGCATGGGGTGGAATTATATGGAGTGTATTTATGTTGCTTTGAATGGAGTGTAATTCTGTGGCATGTAACTATGTCGCACTGAGTGGATATTTTGTGGAGTGTATTTATTTTGCATTGAGTATAGTGTAATTATGTGGCATTTAATTATGCGGCACAGTGTTATTATGTAGAGTGTATTTATATTGCACGGAGTAGAGAGTAATTATGTCGAGTGTTATTACGTGGCACTGATTGGTATTATGTGGAATGTATTTATGTTGTAATGAGTAGAGTGTAATTATGTGGCGTGTAATTATGTGGCACTGAGTGGTATTATACGGAGTGTATTTATGTTGCATTGAGTAGAGTGTAATTATGTGGCATGTAATTATGTGACAGTGTTATTATGAAGAGTGTATTTATGTTGCAATGAATAGAGTGTCTCTATTTCTAGTGTAATATGTGATACTGAGTGGTATTATGTTGAGTGTATTCATGTTGCATTGAGTAGAGTGTAAATATGTGGTGTGGAATTATGTGGCACTGAGTGGTATTATATGGAGTGTATTTATGTTGCATTTAATAGAGTGTAATTATGTGGCCTGTAACTATGTCACACTGAGTAGATATTTTGTTGAGTGTATTTATGTTGCATTGAGTATAGTGTTATTATGTGGCATGTACTTATGTGGCACAGTGTTAATATGTGGAGTGTATTTATGTTGCAATGAATAGAGTGTGTTTATGTCAAGTGTAATTATGTGATAATGAGTGGTATTATGTTGAGTGTATTTGTGTTGCATTGAGTAGACTGTAATTATGTGGCGTGTAATTATGTGGTACTGAGTGGTATTATGTGGAGTGTATGTTGCACTGAGTAGAGTGTAATTACATTGTGTGTAATTATGTGGTACTGAAAGGTATTATGTGGAGAGTATTTATGTTGCACTGAGTAGAGCGTAATTATGTGGCATGTAATTTTGTGGCACTCAGTGGAATTATAAGGAGAGTATGTTGCATTGAGTAGAGTGTAAATATGTGGCATGTAATTATGTGGCACTGAGTGTTATTATTTGGAGTGTATGTTGCATTGAGTGCAGTGTAACTATGTAGCATATAATTATGTGGTACTGAGTGGTAATATGTGGAGTGTATTTATGTTGCATTGAGTAGAGTGTAATTATGTGGCATGTAATTATGTGGCACAGTGTTATTATGAAGAGTGTATTTATGTTGCAATTAATAGAGTGTCTCTATTTCTAGTGTAATATGTGATACTGAGTGGTAATATGTGGAGTGTATTTATGTTGCATTGAATAGAGTGTAATTATGAGGCATGTAACTATGTCGCACTGAGTGGTATTATCTGCAGTGTATTTATATTGCACTGAGTAAAGTGAATTATGTGGCATGTTATTACGTGGCACTGAGTGGTATTATGTGGAGTGTATTTATGTTGCATTGAGTAGAGCGTAATTATGTGGCATGTAACTATGTCGCACTGAGTGGTATTATGTGGAGTGTATTTATATTGCATTGAGTTGAGTGAATTATGTGGCGTGTTATTACGTGGCACTGAGTGGTAGCATGTGGAGTGTATTTATGTTGCATTGAGTAGAGTATAATTATGTGGCACTGAGAGGTATTATGTGGAGTGTATGTTGCATTGAGTGCAGTGTAATTATGTAGCATATAATTATGTGGCACTGAGTGGTATTATGAGGAGTGTATTTATGTTGTATTGAGTAGAGTGTAATTATGTGGCTTGTAATTATGTGGTACTGAGCGGTGTGTGGAGTGTATGTATGCTGCATTGAGCAGAGTGTAATTATATGGCATGTACTTATGTGGCACAGTGGTATTATGCGGAGTGTATTTATATTGCAATGAATAGAGTGTAATTATGTGGTACTGAGCGGTATTATGTTGAGTTTATTGATGTTGTATTGAGTAGAGTGAAAATATGTGGCACCTAGTGGTATTATGTAGAGTGTATTTATGTTGCATTGAGTAGAGTATAATTATGTGGCTTGTACTTATGTGCTACTGAGTGGTATGTTGGGAGTATTTATGTTGCAATGAGTAGAGTGTAATTATGTGGCATGTAATTATGTGGCACTGAGTGGTATTATATGGAGTGTATTTATGTTGCATTGAGTAGAGTGTAGTTATGTGGCATGTAATTATGTAGCGGGTAACCATGTCATACTGAGTGGATATTTTGTGGAGTGCATTTATGTTGCATTGAGTATAATGTAATTATGTGGGATGTAATTATGTGGCACAGTGTTATTATGAAGAGTGTATTTATGTTGCAATGAATAGAGTGTCTTTATTTCAAGTGTAATATGTGATACTGAGTGTTATTATGTTGAGTGTATTCATGTTGCATTGAGTAGAGTGTAAATATGTGGCGTGTAATTATGTGGCACTGAGTGGTTTTATATGGAGTGTATTTATGTTGCATTGAATAGAGAGTAATTATGTGACCTGTAACTATGTCACACTGAATGGATATTTTGTGGAGTGTATTTATGTTGCATTGAGTATAGTGTAATTATGTGGCATGTAATTATGTGGCACAGTGTTATTATGTAGAGTGTATTTATGTTGCAATGAATAGAGTGTATTTATGTCAAGTGTAATTATGTGATAATGAGTGGTATTATGTTGAGTGTATTTGTGTTGCATTGAGTAGAGTGTAATTATGTGGCGTGTAATTATGTGACACTGGGTGGCATTATGTGGAGTGTATGTTGCACTGAGTAGAGTGTAATTACATTGTGTGTAATTATGCCCAGTCTACCCATGCCGCTCATGTTCCGTGTGCGAACTAACAACAGCAACAAAGACACTGCAACTCCTTCCTAATCTCAAATGGACAATTAGGTACATTACTAATTGCAATACCACCCACGCAATTTACATGATTACCTGTCCCTGCAACTTGCGCTACATCGGCATGACCTGCCAAAAAGTGAAATAAAGGATGGTGGAACACAGATGCAATGTCAAGTGCCAACGCAACACTCCCAAAATGAGTAATCACTTCATTGAGTACAAACACACATTGAAAGATTTCAGATGGGTAATCCTGGAAACCTTACCCACAAGGAACCATAATGCTGAGAAAATTCTATTTGAAAAAGAGCAAAGATGGGTCCACAGATTGCCGACGAATGTCAATGGACTAAATGACAATATTCCGTGGCTAAGCTTAAGCAACTGAATAAAAGAGAAACCAGGGGACTGTGACCTAATCACCACAGACACTGTCACCCCCATTCACCAGATACGGTTCCCCCTCTTAGAGAAACAGCAGCATTGTACATTAACCAATGTATATAGAAAAATTCAGTTTCTATCTCAGCATAGTAATATCCCAGATAATCGTGCAAGAATCGGGATCTCGATCCCCCAACATCTTTTAATATCGTTTGATCCCTCCCTTAAAAAAATTCTTTGTATCTATCTGATAAAAACGACTTTAGAAATACCAGAATTTATGGGTAAAATGGGATTTTGCTAATTGTAGCCTTCTTCACGGTAAACTGTATTGCTTGGAAGGTAGTATTTCTTCTGTTACAATCCACCTCCACGTACATCAAGGAGGAAGTGATGCGATCTCTACTCCCGGGACCTGAGAAGCAGAAACAGCACAAGTCGTGAAGGAACTGCAAGGAGGTAGAATGCCCATCGCTAGAACCTCTTCTACGAAAACCGTAATGTATCTTTTAAAAACATAGATGTAGTACGCTATGTACATATATTATCTTCCAGCAGGCACAGCCTTCTCAGCGCGCCCAAGGAGGTTTTTTTTTCTAAAACCTTTATTCAAGAAAGAAGGAGATACATGCGGAGGCCCACAACCACCATGGCCGGCCGCAAAAGCAATCAATAGGAGCAGGAGAAGCTTAGGTCAATCAGCAATCAGGATAGTTCAAGGTACACCAGACATGGCTGTGAGGCTCGCAACTCAGGATATGAAGTTTTCATTTTTAAATTTTAGAAGAAGCGTAGGGGCTGCAACAACAAGGACATCACACCTTACATAAGAATTACACAAAAGAGACTAGGGGGACGTACCCCATTTGCAGTCGGAGATAGGCTATGACTACAGCAACTATGTAAGCTTAGGCAGCCGCGGCGGTAAGACTGGACAATGAACAATATTACAGAAAGCGACATTACTAAGTACCACCCCAGAGAGCCCACCCCCCAAGAACAGAGAAACAGAGGCTTGTTGAGATGCCAGAAAAAGAAAAAAGGTGTAAGACCAAGAGACAGCCAACCCTACTAAAGAGGAAAGAACCCTCCCAAAGCAGGAAAAGAGCGATAGGGACCATAGAACGAAACAAACTAAAATAACAAACCCCCCCCCCCGCACCCGCCACCCTGCACCCCTGTAATGGCTACGGCCTAACCCACTAACAGCGTGCCTGTCGCCCCGGAACTGCCCCACAGAAGGGAAAAAGTACAAGAAGTAGAGGAGGATAGAAACAAACACACTCCCGGACACCTGGTACCCCCCGCCGGCAGTGACCTCCCCAAGGCACAATCATCGTCAATCAAAGCAAACATTCAGCATTACCACGGGGAGGACAGTCACCAATAAGAAACACCCCCACCCCACCCCAGGCCCGGTGAGATACTCGGTGCAATCCCGGCAGAAGTGAACTGAGCAAACCCAGGAAAGTAGAAGTCAACCCTGCAGATATCACGGGGAGATCTATCGCCAAAGTCACAACAAATGCGATCAAATGGAGTGTTTCAGGTGGTCCAAAGCAGTGGCAAGGAGCAAGAACAACTCAAAGTCGGAATCAGCCCTGACCAGTGCGAATCCGTTCCGGAGCACGCGTCAACCAAGCCACAGCCAACCAGAGGCAGACAAAGCGTCCATGGCAGTCCAAGGCACTGAAGATGGAACAAAGTCCAGACACAAAATGGCGGTCTCCGTTATATAGACGGGCCGGGACGAAGAAAAATGGCAGTCCCCTCCGACAGGACCCTGAGACTCGGCGTTGACGATCAGAACCTCCAGCGACGATATTCCATCGGATAGGAAACGTGAAGGGAAGACCAGGCACTGTAGCGGGTAAAGGAGAAGTAAGTCCGACTCCCAAAGGAGCGAAGTCGGGCTGCCGCTCGGGAACCTTAAGATGGCGGGTCAAATCGCTCGACTGGACCACGAACTGCTGGTCAGGTGCTGCAGCGTCAGTGGCCGGTCGCGAGCAGACATCATCCAGCTTTGCCGCCAGGGAGACATATGTGACGGTGAGTTGTGAGCGGAGCGCCCCAATCGCTGTCATTACAGAACTCAATGAGTGTGAGCTATCCATCCCCTCCATCCCGGGGCCAAAAGGACGGAGGGGGGCACCATCTCCAGCCCACATCGCCGGGCTTCGGGCACACATTTAGCGATCTCAACCACAGGGGCGCCCCGAACTGGCACGCTCAACACAGTCACCGGCCGTGGGTGCAGCCCGCCAGCCCCCGGACCAGGAGATGAGGGTCAAGCACACAGCCCCCAGCCACGGTGCAGGAGGATCGCAGCACGTCACAATGTCTCTTCTCCGGCACCATCCATCAACAAGGTCACAAGTCGAAAGTAGAAAGAATTTTTCAAATCCGGAAGACCGGCCACAATCTCGGTCCCACAGCCGATGTTGATCAGTTCCCGCTCGGACAGTTCAGAAATCGAGGTCCCGGCGGCAGCCCAGGAGTAGGCCGAAAATGGGACACGACATAACTCCGTCGCTGAAGAAGGTAGGAAGTCCGGGACTGCACCGTTGGCATCAGGTAACCTTCATACATCCAGGCATGGGGCGTGGGTAGAGGATAAACAACAGGATAGATGAGCCGCCAGCGGAGGTCGGCGGAGCCGGGAGCTTATGCAGCAATCTTGGTTCGCAGCGTAGCTCCTCCTCCCCGAGGAGGTTTTTTAATCGAACATAAAATGGTAAGCGCTTTATGGTTACAGATGGGTATTCACGTGTGACCGTTACTTAAATCGCACGGAAAGCACAGAAGGGCTAAAAAAACGGAAATTTCTTTTTAATAGTAACACTCACTTCGAGTAGATAACTCTTCCTGAATCCTGAATAACGCATGTCTGGTGGACTCTTCTGTTTGTTTTTAAGTACTCACAATATGAGGAGCTGTGCCATTAAAACCTGTTTCGAAAGAGTGCTCATACAGAGGTCACTGATAACCGATAGGAATTGCGCACGTTCAGACGAAAGATATGGCACTTTACTAACATGCACAAGACATTACACATTGAAGGATCACGATCCCTAGCGATAAGACAACGTCGCATGAATCTCACCGCAACAAGCACATGGAAAACAGTTATGAATCTAATATCCGCACATGACGCATTAATGAAACCATGTAATGAAGCCAAATGCAAACCTCACGCATTCTCTACATACACACTTTTAACAGTGAGTGACCCAGAAACCCTCTCAAATTCCATGATAGTACCTTAACATGCTAATTGTGACCAATGAGAGAAAGTTTGCCTTAAAGGAACAAGAGAATTTTGCCTTATGTAACTAAGAATTGCCATTTTGAGTTTCCTAATTTTCTTCTGCTTCTCAAGCACTACAGCATCCATGATACTGCGCATTGACGCTATCTATGTGTTTGCATTGTCTGCCCTTACCCCCTCCCCCATTCTTTTTCATATCCACAGGTACTTTAAAGGCCTTACGAAATTCGGAAAAGTTTTCCTAGAATTACCTACAAAATAAGGTCATGTTCTCTTCTTTTTTCATTACTTCACTATAGACCCCAGGTCCTGAAGAAAGCCAACCCGACCCCTTATGGACAATTAAGTGGCTGAAACTATGTCGCACTGAGTGGATATTCAGTGAAGTGTATTTATGTTGCATTGAGTAGAGTGTAATTATATGGCGTGTAACTATGTCACACTGAGTGGTATTATGAGGAGTGATTTATGTTGCATTGAATGGAGTGTAATTATGTGACGTGCACTTATGTGGTACTGAGTGGTATTATGTGGAGTGTATTTATGTTGTATTGAGTAGAGTATAATCATGTGGCGTGTAATTATGTGGCACTGAGAGGTATTATGTGGAGTTTATGTTGCATTGAGTGCAGTGTAATTATGTAGCATATAATTATGTGGCACTGAGTGATATTATGTGAAGTGCATTTATGTTGTATTAAGTAAAGTGTAATTATGTGGTGTGAAATTATGTGGCACTGAATAGTATTATGTAGAGTGTATTTATGATGCATTGAGCAGAGTGTCATTATATGGCATGTAACAATGTCACACAGAGTGGTATTTTGTGGAGTGCATTTATGTTGCATTGAGTAGAGTGTAATTATGTGGCACAGTGGTATTATGTGGAGTGTATTTATATTGCATTGAATAGAGTGTAATTATGTGGTACTGAGTATCTTATGTTGAGTGTATTCATGTTGTATTAAGTAGAGTGAAAATATGTGGCACTGAGTGGTATTATGAACAGTGTATTCATGTTGCAATGAGAAGAGTGTAATTACGTGGCGTGCAACTATGTCGCACTGAGTGGATATTCAGTGGAGGGTATTTATGTTGGAATGAGTAGAGTGAACTTATGTGGCACAATGTTATTATGAAGTGTATTTATGTTGCAATGAATAGAGTGTATTTATTTCAAGTGTAATTATATGATACTGAGTGGTATTATGTTGAGTATATTTATGTTGTATTGAGTAGTGTGTCAATATGTGGTGTGTAATTATGTGGTGTGTAATTATGTGGCACTGAGTGGATATTTTGTGGAGTGTATTTATGTTGCATTGAGTTTAGTGTAATTACGTGGCATGTAATTATGTGGCACAGTGGTATTATGTGGAGTGTATTTATGTTGGAATGAGTAGAGTGAACTTATGTGGCATATAATCATGTGGCACAATGTTATTATGAAGTGTTTTTATGTTGCAATGTATAGAGTGTATTTATGTCAAGTGTAATTATGTGATGATGTGTGGTATTATGTGGAGTGTATTTATATTGCATTGAGTAGAGTGTAATTATGTGACGTTTATTATGAGGCACTGAGTGGTATGAGGAGTTTATGTTGCATTCAGTTGAGTGTAATTATGTGACATATAATTATGTATTACTGAGTGGTACTATGTTGAGTATTTATGTTGCATTGAGTAGAGTGTAAATATGTGGCTTGTAATTATGAGGCACTGAGTGATATTATATGGAGTGTATTTATGTTGCATTAAATAGAGTGTAATTATGTGGTGTGTAGTTATGTGGCACTGAGTGGTATTAAGTAGAGTGTATTTATGTTGCATTGACTAGAGTGTAATTGCGAGGTGTGTAATTATGTGGCACTGAGTGGTATTATGTGGAGTGTATTTATGTTGCATTGAGTCGAGTGTAATTATGTGGCATGTAAATATGTGGCACTGAGTTTTATTATTTGGAGTGTATGTTGCGTTGAGTGCAGTGTAATTATGTAGCATATAATTACGTGGCACTGAGTGGTAGTATGTGGACTGTATTTATGTTGCATTGAGTGGAGTATAATTATGTGACGTATAATTATGTGGCACTGAGAGGTATTATGCGGAGTTTATTTTGCATTGAGTGCAGTGTAATTATGTAGCATATAATTATGTGGCAACGAGTAGTATTATGTTGAGTGTATTTATGTTGCATTGATTAGAGTGTAATTATGTGGCATATAACTATGTCGAACTGAGTGGTATTATGTGGAGTGTATTTATATTGCATTGAGTAAAGTGAATTATGTGGCATGTTATTAAGTGGCACTGAGTGGTGGTATGTGCAGTGTATTTATGATGCATTGAGTAGAGTATAAATATGTGGCATATAATTATGTGGCACTGAGAGGTATTATGCAGAGTGTATGTTGCATTGAGTGCAGTGTAATTATTTAGAATATAATTATTTGCACTAAGTGGTATTATGTGGAGTGTATTTATGTTGTATTGAGTAGAGTGGAATTACGTGGCATTAAATTATGTGGCACTGAGTAGTATTATGTGAAGTGTATTTATGGTGCATTGAGTAGAGTGTAAATATGTGGCATGTAACTATGTGGCACAGTGGTATTATGTGGAGTGTATTGATATTGCATTGAATAGAGTGCAATTATGGTGTACTGAGTGGTATTATGTTGAGTGTATTTGTGTTGTATTGAGTAGAGTGAAAATATGTGGCACTTAGTGGTATTATGTAGTGTATTTATGTTGCAATGAGTAGAGTGTAATTATGTGGCGAGTATGTACGTGGCACAGTGTTATTATATGGAGTGTATTTATGTTGCATTGAATAGAGTGTAATTACGTGGTGTGTAAATATGTGTACTGAGTGGAATTATGTGGAGTGTATTTATGTTGCATTGAGTAGAGTACAATTACGTGGTGTGTAATTATGTGGTACTGAAATGTATTATGTGGAGTGTATTTATGTTGCATTGATTAGAGTTTAATTAAGTGGTGTGTAATTATGTGGCACTGAGTGGTATTATGTGGAGTGTATGTTGCATTCAGTAGAGTGTAATTATGTGGCATGTATAATTTATTTATACTGCATTGAGTAGAGTGTAATGATGTGGCGTGTTATTATGTGGCACTGAGTGGTATTATGTGGAGTGTATGTTGCATTCAGTAGAGTGTAATTATGTGGCATGTAATTATGTGGCACTGAGTTTTAATTTTTTTGAGTGTATGTTGCATTGCGTGCAGTGTCATTATGTAGCATATAATTAGGTGGTACTGAGTGGTATTATGTGGATTGTATTTATGTTGCATTGAGTAGAGTGTAATGATGTGATGTGCAACTATGTTGCACTGAGTGCTATTATGTGGGGTGTATTTATGTTGCAATGAGTAGAGTGTAATTATGTGGCGTGGTATTACATGGCACTGAATGGTATTATGTGGATTGTATTTATGTTGATTTCAGTAGAGTGTAATTATGTGGCGTGTAGTTATGTGGCACTGAGTGGTGTTATGTGGAGTGTATGTTGCATTCAGTAGAGTAATTATGTATCGGGTAATTATGTGGCACTGAGTAGTATTATTTGTAGTGTATATTGCATTGAGTGTAGTGTATATATGTAGCATATAATTATGTGACACTGAGGGCCCGATGTAGGTAAATCTAATTTACCACTTCTAAAATACTGAATCATACCGATTCGGTATTTAAGAAGTGGTAAATTAGAGGGGGGGAAATGTAGGTAATTCTGATTAGGTAAATACCGAATCTGTAAGATTCAGTATTTACCGATTCTGTAAATACCGAATCGGTATCCCCCTTCAAGGCCCATAGGAATCAATGTGGAATACCGAATCGGTATTTACCGATTCGGTAATTACCTATTCTTGCAAGGATGCAGGGGGTGTCACTTTGACACCCTCTAGCACCCCAATTGCAGGCTTGTGTGCCATGTGGCACACATACATGCCCTATGGGCATGTCTGTGTGTCACATGGCACAGGTGTGCATGCACAGATGTACTTGCACACCTGGATTCGGTATTTTACCACCCAATAGAATTGGGTGGTAAAATACCGATTCTTAAAGCCCTGTGGCACTCTGACATGTGCCAGCTACATCTGCATTTACAGAATCGGTATTTTACCGAGTCTGTATTTACCGATTCGGTAATTTTACCGAATCGGTAAAATACCGATTCTGTAAATGCATGCCCTACATCAGAAAACCCTAATACCGGTTGGAAACGGCCAAAATCGGCCGTTTCCGACCGGTATTAGGGCTCCTACATCTGGCCCTGAGTGTTATGACGCAGAGTGTATTTATGTTGCATTGAGTAAAGTATAATTATGTGGTGTGTACCTATGTGGTACTGAGTGGCATGTGGGGTGTATTTATGTTGCAATGAGTAGAGTGTAATTATGTGGCGTGGTATTACATGGCACTGAATGGTATTACGTGGATTGTATTTATGTTGATTTCAGTAGAGTGTAATTATGTGGCGTGTAATTATGTGGCACTGAGTGGTGTTATGTGGAGTGTATGTTGCATTCAGTAGAGTAATTATGTATCGTGTAATTATGTGGAACTGAGTAGTATTATTTGTAGTGTATATTGCATTGAGTGTAGTGTATATATGTAGCATATAATTATGTGACACTGAGGGCCCGATGTAGGTAAATCTAATTTACCACTTCTAAAATACTGAATCATACCGATTCGGTATTTAAGAAGTGGTAAATTAGAGGGGGGAAATGTAGGTAATTCTGATTAGGTAAATACCGAATCTGTAAGATTCAGTATTTACCGATTCTGTAAATACCGAATCGGTATCCCCCTTTAAGGCCCATAGGAATCAATGTGGAATACCGAATCGGTATTTACCGATTCGGTAATTACCTATTCTTGCAAGGATGCAGGGGGTGTCACTTTGACACCCTCTAGCACCCCAATTGCAGGCTTGTGTACCGAATCGGTAAAATACCGATTCTGTAAATGCATGCCCTACATCAGAAAACCCTAATACCGGTTGGAAACGGCCAAAATCGGCCGTTTACGACCGGTATTAGGGCTCCTACATCTGGCCCTGAGTGTGGGGTGTATTTATGTTGCAATGAGTAGAGTGTAATTATGTGGCATGTAACTATGTCACACTGAGTGGTATTATGAGGAGTGTATTCATGTTGCATTTAGTAGAGTGTAATTTTGTGGGGGGTAATTATGTGGCACAGTGTTATTATGTGGAGTGTATTTATGTTGCATTGAATAGAGTGTAATTATGTGACGTGTAATTATGTGGTACTGAGTGGTATTATGTGGAGTGTATTTATGTTGCATTGAGTAAAGTGAAATTGTGTGGCATTGAGTTGTTTTATGTGGAGTGTATTTATGTTGCATTGAGTGGAGTGTACTTATGTGGCACTGAGTAGTATTATGTGGAGTGTATGTTGCATCCAGTAGAGTGTAATTATGTGTTAAGTAATTATGTGGCACTGAGTGGTATTATGTGGAGTGTATTTATGTTGCATTGAATAGAGTGTAATTGTGATGTGTGAGATTGTGGTACATGTTAAATTGAGTGGAGTGTAATTAGGTAATGTGTAATTATGTGGTACTGAAAGGTATTATGTAGAGTATATTCATGTTGCATTAATTAGAGTGTAATTACGTGGTGTGTAATTATGTAGTACCGAGTGGAATTATGTGTAATATATTTATATTGTATTGAGTAGAGTGTAATTATGTGGTATGTTATTACATGGCACTGAGTGGTATTTTGTTGATTTTATTTATGTTGTATTAAGTAGAGTGTAATTATGTGGTGTGTAAATATGTGGCACTGAGTAGTATTATGTGGAGTGTATGTTGCATCCAGTAGAGTGTAAATATGTGTTATGTAATTATGTGGCACTGAGTGATATTATGTGGAGTGTATTTATATTGCATTGAGTAGAGTGTAATTATTTGGCATGTAATTATGTGGCACTGAGTTGTGTTATATGGAGTGTATCTTGCATTCAGTAGAGTAATTATGTAACATGTAATTATGTGGCACTGAGTGGTATTATTTGGAATGTATGTTGCATTGAGTGCAGTGTAAATATGTACTGTATAATTATGTGGCACTGAGTGGTATTATGTGGAGTGTATTGATGTTGGATCAAGTAGAGCGTAATTATGTGGCACTGAGTGGTATGATGTGGAGTGTATTGATGTTGCATTGAGTAGAGTGTAATTATGTGGCGTGCAATTATGTGGCACTGAGTAGTATTATTTGGAGTGTATGTTGCATTGAGTGCAATGTATATATGTAGCATATAATAATGTGGTACTGAATAGTATGATGTGGGGTGTATTTATGTTGCATTGAGAAGAGTGTAATTATGTGGTGTGTAATTATGTGGTACTGAGTGGTATGTGGAGTGTATTTATGTTGCATTGAGTAGAGTCTAATTATGTGGAGTGTAACTATGTCACGCTGAGTGGTATTTTATGGAATGAATTCATGTTGCATTGAGTAGAGTGTAATTATGTGGCGTGTAATTATGTAGCCCAGTGGTATTATGTGGAGTGCATAATGTTGACAGTATTTATGTTGCATTGAGTAGTGTTTAAATATGTGGCGTGTAATTATGTGGCACTGAGTGGTATGTTGGGGTGTATTCATGTTGCATTGAGTAGATTGTAATTATGTGGCGTGTAACTATGTCATACTGAGTGGTATATTGTGGAGTGTATTTATGTTGCATTGAGTAGAGTGTGATTATGTGGTGTGTAATTATGTGGCACAGTATTATTATCAAGAGTGTATTTATGTGGCATTGAATATAATGTAATTATGTACTGTGTAATTATGTGGCACTGAGTGGTAGTATGTGGAGTGTATTCATGTTGCATTGAATACAGTGTATTTGTGACGTGTTATTATGTGGTATTGTGTCATTATGTGGAGTGTATTTATATTGCATTGAGTAGAGTGTAATTATGTGGTGTGTAATTATGTGGCACTGAGTAGTATTACGTGGAGTGTATTTATGTTGCATTGAGTAGAGTGTAATTATGTGGAGTGTAACTATGTCGCACTGAGTGGTATTATTTGGAGTGTATGTTGCATTGAGTGCAGTGTAAATATGTACCATATAATTATGTGGCATTGAGTGGTATGATGTGGAGTGTATTTATGTTGCATTGAGTAGAGTGTAATCATGTGGCATGTAATTATGTGGCACAGTGGTATTGTGTGCAGTGTATTTATGTTGCATTGAATAGAGTGTAATTATATGACGAGTAATTATGTGGTACTGAGTTGTATAATGTTGAGAGTATTTATGTTGCATTAAGTAGAGTGTAATTATGTGGCATGTAATTATGTGGCACAGTGGTATTATGTGCAGTGTATTTATGTTGCATTGAATAGAGTGTAATTATGTGACATGTAATTATGTGGTACTGAGTTGTATATTGTTGAGAGTATTTATGTTGCATAGAGTAGAGTTTAAATATGTGCCGTGCAATTATGTGGCACTGAGTGGTATTATATGGAGTGTATTTATGTTGCATTGAGTAGAGTGTAATTATGTGGCTTGTAAATATGTGGTACTGAGTGGTATGTGGGGTGTATTTATGTTGCACTGAGTAGAGTGTAGTTATGTGTCTAGTAGCTATGTCACACTGAGTGGTATATTGTGGAGTGTATTTATGTTGCATTGAATAGAGTATAATTGTGTGGTGTGTAATTATGTGGCACTGAGTGGTAGTATGTGGAGTGTATGTTGCATTCAGTAGAGTGTATTTATGTGGTTTGTAATTATGTGGCACTGAGTTGTATTATTTGAAGTCCATGTTGCATTCAGTAGAGTTTAATTATGTGACGTATAATTACGTGGTACTGAGTTGTACGCGGAGTGTATTCATGTTGCATTGAGTAGAGTGTAATTATGTGGAGTGTAACTATGTCACACTGAGTGGTATTTTGTGGAATGTATTTATGTTGCATTGAGTAGAGTGTAATTATGTGGCGTGTAACTATGTTGCACAGTGGTATTATGTGCAGTGTATTTACGTTGCATTGAATAGAGTGTAATTATGTGACATGTAATTATGTGGTACTGAGTTGTATAATGTTGAGAGTATTTATGTTGCATTGAGTAGAGTTTAAATATGTGGCGTGTAAATATGTGGCACTGAGTGGTATTATATGGAGTGTATTTATGTTGCATTGAGTAGAGTGCAATTATGTGGCTTGTAAATATGTTGTACTTAGTGTGAGGTGTATTTATGTTGCATTGTGTAGAGTGTAATTATGTGTCGTGTAACTATGTCACACTGAGTGGTATATTGTGGAGTTTATTTATGTTGCATTGAGTAGAGTGTAATTATGTGGAGTGTATTTATGTGGCATTGAATAGAATGTAATTATGTGACGTGTAATTATGTGGTACTGAGTGGTATTATGTGGAGGGTATTTATGTTGCATTGAATAGAGTGTAATTGTGTGGTGTGTAATTATGTGGCACTGAGTGGTAGTATGTGGAGTGTGTTTATGTTGCACTGAGTAGATTGTCATTATGTGGCATGTAATTATATGGCGCTGAGTGTTATTATGTGGAGTGTATGTTGCATTCAGTAGAGAGTATTTACGTGGTGTGCAATTATGTGGCACTGAGTGGTATTATTTGAAGTCTATGTTGCATTCAGTAGAGTTTAATTATGTGACGTATAATTATGTGGTACTGAGTGGTATTATGTTTCGTATTTATGTTGCATTGAGTAGAGTGTAAATATGTGGCGTGGAATTATGTGGCACTGAGTGGTATTATATGGAGTGTATTTATGTTGCATTGAATAGCGTGTAATTATGTTGTGTGTAATTATGTGGCACTGAGTGGTATTAAGTGGAGTGTATTTATGTTGCATTGAGTAGAGTGTAATCATGGCTTGTAATTATGTGGTACTGAGTGTTATGTGGGGTGTATTTATGTTGCATTGAGTAGAGTGTAATTATTTGGCGTGTAACTATGTCACACTGAGTGGTGTTATATGGAGTGTATTTATGTTGCATTGCGTAGAGTGTAGTTTTGTGGCCTAGTTTTATTATGTGGAGTGTATTTATGTTTCATTAAATAGAGTGTAAATATGTGATGTGTAATTATGTGGTACTGAGTGGGATTATGTTGAGTGTATTTATATTGCATTGAGTAGAGTGTGAGTATATGGCGTGTAATTATGTGGCAATGAGTGATAATATATGGAGTCTATTTATGTTGCATTGAGTAGAGTGTAATTATGTGACGTGTAATTATGTGGTACTGAGTGGTATTATGTGCAGCAGCAATAATACACCTAATTTACAAAGGAGGTCACACTGAGGATCTATGTAATAACCGCCAAATCTATGCGAGAAAAATCCTAGGACGTCTAAGTATCTGAGTGTACAGATAAGACAGGCCAGTTATCCAGAAGGAATAGTAGGGGAAAATTAAAGAAGTTGTATAAAAAGTATATTTTTATTTTGTATATTTAAAAATCATATTAGAAATGACAGGGGGTCAAACCAATATGACGGGCTTTAAAATCGCTTTGTCAAAATTACATACAATAGTCATAATGAATAAACATAAAATTCATAGTACATAAAATAATGGAATATATTAACAAAAGCATACAGATAATCACATCAAAAATAAAACAAGCATAAGAACTCGACGCGCGTTTCGGCAGGGGACCGCCTTCTTCAGGAGACACAATTTTAATTCAAAGGTAGGTTTCTATCCGTGCAGCAAAAACACCCAAGGGGGGTCTTCATACAAACGTGATGTGTATATGGAAAGAATAATGGTAGTGGGATTCCTTATGATTCCATGGATGAGGGATATATATTGCTGACGAAGTTATTCATTAAACAAACACTTGATAACCATGTTCGAGATGTCCCAGGCAACGGGTACCGTAAAAACACTATGGTTAGAGCCTACATTAGATGGTAGACTTGACGCTTGAAACAAGGGCGCTGTTGATGGCACCTTGTCTCGTTGGAAGTTTAACAGGCTCTTGGTGTGTCTTAAAACGGAATAGTGCCTGTTTTCAATGTAATTTGGAATGGTGGCTTTAAAATCGCGCCTTGTGATGAGGAAATATAAAACACTCGTGATGAAGTTGAATGCGGGCGGACAGCAAGATGTAGCTGCTTCGTCTTCCGGCGTGTAGGGGCTCGTCCTCCCTAGCGATACAATGCGATACAATGCGATACAATAACCGCCAAATCTCCCTGTTAAATAATGAGGTCACATATTATGCAAGCCTACTTGTAAAAGAGTTGGATTCATGGGAAAATGAGAATTGGATTTTCCCCCCGCACCAAACAGGGTTTAGAGAGGGGATCAGAACAGCAACAAACCTTCTGGCACTGGCCATACTGATTGACAGAGCAATCTAAACAAAACCTTTGGTGTACCTTTGCTTTCTGGACTTCAAAGACAAATTCGTTTTTGTCCTTCGAAAAATCTTATGGCTGGAATTAGCGACAAGAAACATTCCGACTCTCCTCCTGAAGTGCATTGTTATACTGTACTCAAACACTTGGCTCCAAGTCACAACTGGCGATGACAGCACTCTTAACTGTAAAATAGAAACACGCACTGGACTAAAACAAGGTTGTGTCTTAGCCCCTTTACTTTTTAACAATTTTCTGGTGGATCTTTTGACAGACCTTGTGGGAGTGAACGCACACAACCCACAGCTCAGAGGTAAAAAGATTAGCTGCTTTCTCTACGCAGACAATGCTCTTCAAACATCTAAAACCAGGGTGGGGCTACAAAGCTTCTTGAATAAACTATATAACTACATTAAACCGATGTGCTTACCATCAGTCTCTGTAAAACAAGAATAATGATAATGGGCAGAAAAGTAAAGAACGTTGGCCAATAGTATATGAATGGACATCAGATTCAAAAAGCATGAGTATAAATATTTGGGCATGGTTGTGGACAATCATGAAAATGTCCTCCCCACACGCAGTTTATAACATCCAAGGCAGCCTCTTTGCTCCAAGTGTTCCTGAAGCTCTCAAAAAACTTCATGGTCCCTACCCTCGGCCCCTTGATGATAATTATACATGCTAAATTACTTCCCACCTTAGCCAATAGGTCAGAAGCTATGTTTGGAAATGTCTCTACTCTTCCGGACACATATTTAATTAGCACCAATAGATGTGTGTTTGATCAACCAAAACATAGCGCCCCAGCTCAAATTTGCTTATTTGCTTGGAATTTGGTGTAACAAAAAACTGGAAAGACAAGGGTTCTTTATAAAAATGTTTTGTAACCTATGAGCTGTAAGGGAAGAATAATTGGAAAACTGTAGTAATCCAAGTGAAGGCAGGGAGTTCTTTATGTGAGAAGAGTTATCACAGGCTAATCACACCCCCGACTGGGAGCGTCCGACGTACACAATTCTCCACTGCAACTGACCGAGTTGCCGAGAGACCCTCAGATGCCGTTCCACTGCCTGAGCATGGAACAACAGTTAAAAAGTACACGTGAAATCATAACAATTGGCCTCAAGAGGACCACACATGGTCGCCTCGCGGGAGAGCGAGGTTGCTAATTTCATACTACAACATTTCCCTCTTCAACAGACACAAAGATGATAGAAGCAAAATAAATTCTTATCCAATACAGAATGTTTGCAATAAAGTTACACTGTGAAAGTGGTTATCCAATGCACAGTCTTTGAACCTGTAAGGCAATTTAAATGATTATTCCAATACATAGTCTTTAAATCTGCAAGACAATTTCCTAAGATGATCCTTTTCCCTGTTAACTGAGACCTCACCTGTGCCGGGCAACAGGACCGAAGAATCTTGAGACACAATAGATTTACCTACAGACATTGTTGTCCCCGCAATAAAGTTGGAAATGTTAGCATCTTGAAACCAATTATACCATTTACTCTGCTCTGTATTATAGCCAGAACTTTTCTTAATGATGTCCGCCTGTGAGCTGGTAAGTCGCACCAAACTCCTCTTGTTTCATCATCCTTTATTTTCCAAAAGGGCAGAGCCTTTGCTTACCTGTGTGATTAGTAAGTATGGGTGAATTTTGCAGATCTGCGGTCTGCGAATTAGCGCGAAATCACTACAAAGTCCACAAATTTGCGGATTTTCCTGCGAAATCAGGGATTTTTTTTCGATTTCTATCTACTCAACTGGAGTACTTTCTACTGGCTAATCAGTAAGTGCTACCTCGTTGGGTAAATGTATAGTGCTTTTCATACACTGCAGCTGCGTAAAGGGCCAGAAGATTTGTCTCCACTGACCATGTGTGCCTGTAACTTTGCCACCGCGCCAAAAGGCGCGGAGGTCCCTTGAGTGAGCTGTCCATCATAGTTAGGAAAGGGCGGGAAGACGTTTGATACTGCTAGTGTGTGCTGCGGGGCTTCTATGCGTGTCAACGTGCTTCTTGTGTATAAAGGGTCAGAGAGCGAGCAGGGCAGCAGGTGAGGAGAAAGCAGCCTCCTGGTCACAGGAACTACATGGGGATTGCGCTCGAGAAACTCAGGAATGCAAAGACCTCCCTCGGGTTTTACAGATAATTTTTGACTGCAGATATGGGGTTAAAGCACACTTGCCCAGCCTCAACCGTGCTCACTAATGCTTTTGGGCTGATTAAAATGTTACTGAATTTGAGCTTCAACTCGGGCACCTGCTTTATTTATATCTGTAAGTGATTCCTGTTGAGGTTTAATTTTTGTGACGGGAGCCTCGTTCCAGAATGAATCCTGCCCTGCATAGTTATCCACGAAAATACCACCGTTTTGTGCAATACCTTACTCAACTGGAGTACTTTCTACTGGCTAATCCAGTAAGTGCTACCTCATTGGGTAAATGATAGTGCTTTTCCTACACTACAGCTGCGTAGGGCCAGTAGGTTTGTCTCCACTGACCATGTGTGCCTGTAACTTTGCCACAGCGGCAAAAGGCGCCGAGGTCCCTTGAGGGAGCTGTCCATCATAGTTGGGAAAGGGCAGGAAGACGTTTGATACCGCTAGTGTGTGGTGCGGGGCTTCTATGAGTGTTCACATGCCTCTTCTGTATAAAGGGTCAGAGAACGAGCAGAGCAGCAGGTGAGGAGAAAGCAGCCTCCTGGTCACAGGAACGGGGATTGCGCTCCAGAAACTCAGGGATGCAAAGACCTCCCTCGGGTATTACAGATAATTTTTGACGGCAGATATGGGGTTAAAGCACACTTGCCCAGCCTCGACCGTGCTCACTTATGTTTTGGGCTGATTAAAACGTTACTGAATTTGAGCTTCAACTCGGGCACCTGCTTTATTTATATCTGTAAGTGCTTCCTGTTGAGATTTAATTTTTGGCTCACAGGAAGCACTTACAGAGTTAAGGCAGGTGCCCGAGTTGAAGCTAACTTTGTAACCATTTTAGAATGGCGCCAGCAAGCACTCTGGCAGCTTGCCGGCGCCATTCTAAAATGGTTACAAAGTTAGCTTCAACTCGAGCACCTGCCTTAACTGTGCTTCATGTAGGCCAAAAAAAAAATCTGCCCGCTCGTGAATTTGCAAATTTTTCGGCAATTTCGCGAGATTAACGGATCGCGAAATTGCCGAAAATTCGCAAATTTCGCAAGCGGATTTTGCGCCCATAGTTAATGATTAGGACAGGTGATGAGAACCTACAAGTTCCCTTCATCCCTCTTTTGGTATGTTTAATCAAAACCCATTCTCTTACTTTTAAAGAACCATTTCCAAAAAGTTTGCCAGAGTTGAAGTGAGATTTTATGACATTTTGTTTAAGTTCAATCCTGTACCTAATGCCATCCAAAAATACAACTTCCTGACAATTCTTACTAAAAAGGCAATTAGAACAAAAATTGGAGTGCACTTTCCTTCCTCCCTCTAAGCAACGTGAAAGGTGCTACTCCAGTCGTACAGTGGCGGGTAACATTATTTGACCCAATTTTATTCTATACGAAATCTTGGACATCTAGACTTGAGGACAATGCCATCTGCTCACCCTCCTTTACTTTTCTGTTCCCCCTTTCAACTAGCCCATTGGAGGAGGGTGCGTATAAAGCCACATTAAGATGTTGAATGCTATTGTGCTCTAGGAACTTACACATATGTTGTTATGTTATGTTATGTTAAAGGAACTTGTAGAGCGCATGTACAGCAGACGGTTTCATGACGCTGAGGTCAGAGAAGGAGCGGCACTCACAGCATAGTCGGCTTACTGATATGACTGAGAAATTAAGAAGGTCTTCTGAAGTGTTCATAAGAGGTTGCCAAACTCACGTTCATGGGGAGCAAGTTTCAAAATTGCGGGGCTAAGACGGCAAATCTGAGCCCTCCATGTTTTTTACACTTAAATGAAGGGGTGATCAGGAGATTGGACTTGGACGAGAGCAAATTGCAGGGACGAGTATAGTGCTGGATCCTAGAGGAGATAAAGTCTGGTCCTATCCCGACTAAGGCTTTAAAGATGGTACATCCTAGCTTGAAGGTGCAATGATTGGCCACCGGGGAGCCAGTGTAGGTTCAATCAGCCTTGCCAACTGATTTTGTACTAGCTGTAAATGACGCAATTGATAAGCCGGGATACCAGCATATAGTGAGTTAGCATAATCGATGCGTGAGATACCAGTGCTAGCACAACCAGAGTGAAGGCCTCAGTGGTCAAGAACCTACTGATCTTACGGATTCTTCGAAGATGGTAAAAACAAGAGGAGACCACTGCCCTGATTTATGCTTTCATGGATAAGTCGCTGCTGATCAAGACCCCCAGTCTCTTGACCGAGCTACCGAGAAGAGGAGGACTGCCCAGCATAGAGGGACAAAAGTTGGAATTCCATGGGTAGGCTGTTCCACCATTAAGGATGAGCTCTGTTTTATCGGGATATAATTTCAGGTGATTTTCATTCATCCAGTGACTGATGAAACATGATAGGTTGAAAATTAGATGCTGAAGAGGTGGAAGAGTTGATGTCAAACACTAGCTGAAGGTCGTCAGAGTAGTTGAAAGTTTCAACCATTTTTCCGCGTAAGGAGTGAATCAGAGGCAAGAGATACAGGTTAAACAAGAGGGTCGAAATGGAAGACCCCTGGGGAAACCCACAAATCACTTTCTTTTTGTGGGAGGAGAAGCGAGCAAGGCGAACTGCTTGATGTCTGTCGCTATGGTAGAAGGAAATCCACCTAAGTGCCAGGCCCTGGATCCCGGCTTTGCCGACACGGTCGATCAGTAGACCATGATCAACCATGTCAAACGTGGCAGATAGATGAAGGAGTAACAGAGCCTGGGCAAGGCCCTTGTCAGCTCCTCTTCTGAGCTCGTCCATGACGGCCAGGATGACTGACTCGGTTGAGTGGGCGGGTCTAAATCCTGCCTGGTGGGAGTCAAGGAAGTGAGATTGTTTGATAAAGGAACAAAGGCAGTCTGTTATGTGGGACTCTAAGACTTTGCCTAAATAGGGCAGCAACGAAATAGGGCGATAGTTACTGAGAACCAGGAGATGTGCTTTGGGTTTCATCAAGTCGGGAACATTTTCTGTGGATTTAAGGGTGCTGGGGGCAACACCCAATTCAAGGGAGGTGTTGAGGAGTAAGAGAGGAGGATCTGGGGAGGTGAGAACGGCTTCATGTAGGATATGGGGAGGGCAACAGTCAGTAGGGGAGCCAGAACTAACCCTTTTGAGTAGACTGAAAAAAAATTCCCTAGAGATTAAGGGAATTTTATTTAGGGAAGATGAGTTTTTACATAAATCAGAAGATGGCAGTGTGGGCCTGGGAGGGAGGATGCTGGCCTTAATAGAGGCAATGTTCTCTATAAAATAAGAATTGAGAGATTCACATAGTACCTGCGAAGGAACAAGTTTCATGGTGACTCTGTCTGGGTTGGTAAGTTCATCCAGTATATAGATGTATATATATGTTGTGATAGGAAATGGGTACCATTGTTGGTGACAATTGTTTTTGGTGTTCCTCCCAACTTGAAAACATGTTCTAGAAATGTAATAGCATTGTCAGTTGTGGGACCATGACAACCCCAATAAAACATCCATTTAGGAAAGTAGTCCACCATTAAAATTAAAAATGTGTTCCCAATAGGCAACACCTCATAGGGACCAGAGACGTCAAGACCAACTTTGATCCCGGGGGCCTTTGGGAAGTGCCACGTGATGCAGAGGCATTTTAAGGGTTTTCCAGTGCTTGTCAGAAAGTAAGCATTCCGCACAACTCTCAATGTTTGTCCTAACTTGATTTTCCACAGGAGGTCACCAATAGTACAGTTTAAGGTGTTGACATGTTTTAGTAACTCCAGGTGAACCTGATGCATTGTCTGAATAATTTCATTTTGCAAACTTTCTGTGGGGACAAAAAAGGTCATGACACATCACTATCTCATCAACAACTGAGAGTTCAGCAGCCACAAAAGAAAAACTGTTCTACTCTCTGGCCAGCCCATAGTAATGAACTCTTTGACATTAATGAGATTGGGATCTTTTGAATACGTCTACTGCAAAGTCCCTTCAGAAATTGGAAAACACTCCAGGACAGCATCCACTGCCACTACAACACACTCCGTATCCTGCACCTCACTCCGTTCACGTTCAAGTAACATATGTGACAAGAAATCTGCTCTGAAGTTCTTTCCACCACGTAAATATTTGATAGCAAAATGGTACTCTTGTAATGTGGATTATAAGTGCACCAACCTGGCAGACTCCGTTCTTGTTCCTCCACAATTAAGACTGTACAATAATGACTTGTGGTCTGTATAGACCTCAAACTCGCATCCTCAAATATATGACCTGAGCTTGTGTAATGCCCAGACGTATGTGAGTTTCTCTCTTTCGATAGTGCTGTATAGCGTCTCAGCAGGTTGGAGTGTCCAGGCAGCTAATGCAATGGTATGTTCGTTACCACCACCCCATTGTCCAAGTACAGCACCAAGTCCTGACAAACTTGTATCCACATTCACAAAGTAGTTGCAGCCATCCTGAAAAGGTTGCAATGCTGGTGCATACTTGATTGGGTGTTTGACTTTGTCAAAAGTGCTATGTAAATTATAGTTCCAACTGAACTTAGAACCATTATTAAGCAATGCCCTCATAGGTTCTATTATCTAAGCATACCCATGCACAAATGAAGCATAGTATTCAGCCAAGCTCAAGAACAAACGTAAGGCATCTTTATCTTTGGGTGGGGCAGCATCATTTATTGCTTTTATTAAAGATAAATTAGGCTTATACCTTCTGGGGATAAGGTATGTCCTAAAGAGTCAAGTTCCTGAATATGAAACTTACATTTTTCATGGCTAATGGTCATCCCAGCACTGCACAACTTTGAAAGAACTTTATTTAAGATGTCATTATGAGCCTCACGACTGCTAGCAAACACCAGAATGTCATCCTGGTAAGCTTGTTCTCCAGGCATGTCTTTGAAGAGGGTGTCCATGAGCTTCTGGAACACTCCAGCAGCGGAGGCCAGACCAAGTGGCGTTCTGAGGTACTTAAAGGCATCAAATGGGGTCACAAAAGTTGTACGTTGCTGAAACTCAAGTCTGAGGAGAATTTGGTGGTAGGATGACTGCACATCTATTATGGGAAAAAACGAAGAGCCCCCCCAGACTGGCCAAAAGGTCATGAATTTTGGGAAGGCGATGGCAGTCAACAAAAAGGTTGTTTTTGAGAGTGTTAGTCAGCACAAAGTCTAACCTCCCCAGATTTTTTTCTTACAACTACGATGGGAGACACCCATGAGGAGGAATCACAAGGTATCACTAAGGGCGCTAGACTCGACCTGATAATTGCTAAAGACAATAGCATAAAAGTAGGCAACATTTTGTAGTGTAGTTCCTATATTTCCAATAGGCTCTGCGCATTGGAATAATATATACTATAGTTTAGACGTAGGACTGAGGTCGACTAGGTCTTTATTGAATATATTAAACTTAATTGTGAGTGTCAGCTAGCTCAGAGGTCACTAGAGACTTTCTCGAATTCACAAGAAGGGATTCGTTTCTGACAACCGCATAAACATAACAACTTTGTTTCCCAAGAATAAGAAATCAATCTCTAGAGTCGCAGAAACAATAGATAGCTATTTTACTCAGTCAATCTTCGTTTCACCAGAGGTGCTGAGAAAATAGAGAGACAGGCGTTTTCAATAAAAAGTATTTATTGAACAGCCTTCTTTCTCAAGCATAAGAAATGTACTGCTATAATCGTAATACTGGTTATAAAGTACAAGGTATATAATACGATAAGTATTATAAAGTAGTACTGTAAAAGCATGATATGGTTTCTAAGCCATAAAATACCTAAAACACATAAAATACATACAGTGATAAAATAATGACTAAAAGTACTCAACTGGTGCTTTCTAAAATACGCCTACCCCGGTGTACCTAACCTAAGTCTAGTATGAGGGAAGAAGTAAGTGAGGTGTAGCTTTAAGTTTTAGTATTCTTTGCCAAGAATCTATTCCAAGAATTCTCTAAGGGTCTAATCAGCTCCGTTCCTTGGTTTTAGAAAGAAGGAGGTCTTGTATCTCTCTCTCAGGATTCGATTTCCCAGCAACCCGCAAGGGTAGCCTGGAAACACTGGAGCTGCATTTCTCGGCAGGAGAAAAGACAGCGTCTCTCAGTGCATCAGCTGAAGGTTCGGATTCCTTCGGCACTTGCTGCTGCAGGGCGCATCGGGCAAGTAGATAGTCGAACTGCGTCAAACCACTGTGTGTTTGTCTGGGCAAATGTAGGCATATTTATACCTTGAAGGTGCCGAGTTTGACGTATGATTGTATATATTTACAACAAGGGGTGGTGAGGGACAGAGTCTCTGAATTAAGCAGAATACTCTCACCCAGTCAAGAGATCAGGGCTAGATCCAACACCGTTTTTTAGCTCACTGCACCATCCCAGTTTCAGAACCTGGCTGTATGCAAATTAGTCTGTTCCTGTCCCAGTGCATGATGGGAACAGGGCAAACCAAACTACAAAAGCCAATTCTTACACTGGGAAGGAAACAAGCTACCGGGGACCGGTTTCTGGCATTTCAGCCGTCTTCGGCCCGGCTTGCTTGAATCCTGATGGTGCAATGAGCAAGGGACTCACATCTGAGTATACCCTTCCACGCTTAGGGTGGACAAAAATATTTACAACAAGGGGTGGTGAGGGACAGAGTCTCTGAATTAAGCAGAATACTCTCACCCAGTCAAGAGATCAGGGCTAGATCCAACACTGTTTTTTAGCTCACTGCACCATCCCAGTTTCAGAACCTGGCTGTATGCAAATTAGTCTGTTCCTGTCCCAGTGCATGATGGGAACAGGGCAAACCAAACTACAACAGCCAATTCTTACACTGGGAAGGAAACAAGCTACCGGGGACCGGTTTCTGGCATTTTAGCCGTCTTCGGCCCGGCTTGCTTGAATCCTGATGGTGCAATGAGCAAGGGACTCACATCTGAGTATACCCTTCCACGCTTAGGGTGGACAAAAATATTTACAACAAGGGGTGGTGAGGGACAGAGTCTCTGAATTAAGCAGAATACTCTCACCCAGTCAAGAGATCAGGGCTAGATCCAACACCGTTTTTTAGCTCACTGCACCATCCCAATTTCAGAACCTGGCTGTATGCAAATTAGTCTGTTCCTGTCCCAGTGCATGATGGGAACAGGGCAAACCAAACTACAAAAGCCAATTCTTACACTGGGAAGGAAACAAGCTACCGGGGACCGGTTTCTGGCATTTCAGCCGTCTTCGGCCCGGCTTGCTTGAATCCTGATGGTGCAATGGGCAAGGGACTCACATCTGAGTATACCCTTCCACGCTTAGGGTGGACAAAAATATTTACAACAAGGGGTGGTGAGGGACAGAGTCTCTGAATTAAGCAGAATACTCTCACCCAGTCAAGAGATCAGGGCTAGATCCAACACCGTTTTTTAGCTCACTGCACCATCCCAGTTTCAGAACCTGGCTGTATGCAAATTAGTCTGTTCCTGTCCCAGTGCATGATGGGAACAGGGCAAACCAAACTACAAAAGCCAATTCTTACACTGGGAAGGAAACAAGCTACCGGGGACCGGTTTCTGGCATTTCAGCCGTCTTCGGCCCGGCTTGCTTGAATCCTGATGGTGCAATGAGCAAGGGACTCACATCTGAGTATACCCTTCCACGCTTAGGGTGGACAAAAATATTTACAACGGGGTGGTGAGGGACAGAGTCTCTGAATTAAGCAGAATACTCTCACCCAGTCAAGAGATCAGGGCTAGATCCAACACCGTTTTTTAGCTCACTGCACCATCCCAGTTTCAGAACCTGGCTGTATGCAAATTAGTCTGTTCCTGTCCCAGTGCATGATGGGAACAGGGCAAACCAAACTACAAAAGCCAATTCTTACACTGGGAAGGAAACAAGCTACCGGGGACCAGTTTCTGGAATTTCAGCCGTCTTCGGCCCGGCTTGCTTGAATCCTGATGGTGCAATGAGCAAGGGACTCACATCTGAGTATACCCTTCCACGCTTAGGGTGGACAAAAATATTTACAACAAGGGGTGGTGAGGGACAGAGTCTCTGAATTAAGCAGAATACTCTCACCCAGTCAAGAGATCAGGGCTAGATCCAACACCGTTTTTTAGCTCAGTGCACCATCCCAGTTTCAGAACCTGGCTGTATGCAAATTAGTCTGTTCCTGTCCCAGTGCATGATGGGAACAGGGCAAACCAAACTACAAAAGCCAATTCTTACACTGGGAAGGAAACAAGCTACTGGGGACCGGTTTCTGGCATTTCAGCCGTCTTCGGCCCGGCTTGCTTGAATCCTGATGGTGCAATGAGCAAGGGACTCACATCTGTACCCTTCCACGCTTAGGGTGGACAAAAATATTTACAACAAGGGGTGGTGAGGGACAGAGTCTCTGAATTAAGCAGAATACTCTCACCCAGTCAAGAGATCAGGGCTAGATCCAACACCGTTTTTTAGCTCACTGCACCATCCCAGTTTCAGAACCTGGCTGTATGCAAATTAGTCTGTTCCTGTCCCAGTGCATGATGGGAACAGGGCAAACCAAACTACAAAAGCCAATTCTTACACTGGGAAGGAAACAAGCTACCGGGGACCGGTTTCTGGCATTTCAGCCGTCTTCGGCCCGGCTTGCTTGAATCCTGATGGTGCAATGAGCAAGGGACTCACATCTGAGTATACCCTTCCACGCTTAGGGTGGACAAAAATATTTACAACAAGGGGTGGTGAGGGACAGAGTCTCTGAATTAAGCAGAATACTCTCACCCAGTCAAGAGATCAGGGCTAGATCCAACACCGTTTTTTAGCTCACTGCACCATCCCAGTTTCAGAACCTGGCTGTATGCAAATTAGTCTGTTCCTGTCCCAGTGCATGATGGGAACAGGGCAAACCAAACTACAAAAGCCAATTCTTACACTGGGAAGGAAACAAGCTACCGGGGACCGGTTTCTGGCATTTCAGCCGTCTTCGGCCCGGCTTGCTTGAATCCTGATGGTGCAATGAGCAAGGGACTCACATCTGAGTATACCCTTCCACGCTTAGGGTGGACAAAAATATTTACAACAAGGGGTGGTGAGGGACAGAGTCTCTGAATTAAGCGGAATACTCTCACCCAGTCAAGAGATCAGGGCTAGATCCAACACCGTTTTTTAGCTCACTGCACCATCCCAGTTTCAGAACCTGGCTGTATGCAAATTAGTCTGTTCCTGTCCCAGTGCATGATGGGAACAGGGCAAACCAAACTACAAAAGCCAATTCTTACACTGGGAAGGAAACAAGCTACCGGGGACCGGTTTCTGGCATTTCAGCCGTCTTCGGCCCGGCTTGCTTGAATCCTGATGGTGCAATGAGCAAGGGACTCACATCTGAGTATACCCTTCCACGCTTAGGGTGGACAAAAATATTTACAACAAGGGGCGGTGAGGGACAAAGTCTCTGAATTAAGCAGAATACTCTCACCCAGTCAAGAGATCAGGGCTAGATCCAACACCGTTTTTTAGCTCACTGCACCATCCCAGTTTCAGAACCTGGCTGTATGCAAATTAGTCTGTTCCTGTCCCAGTGCATGATGGGAACAGGGCAAACCAAACTACAAAAGCCAATTCTTACACTGGGAAGGAAACAAGCTACCGGGGACCGGTTTCTGGCATTTCAGCCGTCTTCGGCCCGGCTTGCTTGAATCCTGATGGTGCAATGAGCAAGGGACTCACATCTGAGTATACCCTTCCACGCTTAGGGTGGACAAAAATATTTACAACAAGGGGTGGTGAGGGACAGAGTCTCGGAATTAAGCAGAATACTCTCACCCAGTCAAGAGATCAGGGCTAGATCCAACACCGTTTTTTAGCTCACTGCACCATCCCAGTTTCAGAACCTGGCTGTATGCAAATTAGTCTGTTCCTGTCCCAGTGCATGATGGGAACAGGGCAAACCAAACTACAAAAGCCAATTCTTACACTGGGAAGGAAACAAGCTACCGGGGACCGGTTTCTGGCATTTCAGCCGTCTTCGGCCCGGCTTGCTTGAATCCTGATGGTGCAATGAGCAAGGGACTCACATCTGAGTATACCCTTCCACGCTTAGGGTGGACAAAAATATTTACAACAAGGGGTGGTGAGGGACAGAGTCTCTGAATTAAGCAGAATACTCTCACCCAGTCAAGAGATCAGGGCTAGATCCAACACCGTTTTTTTAGCTCACTGCACCATCCCACTTTCAGAACCTGGCTGTATGCAAATTAGTCTGTTCCTGTCCCAGTGCATGATGGGAACAGGGCAAACCAAACTACAAAAGCCAATTCTTACACTGGGAAGGAAACAAGCTACCGGGGACCGGTTTCTGGCATTTCAGCCGTCTTCGGCCCGGCTTGCTTGAATCCTGATGGTGCAATGAGCAAGGGACTCACATCTGAGTATACCCTTCCACGCTTAGGGTGGACAAAAATATTTACAACAAGGGGTGGTGAGGGACAGAGTCTCTGAATTAAGCAGAATACTCTCACCCAGTCAAGAGATCAGGGCTAGATCCAACACCGTTTTTTAGCTCACTGCACCATCCCAGTTTCAGAACCTGGCTGTATGCAAATTAGTCTGTTCCTGTCCCAATTCATGATCGGAACAGGGCAAACCAAACTACAAAAGCCAATTCTTACACTGGGAAGGAAACAAGCTACCGGGGACCGGTTTCTGGCATTTCAGCCGTCTTCGGCCCGGCTTGCTTGAATCCTGATGGTGCAATGAGCAAGGGACTCACATCTGAGTATACCCTTCCACGCTTAGGGTGGACAAAAATATTTACAACAAGGGGTGGTGAGGGACAGAGTCTCTGAATTAAGCAGAATACTCTCACCCAGTCAAGAGATCAGGGCTAGATCCAACACCGTTTTTTAGCTCACTGCACCATCCCAGTTTCAGAACCTGGCTGTATGCAAATTAGTCTGTTCCTGTCCCAGTGCATGATGGGAACAGGGCAAACCAAACTACAAAAGCCAATTCTTACACTGGGAAGGAAACAAGCTACCGGGGACCGGTTTCTGGCATTTCAGCCGTCTTCGGCCCGGCTTGCTTGAATCCTGATGGTGCAATGAGCAAGGGACTCACATCTGAGTATACCCTTCCACGCTTAGGGTGGACAAAAATATTTACAACAAGGGGTGGTGAGGGACAGAGTCTCTGAATTAAGCAGAATACTCTCACCCAGTCAAGAGATCAGGGCTAGATCCAACACCGTTTTTTAGCTCACTGCACCATCCCAGTTTCAGAACCTGGCTGTATGCAAATTAGTCTGTTCCTGTCCCAGTGCATGATGGGAACAGGGCAAACCAAACTACAAAAGCCAATTCTTACACTGGGAAGGAAACAAGCTACCGGGGACCGGTTTCTGGCATTTCAGCCGTCTTCGGCCCGGCTTGCTTGAATCCTGATGGTGCAATGAGCAAGGGACTCACATCTGAGTATACCCTTCCACGCTTAGGGTGGACAAAAATATTTACAACAAGGGGTGGTGAGGGACAGAGTCTCTGAATTAAGCAGAATACTCTCACCCAGTCAAGAGATCAGGGCTAGATCCAACACCGTTTTTTAGCTCACTGCACCATCCCAGTTTCAGAACCTGGCTGTATGCAAATTAGTCTGTTCCTGTCCCAGTGCATGACGGGAACAGGGCAAACCAAACTACAAAAGCCAATTCTTACACTGGGAAGGAAACAAGCTACCGGGGACCGGTTTCTGGCATTTCAGCCGTCTTCGGCCCGGCTTGCTTGAATCCTGATGGTGCAATGAGCAAGGGACTCACATCTGAGTATACCCTTCCACGCTTAGGGTGGACAAAAATATTTACAACAAGGGGTGGTGAGGGACAGAGTCTCTGAATTAAGCAGAATACTCTCACCCAGTCAAGAGATCAGGGCTAGATCCAACACCGTTTTTTAGCTCACTGCACCATCCCAGTTTCAGAACCTGGCTGTATGCAAATTAGTCTGTTCCTGTCCCAGTGCATGATGGGAACAGGGCAAACCAAACTACAAAAGCCAATTCTTACACTGGGAAGGAAACAAGCTACCGGGGACCGGTTTCTGGCATTTCAGCCGTCTTCGGCCCGGCTTGCTTGAATCCTGATGGTGCAATGAGCAAGGGACTCACATCTGAGTATACCCTTCCACGCTTAGGGTGGACAAAAATATTTACAACAAGGGGTGGTGAGGGACAGAGTCTCTGAATTAAGCATAATACTCTCACCCAGTCAAGAGATCAGGGCTAGATCCAACACCGTTTTTTAGCTCACTGCACCATCCCAGTTTCAGAACCTGGCTGTATGCAAATTAGTCTGTTCCTGTCCCAGTGCATGATGGGAACAGGGCAAACCAAACTACAAAAGCCAATTCTTACACTGGGAAGGAAACAAGCTACCGGGGACCAGTTTCTGGCATTTCAGCCGTCTTCGGCCCGGCTTGCTTGAATCCTGATGGTGCAATGAGCAAGGGACTCACATCTGAGTATACCCTTCCACGGATGGGTGGACAAAAATATTTACAACAAGGGGTGGTGAGGGACAGAGTCTCTGAATTAAGCGGAATACTCTCACCCAGTCAAGAGATCAGGGCTAGATCCAACACCGTTTTTTAGCTCACTGCACCATCCCAGTTTCAGAACCTGGCTGTATGCAAATTAGTCTGTTCCTGTCCCAGTGCATGATGGGAACAGGGCAAACCAAACTACAAAAGCCAATTCTTACACTGGGAAGGAAACAAGCTACCGGGGACCGGTTTCTGGCATTTCAGCCGTCTTCGGCCCGGCTTGCCTGAATCCTGATCGTGCAATGAGCAAGGGACTCACAACTGAGTATACCCTTCCACGCTTAGGGTGGACAAAAATATTTACAACAAGGGGCGGTGAGGGACAGAGTCTCTGAATTAAGCAGAATACTCTCACCCAGTCAAGAGATCAGGGCTAGATCCAACACCGTTTTTTAGCTCACTGCACCATCCCAGTTTCAGAACCTGGCTGTATGCAAATTAGTCTGTTCCTGTCCCAGTGCATGATGGGAACAGGGCAAACCAAACTACAAAAGCCAATTCTTACACTGGGAAGGAAACAAGCTACCGGGGACCGGTTTCTGGCATTTCAGCCGTCTTCGGCCCGGCTTGCTTGAATCCTGATGGTGCAATGAGCAAGGGACTCACATCTGAGTATACCCTTCCACGCTTAGGGTGGACAAAAATATTTACAACAAGGGGTGGTGAGGGACAGAGTCTCTGAATTAAGCAGAATACTCTCACCCAGTCAAGAGATCAGGGCTAGATCCAACACCGTTTTTTAGCTCACTGCACCATCCCAGTTTCAGAACCTGGCTGTATGCAAATTAGTCTGTTCCTGTCCCAGTGCATGATGGGAACAGGGCAAACCAAACTACAAAAGCCAATTCTTACACTGGGAAGGAAACAAGCTACCGGGGACCGGTTTCTGGCATTTCAGCCGTCTTCGGCCCGGCTTGCTTGAATCCTGATGGTGCAATGAGCAAGGGACTCACATCTGAGTATACCCTTCCACGCTTAGGGTGGACAAAAATATTTACAACAAGGGGTGGTGAGGGACAGAGTCTCTGAATTAAGCATAATACTCTCACCCAGTCAAGAGATCAGGGCTAGATCCAACACCGTTTTTAGCTCACTGCACCATCCCAGTTTCAGAACCTGGCTGTATGCAAATTAGTCTGTTCCTGTCCCAGTGCATGATGGGAACAGGGCAAACCAAACTACAAAAGCCAATTCTTACACTGGGAAGGAAACAAGCTACCGGGGACCGGTTTCTGGCATTTCAGCCGTCTTCGGCCCGGCTTGCTTGAATCCTGATGGTGCAATGAGCAAAGGACTCACATCTGAGTATACCCTTCCACGCTTAGGGTGGACAAAAATATTTACAACAAGGGGTGGTGAGGGACAGAGTCTCTGAATTAAGCAGAATACTCTCACCCAGTCAAGAGATCAGGGCTAGATCCAACACCGTTTTTTAGCTCACTGCACCATCCCAGTTTCAGAACCTGGCTGTATGCAAATTAGTCTGTTCCTGCCCCAGTGCATAATGGGAACAGGGCAAACCAAACTACAAAAGCCAATTCTTACACTGGGAAGGAAACAAGCTACCGGGGACCGGTTTCTGGCATTTCAGCCGTCTTCGGCCCGGCTTGCTTGAATCCTGATGGTGCAATGAGCAAGGGACTCACATCTGAGTATACCCTTCCACGCTTAGGGTGGACAAAAATATTTACAACAAGGGGTGGTGAGGGACAGAGTCTCTGAATTAAGCAGAATACTCTCACCCAGTCAAGAGATCAGGGCTAGATCCAACACCGTTTTTTAGCTCACTGCACCATCCCAGTTTCAGAACCTGGCTGTATGCAAATTAGTCTGTTCCTGTCCCAGTGCATGATGGGAACAGGGCAAACCAAACTACAAAAGCCAATTCTTACACTGGGAAGGAAACAAGCTACCGGGGACCGGTTTCTGGCATTTCAGCCGTCTTCGGCCCGGCTTGCTTGAATCCTGATGGTGCAATGAGCAAGGGACTCACATCTGAGTATACCCTTCCACGCTTAGGGTGGACAAAAATATTTACAACAAGGGGTGGTGAGGGACAGAGTCTCTGAATTAAGCAGAATACTCTCACCCAGTCAAGAGATCAGGGCTAGATCCAACACCGTTTTTTAGCTCACTGCACCATCCCAGTTTCAGAACCTGGCTGTATGCAAATTAGTCTGTTCCTGTCCCAGTGCATGATGGGAACAGGGCAAACCAAACTACAAAAGCCAATTCTTACACTGGGAAGGAAACAAGCTACCGGGGACCGGTTTCTGGCATTTCAGCCGTCTTCGGCCCGGCTTGCTTGAATCCTGATGGTGCAATGAGCAAGGGACTCACATCTGAGTATACCCTTCCACGCTTAGGGTGGACAAAAATATTTACAACAAGGGGTGGTGAGGGACAGAGTCTCTGAATTAAGCAGAATACTCTCACCCAGTCAAGAGATCAGGGCTAGATCCAACACCGTTTTTTAGCTCACTGCACCATCCCAGTTTCAGAACCTGGCTGTATGCAAATTAGTCTGTTCCTGTCCCAGTGCATGATGGGAACAGGGCAAACCAAACTACAAAAGCCAATTCTTACACTGGGAAGGAAACAAGCTACCGGGGACCGGTTTCTGGCATTTCAGCCGTCTTCGGCCCGGCTTGCTTGAATCCTGATGGTGCAATGAGCAAGGGACTCACATCTGAGTATACCCTTCCACGCTTAGGGTGGACAAAAATATTTACAACAAGGGGTGGTGAGGGACAGAGTCTCTGAATTAAGCAGAATACTCTCACCCAGTCAAGAGATCAGGGCTAGATCCAACACCGTTTTTTAGCTCACTGCACCATCCCAGTTTCAGAACCTGGCTGTATGCAAATTAGTCTGTTCCTGTCCCAGTGCATGATGGGAACAGGGCAAACCAAACTACAAAAGCCAATTCTTACACTGGGAAGGAAACAAGCTACCGGGGACCGGTTTCTGGCATTTCAGCCGTCTTCGGCCCGGCTTGCTTGAATCCTGATGGTGCAATGAGCAAGGGACTCACATCTGAGTATACCCTTCCACGCTTAGGGTGGACAAAAATATTTACAACAAGGGGTGGTGAGGGACAGAGTCTCTGAATTAAGCAGAATACTCTCACCCAGTCAAGAGATCAGGGCTAGATCCAACACCGTTTTTTAGCTCACTGCACCATCCCAGTTTCAGAACCTGGCTGTATGCAAATTAGTCTGTTCCTGTCCCAGTGCATGATGGGAACAGGGCAAACCAAACTACAAAAGCCAATTCTTACACTGGGAAGGAAACAAGCTACCGGGGACCGGTTTCTGGCATTTCAGCCGTCTTCGGCCCGGCTTGCTTGAATCCTGATGGTGCAATGAGCAAGGGACTCACATCTGAGTATACCCTTCCACGCTTAGGGTGGACAAAAATATTTACAACAAGGGGTGGTGAGGGACAGAGTCTCTGAATTAAGCAGAATACTCTCACCCAGTCAAGAGATCAGGGCTAGATCCAACACCGTTTTTTAGCTCACTGCACCATCCCAGTTTCAGAACCTGGCTGTATGCAAATTAGTCTGTTCCTGTCCCAGTGCATGATGGGAACAGGGCAAACCAAACTACAAAAGCCAATTCTTACACTGGGAAGGAAACAAGCTACCGGGGACCGGTTTCTGGCATTTCAGCCGTCTTCGGCCCGGCTTGCTTGAATCCTGATGGTGCAATGAGCAAGGGACTCACATCTGAGTATACCCTTCCACGCTTAGGGTGGACAAAAATATTTACAACAAGGGGTGGTGAGGGACAGAGTCTCTGAATTAAGCAGAATACTCTCACCCAGTCAAGAGATCAGGGCTAGATCCAACACCGTTTTTTAGCTCACTGCACCATCCCAGTTTCAGAACCTGGCTGTATGCAAATTAGTCTGTTCCTGTCCCAGTGCATGATGGGAACAGGGCAAACCAAACTACAAAAGCCAATTCTTACACTGGGAAGGAAACAAGCTACCGGGGACCGGTTTCTGGCATTTCAGCCGTCTTCGGCCCGGCTTGCTTGAATCCTGATGGTGCAATGAGCAAGGGACTCACATCTGAGTATACCCTTCCACACGTATGATTGGACATAATAACGTCATCAAAGACTCAGTTCTTTGAAAACCACATGATTTCCTGGACAAATTAGTATTCAGGCAAGGGGAAGTCCCTAGCTGCTGAAGTCGGGTTTTTCTAAGAAATCGTTGTGGATTCCCGGAACTTAGTGGAAGTAGCCAGGCCGTATTTGGGCTGCATAGGCTTAGTCTAAATAAGGGTATGATTTCTATGCCTATATAAGGATCTGGTGATTTATACCTATATATGGGGATGAATCGGGAAAATTACACTAGGGTCCTAGATTCGTACATAACACCGACTCCACGATATTAAGTTCAATAAAACTAAATGTATAAGCACTGAACATATCTACGGTTAGTGTTTACAATCCCACCCAAAATACAAATTGCATTTGAAAAGCGGTTTGTTCACAAGAAATGAATATAAATTGCATGAAAAGCAGGTCTCAATAGATATGAAACTTATTATGGGAGCATACATTCTAATCTTTTAAAAAATATGAAATTACAATCATGAAATGTCTCTTAAGGTACAGAAAAAAGGTCAAGACCCGCCCATAGCATGATATACAAATTTGTTCCTTTTTTAGGACAAGGCCAAATATTGTCATTTAGGATGTTTTTTTCAAAAGAAATCTTGTTCTCTAGGAATAGTTCTACTTTAAGCAGAATACTCTGTGCCAAAGTTCTATTTTGGAAAACGTTCAAATTGTTAGATTGTTTGTTTTGAAAAAACGAAGGCCGAATTTCAGAGTTCAGGGAACGCTGTGTGCATGAATCAAAAGTTATTCTCGTGTCAGGAGAAAACATCAGATCATCTAGGCTGGCAAAGAAACAGTCTACCATAGTAGGTGAAACTGGAACCACTTCAGTTAGCAGTTCAAATGTGCATAGATGAGGATCATCGCCGTCAGCGTTTGATGCATTAGCAATTAGGTGGTACCTGTGTGCCTGTAGTGTCACGTATCTCACCCTCAGTTAGACTTGCTGATGAGACCTCAATGAATGCCGTCATCAGAATTGGCAGCCATTGTGGGCAACACGATGCATGAGTCATTACCGGACCTAGCAAGGCGTCAACATCCGATTGCAGGACTGATGGAAGTGTAAGACGAATGTCCAACATGCATTAATCTCCGCAAAGCAGGCATCATAGAACAGGTAAGATGCAATCTTGCCAGATTGGTCTGAACGAAAGAACCCAAGTGGTGTTCAGATCTCTTAAACGAGCCAAGCCAAGAATCTGTGAATGCGTTCACGATATCTCATGGCAAGGAGAGCTTGTTTTATGGTAGTCTCGGTATCGCTGGTGACTGGACTTGCCATATCGGTGCAGAAGGAATAAAAATAGCATTCCTGCTATGAGTCCCAAAATGAGAGGCAGGCCACCGAACACAGAGTGCACGAAATTCAGAAAAAAATGCAGAGGACAGCTTCAAATGGTGTTAACAGTCCCGAAAAAATTGTCTTAAATACATGTGCGATGCCGCTGGTATCAGACATGTTTGAGATTTGACCTAACATTTCAGCGAAATGTACTGGGCAATTCGTTGATAATAATGCATGTATCTCTGCAGAAGTCCTTCCAAACTGCAGATCATACGTTTCAATGGACGAGGTCAGTGGCACAGTTTTTTGCAAAAGAATGAATTTCATTCTGCTTAAAGTATCAATTCGCAGAGAAGAGATATTCAGTGAAGGCCATAATGCTGTCTCCCTGTCTGTCTTTCTCTTTGGATACAATACTTGCATACAAAAGTGACCGTGGATGACACACTAACTAGATACGCTTTTCCTGGCAACATGCCACAACAGCTGTGGTCATTGAGCATAACGTAGCTGCCATTGGATAGCTGCCTGAAAATTGGTTCTATTACTGTGGAGGGTATATTGTGCAGGTGGCAAGAGAGGTTATTTGCAGAACCTTCGCAGGCTCCGTGTAAATTAATACCCTGGCACAAAAGTGTACCACTTAGTGAGTTCTTACAATTTTTCCCACTAAGGAATACCTCTTTTCCCCCATTCCAACATTTGTGTGTGTAAGGTAAAATCCAGATTGACCTAATGTATTCTTTACCCAACCTTTCATACAAGCCCGCTGGTATATGCTGTAGACAATCCTGAAATTAGAAAATCATCACTGGTATCGTGATGGTGCCATGTATTATCCATTCAACGACAGGCTTCTCAGAAACTGTCAATGGTAATCTTTCCAGTTTTTCAATGCTCAGCACCGTGTAGTCTGCTCCTCTTTGTGCCAAAGAGATTTGTTTATCTGTAAGGTTAAATACAGCAAACAATGATGTTGTGTTGATTAGACGCCATGGCACGTAGCCTGAACGAAGATTTTGTAACGTCCAGCCAAGCTGCATTATAGAATGTAATTGAGACTGGCCATGTTGTAACATTAGCAAGTCCTGCTCTATTATGTCGATTGCAGAGGATACAATGCTGTCCAAAGAATACATTCTGGAGGACAGAGTCGTTAACCCATTGTCCACTACAGAGAGAGCTTTCTCTAAATTAATACGAGCAATTTCTCATATTCTTTCTGCAGTTTCTATTTGCGTTATTTTCCAAGCTTCGTTGTACGCATCGTATATTCCGGAGTATATGAAAAGTTTTTGACGTCGTTTGCGAGGCCCCATTAAGAAATCTCGCAAATCATTTCCTTCTTTAAGTAAAGATAAGTGTTGTTTGATTTCTGGAAGTGTAGATTTCTATAGCCACTCAAGGCATAGTTTTCCTACACCGTAAGTAGTTACTATCCCTGGATGTTGTCTCTGGGAGTATCTTGGATCTGTCCTATTCACTGTGAACCCTTGTGTTTTGTTCAGGAATCTATCTTGACAATTATTCGTGTCTGTGGGCCAGATTAACCATTTTTTCCAATCAGGATTAGTTCTGTTTTGTTTCAAAATATAGGGTATGCCTATCTCCTCTTCTGTAGTATCATTACTGTCAGATGTGGTTTTAGGTATAGACGGTTTATTTAAATCTTTTATCTTAGCCAGACCAAGACAAGAAGTTTGTTGAATAGTGTCAATTAAAACATTATTTGTTCTGGTATAATGCTGGCTCTGAATAAGGCTTCTAAACCTTGCACCTGCCAGTCTTTTGTGCCCCAGACAGTTTTTGTCTCAATGTTGTCTTTCCAAAACTCAAAACCTAATGTAGACAGCTGAGCATAAAAGTTTGCAGAATAAATTTGTTTTGTATTGGTCAACATTGTTTTCATTCCTGTTTTATTCATTTTTTTTTATAATAAAACGTTTCTGGATTTGCAACATTAAACCTTGAGAAGTACAGAAACTTTTCATAAAATGTTTTCATAAAATGTTTTTGAGCTACCCTTTGGTGACGTTGGACAATGTTCCCATTGATTATAAGTAAAAACATTCCTAGGGCTTGCAGATTTATGCAAATAATGGTGACCGTAATGATTAAAACAATACATTTGTTCATAATCTGATGAACCTTGAACTGGTGTGGAATCTTCAGCAATTCCACTGGGCCATATATGTCATAATCAGTTCTATCCCATGCTATACCACCAGGTATAGGAACAGCTGTGATGTTTACTGATGACAGGTCTCTTCTTTCACGATGAGATGATTTGTGAGGCTTCAGGAGCAAGTTGATTTTCTTACTTGCTGTGTCCATTGTACTGTATTTTCCATCTATTATTTTTCCCAAGCTTAAAACAAGAATGAGCCAGAGCAGGAGGAAACATACGCCTAACACAATCCAAAATTCAATCCATGGTGAAATCAGATAGGTTTGTTCAAGTTGATGAAAGAGTTCTGTTTTTTTTTGTGAAAGTTTTATTTGCTGGTGTATTTTCAGGTTCACTAGGATCCTCAGAAAATGTATCAAAGTTGATGAAATAGCCAGAGGCAGTTCTGTCAATTGTTGGAGTTGCATTAGGATTGTTATTAATCTTTGGAGCTGCTTCTTCCATTGTCATCTTTGTGTAATTCGATGCTACATCGTTGTAGACAGGTGTTTTTTGATGAACTGTTATTTGGGTATCCAGAGGCACAAGTTCCATGGCTTTGTTGCATAGTCCTTCTCTTCTTACTGCAGGTTTATCAAAGGTGATAAGTCTTTCAGTTTGAACCTCTTCGATTGTAGCAAGATTTGGTTGTCTGCTACATCTTGGGAGTCCACCGGGCCTATTACTTATTATCGGCCACATGTTGTGGTTTGACCAGGTCGATGGACACAACTCTGTTCTCCCTTTTACCAGCAAGGGGCAGTAGTACTACTCATCTTGTTCCATGGATAGCTAAGACTGGTACTGTTTTTCTGTAAGAAGGCCCAAATTCCTTCTTCACCGCAATCTTTTCCCTGACTAGATCCCCAATCTTTGGAATCCAGATAGGTCTTGCCGGGACAGGTGGTTTCTCTTCAGTGGTTGTTGGCTTCTGTATCGTGTTACTCAGACTTCTTCTTGTTTAATGTAAGTCCTGTAAAACAGCCAAACGATCTTTGACATCACTGAAGTTTGGCAATCGAGGTCTTCGATTATCATTCTAGTACCAAACAGTAATTCATATGGAGTGATTCCCCCCAGAGAATTTCTTGGCAGATTGTTAAGACTTCGTTGGACACTTATTAGATGTTTGACCCACCCATTACCCGAACCTAATACCTTAGCTGTTATGGATTGCTTTATGTCATGGTTTTTTCTTTCCACTACCGCATTACCCTCAGGATGGAAGGGACTAGAATACCGCAATGCAACGCCCAAGCTAGCCATAGCCTCTTTGTAAGCTCGAGATCTAAACGCAGGACCCTGGTCAGAATGTAGCGTGCCGATTGCATATGGGCCGATAAAGACTCGCAAATCCTTTATAACAGTTCTGGCGTCAGCTGAGTGCTGGGCCCACATCCAAATAAATCTTGTCCTAGTATTTGTGGGACCGCGTACGTCTATGGCGAAGTCCGTGTTTCGATAACCTAATGCTGTCTTACAATGGTGTCTGGACTGGGCTGGCTATACTGTAGTCAGGTACCTGGTGGTTTTCGAAGCTATGATCTTTGTAACAGGTGTCACAGTTAATTTCGAATTTGTAAACTTCGACGCTCATTCCCGGCCACCAGTACATCTCTTCTAATTCTATTAGAGATTCTAAGATCCCTCGAAGTCTCAGACCCTCTCCCATATGTGCTTCGTGAACCAAAACACCTCTCTTGTTCCTGTTTGGAATTACTCTGTCTCCCACTCCAGGGATTCAAGCAAAAGGAACAGAGTTTACATCAATTATGTATGTATTACCGAGTGGAAAGTTCATAGGTAATGCTGCATAGCTACCTTCCATTGAGGCTTTTACTGCTAGCATTGTTTCACCGTCTATTACTTTCTTTAAATGAGAGATTGTAGCTACGGAAGCCGTTTACACAGCTACCTTTGCGGCTTCAACAGCCAATGAATTCCCTGCAACGTGAACGCCATCACGCTGATGACTCAGTGTATGAATCACGTGAGTCTTTTGTAGTTCTTTCTGTAAAGGAACTATTTGTTCTCAAAGCATTTTGTGCTTAATTGTGCCACCTTTTCGTGTTCTTGAAACCGTTTCATACCCAGTTCTGCAAGTGCTCGTTGTATGATTCAACGCAGTAATACGAATCGCACACTATTAGTGTGGGGAATTTGCGATCGGTATTTTCAAGAGCCATCTTGAAAGCCTGTAGTTCAGCTCGCTGAGCTGTACAGTCTCCGAGTGATTGAGTTTTAGTGACCATTGGTCTAAATTTACCTTCGTGCCAGCGACCTTTAACAATCGCGCATGCAGCACTATAGGCTTGTTTACCCCCAATTGCGGGCTGTGCTGATCCGTCTGTATAGATTATATATCCGTAATGTTCTAGAGGCAGAATTACGGTCGGCAGGGGACATTCGTGTTTGTATTGTAGGAATTCTTGTGTCTTCAAGTAGGGGTCAAAGACGTATTCAACGTCTGTTGCAGCAAGAGAGTTAATCCATTGAATCCATCTTGGATGTAAAGATTTAACATTGGGAATGCTTGCTTTCGTCACTGCCTCTAAGGCAGGTACAGGTGTAACTATCATTATGCTTTTTCCCTGTGCGAGAGCTCTCTCTTTTGCTCGTGCAGTTTGAACTGCTGTCAGAATTTTTTCTGTTGAAGTGAATTTTATTTCCGCTTGTGTGTACAAGTGTGATTTGTATGCTATTGGTACCTTTTCACCTTCATTAAAGGTTAAGTATGTGAAGCCGCATCTTCCTGGAATGATTCGGATCACAAGATTGCGCATATTGTGGCGTGTTTCTAACTGTCTTTTTGCTAACATGTCTGTTTGTACTGAACGCAAAATTTCTATATGGTTTTGAGTCCAATTTGTTGGTTTGAAATCAGGTTTGATTAGTTCGTAGAGAGGTTTAACCCTTTATGCGTAATTCAGAACATAAGTTCTTCCGAAATTCAGGAAACCTAAAATTGATTGTAAGTTTTTCAGCGTTTTTGGAGGTTGGAGCAGCGCACATTTCTCTAGAAAGTTCGTATCCTAAGAATAGGACGTTGAGGTGGGCAAGTCATGATTTATTGAAATTGAATTTGTACCCTTCAGACGCGAACCCAAGTATTATGGTGTTCACTCTTTTCAAGTGCACTTCCAAATCATCGTCTGTAAGATAGATGTCAGACATAAGATAATGCCTCATCATACATTTGTAGTAACTCTGTTACCCTAGCTGAAAATAACCCTGGACTATTCTTGATTCCTTGGGGGAGACGGCAAAATTGTCGCTGTGTCCCCAATATTGAGAATGCGGTCCAATGCCTACTTTCACGTGCAATGTTTTGACAGAAAAACCCATTTGAAATATCTAATGTGGTTTTATATTTTTTCCGCACGATGTTATTCATCAATGTTGCACTGTGTGCATTTTGTACTGCAACTGTTTTGCAACAGGAGTTTAAATGTCTGTAATCCAAAACTAGACGATATGAATTGTCTGGTTTGGAGACAGGAAACAAAGGTTTGTTCATTGACGAGGTGCATGTTTCCATCACCTCTTGGTATTCAAGTTGATTTAAAATTTCCTTGACTTGATTTTAGCTTCTTGCTTAACTGGATACTGCCTTTGTGCAGTAGGCTGATTTTTCAACTGGATTTTATGGTGAGGAGAATCCTCATCCCATCCTACGTGATTTTTATATAAAGCTGGAGCCTGAGCTACTGCCCATTTTCTGACATATGTGTATTTTTTATTAATTGGAATGTGATTTGAGAAGGCTGGCATAATTATCTCTTTGCCATGTGGGCACTCCCTGACAAATTAAGGTGGCCAGTCTTGTTCAGCTAGAAGAATGTCATAACCCTTTGATAGCTTCTCCCAAAAGAGTGCTTTTATTTTTCTAGGTATGTCCCCCTCCATCCGGAGTGTTATCTCATATAACTTATGGGGTACTCTAACCCTGGTGTCGGCAGTTTCAACTTGAATGGATTCATTCAAGTCCACTGTCTCCAGATGATCCTTCAGGATCTTGCGAGCTATGGTCCCTTCTGCTGCGCTGTCTAGCATTGTGTGAGCCCACTCCCCGTTCTGGAGTTGTGTCCTCAAGATCCTCGGCATGTCTGAATTTTACGCTTACTACCTTCTTCTTGGTGAATTGAGTTTTCTTATTTTTTGGAACGTGCTGTTTGTCTTTGGACTTCACGCATTCTTCTTTTTGTTCTGATCGTCCTCTCCTCTCGGATTTCTGCTAGGAACTCTGAAAGGTACGAGAGGAATGCTTATCAGTATCTTGATATCTGTCAGGTTTTCTCAGATTATCCCTATTTCTAAGGTTATATCTTTTTTCAGAGGGCTCCCGTTGTGGAGACCTACCTCCCCGTTGGGGAGATCTTCCTCTGGACTGAGAACGTTTCTCTTTAGGAAGTGTCTGTTTAGTATTTCCCCACTTCTTTTTAGGAGTGTTGAGATCATTTTTAATAAAAACTTTTTCATGATTTTCTATTAGTTGGTGTTTTAATGGTTTCCCACTCAAACTATCTCTACCTAGTTCTTCATATGATTTTTCAATAATTCATGCAAGTTTATATGGCTACTCTGTTATATCTGTTTCTTTTAGTTTTTGGCGGATTGCCACTGATGCTGCTTCACCTTTATTATTGGCTAATAGTATAGCCGAGACCTGTTTGAAATCTGTTAGTAATTTCATACCAAGATTTAAGGCAGGTTCTGGACCGTATTCATTTTGAATCTGTCTCAGAACATCTGGTATTCCCGCCATGGACGGTACACCATGTATTTTTGTGTAGATCGAAGCAAAGACTGTACCCCAAGTGTCACAGTCCTCCACATGTGGTGCTATCCGCATTGGTAAACAGATTGTCAGAATTCTGTGTTTCTCATGAGGTGTACTATCAGGGAATACTGCCTCGATTTGAGTAATTTTCTGAGCTAACCTGAACGGAATTTGTTCCCTTTTTGCTGGCAATTTTCCAATGACTGATTGTATAGTCTGTGGTGTGATTTTGTTTGTATTCCCCAGGTGACGGGTGTGCTGTGGAATCCTTACAGTGGGTTGGACTGTTAAGGTCCGCATGACATATTGAACCAATTGTCTATGTATTTTAATTAACTGCTTAGCTGTACTAACAGTTCTGGACCTGTCATGTTTTCAATGTCAGGATGTGGTGTATAGCTGGCTAGTACCGGCCATGTCACTACCTAGTGGACCTAGCCTGGTTATGTGATTTTCATGTTGTAGGGCACCTTTAAACCAGAGCTGATGCTGTTGGTAAGTTAATGGAATTTCAACGTCCTCATAAGGAACGTATTCCGTTGAAGGTTCCTCTACTTTGTAGTAGTGGAACTCGTGTGTACCTCCATCTGCTGGAGGAAAGTAGATCCATGAATAGAACACTTCTGTCTGCCGATCTTCATGTGCCTCTATGACAAAGATTACCTTACCACCTCTCGATGATACTCCATTAATTATGAGTTTGTAAGTTATAGTTTTTCTTACATTTACCGGGATGATTGTAACATCCGGGTCAGATTTCTGTCATCTAATACTGCTTGAGCTGCTTCTGCTTCTCTAGCTAATTCGTCGTCACTATTTGGCATTTTGTTGCAGAACAAGTTTCAAAGAAACAATGATTAGGGGAACAATATTTTGGAACACTGTATCCTTCAACGTTGAACAAAACCAAAAATGAATACATAGGATTTTTCGTCCTATTCAGTTTTGGCGGATATTATCCTTTTACCCACTCCAGACGTCTATTGGAGTATTTACGGGTAAAAAAGGGGCCTGTGTGAAAAGCACGACTGAGTTACTCTAGTATCTAGCATTAAATTATCGCCTTACCAAACGTTGGGTGCCATGAAGTGTAGTTCCTATCTTCCCAATAGGCTCTGCGCATTGGCATAATATATACTATAGTTTAGACGTAGGACTGAGGTCGACTAGGTCTCTATCGAATATATTAAACTTAATTGTGAGTGCCAGCTAGCTCAGAGGTCACTAGAAACTTTCTCAAATTCACAAGAAGGGATTAGTTTCTGACAACCACATAAACATGACAACTTTCTTTCCCAAGAATAGGAAATCAATCTCTTGGGTCGTGGAAACAATAGATAGCTATTTTACTCAGTCAATCGTGCATTCTTCGTTTCACCAGAGGTGCTGGGAAAATAGAGAGACGGGCCTTTTCAATAAAAAGTCTTTATTGAACAGTCTTCTTTCTCAAGCATAATTAATGTACTGCTACAATCGTAATACTAGTTATAAAGTACAAGGTATATAATACGATAAGTATTATAAAGTAGTGCTGTAAAAGCATGATATGGTTTCTAAGCCATAAAATACCAAAAACACATAAAATACATACAGTGATAAAATAATGACTAAAAGTTGTGGATTCTCGGATCTTAGTGGAAGTAACCATGCCGTATTTGGGCGGCAAAGGCTTAGTCTAAATAAGGGTATGATTGCTATGCCTATATAAGGATCGGGTGATTTATACCTATATATGGGCATGAATCGGGAATATTACACTAGGGTCCTAGATTCGTACATAAAAATTTACACTGTGACTGGTCAGATCATCATCAAATTCCATTCAGCATCTTGGACAAGGGCTGGGATCAGAGACAACCCCTCAAAGCTAAACAAATTACGCGCAATTGGAGAGACCTTGACATCAATACGCTAACCTCAATCACTAAAAAGAGACTACAACCCCCCCCCCCCAACATGACCAACCTTGACGATCTCTCTGATCTCTTAACACGGTGTCTAACATTCTTTATACTATGGCACCAAAGCAACTCAAAAGGATTCCTGTCAACCCCTGGTTGCCAACCCCTGGTTTAATGGTACCTTAATGATGAGCGGCGCAATCTTAGACTCTCGGAGAGAGACTCTGGAGAAACACGCCTTCCCCCTCCAGTCTCACTCAACTGAGGAAAGTGAGAAGTACATAGAACAAACACATCCGCATGGCTAGAACTGACTACTTCAGAACGCAGCTGGATGGCGCTAAAAATAGACCCAAGAAACTCTTTGAAATCATCAAGGAATAAGCCAACCACTCTTTCAACCCTAGCACTCCTCCGGTGTCCTTGCTTCCTAGCAGTGATGGTTTCACTGTTCATTTTTCTAAAAAAACAAGAAAAATCGAGCTGGAGCTATGTCCTGGCACTCCAGCTCTGAGGCCGCTGAACCCATCCGCTTTTCTAGTTGAGGTGTTAGAATCCTCGACAATATCATCGCCCTTAGAATGCTCTCTCAAGAATAATGCCTTTTCGAATGCCTTTCGCCTCCCTGATGTCAAGGAGCTTCTACACAACATTTCGTCCCTTAAACCCTCCAACCATTTTAGTGATCCTTTACCGGCCAAGCGTTTTAAACAGATTAACTCAGCCATTCTCCCTTTTTGGTCCATGATCATTCATGAATCCCTCTTTCAGGGAAAGATACTAGACTGCCTCAAGGTTGGGCAAGTTACTCCCAACCTGTCGGATCCTAACAACTTCAGACAGATCACCTGCATTATGACTCTAGCTAAGCTGCTCGAAAAATGTGTCCACTCGCAGCTATGCAAACACATTGAGAAATATCAACTCCTTGACCCCCATCAATCAGGTTTTAGATCAAGCCACAGTACTGAAAAGGCTCTTACCCACATTGTAGATGATGCCTTGAGATCTCTTGTCAAAAATGTCCCTTGTCTCCTGATCCTTCTGGACCTGTCTTCAGCCTTTGATATCGTCAAACATGAGAACCTGATTGATCTTCTTCATCTTAGGATGGGTCTCTTGGGCCCGGTCCTAAATTGGTTTGCCTCTTTCCTGCATAACCGTACACAAAGGATCAAAATCAACCAGGCCCTTGCTTCCAGTACCCTTGTCACGATAGGAGTGCCTCAAGGATCCGCTCTCTTCCCCACTCTCTTCAACCTTTTTCTGGAACCTCTTTCTGTCATTCTGAGCTTTCCAAACATTCAGTACCACATGTATGCAGATGACACGCAATTGTACCTGAAGATCTCCTCTCAACACAACATAAAAAACACTAAATGCTGCACTGGCACAATCTCAACAATGGTTAGCTCAAAACAATCTGCTGTTAAATAGTCTCAAAACATAATTCCTTTTGTTTGATTCCCCCCCCCCACCCCCACTCGGCTCCTACCCTGGATTAGCTTAAACAACTCACTGCTCTGAACTACACCCCTCATATTGTAGACTCTGCCAAATCTCTAGGCATCACCTTGGATAAGCACTTAAACATGCAAGCGCACATCAGTGCAGCTAATAGAGGAGCCAACTTAACACCCTTAGGAAAATCAAACCTTTCCTCCCCCCCCCCAAAGGCATCAAGCCGACGGTACAATTCTTGGGTATCTCTAGGTTGGAATATGGTCGGGTGACCCTTGCTGGACTTCTCAAAGGTAGCTTGGCCCCACTCTGAGCTACCATGAATGTATCGGCGAGACTCATCACGGGCTCCAGAAACCATGACCACATCTCCCCTGACCTTTTGCAACTAAATTGGCTATCTATTGAAGACAGAATCAGATTCAAGATAGCTTGCCTGACCCATAAAGCCATACGTTATAACACTCCGATCTACTTGGCAAACAAGCTTGAACTCTCGGGCGCTGGCCAAAACCTTAGAAGAACGTCCACCCTACTCTTGAAACCACCAAGATTCAAAAAGAATAAATCTTACAATCGTACTTTCTCTGGTCTGGCTCCAAGAATCTGGAACTCCCTGCCTCCTGTGATCAGATCCAATCCCTCCACACTATCTTTCAAGAAACTGGTCAAACGGCTACTCATGAACAAACTTTAACAACATCCATTGACTCTCACACTCTTGTTTGTTAATATTCTGACTCTTATTGTAATGCACAAGTGCGCTTTATTGTATGCTGTTTTGGTCAACTGTTTTCGTGCTGTAGGACACCTCCTATACCACCAACTCTTAACGTACTCTGTTTCCCCACTTTGTTGTCACGTACTGTCCCTTTGAGTTTGTTACCCTCGTTTTCCCATTGCTGTACAACGCTCTGATACCCGTTTGGGTCTTGTTCGCGCTTTATAAAACCTTTCAAATAAAATAAATAAAAATAAAATAAAGGTACAATTATTCCCTCAGAGCAAAGGTTCTTCAAGTCCTTTTTTAATTCATCTCTGACACCCAGAGGCAAAGGTCGGACCTTACATACAGCAGGTTGAACATCTGATTTCAAATGAATATGGTGTTCAAAACCTAGTACAGCCCACACTTTATCAGAATCAAATGTGGGAAACTGGCTGATAATGGTATCAATATCTGAAGAAGTACCTGGGAAGGAAGAGTTGTTAAAATCTACAACAGTATCTATAATGCACATCATCCTCTACATAACCTTCTGGAAGATCACCTACAACCACAGGATTACCTAACCCAGGTTTTAGATAAAGTCCCATACTCGCCAAATCTTGCCAGCCTACTATGTTCCTCCCTTTAATTGCCACATACACTTTAGTGATGGTATGTTGACCCAAGCACACTACTTTTGACTTAAAATAACCAAGCATATCAATCTCAGCTTCCCTAAAAGCTTTAGGATTGATATCTGTTTGAGAAAGTACCACAGAATATTTCCATTTCTCCTGAAAAAGTGACATCAGATAAGATTGTGTTTGGTGACCCAGAGTCAGCCATGACTTGAAGTGGTACATCTCCAAATATGCGTACTCCAAACACGGTGTTACATTCAATTGTCAGAGCTACGTTACTATGTTTCTCAGAAGGACGGTGAACATCTTCAGAGACTTAAATGCTGTTAACCCTGGATGATCTTTTTGCACTTTTAAAACCAGCTTGATAATGTCCCATTTTTTTGTAGGACATACATCTCTTGCCAATAGCAGGACAGTTAGGAGAATTGCCTATGTGTGATTTTGGCCCACACCAAAAGCATATTAGAGATTTACTTGAATGGCTGTTGAACAGGATCATTGTCAGTATTTATTAGACCAATAGCATCCTTGTTGCATAGACTTACTGAGCTGACCGATTGACCCTCATGGATAGCTCTAGTGGAAAACATTGAACATTCTATTCTTTTTTTGCCAGATCAGTTGTTTCAGGTAAGGTATCATTTCTGCAACTAAGGAGTCTTTCCTGAATTTTTTGAGAATAGCATGCAAAAACAAATTGATCCCGTATGGAAATGTCCACGCTTGCACCAAATTCACACGTCGAGGCTAAAATTCTTAGCGCTGCTACATCCTCCTCGACAGTTTGATCAGCACTTTGGTTTTCTTTTTAAAAAAATGTAGTGTTCTAGCATGATACTAGGTTCCTCATCATACTGCTTGCCTATTCGGGCCAATGCTTCCTTGTATGAATTGGAAAATTGTCAAAAACTTGATGTGCTGCTAACCCAATGCAACCATACAGAACTGCTGCTTTATTTGAAGGAGAAAACTGCTTTGCATAAATTGCCATAAAGTAATTCTCAAATATTCTCACCCATTGACACCACTTAACATTGGGCTTTCCAGGTAGTTGTAAGAAGGGTGGTGGCAAAGTGATCTGTTGCTTTGAAAACCATAAGTGAAATTAAAATGTATTTGACTTGAACAAATTGCGAGTTGACAAAGAAAATCAACAGAGTTGTGGTGGACAATCACAGTAAAACCAGTTAAATGACAGCTGGGCAGACAAAAAGGAAAGAACAAAATGATAAAATAGCTAAATAAATACCTACTGTCTTTCTGTCTGAGTGTGGAAGCAAACCCAAGAGCTTCCAGCTTATAAAACAGAACAAAATAGAAATGAACCGGATGTATGATGTTACAACGCATACTTTCACAACGCATGCTTTTACACCGCAATTTTACAACGCAAGTACCATTACTACGCATGTTTTTACAACGAATACTATTATAACGCAATATTGTATTAGTAAATGAAAAGTGCTTTTACAACGAAAACAAATACAATGCATACTATTACAACAAATTCCCTATATATTTAAAAAATTTAGAAAAATAACTCCTGGCATGGGATGCAGGGAAAATAGGGGTTTTGGGTGGGGAAGTGTATTAAAAAATGTAGAAAGAAACTAAACGTAAATTAAAAAAATTTGCATGTTATTCAGCCAAATTAATGCTCGAGGATTAAAATCAGTACTCGGGTAGTAAAATAAGTACTCGTACAATAAAAAATTGAGCAAAAATTAATCGTAAATATAATGATTTAGTATGTTATTTATCAAAATGAATACTCGAGTATTAATATAAGTACTCAGGTAATAAAATAAGTACTTGCATAAGAAAAAATTGCGCAAAAATGTAACATAAAATACACTTCGTTGGATTTTAAACGTAAAAAGATAAAAATGAAATGAAAACAAACGCATAAAGGTAACTATTCTAGATGCAAATGCGCAACAAGTACAGAAACGCCACTTTAGAAACTAAGGCAAAACTCTTTCAATGAAACTAACACCAAGGAACACAAACCAAAATGGAGGGCGAAACGCAAATCAAAGTGCCAAAAAACACACACATTTAAAGACGTAATTTAAATTATACGTTCTCACAGCAAATAAAACCATTAAAAAAAAGAATTCAAACGATACTTTCACCAGAAATTAAAGTGACATATGTAAAAAACTATAAATTCCAGTAAGATACCATTTTGAACTCAGTAGTGATACTACTACCAGAGAGAGCAGTCGCAAACGATTAACCCTCTGACCTTTTGTGTTTCTTGAATACTGATAGCAAACAGAGACAAATCCTAACCATCAAACAAGTAAGTTATAATTAAAGTAAATGTTAATATAGCTTTTAAATGAACGAAAAATATATTTAGTTAGATTTGTCAAACATTATTATATTTCAGATTTGAACATACATTTCCGTCACTTATGAACAACGTTTGAAGTACATTAAGGGCCTGATTCCGATCCTGTATTTTTTTTTCCATACAAATAGGATTTGTAGTTTTTTTTCCATACAAATTGTACAAGTCCCTTCCAAACTGTGTAGTACGATTCGTACGGGAAAAATACATACAGATCGGCCCAATCCTTACAAATTGGATCAGGAAAAGCTGTACGACACGGACTTGTAAAAAAGACCATACAAATTGTAAAAAGGCTGTCCAACCCGTCAAGTATGATTCGTACCAGTTTGTCAGCATACGATTTGTATGGAAAATGGCCTATATACGGGGAATGACTTGTACCGGACAACGAAGCGAACCCCTATACGCCTCATACCCTGGTATGACTCGTTCTGGGGGTACGACTCATACCGAGGTACGGGTCGTATAGAGGTATGAGGCGTACAGGGGTCCCCCCACATGCGAGGCATGTGTATGGTGCGTACACCAAAATCGCATATGTGCGCACCGTACCCCAAAATCGCCCGTGTACGCACTGTACCCCAAAATCACGTATGTACGCAGTGTACCCCAAAATTGCATATGTACGCACCGTACCCCAAAATCGCGTATGTACACACCGTACCCCAAAATCGCCTGTGTACGCACTGTACCCCAACATCGCACATTTACACACCGTACATACGCGATTTTGGGGTACGGTTCGTACACGGCCGATTTTGGGGTACGGGGCGTACATATGCGATTTTGGGGTACGGTGCGTACACGGACGATTTTGGGGTACGGTGCATACATACGCGATTTTGGTGGTACGGTTCGTACACAGGTGATTTTGGGGTACGGTGCGTACACGACCAGTACCCCTTCATCGCGTATGTACGTATCGTACCCCACTTTCCGTGTCATCCGTACGCACTGTGCATACGCACCGTACCCCTGTATTCATGGGGTGTACGACGGGTACATGGGGGGGTCTTTCTCGTACTGTTTTACGGGCGTACAAGGCTTTTCCCGCACTTTTTGGCTCTTGTAAAAAAAGAGCCGTACCGCATGCCGTTGGTACGAATCGTACTTGCCGGGTTGTAAACTGCTGCCGGGAATACATGGGAACGTCGCGTACAGAGCAATCCGAATCGGAATCGCTTGTATATACGAGTTGTATGGTCTTTTTTACAATTTGTATGGAGTGCTTCTATTTGTACGGATCGTACTTCCTAGGTTGTAGGGGCCTCCTAACAAGTACGAGTTGTATGGAGAAACCGCTCCATACCACAGTTTGTACAGTGTTTTTCCAGGATCGGAATCAGCCCCTAAGAGTAAGAAAAATTTGTAAGTAAAATTTTGAAACACACATGACTTTAAAAAAAATAATGTTGAACATGTTATTTTAAAAACGTATTTTCTCACAGTTTTAAAATGAAACTTGAAAGTCTTACTTTAAAACAGAGGTTTTATTGAATAATAACGTAATAAATGAAAGCAGATTAGTAAACATACTTTCAATATGTTTTTAACAGCTAACTGAATATTTGGAAAAATCGAAACATCATATCTTTAAAGCATTTTGCAAAAACAACCAGCAGAGAAAAAAATCAAGAAAAATAAGGTAAATAAACCATAGTAGAATAACTTTGATTTTTTCTAAAAAACGAAACTCTTGCTTGACTTTCAAAATTTCCAAAGCAATTTTATAATTCAAAAGCAATGGAAGAAATTTTTAAGATTTAAAAAAACACAGGGTAAAATACGACAAAACTTTGAAATTAACAGAAATGTTATTCCTCAAATAAATAAAAGGGATTTCTGAAATAGTAAATAACATGTAATTTATATTTCGTACCCTCTACAGATAAAAATTACAATCGCAAAAAAAGAACCAAGCAACAAGACCATCAGAAAACCAGCAAAGAATAACTGAAAAAAACGAAGACCAAGCAAGTGATATAGAAAAGATAGATTAAAATTATAAAGGATATTTAACCTTATTGCAAGCAATCATTTGAGCTATGGAACATTTTGAAAGAACGACCAACGGAGTAAATAAGCAAGAAAAATAGGGAAAATAAACCATAGTGGAATAACTTTGATTTTTTTTAAAAAGTGAAACTCTTGCTTGACTTTTGATTTTTAAAAGCCATATTATAATTCAAAAGCAAAAGAAGAAAAATTAATCATTATAAGAAACACAGGTTAAAAAACGACAACATTTTGAAATTAACAGACAATTTAATCCTCAACAAAATATTAGGGTTTTCAAAATAAGACATAACATGTAATTTATATTTTGTACTCTCTACAGATAAAATTGAAATCACAAATAAAGAACCAAGCAACAAGACCATCAGAAATCCAGCATTAAATAACTGAAAAAAGCAAAGAAGAAGCAATTGAAATTGAAAAGGTAATAAAATATTTAAATGAATAAATAACCTTATTTAAAGGAACCATTTTTTAAACCAACAAACAATATTCATTTTTGAAACAAAGAGTTGAGAACTGAAACAAATGTACGCTATATTGTTTAACAGATTGTAACCCTTAAATAAGTCCACTGAAAAATAACCAGAAGACAAAGACTTCGAAAACGAAAAATATCTTGAACCACTGAGAAAAGCGAAACAAAAAAAGAAGGTAAAACTGTAAAATGTAAACTAATAAATAAAAAGTGTGTAATTTACTATTTCATCTCCAGGAAGGTGCAGCAGTAATGTAACTGTAGGATAGTGTAAGGGTGTAATTTACTGTTCCAACTCCAGGAAGGTGCATCAGTAAGGAAAATATTGGTTAGTGTAAGAGAGTAATTTACTATTCCAACTCCAGGAAGGTGCAACAGTAGGGTAAGTGTTGGATAGTGTAAGGGTGTAATTTACTATTCCAACTCCAGGAAGGTGCATCAGTAGGGAAAATGTTGGTTAGTGTAAGAGAGTAATTTACCATTCCAACTCCAGGAAGGTGCAACAGTAGGGTAAGTGTTGGATAGTGTAAGGGTGTAATTTACTAATTCCAACTCCAGGAAGGTGCATCAGTAGGGAAAATGTTGGTTAGTGTAAGAGAGTAATTTACTATTCCAACTCCAGGAAGGTGCAACAGTAGGGTAAGTGTTGGCTAGTGTAAGGGTGTAATTTACTATTCCAACTCCAAGAAGGTGCAGCAGTAGGGTAAGTGTTGGATAGTGTAAGGGTGTAATTTACTATTCCAACGCCAGGAAGGTGCAGCAGTAGGGTAAGTGTTGGATAGTGTAAGGGTGTAATTTACTATTCCAACTCCAGGAAGGTGCAGCAGTAGGGTAAGTGTTGGATAGTGTAAGGGTGTTATTTACTATTCCAACTCAAAGAGGGTGCAGCAGTAAGGAAAGTGTTGGATAGTGTAAGGGTGTTATTTACTATTCAAACTCCAAGAAGGTGCAGCAGTAGGGAAAGCGTTGGATAGTATAAGGGTGTTATTTACTTTTCCAACTCCAGGAAGGTGCATCAGTAGGGAAAATGTTGGTTAGTGTAAGAGAGTAATTTACTATTCCAACTCCAGGAAGGTGCAGCAGTAGGGTAAGTGTTGGATAGTGTAAGGGTGTAATTTACTATTCCAACTCCAGGAAGGTGCAGCAGTAGGGTAAGTGTTGGATAGTGTAAGGGTGTAATTTACTATTCCAACACCAGGAAAGTGCAGCATTATGGAAAGTGATGGATAGTCTAAGAGAGAAATTTACTATTCCAACATCAGGAAGGTGCATCAGTAGGGAAAGTGTAGTAAAGTGTAAGGGTGTAATTTACTATTCCAACTCCAGGAAGATGCAGCAGTAGGGTAAGTGTTGCATAGTATAAGGGTGTAATTTACTATTCCAACTCCAGGAAGGTGCAGCAGTAGGGTAAATGTTGGATAGTGTAAGGGTGTAATTTACTATTCCAACACCAGGAAGGTGCAACAGTAGAGAAAGTGTAGGATAGTGTAAGGGTGAAATTTACTATTCCAACTACAGGAAGGTGCAGCAGTAAGGAAAGTGTTTGATAGTGTAAGGGTGTAATTTACTATTCCAACTCCAGGAAGGTGCAGCAGTAGGGAGAGTGTTTGATAGTGTAAGGGTGTAATTTACTATTCCAACTCAAAGAATATGCAGCAGTAGGGTAAGTGTTGGATAGTGTAAGGGTGTAATTTACTATTCCAACACCAGGAAGGTGCATCAGTAGGGAAAGTGTTGGATAGTGTAAGGGTATAATTTACTATTCCAACTCCAGGAAGGTGCAGCAGTAGGGAAAGTGTTGGAAAGTGTAAGGGTGTTATTTACTATTCAAACTCCAAGAAGGTGCAGCAGTAGGGAAAGCGTTGGATAGTATAAGGGTGTTATTTACTATTCCAACTCCAGGAAGGTGCATCAGTAGGGAAAATGTTGGTTAGTGTAAGAGAGTAATTTACTATTCCAACTCCAGGAAGGTGCAGCAGTAGGGTAAGTGTTGGATAGTGTAAGGGTGTAATTTACTATTCCAACTCCAGGAAGGTGCAGCAGTAGGGTAAGTGTTGGATAGTGTAAGGGTGTAATTTACTATTCCAACACCAGGAAAGTGCAGCATTATGGAAAGTGATGGATAGTGTAAGAGAGAAATTTACTATTCCAACACCAGGAAGGTGCATCAGTAGGGAAAGTGTAGGAAAGTGTAAGGGTGTAATTTACTATTCCAACTCCAGGAAGATGCAGCAGTAGGGTAAGTGTTGCATAGTATAAGGGTGTAATTTACTATTCCAACTCCAGGAAGGTGCAGCAGTAGGGTAAATGTTGGATAATGTAAGGGTGTAATTTACTATCCCAACTCCTGGAAGGTGCAGCAGTAAGGAAAGTGTTGGATAATGTAAGGGTGTAATTTACTATTCCAACTCCAGGAAGGTGCAGCAGTAAGGAAAGTGTTTGATAGTGTAAGGGTGTTATGTACTATTCCAACTCCAAGAAGGTGCAGCAGTAGGGTAATTGTTGGATAGTGTAAGGGTGTAATTTACTATTCCAACACCAGGAAGGTGCAACAGTAGAGAAAGTGTAGGATAGTGTAAGGGTGAAATTTACTATTCCAACTACAGGAAGGTGCAGCAGTAAGGAAAGTGTTTGATAGTGTAAGGGTGTAATTTACTATTCCAACTCCAGGAAGGTGCAGCAGTAGGGAGAGTGTTTGATAGTGTAAGGGTGTAATTTACTATTCCAACTCAAAGAATATGCAGCAGTAGGGTAAGTGTTGGATAGTGTAAGGGTGTAATTTACTATTCCAACACCAGGAAGGTGCATCAGTAGGGAAAGTGTTGGATAGTGTAAGGGTATAATTTACTATTCCAACTCCAGGAAGGTGCAGCAGTAGGGAAAGTGTTGGAAAGTGTAAGGGTGTAATTTAGTATTCTTACTTAAGGTAATTAAAGCATTACAAATGTGTATAGAATGAGACACTTAAAATTTATTTTTAAAAGCAATTTAATTTGAATAGCCTTTTTTTTATATTTATTCATTACAGAACATGTCCGCTGACCAAGCAGCAAAATACATTAAAAGCAGCAAAGGAAACCGTCTTCTAAGTTACAAAGGTTACATTTATTGCAAGGAAAGAATTTCAGAACCAAGGAGACATTGGAGGTGCGTGCAATATCACTCTTCCCATTGCGCAGAGCGGTTACTCTCGGTGACACAGTTGTGAAAACATCTGAGCATAACCACTCTGCCTCAGCAATGGAGATTGAAGTAAGAGAAACCATCAACGAAATGAAAGATATTGCAAGCACCTCCAATGCCTCCACTGGTTCAATTTTAAGGGAAGTAGCACAACATGTACCTGATCACATTGCTAGCAGTATGCCCTTAATTCCAAATCTGAGACGAATAATTCAACGTCAAAAACAGGCAAGTAACCCACAAGCACTCACACCACACACATTCTCTGACATTGTCATTCCTCCTGAACTCTCTCTTACTATTTCTAATGAACCATTTATCATGCATGACAACCAAAACCCTCTGAAACTAATAATTATCTTTAGCACACCCGGTAACCTTTTTAAGTTAGAAAATAGTGATATTTGGATGATGGATGGTACGTTTAAAAGTACGCCCCTTCCATTCACCCAAATATACACTATCCATGCTAAAATTAACCATACAGTAGTGCCCCTAGTATACAGTTTGCTGCCTGATAAGCAATCCACAACATACACTGAACTTTTAACAGTGGTAAAATCTAAAACATCTAACAAAAGTCCTAGGAAGATAATAATTGATTTTGAATTCGCAATGATTAATGTTATCACCAAAACGTACACGGATACCCAAATTCAGAGATGTTTTTTCCATTTTTCCCAGGCATTTTGGCGTAAGATAGAAAAAACATCCTTAGTTGCGGATTACATATCAGACATCAAATTACAATTTGAACTAAAAAAACTAACAGCACTTTGCTTTGTACCTCCTGAAAGTGTAGGCGAGTACTACACTGTAATTACTGAATCTGACTATTTTACTACAAATGAAGAAAAATTGGCACCTCTGTTAAATTATTTCGAAGACACATGGATTGGACATCTAAGCAGGTCGGGTCGCAGGAGGAAGCCACGTTTCCATGTGGAGTGGTGGAACTGCTACACAACCTGTTTAGAAGGAGAGGCAAAGACAAACAATGCCATAGAGGGATGGCACAACTCCTTCAGTCAAACAATTGGAAAACCACACCCTAATTTCTATAATTTCTTGAAAACTTTGAGGAAGGAGCAAAGTTTTCAAGAAATGAGAATTTCACAAGCATTAACAGGTAGTCTGAACCCACGCATCTCTAAAAGATCTAAGGAAATGTCTGAACGACTATTGTCTATTTTACAACAGTTTTCGTTGTGTGTGGCTTCTGACTACCTAGATAATGTTGCACACATACTACACTACTTACTCCCCCTACAGTATTACTTTCCTGTTTTGCCCTAAATTACATTATCTAATAACAATTGGCATTTTCAAAAACATTTTTAAACTAAATTTCTAGTCAGGTCACCTTACCTTTGAAGTGTCTTTTTCCAAACTTTTTCTTCTGTAATCCAAAGGAAAACCGTGCTTGTTTTGTAATCCATTTAATTAAATCCATTGCCAAACACAAATGTTTTTCGAAAGAAAATATTCCTTTTTAAAGATCAATTTACATCCATAAAAATCGCCATAAACAATCTTCTCCAATTCGAAACATCCATCAACTAAAAAAAAAAACAAATTCGGATCCTTCTTCCCGTTTTCAAAATCAGAAATTCTAAAAAAATTGAGGATTCGATCCATCTTCTCCAATTACTCGTAATCAGCAGTCCATCAAATTGCAACTCCAAAAAAACGGAACCATCCAAAAACAAAATCAAAAAAGCAATCCAAAAGAATTTTTCCATGATTCCAAAGCACCCCATTAAAAACAATGAATTTTCTCAGCACCAAAACCCATGTTCGTAAATCAATCTTTTATTTTCTTCCGATGTATACCATATTTTACGATTTCACCTAAATACAAACATAAATCTATATTTTACTATTATTTAACATACTTACTGTAAACATTACTATAATGTTTAACAAACACATGATCCGACGAGGACATACACTAACAATGTGATCAGAGACATTCTATATATAATATGAAACGTAAAATATTACTATTCTATTACTCCCTTTACTTTCCTTGCAATGAATATCTTACAAAACATTGTTTAAGATTAAAAAAAAACTATTATAAGTTTCCTACCTGAGCGCAGATCTCCATGCTTCTGCTCTATCCAGCGACGTTCATCAATATGGCTGCTTACGCATTTGACGTTGACGCGAATACGTGATGAAAAGCTTCAAAAAAAGAAAAAGGACTATTACTTTTCTGTGCATTATGTATATCAAATATTTATTAATTTTTGATATTATAAAACAAGTTTCGGGGCGTGGCCGCGGCAGCGAACGTAATGGCTGCACTGCCGTGAAGCTCCTCCGGGCGGGCTCCCAGCGGCGGCGAAAAAGATATGACCCGCGTCTGATTCCCCCACCAGCACAGCGGAGTCGTCCCCTAATGCCCTCCAGAACACCTGGGCGAGGTTTCAGTGCCGCGGGAGCAACCAGACACTGAGCACACGGCGGAGGGGACCTGAGGCCTCCGGACCTCGGCGCCATCTTCCCTTCTGCGCTGGAGCGCCGGGTGAGTGCTGCTCGGCCTTGGTGGTTGTGCGTCCTTTTCCTGCTGGTTCCCCTGCCGGGCTCACGAGGGCGGCACCTTTCCTGGGTGGCTCCCATTTCTCTGGGCTACCTGGTTCCCGGTGCGGGGCAGAGGCCCTAGGCCCGGGTGAGCGCCGGGACCGGGACCTGGATTTCGGGCCCGTGCGGGCTTGCGGGTGGTGACTGTGGGGCCTGGCGGGTGGCGGTGGGGGTGGGGTGCGCAGCTGCAGGAGTTCCCGGCAGCGATCTCCGGTGCCATACAGCGGCCCCGCCGTGCAGAATCCGACTTAGAGTCTGTGCCTATCTGCTCCTATACAGCCCTGCCTCCATGAGGGGGTTGCTCCCTGGCCGATAACATCTGAAAGGGCGAGGGCCCATACACGTGCAGGGCCCGCTTTGGAATCACTGTACTGGCTGTGCCTGACCGCTATTTACCTGACATTGCTCATGGGGTTTGGGTCCTGCTTGCAGTGCTAGTACCCCGCCAGATCTGCACGCGCTCTGGTGGCTTCGGAGGTGGGCCTCACGTCTGGTTACTTGCTTCCTGTCGCTGGCTATTGTTGCTGCTTCTGCGACTGCTTCCCGCGACCTCGACGATGGGAAAAAGGGATCCTTCTCAGAGAAAGCTCAGCTTCGATAAAACATCTCTCCTCACTGCTGACCCCCCGCCTGGTGCGGCCTCTGGCGCTCCTGGGATACCGGACGGTGGCGATGTAGCATCCATGATGGCCGCCATGATGGGGGAAATGCGTGCTGGCTTCAAGGCGCTTGACACGCGCTTCGACAGCCTGGAGAAGAAGCTGTCTGACATTGGTTCCACGGTGCAGGCCCACGACCGTCGCCTCGACCTAGCTGAGTCCAGAATATCAGATGTGGAGGACGGGTCCTCTAAGGCGCTGAAGCGGCTGGAGCGCGTTGAGAGAATTCTTAAAGACGTAGCCATCAAGAATGAGGACTTGGAAGCGCGTAGCCGGAGAAATAACATTCGTATTCTTGGTGTTGCGGAGACAACTGCCACAGGCCGGTTTGACACTTTTGTAGAACGTCTCCTCATTGAACTGTTCGGAAAAGACACCTTCACGGCCGGCTTTGTGGTGGAGAGGGCTCACAGGTCCCTGGGGCCTAAACCGCGCACGGGGCAATTGCCTCGACCCATTGTTGCAAGGATTATGAACTTTCGTGACCGTGACGCCGCACTCCGAGCTGCATGTGAGATGGGAGAAGTGCAGTGGCAAGGAAGCAAATTGTCCTTCTTTCCGGACTATACTCTTATGGTACAAGAGGCACAACGGAAATTCACTAGCGTCAAAGCTGCTCTTCGCAATCTTGGCTTGAAATACAGTATGCTCTACCCGGCGCGGCTGAAAGTGGATGTGGATGGCCGATTCTGCATCTTTGAATCTCCGGCCGAGGCCCAAGACTTCTGTCATGCCTACAAAAAGGGACCCGGCTCGGCTGCCGGCTCCAGGCCTAACTTTCCACCTCACTCTGACTCGCAGGCCAGTGCTGACTTGTTCGCTGCAACTGGACTCGGCTGATCATCCGATGATGCTCGGGGCACGGCTCCTTATCTATGTTGGGTGACGGTCCGACTCTTCTGGACTACTTTACATTCCAATGTCTCGTTTGTTGCGAGGCTGGGTTGCCCGCCCGGGGGTAGCGTTGCTTCCCCCTATGGCGTATGCCTGTTTATTTCGTTCTTCTTGGGGTTTGTTATTGTTAAGTTTGCAGATATGTTCTATTTGTATGTGTAATCGGCTATTGGTATTCTGCACTGCTGTTCAGAGATTGTCTGGGTTCTGCCTCTCCTGGGGTGCTGGGAGGCTGGGTGGTGGGTGGGGGATGGGTTGTGCGCTTTTTTGTGGCTTTTTTTCTTTTTTTTGTTTGATTGCAAGACTTATGGTATTGGCTTGTTGGATGACCACTCATTGCTTACGTTTCTTGATCTGACATTATGGCCGGATTAGGTCTGCAGTCTGGGCCTTCCAGGCTAACATTGATGACATGGAATGTCCGTGGCTTGAACACCACTCGCAAGCGTAAACAGGTTTTACAATATGCCGACCGGCATAAAGTAGATGTCCTCTTCCTGCAGGAGACACACCTGGTGCAGTCTGACACGGCTTCCTTAGCGAAGGGTTGGGGTAGCCATACAGTGTTTGCAACCTACAGTAGGTACGCCCGTGGGTTTGCGATTCTGATACATAAAAGGATACCTTTTGTGTTCATTGAGAGTAAGGTGGATGTCGATGGCAGGTATGCGATCCTCTCTATTGTGTTGTATGGTTACAAGATTGCCTTCGTGGGGGTCTATGGCCCCAATACTGACTCCCCGGCCTGTTTTCACAACCTGTACATATCACTGCTCCACTCAAACATTGAGCTGCTGGCGATGGGGGGCGATTTCAATCTATTGATGGACCCGTGCAGGGATAGCACGTCTCCCTCCCCAGATCGCAAACCACTTGCCCATGCGGCTGTTGCGGATATCTGTTCACACTTTTCATTGCTAGACGTTGAGGCTAGACGGCACACTGATACCCCAGCTTTTACTCACCACTCCAGCTACCACAACACGAGCACCAGACCTTAGCGGGTTGGATTACTGATCTTCACACGCTTCCGCTCACTCTTTCTGACCACTCCCCTGTGGTATTGACACTATCGATCCCTAGGCTGGGCGGCTATGAACGATAATGGCATTTCCCAGGGAGAGCCTTAGCAGACCCGGTCTTTACGGAGGAGGTCCGTACTGCAATTGAGGACTATTTTGATATCAACACTGGCTCTGTGACCACTTGGGCCACGTTGTGGGAGGGGTTTAAGGCCACAATCAGGGGGGTTTGCATCACCAAACATGTTGGGGCGCTGCGTGAGATCCGTGCTACTCTGAACCGCCTTGAGGCCGAGCTATTAACGGCTGAAAGTGAGATCCTCGCTGACCCTTCGCCGAAACGCGAGGCTCGACGTCTCAAATCGCTACTGGAGTTCAGAGACACCGCGGACAGGGAGATGCGGTTTAAGGGGAAATACCACACAGCGCGCCGATATGGTGAGGGAGATCGGCTTGGCAGGCTACTGGCTCAACTGCTACGCCCGCCACAACAGGCCACATACATCACTGACATTACAGACGCACACGACAGGCATCACTTTTCTACCCCTAATATTTGCAATACTTTTTTAACATACTACCGCCATATTTACACATCTGCCCTTCCAGAGGATTGCCGCGACCCGGGGTCGTACATTAACGAAATTGCCATGGTATACTTGGAGAAGAATATGCAAGAATTTCTGGCTCATCCCATCACACCGGAATTGATCGCTGAGGTCATTGACTCCCTGAGGGGGTCCGCGGCGCCAGGTCTGGATGGCTTCACGGCCGATTTTTACCAGGAATACAAAGAGGAGCTCTTGCCCAGGCTTGTTGAAGTATATGCGGAGGCTCTGGAGTCTGGTGTTCTTCGCCCCACGCTCCGGGAAGCGGTCATAGTTTTGCTGCCCAAACCGGGACGCGACCCCACGGTCTGCAGCTCCTACCGTCCGCTGTCGCTCCTTAATCTTGATTACAAGATTTTAGCCAAAGTCCTGGCGATGCGGCTAGCACTGCTGGTGGACTCCATTGTTTCGCCAGCACAGTCGGACTTCATCCCTCAGAGATCAACCTCCCTGAATCTTCGTACACTTTTCTCGGTTCTCCATAGGATCGAACCCTCCACTCCGGCGGCAGCAGTATTTTTAGATGCCGAAAAGGCATTTGACACTTTAGAGTGGCCTTTTTTCTTGGAGGTGATGCGGAGGAGGGGCATGCCCGCAATGTTTGTAGCGACAGTGGAATTGCTGTACACTGCACCCACGGCTCGCATTCGCCTCAATGGCACCATCACTGATAGGTTCACCCTCTCCAGAGGCACCCGGCAAGGATGCCCCTTGTCCCCACTCCTTTTCATTCTGGCGATGGACCCTCTGGTTCGGCACTTCCAGGAGAAACATCTCCACAGGGGGCTCCAATTCCGCACTGGCCCTCTTTAGGTCTCGCTTTATGCGGACGATATGGTTCTATATGTCCGCACTCCGGATGCCAACATGCAGCCCTTACTGTCGGAGATTGCCCGATTTGGTGAGTACTCGGGCCTCAAGGTCAATTGGCACAAATCACAGCTATTTCTGCTCACCCCCGCCACCACACGGTGGCCGTGCTCCCTCCCATTGGAGTGGTGCGAGGACTTGATCAAATACCTTGGGATCCACGTACATCTTGACACTGTGTCCATCATTCGTCTGAACTATGGACACGCCCTGGATTTCTTGGAGGATAACACGGACAGATGGCTTTGACTACCTCTGTCTATGGCTGGCCGGATCGCCATTGTTAAAATGGTATTTCTCCCCCGTTTTTTGTACCTTTTCAATAACATCCCAATCCCTCTAACTAAGGTCTTTTTCACACAGCTACGCTCGGCCCTGCTTCGGTTGGTGTGGGGGGGTAGACACCCCCGCGTCGCCTGGTGCACACTGACACTGCCATACGCAAGGGGTGGCTTTGGGGTCCCGGACTTTTATCTCCACTACTTGGTAGCCCAATGTTCATACGCCCACCCTTGGTACCATCCAGATGCCAGAATTCCACATTTGAAGCCAGAGGCTGATGCGCGCTCCCGGTGTCACTTAATGCAGTCCTCCCCAAAGGCCTCCCTCGGGACCCACACAATATACACCCACTCACCACGACGGCCTGGGCTTGGGACAAGATCAGACGCTTACTCCACATAGACACAATGTACTCCCCTGCCCTTCCTTTACCCAACCCACACTGGCTCCCCATAATGGGCGAATCTATGGTCCATCGCACGCTAACCAAGTTCCAGCTCCTCACGATCGGTGACTTGTTCCCCGACGGCCACGCTATCTCTGTGACAGAGGACCCCCGTTTCACCGACCGAACATTTATGGATGCTTTCATTCTCATGAGACTGCGTGCGATGTTACGGGCTGCATTTCCCACATTCCCCCTTCCGCCTGATGACAATCCTGCGCTTACATTCATTATACAAAATGACTCATGGGCTCACGTGGTGTCCAAACTCTGTAAGTTGTGCTTGTCCTCTCTTCCATCGTCGGACGGGGTGGTGCGCGCTGCATCGGAACATGATCTGGGCATGCAGGTTTCAGACGACCAGTGGGAGGCATGTTGTGCTATGACCAGGGAGGTCTCCATGAACAGTAGACACAAACTCATTCACTTTAAATTCCTGCGAAGGATGTATCACACACCAGCGCTCGCTCACAGGATAGATGCCAATAGACCCCATGTCTGCCCCAATTGTAATGCCCCGCAGGCGGACTTCGCACACCTCTCCTGGACTTGCCCGAGACTCCACACTTACTGGGTAGAAGTACACAAGACTTTGGGTGACATATTGGGTTTGCTGCTGACTGTCACACCGGAAATCGCACTCCTAGGCTATGTGACAAATTTCCCCCGCAAACTTCGTAAATTGGCGGCCATTTGCTTCCTACTGGCCAAGAGGGAGGTTGCTCTGCTCTGGTGTTCACGACGCGCCCCGATGATCACCTCTTGGCTTCGGAGTGTGGCATACTGCAATGTGAACTGTGTGGAGTATTCGGAACAACTCCCAACCTCTTCCCGCCCAAGGGACATCTGGGGTCCATACCGCGACTGCATTGCGAGAATGAACCAGGAAACACCATCTCAGTCACTTCATCCTAACACACCAACAGGGGTGGGCTAGTGCACTGGACAAGTATAGACGCCAATGCGACTCCCATGTGCCCTCCGATGCACGAGGTTAGGTTCTGGTCGTCTGGTGCCATGTTGCCCTTCGTGGTCCCTGGATTGTCATGCCTGATATTCATGGGGACTGTATTGTGCTGGTTCGATCCTCCGGCCCTAATTGTTACCCCCCAGATGTATGGGTTGTACTGTGCGGCCTGGGGCCAGGATGAGTGGTATTGGATGTGGGTTGCTGTGTCTGGGTTGGGGATGCTGTTTGATGTGGTGGTTGACGCATCGCAAGCTGACTTGCTATATCGGTCTTGCAATCTTGTAGATACGATTTTTGTTTCTTTTATCTTGCTTTCCTTGGTTGTGATATCCATTATGTCCTTGGTAAATTTCTGTTGCCTTATTAGAAAATATACGCCTTGTATCATTATCTATGGTCAAATACGCAATCCTACTGAGTACACCAGTGTTTTCCTTGTAATATTCTGTATGGTACATGATGTCATTTTATACTTGATATGTGATTGGTTCTTACAAATGTGGATTGCCTCAGTTGCTTTAATAAAGTGTTTAAAAAATAAAAAATAAAAAAATAAAACAAGTTTCAATAAATTTTTTGAAATAACAGAAAATTATTAAAAATTATTTGATTTTTTCAATAAATATATTTTATTTATAAATAATAAAAAATGAGTTGTGTTACTTATTTATCAAAAAGTATTTTTTAATTTCAATGACTAATTAATGTTTTTTTAATATGGGAAATATTTAAATATTATTCTTACCTTTAGCAAACTCCCATTTGCACGATTTTTAAGCCCCATACACACCAACACCATCTTCTTTCCTTACCGCGGAATTCACATAGAGAGCAATAGAAATAAATGTAGGACATACCTTTACATTGAAATCAATGATAAAGCGTGGGAACTTTTTAAAAGTTGTCAAATACATTTTAAATTAAATAATTTTAATTATCTTAAAATTTTTCCCTTAATTTTTAAAATAATACTACATTTATATTATTACTAAAAAACATTTTTTTTTTTTAATTTTTTTATATTTTTAAAAAAAATAAACTTTATAAAAAAATGTTGTTAAATTTTTAAATCTTACACCTGATTGAAAGTAAAAATAATATAAATATGAAATCCAGGTGGGATAGTAAACAGGAGGGTCCAATACTATTTTTTGGGGTAAATAGTTGAAAAATAAAGTAAGTATTGTTACTCAAGATGAGATGGGTCGAATACTATATTTAATCAATTAAAGAAATTAATACTAAGGTATTTAAAAAAGTACTCTAGTATGATTTATTAAACACGTTTTTAATTTATTTAAACATTAAAACAAACAACAAACAATTTTTTTTTAATTATTTACTATTACATTTAAAATATTAACTATAACTAAAATAAAATAAATTAACTATAAAATGAAAAAATAAACTTACCAATAAATTCGTTGTAATAACATGCTTTGTAATAACACCTGCGTTGCAATAACATGCGTTGTAATAGCATGCGTTGTAATGGATGTTGCATTGTAACAGTTGCGTTGTAATGGTAGTGCGTTGTAAAAGTTGCGTTATAAAGGATGTTTCCCAAATGAACCTATTTTCCATTAACTGTAGCCAGAAAGACTTGTTGTGCCTTGGGGAGAAGATAAATGTGTGCATGTGAAGGGGCACGCTGATGAAAACAGAGTGCAAATGTAAGCGTGCATATTATTGAGGCGAGGTAGTGTACGCTTGCCCAACCAAAGACATGGAGCTCCCAGGGTGCAGTGCACTTGTATGTGCTTGGGGAAGCATGCGCTGAGGGCTAGATATAGGAGGATGGGCGAGCTCATGCTCTCGTAAAATGCAGCGCAATAGCCAAAGAACATCCATAAAGAAAATATGAAACCTCGCTACACCAAAGCAAGTGAGATTTGAAGTAGAAGGGCTCCATTGTGAAGAATAACGGATCCTCGCTACACGAAAGCAAATTAATTCTGAATCAAGAAACTCCAGGGATGTGACTCTCACGAGATAAACGAGCAGCTAACCCAAGTAGCGTGATCCGAGAGAATGAATAGGTGAGTTGGTGGGTGTAAAGAAGTGCCCAGATGATGATTGTCACCAATATGTAGTAATCCAAACAAAGGCGGGGAGATGTTTAAATGTGATGACTTATTACAGGATAATCAAACCCACGACTGGGACAATCCGACGTACACAAGTCTCCACTGCAACTGACCACGTTGCAGAGAGACCTGCAGATGTCGTTCCGCTGCTCGAGCATGGAACATCAGTTAAACGTACACATGAAATCACAATACAGAGTTGGCCTGGCGGGAGAGGGAGACTACCAATTTCATACAACAAAAAACAACTATTGTTAGAGATACCAAATTAATGTAGCACGCCAGCAGCCCATTTATACCTGGACCTTTCGGTGAAGAACCTACAGATAGCTGGCCTATTATCGGCTCCTGTGACCTTTACTACTTTTAAAAGTCTAGTTTCAAAAATCGTGTGGTGGAAATAGCGACTGGAAGATAAAAAGGGTCTAGCAATTCTTGCATATGCCTGGCTGATTATAAACAACTACGAGAAAGCAGGCCTGTAACCAATCCGGAGTGTCTGCATTTCAAATAAGGTGAAAAAGAAACTCATCCAGTATAGACCAGGTAGATTGTGTACCAAAAGGGCTAATACAGCCACTAACATGTTGTGCATGCTCTGCTATTCATACTGGGAATCAATCACACACCCAGTCTGTACTTGTCCAGTTGTGTTGGCTGAGAGGCGGTTACTATTAAAACTGAAGTTCAAGGTATTCGGCATTTGTTCCTGTAATGGCTTGCCTCAAAGCGGAGCACCCTGCCTTGGCCGCAAGATTTGTGAAATTTATGCAGCGTGCCAAAAATCTTTTAATGCAGCAGAGGCCACCAATCCCCACTAAAGAATAAAGCTTGAGAAGACCATTTTGGTGCTACCAGGCAAGTCTGAGCCCTCCTCTCACACCTTCCCAGGCCCCTTAAGGCCTTGCTGGGTGCACCCCAAATCATTCTCCTCCATCTTGTGAGTTGCAGCCTACCTGTGCCCCAAATTGCAGTGAGCAGAGTCCAGGAAGTGGTAAGGAGACAGACTAGTGCTGTCTCTTCCCAAGACAAAAAGTTGTTTAAAAAACGATTTTCACTTTCTGTGTTTGCTGTCTTCGCCTGTGGTTGTTACAGTTTAAAATTGTAGTTTTAGCCTGCCTGTGATTGCATATTTTATCACCTGTGTTGTGTTTTAAACTTGTGGTTTTCCCTGCCCATGATTGCTTCCATTTAACGTGTTGAATTTTGGGATTTGCAGTCCAACCTCTGTAGTTTGTCCCTCTCATTCCTTGGTGACAATTCTGTTTTCCCTCCAAATTTCTCCTTTGCTCTGTGCTAAGACCTGTATGTTAAAACACTGCACTGACAGCCACAATTTGTGTTCACAAGCCAGTGAAACCAGCCCCCCTGCCTCCCCCCCCCCCTCCCAGCAACAGGGATTTTCTACATCAGAGGATGAGCTGTTTAAACTGTGTTTACTAGGGCCTGTGCACTTGGTTTTTTGTACAGCAGAGGGAGTAAAGTTTTATTCAAACAGTACTGTTAGATTTTAAGTTAGTGAGGTCATTACCTGCTGAAGACCAAAGTGTGGATTGAGCCTGTCTGTCTTCTAGGAGATTCAGAACAGGAGAAGCAGCTTTCAACTCCCTGGCCAACAAACCTTGTCTGGGGTTTCTGGGACTTTATATGGTATGCTAGTGGTTGGTACATGTCTGCACTGATTGGTGGTTATATCTGGTGTATCTATTGGATTAGGGTTAATGTACACATTGGTTGAGTATTTGAGGGTTATGATTGGTTTCTGGGTCTGTGATTCAATCATTATAGGGTTGGGACTATGGCTCGGGTTAGGATTTCTATTGGAAGTAGGGACTAGGGATTCCTATGTTATTGGTTGTTGGGAGCAGGGTGGGACTTGGGCTAGGGTTAGTCCTTTTATTGGAAGTAGCGATTAGGGCTTCTTGTGTGATTGGTTGCTGGACTAGGTCTGGGACTTAGAGTAGGGTTAGGCTTTCTACTGGAAGTAGGGACTAGGGTTACCTGTGCCATTGGTTGCAGGGACTTGTTTTGGGACTACTGGTAGGGCTGGGGCCTTTATTGGACGTAAGAGATCAGGGTTTTTGAACTGACTGGGTGCTTGGACTAGGGCTAAGATTGGCTGTAAGGTCCTGGTCTCCTATTGGTTCTAGATTTTAGGGCTAGTGTTGTGATTGGGTAGTGTTAGGGCTAGGGTTCCCATTGGCTGAAGGGGTCAGATGATTACTAGGGCTATAAAAGGCCAGGCTTAGGGTGTCTCAGCCCGGGCGTCAAGGCTAAGGACAGAGAGGACAAGGGCAGTTGCCTGTTTGAACCTGTTAAGGGTCAAGAGGACACGGTCAGTTGCCTGTTTGAGCCTGTTAAGGGCAGAGAGGACAAGGGCAGTTGTCTATTTGAGCCTGTTCAAGACTGGTCGGGACTAGGGCCAGAAATGCTGCCCTTTTTCTCATTGATAAACTGGGATCACTGCCTAAAGTAGCAAAGGAAGTAAAAAACCTCGGAATGACCATGGACTCCAAGCTCTCCATGAATGCCCAAGTGGATAAACTAGCAAGATCAAGTTTTGCTACTATAAAAACGCTGCGACAAATTTTCCCTTATTTGGGATTTCCACTCAAGGTTCATGCTACCATCTCCCTTGTTCTGTCCAAACTCGATTACGCCAATAGCCTCTACCACGGATCACCTTTAACGACCATGAAAAGACTACACTGGATTCAGATCTCGGCTGCCAGACTACTCTTGCATATCAAACCGCGAGACCACATCTCCCCTGCCTTGAAAGCCCTGCATTGGTTACGGGTTGCCAGTAGATCCACGTTCAAGCTGCTTTGTATCACCCACAAAGCAATACATGGAATGGGACCACTCTTCATCAGGAATAAAATCACCAAACATATTCAACAAAGGAACCTCCGCTCTAAAGTAGCATCTCGTCTCAAAATCCCACCATACAAGAAAAAATACCATGGGTGGCACATCCTTCTCTGTTCAAGCAGCCAAACTATGGAACTCTTTACTCCCCAACATAAGGTCCAGCGACTACCATCTTATCTTCAGAAAACTACTCAAGATTTGGCTCTTCCCCACATAAGCACCAAGCATTTGTTTTCACTATAGATATGTACCTATCTTTGTGAATTACTTTGTATAAACATGTAAAATAATTATGTTGTTGAGAGAAAAAATAATAATAATAAATAAAAATCATCTTTTGGTCTACATGTACATACCTCCATTGTGCATCTGTGTACCTTCCATGTACTTGGATCTGTGTCTGTTACTTTTCTCCTGAAAAAGCATATCCAATGCACTCCCCTATTTCTCATCCTATTCCTCTATCAATATCTTTAATCTACATACACTTACCTCCTTTATGTATCTATATACTTTCAATGTAATTATGGATCTATATATTTATCTCTTTCTTCTAATTTAGCATTTCCAATGCACTACCCTATTTCTCAACCTATACTTCGCTCAATATATCTTCTAGCCCAACCTTCTGACTCATCTCAAACTTCTTCTACTGCTCCTTCCAATGCACTACCCTATCTCTCATCATATACATCTATCAATATATCCTCTACATCCACTCTCTCATTTATCCCAAACCCCATACCACTACTATGATTGCCAAAATAACCCTTTCTAGACTCTCTCCTACTCTACCCCTCCTTGCATCATCTGACACCTCTTTTACCATATTTACTATACCGATCTCCTAAAACAAACCTTTCTAAACTCTTCCCTCTGAGTCCTTCCGTCCAAAACTCAAATTTTACTCATCCAAAAGCCTCCTCCTACTGCTAAGACCTAAAACAAATCCTTCACTCTTTTATCTCACTACTATCATTTTCAATCGAAATTAACAGACTAACATGTTCACTTCTCAAATTCCATATTAAACTATACTAATATACTACCCAAATAACTGAATAACAGATCCACTACTCAAATTACTTCATATTTTTTACTATACTAATTTTCAACAGTAATCCTTTCTGGGTTCCGGAGTGGCGTGCTACTCGCCAGAAACGCGCTTCAACACTCATCAGGGGTAACAAGTGCTAGATGATTGCAAATCTTTCTTCCCCTTTTATCCCTCCACTATTCTTCTCACTCCAAGTAAGTGACTAATATCCACCACTGAAATTACTTCATATTTCACCATATTAATTCACCAATAAACCTTTGTAGGCTTCCTGAATAGCGTGGGTCAACAAGCGCTATATAAATACAAATATTTGTCCTCCTCTATCCTTCTGCTATCATTCCAAATAACTGACTAACCTATCCACCACTTAAAATGTACTTGCATGTTTCACTATACTAATTCAACACTAATCCTCTATGGGTCGCGGAGTAGCGTGCTACTCGCCAAAAAAGTTCTTTGACGCCTCGTCAGGGGTAGTAAGCGCTATATAAATGCAATTACAATTACAAGTGTGATAATTGTACTCATATTTCTTGTATGCCATGTATGGTTTTAGTTAACCAAGACATGAATACATTCCTTACTTACTAATATTCGTGGTTGCTAGCTTTTAACAATAATTTACACTCATATTTTTGAGTTTCTGTGGATTGTTTTTTGGGGGGTTTTAATGATTTTCCCCTCAAATTTTACATCAAAAGTACGTTACTGTTGAGTAATAAATACACCAATCTGAAGTAATTTTGTAGGTTTATTCGAAAGTCGAGACACCAACGGAGCACATCATTCTTCAATTCTTCTCCTCTGCAAGCAAAGGCAAGAATGCCGTTTGCCAAGAGGAAACTCTTGAAGAATCAAACATACAAATTAAATATAAACACTACTCGTGCAGCAGCACGAGAAAGGCACGAGATATATAAATAATTTAAAGTGGAATACGCAACACATCTTCCCCTTTAATAAATATTCTAAAGGTTAAAAAAAGGTGACCTAGAATAGTCATCACAGACAAAATCAGATACCCATTTAGGTTTCATACGGTTGCATGCACAACGGTTTTTTTCTCCATCATCCACAATAGCATCACTGGTTTCTCCAACATCCACATTTTCATTACTTGCATCAATCATATTTCCTTTCCAATAGAAGGTTCAGGTTCAACGTGAATCATGTTAGCATCTGCATGAAAATAAGGAGAAACAATACTGGAATTATCAATATTGTTATTACAAACAATGTTCTCATCAATATCATAGTATTGTAAGTTACACCTAAAACTGGAACAATCTTGTTCCCTACTGTTGCTGAACAAATCAATGTTACTTTTTAACAATGCAATGTGCTTAAGATTCCACATCTTTTCATCATTTAGATGAACTGCATTGCGTAAAAATTTCACAACTTTCATAGGTTTGGAAAATTGACTCTCTCCTTGGCTTACCTTCCATGGTTTCTTGACTTTGATCCAAGTTTCAATTTTAAATGTTGCACACCTTTGTACCGTGTTTGAGATCATAAGCCTCTTTATTTTTAAGATGTTTACTCTCAATCCTTGACCTTAAAAAGTCTATGGGGACGCATGGTTTAGTAATATTAAATAACCACTCAGGATTACATTTAGTCCTGACAGTTCTTCCCCTCATCACTTCAAATGGTGATACTTCTAAAGCATCATTTGGAGTGGTTCTGTACGTCCAAAGAGTTTTAATTAATTGTATTTCCCAATCACATTTATTAATATTAGATGACTGTATAGCATTTTTAAGAACCCTATTAAAACGTTCAATCATTTCATTTCCGCTTGGATTATATAGCGAAGTAGTGCAATGTTTTATGCCTACTATCTCAAAATAAACCTTAGCAATTTTAGAGGTAAACTGGACTCCATTATCGCTTATGAGCAGTGCAGGAAGTCCTTCACCTACAAAGACACTGCCTAAAACCCTTATGACTACTTCAGGATTCACCTTTTCAACAATTTTAAGTACTGGCCATCTCGAGAAAATATCAATAAGTGACAATATATACTTGTTTTGAGAGCCAATGGGCCCCATAATGTCAATGGCAACAGTGTGCCATGGTAGTCTCAACATACACAGTTTCTCACAATTCTCTCAAAGGATAAATCCATACCTGGCCACCAATATCATTGTTTTATTCTTTGTTTTGTTTTAACTATGCCACCATGAACTTTGTGACACATTTTGATTATAGTCAATCTGAGCTGCAAGGGAGGTATAATTTTTCCGCCTCGCATGACATTACCATGAAGTACTGATAATTCATCACGAATTTCCCAAAATTGTTTAACCTCTTCTGAAATACTGTTTTAGGGGGCCACCCATTAGTAGTAAATGTGATTAATTGTTGTAAAATTCTGTGGTCATTGTATACTTTAATCCATTCATTTTTTTTTACAACAGATAACCCTTGATCATGGACCAACGCTACTTGGACATTTTCCCATTCATGGTTAGAGCTGCCTTGTAACTCTGTAGGCATGCGTGACAAAAAATCTGTCACTACGTTTTCTTTTCCTGAAAAATAAACAATTTTAAAGATGTAATCCTGTAATCTTAAGGACATTCTGGCAATTCTAGGAGATGCAATTAAACAACCCTTCTGGAGTCAGTAGTCTCGCTAAAGGTTTGTGGTCACTTTGTACAGTGCCAGATTTTCCCCATACAAATGCCCTGAAGTGCTCAAGGGCCCATATGCATGCTAAAGTTTCCTTCTCAAACACTGAAAATCTTTCTTCAGTGAGTGACAAAGCACGTGAAGTGTAAGCGATAATACATTCTTTCCCTACTTGATTAATTTGAGAAAGTACTCCACCTAAACCTTTGTTACTAGCATCTACAGTGATACAATTATTGAGGTCTGGCTCAAAACTACTTAAAGCCGGTACATCAGCAATAGCTTCTTAATATCACCAAATTCTTTATTACAGTCTACACTCCAATTGAATCTGTTTCTGTCCTTGAGGAGTTGCCTTATATTGAAAATTCTACTAGAGAATTGTTGTACAAATTTGGAGTAAAACTCCACCAAACCAACAAAAGATCGTACCTCATCCTTATTTTTAGGGTGAGGATCATTAATAATAGAATCTACTAATGCAGGTTTAGTGGACACTCCTGCACCACTAATGACATGACCCAAGTAAGTGATGGACTTTACACAAAACTTGCATTTAATATGCTCAACAGTCAAAATGTTTGTTCTAATACACCTAAAACGTCTTTCAACACAATATCATGTTCTTCTTTTTCTTTACCAAAAAATTAAAATGTCATCTTGAAAGCACCGTACCTTATCCAGACCCTCCAGGATTTCGCGATTTGCAAAATAATCGCGAAATCAGCACTTTTGTAAAAAGGCTGCGCTTTTTTACAAAAGTGCCCGCGAAATCAGGTGTTGCAAGCTCCTCGGGTGTCTGATTAGTCTTAATCGGCGTCAATTGTTAACATCTCTCAGACAGAGAGCCTCCAGGTCACATCAGAGACAGAGCGCTGTGAAAGGAAGACACACGGGAGTCACCGGAAGCAGGAAGGATTTACATGCTGTTATGTTTAACTGTTCTTAAATGGCACGTGGCATTGCGGCACAGTATGGGGCCCCTCCTGTCCTTTTAAAGACTAGTTGGATGCTGCTTTCATTATATCCCGAGATGAGAAAGTGGCGTTTTTCTAGGAAGGTTTTTTTTTTTGCTTCTTGCCTTGTGTCCGTTTTCATTGTGCCAGTGTTTACAGAAATCATTTGTGTTTAGTAGGGCAGTGATTTACAGCACCGAAAGGTTGTTGTGTGCACTGAGATGAAGATACTCCCTTCCTTTTGGCAGAGGGCGTGTTGTTGCCCGGTGGAGTGCTTCTGCCTCTGTTACGAACTGGAAAGTTTATGGCCCCAACATTTCTAGTAAGCAAAGTACGGACCTTAATTATGTTTAGTTAAGTAATATTTGGGATTTTTCATTTTTTCACTTTTCTGCAGGTGTACTTGCAATTGTGGTTGCGTTTTGGACATTTGAATCTTTCGGTACGGAATTATTGAAGGATTGGCGAGTTTTCATAGCAATTATCTCTCTCAGAATAATGTATGATGTTGTTGACCCGTTGACCTCCTTTACTACTTTATATAATTTTAATTAGTTTTCCTTCGTGTTTCCTGTCATACAGTGTCTATCTCCATTGCCTTAAATCAGTCTGCTCTCATGCTTTCTACATGTTCATAGGCTTTTTTCCGGCACAGTTATTACGAATAATAGGCATCTGGGATATTTCTACATATGTCAGACATTATAGACAGTTTAACCCCACTGATGTGCCGTATGTCATTATAGTTCCCTTCAAGAGTGGCGATCTTGTTGGTGAGTCTTTTTTTCAGCTTTGAATAACTGTATGTAGTCTGCCCTCTCATATTTTGTCCTGTTCATGTTCACAGGCATTCTGCCGGTGTCCCGCAATACATTACAGTTGGCATTTGAAACATTACCACACATCTCTATGAAGTGACTTATATCCACTAGGACTTATTAGCCAGCAGCTCGCTTATGCAGGGCCACTCTTAGTGTTTCTTAACACGCAAGTGCACTTGGCACAACATGGGCGTGGTCCCTTTACTGCTGATTGTCTCTTTTAATCGTAATCTGTATTATGATTGGGCTACTTCTCCTTACCAGTGTATAAGAGCTTTATTTAACTCAATTTGTTTCCATCTCCACAAGGCCCTCCTACTATCACTAGGATGGCCACTAGTGTTCACTCCCTATCATACTTGGTGATGCCAGCTGAGATAGAGTCTTTCACTATTTTACGGTGCATTGAACCTGCTGCAGTTGCAGATCAGGAGCTGAGGAGCACTGAGATACGGTAAAGGTGCCAATGAGGAGCAGCGCTGTGCTGTGATGCATGGCTCTGCATCAATCTGCCTCGGTTCTGGTGAAACCCTCAGATCAGCCGGGAGAAGAATACTCTGACTCCAGTCAAGGGTCCAGGACCTTGACAAAAGCTCTTTGGGGGGGGGGGGGGCAGGACTCAGTCGTACAGATGCAGCGAGATGACCAGCAATCCTCTGCTATTGATTGTGCTTGGCTAAACCTATGCTCAAAAATATACCAAAAAGGAGAATATGGCAAACAAACACTCTCAGACACTTTAAACATGCCTATTTCAAAGTGGAATACTCTGCTAAAACAGAGCCATTGATTTATGGCTGAAAAGGAATGGATAGGAGTAAAATTAAGTGCCGCAATAATGCTGCTAAATTTCAATTTTTGTGCCGCTAAATTTTCAAATCTATGCCGCAATATCCTGGGGGGTCTAGTTATCATGTTTTCCAAAAAGTTGCTGCATTAATCTTTGAAAGGTAGCTGCGGCTGAAGCAAGGCCAGAAGGTAAACGCTTGTACTGAATACAACCTGATGGGGTTATAAATGCAGTGAGGGATTTGCTTTCTACAGATAGGGGACTCTGATCCTATGCGGCAGACAAGTCAATGGTGGAGAACCAATTAGCATCTTTTTTTAGGGTTAACATTTCTGAAATGTTAGGTAATGGAAATCTATCCACCACTATTTTGTTATTTAAATGGCGCAAATCAATGCAGAGCCTCAATTTCCCATTACTACATCAAGCGACAACTATTGGAGAAATCCACTGTGAAGATTCAATAGATTCAATTGAATCTGCTTTGACTAACTTCTCAAGTTCTAATTCCACCTCTTTTCTGAGTAGAATAGGTATGTGTCTGACTTTATGAAACTTTGGGACAAGCATCAGGTTTCAATATGATACAGTGTTCAAAATCATTAATTTTGCCTAGTTCTTTTTAAAACAGTTTAGGAAATGTATTTAAAATTAGATTTGTATTGTCATCCAATAACATGACAGGATCAGCACTATTTGGGTTGAGAATTATACCTAAATTACCTTGATCCTTCCAGTCTAAGACCGCAGGACCTTTTTTAGCCACATATAGTTTCCCGAAGGACTCTCTTCCTTGAAATATAAACAACAAGGAATGGAAACCAACCATCTCAATTTTTTCACCTGAGAAACCTTCTGTGTGAATGTCAGCTGGGAATAGTTCTTGCCCTAACTTATTTGCAAATGTGTTCAACCATGTTTCTTCATCGACTATGGTGCAGGGTGATCCTGAATCTGCATACATCAATACATTGACTCCACCTAAAGATAAACAGCATAAGGGCTTCTTTTTATTATCTATTTTCTTGTCAATATTATTTAACAAAAATAATTCCCTGGAGTCATAATCATTAGAATCTTTCCTACATGTGATACTGTGAGAAGATAATGTTTTGATCAGCTGCTCTTCATCACTAAAATTGGATAAATCTTCATCAACACATTTTACTTTGACATTCTTCCTCCTATTGCACACTTTAGCAAAATGTCCCACGATATTATAATTGGAACATTTTTGTTTCAAGGCAGGACAAATTTTGCTAGAAGCTAAGTGGGAACTACTGTCACAGCGATAGCATCTAAAATTACCTCTTTTATTGACCGCAACTTATCTTTTAGGACTAACCTTCCTGGTCTTATCTGTAGTCCTATTCTTAATCTTACTAACGATATTTTCATATTCAGTTTTAGAATCACCCTTAAGAATGTTTGTGGGCGGCCTGATAGCTCCTTCTTTCTTACAATAGCTAATATGTCCTTCAATTCTGCATCACCATTAATCCATTAGCGATCTTGAATAGCAAGATCCTTGGTTTGCATGACCACCTGGTCCCTAATAAATTGAGGCAAGTCGTCTAAGGGCAGAAAGATACTCATCAATTAACTCATTTAACTCTTGTTTTCTATGAAAAAATGTGTACCTTACAATGCCTATGCAAACTTTAGGTGCGAAATGGTTATCAAAATCTTTAAGTATTATTAAACACATTAGTATCACCACTCACAACCCCTTTCTGCATCTCTTTGAAAGCCTTAAGCCCCCCAACAGAATGTAAATATATAGTTTACTTTCTTTTAGCTGATGTCTTATTTTTCTCATCTATGGCCTTAATGAAGATAAAAAAAATAGGATTTCCATTCAATTCAATTCAATTCATACATAGGCTGTCCTTTGCAGGCCAGAAAGCTTGAGGCGGTTGTAGTGTAAACTTCTTTGTAGCCATGGTGTAGGTGAAAGAGAATGTGCACTCTGTGGAAAAATAAAATGTGCACTTTTGCTCAATTCTTATATAATAACCTGGCCCAAAACTAGTACCAAATAATGGTGTTCACAAAAGGCAGTAATAATAAGTAATGCGAATACAGTACCAGAAAGGATGCGTATCGTAAAATTCGTGAAAAACGATAAACAAGGACCCGATCAAAGTAAATCCAAAATGCCTTCACGTAATTGACCATACATGACCTCGTAATGCACGTACTCCGGCATTGAATACAACTTGCTGGCAGAATTCCAATCCAAGATGGCGCCATATAACGTAACAAAGCGTGTCACTATAGTGCATCGTGTATATACGCTGATGATTGGCTCCGTATGACGACACTGGAAGCTGGAAGTCTGATGTGGAAGAGATGGTGCGCGCTCACAGCCCGTCACAGGATCATCCCTCGTGATGGCATCCAATTCAAAGGACGCTTCCAACCAACGAATGCAAAAGGCGAGATTCAGACATATAAATGCCTGCTGCGCCGACGATAATCCAGAGGTACAAACAGTTAATTCTCCGGCGAAGTCGATGTGTAGCAGGTCCTTGTGTAGTGAAGAAATAAAATTCTAATTCTTCAAAATTCCGAAAAGTGCCATTTTAGCATGAAATACGTGGGTTCTTTGGTGGTGTCTCAACAATAACTGGTCGCCATATTTGTTGAGTAATAAATACACAAATCCGAAGTAATTTTGTAGGTTTATTCGAAAGTCGAACACCAAGGAAGCACATCATTCTTCAATGCTTCTCCTCAGCCAGCAAAGGCAAGAGTGCAGGTTGCCAAGAGGAAACGCTTGAAGAATCGAACATACAAATTAAATATAAACAATACTCGCGCAACAGCACAAGAAAGGCACAAGATATACAAATCATTTGAAGTGAAATGCACAACAGTTACACAATAGAAATTCATTCATACTAAGAATTTCAGTATTGTAGCACAATCCTAATAATTAAATAAATGAACCAATCAGATTTATGTAGATTAAATTGTTATTCTCAATTCTAAGTCTTAAAAAGAATTGTTTGAAATACACAAAGTTTCCCAAATGCAGGAAATATCTAATCGATCTTTATTTTATGTGTATGCATGGTGGTGAGTCATTTCCACTGTCTTTTTAGGTCTCGCCTGAGCCAGCACGCATGCGCTGTCCTGCGAGACTTACTGTAAGGACTTCTAACTCCCAGAGCTTTTCCTCGTGTTTTTATTTTTACTGCCTCGCATTTGAATGGACTTCCAAAGCCACAGTTAAGGTGAGAGGCAGCCTCAAGCTGCTGCGCTCATTTTCTCCACACTACTTTAACGGTGATCTAATTTACACTAATTCCCCCCCATTACAGAACCTAACTGATGGGAATTCTGTTCCTAACAAGACTACAACCGGATGGTGAATCTTTCTCTCCTATTGAGGTGAGAGGCTGCTTGTGCGCTATGGTGCCTGATTCCTTATGTTGAGACTAGATTATCAGCTTTAACTAGAGGCATATCATTCTATTTCAACTGGACCTCCACCTTTTTTATGCCGAATCAATCTAATGGTAATTCTGTTCCTCACAAGATCACAATCAGATGGTGGATCTTTATTTCTCCTCTTGAGACTCCCCAGACAGGGGCATTGAATCATTCATACCATTCCTGTTACGCAAGTGAAGTAGGACACTGTGACAGAGTGGCACTGTTTGTCACCTCCTCTCCCCCTCAGAATGGAATAACCTCAGCATCTCTATGTCAGGTTTAGAACTCTGGCTGTTTGAGGGTGTCAGTTATGGTTGTTGTCGGTGAAGGTGCTAATAAAAAAGTCTCTTACCTCAAGCTGTCCCCGGTACCTTTATTGAAGCAGATATCAGAATTTTGGCGATGATTGGATGGGATCTGGAGTCTGCAGGCACCTTGACAAAGCAACAAGATTCTCGACTTTTCCCGTCACATCGGCTGTTTGAGACAAGCTGGAACACAGAGCGGACGTTCTCTGTTCTTCATACGGACCGTTGCTGCATGGTTCCTGTTGATGCTACATCAAAGCATGTCCTCTGGTTTTATTTTACTGTGGCAGTTTTGGGCGTCAGTCTCTGCGGTTGCTGCTTCTGAAGGCTCCATGGTGGTTACGCGGAGTGACAGGTGAGGAGCGATCATGCCTTGCTGTTTACTGGCTCCATGCGCAAGATATCGTCTCAGGAAGAGGACGTTGTTTAACTAACTTCAGTTAATCATCAGCAGATTCACAACAGTTTTGTTTTTTATTTCTCTGGAGAATGTATTTCTATACTATTGTGCTTGATTGACAGATTCATCATTCTTGGTCAAATCTGACTTGGTCTGTCTTCTGAGCGACATCTCTGCTACGTCGTATTAATCTCATGCTGTGAGTGGAGTCATTTCTACCTTGGTATCTAAGGAAACCCTGTAAAGGAAAAAAAAAGGAAAGTTTTGATGACTTAATTTTACTATTTTTTGGTTTTTTTTCACAGGACGATACTTGGTGTTTTGAATTCTGATTCCATTTCTTTATTTCTATTTTTGATATAATTTTCTTTAAAATTTTATTTTGGAACTTCTACTTTTTTTCTCATCTTTTAACTCATCAATAGTAGATTGTATGCATTAGGTTGTTGAATTTCTGCAATTTGGAAATTGTATTTGCACAATGCAAATGTAACCTCACCTCAGTTTTTTTTACCCTCTCCAGGCGGACCACTGATTGAATGGACAAAGTGGAAAAAAGTATTTGCAAATTATGCACGGGTGTGAGGCACTAATCTTAGTGCAGAACGTAAAAATGCTTTTTTGCTACACTGTTTGGGAGCTGATGGACAGGATGTACTTGAAAATTTACCAGACCTTCCACATGTTGAAGCTCGTGACTTGAATGAGTATGAGATTTCCATTGCCAAATTGGATGGACATTATTTGCCCCACGTTAGTACAATTCTGGAAAGATATGATTTTGGGTTGAGGTCCCAGGGACAGAATGAATCTGTTGAAGAGTGTTAGAATTGGGGGTCTCTAGTTGGCACAGGTAGGTACTTGTGACAAATAGGGACCCTCTCCTCTAGTTAGGATAAGGGGATTACACCCCTAAAATAACCCCTGCTCACCCCCTTGGTAGCTTGGCACGAGCAGCAAGGCTTTATCTCAGAGGTGTTGTAAGTTAAGCATTTGTGACCACACACAGTAACCCAGTGACAAGACTACAAATGGACACCACACAAGGTTTTTATATCAAAAATAAGTATATTTTATATTGAGTTACCACAAGACCAATAACGACACAAATAATCCACAGTACTATTAGAATTCAAGAGTTCTGGCTGAAACGGCTTAAATCAAGGTTCTATGCGAGTCGGTAGCCTGGTCTGGCTACAGCGTTCTTGAAATAACACAGAGTCTAACAGATCCAGCGGATCACGTCGGTACGGGCCCACTCAAATGTCGACAGACTCAGTCACAGTACCTTTTACTTGAGGCGGCCGGCACGGATGTGCGAGCCGGGTCTGGTGTTCGTTGCGGTGCAGAAAAGAAAGCGTTGCAGGACCCGTTGTCCCTCATTGGGGTGCAGGCAGTGGCCCCTTGACAGAGTCGGTGGATCCAAGGTGTGCGTTGCAGGGCGAGACGGTGCTTCGATGCGGTGCTTGCAGCTTGCGGTGCTGCGACAAAGCCAGAGTTCGGGAGCTGGCGTCGATCAATCTGGACAGCGGTGCGAGTTGGGCGGTGCGTCGCAAAGCGTGCGAGGTGGTGCCCAAATCCGGTGCGTTCACAGGACTCGGGGTCAGCAGCAGTGACCGCGTCGGTCAGACCAGTATGAGTCGGTGTAGCGAGGTGTTGCACGTCGCAGTGTCCATCAGTCGCGGTGTAGGCGTCAGGACAGAGTCGGTGAGCTCAGAGCTTGCATTGTTCGAGGCGGACGTTGCTTGGTGCGGTGCCTACAGAACACCGGGCCAGTAGTGAGAGTCAGTCACAGCTCCCTGCCTCTGTAGCCACTGAAACAGTGTTTCCAGCAGCAATTCACAAAGGCTGGTGAAGTCCACTGGTCCTGGGACTTTGGTCAGGGGGAAAGCTCTCTTCCAAGCCCTTGAACATCTTTGCACAAGTTGAAAGTAAAGTCCACAACATTCTTTCTCCTCTCTTTGGCAGTCAGGCAACCACTGCAGGCCAATCCCTCAAGCAGCACTTCAGCTTGGGAATAGTCTCTCCTCAGTTTCCTCAGGTTCCTCTCCTCAGCAGAGGTTTTGTCTTGTAAGTCCAAAAGTGATCTAATTTCATGGGATCAGGGCCCCAATACTTATTCCTCAAAATCCTTTGTTCTCTGAGGGGAGAGGGGCCTGTGCCCAGCTCAGGACAGTTCAGAAGCACTCTGTTTACCAGACTTCTCCTTTCCTTTCGCAGGGCAGGCACATCAGACGCCCCACAGAAGGTGGAGCCAGCATAGTGGAAGGCAAGTACAGTCCTGGAGCACTTTGTTGACAGTCTTCCTTCTCTTCTTTCAGTGAGCAGGGCAGAGACATCAGACGCACCACAGGAGGTGGAGCCAGCATTGTAGAGGGAAGGCCCAGCCCTATTCCGGTCCCAGGTGCAAATCCTTCCTTCCATCTAGATGAAGATCTCCCTGTCCACCACTGGGCTGTCTTGGAATCCCCCAGCCCTGTCACTCACAAAACCAGACGAAGGAATACACAACCTCACAGAGGCAGGCTCAAATGATTAGGCAAGCAAATACCTACTTTCTAAAAGTGGTATTTGCAAACACAGAATGTTAAAACCCACTTTACTAAAATATGTATTTTATCATTCTGATTCCAGGCAGACTAAACTCGAATTTCTACCATGTTTTCTGAGTCAGTTAGGATTATAAAATGTAATAATCTAATACCCCATTCTGGCCTATGGAGAACAGGTAGCCTTGCAATAGTGAAAAACGAAAATGGCTGTAATTCACTATTAGGACATGCCACACACATCAGGGCTTCTCCTACCTTATACTTACAATGCACCCTGCCCCTGGGCCTACCATAGGGGGACTAATATGAAGACAAGGGAAGGTTTAGGGACTGGCAAGTGAGTGCACTTGCCCAGTCAGTATGACAGTACCAGACTGCACGCCAGCTCTGCAATGGCAGACCTTAGGCACGTTTTACAAGGCCGCTTCTGTGGGTGGCACAACCAGTGCTGCAAGCCCACTAGCAGCATTTGGATTTACACGCCCTGGGCACACTCAGTGCACTGTACTAGGGTCTGACAAGTAAACCAAATAGTCAATCATGGAATCTCTATTTAATACATTCATTTACAATAGGGAGAGCATACGCCCTTTAGCACTGATCAGCAGTGGTAAAGTGCCCAGAGTCATAAAATAGCCAACAACAGGTCAGAAAAAATATAGGAGGAAGGCAAAAAGTTCAGTGATGACCCTGCAAAAAGGGCCAAGTACAACAAAGAGTTTGTAACGCTGTTGAGGAAATTGGCGTCTTAATGTAAATTTGGGGGTGTGGTTGTAGAAAGAATAAGAGATCAATTTCTGTTAGGCTGCAACAGTGATAAGATCAGGGAAGAATTATGGATGAATGCTGAACCTCCTTTGGAGGAAGTGATCATTGTTGCGAAACAAGTGGAACAAATGTTGAAATGTGTGGGTGAGTTGAGATCTGAGAGAAATTCTACCTCCTCAGAGAAAGAAAAATCTTCTGAGGTTAATGCGGTCAAGACACAGAGTGCCCCCTGAGATAAAGCAGAATGTTGAGACAAAGAGTGTGAGGAGGTTTGAGCAAAATATCAAAGTGAGTTGTTTCAGGTGTGGGTACGATGGTCACAAAGCTAATGATAGATTTTGTTCTGCTTTGTCCCAGGTGTGCAATTCATGGGCGTAAAAAGTAATTTTAGTAAATGTTGCAGGAACAGGTCAAAGAAACAGTTTAAGGGAAGAAACAAAGAGGCTTGTCAGGAAATTGTTTTGCAAATTCAGGAGTCCAATAAATTATTCCCGTCTGAAGTGGTATGCATTGATGGTAAAGAAGTTGTTATGAAATTTGACTCTTGTTCACGCATTACCATCATCTCTGAACATACATTTTCAAATATGCTTTGTAGTGAAAAGGTGCTCTCTAAAATGGACGTTCAACCGGGAGGTTATGGGGGTTCTAAAATTGACATGCTTGGCTATTTTGAGGCATGCATAAATGTGGGTAGTAAAAGCACGTGTGGGAAGGTCTATGTCTCTTATCATGATGATGATCCCTTAGGCTGGAGTCACCAGAAATATCTAGCGTCAGTTTACATCCTAATATAACTCCACAAGTTCAAATTGATTAAATTAATTGTGCTAGTAATAAATTTGTGCACACATTTAATAAACTGTTTCAAAGTACGCTGGGAAAGTTGACTGGCTACAAACACTGGATCAAGTTGAAAGCTGATGCAATTACAGTTGTGCCCAAAGTGATAAAAATACCTTTACGCCTACTTTCGGTAGTGGAGAGTGAACTCAAAAACCTAACGGAATGTGGGGTCATTGAAGAAGTCGAAGCAGCTGAATGGTTGGCCCCCAACGCCGTTGCTCGAAAACTTAATGGCGACATTCGTCTTTGTGTGGACCTTAGAGCGCTGAACTGAGAGTTGGTAGTTGACAAGTTTCCTCTACCCAACATTGAAGAAATGATTTCAACTTTCTCAGGGGTAAAAGTTTTTAGCACATTAGACTTAATGTCAGCTTATCATCAGGTGGGATTGGCTGAATGCTCATAGGATCTGAATGCTTTTACAACACCATTCAGCAATTTTTGCCTCAAAAGAATGCCGTTCGGTTTGGTTTCAGTAGCAGCAGTTTTTCAGAGAATCATGTGCAACAGTCTGAAAGGTCAACCCCGTGTCAAGATGACATTATTGTTTTTGGTTCCAATGTTGAGGAACACAACCAGCGTGTTTTCAAAGTATTATCCAAGCTTCAGCTAGCTGGTCTGACACTGAAGGCGGGAAAATGTAAGTTTGGTGTTAGTGAGGTCTAATATTTAGGTTTCAATGTTACTTCAACTGGAATTAGACAAAAGAAAGATCTGATTGACATAATTCAAGCAATGCATGAGCCCAAGAACAAAGAGGAACTTTCTTCTTTTCTGGGGACAGGGGAATATTATTCTCGCTTTATCAAAGACTTTGCCAGCAAAACATTTAATTTGAGAATCTTGTTAAAGAAGAAAACAGATTTTGTGTGGGGTCAAGAATGTTGTGAAGAATTTAGAAATGTCAAACAGGAGCTTAACAATGCTCCTTCACTACAATCTTTTGATCCAATGTCTGACACTAAAATTGTATGTGATGCCAGTGATAGGGTTTTAGGTGCTCTTCTTATTCAGGTGAAAGATGGTAAAGAGCATTGTGAGAGGGATGGGTGGAAGAAGAAGTGAGGAGGCCAGATTATGGGCTCAATGATGTTATTTTATTTGAGGTTACAGCACCAAAAGAAAAAGTCAATATGGAAGGGTTGTAAACGTCTTCTCTCCCGGATGGTGTCTGGGTCGTCTTTCTTTCGGTCCTTGGGCGTTCTTCCGTTGGGAGGGGAGGGTGTCCCCGGAGGCTCGCAAGGGAGAGAAGCAACATAGAAAAGAAGTGGTAAATAAACCCTGTCCTTGCACTGGTCTGGCAGGACAGAACCCTTCACTGTTACAAAGGAGCCCGTAGGGGCGCGGTGTATATATAAAGGGAAAAAGAAGGGTGATCTAAATAGAAGGGAGAAGCTTGGTGTCAGCGAACACAAAGAGACACAGAAGCAACACACAACAGTGGTGAGGCAACTTAGTGCCTATAATAGGGCAAAGTGATATGGCGTGAGGGACCGGGGTAGGTGTAGGAGATGGTGGGGGACACACACATGCAGTGAACACACTTGGTAAACCCTTAAACTAACCTCCCTCCCCGTTACTCCCTCCCTACACTCCCTCCCAAGTCATGTACCGCGTCCTCTGCAACTCTCCTGAGCTGCGGCGCCTCTCCAGCGTCCTCCGGGAGTGTCCACCACTCCTCTGTCCAGGAGTCGAGTCTTCGGTCTCTTTACAGGTCCTGAAGGTTGGGGCTCTCTGTGGTATCCTTCCCGTCACTTGTGAAGCGCTGCTCCTGGTATGGCTCCTGTAGTACGGCGTCTTCCTTCTCCTCCCTTTCCTCTGAGCACTACAACGTGCCTTCCTGGTTCTCCAGGTCCGCCTTTAGTGGGCATGACCCCGCCCCTCTGTGGCTTGATTGATCCTAAGCACTCAGCTGTCCGTGACATCCCTGTAGGCGAGGAGAGGCAGGCGGTATTAACTCCTTCCTCCCCGGCCCTATTGTATTGCTATATGCGGTTGCATTGTCATGGGGATACAAAGGCAGGAGTGATAGCTTGGCGTTTCCGTCAACTCTATTACAAGCATCTTATTGCTTGCATCTCTAGATCTCTCAGAGATGCCGAATTCAATTACTCAGTCATTGAGAGGGAGTCTCTTGCTGTTTATTGGTCCATGTTGAGATTTAAACATTTTCTTGGGGTGTCAGGTTTTATGTCCAAACTGATCACAAACTACTGGTTGAAGTTTTCAATAAGAAGGGTCTAAATTCGATCTCATCTCGAATTCGGAGGTGGATTGTTGGTTTGCAAGATTTCTCATTCACTGTTCAATACGTCACAGGGGCCAGTAATTTTTCTGCTGACTGATTGTCACGTTTGGTTGCCATTTCTACTCCTCCCTCTCCTGTTGATGATAATTTGTGTGAGGAAGATGAAGTGAGTGTCTGTCAGGTGACTGAGGGAACCATAAATGAAGATGAGTGGTTGACTGAGTGGCAGAAGGATGACATTTTGTGTACGGTCAAAGATTTGGTAAGCTCAGGTAAACGTAACTGTTCTGTCCTTAACGAGTGTGAGGGAGGTTGGAAGAAGATCATAGATGAACTTGCTGTGGACAAGGGGTTTTTATTACGTGGCACAAGGTTGATTCCTCCTGTGACTTTGAGAGGTGGGATATTACAATTGGGTCATGAGGGCCACATGGGCTTTGTAAAAACTAAGGGTAAAATGTGTAGAGATTACTGGTGGCCTGGTCTTGACCATGATGTAGAACACTTGATCAGGGACTGTACTGAGTGTCTTCTTAGTGACAAAGGGTTGAGAACTAGACAAACCCCCATGGTGTGTAGAACTCTACCTCAGTATGACTGGGAAGAAGTTACCATGGACATTATGGGACCAGTGAGAGAACACGCAAATCCCTATGTTTTATTCCTCATGGATCTGTATTCCAGATGGGTAGAAGTGTCGTGTGTAGATGATATATCTTTCTCTTCTGTTATAAAATTTTTGGATAACATCTTTAGACGTGAGAGTTTTCCACGTTACTTGTTAACTGACAATGGTGTGCAGTTTTGTTCTCGCAAAGTGGTCAATTACTTGAATGAGTGTGGCATTGTACACAAAACTTCTGCCTTATATCATCCAGAGACCAATGGGGCTCTTAAAGAAGGTGTTCAATTGGCTAGAGTCAACAATTTGGATTGGAAGCTTGAGTTATCCAAAAGACTTTCTGGTTATCGTATGTCTCCTCACACGACCACTGGAAAGTCTCTATTTGAATTGTTTAAGGGAAGAGCACCCTTTACCAAAGTAAATCCTGGTTGGATGCACTGGTCATTGCTCAAGAAAAGAGAAAGGTCATGTTTGACGTGGCTAAAAACGTCAAAAATGTGTCTGTTTATGTGGGGGACTTCATTAAGGTTAAAGCTCCCAAAGGTTGTGCTGATTGGTCCAAATTCACAAGGTGATTACAAGTTGTGAAGTGTTTTAGGAATGCGGTTAAAACACATGATGGTCATATCTGGAATAAAAACAGGATAGTAGTTGTTCCTGGTCCAAAAGAATGTTCTGGAGTTCGGTATGAGGGTGGATGTGTGTCGAACAATTTACAAAAAACAAGATTCACAAAATGTTCACAAGGGTGGACAAGAGGCCCAAAGGAAGAGTGATAGAGTTATCAAGAGACCGGTTTATCTTAGAGATTTTGTAGCATGATACGTGTTCGTTTTCTCCATCTACCCTTTTCCCCTGTTTTTTTTTTTTAGCTTTGCCCTTTTCTCTGGTGTTTTCCATTATTTCTTTATTTGTATGTGGAGAGCGAAGTGTGACAGAGTGGCACTGTTTTTCACCCCCTCTCCCCCTCAGAATGGTATGACCCCCGCATCTCTATGACAGGTTTAGAACTCTGGCTGTTTGAGGGTGTCAGTTATGGTCGTTGTTGGTGAAGGTGCTAATAAAGAAGTCTCTTACCTCAAGCTGTCTCTGGTACCTTTACTAAAGCAGACATCACAGACGCCCTTCCTCCCTTGTGTCTTTAGTCAAATTATATACTATTTTGGGCCAGACCAACCTTTCTCATTCTCAATTTTAGATTTGAACCGGAGGGTGGATCCTTTTTCCCACCATATCACTAAGATTATATTAGGTAGGGCCAGCTGATGAGCGCTTTCACTACCATCACAGGCCTGCTTACCCTTCAAATCCTACCATTCCCATCCTTTCGGCTATTGTCACATTACCTCACCGCCCTCTCTCCCGAAGTCCCTTTTTAGGTCTCGCCTGTCGATGCGCATGCGCATCGAGCAAGGCGAGAGTATTGGGACTTATCTACTCTTTATCCACACTGCAAGGAATCGTGGCGATTCCTTGCAGTGCCCGTGACTTTTAAGCTCAATGCGCATGCGCATTGAGCTTAAAAGCGCGTGCACGTCCGTCTTTGTTTACCCGCTCCGCCCCCTCCCCGCCGTCTCGCATTTCCCCTGCCGCATCAAAGGCTTTCACGGCCGGCCGGCCATGCTTTCAGTTTCACGACCGGCCGGCCGTGTCAATTACATTCCAAAGCCCGCTCTCCCTGCTCCGCCCCCTGCTCCGGCCGAGACGTGCAATTTCATGTCAACAACGTAAGTACGGAGAGGCATTTTTTTACTCTATGCTTTAAAAACGCAATTCGTTATTTACTAAGACACCTTTCCCTTGCTAAAATGCCCCTTAATTGTGTGTCTGATGTTAGCTGCGTGCCCAATACACCTACCGTAACATTCAAGCACAACTAAACTTAAAGCCACCATATGAGCCACCGCATAAAATGTGCCCCCTCCCCACCAATAAAGGACTTAGGTGAACAATTTCTCGTGCCCCGTTTCTTTCACTTTGCGGTGTGCAAAAATAACATGAAAGGGTTTAGCGATTTCTTTACAATCCAATTTGATTTTTTGTTGTTGTCCAATTAAACAGCTGCCAGATCTAATCGAAGGCGCTATGTAACTTCCTGGTCCGTCACTCAGAGCGCCACGTCGGACCAGCCCCACACACATTTCCCTAGCTTTAGTGACACTTGGGCACCCACCACCTGGCATGTATTTATCTCCGCTCGCTCACAATGGCGTATTATACATTTTTAAAGTGGGGTTTGTTTTATAAGTCATAACTCCCCTCCCCCATGCTTGTCTCCCCTCCCCCTGTCTGGAAAAGTGTCTCTTGCCTTTGGCAGCAAGCGGATGTTTTTGTATGTGCTGGCAAATTGGCACATCCCATTTCCCCCTCCCATCCCCCAAGCCCCCTCCTCTTCTCTGTGATGGATGCAGCTAATTGCACTCAGCTCCTTCTCAGCAGAGGCTGCGAGCATCTCCCCTCCCCCTCTCCGTGCATTTTTGTGAATGGGGCTCATTATCTATGCAGGTTCCCCTCGCTCCATTCAAGCCTCTCTCCCTCCTCTGCTCTTTTCTACAGACCCCGTGGGGAGGAGGAAGTGCTCTCTTCATGACCACAAACTTTAACGCCCTCGCAATCTCCTACTTTGGCACCATTGGTGGACCGATTTTATATAATTGTCTGTTCGCGTATATGCCTTTTGCACTTTACGAGTCTCCTACTATCATTCTCTTTTTGTATACCGTGGCAGCCCATATCCTGCACTGGGAGCTGCTGGCTTCCCGGTGCTTCTCTCGTTCCATCCCTGACATGGTAGCTGGGGCAATAATCCCGTAAGCTCCCAAAGCGTCAGTGATAGAGTGTCTGATTTGGGACTAAGAGCAGTGTTTAATTTATTTTAAAAACAAAGTGTCTATGCCCGAAGCTCTGCTCAGAAGCCCACGGTTGTACGAGTAAATCTCGTCTCGCCTGATATCGAGGCGGATGGTCTTAAATACAGGTCATGACTCATTAATCCACTGCCAGACACCTTACATTCCAACACACCCGGTTCAGATCGAAGACTACTGATTTCAAAGCTACCCCCCAAATCACTCACACTCACTCACTCACCCTCACTCACCCTCACTCACCCTCAACCCCTCACCCTCACTCAGCCTCACTCACCCTCACTCACCCTCACTCACCCTCAACCCCTCACCCTCACTCACCCTCAACCCCTCACTCACCCTCACTCCCTCACCCTCACTCACCCTCACACTCACTCACCTTCAACCCCTCACCCTCACTCACCCTCAACCCCTCACCCTCACTCACCCTCACTCACCCTCAACCCCTCACCCTCAACCCCTCACCCTCACTCACCCTCACTCACCCTCAACCCCTCACCCTCACTCACCCTCACCCACCCTCACTCACCCTCAACCCCTCACCCTCACTCTCACTCACCCTCACTCACCCTCACTCACCCTCACTCACTCACCCTCACTCACCCTCACTCACTCACCCTCACTCACCCTCACTCACCCTCACTCACCCCCTCACCCTCAACCCCTCACTCACCCTCACTCTCACTCATCCTCACTCACCCTCAACCCCCCACCCTCACCCTCACTCACCCTCAAACCCTCACCCTAACTCACCCTCACCCTCACTCACCCTCAACCCCTCACTCACCCTCACTCACCCTCAACCCCTCAACATCAACCCCCACTCACCCTCACCCTCACTCACCCTCACCCTCACTCACCCTCACCCACCCTCACTCACCCTCACTCACCCTCACCCACTCTCACCCACTCTCACCCTCACTCACCCTCACTCTCACTCACCCTCAACCCCTCACTCACCCTCACTCACCCTCAACCCCTCAACATCAACCCCTCACCCTCACTCACCCTCACCCTCACTCACCCTCACTCACCCTCACCCTCACTCACCCTCACCCTCACTCACTCACCCTCACTCACCCTCACCCTCACTCACCCTCACTCACCCTCACCCACTCTCACCCTCACTCACCCTCACTCTCACTCACCCTCACTCACCCTCACTCACCCTCACTCTCACTCACCCTCACCCTCACTCACCCTCACTCACCCTCACTCTCACTCACCCTCACTCCCCCTCACTCACCCTCACTCTCACTCACCCTCAACCCCTCACTCACCCTCACTCACCCTCACCCACCCTCACCCTCACTCACCCTCACTCACCCTCAACCCCTCACCCTCACACAGTGCAATAGGTCTCGGAGCATTTGAGTTAGAGCTTTTAGAAATGTTTATGGCTTTTTTTGTTTTATTCTTTAGCATTGGCTACAGGAAACAAAAATGCTAAAGATTTACAAAAAAACCCATAAACAATTCTAAAAGCACTAACTCTAATGCTGCGAGATCTATTGCATTTCCAATGCTTGTTAAGTAATTGAATATCTTTAGATGGGTTTCTTTCTATCAATCATGCAACTGGACCCATTACCATCTTGACTGTTGGGCTACTCTCTTTGATGGTTCTCTAACATGGTTGTGATTACCCACAGCTGGTACATTATTGAGCACACCGGCTATCTAATCCCGTCACTCATAGCTTTTAATATGGTAGCTTAGTTGTACATAATACTTTCTCAGTCATATCTAAAGTAACAAAAATGCTTCTCACACTCCTTTATTATAACTTTGAAGCATGCTGCAGACTTCTGTACAGCACAGAAAACATACGCAAAGTCAATATCTCTGGCTAAATACTTATAAGTTACCAAAGGCGAGACCTATTGGCTATGCCAATGCTTGTTTCTTTTAACTCTGTGATGCGGTCTTTTTTCACACTGGCACAAAGCTTTATTTCCTGCCACTCCTTTAAAAATTGCCAGCTGTGATGGCCCAGCATCTGTTTCGAGCTCACAGTGAATGGGTAAGACCAAACCCAAAGCATGACCGGGTGAAAGACAGAGAGGAGAGACACTCACAGCTGCAGCGTCTGCAAGTACAAACCTCGGAAACCAAATCAGACAACTTAGAACGAAAAACAAGCCATTGATTTGTTTGTATGCGATGCGTTGCCTACAGACACATTAAACCGTAGCTACATATTTGCAAAGGTTGAAAGGATACATTAATCTTATAATCGGTCAATCCATTTGTAGGAACCCTATTTTGAAAGCGACCAAACCTATTTCTTGAATTGTTATACAAACTAGATGAATATGAAAAATCACAAGGAATTAAATCCACGGGTTTTGAACACATTTTAGACAGTATTGACCGTGTAAAGGCTCCTGGTCATTTAAATATGGCCGCTACGTTTTATAAGTCTCGCCTATTGCCGATACAGCTGTAACGAAGGCGTCAGGCATGTAAATAATAATTTTAAAAAAGTGGAGGAGTGAGCTCCATTACCTATTCCAGGCAAGTAACGGAAAATAAGCCTCTGCAAAAGTACCAGTGTCTTGGTCGGAGAAAAAACTATCTCTAGGGGAAACCCGAGTCTGTGACCCTGGGGAGCCCCCACCACCCCCACGTTGCTGTTGTAGGCGTACCCTGTGTGACGTTTAGGTGACGTCCCAATCGAAGACGGTTGGCAGGCTGCCGGGAGAGAGACGCCATTGCTGTTTCTTCGTCAAAGTGAAAGTGCTGCTCAGGGCGGCGGTGGGCTGTGTGGGGATTTATCTCCGTCCGCTCCCTTGACCGTGTCCGGGCGTCTCTCCGTCCTCTAGTTGCCCAGGGGCGCGGTGTAAGCGGCTGCGGACATGGCGTGCGGTGCCACTCTGAAGCGGCCCATGGAGTTCGAGGCCCTGCTTAGCCCGCAGTCCCAGTCTCCTAAGCGCAGGAGGTGCGCCCCGCTGCCTGGGTCTCCTGGGGGACATTCCCCGCAGCGGTGCGGTCTGATGTCCCACGGCGAGGAACAGCCTCATGGAACACCACCGCCTCTGCCTTTCGTTGGGGAGCGACGCCTCACCCCAGGTAACCGCAGAGGAGGCTCAGGCCAAGCAGCACAGGGAAAGCGACGACATGGAGGTTATCCGGGGACAGCGATCTGGGTCAACGCGATTGATGGTGGTCTATCAAAGAGGGAGTAGAAAACCAGAATTCAATAGTAATATATTGAAATGACCATCACCGCAGAAGAAGCTCGAAATTCAATGTGTGTCCGTCTTCTAAATGAGGAATGCTGTTGTGTGGGGTGTGGGCGCAGGGCTTCACGGTTGGTCAATATTTTGGTGTGGGTAGGTGCACAGAGATTTGAGTTTCTGGATGTAAGTATCGGCAGCAGTCGAATTCTACCATCCCACCACCACTTCTTACTCCTGGGCTTTAAATATACATTTGTGTGGGGGCGCGGCATAGGCGATTTATTAGACACAGAAAACAAAGCATCTGTTGAAAATCCTAGTTGACCATGCCTATGTATCACTTGCCCATCCTTCTGTCTTGTTTTAACTTTAACTCTTTTTGCACTGATGAAAGAACGATATTTTTGTTACAGATGGATACGCGTTGTTAGGAACTTTTATGTGATTGAGGGCACAGATATGATTTTTAAACCTGCGTCCGAATATTCTGAGATTAGGGTTGAGGCTGTATCATATCTGTCCAGCCTTTTTTATGTTCTGGCAAGCGGAGTGCTGTCAAAACGTGGATGAATCTTTGTAATGGTTTCAGTCCATCACTGGCTAGGGTACTGATTTATTGTGCTATCTAAGTTAAGTGGAACACTATGTGTTCTGTGCTAGCGGATCCTTCTAGATATGCCACAGGTGACTAGACAAAGAGATCGTTGGTTGACCGTAAAGGTAGTGATGGCCATTTAAATGTGAAGTTACGTTTTTTCTGTATCAAATACATGTTCGAGATTCTTCCTCCGTTTTTTTTTTCGACACGATGGGTTTGCTTTTAGCCAGCTTTCATTTGTAGGTAAATAAATCCCCATGGCATCCTCCTTGTTCTACAACATGATCCATAATTTTCTTTACTTACCTTTTTCCTCAGGAAATTGGTTGCTGCGCGTAATTCCTTATTCTGTATTGTTTTAAGGCAATCCATATTAGCCAGGCAGCTCGTTCATTGAACAATGCTTCCTCAGTACGACTGTTTTTACTCTGACACGTATACTTGCAATTTTTCCTACTTTTTTGCACAGGCATACTTTTTTTATTTTTTGCTTTGAATTCGTCTGTTCCAGTACTGGTGTGAAAGGTGAGCTTGCTGCCCTAATACAGAAACGTTCAATTATACTTAAAGGGGTGAATGTGGTTTTCAATAGCGCGAATTTGACCCAAAGGTATCGGAGCGCTTTACATGAGCACCACTTGCATTACAGATGGACTCATTCATGTTTTATGTTAGCGCGGGGAGATTAAGTGATTTTGCCCATAATCCGAGGATGTTAAGGTCGACCACTCTAGCCGTTAGGCCACAGGATTGCCCTTGTCTGTTTTTGTTATGCCTCACCCCTTCTTTGCTACACTTAGCTGGTTGTTGCCTACATACTGATAATGATTTAGTGGTCAAGAAAGTTGTGCCTAATTGCTTTTAAGGCTGTGTTAATACATTTGCAAATGTCTACGCTTCTCCCTATTATTTAATCATTTGAATAGACTTGTCACCCATGAGCAAATTGGTACCGGATAACGGCCGTGTTCGTGTGTACTACGTCTTTGTACATTCACTTGTCTGTTCGTATTAATTGTATAGTTGTTGCTTATTTGAGTGCTGCTTCTCATGATGACAGGCTCCCCACCGTGAAGTATGATCCTATGGAAACCGATATGTGATTTTTGATTCACGTAGATTTCGATTTTTATATTTCCAAATACTATAAACGCCCACAGGCACACATATATGCAAGTCAGGAATGTGTGTTGTTGAGACCTGATAAGTAACTTATTTATCACAGCTTCATTTCGCTTATACTGCATCACACAAACATTCTTTTCCTAGCGTGCTTCTATTTTTTGTTTTTGCTGTACGTGTTATGCCTATACTAGTCATATACATCATAGTTGTCCATCGCAAAGGATTTAAGATCTTCCATAACTGTTTGTGAGTCAATGACTAATTTTTGACATCTTGTTTTTTTTTTTCGGCCTGTTCTTCCTTAATTAAAAATAATTAAGGCACCTTAACATCCTTTTATTCTTGCTATTGTGTTCTGGCGCTTGGGTCCCTTAAGCTACTGTAGCTAGACAGGCACAAACGTACTGCCTTTCTGTCGAATACTGAAGAAACGGGCTTTAGTAAATGCATTAGGTTTCGCCTGTTTGATTAATAATGAGCAGTTTTTTGTTGAAAGTCTAGCTTTCTGCGTAGTTGTACAATATACGTTATAGTAAGTCGGTTAAAGTGTTATGAAGCCTTAATGTACAAAAAAGCAATATATTGTGCTGTTACTAGTGGTATATTGCAGGCAAGTAATAGCAACATTTTGAAAAATGAAGGAATGAAATAGTATAATTTATTGATGTAATAGCAAAATTATGTGTTTAGAGGAGTTCTGAAACTGTTGTGCCCGGTGACACTGCACCATTGAAACCATGGCCCTAGTGCCTGCTAGATAACTGCACTTGTGACTGCCTGTTTAGTAGTACAATTTAGCGATATTCTGTGTTTAGTGAGATCCCTAGAGCGTTAGGCTCTGCTGCCACTTTACCTTCTGCACCATTCAATTTCATGACCTTGTTGTCTGCAAAATAACTGCACTTGAGACAGCTTGTTCAGTAGTAAGAGCTTTTGGTCCCGGAGCTTCTGCACTTGCTGCACCATTCAGATCATGACCCTATTGCCTGCTAGATAAATGCAATTGTGACTGTTTTGTTTAATAGTAAAATCTAGCAATAATCTGGGTTAACTGAGGCTCCTAGAGCTTTTGGCCCCAGTCACTACACCTGCTGCACCATTCAAATCAATTCCCTTGAGATCATGACCCTGTTGTCTGCAAGGTAACTGCACTTCTGGCTGCCTGTTTAGTAGTTAAATATAGCAAAGCTCTTTTATATTAACTTTGTTAAACCCCCAATGTTTATTACAACATTTAGAATTTGATCATAACAACCAAATAATATAACCGCTTCACTGCAGCCGGAATTTCCCCGCGGTGCTGAGGAATTTGACGCATGCGAGGTTCGGACGGGCCCCGGCCGTCCTCCGCACAAGCCCACTGTGATGTCAGACGACTGGGTGCCGTCCGACGCACGGAAGAGGTTAAGTTGAAAAAATCAATCCGATCATGCCTACAAAGTGCAAAGAAAGGCACTGAGTCATGAATAGGAAATGCCACAAACGTTCTAAGGCTAAAGCATCTGCGTTACACAACTAAGTAATACAAAGCAAGCCTTCCAGCATACTGTTGAAAGCTGTCTAACTTTTCTGTGGGAAGAAATCTTATCTTGACAGGGAATGGGGCTTAAACAGTGGGAACAGCTTTAGAAGTATTGTAAATGCGTGCAGCCAGGGGAAGTAAAAAAAAAAAAAGAAGTTCCACACAACAGCGGATGAAGACAGCAATTCGGCTTGTGGGAACTGGTAAGAGCCCCCTTTAAGATCTATTAAATGCAAGAGATTTCACAAGCACCATGCAAGCGCTGTGCAGGTAGATGTGCAGTGGCATTGGCTTTATGCATAACCCTAAGAGATTTCATTGCACTAGCAACTCTTATTTTCTATATCGGTATCCGAGTTTTGCTGACAGACCCTTTGTAGTGGGATGCATATTAACATAATTTACTTACTAGTGAATTTATCGCCACCATAAACTCTAAGTTAAGACTTTATTCTAATTTTACACTCCTTCCTAAGTGAAGTCTAGTCTAATCTAACATATTTCATTCTAGTGTGCCATGTTCTGTCCACGGTTTTGGAAGGTGATCATCATTTGAATGTAGAAATGCACACTTGAAAGCTCTCATTTAGTGACCAGGCCTGATCTTTTCTTGAAATTCAGCATTCTCAACTAGGCCACACATGCACTCGCGCTTGCAATTCATCACAGCAGCAATAAGCTCCTTTTCTACTATGTGCTAATTAGCCTCGAAACAGTTATTTTTGTTAGTTAGATGAAATCATTTTGTATTTACAGCTTATGTGGGTTGCACATATGTCCTGGTAGATGTGGCACTCACAGTGAAATCTCTTACAAAGTCGCCTTGCTGAACTAAGTGTCAGAACTTTGTCATGAAAAGAGTTAGCAACATGAGCCATGGCGATTACTTTCTAAAGCACTGGCATGTTATGAGTTGCACTTTATGTATTGCTTTAAAGGTCCTCTTTCAATTCTTAATTAAAACATTTTTTATCCCCTTCTGCACTGCGCACATTTTTGCGCTGTGCAGGGGGTTTAATTAGTGGGCGGGATTCGGACGGCGCCTGTCTGTCATCAGCACACGCCCACTGTGACGTGGGACGGCCAGGGGCCGTCCGAAGCACACAAGGGGTTAACTAACATTATATTCAGATTTCATCATAATGGTCTTCATGTTAATTACTGCATGTTTACACTACATACCATGGATCGATATGGAATGCTTTTATCCCTATGCCAATTACTTTTTCTGCCAAAAGCGTTATTTTGGAAAATAGTGAAGGGTGACTTTAATTTCGCAATTTGAAGGGTTATCTAAATTTGGACTTCTAATATGTACTTGAATTAAATGACTGACTTAAATTCAGAAGAAATAAAATGTATTCATTGTTTTTTTTTTTTTTTGTCCTCATATCCCCCATGGTTTAAGAAAGCCATTTAGAATAAGCATTGGTACCGTTGACACAGTATTATTACTGGGAGGGATCATTTAAATTCGAGGGGGAAGGACATAAATCCCGCAACTGTCTCAGCTTGATATCCTTTTAGGCTACCAATGGGGAGGCCTACTGCTGGGCCTGGGCCGGAGTATGACTGGACAACATTTGGATTTGGCACCATAGTAGTGTAATCATGGGACCCGGGGGGGGGAAAAAACCCGGATCTTTATTGTGCCCATACAAACAAATGCCAAAAGGCCCTTTTTGTTTTGGTTTCCTGGTCTGGCTAGATCAATACGTGCAGTCTGTAAAGTAGATGTCAACCAATCCCCATGGGAAGGAGGGATATAATCCTTCCACCTCCTGCAGATCTCTCTCCTTGCCAGAAGGATCGTGTAAAAGACCAGGCTATTGGCTGTGTTTTGATTTTTCCTCAGGACTCCAAAGATCGCTAATGGTAAATATATGATAATTGGGATACCTAACGATGCCGTAAGAGTCTTGCCTATGGCCTCCCAATATGATGCAATTCGGGGACACTCAAAAAACATATGAATATCTGAAGCTGCAATCAGGCCGCACCTTGCACATGCCACTGAATTTCCTGAGGCAAATTTGGATAATCTTTGGGGAGAGTAATACGCCCTATGAAGGGTAAAAAGATGGTTTCTGCGAAGCCATGAGGGTTTCACCATACTTTTTAAGAGCTCAAATGAGGTAGACCAAAGTTCTTGTATGTCTTAAGCAGGGGAGGGGAATTCCTATCGCCCGACGCCCAAGACCTCTAGATTTCTTGCAAGGGCAAGAAGTTTTAATGTCTGTTTTGTCCGAAGGACAAGAAGACTGTGCACTGTAGTAATCGAGACACCAGCCGGAAACAAAGTGCTTTGTATGAGATGCAGTTACATTACACAGGGATTCATATTTTATTTTTAGGCACGGGGAGATTAAAAGATTTGCCCAGATTCACAGGATGTTGAACAGACACGGAGAACCGACTTTCCCAGCTCCAAAGTCGGACGCTCCGAATTTTAGGCAGCATCGTCTCCATTGAATTTGAATAGGAGAATGAATATGTTCAAATTGGCAGGTTCAAACACAAATTGCAATGCGCTGTCAGCTGAGAGGTTTTGGCGGTCTCCACGCAGCTTTCGTGCAGCTTCCAGGCTCCTCTTCTGTCTCTTTCAATCCTTAGAGCAAGAGGGAAAAATGATGCAGCTTCTGCAGTCCGAGAACAGCCACCGCACTGGCGGGTAAGAGCCTGGCAGACCCTGCTCTCACCTGGGCTCTCTGTTCACCCTTTTGATGCGCTACCCTTGGGCCTCTCAGATACAGCCCTCAGGTCGCAACCCACTCGCTCGCATTTGAGTCCTGGAGTGAAGTAATTCACGGCCCCCTCCCTTCGCACATTGCTTTCCCTCTGCACTTATCTGGTGCCTGTGCCCCCCACCAGGCTCACCTGCAGCCCCTGCTCCCTGCCCCTCGACATCTCATGTTACAACCAGGGTGTACATTAAAGCTCCGTCCAGTACTTCCATTTCCATAAGCCTCTCGCATTTCACACGGTGCCTGCACTATGCCTTTAACTCTCCTCGTGGCTTATCTGGCCCTTTGACCCTTAATTTCAATTAAGTAACGTTACCAAAACCTTGCATTTAAAATTGTCAGGGACTTCACATGCTTTTCTGTGCAGCAGTAAGCGTGACTTTAGGGATTCACTGGGGCGCTAAACTAAGGGTGATCTCTTTAATTTAACACATGCCCAGGATCACACAAAGTGGTTAAGTGGTTGTGATTGGAGGCTCAGCGCCCTCGTGTGGTAGCTGATAATAAAGCCACATTTCCATAAGAGCCTGGCGCATTGTGTGCCTACATAAGGCAGAAATGTACTTCAAATGTACTGGGAGGGGTAAATAAAGCAGCATGTACGGCAGGACAGTGGGTTTATGCAGTGTACAGAAACGTGTTTCTTAAAAATAGATAGGAAAGTAAACTGCGTTGAGAAGGTAATGTAAGTGTTTCCAAAGAAAATTTGCCTATAGAACCCCGGATTCTCTTTCACAGCTACATCTTGCAATGAAGCTGAACATGAAATTACACCACAGATCCAATACTTTTACTCCCAGGCAGTCAGGAAGGACGTTCTTTCTACTGGAAAGTGATCCTATGCAAAACAAATAAATACATCACATGGAAAAGTTCCAGTTAGAAGCTGCTTAAAGCAGAAACAGCTATCTTTGCAAACCTCTCAGGAGAGGCAGCAGAAGCAATTGAACGTGTACTTATGCTGTGTGCCAGCCGGCATAAATTACAAACTTACCAACTATAGAACATACTCTACTTGCTACGTAACACCCTAACCACCTCAAGCTATGTCTACCACCCTTACCTTCTCCTGTTTGCGGTCTCATAACTTGTCTTTTTTCTAATTCCCTGCTCACCCCATCTCCTTTCTCTTGCTGTGTCTAAAGTCTCTGCCATTGGTACAGTTTACCATTGTGACCCAGTCTAACTCGCATGCTGTATTTTTTTTACCCAATAAAAGCCCCCTTTTTTTTGCTTTTTATATATATCCTTATACATAGCTAACCAACTTTGGCTCCCTTCCTTTGCTCTCAAACTACCAGGGTAAAACCACTATTCCTCCACTTCCCTGCTGCCCTCCCTCCTTTCTGCCCTCTACTAACCATCTAGTTCCCTGTGTTTCTCATCTCCCTTTTCTGTTAAATGCCAAACCATCTCTCTTCTTTAAAAATCAGCATAACCCTAGCTTTGTTGTATTCCCTACCCCGAAGCCATAAGTGGTTCCTTCTTTAGGACCTCTTCCATATTTAGATGTTAACTAATGGGCCATCCATGGTTCCCACTTTAACCCCCACCTAAGGGCATTGCTGCCTTCCTCTGCAACTCCTCCCTCCTGCCCACCCTGTTATATCACTGCCACCCTGTGTACCTCCTCCCTCAGGGCATCACTGCACCCCTCCGTAACCCACCCTGCACCCCCCGATACATCACTGGCTCTCCATGTAACCTCTTGATCATCACTGACTCCCACTGTAATGCTGATGTGAATGTTTGTAAATCTTGTTACCTCTGTCATACATGTGATGGAGGGTTTTCCATGTTCTGGTGTCGGGCGTGCTTAGAACATGTTACACCTGGAGGACACTGACAGGTGCTTCATTTTAAAAATCTTGTGTACAGTGCACAGGTGCAACACTTGCCTCAGTGGTCTCTATTGACTTGTTCTCTGGCTGCTGTCCTGAGGGAGACACCTACGGATTTGCGAAGTATTAATAACATTCTGGGGATGTTATCAATTTTTGGAGGCTGAATACTGGGGCAGCCACCTCCATATTAACCGCATGACCAAGGTGACTATCGCATTTACTGTGAGTTCATTCTTTTTATCCTATTTTTCCATTCCTCCTTCTTCTTTTGCAAATGTCTGACTTTTTATGTTGTCTTTCTAACACCCAACTATGTAACCCTTTCTTTAAGTTGCCATTGATTTTTGACCCTATTCCATAACCTATCATTCCTTTCTGTCTATCTGCAGACTTGTGATTTGGCTTTCCGGGACAAAATGATGGTTGAGCAAATCTGGATAGCACAAAGTAAAAACTATTCATAAGTTGTTGTTTCTGGTCAAAATCCTCAGTGTCTGCGCCTATGTCCTATCAAAATGCACCTACAATTTGCTAGAGTACTCTCGAGCCTCCATCTGAAAAAATGGAGAAAGTTTTGAAAACAAACAAGTTAATTCTTCTGGCTTTTGTCATCAGGCCCCGGAGATCTTTTTTTGCTAGATTTGTCCTGCCAGTCACATTATTCATGGTTCTCCCTGGATGTCTGCTTATACCACTGTGTACTTTATTAAAACATGCCAGTCTTGGTTCTAGCTGATTTGTGACAATCTTTTATATTCATTGTAAATATCTTGTACAAAAATATACGTCATGTAAATATGCAATATTGATTTACCAGTATAGCATACACCGGGTAAAGTGTAATTTCTGATTCCTGTATGCTCCCTCTTTGTGGACATTGTTCTCCCAATGCTTCAGCACTAGGATGCCTAAAATGCACTCTCTAAGATCAAACGTACAATTTTGGTGGTCGGTTTAACTGATTTAGGAAATAGGTAAGACAAGTAGATTTCTTTGCAGGACAAGTAGTTTTCTGCACAATTTTGTCCACTGGACAAGTACATTTTTTAAACAATTCCACACCCCTGTTAAGTCAATATTAAGTCACCCCAAAGTTGAGTTGGTAACTTAAATTCCCCATCTGATTCGTCTCGTAGGAGTTTATACCATTGTGAAATCTCACGTTTGGTTGAAGGGGTACATACCAAATTAGTTATTAGTTTACTATGCCCACCAAGAGGAAACCTATTTCGTTTTATTGGTGGATCATTATATGACTGTGTATGTATTTAAACCTCGAAAGGGTTGGACCTATTTTATTCTGTAAATACTCCCATGAAAGCAGGTCCCCCTCATAGAAAAGATTCCCCCATTCTTTAAGGCCTGCCTCTCTCAAAGGAGTGGCTAGGGTATCTTCCAACCAGGCTGGACTATCAGGTAACCCCTCAAAGCGGTGTTTTATCACAGTAATACCCCTGTTTAATTGATTTTATTACCTCAGACCAGGTTTTCGCCAAACCAAGCGGGACCTTCAATTTGATCTTTTTGAAGAATTTCGGGTTACCAAATTTAAATAAGTATCCCGACTGGCTGAGGCCTTCCCCTTTCAACATGGCCGAAAACATTAATCCTATCCCATAGTCAGTAGGTTTTTTTAGAAGCATTTGTGTGTGTGATAGCTGAAAAGCCCACAAATATAATTTTAAGTCTGGTGCGGCTAATCCTCCCTTCTCCCATCGCAGTCTAAGCTTCTTCCAAGCTATTCTTGGTATTTTTTTGTTTTAGATAAAAGAAGTGATATCTGACTGTATTTTAGTTATGTGAGTCTGATCAAAATAAAGGGGAATGGTGTTAAAAAGAAAAGAAAGTTTAGGCAGAATGGCCATTTTTACGAGGTTAACCCTCCCAATCAAGGATAATTGAAGGTGAGACCATGCATTAATTTCCTACATTCGTTAATGATTGCTATAGTATTTACTATGGCAGGTCTATTAATATCTTTTATGATATTTAGGCCCAGATATCGTCATGATTCACCCTCCTGTATTTCCAAGGAACTCGGATTGTCAATCCAGACCAAAATCTCTGTTTTTAATGTATTGATCTGGTAGCCTAATATTTTCCCAAACCCCTTAGCAGTTTCAAATATAACCGGGAGTGCAGTTTTTACGTCTGATGTAGGAACGAGCAGGTCATCAGCGTATAACGCCACCTTCTTTTCCCACCCTCTGTGACAAAAAGGAATGATGGCATTCTCTCTCCTCAGTTGTTGTGCGAGAGGTTCAATATGAAAGTCAAACAGAAGGGGGGAAAGCGGGCAACCCTGCCGAGTCCCTCGGAAAGGAGCCGGAATATTATCCAGCGCAGTTCCAGTAGACATCGGAAAATGCCAACCACAGATCGAGCACCCTTTCCTTGAGGCCCGACCGCCAGGGAAGATATTATGGCATTGGCCACGGGGAGGGGGGGCGTAAAGCAAGTAAATCTGCCGAAGTATAGCTAATCATATCTGTGAAACAGCACAGAGGTTCAGACGATAAAAAGACATATAGCCGTCCAGCCCCATCCGCTGCCGAGACGCTGACGGGCAGGACTCTGGCAAGACTCCGGCAAAGCAGGGGCCGACCCGCTGCGCGATCCCGCTGCGCTCGGAGGACTGGTTAAGTAGTCCCTCCAGGTGGGGAGCAAAGCGACCCTCCAGTACACTCAAGATGGCGCTGGAAGAGCGTCAAAGCCCTTCTCAAGATGGCGCCCGCTAGGGAAGCAAGAGAAACCCTCAGCCACCCCGGAAGCGGGCCCGCTCAAGCGGCGGTGCTCTCACAATTATGGTGCAGGTAAGGGGAGAGCCCCGAAAATGCTGCCAATTAAAATGAGGGTGAATAAAAATAAAAACGAACAAAAATGCAAAACAGGGTATTAAAAGCAGAACGCGCTCACCATGCTGCGCAAGAGCTGCTAAAGCTGCCAGTACCTGGCTAATAAATTCTATCAGGTGTACAACACACAGGGACCGCCTTAAGTAGTCCCTCTACTATTATGCTCTATGCTGAAGACTCCTCAAAGCCCTTCCTTATTTCCAACGTAAGAGCTGAAAACATACCTAGTATAGCCGCTGGTGTTATTTCATCATTGGCCGCAAACTTCGATTGATGGGGACGGAGAAACATGGTGTCCGCTGGTTAAGCGGTCGCGGTGCTCCGGTATGAGCTCCTGGTGAAGATCGCCACATCATGTAAATTATCTCAGAAATTTTGATTCTGACACTCACAATAGTTGGGGAGCTGAACCCTGACTTCGCGGGCTGACTCTGCCGTACCGGAGACTTTCGTGGCTGGGAATGCAGACCCGCTACATCGAGATTGAGTCACCAGCAGTCCGCTTTCTGCTTGAGTGCGGAACGGCAGCTGAGGGCGGGGAGAACGCGGGTTGCTGTCGGCTGCAAGTGCTTCGCAGCCCTGAATTCTGCTCTGCCTCATCTTACAACCGTTTGGGAGAGTGCGGAGCTGCATCGAAGAATACATCGAGTCTCCTACAGCTTGGGCTTTGGCAGTTTTCACAGACTGAGATAAGTGAACTGTGCCGAAGCCCTTAAAGAAACGGTAAGCCTTTACTTTGGTAAACAGAGGCCCCCTAATCACTACTACTTAGATTTCCCTGAGAGGGTTTTGCAGTCATATCTGCAGGAGTCCACGGGTGAGATAAAACAGCCTCAATTACCGCAACCATCGTTACTCCGTTTAAAGTCAGCCGCGCTGGAGCTGAGGAGAGGGAGGTTACTGAGAAGTCTGGGGCAGCCATATTACGCAGTCTCCTCTGACAAAATCTTGCGTAGTGCCCCAGAACTTGTAACTAAACTGCCAGGTATACAGTTAACACACATACCAGCACCTATATCATCAGCGGTGTCGGATATAGTGGAGGGGGAGATAAGGGGATTCTAGTTACTTCGGATCCTCTTACTACAACTTTGTCAGGTCAAGAGCGGTCAATAAAGCCAGTAGTTGCCTCAGAGTCTATTGCAAAAACACAGCCTCCCCCCCCCCCCCCCCCCCCTCAGTAAAACCAAAGCTACCGGCAAAAGAGGGCGGAAGAAGAAAGGTGCACTACTAGAAGATAAGGTTGAGATATTAGGCTCACCTAGTGGGGTGGTTGACCACACCGTAGCAGGTGAAGACAAAAAACCCTCCTTACTTAAGCACACAGGTCAAAGGAAGAGGCACCAAATACGGCTCGAATCCAAATCTAAAACAAAAACTAAAACGCAGAATACCATATCTGAGAAAAAAGCCAAGATTACCCCCTCCTTACGCTCCTACTTTAAAGTTATACCCCAAATACTACATCTGGCAGGGGATCACACCATGTCAGCCGGTTTTGAAGTGAAAACTTCTCCTCTAATGGATAAGATTTCTCCCGTTCAGGATTCTGAGGCAATAGTGGCAATAGATCAAGGAACAGAAGAAGGTGCTATAGAACCTGAAGCCAGTGAATCAAGTCTAGGAGAAGGACATGGGGATAACGAGAAAGGGTCAGGATCACAATCTTCTCTGACTCGGGAGGAGTCAGTACCAGTACCAGTTCCCATATTACAAGATTCAGAAGATTTGCTTGTCACTGAGGCTGCCCCATGCGGTTCGAATGAAGAAGCCGGAGCAGTTGGGGGAGATCTTTTTGATCAAATTGAATATTCCATAGACCCCCCTCACGGATCAATCCAAGTTTGCGGCCAATGATGAAATAACACCAGCGGCTATACTAGGTATATTTTCAGCTCTCACGTTGGAAAAATGTATTCATTGTTAAATTGAACACGACCACAGAGATCATCTACCATAAGTAAAAAGATGTTTTTTTTTTTTTGCTATTTGTCAGATCTTCCATTATAATTAGATCTCCTTTACAGAAAGCTTTTAGCTGTTTGTATTTGAAGACCTGTTGTGGACTGTAAATAATACTTGAAGTGGGGTTTAGAGTCTGCCCACTGCTCCCCATTGGTTGGCTTTCTTGTCAGCGTCATTTCCTTGTTTTTTGATCAATTATTTTCCTTCCCCTTGTTTATCCCCCCCGTTGAGCATAGCTTCTTTATCAACGTTTTCATCAGCTGAATTGTATGCTTTCACTGTTTACATTGCTTACATTTAGGAAAATACTTTTTTCTCTTTATGCACTCAATTTGGGTTGGGGTGCATGTTTCTATTTTTCGTGCACTCATACTGCTTCCTCTTCAAATCCCAACTCACCTGTCCATGTGTGTTCCCCGTCTGTTGCTTACCCTTTCAGTTTTTAACTCTCGCCTAGGCAGCGCTTGTGCCCATTTTCAAGGACGGCTCCATTTTCATGCGTTGTTACTCAGAGCTTGTGAGCACTATTTATTTCTTTAGGAAGGAACACTGGAGACCAATGCTTGTGGTTTACAGAGCTCTGTTGTAAACGGAATTGAAAATCTTGCTCTTACCTTGCGCCATTTGCTGTGCATTCAAAACAGGTCTGTTTTGGCTGCAGCTGCCTTCTACTTTTGAAACGTGCAGCCTGGCGGGTTTGACTGTAACTATAAGTGAGTGATTTCCGGCCTTACAGCTGACACTACTATAACTGAAACACCAACTCTTCTGTTAGCATTTCAGTATTCTTTACCCTTCTTTTGATGTAAAATGTATTGAAAGAACACAATGAATGGCCAAAGTAAGAGGACTAAATGTTTGTTTACAGTTCGCCTAAGCCTGCTTTAATCGATGATGAAGCAAAACAAATAAAACATTACTTGTCCTTCCTGCAGAGCTTTTTTCGAACTAGGGGAATGTCAGACGCAGTGGCCATTATCTTTTTAGTCTTGCAGATCCAAGGCTGGACCATTTTACTGCATGCCAAAGGCCTTGGTAAATGATAACAAAAGCACATTTTAGGCATGGTCTCCCATCACCTCATAAAGCAGTTTGTACTTCTCAAATGGCAACTGTAAGTAAATAGCAATTGGGAATTAATTGGGGCAGTGAACACTGTCAGCAATGCCTATTTAGCCTTGAGTACACAATTTATAAAAAGCTTATATGCGAAAGCAAGGCATGTCGGTTTTTTAAAATTAAAACGTCTACAGTTCTTTGCTCTGCTGTGACAGTGTATCCTGAAACTGGTGTCATAAATAACTGATTCCACAGGGAATATATATTGAGCCATGATAATGAAACACACCTCTCCTGTGTGCATGGAAGTTTTTACAAAGCAGGCTATTTAAACAAGCACTTGCAATGCAATAGGTCTTAGATTTGTTAAAAGTTAAGAGTTGACGTTGAAAATTACAATGTATTTTACTTTTGCTTTTTTACACCAATGGCAATAGCGCTATGCAAATATAATTACTCCACTGCAAATAAAAAAATAAAAGTAAAAAACTCTTATTTTTATATTAATGTTGGTTGCAACCCAGAAACATAAGACCCAGAGATACATTTTATGCTGAGTCACAATACACCACATAAAGGTGCAGTCCAAGACAGGCAAAAAAGTACAATGAGGAGTTTTTTGGTGACATGAGGATCCAGGAGTGATAAAGTAGCAGTGCCAGAAAAACCATAGGGTCACGTCCGCTCGTACGTGAACCATAGCCAAGAGGGACAGAAGGTTGTAGGGGCATCATTGGGAAAGGCAGTTAGGGGCCCGGTGCAGGCCAGCACTGGCAGCCGTCGCGGACCAAGGGCCGGCGGGGAGCGCGGGAGAGGCAACGCTGCTAGGGCGGGAGTGAGGAAGAAGGGGTAGGTGACTAGGGGCTGATCGAACAACAGGGCAGAAGTGACACCATCTCAGCACTGTGAACCCTGAGTCAGTTCCCCCTCCCCCCTGCAGAACACTCATTGAAAAACAACAACGGAGAGGCACATGAAACGGCAGAGGCGCTGGGGAGATAAGGTAATGGGGACAGTCACTGACCAATATCTGCGGTCGCTGCGGGCAAAGGGCCGGCGGGGAGCGCGGGAGAGGCAGCAGCACTGGAGTGAGAACAGGAGAGGAGATAGGCAACCAAGCGGCCCCATATGTCAACAGGGCGGGACCTGGCGGGCATCAAATCCCAAAACTCAGATGCAAGCGTCTGACAGCGGGAGGCGTCTTCCAGCCAACTCGCAACCTTAGGAGCTGGCCGCTGACCCCAACACATGGCCACTCTATGCCTGGCCAGCACCAAAAGCACCGCAATCAGCCGGCAAGAGTCGTCAGGGCAAAATCTAACAAAGCCGAGGAGACACAGGAGAGGATCAGGGCACACAGCCACGCCGGTGATGTCCGAGATAGTGGAGCAAATCGCCTGCCAGAACTCTTGAACCCTAGGACAAAGCCATGCCAAATGAGAAAAATCCGCGGCTGGGGCGGTACAACGCATACAAGAGTTCTCAGGGATAAGCCCGAGCCGCTGGAGATGCACAGGAGTGCTGTAAAATCTATGTAGGAACTTGAAATGAATCAAGCGGAGCCGATAGTTCGGGGAGAGCTTTGTAGTTTGACTACAGCAACAAAGCCAGTCTGCCTCCGAGGTATCAATTCCAAGATCCGCGCCCCACGCTTTGCGCTCCCTGGTCGAGGAGATGGGGGAAGATAACAGGGCAAAGACGTATAGTTTGATGTCTAACTTGTGTGGCGACGCGGAAGTGTATACAAAATCCAGGGTCAGGAAAGCAGGGGGGGGGGTTGTGGGAAGGTAGGGTGCAGTTTCCGGCAGGTATTCCGCAGCTGATAGAACAGGAGTGTGTCCTGTAACGATGGAGAGTGAGTAGAGGGAATTGTTTGGCTAGAGATCTGCTTAAATTCTCAGGCCACGCGACAGTTAGGGGTATGGGTATGTTGGAGAAGAGGTAAAGGAATTTAGGAAGGACCACCATCTTGGCTATAGCGATGCGACCGGCCAGGGGCAGCGGCATGTGGCTCCATAGAGTGATCTTAGATTCGAGCCAGTCCATCGATCGCCCAAGTCTCTACTCAGTCAAATGCCCAAGTAGCACGTGGGACCGGATACCCACTCAAATGGGAAATCTGGCACGAAGGGGAGGGTGGCATCCGTCAAAGGGAAGAGAACAGACTTACTCCAGTTTACCTGGATGCCTGAGAGCCAACCAAAGCGAATAACCTCCTGCACCAAGGGACTGAGGTTGTCCTGGGGATAACGGACATAGAGAGTAATATCGTCCGCATACATGGAAACTAGGAGGGAGCGGGACGAGAAGCCAATTCCTCTGGGAGTATGGTGCTGCCATAACCGAGCGGCCAGAGGCTCCATTGCGATGGCAAAAAGCATGTGCGATAATTGGCACCCCTGACTGGTACCACGAGTAATGTTGATGGGGTCGGACACCTGACCATTAATGCGCAGACGAGCGGTGGGGTTGGAATAAAGGAGCTTAATATTACGCAGACAGTGGGAGCTGAATCCCATACGCGGCTGGATATAAAAAAGGAAGGGCCACTTCAGCGTATCAAACGCCTTCGTGGCGTCAAGCAGGGCAGCCACGGCCGGAGGATTAGGATTAATTTGATGTAAGACGGAAAAGCTAGTGCAGAGATTGTGGGAGGTAGCCCTACCAGAGATGAAACCAGATTGATCGGGAAGCATAATGGTGGGCATTAATAAAAGGAAACGAGAAGCCATTAATTTGGCAAAGATTTTGTTATCGATATTAATAAGGGAGAGGGGGCGGAAAGATGCCAGTGTCAAAAGACTCATTGCACATAGCCGCCAAGTGCGTTTCCAAAATGGTGGCAAACTATTTATAAAAAGAGGCAGGCCGGCCGTCACGGCCCGATGCCTTGTCACTGGGAAGGCTGCTGGTGGCTGCCAACATTTCTTCCCTAGAGAAATGCTAGTCAAGGCATTTTCGGTGGTAGTCGAGCCAAACTAGGGCAATGGACTCGAAATACTGGTCAAACCCCTCTGGGGATGGAGAGGGGCCGGCAGAGTAGAGCTGAAAGTAAACAGCGAGGAAACCGGACTTAATTTCTTCCGTAGAGGTGGTTCGGTCCTGACCGCCATCACTGAGGGCTGTGATATAGGAAGCTGCGCACGGAGGGCGCAGAAGGTTGGCAAGGGTGCGCCCAGGGCAGTCCCCCCTCTCCAAAGCGACGGGCCCGACCCTCCCTGCCGAGGAAGGACAGCTTGCGGCTTGCCTCATCCGAAAAAGTCGGAGCGTTTTTGACGCAGTAGCGCCAACGTCTCTGGGCTGGGGCACGCCGCCTGGGCGGCATTCAAGTCCTGAATTTCCCCCTCAAGTTTAGCCAGGGTAGAGCGAATAGAGCGAAGAACGCCCACCTGTAAGATGCCAGATGTGATATAAGAACTCCGGATCGCCAGAGTTCGGGCCGTAAACCGCGGCAATGGTAACAGGTTGAGCCAGTAGTAAACCATGTAAAACAACATACCTGCCCTCAGGGTCAACGAGGGCTCGGGAGGCCTGCCAAGGAAGGCGGCGACGGAGCAGGATTGAGACTCCCCTAGCATAGGATGAGAAGGTGGAAAAATGGGACCCCCCCCCCCCAGTAGCGACATTTAAGTCTGGAGACCGTGCCAGGAAGCAGGTGCGTCTCCTTTAAAAGGCAAATGTCCATCCTGTGGCGTTGTAGATGTGCATCGATAAGGCGAGCCTTATGGTGATAGTTCAGGCCATGGACATTCCATGTCCAACAGGTTATTTCAGCCATAGGGAGCGTGGCGGGAGGCAGCATTATGCAGAGCGCGCAGTAGGCGGCGCAGTCTTACACAGCACATATTTGATAGTGGGGAAGGTGAAGAACAGCTGGGAATAGCAAATAAGGGAGCAGCGCAGGGGAGTAGAGACCACCCTTGAGCGGTTTCCCACGGACCCAGGGGCATCAAAGGACAGCATGAGCTACCAACGGGCCGGCGTGACTTGGAGGAAGTGACACAAGAGAAAAGGACCTCTGCAACCAGCAAGCTATACACCGGGGGGACGTGACCCATAAGACAGCAGGAGCACCTGTGAGGACTCGAGTGGAGCTGCAAGACGTAACTGGGAAGCATCATCTAGAAAAGACATAGAAGATAGCACCATAGAGGAGTCGGATCCAAACCAAATACAGGGTGATAGCGACCTGCAATGGTGTTGCGCAAATAGCATGATACAACCATAGAGCAAATTATGAGAGCAAATAAACAATGGCAACGAAGTAGTGCAGCAAGCTTCGTATTGTGTCAGAAACCAAACCAGAAGGAACCCACCCACCAAACCCCCCTCCCATTCCACCCCAACATCCCATACAGAAAGAAGCCCAACCATCCCACACAACCCCCAATCAACAAAACATCCCGCAACCCCCCTCCACACAAACCAGCCACAGACCAGAAAAACCCAACCACTCCAACCCCCCCAAACAGGCTGAGTTGACCGCCCACCCCACCCCGGGATCCCACAACTAGGAGAGGGAAGATCAGAGGGAGAAGAGGGAATCCTCCCGTGAGGGCATGGCATGGCAGGGCTAGGAATACACCCCTGCAAAGGAGCAGGGTGGCCAAGCAGTGTAGTTGTCAGACATCATTCAAGGAGGGGAGCAATCAATAATCCAGTAATGTGTGCACCGCTCAGTCGTTATCGCTAAGGCGGCCAGACCCATCTGGTTGAGATGTAGAGGGGGAGGAGCGAGAATATTTATCCAGTCTTTTAGCGAACGCCAGGACCTCTCTAGGGTCTGGAAAGACACATGTCTTTGACCCATGGCTGGCTCTCCGCTTCGCCGGGTAGGCCAGAGAATATGAAACCTCATGTTTTAGGAGGCTGCGCTTGGCAGGGAGGAATTCTCTCCGAGCTGCCTGGGCAGCAAGGGTGTAGTCTGGGTAGAAGGAGAGTGTATTACCCTGGTGGGTGATGCTGCCCTTGTCACATGCAGCCCGGAGGATGGCGTCCCAGTAGTTCAAAATCTTGGCGATGATGGGACGAGGGGGCAGACCGGGACGAGGACCAAGAGAACGGTGAGCTCGCTCAACGACGAAAACCGAAGATAAGACGTCTCCAAATAGTTTCCTGATCAGCTGTTCCACAAAGTCTTCCATCCTGGGACTATTTGTGGACTCCGGGAGACCAGTAATGTGGAGGTTACACCTCCGGAAGCGGGCCTTCAAGTCCTCATTCTTGTCCTGGATAATGGTGAGGATCTTGACCATCTTCAGCAGTTTCTGCCGGTCCTGAGCGGCAGCATCCTCCGCGTCCGAGACCCTGGTTTCGGCGTGTAGAAGTCTATTGTCGTGGGAATCAACACAGGCCTTCACCGCGTCCAAGCGGGCTGAGAGTTAGTCCAGCTGGGCGGCAATGCCCGTCACCGTGGACCTGACGTCCAGCATGATGGCCTTAAGGTCGTCCTCCCGGGTCGGGGGGGGCTTCCACGTTGACAGCAGAGTTGGCACACCGGCTTCTGCAATGTCCTGGCGAGAAGACTTACGGAGCTCAAATGCGATCTTGGACTGTTTTGGATCGTTTTTCCCCATGGTGGAACACCCCAGCAGACAAGGAGCAGCCCAGAGGAATGAAGAGGAGCCGGTGATCCAGCAGCCGTCAGCAGGAGGGAGCGAGAGAGAGGTGGATTCCCCCCAATACGCCTCCAGACAAGAGGCATCTCAGGGAGCAGCAAGGAGAGGACGTGAAGCTCCCAGACTCAGCAGAAAGGCGCAGGTTAACAGTGGCACGACTGGGACCAGCTCCGCCCAAGACCCCAGGCCTGCAGAGCTGCAAAATAGAGTATCCAGTGATTTACAGGACAAGACAGTCTGCCAACCAAGCCCAGTCCGCCCAAGGAGTGCAAGTCGAAAGGAGGCACTACCGCAGCCGCAAAGAAGTTAGTTCCCTGGAGGAGCAAATGCGGGAGAACACCGGGGGGCCCGCCACTCACGACTCCGAACCCAGGCGCCAATGGAGACCGCACACAGTGGCCAGGAGGTAGCCAAGCAACCAGCACCCTCCCTGCAGCGCACGAGGACGGGCGGAGCAGCCCACGAGCCCGCCAAGCCGCAGAGGCCACCTCACTCTTCCGCCAGCCCCAGGAGGCCCCAGCCGCCATAGGAGAAACCACGATCTGGTGATTGCAAGGACCAGCAAGCAAAGCCGTGAGCCAGTCCCTCCAGAGGATGCAGCAGGAGGCAGTAGAAATATAACTCCGGGCTTCAGCACCTTGAGGATAGGCCGGGCGCCGGCGCGGGATTCAAGGCCCGGCCCCGGCAATGCAGCCCGCAAGAAGATGTGGAGACAAGGAGGGGTACAGTTCACAGCAAGCAACGCCCGTGCACCCCGGATGGCAGCGGGACTCTGGGAGCGCACAACCTGCCAAGACAAGAGCGAGCGGGGGGCTCTCCGCCCGCAGCGCCAAACTCGGGTGACACCAGCGGCCGCGATGCGCAGCCCAGGGTACACAAGGAGCGCCGGCCCCACAACAGCCAAGGCCCAACTGGGCGCACTCGGCCCCGCCCGCTATGCACAAGCAGTCGCCGCACTCACCCCGGGGAAGCAAGTGGCATCCAGCGGAGTCCAGCGCCCGGATGCAGTCCCTCGTGGTGAAGGCCCGATCTCGCAGGCCCGAGACTGGAGGTCCGGCCTCGCAGGAACAATGGCGCTGCTCCACCTCCCAGCATGTCCATGGGGCAGATTTGCGATGAATCCGCGCCGGAGAGAAGGGGGTGTCATGGAAGAGCTGAGAGGCACTTTGGAGGTAAGGATGTCGACAGGATTATTTCGCCCCTCCCAAAAAAAAGTAAAAAACATTGTCATTTGCAACGCCAACAGCTCTAACTTTAAGAAATGCAAGGCCATTTGCATTCCTTGCCTCCTCCAAGAAGAAGCGTGGGAGGGCCACACAAACGCAAAGTGCCCTGCGTGCCTTAACGTAGATGAGACTGATCTCCATTTTAGATTTTTCTGCCAAGGATACAGGAAGGCTAGGTCGTGATGGCTACTACAACTTTGCTGGAACTTAGTTGAGACATTGTCATAGCGTTATAGGATTTTTTAATCTGACACGCGCATGCCAATTGTTTTTTCAAATTCACGCTTCTTATTTACCATGTGGTGCACGTGCAGATCCATCTTAAATAAGTCTTCAAATAGGATTGACAATTGTCTCATATAACAGATGTTCTTTGCACAAATTGCATTTATCTGATGTTCTGGAAATATTTGAACTATTTCTTAATATGTCTCTGAAGTGCATAGACCTACCCCCCCAATGTATGTGGTTTTATTTATGCACTGCATTGATAACTGGAGGCAAATTGCCGGGCGTGTAAATCTTTTTATATCTTACTTTTTTTAGTCATTACTCAATGTGTACTGACATTTTTAAACTTGTAACTGAAAATGGAGCAAATATTCGCTTGGAACTAGCCTCTAAATGCACATGCACTTTATGCCCTGTTCTACAGGATGGCTGATGCCTGGGAATGTCGTCCCAGAGCGTGGAATGTAAATCCTTTTGTCTTGCTTTTTATCCATTGTATTTTATCTAATTTGTAACTAGTTTTCAAATTGTGCTTTTATGGCCGTTGTGCCGAAATAAAGTTTTATGAACTGAAAATATAATTTACTTCACTGCAAATAAAAAAACAATAGTAAAAAACACTCCTTTACAACGCCAACAGCTCTAACTTTAATAAATGCGAGACCTACTGCATTGCAAATGCTTGTTTCATTTCCAAACCCCACTTCCTTGCCTCCTCCAAGCCAACCTCTTTTGCTCCTGATAATTGTTGGGGACTTGGTAGCATACCCCTCCCCATCTCCTTTGTTGCTCCCCTTCTTGTCATGTTTTCTCTTTTGCAGGGACTGGCAGCTGCAGTCTGCTAAGGGGCTGCTCTTTCACTTGATGTACACTTTTTCATTTGACTGCTCCAAAATTTGCACCTACCACCATTAAATGTAAACAAGCATTGGAAATGCAATAGGTCTCGCATTAGGAAAGTTTGAGCAATTGGTATTGTAAAGGACACTTTTTTATTTGTGTTGGTTTTGAAAATAGCAAAAGTAATAGCTTTGTCAGTTACAATGTCAATAGTTTTAACTTTCGCAAATGTGACACCTATAGCATTTGTAATGCAATGTGTGTTGTCTTTACGTGACTTATTTGCAATATCAATACATCTAACAATGGCTTTTAATTTTGTAAATAATTAATACTTATTGTAATTTATAATGGCAATAGCTTAAACGTTTGTAAAATAATTTTGGGAAGATTATGTTCAGTGTATTTTATTGTGACGAAAATCCAAGAACATTTCATTTGCACCTGGTGGTGGATGTGGTGGTGGTGGTGGTGGTGGGTGTGGTGGATGTGGTGTATGTGGGTGTGGTGGGGGATGTGGTGGTGGATGCGTTGGACATAGGGGGTGAGGTGAAACCCAGGGATAGGGCAGGGATGAAAGAAACATCAGTATGCACGGTCCACTCGCGCGAGCCACCTTCTGTGTGCACGGAGGTGACGTGCGCACGAACGCGCCTCAGAGAAATAGGAGGCCTCTTGGTTTCTGGTGCGACCACGGCTGGGCTGAGTAGATATACATATATATATTTTCTTGTGGAAGTACACATGGCATAAAAGTCAGCAAGACCTATTTTTGTCGTGGAATATTGGCATCTGTAATTTTTAGAAATGTAGTCGGGGCGGTATGGGTAAAATACAAGTACTAGAGCGTAAATGAAGGCTGGACGACTGGTTGCTGAAAGCTCCGTCCAGGGAGGCAGCGCTAGAGGCTGTTCAAGCTTGTACGAATCTGTTCCAGAATCTAGGCCTCACTCTAAACAACGAGAAGTCCTCTCTGGTCCCGTCAAAAAAGGCTCGCTTCCTGGGGGCCCTCTTGGATTCAAACCTCTCAAGAGCCTTCCCTACTCGGGAAAGGAGGGAAAAGTTACAGACCTTGGCTCGGGACTTAAGGGCAAGAAGGTGTCTTTCTGTACGCCAATACAAATCCCTACTGGGGGTGATTTCATTGTGTATTCCACTGATTCCCCATTGCAGACTCAGAATGCGTCCTCTGCATGAGGAACTGGACAACCAGTGGCAACAGGTCCACGGTTCATTCGAGGACGAGGATGAAAGACGCATCCTTATGGTGGACAGATCAAAACAACTTGTCCCAAGGTCTATCCTTCGTAAGCGACCCATCCCCACATGTAGTGACAACGGACGCGTCGTTGGAGGGTTGGGGAGCAGTGATGCAAGACCTACATGTCAGCGGGCGTTGGTCGCCCCAGGAGAAAGGTCTCCACATCAACCTTTTAGAACTAAGGGCGATAAGACTGGCTCTGCAAGCTTTTCTTCCTCGCCTAGAAGGTTCACAAGTGCTTATCAGGGCGGACAACACCACGGCCATGCATTATGTGAACAAGGAAGGAGGAACCAGATCTCGTCCTTTGTCGCAAGAAGCTCAACAGATCTGGGAATGGGCGATCCTTCAGAGAATATTACTGAAGGCTGAACACTTACCAGGGATCCTAAACGAAAACGCCGACAGGCTGAGCAGGTCATCTTCAGTCAGCCACGAGTGGGAATTGAATCAGACCGTTTTGGAAGAGATCTATAGCCGGTGGGGCAGACCGGAGATCGATCTCTTTGCCACTCCGACCAACAAGAAATGCCGGTCTTACGCAAGCAGGCTTCACCATCAAGGTTCACTGGGGAGTGCGCTTTCGATAGCCTGGTCGAGGACATTTGTCTACGCTTTTCCTCCCATTCATCTGATCCCACGACTTATCAGGAAAATCAAGGTGGAGCCGTGCAGGATGATCCTGATAGCCCCGGCTTGACCGAGGCAGTTCTGGTACATGGAGCTCCATCTGTTGTCGATGGCTCCTCCCCTTCCGTTGAAGATTCTGCCGGATCTTCTCACAATGTCCGGACATATTTGGCACCCAGATCCACAGTCGTTACACCCGACTGCATGGCTCCTGAGCAGCGAGCCCATTCATCAATTAAGGTCCATTTGGCAGCTTTGTCAAGGTTCAGAAGGACAGGATCCGGTCCTTCCTTGTGGTCTTCCAGGATTATCAAGCAATTTCTTAAGGGCTTGTTCAGGGTCTATCCACCGGTGAGACCGCCCCCTCCTACATGGCATTTAAATCTAGTCCATTCTCAACTCATGAAGGATCCATTTGAACCAATCCATCGTTCTGACATGAAATATCTTTCGTGGAAATTGGCTCTCCTCCTTGCTCTCACGTCGGCTAGGCGTGTTGGAGAATTACAGGCTTTGACCATCCAAGAACCTTTCCTTCAATTCAAGAGAAACACTGTGATCATGAGAACTAATCCTAGGTTCATGCCTAAGGTTCCCTCGGATTTCCACTTGAATGAACCAGTCATTCTGAAGGCGTTCTTCCCTCAACCTACTACGCCAGCAGAAAGAGCATTGCATTTGTTGGATGTGCAACGGTGCTTGAAATTCTATTTCGAACGTACTAAACTTTTTCGAAAATCTTCACAGCTATTTGTCGCCTTCGGAGGTCCAGGTAAGGGCCTTCCGCAATCCAAACAGGGTGTTTCAAGATGGATCACAAGTGCCATTCTGCATTGTCACAAGGCTGCAGGAAAACCTCTAACTGGAAAGATCCGCGCACAGTCCACAAGATCTGTGGCTTCTTCAACAGCCCTCTTCGCGGGGGTGCAGATTAAAGACATTTGCAGAGCTGCTACCTGGAGCAGCGTTCACACCTTTACTAAGCATTACTGCTTGGAATCTCTGCAACAAGATGATGCGGCAGTAGGACAGGCTGTCCTGAGGAACCTCTTCTACTGATGGTGAGCTTTCCTTTCTTTCCCACCTTCCGTCTTTCACATTTTGTATCTTATGTCATGTTGCCTATTGCTATAATTTATGATGCAAAATGTGATTTTCTTACTAACAGCTTGCTACTCTGATACAAAGCATGGGAATCTATGAAAGTTCCAATACTGGGGTAAGAGAACCAGTTACTTACCTGTAACTTTAGCTCCCCAGTATTGTTTTCTTAGAGGCCGTCCCTGGTCACAGTGCCCTTAAAAACTGCTTGGGACAAGGACACAGTAACTTTCATTGACACTTAAGCGTCTTTAGGACTCTTACAAAAGATCAATTCACCCACTCACTTAAACAGTCATATCTTAGACTGCTTCTTTACCATTAATGCGCAGTCCATCATAAACGAGTTGCTTGGTCTGACTACCACGCCATATTTGATTTAATCATGCTGGTACGACCGTCTCACACCAGTCCATGGCCTTCTAAGCAGTTTAGATCCTAAAAAAACAGACTGCTCTCTCCTAACACACAACCAGAGTTTTCTACAGACTTAGATCAGGCCTCCCAGAGCTATACAGATTGGCTTCAAGCCACTTTTTCTAAATTGGTCCCATACAAGAAGGTATCCAAAAACAAAAATATTCATCTGCCCTCATGCTTTTCTGAAGCTCTTAGGCTCGAAAAAAACAACAATGTAGGAGACGGGAAAGACGCTGGCGATTGCATTATGATCCCCAAGCGAAGATGCGTTACAAGCAGGCGTTGGCCGACTACAAATCCCTTCTTACAAAGGAAAAAAGTAACTATTATAGATAGGAAATTTAATACATTTAGGATTGCACTAAACTGTTTCAGGTGGTGTCGAAACTTGCGGCACCACCAGAAAATCACTCCAACTTTGCGATTCAGTCTTTCTGTGACTCTCGAGCTTAGGGCTTTCAGGCTAAAGTAAATCAAATTTACTTTAAATTTGAGGTGTCTTCCTTCACCATGACTCTACCTGACTCCGGCAATGCACGGTTCGAGACTTTCACTCTGACGGAATTCTCTCCGGTCACCTCAGAACATATAGCTGCCATGGGAAGCAAAGGAAAATGAGGTTCACCATTTGACCCTTGCCCACTGTATGCCCTGACGCTTATTCCGGACCGAATTGGTGCAAACTTGGTAAACATTTTTAATACTAGGCTTATCATAGGTGTCTTCCCAACTCAATGGAAGAAGGCCTCAATTCTTCCGTTGTTGAAGAAACCCAACTTAGATGCTACTGATCCAAGAACTACTGACCCATCTTGCATCTTCCTTAGCCTGCTAAGCTGGTTGAAAACGAAATGAGTGTTAAGCTTACACAATACATTCCAGGTAACCGGTTGCTGGATGAAATGCAATTCGGAGCATAGCGAGCGAGCCTGAACCACCAGGGGGATTTGATGGTTGGGGGGAACACAAAATGTTCTGGGGAAGGAGGAGGGGGGACCCCCTCCTCCCCCAGAACATTTTGGGGAAAAAGTGGGCAAATGGTGCATTTTCAAGCAAATTTGAGAAAGCAGGAAGGTTAATAAATCAATTGTCAATCTGTTATAACAAAGACAGTGACTGGCAAAACTGGGTGGAAGGTTAGGTTTGTGCCTGAAACAAGTATATAATCATGCACACATTGACACATGCCACAGTGATTTACGGCACAAAAAGGGCAGGTATATGCACTGCCAACCCTTTCAACCATGCACAAAGTCCACCTGCTGCTTTGCTAAACAAGTGTTATACAAAAATCCGTTCAGGAAGGGGTATTGTGAGTGGTAAAACAATCATGCAACTTATCAGTCTGTCTCTGCGCATTGAACTTAGGTAGGACAGCTCTCCTCAGCGTGCCAAAAGACAATAGAAAATAAGACGAGTCATATGTTTTTCCATTCAGCAATTAACTGCATATAAGAGATAAGGACAAATACATATGCTGACAACATAATTGTCCTGTAGATGTCTTATGTTCAATTATGTTCCATCTACTCTGGTTTGCCAAGGGATCAATGCCATCCTCCAGTGTATAAGTTAAATCCTCCTCTCACCAGTAAGGTAAACAAAACGTATTAAACGAGTTGGATTAGAAATGTACACTACCAGTCCTATAACCAAAAGAAACCGTTGGAAAAAAATCTACCAGGCCAACATTGTGACAATGATCAAACCCAAGCCAGTTCACACTAGAAGGGGGTAAAGCCCATTTTTTGGAAAACTGAGACCAATTTATAGGATTGTTTGCTCTCATATCTCAAAAATTACATGAGAGCAAATTAGCGAAAGGAAAGGTTGTAAAAAGAGAAAGTGTCAGAAAACGAAAGGGAGATCAGAGTGAGCCAAGGAGATGGGGAAGAACCAGAAATAAGGTTAGCATGGAAAGAACAAACCAGTGGAAGATGGATAGAAACATGAAGACTAGTGATAGATATGAGATCAAGGATATAGAATGAACAGAAAGAGCAACAAAGAGGGTTTAGGACAAACTAGGATGGAAAAATGAGAGGGAGGTAGGCAATAAGAATGAGTGAAATTGGGTGTAACTGGCATGCACCATCGCCGCTACTCACTCGTCTGATGTGGCGTCTTCATGTATCTTCCTTTTATCTATTCTAGGCTTTTTTGCAGTGAATACAATGCATTCAATGCTGCACCCTTCCCCCATGATTAGCTGCATGTATGAAGTCCCGTTTTTGTATGTATCTGTCCCTTCTCGTCAACGTCACGGTGCTCGAATATTGTGGGCTGCAGCAGAGTAAGAATATATTAGACTTTTTCCGCAAAAAGGTCAGTGGGACAGGGATAAATCCAATCATTTGTCATCCTTGTGCCACTGAAATAATGCTCTTAATAGGGAAAAGTTTGCAGCATACTTGCTTGCAATAACGTCTGTATAGAATCTACAAATTACCAATACCATTCGCAGACTTTTTCCACCCCATGACATTTTTGTGAGCCATGCTTGTCTGTCTAGCAACCCACCCTTTCAGCTACACTCACATTTATGATACCAGCATTCTGAAAGCTTCCCATAACACTTACCATCGACTCCCCGCCGTTCCTCCTTGTCCCCGGGCTACCACTTGTGTCAAAATGTACCAAGCACCGGGAATGGAGAGCGGAGGGGGTTCTGTGGATTGGACTGCGCATTTGACGCACGCGGCAAAGGGAACGAAGCCGCGCGCACACGCCGAACGGTCTCCCCCGCCTTCCTCCGCGTACAGCGCCACTGACATGCGCAGTACCTTCCTGTTCAATCAAAGACTAGAGCGCGTCTCCTCTTCGTTGCGCGACACACCCAAACATGGCAGGCGACACAGCAGCGTGTCGCAACACAGACTTTGGAAAGCTCTGCCCTAGAAAGAGGTGGGGTGGCCGCTCTCTTTCTTCTGGATTTATAAGCAGCCTTTGATACTGTTGAACGCGGGCTGTTGATAAACTGTATCACTACTCTAGGCTTCAGGAATAGGTCTAAATCTCTGCTGATATCCTTTCTGTCTGAGCACATGCTATCAGTAAGCCTAGGCAATTTTGTATCGGCCACCTTCTCTCTTCCCTGTGGGGTGCCACAGTGATCATCTATCGCCCCACGCTGTTTAATATCTACGTCACAGAACGTACGCTCTTAGTCAAATTCTTTGGCCTGGCGCTTACCTCCTATGCGGATGATGCCCAAATAGTTCTCTCCGTCTATAAAAACGAGAAATTAGCTCATGGATGTCCAGACACTGCCTTAAAAGGAACTCTACAAAGACTGGAGTGCTTCTGTTTGGAAATTGACTCCCTGTCTGGTCCTCTAGTTTGTGGCCTGATTAACTGGGAAATCCGCCAATCCCAGTGACTAAGGCAAAAAATCTGGGTGTCATCTTAGACAACAAGCTGAACTATAAGCCCGAAGTCCACTCTCTGGTCTCTTCCTGCTTTTATATAATTAGAATGGTAAAACAAAACTTTTCCATTTATTCCGGCGGAAGCAAGGAGGACAGTAGTCACTCCTTTAGTTATGTCTAAACTAGGCTATTGTCTATTGATCAATTCTCAGGAATCTATTTTCAATAAGCTTCAAATGGTACAGAATGCAGCCGCAAGAATTTTCTTTGGGACTCTCAAATATAATTCTGTATCCAAGGTTATAATAAGGTTGCATTGGCTGGCTATCAGAAGCCGAATAAAATGTAAAGCGCTGTGTATAGCGTATGACAATACACAATTGAGGCCCTGGTTTTTTTAAACACTGCTTGCAGATATACTCACATGGCAGACATTTGCGTTCCCTAGGGGCGAACCTGTTCATTTACAGAACAAACTGGGCAGGCAGAAGCTTTGCGGTGGGTACTACCAAGCTGTAGAATAACCTACCTCCTCATATCAGCACCCTACCCACTCTTATCTGCTTCAGAAAGCCGCTAAAAACCTGGCTTTTCAATATGTAGGCCTGTCTGGCTCAGAAGCAGATAGCGCCAAGACATCTTTTGTGTATGCTTGCGCTGTACAAATTGCATTAACATAACAAACAGGGCAAAACAATAAGAAGCATAACAAGAGAGGGGAAACTTAATAGTCTCTTTTTAAGCTCCCTCGTATGTCTCTTTATAATTGTATATGTTAATACTGTTAATTAAACTTTGACGACACCGTTGGTTTTGAATTTTTAACCCTATTCACCACATTTTTCATAAGGACTCCAGAAGTTATCCGCACATGTGAGGCTTTGAGTCCAGTCTTTCAAGACTCAGAAGGTTGTCTCATAGGTAGGTCTTGGATGCAAGTTATATCTGTGCTTGTCAGTGTGCACTGCTTGCAGATCTGACCTGCGCTTTCTGTTCTTGACACATCTGTGCAGGCGCTCCGCTCACGTGGCTTGCAAGAATCACATTTTTATGTCCCTGGCATTTCACAGCTGTAAGTAATCAGCAGTACCCGAGTGGGCCCTTCCACCTCTGCCGAAGACCATTATTGCGCTGGAAGTTCTAGGTAAACACCCAGTCTGCGGTCTGGAGACTGTGTCCTTCAGTCGTAGACGATGCAGACAAGGTGTCTTTCTCCTAATTGTACAAAAAAATGCAGTATTTTAATCGGGGCAATGCAAAAGGCTCTCAGCGTTGCATCGCCAATGTGTACAATAGCATTTCCTTGAGTAGGCCCCCCCCATATCTCCATCAATCTGCTAGTCACACACTCATGAGGATTCATCTTAGTTGTGTTATTCAGAGTGCTGCGAATACTTAGAATGGTAAGTGCATCTACCCAAGTCCTTTCAGCCTCTGCGCATATCTTCGCAATCTTTGCTTTAAGAATACCATTCCTTTTCTCCACGTGCCTTCTCCCTGTGGATGGTGAACACTAGGGAACTTTGGCTTAATCGCTTTGGCTTTACAAAATGCTTTGTGGGACCTTGAATCTTGGGTTCAGTTACTTTAGAAACAAGTAGTTTTGCAGCGTGAATCTTTCTGGATTCACTATGCTGTGCATATTCCGCGGTCTTGTGGTTGGGTCCGGATTCGTAGTCTTTTCTTTGTTTTTTTTTTTTTGTTTTTTTTTTTGTGTAGCCCATGTGGGCGTCGGCGTCTCACCTTCTCGGGTGTATTTCCGGTGACGTTGGCATGCTTCCTGCGGAAGCTCTCACTCTTGGGCGCCATCTTCAGATTCTTTTTTCCGCGGTCGGGTCTGGATCGTTCCCGTTTGGGCTCCAGATATTTTTGGAGAACGAAGAAAGAAAAGACAGAAAACGCAAGGAGAAGTCATCTGAAGACTCCAGGGAACTTCATCGACGAACAATCAGCAAGGAAAATGGCGTTTTTCATCGAGATCCTCGACGAACACACGACCAGGGAGGCCCTGGACGCTCGATGATGGACAACACGCCGTTAAAGTTCTGCCGTAACTGCCACCACAAGTACGCGCAGAAGGACCAGCACCCGGTATGCAACCTTTGCCTACCGGTGAATCACGAAAGCAGGGACTGCAACGCCTGCTCCGCCTTCGCCCCGAAGACCCTTCGTGTAAGAGAAAGGCAGAGGGTAGCACACGACGCCCTGCAGGGGAAGGGCCCGACTCCATCCCTCTACGACCTGGGGATGTCCTCCGAGAAAGAAGAATGGGTAATGTAGCCTCCAAAGGAGTTTGTTGATAAGAGTGAATGCGTGATTTGTAACTGATATGCAGGTAACTTAATTAGCCTGAGTGAATTTAATTCATTAACAGTTGAATGAACAGGTATATATTTAGGACTAACTAAACAAAACAAGACTTGACATTGAAACAATACAATTTAAGACAAAGACCAATGAGCATGTGTATAGGCAAAAAATAGATTTTATCAAAATTCAATCATCAAGGGAATAATACAACACAGAAAAATATGTAGAACAGGAATACAGGATGGAAATCAGAAAGTAAATCAAAATCACTGTAAAGCCTGTAGAACACCTATCCAAAAGGATGTAGACAATTTTCTTTGGATAAGGTTGGGAGTCGACGTTTCGGTCTTTATGGGTAACTCTCTAAGACCATCATCAGGACGAAGGTAAATTAATATTGTAACTCCCTATTAAAATAGAATAAAACAATTTCACTATGACATGAAAATTAAGATTGCGCTATACACATGGATACAACAAAATAGACAGTGGACCTAAAACATAACTTTAAGGCCTACACTAAACTAGATACATGATGACAACAACATTTACACAATATTTACACAATAGACAGAGCATCTGGTGCTGTACAGTTTATATACATAGAACAATTATTTACAGTGCATTGACTTGTTGTGAGATTTGACTAGAAACTAGTTGAAGCCAGGTATTGGGATATCTAAGCTGTTCACGAAGTGTGAGTGAGTTAACGCTAGTCGGGTGTGTCCCGCCCGGTATGCATGGCCTCAGATTCGGCAATATTGACTCTATTGGTATACATATATACATAGAGCAATTATTTACAGTGCATTGACTTGTTGTGAGATTTGACTTAAAACTAGTTGAAGCCAGATATTGGGTTAACGCTAGTCTGGTGTGTCCCGCCCGGTGTGCATGAACTCAGATTCGGCAATATTGACTCTATTGGTATCAATGAACAGGGGTGCTAGTTTGAAACATATACTGATCGTTTTGGTGTGATATAGACAAAAATAGGTACCTTAAAACGAAAAAGACTCTCTTCCTATGTTGGGAAGATATAGTGCATAGAGCCAGTGAAGGTATTTATCTGTAACATTAGATGAAGAATAATTATTATCTACATTCTATCATTATCTGAGGTGGTTTAAAATTAAGATGGTGATATTATTACCTCTGTAGCCTCAAGGGCACACGCAATTAGGAAATTATGTTACTATTCAATCGTCCCGCCTCGCAGGGTTTTGGAGAATTTCAACGTCGTCACAAATCGACGATCTATAGGGGTCAAAAATGGATTTAAAATTTAAGATCGCTGTCTAGATGTAATAAAAGACATAACAATCTTGACAGAATACTCTCTTTGAGAAGAGGGCAAACTGATTTGCATCACCGACACTGTCAATAAGGGACTTAATTCCTCTACTGAATGGCATGCACTAGCATGTTTAACATAAAATAGATACCCTGGTCATCATTGTAAAGCAAAGGTTCTGTCAACAACTGTATAACTATGAGTGATCCCTTAACCTTGTACATGTTACATGACATGATGTCAATGCAATCTGATTTCACACAATGTGATCCTATAACTCACGGTTTAGCCAGATTGTATTGCATACTTTCTATCAATGTGAGTTCTTTATTTGGCCAAAATAGTTGAAAACGCATTTATGTATACGTCTTTTGACTGATATAGAATCGAACTGTTTTGATCTTAATATGACTAGAGATTGTGAAACGTTATATTTGAACAAAATTATGGTTACATACCGCATTAATTGTGATGTCTTCGAATTTTTAATGTTTATAATTGTATTAGCGTGTTGTGAATGCTTGATTTTAGTACCACTTTTCACAAACACGCAATTTGACTAGTCCAAGATGGCGCCCAAATAGGTAGAATAGTCCTCTCTCGATCTCCAAACAACCCGCACTTAAATACGGGCGGTTTTCATAGTAGCACCTTGCGCAGAGTGACGGCTGATACCTCCCGCGATCAGAGAACTTTCGAGATAAACACAGGTAAATGCTCCCTGCCCACGCCCAGAATCCTTGGACCCTGATATACTTTGCTATTACGTTTGGGTTATAATTCCTTGCCCATTCTTGATCCACAGATTGTTCCTTCCCGAGCGTTTCCTTGCATTTATCCAAGAGAAAGTTTGCTTTACTCATTCCCCCCTCGATCCTATAACAGGTAAATGTTCCCTGTTTATATGTCATAACCTTTTGGACTAATGCTTACATCTAGACAGCGATCTTAAATTTTAAATCCATTTTTGACCCCTATAGATCGTCGATTTGTGACGACGTTGAAATTCTCCAAAACCCTGCGAGGCGGGACGATTGAATAGTAACATAATTTCCTAATTGCGTGTGCCCTTGAGGCTACAGAGGTAATAATATCACCATCTTAATTTTAAACCACCTCAGATAATGATAGAATGTAGATAATAATTATTCTTCATCTAATGTTACAGATAAATACCTTCACTGGCTCTATGCACTATATCTTCCCAACATAGGAAGAGAGTCTTTTTCGTTTTAAGGTACCTATTTTTGTCTATATCACACCAAAACGATCAGTATATGTTTCAAACTAGCACCCCTGTTCATTGATACCAATAGAGTCAATATTGCCGAATCTGAGTTCATGCACACCGGGCGGGACACACCCGACTAGCGTTAACCCAATATCTGGCTTTAACTAGTTTTAAGTCAAATCTCACAACAAGTCAATGCACTGTAAATAATTGCTCTATGTATATATGTATACCAATAGAGTCAATATTGCCGAATCTGAGGCCATGCATACCGGGCGGGACACACCCGACTAGCGTTAACTCACTCACACTTCGTGAACAGCTTAGATATCCCAATACCTGGCTTCAACTAGTTTCTAGTCAAATCTCACAACAAGTCAATGCACTGTAAATAATTGTTCTATGTATATAAACTGTACAGCACCAGATGCTCTGTCTATTGTGTAAATATTGTGTAAATGTTGTTATCATGTATCTAGTTTAGTGTAGGCCTTAAAGTTATGTTTTAGGTCCACTGTCTATTTTGTTGTATCCATGTGTATAGCGCAATCTTAATTTTCATGTCATAGTGAAATTGTTTTATTCTATTTTAATAGGGAGTTACAATATTAATTTACCTTCGTCCTGATGATGGTCTTAGAGAGTTACCCATAAAGACCGAAACGTCGACTCCCAACCTTATCCAAAGAAAATTGTCTACATCCTTTTGGATAGGTGTTCTACAGGCTTTACAGTGATTTTGATTTACTTTCTGATTTCCATCCTGTATTCCTGTTCTACATATTTTTCTGTGTTGTATTATTCCCTTGATGATTGAATTTTGATAAAATCTATTTTTTGCCTATACACATGCTCATTGGTCTTTGTCTTAAATTGTATTGTTTCAATGTCAAGTCTTGTTTTGTTTAGTTAGTCCTAAATATATACCTGTTCATTCAACTGTTAATGAATTAAATTCACTCAGGCTAATTAAGTTACCTGCATATCAGTTACAAATCACTCATTCACTCTTATCAACAAACTCCTTTGGAGGCTACATTACCCATTCTTATTACGTTTTACCCAAGCCCCCAAAGGTTTATTGGGTTGCTCACTTTTATTTTCTACTCCGAGAAAGAAGACAACGCTGCCGCCGAAGACGACAGCTACACGGTCGTAGAGACCGATTACACGAAGACTTCTGATAAGGTAGGAGACTCTTCGGCCCCAAAGAACCCGAGAGACTCTGAGTCTCGAGAGATCGAGGGCAAGGCCCCGAAAGCGCCGACGCCAAAAAAGGCGGCGTCCGACTACTCACAGGCCCATTGGATCCTCCGAGAAGGAGTCCCCGGCGCCGAGAGCTGCTGATCAGCAGAAGACGTCGAAAATCGTCCACGAAAGGGATCCATCGACGCCGAGGGAGAAAGACCCTAAACTAACGACGCCGACCACAGACCCAAAACCCGGTTCGGCGTCGACGTCAAACTTCGACACCGAAAGGCACGGCACCAAGCCAGCAGCCGATCCATCCGACTCTGAACACGCGGTCGAGATGGAGAAGAAGAGAAGGCGTCTCGAGGTCGAAATGGAGAACATCATGCAGCGTAAGAAGGATTTTGACGCTAAGATGAAGGCCTTCACGATCCCTCACAAGACTAAGCCACCGGTGGTGGAGGTGGTCGAGGAGGAAGAAGAGATCGCCGAGGAACAGACAAAATAGGTGGCGGCATCGCCATAATTTACAAAGAGTCCCTCAAACTAGACATTCTGGACAAACAATGTTGCAAGGAGATGGAAACTATGGTTTTCAGAATCATTCTCCCAAACAGAAAAGCTAGTAAAGGCGTACTTCTATACAGACCACCCCCTCCTTGTTCCAATTTTTCTACATCTCTCTTAGAGATGCTTGGCCCCTATATACGGGCCAATGAGGATTTTCTCCTTCTTGGAGATTTTAATATTCATACCGACCAACCTGACTCCATAGGCGTTAAAAGTCTGACTACCGACATGAACACCATCGGTCTGACACAAAAAAATCAGGATTCCACTCATGAAGGTGGACACTGCATTGACCTGATTTATACCAACTTTGACAATATACTGTGTCATAAACCCATCCAACTTAATTGGTCAGATCATTTCTTACTCCAATTCACAATTCTTCAAGCCAATGCAGGTCCCCATAAGAAACCCCTACCCCCCTCCATACGTAGACAGTGGCATAAAATTACACTGGACACGTTACAAAAGACGTGGGAAAAACCCGAGATTAGAGACACCGAAGACGTTGATCACAAGTTAATTATGTTCCAACAATCTCTTACAACAGCCATTGATAAAATTGCCCCCCTGAAAACATCCAAACAATTCCCTGCAGCTAAGCAGGAGAAATGGTATACCGAGGCTCTTAGGAAAGAGAAACAAGAATGCAGGAGGATAGAAAAAAGGTGGAGGAAATCACACTCTGAGGAGAACGAAAAGGCATACCGTACAGCGCAAAACAATTATTATAAACATATTAAAGCTGCTCGCAAAAACACTATTGCTCAACAACTGTTAGAAGCAGGCAATTCTCCTAAAGAATTGTATAGGATTCTGGAAACCTTTACTAAACCCATGGCCTGCACAAGTCCAGATGACTTCTCACAAAACCTTTGTGAAGAGGTCTCACTATACTTCGAAAACAAAATAGAGAAAATCTATGAAAAAATTCTGGCATCCCAACCAAATAGTGATATCATGAATACCTCCCCCTCTAATAACAATACCCACTTCACATTAACTACATTTCCTCCTGTCAATACCGAAGAGCTCCACACAATTATGACCCAAGTAAAATCTGGGTCACCGAATGACCTCATTCCTGTCAAAACCCTGACTTCTCTCCGTACCTTGCTAGCCCCTTACATTCAGGATGTAATAAATCAGTCTTTGAAAGAGGGAAAAGTACCAGCAGAGTGGAAAAATGCAGTGGTGAACCCCATCCGCAAGAATGCGGCACTCCCGTGGACAGAGCTCTCCAACCTCCGTCCCATCTCCCTTCTGCCTTATTACAGCAAGATGGCCGAGAAACATGTTAATGCTCACCTGTCTAGTTACATCGAGGCAGCGGGCGGCCTAGACCATTCGCAATCTGGTTTCAGGCCTAACCATAGCACCGAATCAGCTCTCCTCTCTGTGACAGATAACATCAGAATGTCACTTGACAGGGGGAGCTCAGTGATTCTGGTGCTATTGGATTTGTCCGCTGCCTTCGACACGGTGTCGCATGAAATTCTTCTCGACCGTCTGAAGGCAGTGGGAGTAAAAGGGACCGCCCTTGCATGGCTTGAAAGCTTTCTTGAAGACAGACAACAAGGGGTCAAACTAGGCTCTCATAAATCTGTCTGCAGGAAGCTTACCAAGGGTGTGCCACAGGGCTCATGCTTGAGCCCCACGTTATTTAACGTATATGTGGCCCCTTTGGCAGAGATTATAAGATCCTATGGGTTCTCTCCAATTTCCTACGCTGACGACACTCAGCTGCTGTTTCCCTTTCAGACCATCACTCCTGCTGTCATGAAATCCTTCCAAGACGGCATGAGAGCAGTGGCGGGTTGGATGGCTCAGAACTTCCTCCAGTGCAACGTGTCCAAAACGGAAGTCATGTTGTTCGGAGGGGCCACCCTGCTCTGGTCGCCTGATTGGTGGCCACTTGAGCTAGGACCTGTCCCAGCGCCCAAACTTACCATCAAAAATCTGGGAGTACGCCTAGACCAAGCTCTGATAATGAAAGACCACGTCAATCAGGTTACGGGAATATGTTTCCGTACAATTGGTCTTCTACGGCGTATCTTCCCCTTCCTACCCAACATCTATAGGAAGACGCTGGTACAGGCACTAATCCTTGGACGAGTGGACTATTGTAATAGTCTACTCATTTCCGCCAACCAGGAACAACTACGCAGACTGCAGGTGGTGCAGAATACTGCGGCAAGACTCATCCTGAATGCCCCCCCCCCGTACCCCTTCCCGCCCTCTTCTCTCCCATCTCCATTGGCTTCCAGTGCAACAGCGCATAAATTTCAAAATCTGCTGCATCATGCACAAGTGTATATATGGATCTGGCCCCAAATATCTAAGAGAAATTTTTCTTTTATATTCTCCTGGACGGGCTCTGCGCTCTAGCAACGCCATGCTGCTGCATGTTCCTAAAGTTTCCAGAGCAAGACAGGGGGGGCGTGCACCCTCCCATAAAGGCCCCTTGTTGTGGAATTCTCTTCCACTTCAGTTGAGACTTACGCCCAATCTTCTTTCCTTTAGAAAAAAATTAAAAACTCACCTGTTCTCACACGAATAATATGGCCATTTTCTTTGTCACCCACTTACTACAGTCTGCCCAAGTCATGCAAGCTACGCGCGGAGATACCCCTTCGGGGCTGATTCAGGCGCGATACAAGACTTTAAATAAACAGGACCAGGACGTCGAGGTGCTCGACTACCAGGAAGAGTTCGGCAACGCCTACGATAGCTACAGCTATGGGGAGGAAGAGGACAGCAGGACGGACGCAGAGTCGGCCCCCTCTGACCTACAGGAGGTAGACTACATAGATGTCGACACCGACAGCCCGGAGGAGGTGGTCGACACATACCCCTCGAGGCCCTCGCCGCCGGACGACATCGGGGCATACAACTCGGTGATACAATCTGCCGCAGCAGCATTCAAGCTCAAGCTCGACGAGGAAAAGCAGAAAGCAGACTTCCTTCTAGAGACTTTGCTCCAAACACAAACAAGGAGCCAGTTCCTTCCAATGCTCGACAGCGTCTTGGCTCAGGGGAAGGAAGCATTCAAGGAGCCCGCAACATGCAAGGCGGTAACTCCCAGAACAGAGAAGAAGTACAGACACTCCTCAAAGAACCCGGCCTACATTCAGGGCACGGTCTCCGCAGACTCCATTATCACGGCCACAGCTAGGAAGAGGGCGAGCGTATCCACTACCTCGGGCCCACCGCCGGATAAGGAGAGCAAAAGGATGGATCTGGTGGGCAGAAGGATCGAACGGAATGCGGCGACCCACTGGCGCATGGCTAATTCCAACGCACTGATAAACAGGCACATGTACCAGATCATGGAGGGGCTGGGGCAGTTGGTGAAGGACCTACCCCAGGATGCGAGGCAGAAGACCGAAAAACTGGTCGAAGAGGGGAAAAACGCAGCAAATTCTTGCCTTAAGACGGCCCTGGACGGAGCAGACACCGCCAGCAGGCTCATGATGTTGGGTGTCACGGAAAGGAGACACGCCTGGCTCAGGATCTCAGGTTTCAAACCAGAGGTGCAACACAGTATCCTGAACACACCTTTCAACGGCAACACACTTTTCGGAACAACAGTTGACGAGAAGCTCTGTCTACTGAAAAAAGATAACGAAACTGCAAGATCCATGGGGGCATTGCAGTTCAGAGGCAACGAGAGGGGCACCCCGTCACGGAGGCCCGGCGGGAGAGGTGGAAACCAGCCAGGCTTTCCAGCAAACACACCAGGCAGACTCACAGGCTCAGCAAAGTCAGCAGAAGCAGTCCTGGCAGTACCAACCAAGAGGCCAGTCCTTTCGAGGGAGAAATGGACGTGGGCAAAATAGAAGAGGTGGACAGCAGTCCACCTCGAAGTGACTTCAAAGAGCTCCGTGTGCCCGCCCACAGAAAAGATCCCAGGGGGCACCACGTACAAAGGGGTCAGGACAATCTAAACACCTACCACCACATGACACCAGTGGGAGGAAGATTAAAATTTTACCTCCCAAGAATGGAGAGAAATCACATCAGACAAATGGATCCTCAGAGGCCAACAAGCAGGAAACCAAGGGGAAAGCCACCAGCAAGCGAACAGCTGGTGCGGCTTCAGGAAGAAGCAAAAGAACTTCTACAAAAGCAGGCCATAGAACGGGTTCCCTTCAAGGAAAGAAACAAGGGAATATACTCGGGTACCAAAGGTAGACGACACGAGACCCATTCTAGACCTGAGGTTCCTGAACAAATTCATAAGAACACAAAAATTCAAAATGACCTCCCTACAGGAGGTACTACCGCAATTGCAGGTCGGAGACTTCATGGTCACGATAGACCTCAAGGACGCCTACTTGCACATCCCGATGAACGAGAAGCACAAGCATATGCTCAGGTTCACGATCGGGGAAGGCCACTACCAGTTCACAACGCTAGCCTTCGGACTTAAATCAGCACCAAGGGTATTCACAAAGTGCCTCGCGGCAGTCGCAGCGCACCTACGAAGACAGGGGATACACGTATACCCTTACCTGGACGACTTGCTGGTGAAAGCAAACTTGTACCAGAAGTGCAAGCAACACGCACATACAGTGACGAGCACGCTCATAAACCTGGGGTTCTCCGTCCATTGGAAGAAATCGTCAATGGAGCCGGAACAAGTGAAGATCTTCCTGGGGGCAGAGATCAACACCTTACAGGGCAAAGTGTTCCCCAGCGAGAAGAGAGCAAAGGCACTGGTCAAGGAAACTCGCCTCTACCGGGAGGGACAAGCTCGGACAGTGAGGACTGCGAGCAAGATCATGGGGATGATGGCATCATGCATCCACCTGGTGCCGAATGTGTGACTCCACATGAGACCCATGCAAGAATGGCTCCAGGAACAATGGTCACAGGCTTCAGGCAGTTGGGAGGATCTTGTGGTTGTGACGCACGCAGTGCAGAAGGAGATGACATGGTGGACCATTAAAAACATAACAAGGGGAAAGCCTCTAACACCCCCAACTCCGACAGTGACCATCACCACAGACGCATCCCTGAAGGGATGGGGCGCTCACATGGAAGAACTCAAAGTGAGGGGCCTTTGGACGCCAACAGATGCGACAAAGCACATCAATTACCTCGAATTGAAGACAATCTTCCTTGCACTGAAAGCCTTCCAGACAAGACTGTACAAGCTAAGGGTGTTGCTGCAGACAGACAACACCACAGCGATGTTCTACATCAACAAGCAGGGTGGAACACAGTCAACAACGCTTTTAACGCTGGCACAGGAGATATGGAGATGGGCCATCCCTCTCCAGATAGACCTGCTAGCCATACACCTACCAGGGAAGGAGAACATTCAGGCCGACTCTCTGAGCAGACCGACATCGGCATCCCACGAGTGGGAGCTCAATGCTCAGGAGACAAGGTGGTTGTTCAACAGGTGGGGAACGCCATCAGTGGACCTGTTTGCAACACGCCAGAATGCAAAATGCCAAAACTTCGCATCCAGACAACCCGAAGAGGGGTCCCTTGGGAATGCCCTATGGATAGATTGGTCCGGGACATTTGCTTACGCTTTTCCCCCGATACCACTGATGCACAGAGTACTGAGCAAGTGCAGAGCGAGCAACATGACCCTGATACTGGTTGCGTCACAGTGGGCGAGGCAGACATGGTACTCGCAGATCATGGAGATGACAGAGTGCACCCCACAGATTCGGCAGAAGAAAGGACCTGCTCTCCATGCAGAACGAAGAGGTGCTGCACCCAGAGCCAGAGAGCATGAGCCTAGTAGCATGGCTCCTGAGGACATAGAGTTCGCACATTTGAGACTACCAGAGAGCACCCTCAGGGTCCTTCGGGAGGCACGAAGGCCCAGCACACGGAAGTGCTATGTCGCAAAGTGGAAAAGATTCACGGTGTGGTGCAGGCGAGAAAGACTTCACAATAAAATGAAGGATTCCACAGTGCTAAAATACCTGACGCACTTACTGGAGAAAAACCTCAGCTCGTCCTCCTTGAGAGTTCACTTGGCAGCTATAGTAGCCTACACAAGGGGTGAGATGGGCAGAAGCTTCTTCACATCACAGGTTGTGAAGAGGTTCCTGGAAGGAGCGAAGAGGATCGCACCACCCAAGCGTGTGCCGCCACCGGCATGGAACTTGAACGTAGTCCTGACGGAACTCATGAAGGAGCCCTTTGAACCACTTCACAAGGCCTCCTTAAAGATGCTAACTATGAAAACAGCTTTCCTGGTTGCAATAATGTCCTTACGCAGAGTAAGCGAGCTGCAAGCGCTAACGCTACAGGAACACTACATACAAATACGCAATGATAGGGTTGTGATGAGGACCGACCCACACTTCATGCCGAAGGTGGTGTCCAAATTCCACATGAACCAGTCCATACAGATACCTCGTTTTTTCCAAAAACCAACCACTAGCGCAGAGCGAGCTCTGCACACCCTAGACGCCAGAAGGGCAGTCATGCATTACATTGAGAGGACAAAGGGACACATGAAAACGAAACAGTTCTTTGTGTCGTTCGCCAACAGTTACAATGGCAAAGCAGTAACCAAGAACACTATTTCACGGTGGATCGCACAAACAATTCAACTCTGCCACAAAAGGGCAGGACAAGAACTAGCAGAGGGGGCGCGTGCCCACTCCACTAGGAAGAAGGGGACTACAATAGCTTTCCTGGCTAACACGCCCATACAGGACATATGCCTGGCGGCAACATGGGCTTCGGTGCACACGTTCACGAAGCACTACTGCGTGGATATTCAGATGAACAAGGAAGCACAAGTCGGACAAAAGGTGCTCCAGCACATATTCAATAACCAACGCTCATCTTCCACCCAGCCGCCACAGAAATGAGAAACCGCTACAAAATCTATGCACAGCATAGTGAATCCAGAAAGATTCACGCTGCAAAACGAATAGTTTCTTACCTGTCGGTGTAGTTTTGCAGCTTGAAGATCTTTCTGGATTCACTAGCGAACCCACCCACCTCCGCCAGAAAGATGAGGCTGGAGAGAGAAGAGGTGGTAAAAAATTTTTTTTAATAAATAAGAAAGAGAAGTAGACAGGACTTTAAATGCAAAGCGGTAAAATTCTCACCTAAATAGAACATGGCCATTGCTTCGGAAACGAGAGAAAAACGGAAAAAAAGAATCCGAAGATGGCGCCCAAGAGTGGGAGCTTCCGCAGGAAGCATGCCGACGTCACCGGAAATACACCCGAGGAGGTGTGACGCCGACGCCCACATGGGCTACAAAAAAAAAAAAGAAAAGACTACGAATCCGGACCCAACCACAAGACCGCGGAATATGCACAGCATAGTGAATCCAGAAAGATCTTCAAGCTGCAAAACTACACCGACAGGTAAGAAACTATTCGATACTGTTTGTGTATTGTTTTGTTAGCATAGACCAAAGAACATACAGACCACCATCAGTGCATACCTAAATTTGTGTTTGTTGGCAGGAACAGCGCAAAATCCATCTGTAAATGTTCGAAAGGCACCTTGGGAGCTGGAAAGTGGTCTAATGTTGTAGATGTTGGAGTGGTGTGGCTCACTGGTTAGAGGCGGCAGACCCGTAAGCAGAGAACGGCCCGGGACCAGGGTTCAATTCCTGACGCGGCAGGGTCGTGGACCAGGGTCAAAACTGACTCGATAATTCTCGCCTCGGTGCCTACTCTAACCAGGGAACACACTCGGCAACTCTGGGCATTAAGCTTGCCTCATCTCTACAATGGCCCCCCACAGACGCCGGGGATGCCTGGTTTCACCTTGGAGATACCCAGAAAGGGACCATCTCACAGGGAAAACCAGGACGGGTTCCCCAGCGGTCTTCAGCGCCAGGATACTCCATGGAGTCTCAGTGCGCCTTACAAGTACACCCACATTTACATTTACATTTATGTTCCCTCACAGCTGTTAAATAGTCCACGAGAAACAGGGTACTGACATGATCCTTTTTTTCTGAAAGTTCTTATACTAGAATTGCGTAAAGTATCTACACGTGGTATTGCGTCCCAAAATGTACAGGACCATGAATAGTAAGGGCCAAAGCATACGTCAAAGCATTAGGCATCCTAATCATTCCGTTACGTACTGCCCAAATCCCATCAACCATGGTACCCTCCTTTTGCCATTCAACCTTTTTCTTAATCAGTTCACATTTTGTTGTAACAAACTGGAATACTTGTTTATATTGCATTCTGCTTGTGGCGTTTACTCTGCTTGATCCACATACATAGTACTTGTCTCAAATAAGGCATTAGTTTTAGCAGTTTGATCAGCAAAGTGTTTACCCCTTACTTACATCACCAGTCACTTTCTGACGGGCAGCACCAATAATGATTGCTAAAACCTTGTGCAAAGCAAATGCATTGAGGAAGCACACAATTCAGGTACCCTGTTGTATTTTAGCACAGTTACGGGTCAGAAATACTCTTTTCTCCCAAAGCCTACCAAAATCATGCACAACCCAAAGGTCTTTCGTTGTACAATGTTTAGGCTGACAATATATACATCTCGTGAGGTACAGTAAAACAATTCTGCATTTTTGAAAACTTATCCGTCCAAAATTTACAGGTTTGGACATCTGATAAGGGCGCAGTTGGCCTCGACCTTTGGCCTGTGTGTGTGTGTATATCCATAGGTCTGGTGTGGAGGGGGTGCATGATCGCGACGTGGTGTGCATGTTGTGTTCTGATAGGCTGAGTGTTCCTATCTACTTGTGGCATCTAGCTTTGTGGTATTATTGGTGAATGCGCGCCTTGGGCCAAACGTTTCTTATTGGGGCGAATTTCCTCGGACCGGTTTGTGGTGCAACTATCTGTGGGATTAATCAGGGTTTTTCCTGGGTGCGGATAGGTCTTTGGGCTGAGCCAGACCCCACCTGTGACCTGTCACTTAATAGGTGGTTGTTGGAGGGGGGCCTGTCTGACCACGTACATCTGACTTTGGGTTGATGGGGAGGACACTATGGGTGAATCCGACAGCAATGATACAAGTTCATTAGAACTTCTGTGTTGCAAAGTTATCCCTGTGCCCTGGGTACCCCCATTTTTTTTCCTGACTGGTACTGGTGGTAACTGAATCGGATTGTCCCTGGGCTATTCCTAAACAGAGCCAGTGCTATGATAAAAACTCATTTGGGGTTATGCTACCCAGTTGATTGTCATGACATCCCTATAAGGTCCTAGTACATAATAGGACGGGGGTCAAAACTACCTTTACGTCCCTAGTATATAGTAGGACATGGCAGTTTAGAGGCCAGAAGCTTTTTCTGCATTCAAATGTGTGCACTGTTGAGGACTGAGGTCAGTTTGAAAGCAGCCCTGTGTTGCAGGATTGCTTTGAACATGTAAATTGTGCCGAAGCTCGACTTTGGTGTTTGTGGTAGTTCAAAACGATCAAACTACAATAATTTGGCATATTAGGTACCCAGAGTCTTTCCTAAGTGTCAGTGGTGGTTGGGGGGGGGGGGTGTGGGTACGGGGGATGCCAGGTATTGATGAGGAGGACCCTAATAAAATTGGTTTTATATGGCTTGGGTTTAGTGAAATTTCACATTTTACAGCCCACATTGTAGTAAAGTGCTTCCCAAGATAGACCTTTCTACTAGGAGTGTATATAAGGATCTGCGAACGATATATACTTCAAGAGGCGCAGAAACGGGACAATTCACTGAAGCTGTTCACGCAATGCAGGGCTCTGAGGAAGGGTTCACGCCGAAATGCATACGCCACCATTGCTTTGTCTGCCTAATAAAGCCGGTTTTTCTTTGGAATCCCATCTGGCCTCTACCCTTTCTTGATTGGAGGCGAGTTTTGCGATGTTTTATGCTCCAGCCAGAAGAGTATTTCAGAAGGCCCTGCTGCAGCAAGCGACCTGGACATTTTCTGGCACACCTTCGCTGAGCTCAGCGATGTCATGACTCTGGGCACCGAGAGTTCCAGGATCCACCTTCTAGTTCAGGACAGCATGGGTGGAGCGAGGTATTCTACCTCCAACAGGACGCTGTAGCCTACGGCTGTCCCTGCCTAATTTGCTTACCTGGACTTAGAGGTAGCAGCGGACCGAGGGGACCCAAGGAGGAGCTGGTGGACTTTGGCAGATTCCGGTGCACAGCCTCGCTTCCCATCTGCACCAACTGGACATTGCTCCTGTTATCCATTCAAACATCCCCCACACTGCTGACCCAGATGCACTCACTCTTTGCATTCTGGGAGTTGGGGTCCGTTCATTTTTGCTACAACCAACAAGTGAGCTAATCCAGCTAGGCAGAGGAGTTTCCGGTCTTATACTTCAAGAGGCGCAGAAACAGGACAATTCACTGAAGCTGTTCACGCAAAGCAGGGCGCCGAGGAAGGCATCACGCCTAAATGCATACGCCACCATTGCTTTGTCTGCCTAATAAAGCCAGTTTTTCTTTGGAATCCCCTCTGGCCTCTGCCCTTTCTTGATTGGAGGGGAGTTTAATGAGTTTCACCCACAATATGAGCAGGAAAGAGGTCAATTTTCTGGACCTTAGGGTCTTTGTTGACTCAGGCTCAATCCAAACCGCGCTTTACAGAAAGGAAACAGCGGGGAACTCTGTTATGCATGGACTGAGTAGTCACCCCGGAACCCTCGTGAAAAGTATCCTCTACGGGGAACTGTTGAGAATAAAACGCAACAGTTCCCTGGATAAGTACTTTGAGAAGGCAGCTGAGAAAAGCATAAAACGTTTTAAACCACGTGGCTACTCTCACACGGTGCTCAAACAAGCAAAAGGCAAAGTATTAGCCACTCACAGGCAGACACTCTTGATTGAGAGGGAGAGTAGAGCAAGGAAGGGTGGCAATGGCATAATAAGATTAATCACCAACTATTCGGTGGCAACAAGTAGGTTGAGAGCCATCATGCTAAGGAATATGGGCATTCTCAAATCCGATACTGTTATCGGTTAAGATCTATCGGATGATCCAATTAGAACGTTCAGGAAAACTAAGTCCCTGAAGGACAAGCTGGTAGAAAGTCATCTGTCCAAAGAGAGATCTAAAGCAGAACTACACGCCATGCATGGGTCATACCCATGTGAGAAATGCATGGCCTGTAGTACGAGTCAGATAATGTTATCATACCTGGTACCTCACAAGGAGGCCAAGATCAGAATCCCTAAATTTATAACCTGCTCTACCACATATGTAGTGTACTGCCTGAAATGTCCTTGCGGACTCAGCTACGTAGGAGCACATCCAAAGCGGTGAAGCTAAGAATACTAGAACACCAACGGCCCATCGCTAATAAGGATGAGAACTACCCGATGACCCACCATTTTGCCACGCATCACAATAGCGATAGGACTCTTTTTAGCTTTCATTAGCCTAGACTGCATCCCACAAGATTTGAGATGGGGTGACTACAAGCGGAAGCTAAGACGCTTGGAGTCGATATATCATTGAACTCCAAACGAAGTCACCTGGAGGTCTCAATGCGGGGGAAGAATTAACATGGCACCTGTAATCAATAATCAAAGAATGTTACTATGAGCTGTGTCGATACCAGAGTATCTATTATGAATGAATTGAAGAAACCAAGGTAGTAAGGAGTCAGGGGATTATATGATACATGATATAATGCATACTTCCATTATTGACTAGAACAGACAGTGATTCCAGAAACTATGAATAGTCTAAACCATTCACTGTTTGCCCATCCAGGTGGTTGCGAGCTTCAATAAAATTAGATCTTCCCAGTGACATATCTCTACATGAGAAAATAACCCAGGTGCATATCAGACACTGAGGGATTGTGATATATTAACCAGTTCAGATGCACTGAATCGAATGTCCTGCAACTATTTCCCATTCCAACAGTAATCTGAACTTGATATACCTGAATTGATGAAATTGTAATTTTGGTTTTTGCCATTTCAAGATGGCGCTTATGATTTGGACCGCGGTCTGTTTTTTATTTTGATTATGATTGCCTTTATGAACTTCCACCTCACCGCCAGTTGACACTGACGAAGGCAAGTGCTGAAACGCGTCTGTTTCATTGTTTGTTTGTGCAATAAACCCGACAAGGTTTAACCTACTACTAGTGCTGGTGTGTCAATTTTTTTGGCAGTGGAGCAAGAATATCTATCTTTCTATCTATCTCTAAAATATTGAATTTTGGAGAAATAGTGTTTTCTGGGAGACCATTGTGGAGGAAATGGTCATGCTCTGGGGTGTTGCCCTGCACCTTATTGGACAGGAGTGCCCTTCTGTGTGACCCCAGAGAACACTGAATAGGTATCTGAGAAGGGCAGTGCATCTCCGCTCTCCTGCTTGAAACTGAGAGAAGACGGTTTGCCAAGTTTGAAACTTGATTTGCACCATCAGGCCCTGCATTCTGACTAACTGCGCCTACTGCATTATCTGGAACTACAGCCCTCTGCATGTACCTTGTTTCAAGAGGAATAAAGAGTGGGCTCCCTGAAAGCTACAGGTTAACAGAGCTCACCTGCATCAACTCCACCAAGATTCCCCTGCATGGAGTGTATCCAGTGGACCTTTAAGGGTGTTGTCCAGGTGCATTGTGAAAATTGGCGTCTCAACCTTTCATGGACCATCTTGGAGATTCCAGACCCTTAGATTGTGTTTTGAACACTTTGGACCGTCAAGAGGAACTTTAGGAACAAGTTCCAGAAGTTTGAAAAAACGTATTGAACGTTTGTGAAAAATCTCCAGTGGGTGAACGGACTCTCACAGAAAGGCTATCTGGCAAACCCTCACGGAATCCCGCATGTTGGAGGAGGCTGCACAACGTCTGGTGAGAAATCCTTCTGAAAAGTTTCTAAATGTGAAGGTGAACTTGACAGGGGCCTCGAGCTTAGTGTATCCGACCAGGACTCCATCGTGGTCAGCCTCAAACTTTGACTTTGTCTCTTTCAGAACGACCAAATGTCTCGAAGTGGGACTATCGGTTTCTAAGCACTAGTAAAGTGTTTGCTCTTTAAAAATTCATATCCCTGGTTCCCTAAAGTGGATTTATTTTCGTTTTGTCATTTTAGCTCTAAAAATGTCCTATTTTTATAAACTGGTATTGGATTTTTATTGTGTTTTAAATATTTGCTGAATTTGTTTTTAAATGATTTATATACCTTTCTCTGAAGATAAGCCTGCCTGGTCGCAGCCAAGCTACCATGGGTTGAGCATGGGAATAATTCTTTGAGACCTATTCTAAGCCCTAGACTGTTGGTGGCCTTATTGCCAATGGCAGATGCATATTTGTCACTATTAATAACCCACTTTCCAACAGTCTGAGAAAAATATGCCAGTCATTGATATCTTTTTTACCAACATTCTCAACATTGAGCATACAGTTGTCACAGCATACCTCAACATTGTATTTACTGATATTGAGATAGTCATGCATTCCTAGATCATGGCATACATAAACATTGTTCTGGTAACAGCATTGTTATGCGTGCATGGCGGGGATGTGGAATTCCTATAGCCCAACGCCCAGGACATATTCTTTGAGGTCAAGGGTAATCCGTTTTCATGTGTATTTTGTCAAGTACGTCCAACCCCTACAGCCCAAACCCTGTGGATGTCAGTTTACAGTATCACATTATGGATCAGGGAAGGGCATTGTCTGCAATTAAGGTATTTTTGTTGTCCATATGGTAATGCTAGTCAAGTTTGTATTCATGGTTCATTACTGCAAAGCCTTCATAATTAGGGTGAACGTTTTAAGTAAATGTTGTAAGCTCCGACTGCACTACTGATTGGTTCCAGTACAAAAATGTGTACACACGTTTTCAAAAATTAGCAATATGGGCTATGTATAATGCTCCTAGAATGCTCTCTGATTGGGTGCAATTATTTGCAGAAGCTTAAAAGCAAGATTGATGATATTGTCTCTACCAGATAATGCATTACCACAGGTATGTAACGTGTTCATCAATGGCAATAGGGCTGCATTGGCAAAGCCAATGCTTGTTTTTTTTGATAATGTAATATGCTCATACGAATAATGGTGGAAAAGCTTTGAAATTAACTCATTGAAATTACATTAATTGTTATCTATGTAAATTTCTTCTGTAATTTTTGTGCAAAATTCATGTAAGGATTGTTATATACATCTAATTCTATTCAACAGAGCAAATATTTGAGAACATAAAACAAGAGTACAGCCGCTACCAGAGAAGAAGACAGCTGGAAGGTGCTTTTAATCTAAGTGAAGCATGCCCTTCAAATGAAGTGCAACCCCACTGCTCATCGCTTGCAGCACCTAGTTCTCCAGGTATTTCTTTTGCATATTAATTTAACTTGTAATACAGTACATTTATATCATTCTGTTTGCTGTATTCAATGGACCTAACATTTGGTATCCATCTAATATCCGTCGATCGGTTAGTCTGGCATTTAATACTCTGTTTCACATTGATGCAAAATGATTGTTGGCTTATTGAGGAGTCCTTTTTCTTAATTACTTTGCCACCCTCCATTGGACACATGTACGTGCCACACCATGGGAGTGAAAATTAATGTAGCCAAATTCCACTCTTATATATATATATTTATATATATATATATATATATATATATATATATATATATATATATATATATATATATATATATATATATTTTATGTATATACCGGCTGTGCTAGTAAACACAGTGTCACCCATTTATAATTAGAGTGTTCATGGAAAACATGTCATGGCATAACATGCTTGCAGAGTAATATGCTGTTTATTATCAGTTGGACGAGGACATCGTAACCGCTCGAGGCTTTGCCTCTTGTGAGTTATGGCCCTCCCCAAACTCATCTGTGAAAATATATACGATAGTACACTTTGCACACCTGCATATTTACTATATAATTCACTAGTTTTGATTTTACCGAAACGAGTCATGGTGGCACAGCACGACAAAATATAAAGAGATACTTGCACAGAATAAGTAGTCCGTTCCCTTTCTGGTTCCCGGGGCAAGAGATCGTTGAAGAAAAGTGGGGGGGGGGGGGGGGGTGTTGAGATTGAATAACGTAACCTCTTTGAAATTCTTATTTTTTTTAACTACTTGGACTTGATACGTGTGTGACATTCGTTCAACATTTGAAAATAGAATATCAGTGATGGTGTCTTCCTTACTCTCTAGGCACATCTGTAAAAAAAGACCAGCCCAGTTTCACTTTAAGGCAGGTTGGAATTTTGTGTGAGCGCCTTCTTAAAGATCACGATGAAAAGATCCGAGAAGAATATGAACAAATTCTCAATTTAAAGCTAGCAGGTTAGTGATTTTTAATCTAGTCATTTATCTAATGTGTATATTTTATCTCATTTGAAATTTCGCTCCATGTGTGTCTTTTTGGCTGTCCCTGTGAAACAATCGAATTTTTGGATTGAGCAATCCATGTGGACTAAATGAGAAAAGTGTTCTTCATTTAAAAAATATGAGTCTGCTTCATGAGATGGTTGCTTGCTTCAGGATGATGGCTAGATGGACAGACTGTCTATTCACCTGAATTGCAATACCTTGCATGAGAAATGCATAATCCACTTCTGGCCTACCAAGGTACCCTCCACCTACCCATGCTCATGCCCTCCTGCATCCTGGCCCGTCCGCGTTCTTTTTGGCTTCAGTGTGCTTACTTTTTAAGCAATCCAAATACTCCTGCTACGTCGTTGTTCCGCTATAATGTTGTCTGACGTTGCTTTCAAAAATTTCCTGGGTTGCTAGTTGCTCATATACTGAAAACATGTTTTCAAGACATCAGGAAATTCTAGGCCGTCATGTGCAGCCCCTGCCAGGAGATCCATACCTACAGTTGATTTTCTTTTAGTTTGGAGATTTGGATGGTAGGTCAATGCTGAAAGTTAATTTTTAATTTCAGAGTTCCTAATAATTTACAGGGCTTCATCATACCCAAAACAGTGGTTCAAGGGATTTTTTTTTTCTTTTTAATTTTAAATAAAACTGTTAATCAACTTCCCTTTCCAGATATTTTGTATTCTTGCTCAGTGCATACTGTCTTGTCCTAATATTTTGGTGCAAATATTGTCTAAGGTCATGTGGTTGCAAGAAATTTGTTAACCATAGTAGTACCATCTGCTTTACCAGTTATTAAAATCACAGTCCTAGTTGGCCAATTAAGTAACCTAGAGATAACCAGCAAAACAGACGATAATTGCTCAGCTCTAAGATTTGCTGGTGCCGCCTTCAGTAGCCTCCCCCTCTGCCAGCGGTTCACGAACATGTACTATTGACTAACCTCCTGGGTTGTAAAACTCTTGCTTCAATGCTTTTGTTTGCACAGATGAGGGAGAGCATTCTAAATGTCTTGTATATGTATATGTATATGTTTTCAGTAAATGCTTCAAAGCTCTGGAACTCTCTTCCGATCTCCCTTCGCTCAGAACCTAACATTCTGCCTTTCCGGAAAAAACTAAAAACACTTCTCTTCAGTAGATAACTCAGCCCCCTGCCACATACACCTGTCGCTCATAAGCGCTAGGACGCCTGCAGGTAGCTATCGCGCTATACAAAAACTAAATCCAATCCAATGTAACAAACTATGTATAGTAAAAAAGACATAATGAAAGTATATTTTAAGAAAGGAGCAGCCGTCAGCAACTTGTAACTGCTGGTGCCAATTATTATTTTTTCCCTAAATAAAAAGTTACGAGGAGCAAGAGAGCAGTGTTTGAGCGGTGTTGAGAGAGAGAGAGTAGAAAAGTAAACACCACCAAAGCAAAGGTTAATAAGTTGAGCAGGAAGGGTGTGATGGGGAAGCAATGTATGAGCTACGGAGATGTAAGTGGAAAGCGCATACAAGAAAATGAGCAAGAAAGGCACATCCACTGCCATGGAGGGCTTAAAGGAAAAAATATATATATATATATCCACGGATTCCTTTCGAGTCAGGAAAAGGATGACAAGCCACACCACCAGGTACCGGAAAAGTTGTTTATTTCAGGGCATAAAGAAGACGCGTTTCGAGCTCACGGGCTCTTGGTCACATGACCACCATTTTTTTTAAACCTTATTTAAATAGTGAAAAAATAATAGAAAGGGAAGAAAGTTTTCCGTGTTTACAAACATCACACGGAAACTTTACTTAAAAGTGCAATTTCTAAAACGAAAACAAACTGGTTTGGAGTTACAAATAATGCACATTTCCCAAATGTTTGGTTTTAGATAGTTTGTTAATACTCAGTCAATTTACAAACTCAGGAAAAAATAGCGCACAAAGCGCATAGAGGTATAGTACCCATATGATTCTAATGAGGAGACAGGTTTGGAGAAAAGGAGGAAACGAGAGGAGTATAATCGTGGTATTAAGAAGTTGAGAATGATTGGTAGATTATACATCAGAATGATCAGAGATAAGTCAGAGGAGGATGTAATCATTGATTAGAAAACCAAGTCACTTGGGTCTAGTGCCCATTGCATCATGCCTCCATATAAATCAGTATCAGTCTCATGAGTCTATGTAAGACAGTGGATAGCTATAGTCTCTATCTGGTCTAAATAAGGCGAATTAAACTATTTATGAATTTAATAATTTCCCAAAATATTCTATCCCGTGCTCATAGTTGTACTTTGTTATTTCTCGTGTAGCAGTAGTGCTCATAACAGTAGTCACTATTAGTGGTTTGTTGCTTCTTATCAAGACGAGGTTTATCACTATAGGGAAAGTAAGAAAAAATGGAAAGAAAAATACATTAGTTCAATTGCAAATATAATACATATAGACTGTTAAGACATAATAGTATTTTTCACATCGTTCTCCTCTCTCAACATTTCAACCTGTCTCATTTGCTTAATTCATTTGATTAAATGTGAGACTTTATTGACCAAACATTATTAGAATCTAAATCATATATATATATATATATATATATATATATATATATATATATATATATATATATATATATATATATATATATATATATATATATATATATATATATCCTTAATTAAGCCGTACAATGATAAAACTCAACCAATCAGAAATGTTTGAGGCCGAAATGCTCCTGGGCTGGATAAACATGAATTGGGAAAAGCAAGAAATATATATTTCCTATACCACTAACCAACTGAATCGTCAGTAACACAACTCAAATCCACAACATACTTAACTATATCCCATCCAAACACACACTTCCCATCCTAACAAACCCCTTTTAGTCATTAACAAACCAATTCTCAACCTTCCATCATTTCTCTGACCAACACCCTCCTCTTCTTTCTACTACAACACTTACACTCCACCACACATATTAACACCTTCGGTGCTCATGACTGCTCCTGGCCGTCATAAATCACAGTGGGCGTGTGCTCCTGACGGCCGGGAGCCGTCAGAACGTTGCCGCTCCTCCCATATGCTAATTCCTCGCCTGTGAGGGAGAATTAATCCGTAGGCGGAGTTCTGATGGCACCCAGCCATCATGAGCACACGCCCACTGTGATTTATGATGGCCAGGAGCTGTCATAAGCACCGCAGTGCCATGTCCACCCCCTCATAATACTTACCATCACAAAATACAACCATACACCCATCTTTCAAACTACACAAATGAACAAACTCTAGTGCCAAGCTTTCTTTCTTCCACGATATCGAACACATACAGAGCAACTCTCTCCTATTCATCTCTCATCCATTGGATAATTTAGATCCTTACTACATGACCCACATGCTACACCATCACCCCTAACTCATACGGTTTTCTCCCTAAACACACACAAACAATATAAACAACGTGCCACACCTCACAACTTTGCTTCTCCAGGTCTACTGCACAACAAGGTTACACCACAAAAACAACACAATGCATCAACTCAACCTCCAACACCGCCTACACATTCAGACCTATCAAAATGCCTCCTTAGCCTGCTGGACGAGGAACACAATACAGAACAGCTACACTATTGCTATCCTCGTACAGCTAAAACCAGCGCGGACACCTGCTGCAAGCCAACAAAATACTGCTCACTCTTCTACAAAACAAAGTCAGACTATCGCCAAAGCACATTCTCTAAACTGTCTACTAATAAATGCTTGCTCACTCTAAAAACCAACCTCACCTCCACGACCTTCTCACTGATACAAAACTAGACCTAGTATTCATAACTGAATCATTGTTGGGAGATGATATGGCATGAAACCGTTCCTCTAGGCTACCAAGTGATCACCCAAAATTACATAGTCAAAAAAAGGAGGTGGCCTAGCTGTGGTGTTCAGGCAAACATTATATATCACTAAAGTTGACGACGTCTCCAATAAACAATTGCGAGGCTCTTTTCACCAGATGCAATCCTACACTATCTTCCTCCTGTAACTTCCTACTCCTTTACAGACCTCCACTTAGCAATGTGACATTCCCAGACATGGTTTCAGTCATAACACTCCACTCCAACCTATGCATTTTGGGTGATATTAACATTTGGTTTGACAAGCCCAATATGCCCCACTCAAACAATAATTGCTGGCCTAGACGCACTGAACCTGCATCAGATCATCCACAAACCCACACAACGCTGGACAAATCCTAGATGCCATTTTTGCTAATACCAAACTGGTTACCTTTCAAACTATAACTCCGGTCACATGGTCAAACCACCATTTGCTTGCTTTCCAATATAAAACAACACTAAGCGATGCACCTTACGTGCATCCACCTATTGATCATGGGACAAACCCAATTTGGAACACTTAGAACTACAACTAACATCCAGTACAGATCCAGAAACAATAAATTCTGTTAAACTGAGTGGCTACAGGAAGCTTTAAATATCCTGATACCACTAAAAACCTCACAACTGAACAAAATTAAACAAGCACCTTGAAGGATTACAGAGATAAGACTAAAAATTAGAACAAACTAAAAATAAATTAGAAAGCGGCTCAAAACAAACGCTAATCAGGACAAACTTCGCCTACAGAAAACTAACAGATTATACAAGTCCGCTATCAAAAAATATACTATTCAGACAGAATTGAAAATGCTAAATGTGCAAATAAATTTTATAAAATACTCCAAGAATTTCTTAAATCAAATTGTCTAGAAGGAGCTCAACTCATTATTCAAGATTTCACAGACCAACTGGCAAATCATTACATGATCAAAGCAGACACATTGGTACTCATACCTAAAACAAAGACAAAGCACCAGCGCTGACCCTTTTACAAAACAAAAATCCAAGAATACTGTAACCCAGCCTCTCTGTTCCTTCCAACACATTTCAAACAATGGATTTATGGACCTGGTCAAAGCAAGCAGGCCTGCCGGCATCCCTTCTGACCCGTATCCACCCCAAACCATCAAGACAATTCTTCTAACAACCTCTGCTTCCACTCCAATAAGAAGAATCAGCAACAACTCATTAACTACCAGAATGTTTTCAGAAAAGAACTCAAGTCATACATACACCCATTACTGAAGAAAACCAACTTGGATCCGCTGGGGTTGCGTTCTTATTCTATTAGGGCTACAGCAGCAACCACTGCATTGGCACGTGGAGTCCCACATCTTGATATCTGCCAGGCAGCAACATTCACATCTCTGCACAAGTTTACCAGACATCACTGCCTGGACAGCCAAGTCCAAAGGGACGGCTATTTTGCCCTATTGGTCCTCCAGGACTTTCTCGTCTGAACTTGGTTCCCAGACCCTCCTCCAGGGATGATATTGATGGGGTATCCATTCTAAGGTAAGGAACAATGTACCTATAAGACACGTGTTATTTGTAGATTCCTTACCGCCTCCCCGCTCTGCGAACCGATTTCCAAGGAATAGTGACTCCCTTACAGGGCCATAGCTGTGGCGCACCAGTGGTCCGTGTCTTACATGGCTCTGCATTTCTGGCATGGAAAGTCGTGTCAGAACGAACGTCACCACGCAGGGGGCGGTGTCTAAGTAGACACTGCGACGTCATCCTGCAGACGACTGATGCGGAGTCCACCAACACCACCTACCAACGTGCAGGGGTACTGAATCTACAACTAACATATTTCTCTTACAGATACATGATTACCGAAGGTAAGTAATTTGTTCTTCAGAAAAGTTTCACTTTTGAGTGAGCATTTAAGTGTTGAGTAAAGACTGGGCGTTTTAGATCATTTCAGAAATGTGTTGCTTTTTCTTTGAGGAGGCCAATGTGAAAATTGTCAAACACAAGTCCCCATGAAAGCTTCTCCGAAAATGTAATGTTACAATATTGTATAGTGTTGACTAATGCTGCATCTATTTTTTTGTTAAGCTTTTTGTATCAGAACATACAACACTATAAAACAGTTTTGTCTCCGTTTGACTTAATTGCCCCAGTAAGTACCCCGGACCGAGGCTCCCTTCTGCCTTCACACGTCCGTCAACAGTTGAAAATTCACACTGCTTGTTCACCTTTGAAGCAGCTTTGTAAAATCCAAACATAGTCACTGGGTATCGTGAAGGAAGACTACTACTTTGGCTTCAGAAGGTTAAGGCCAGGAAGGAGATCCTCTCAAGTGATAGTGAGGAGGAGACATCTTCGTCTAGGAGATCTCAAAAAAGAAACCTATCTCCTCAGGCTCATGCCTCAGGTGAGAGACATGAGAAGGCCCCTAAAAAGTCCACTCCAGGGTCTTCAGGGCACAGTGCCTCAATCTCCTTCAGGCAAAGCTAAGGAGAAGAAGGGTCATGCTTCGAAGGTAAAACAAGTGAAGAAAACTACCTTCAAAAAAAGATTACTATCAAAAAGCCATCCTCCACACCTTCTGAGGCGAAAGAGAAAAAATCTACACCGTCGGCGGGAGCGTCGACGAGGAAAATGACATTGCCGACAAACGGTATCGTCGTCGACTAAGCAGGAGGTACAGGCTTTCTAAAGCTTTATCGCAGTCGACACGTTGACGACAGCGGCGACGATGACCATGGCTACATTCACATAGTCGACGGGATCGTCCACAGGACCGTCGACTAGGGGGAAAAATGGCCTGGAAAAGAACAATCGCACCAGAAATTACATCTCCAAGTGGGGTGTCTCCATTAGTTCCTTCTCACCTTCTAGAGGAAGAGGATGAAGAAATGACTACGGACCAATGGGTCCTCAACATTATTCAATTCGGCCACACTCTAGAATTTCTACAGACGCCTCTTTGTACACCACCGGTGCACAGAAAGTCAATCATTTGCATCAAATCCGGAAGAAGATTCGGACAATGCTCCGAAAGGGAGCAATAGAACCGGTGCAGTACTCCCAAAAAGGAAAGGGGTTTTACTCCTGATTTTTTTCTAGTCAAGAAGAACATCCTCCAATGGCGACCTATTCTGGATCTCAGATCCCTAAACACCTATCTCAAAAAGCAGTCTTTCAGGGTGGTTTCTCTTCAGGACATCCTTCTACTATTAAACCCAGGAGATCATATGACCACTTTAGATCTACAGGATGCGTACTTTCACGTCCCATCCATCTTTCACACAGGCAGTACCTTCGGTTTATGGTAGCCGGAGAACATTACCAATTCAAGGTACTGCCATTAGGCCTGAAGTCCGCGCCAAAAGTGTTCACAAAATGCCTGGCTCCAGAGGCGGCTGTTTTAAGGAAACAAAAACCTAAAATATTTCCTTACTTGGGCGACTAGTTAGTCAAGGCACCATCAGAAGCACTAGCCCGAGCGTCAAACAAAGGCTTGCATAGATTTGTTTGCCAAACTCGGTTTGACTCACACAAGAGGGAAAATCATCCCTTCGACCCACAAAACTGATCACTTTTTTGGGAGTAATACTAGATACGGAGAGAACCAAGGCGTTTCCCTCTAAAAAAAGACAGCTGAAGATCGTGTCTCTCTTCCAAGACTCTATAAAAAGAAAGTATCTTTCAGTACGCAGGTACAAGTCATTACTGGGAATAATGTCATCTTGCATTCCCCTCGTGTCTCACTGCAGGTTAAGAATGCGACCTTTGCAAGAACAGCTCGATCTACAATGGGGTCAAGCGGAGGGATCCTTCGAAGACTTAGTCCAAGTAACACCAGGTCATGGTTCAAGCAGCGACATGTTGGACACAATAGGAAAATGTCTCTCGGTCTTTCATACCAGCTCCATTGGTAGTGACTACAGATGCGTCCCTAGAAGCATGGGGAGCATTTCTTCAAGACCTTCAAGTCAGCGGTCGTTGGAAGTTGCACGAGCAGCAACTGCACAAACTTGCTGGAGCTCAGGGCAATCCGCTTCGCATTACAGGCTTTCCTGCCGAGGATAAGGGGTTCCTCGGTGTTGATAAGAACGGACAACACAACAGCGATGCACTACTTAAACAATCAAGGAGAAACAAGATCTCTCTCCTTTCTCAAGAAGCCCAGAGAATATGGGAATGGGCGCTACAGCTGAACATCTCCCAGGGGATCAAAACATCAAGGCGGACACTCTCAGCAGGCTCAAGTAGTCCTGCCACGAGTGGGAGCTGGACCAGGGGATCCTAAATTTTTTTTTTCGAAGATAGGGAAAACCAACAGTAGACCTCTTCGCCACAAGGGAGAACAAGAAATGCTGGTTCTTCGCAAGCTGACTTCCCCAGAGGGGATCTTGGAGGAATGCGTTTTCGATGGCATGGTCCGGGGTATTTGCCTACGTTTTTCCTTCAATTCCTTTCCTGCCGCAAGTGCTTGTGAAGATCAAGAAAGAACCGTGCAGGCTGATCCTGATAGCCCCATGGTGGCCCAGACAACACTGGTTCACAGAACTGCTGCTGCTGTCGGAGGCCTGTACAGTTCGTCTCCAAACAATTCCATCACTTCTGACAATGTCCCATGGACAAGTGCTCCATCCGGACCCGAGATCCTTTCTCCTGAGCACTGTGAATTTCAGCATCTAGATATCTCAGAAGAGTGTAAAAACATCCTGTCAAAAGCTAGAGCGGATAGTACCAACAAAACCTACAGGATGAAGTGGAAAAGGTTTTGTCTCTGGTTTCAGAGAAGTAAAATTCATCCTCTAACTGCAGCACCTAATGAAATGATCCCATACATCTTACTTTTAGCCAAATCGGGATTGGCTCACGCTTCTATTAAGGTGCATTTAGCCGCTATATCCTGCTACAGAAGGTCTGCCTCTGGCCCATCCTTATGGTCGACGAGGATCATCAAACCATTTATGAAGGGATTGCTCAGTTTTTCCTCCAATAAAGCCTCCACCCCCACTTTGGTGTCTAAACATAGTCCTGTCACAATTATTGAAGCAGCCTTTCGAACCTATACACAGGGCAGATATTAAATTCCTATCATGGAAGGTGGCGCTTCTCATCGCTCTAACGTCAGCGAGACGAGTTGGAAAACTAGGCTCTCACAATTCAAGCCCCTTTTTTTGCAATTTAAAGAAGACATGATCTTAGGACTAACCCAAAATGTATTCCTAAAGTTCCAACTGACTCATTTAAATGAACCATTAGTCTTGAAACGCTTCTGTTCGAGGCATATGAGCTGCAGATCCTACATTTAGCAATAGATCGCCACCTGGTGCTGGGCTCGGATGATTGCAGGTTGTTGTCTTCTTGGAAGAAGTCTTTTGTAGTCACGAGATGGGTGACTCCTCCCTTGGACAATACTGCGCATGGTCATCGACTCCATCCTCAGATTGTTTTTTTCCACCACTGGGTTCGGGTGAAAGTTTTCCGCTCCGGCTAGAAAAATATTTTTTCAACTTTTTCGAAGCGAGAAACTTCAAACAAACTTCTTTCGACACCGAATAGACTTTCGACATCACCAGCTACATTCCGGTGCGTCGACGCGGGCCGTTGGGCCCATCGGCACCGTGCGGCCTACGCCTCAATGACAGAACTCCATTTAAGAGATGCCCAGTATGTCGAGCAAAATTCCCCCATAGCGACCATCACGAGGTTTGCAACCTCTGGCTCTCGCCAGAACACGACGAGTCGACCTGCACAGCTTGTGCCTCCTTCCGATCGAAGAAGACCATTCGGGATCGGAGGGCCCGTCGACACGAAATGAGGAGATCAGCACCAGCACCGGAGGCCATCTTTGAAGAGATAATCGTCGGAAGAAGACGTCTCCGAGGACGAATATCCAATCGAAGATATCTCCGAGGACGAGGCTCCACTCGGCGCAGAGGAGAACTCTCCAGATCTCCAGATAATATCGGGGGCAGAGGATTCGGACAATTCGATCCCATCTCGACAACCTGTGAGTACATCTGCCCCTGCACGACAGACATTACCCAAACAGAAGGCAACGGTCAGCACTCCGCCCAATGGGGCCCAGTCGAGACCGACATTTACCCTTTAACGCCCCGACTTCGGGCCCGGCTCCGAGGAAAGAGAATACGCCTTCCGGTGCCTCGTCACGGAAGAAACACCATGTGCCAGTTACACCTCCTCCATTTGCACCAAAAGATCCTTCGACACCGAAGGACTCGTCGGCACCGAAGAAAAAACACCCTTCGGCGCCCAAAGAGAAGGACACTTCGGCACCCATACCATCGGTGCCGAAGCCAAAACATGTACCAAACCCGAAAGCTTCGACTCCGAAACCTTCTGGTTCAAAAAACAAAGAGGGGAAGCCAGTTTCTGGCGCCACAAGCCCAGCAAAACCTGTCTCCAAGCCGTAACCTCTAATATCGGTACCGAAGACCCCAGATAAGGCTAAAAAACCTTCGGCACCGAAAACCTTGCCAAAAGACTCAGCTACTCCTCCTAAGGCAAAAAGCACTAAACAACCTCTATCGGCTCCGAAAAAATCGACGCCGAAGATTATAGAAGAGGAAGAACAGTTCAGACCAGATCCTAGACAGAAAATGGTCCATATTAATCCAAAAACTGGACATGTGGAAGCAATCCCTTATAAGAAGAGACCAGCAGACACACCATATAAAAACAGAATTTACTGTTTGTATCCTCTGCATAAAGTATAGGACTGCAAAATGTGTAGAACCTTTTCAACCAAACGCCTAAAAGACAGGGTAGGTTGCTTTTTTGGTTACAGAGACTTAAAAATAAATCTGATGTAGTCGATGAGGAAAGTATTACCTCTCAAACCTCTCGGCAAAAACATGAAAGGAGAGAGAGGTCACAGGAATCTCCTGAAGGCCATAAGAAAGCTTGCATAAAGTCTCACCATGAAGGTGCAAGCTTCTCACAAAAAAGGAAACCGTTCATTTCCTACTGAGGAAAAATCCCATCCGGCCTCAAAACATGAAAAACCTCTTCAGAGCCTTCTATAATGAAGATTCAGATCACTAAAAAACCCTTGTCGTCGACTGCACAGTCTTAGATATCAGAGTTGATGCGAAAGCCCCCATCAGAGCGTATTTCTCCTTCATCGTTGTCACCGTTCTCATCGTCGAAAAAAAAAAACACTATTGCAGAAGATTAACTGTCAACCGACGCTCCACCTTACCTTACCGCCGGTGAAGGTACCTTCATCACAGATTAGCCCCTCATTACCGACAACCTATTAGTCTACGACAACATCCTAGTCGATGGCCGTGAGTGTATCATCTGCATTGAAGGAGGCTACTTCGCCATTAATTCCCATCGTCTTTGATACTGACAACAATGCCTACTTCACCTGGCTTAAAACGCCCTTCAGTGTTGCAACTTACCCCTCTTTATGTTTCATTGGCAATCCCGTCAACAAGGCGTTTTCTTCAGAACCCTTCTGTGGTTTCACCTTTACCCCCTACAACTTTCTTGAGTCAGGTGATGGTCTGTTGGACCCACACATAGTCCTTCGCAACTTAATGTGAAATATCAAGAGGATAAGTATGAATAGGAGGACTATTATCTACAGGAGTTTCATCACAGCATGCTAAAACCTTACAGTATATGGAACCCTGGTTCGCATTGCTGTAGCATTGGTTCAGGCTTTGCAAGCCATGTTACAGGATTATTGCACTCATTTCCCTTCATATGTGGGTGCGTGTCCACCTCTGCCAGCTTCTCCACCACTCATGCCTCCTCGTACACCTAGAATGTTGCCGGGAACAGATATTATTCCTCCGCGGAAGGATGTATCCTCTGGTGACGTAGAGGACGATGAAATTTGGAGTGCTAGACAGCTGGTAGTGATTGGTAAGAATACATCATTTACACACCTGCTTCTCCAACTCTTCAAACAGCGAATTCTCTGTCTGAGGACATATGTGGTTTCCACGAATGACTTGAAAGAGCTGCCTTGGTTTCAGCTGCCCATGAGTCAAGCAGTCTGACATCTTTCTTTAATTTTAAAGAACCGTCACAAAAAGCTGTAAGGGCAATACCTTTAACTAACCATATTTGGGAGGAAGGAGTTTGTCACAGTACCACCTCCTCATCCACCACAAATATCTCTGCCATCTCATCTTTGGTTATTCAGAAAGGAACCATTGAGAGAGTTCCTCACTCAAAGAGGAATGGGCTTCTACTCCTGCTTTTTTCTGGTAAAGAAAGTCTGGAGAATGGCATCCCATTCTGGACCCCGGAAAGCTCAACAAATACCTACAGAAGAAATCCTTCCACGTAGTAACTCTCCAGGAGATAGTACAGTTGCTGAACCATTCAGATTTTCTTGCCAGCATCAATCTACAGGATGCATATTTCCATATTCCTATCCATCGCAAACACCATAGGTTTCTCTGTTTCAGTGTGGCATGCGCTCCCTATCAATTCAGAGTCCTCCCCTTCGGTCTCCGCTCAGCTCCTCTACTATTCACCAAATGTCTTGCTCCTGTGACAGCACACCTAAGATACTGGGTCTACAGATCTTCCCGTCTCTCAAAGACTGGTTGGTGAAAGCATGTTCTCTTCACCAGACTTCGGAATCCATATCAATCTGCCTACAATTAATCCGCTCTCTGGGGCTTTTCAGTCCATTACCAAAAATCTGTTCTCACACCCACTCAATGGATAACTTTTCTTGCAGCAACCTAAGATACCCTCCAAAACAAGGCATTGTTGCCGAAGAAAGTCAAAACACCATGAAGTCGCTCGCTGACAAACTATCCAGCAAAGAGTTTGCTTCTGTTTGTCTCCTCAACTCCTCTGCATGATGTCCTCAGCCATTCTCACGATACACCACACGTCTCAGAATGAGGCCCTTCAAAGAAAAGTCGAATAACCAATGACTTCAAGTGACTGGATCAGTTGACATTATTCAGATCACTCAGACCATGAAAAAAGCACTTCTTTGGTGGCAATCTCTGCGGATCAGACCTTTCTCTCTCCACTTCTAAATTAGTTCTGACCGTGGATACCTCACTAGAAGGCTTGGAAGCTCGCCTTCAGGAACTCCGTGAGCAGCAAATGGACTGTCTTTCTCCAAGATGCACATCAACTTCCTGCAAGTGAGGGCAATTTTCCTATCTCTTCAATTGTTTCTTCCACAGATACAAGCATCCTCCATCCCCATTCGAATGGACAACACCACCTGCATTCACTACTTCAACAATCTGGGAGGGACAAGGTCTCTGACTTTTTCCTTGGAAGCTCAGAAAATCTGGAAATGGGCATTACTACACTGCATCTCATCAAGGTGAACCATCTTCCGGGCGTCGAGAACAATCTAACAGACACCTTGAGCAGAATCGGTCAGACATGTCAGAAGTGGGAACTCGATCAACTAATTCTCAACTCCATATTCCCGAAACGGGGAACACCCAACTTAGACCACTTCGCATCTCAAGAGAACCAGAAATGCTGGTTCTTCGCCAGCTGGGAACTTCAGAGAGTCATGGGGGAATGCGTTTTCCATACGATGCTCAGGAATCTTTGCTTATGCTTTTGTCCCATGCCCTCTCATTTCCAGGGTTCTCATGAAGATGAAAAGTGAACCGTGCCAGCTGATCTCAAAGCTCTGTTTTGGCCCTGCCAAGACTGGTTCACAGAGCGCCTTATCGCCTTCCAGTGACCACAACCCTATTGACTATGAACAAAGGACAAATCCTGCACCCGCATCCAGCTTCTCTTCAGTTGCATGCTTGGCACCTGAATTCATTGAGTTCAAGGATCTAGACATCCCTCAGGATTTTCGGGGTGTTTTGTCCAGAGCTAAAGCTGAGTCCACCAACAAAACCTATAGATTGAAATGGAAACATTTTTGTTCTTGGCGCCTTCAAAGCGTAAACCACCCTCTTTTCCTCTTCGGAACAAATTTTGCCTCATCTTTCACTGGCAAAATCGGGATTGGTGTACGCATCTGTGAGGGCCCACCTCGCTGCCATCTCTCAGTACAGGCTTACTTCCAATTCTTCATCCCTTTTGTTCTTCTTGTATTATCAAACAATTCATGAAGGGATTGTTCCGGACTTTTCCTCCCATTCGGCGGCCTCCATCAGAATGAGGTCCCAACATAGTCCTTTCTCAACTGATGACATCACCGTTCGATCCAATTCACAAAATAGAGCTCAAACTTCTTAAAGTGGCATTACTTCTCGCTCTTCACCTCTGCCAGAAGGGTAAGTGAAATTCAAGCTTTCACTATAAAAGAACCCTACCTTCGATTCACTGATGGCTATGTTTTATTAACTAATCCTAAATGTATTCTGAAAGTTCCAATCCAGTTTCATCTTAATGAGCATATTGTCCTTTCCCAATCCATCATCACTAGCGGAGAGATCTCTTCATACTTTAGATGTCAAAAGATGTCTTAAGTTTTATTTGCAATGGACTAAGCAAATGCGAGAAACTTATCAGTTGCTGGTCTCATATGGGCCTCAAAAACTGGGTGCTTTAGACACAGAACTATTGCATGATGGATTGTTATAACTATTAAACTCTGTCATACTAAAGCTTGTAAACTGCTCACGACCACAGCTAAAGCACATTCCACAAGGGTAATACCCTCTCCTGCTACCCAGTTTGCTGGCGTCCTGCTAAACCAGATTTGCCATGCTGGAACATGGAAGAACACACATACTTTCACTCAGCATTGTTTCTTGGATCTGCCAACTTGCAGTGACGCAGCTGAAGATAGGCGGTCTTACGTCATCTGTGGTGCGATCTCTCTCCTTTCATTGATCAGATTCCAGAGAGTGCCAAGACGGAAGCGAAAAAGATTCTAGAAGAAGGGGAAAGATCTTCCTTGGAAATTATAGATTGTGCACTGGACATTGCTACGACAGCTTTACGTGCCTTAGCGGGCTCAGCGGTCCTGAGATGTCGGGGTTGGCTGAGATGTACCTGGTTTATCCCGGAAGTGCAGAACAAGATTCTGGATCTGTCTTATGACGGAGACATGCTGTTTGGCAAGCATATAGGTGATGCTTTGCAGGACATTAAGAAGGGCACCGAAACGGCTAAATCCTTGGGCATGCTCCAATACCGAAAAGTGCCTTTCCGTGGAGCAAGAGGCAAAGGATTTTCTACATACAGGGGAGGCTATCAACCACGATATTCCTCCTATTCGCAATCCTCTCAATCATATAAGCCTCAGTACTCTCAGCAGCAAATTCAATCTGCGTCTTTCTCTCGCCAATCTTCCCGAGGTAGACAAGGGCGTCAGGGGATAGACACCTCTAAACGCCAATTGCGGCTTCCTGGCTCTGCCTACTGATCCTTCACCTCTTGTTTCAAAGGTAGGGGGAAGGATTATGAATGTTCTCTGTTGCTGGAAGATCATAACAGATCAGTGGGTCCTACAGATCGTTCATTTTGGCCATACATTAGAATTCCAAAATTTACCACCTCCAAGAGCCCCTCGCGCCACAGAATCAAAACATCTGCACCTTCTCCGTCTCGAAGTCTCACATCTGCTCACCAAGGGAGCGATAGAACCAGTGCCACTCACAAAAAGGAAAAGGGTTCTATTCCAGATTTTTCCTCATTCAGAAGACTGAAGAAAAATGGTGCCCTATCTTAGACCTGAGGGAGATCAACACCTACCTCGTAAAACTCTCCTTTCGAATGGTCCCTCTTCAGGATGTCTTGCGTCTTCTAAATCCGGGGGATTAGATTACATGGCGACTCTGGATCTCCAGGACACATTTCCACATTCCGATCCACCCAGCTCACAGAAAATTTTTCCGCTTCACATTAGCCAAGAGCCACTTTCAGTTCAAGGTCCTGCCCTTCGGGCTCAGATCTGCTCTGCGGATTTTCACAAAAGTATTGGCCCCAGTAGCGGCGTTCTTAAAGAAACAATCGCTAGAAGTTTTCCCTTACCTAAATGATTGGTTGATCAAGGCTCCGTCTTCTCAGGCAGCGTCAATGGCAGTCTTTTCAAAGGCCTGGGTCTATGTCTCAACAGGGACAAGTCAGTCATTGTTCGATCCAGGAGGGTCAAGTTCCAGGTCTCCATTCTGGATACATGGTTTTGCAAACCTTTCCCTTCGGAAGAGAGGCAGAAGAAACTAATCTCCTCAGCAATCCAATTACAGGGGAGAAAGATCCCTATCAGTTTGTCTCTACAAATCTTTTCTAGGATTGATATCATCTTGCATACCATTAGTTCCGCATTGCAGATTAAGAATGCGCCCCTTGCAAGAACAACTAGATAGGCAATGGCGCCAGGTGGAAGGTTCTTTCGAGGACAAAATAAAGGTCACTCCTCCCATAAGAAGAGGAGCAGGTTGGTGGGCTGTCGAGAAAAATATCTCAAGAGGTCTTTCTTTCAGAATGATTCCATCCCCTCTGGTTCTAACCACAGACGCCTCAATGGAAGGCAGAAGAGCGTTGTCTTCATATAAATCTCTTGGAACTCCGAGCGATTGCCTAGCCTTGCAGGCTTTCAAGCCGAGGATTCAAAATAAAACTGTGCTGGTCAGGACAGACAACACAACGGCCATGCATTACATAAACAAGCAGGGAGGTACAAGATCCCTTCTCCTCTCAAAAGAAGCCCAAGAGATATGAGAATGGGCGATTCTCCAAAAGGTAGTACTCTCAGCGGAGCACCTACCAGGCACTCAACACAACAGCAGACACCCTAAGTCGTCTAATCTGCCTATCACGAGTGGTAATTAGATCAAGACACTCTGGAGGAAGTGTTTCAACGTTGGGGAACTCCAACAATAGACTTATTCTCGACTCCAGAAAACAGGAAATGCCAATTCTATGCAAGCAGGCATTACCATTGAGGATTGCGGGGGAATGCTCTTTCGATGTCCTGGTGAGGCGCATTTTGTTACGCCTTTCCTCCAATTCCCCTAATTCTACGGCTTTTCAGGAAGATAAAGATGGAACCTTGCAGAATGATCTTGATAGCACTGGCGTGGCCTCGCCAATTCTAGTTCACGGAACTCCTCCTACTGTCCCAGGATCATCCATATCACCTTTGTCTCATCCCATCTCTGTTGACAATATCCCAGGGACAGGTGGTACATCCAGATCCGAGCTCTCTCCATTTGAAAGCCTGGCTCCTGAGCACAGAGAATTCCACACTCTAGATATTCCTCAGGAATGTGCAGAGATTTTATCTCAAGCTTGTGCACCAAGTACGAATAAGACTTACTGTGCTAAATGGAAGCGTTTCTGTCTGTGGTGTCATAGGGACTGCATCCATCCATTTTCTTAAGCTCCTCATCAGATACTACCTTACATTCTATCACTGGCTAAATCAGGCCTTTCTCACTCTTCCATCAAAGTTCACCTGGCGGCTAATTCAAGGTACAGAGGTCAACTGCGGGTCCATCTCGTTGGTCGGCAAGAGTTATCAAACAATTCCTGAAAGGTCTTTTCAGGGTTTTTCCACCAGTGCGGCCGCCACCTCCGACCTGGAATCTTAATCTGGTTCTGGCTCATCTGATACCTTCGTTCGAGCCAATTCACAGAGCGGGTTTGAAATTCTTATCTTGGAAATTAGCTCTCCTGCTGGCTCTTACCTCAGCTAGGAGAGTAGGAGAATTGCAAGCTCTCTCCATCCTAGAACCTTTTCTACAGTTCAGGAAGGATTCTATGTTTTTAAGGACCAATCCATAATGTATCCCGAAGGTCCCTTCGGATTTCCATTTGAATGAACCAGTGGTTCTGAAATCATTTTTTCCTCGTCCTACAACACCAGCAGAGCGTTCTCTTCATTCCTTGATGTCCAGAGATGTCTCAAATTTTATCTTGAAAGGACGAAGGATTTTAGAAAATCAACTTTTTGTGGCTTTTAGTGCACCTCGGAAAGAACTTCCTCTCTCAAAGCAAGGGATTTCACACTGGATTACAAGCGCAATTGATTACTGCCACAAGACGGCAGGAAAGCCACCGGAGAGACAGGTTCGAGCTCACTCCACAAGATCTGTCTCTTCTTCAGCAGCTCTCTTCGCTGGAGTCCCTATAAAATACATATGCAGGGCGGCCAGATGGAGCAGCGCCCATACCTCCACAAAGCATTACTGCCTGAACTCTTTCATAAGTGGCGAAGCAGCAGTAGGTCAAGCTGTACTGAGGAATCTTTTCCAATGAGAGATGAGCTTTCCCTTCTATCCCTCCTTCCTATGATTGCACATTTTGTATCGCATACGTTTTCTACATGTACTGTTACTAGGTATAGATGCTTATATGAGTATATTTATGCTTAAATGTTGGAATACACTTGTAACAAAATGTGCATGGGTTTTTTACTGCTAGCTACTCTGAATCAAAGCATGGGAATCTATGAAAGTTTCAATACTGGGGCAAGAAAACATGAATTCAGCAGCCCACATGCCTCAAACTTATCTGTGCATAGATCGCCGCCTAGTGTTGGGTCCGGATGATTGCACATTGTTGTCCTGGAAGAGTCTTTGAAGTATCACGAGATGGGTGGCTCCTCCCCTGGACTACAGTGAGCATGGGCATCCTCTCCATCCTCAGATTGTTTTTTTCTGCCATTGGGTTCGGATGTACTTTTGTAACTCTGAGTTCGGAATCAATTTAAAGTTTCTAAAGGCCAAAAGGCCTTCAGGGTCGTCGGTGTTGTTGTTCGATCGGTGCCGACAACTTTATTCCTGTTTTCTACTCAGGACGTCGAATCTGGTCTCGTGGCCTTTTCGACACAAAGGGACCGATCGATGGAACGAAGTCCATTCAAAAGATGCCTCAACTATAACTCGAAATATCCACACATAGATAAACACCCGGTGTGTAACAAGTGTTTATCTCCAGAACACAATGAAGCCGACTGCTTAGCTTGTGCACAATTTCGATCGGAAAAGACACTTCGGATTCGACGAGCAGCGAGGCAGACGATGCAGAAGTCCGCGCCAGAGCCGGAAAATATCTTTGAAGACGACGAAGAGGTCGTCGAAGCTGAAGACTCAGATCAGCAGTCGGAACAGGGGTCAGAACATGACTCCAACTACTAAATCGACGACTAAGAAGGGGGGTAGGAGACGACGATCCAGGCATCGGAGCCTTCTAGGACGACTCTGGCGAGGACACTGGGCCAACCGTGAGTACAGAGCCCAATACATTTACTGATACGCTTCCAGAGGCTCAGGTTGAGGCATTGCCGGAAGGCCTTGGCCAAAATCGTAACATCGATTCTATAGCCCCGCAATTCAGCCCGGCTAAGAATATAAGACTAAAGCCATTGGTGCAACATTACCAACGCTTGGTAAAATCGAAACCGAAAGTGATGGAACCAAAACAGAAACCGAAACTGATAGACTTTACAGTCTTCAGGCCGAGAGGTGTGAATCCATCCGAGCCGACCAAAAAGAAAAAGGTCGTCGACCCGGCTGGGTCGCATACAAGGGTTGTCGAGCCGAGAGCCAGTACACCCATGTCCACGGTTAAGCTAAAGGCCGTCGAACCGACAAGATCGATGTCGACACCAAGCAACACAAACAAGGGACTCGAACGAAGACTGTTGTCGAACCGAAACAGAGTCGACAAACCAAGGCCGGTGCACACAAAGGCACTGGAGCCGAAGGCAAGGATCGGACCGAAGGGGTCCGTCGAGCCGAGGCAGCAAAACATCGCTCCGAAGCAGCAAGCTCCGAAGACGACACACGGCCAAAAAGCGGTTATCTAACAAACGAGAACAGTCGGATCAATAACAATTACGGCTCCGACGAAGTTCATACAGACTAAAAAGACTTTTGAAACACAGAAGTCTCTCGGACCAATAAAATTCGGACTTCCTACACACGTGAAGCCAAGAGCGGTCGAACCAAAAACCGGAATCGAACCAACACAAACAAAAAAAGGCGATATGAGGGGAAAGAGCTAAAGCACCTGAAGAGCAGGAGCCCTCAACAGATGAACAGTCAAAACTGTAGAGACACTTCTACATCTCCAATTCTCTTTGAGCCTATCAGACCATATATGCAAGAGACTTTTACATGTTCTCCCACAAGCACAGATGAGTATGGAGACTATGAGGATAATGAACAGTACAATTATCCGGTCGACAATGACCAGGACAACCAAAATCAACCATGGTCTGACCCTGTAGATCCTGGAGACTCTCAGCCAATTCCAGACAATACTGCATACCCTGTTGAGACTTCGCCTACAATCAATCAATCAGTGACACTTATAAAGCGCGCTACATACCCGTAGGGTCTCAAGGCGTTGGGGGGGGGGGGGGTGCCGCTACTGCTCAAACAGCCAGGTCTTCAGCTTCTTCCTGAAGGAGAGGTGGTCTTGGGTCAGGCGCAGTTCGGTCGGGAGGGAGTTCCAGGTCTTGGCGGCCAGGTAGGAGAAGGACCTTCCTCCGGTAGTCGCTCTTCGGATGCGGGGGACGGCGGCGAGGGCGTGGTTGGCTGATCGGAGGTGGCGTTTGGGAGCGTAGAAGTTGATCCGGCTGTTGTGGTAGCTCGGGCCTTGGTCGTGTAGGGCTTTGTGTGCGTGGGTGAGGAGGCGGAAGGTGATTCTTTTGTTGACGGGGAGCCAGTGAAGGTCACTCAGATGTCCGGTGATGTGGCTGGTTCGTGGGATGTCGAGGATGAGTCTGGCTGAGGCGTTCTGGATCCGCTGGAGTCTCTTCTGGGTCTTGGCGGTGGTACCGGCGTAGAGGGCGTTGCCGTAGTCCAGTCGGCTGGTGACGAGGGCCTGGGTGACGGTCTTCCTGGTCTCGGTGGGGATCCACCAGAAGATCTTCCGTAGCATGCGTAGGATGTTGAAGCACGCCGAGGAGACGGCGTTGACTTGCCTGGTCATGGAGAGGGAGGAGTCCAGGATGAAGCCCAGGTTGCGTGCATAGTCTGTCGGTTTGGGTGCGGTGCCCAGGGCGGGAGGCCACCAGGAGTCGTCCCAGGCGGAGGGTGAAGAGCCCAGGATGAGGACCTCCGTCTTGTCAGAGTTCAGTTTCAGGCGGCTGGTCGTCATCCACTCGGCTACCTCTTTCATCCCTTCGTGCAGGTTGGCTCTGGCGGAGGCGGGGTCGTTGGTCAGGGAGAGGATCAGCTGGGTGTCGTCGGCGTAGGAGATTATGCTGAGGTTGTGTTTGCGTACAATGGCCGCGAGGGGGCTCATGTAGACGTTGAAGAGGGTGGGGCTCAGCGATGAACCTTGAGGGACGCCGCAGATGGCTTCGGAGGCCTCTGACTTGTACGGTGGTAGGCGGACTCTCTGTGTTCTTCCGTCGAGGAAGGAGATGATCCATTCCAGCGCCTTGTCCTGGATTCCGATGTTGCTGAGGCGCTGTACTAGGGTGCGGTGGCAGACCGTGTCGAATGCCGCGGAGAGGTCTAGGAGGATGAGGGCCGCTACAGAGGACACAGCTGCTTTCAATGCATTGATAGAAAGAGCAGCATACAATCACCACATGGAGATGCATGCAGACCCCATTGACGAAGACTTCCTCTTTGACACTTTCTACACTTCTGAAAAAACAGTCAAAACATTGCCAATGTTAAAAGGGGTGCTTAAACACGCAGGGGACATATTTAAGGAAACAACCAGGGCACGGGAAATAGAGAGAAAATATAGGCCAGCACCAGTGGACCCTACATACATTAAGGGACAGCTGCCTTCAGGCTCTTTGGTAGTATCCAATGCACGTAAACGTGCTAATTCTCAAACTTCTGGCGAGGCTCCACCTCCAGACAAGGAGTCTAAGATTCTGTAGGCTTCAGGCAAAAGGGTACCTGCTCAAGCAGCTAACATATGGAGAATTTCAAACACACAAGCCCTGTTGGAGAAGTGTGGCTCAATGATTAGAGCGGCAGACCCTGATGCAGAGGTCTAGCCCGGGACCAGGGTTCAATTCCCCGCCTCGGCGGATCTTGGGCTCAAAATTCCACGGACCTGATAATTCTTGCCTCGGTGCCTATTCCAATCATGGAGTCCCACTCTGCAACTCTAGGCAATAGCTTGCTTAATCTCCACAACGGCCCCCACCACGCTAAGGATGTCTGGCCTCTTGGGGGTGCCCAGGAGTGGACGCCTCACAGGGAAAGCCAGGATGGGTTCCACAGCAGTATTCGTATAAGCGCATTGAGACCCTTGCGGGTGAGTAGTGCGCTATACAAGTATCAATTTAAATTTACTGTTAGCCAGGTATGACAGGGCACACTATGACACACTAGAGCAACTTCTACAGCATCTACCTGACCTTTATAAGAAACAGGCAGAGTTCCTAATACAAGAGGGAAAGCTAATATCCAACGCCTCCATCAAATGTGCCTTGGATGCGGCAGACACAGCAGCCAGGGCTATCAATACCAGTGTCATGCTCAGAAGACATGCGTGGCTCCGCATCTCTGGGTTTAAGAATGAGGTTCAGAGCACTTTTCTCAATCAACCTGTAAACCCAGATTATTTATTTGGTCCTTATGTGGACACAATATTAGACGAGATGAAGAAGGATACTGAGACAGCCAAGTCTATGGGAGCCTTGCAGTCACAACAATACAGAGGTGGCTCCTTTTGTCGCTCCGGCAACAGAGGAGCTGGAAGAGGAGGCTCAACACAGCAAACTCATACAACAAACGCAACACGCAAAACGCCTACAACAAAAACAGTAGAGGTGTATACCGTGGCAATAACACCCAGGTTAGAGGACGAGGGAATAACACCACCAGATCCTCTACCACACCAAACAGTGACTTCTTGTCACTACCCCCAGACCATGTAACACCGGTCGGGGGAAGATTACAGCAGTTCCTGCCAGTCTGGGAAAACATAACTACAGACAGGTGGGTGAGGCAAATTATGGCTATTGCCTAGAATTAACCTCCACACCACCCAACATACCTCCAAGACACCGTCCTATATCTGCAGAACATCTACACTTATTGCAGCAAGAAGTCATCAGCATACTACAAAAAGGGGACATAGAACTAGTACCCTTAGAACACCAGGGTACAGGGGTGTACTCTCTGTACTTCCTAATCCCCAAAAAGGACGGGTCTCTCAGACCAATTTTGGACCTCAGGCCCCTAAACCAATACATCTTATCAGAGCATTTCCACATGCTCACTCTACAGCAGGTATTACCACTGTTGCGTCAAGGAGACTCCCTCGCAATACTAGACCTCAAAGACTCATATTTCCATATACCGATACACCCGGCACACAGGAAATATCTCCGGTTTACAATACAAAATCAGCACTACCAATTCAAAGTCCTTCCTTTTGGGGGTGACAACAGCCCCAAGGGTGTTCACCAAGTGCCTATCTGAGAAAACCGCATATTCATGTCTATCAATATCTGGACGACTGGCTAATACAAGCACAGTCAGCCCAGCAATGTGCCAGCCACATGTCACGCACTATTCGCCTCCTGCACAGTTTAGGTTTCTCGCTGAACTACAAAAAGTCCCATCTTCAGCCTGGCCATGTACAGCAGTACCTGGGAGCCACAATAGACACTCTGGCAGCAAAAGCACAGCCAAATTCTGCCAGAATAAACAGCATTAAGACGCTGATCCAAAAGTTCAGACCCAACACTCGCTCCCAGCCAGAGTGTTTATGCAACTGAAAGGCATGATGGCCTCATGCATTTTCATAGTACCTCACGCGAGACTTCACATGCGTCTGCTGCAGGAGTTCCTAGCTCGGCAGTGGAACCAGGCTCAAGGACAATTGAACGACCTAGTGTTGGTGACCAGTCGTGCATACAACTCTCTGCACTGGTGGAATCCACAAAACCTTTGCAAGGGACGACTGTTCCAAGAGCCTGTACCACAAATAGTGTTGACGACGGACGCATCCCTGATAGGGTGGGGAGCCCATGTCCTCCGCCACACAGTGCAGGGCTTATGGACCACGCAACAAAAGAAAATGCACATCAACCTACTGGAGCTGATGGCAATTTTTATGGCAATGAAAGCGTTCAAAGTACATCTGTGCAACAAGACCATGTTGATCTGGACGGACAACATGACTGCAATGTACTACCTACAGAAGCAGGGAGGAACACACTCTCCACAGCTGTCACATCTAGCTCAGAGGGTGTGGAAGTGGGCCATTCAGAGAAACATTTTTTTCATAGCGGAACACCTCCCAGGCAAGGACCATCAAATAGCGGATCTGCTCAGCAGACACAGCCAACAGGTGCACGAGTGGGAGATTCATCCCACAGTGCTACAACCATACTTCCAACAGTGGGGACAACCAGGGATAGACCTGTTCGCCACAAAAGAAAACGCAAAATGCCAGTACTTCGCCGCAAGGTTCCCACACCCGCAGTCTCAGGGCACTGCGATATGGATAAACTGGTCAGGCAAATTTGCCTACGCTTTTCCACCAGCACCGTTGATACCAATAGTGGCACGCAAACTGCGCCAGCATTCAATGACGCTAATCCTGGTTGCTCCAACATGGGCGAGGCAACCGTGGTACACCACGTTCCTAGAACTTTCCGTGGTGCCTCATCAAAGACTACAACTAACACCCAGTCTCTTAACGCAGAGCCATGGAGACATTCAGCACCCAGATCCGCAGCAGCTGAACCTTGCAATCTGGCTCCTGAAGTCCTAGAGTTTGGCTACCTAAACTTCCCTCCTGACTGCATGAACATTATCAAGGAGGCAAGGAAACCTACAACAAGCGCATGCTATGCGGCAAAGTGGAAACGTTTTTTTTCATTTATTGTAACAACAACGACATAACCCCACTAGATACTTCAACGCAAAATATAATTTGCTATCTTTTGCACCTACATCGTTGCAATCTGGCTTATTCATCTATAAGAATACACTTAGCTGCCATTGCAGCTTATCTTCAGAACAGGCAGCATCTTTCGCTGTTTAGAGTGCCTGCAATTAAAGCATTCATGGAGGGACTCAAACGAATTATCCCCCCAAAACACCCACCTTCACCTGTCTGGAACCTAAACATTGTTTTAACCAGACTAATGGGACCACCATTTGAACCGTTGCATTCATGTGAATTACAGTTTCTAACATGGAAAGTGGCTTTTCTCGTAACGATTACTTCGCTTAGAAGAGCTGCAAGCCCTAACTATTCAAGAGCCATTCATTCAAATTCACGCAAATAGGGTCGTGCTTAGAACAAACCCTAAGTTTATGCCCAAAGTGGTATCCCACTTCCACATCAATCAAACAATTGAACTGCCAGTGTTCTTCCTAAACCCACAGTCAGTACCTGAAAGGGCTCTACACACACTAGATGTTAAGAGGGCTCTCCTATATTACATAGACAGGACAAAAGATTTCAGGAAAACAAACAGTTCTTTGTTGCCTTTTCACCACAGCACAAAGGCAACCCTATTTCCAAAAATTATTTAGCTAGAGGATAGTTAAGTGCATCCAAATGTTACATTAAAGCTAAACGCTCTTTAACAGTTCCCACAAGAGCGCATTCCACACGCAAAATGGAGGCATCCATGGCTTTCCTAGGAAACATTCCTCTAGAGGAGATATGTAGAGCAGCCACATGGTCTACCATACATACATACATTTACCAAACACTACTGCGTAGATGTACACTCCAAGCAGCTGTAGGACAGGCTGTTCTCAAAACTCTTTTTTAGACTGCTGCAGCTGGCACGGGCAACCACCACTAGGGGAGAGACTGCTATACATTCTATGCACAGATATGAATTCCGCAGCCCACATGCCTCGAACGGAATATGCTACTTACCAGTATGCATCTGTTCTTGGCATGTAGGGCTGCTGACATTCATATCGCCCACCCTCCGCCCCGGTGCCTGTCGCAGCTGTAGCATTCACTATTACTTTTTAGCATGGACATCACTTACTGTATCATACTCCATCTCTGCCACAATGGCGAAAAACAATCTGAGGATGGAGAGGATTCCCATGCGCACTGTAGTTCAGGAGAGGAGCCACCTATCTCGTGATACTTCAAAGACTCTTCCAGGACAACAATGTGCAATCATCCGGACCCAACACTAGGTGGCGATCTATGCACAGATATGAATGTCAGCAGCCCTACATGCCAAGAACAGATGCATACTGGTAAGTAGCATATTCCTACTTGCCTGTAACTCTGGTTTCCCAGTATTGGTAACTTTCATAGATTCCCATGCGCCCACCCTCCTCCCTGGGGAAAGCTCAGCCTTCAGCAGAAGTGGTTACTGTTACACAACGGCTGCAAAAATCTGAGGCTCTCTCCTGAGGGTTCTATGGGGTGAGGCTGATCTGATTGGTGGTTGCAGACTTTTGGTCCTTTTTACACAAAGAGGTAGATACTCTACAAAAAGAGATGAGGTCTAGGCCTTACTTTCTCTTTTGTACATACTGCTATGGTATTTTCTATTTACAGAGGCTCCCAGGCTGACGACGGGGGAATGATACAAAGCATGGGAATCTATGAAAGTTACCAATACTGGGGAACCAAAGTTACAGGTAAGTAACTTGTTTTCTTAGAGGCCGTCCCTGGTCACAGTGCCCTTGGTACCCATGGTACCTTTAACCAGGGACTTGCATGTAGCCAGAGAATTGCCAATTGGGTTTTACAACAGTACAGTTTAGGTAAAGAACATAGGCCCTGGGTACCTGATTGGCAGGAGCCCAAGGCACACTCAAAGTATATCCACATTAGGCATAAAGTGGGGGCAACTGTTTCCTCACTATGCAATTGACAAAGGTTGTAGGGTTGTCCTGGGCAACACCGAGTTCAGACTTTGGCATCTATGGTGCTTGGGAGAATTGGATCATATCCCCTTTATGAAGAGGAATTTCTTTCACTTCATCAATAAACATGTTCTATACATTTTATTCAAAAACCAGAAGGTATGGTGCAGTTCATTATTGCTTTTGTCCTAATGGTATACCGTGTCAATTGCTGAAACAGTCAAATGTTACTGATAAGGTGTGTTCCAATTAAGGCTCCCCAGTTTCCTTACTGAGTTTTTACGGATAAATGCAGACAAACCATTAATTTTCTTGTCTGTTTATTTTTAAATGTGGATAAAAATGGTATTTGGGTGCTTTTTGAGTGATTCTAATTACAATTTGCCATGACTGCCAGGCCAATACCTGTGTGGATTGATAAGTAAGGGGGTTAAAAAAGAGAGGAATTTTAGCAAAGAGCCTAAACAGCTGTAGATCTGCACAAGGCTAATAATGAAATGTGCATATTTTCATATAAGTGCATTGATATGTCTTTTTCAGGTGTTTATATCACTGAAACCTGGCAGGCATTCAAGCATGACTGCAGATTTATTGGTTAAATAAATGTGGAAATCTACTAGTTTCATCTTTATTTTTTTCACAAAACCCATAATAAATATGGATAAATACAGATGGAAATGTCAACAAAAAAATACCCTAAAACCGGGAGCCCTTGTTATAATATCCTTCTTTTATATAAATCATAAAAACCTGGAAGAGAGAAAATTTGTTGCACATTCAAGATGGTAGGTTTCTTGTTGAATCATAAGGCTAATGTCTTGGGGGAACTTTGGTTGTCCAGTCTCTTGCTTTTAGACAACTGAGTTAAGCTTCGTTAAGCCTAACCAAATCCTTATTATACAATGACTTTCTGTCACAGGATGGGACTTCATAGCACTATAAATAGAAAATTCAGTATTCCATACTGCGCCAACTAGGATACAATTCTGTGCCTATCTGGTCTCGCACACAAACATCTACAGTGATCACATTAACCAACTGAGATGTCACTTTTGACACAATAAGATTCCTTTTTTTGTGGTAGCTTTATATAGTGCAAATTTGACCCGAGATGTTGCAGCGCTTTACATGAGCATACATTACATTACACAAGGTCACGTTTGTTTGTAGGCACAGGAGATAAAATGATTTGCCCAGAAAAACAGGATGTGTGGGTCATTCTTTTGCTTTTGTAACTAGGTATAAAATAACAAAATCCTTACAGAATCATTTGTTCTTCTTAGCCACTTATTTTACCCTGCCACCACACAGTGACCCCAACCCAGATAGCAAGGGGTTTCTATACTTTTTTACACTCAAAGTCTGTTTGTAAATAAAAACGGCCTGGAAATGCACTAAATAGAAAAGGCCACGCTTCCAGGCTAACTGGATATATATTTGAGTTTTACAGACCACCTCTGTTTCGCATTCCAGTTCAAAACCAACCTTCCGCTTTCGTAAACATTTGTTTTCTAAGCACTTTTTCATTGGCGTTCAATGGTCCGGTTTCTTTCTCACTTATAGGCTTTGTCAAGGAATCAAACCTATTAAAAGCTACAAACCTAGTTTGCACACCCATAAGGGGGTACTTTCATTTTTCACAAAATTAAGCTGTATATAGCAAGCCTAAATAATCCCTTCACCCCCAAAAAGAAACATTAATTACAGTATTTAAATTGTCATGATTTCGAATTTGAAAATCCACCAAACAGGCCTTCAGATGGAGAAATGTGCACTCTTTGTAAAAAAAAAAAAGATGAAACTGATTTGCGAACATGTTTAGGCCATGGTGAGTTTTTATATTAAAACAGTATTCCTTTGTTTTTTTCTGCAGAACAATATGATTCTTTTGTAAAATTCACACATGACCAGATCATGCGGCGGTATGGAGCACGGCCTGCCAGCTGTGAGTATTTCATTTTGCTTTTTGAAATGTACAAAACTGATTAGTTGTGAACAATCTTTTGGGATGCCTACTAGGGCAATGATATTTGTTTGACGAGTGAAAGTTCCCACTTACTTAATCTGTCCCTGTGAAGTGGGTGTTGAGAGCAGCACTCCAGTAGAAGATGTACGGAATGGAAAAAACTGCCAGCATTCCATTACACCCCCCTCCTCCAGCTTATTAAATAATCCAGTACAAATTTTCAACCAGCTGTTTAGTGCAAGTGGTTGAAGTTGTGACTTACCATATCTCAGAGACGTGGGTGTACATCTACTGATCAGTGGCGACTGCCACATCAGTTAATCATAGTGCCAGTGCCTAGTTGGAGATGCACCACTGAACTGCAGTTTTGCAGCCTGAATCTTTTCTGGATTCACATGTAGTGCATTACTTCATCTAGTGGTTGGGTCCGGAATTGTTCCTTTTTTAGTTTTTTAGGTCTACTCTCAGCCTGCGAGGGCTGTGCTTGTGCAGTTTCGCTGGCGAGATTTAATGAGAGAGAGAGACAATATCACTAACGAGGTTAAGCCCAGCCCGTCTCCATTGGCTGGCCTTCTAAACGGTGGCCAGCCATTGGAGAAGAGGTCCTAGTGATGTTCTTCTTTCTTATTAAGCCCCGTCCTTTTCAGATTGGGTTCCTCTACTTACTGCTGAAGTAAAAGGTTTCTGATCTTTATTTATGGGTCCAGATGGCTCCATAAAGAGGATAAGGAACCTTTTATGCCAGCAGGAAGTCCGGGCGCCCAGTCTGAAAAGGACGGGGCTTAGAGACAAAAGGCTGTGTCATGGCGTGACTCCATCTTCCCCTTTTCCTCTACCGCCTCTTTTTTCATCACCACCTTCCTCTCTGCTTCAACAATTTTTAACTGAACTTTGACCACCACATACACCTGACAACCAGGATTATGGGGATGATGGTCAGGATAGGGATGATGATCAGCCATTTGTGGACCCATGGGACCAATATAACACCAATTATAACACCAATTCGCCCACGGGCAATGATCCAGACTTGTACCCTACCAAACCCTCTGCACCAGATTTATTTTATTTGCAAAGTTTTATATAGCTCACATAATTACATCAAGTTTGGTTCGAGCCTCTTGCAATGTTGGACATGAATGCAAAACATGAAACATATTTTGAGTTCCTTTATAGCAGAGATCACAAACCTAGGATTTTTGGTACTTATTCCATTTTGCAAATACATGATAGTGTATTGAGTTACTGGGTAGAGCTGCCAACTACCATGGGGTGCAGCTACATATGCAGTCATTAGAAGAGGATTTTCTCTTTGAAACCCTCAGTGACCTAAACGTCATCACATACACTACCCATTCTAAAAAGGATGGTCCAGTATGTAGATGACATTTTTAATGATCCAGTCAGAGCTCGTATCCATACCCCTAGAGTGGACAAGAAGTACAAGCCAGCACCATCTGACCCAGTTATTATAAGGGGACAATTGCCACTAGACTCCCTGGTTGTGTCCAATGCAAGAAAAAGAGCCAACTCGCAGACATCAGGAGATGCTCCACCTCCGGATGATGAATCAAAACTTTTTGACGCTTCTGGGAAAAGGGTAGCTTCTCGGGCAGCCAATTTCTGGCATGTCTCCAACACTCGGGCATTGCTAGCGCGATACGGCCGTGTTCACTGGATGAAATGGACCAACTAATCGCATATTTACCCCAGGAACACAAATTAAAAGCACAAGATCTGGTTCATGAAGGGCAACTTATTTCCAACAATCAAATGAGATATTCTCTAGATGCTGCGGACACTGCTGCTAGAGCTATGAACACTAGTGCCCTTTTAAAAAGGCATGCCTGGCTCCGCATATCTGGTTTTAAACCAGAGGTTCAAACCTCCATATTAAATACCCCATTTGACAAGGAACATCTATTTGGCCCAGTAGTAGACTCTTCACTTGAAAAAATGAAGAAAGATACTGAGGTATCCAAATCTGTAGGAGGCCTTCAGTCCACCCAGAGTCGTGGTTCCTTTTGACGCTCCTTTTACCAAGGAGGTTCCGAGAATAAATCATCAGAAGCCACCTATAAGGGCAATAGCCAACTCTTTTCTTCTAGGGGTTATTTCAGGGGAGGTTACAGGAGTAACATCGGTAAAGGCAGGGGCAGGGGTTCAAACACTAGCAGCTCCCCCGCCAACACAAAGCCGTGACTTACCTTCACTTCCCCCTGACCACTTATCACCTGCCGGGGAAGACTGTCAGATTTTCTACCAATCTGGCAGTCGATAACAGACAGGTACTCCAAATTATCTTTTCTGGTTACTGCCTGGAATTTATCAACACTCCTCCAAATACCCCACCAAAACCACACAAACTATCACCAGATCATCTACACATCAAACAAGAGGTGCAGTCTCTGCTTCTAAAAGGGGCTATAGAGCCTGTGCCACCCAATTCCAAAAAAGATGTTTCTCTCAGACCAATTTTAGATCTTCGAGAACTCAACCGGTACATTCAGTCAGACCATTTCCACATGGTGACGCTTCAACATGTACTTCTCTACAACAAAAAGGAGACTTTCTATCTACTCTAGATCTAAAAGACGCCTACTTTCATATACCAGTTAACCCTGCTCATCGCAAATTCCTCAGGTTTGTGGTAGCTGGTCAACATTATCAGTTCAGGGTACTCCCATTTGAGATCACCATTGCCCCCAGAGTCTTCACAAAGTGTCTTGTCACCTGAAGAGACAAAGCATCCACGTCTTCCCGTACATGGACGATAGTCTAATCTGCAGCGCACTTTTAGGACAATCAGTTACTGCATCAACTAGGGTTCACTATCAATGTGCCAAAGTCACATCTCCAGCCAGCCAATACAAAGGACTACCTAGGAGCCACAATAGATACTCAAAAAGCACTCGCTTTTCCCAGCACAGCCAGAATTCGAAATAGGCTTTCAATCCAATCTTTGGATTCCAGCTCAAACTTACAAGCAGCTACTGGGAATGATGGAATCATTCATCATAATTTTTCCCAATGCCAGACTGAACAGGAGTCCGCTTCATGAATGCTTAGCCACTCAGTGGAACCAGTCACAAGGTCTATTGACCAATCTAGTGTTGGTAAGCGGCCGTACTCCTCGCTCTCTGCAGTAGTGGAACAACAAAATTTATCAAAAGGACGGTCGATCATAGACCCGGTTCCACAGATCGTACTGACAGCTGACGCGTCCCTCACTGGCTGGAGATCTCATCTACAACCGCACACAGAGCAAGGCTTGTGGAGCCAACAACAAAAGTTGTTTCACATCAATCACCTAGAGCTTTTTGCAATATTCCTAGCACTCAAAGCATTTTAAACTCACCCAGAGGTCACAGCTGTCATAATTCATACAGACAACATGACAGCCATGTGTTACATACATAAACAGGAGGGGAAACACTCTCTCCAGCTGTCCCACTTAGCCCAAGACATCTGGAGGTGGGCTGTTTGCCATAAACTTTACCTCCTAGCGGAACACCTCCCAGGAGTCGTCAACCAGATTTCAGATCTCAGCAGAAAGAGGCAGCAAATACACAAATGGTAACTCCACCCTCCGGTCCTCCTTCCATACTTTCAACATTAGGGAGTCCCTCACATAGACCCGTTCGCTACATACCAAAATGCCCAAACTTTGCGTCCAGGTATCCTCACCCATTGTCCAAAGGCAATGCACTTTAGATGAATTGGTCAGGAATATTTGCTTACACTTTTCCACCTTTCTCACTCATTCTATCAGTGGTTCGGAAACTCAAACAAACGTCCCGGACGCTAAACCTAGTTGCTCCCATGTGGGCACGTCTGCCTTGGTTCACAGCCCTATTGGAACTCTCAGTAGTTTCTCACCAGAAGCTATGTCTTACACTCAATCGTCTCACACAGAGCCATGGAGACATAAGACATCTAGACCCCAGTCAACTCAATCTGTCGATCTGGCTCCTGAAATCCTAGAGTTTGGCTATCTTAATTTACCGCCGGACTGCATGAATATTATCAAAAAGGCTAGACTCCCTACCACAAGAGCCTGCTATGCAGCAAAATGGAAGCGGTTTGTGATCTAATGTAATAACCACATCAACCCGCTTGATGCTTCTGTACAAAACATTATATGTTATTTGTTACATCTACAATGTTCCAATTTAGCATACACTTCCATAAGCTTACATCTGGCGGCAATAGCTGCATACCTCCAGAATAAACATCTATCTCTTTTTAGAGTGCCTGTGATCAAAGCCTTTATGGGGGGGACTTGAGTCATTCCTCCCGAGATGTCCACCTGCTCCAGTGTGAAATCTCAATATTGTTCTCACCAGACTAATGGGCCCACCCTTTCAGCCATTGCATAAATGTGAACTGCAATTTCTCACATGGAAAGTTGCTTTCCTCGTTGCTATCACATCACTCAGAAGAGAGGGTGAGATTCAGGCATTAACCACATCAGCGCGGTGCAGATTTCTGCGCTGTGCTGAAAGTTCTAATGAGCCAACGGGCTCATGACGGAACGGTTCCGTCATGAGCACAGGCCAACCGACGCTCATGACTGAACCGTTCCGTCATGAGCATCGAAGGGGTTAACTATAGAAGAACCATGCCTGATCTTTTACATCCCAGCCCTCCCTGTAGGGCCTTATACGGTGCCCACTCCCTTATCTCAGTCCTGATGAAGACCCCACGTAAAGTACCAATGAACCTACAACATAATTGGGGTTGAAACGTCGACACATCTTTCTGTGCCAGCCACAATACAACAGATTGTTCAACTGTTTTTTCTGTGTAGCTTGTTTATGTTAAATCATGCAAACTAATGTGTATTAATGGAGGAACTATAAAGTCATGTTTTTCTGGTTAACTAGGGATTAACTGCTTGCACAATTCCTTTACCCTTCATTTAACTTCATCCTCATGAAACCAACCCACAACCCCTATATCAATCCTTCTTTTCCTCGTCTCTCCGGGCACTTTTGTGTACAAATTTTACTTTGTAAATGTATGCATTTGAGAACCTGCCGGTGTGATTAAATAACACTGGTCAATAACAAAATTTCTGCATTATTTGTTTATAATTTGTTACTGTATGTTTTGTTTGTCCTGTGGCAAAATACTATGTTCTAGGCATGTGGGCTGCTGAATTCCTATCTGTGCATAGATCGCCGCCTAGTGTTGGGTCCAGATGATTGCACATTGTTGTCCTGGAAGAGTCTTCGAAGTATTACGAGATAGGTGGCTCCTCCCCTGGACTACAGTGCGCATGGGCATCCTCTCCATCCTCAGATTGTTTTTTTCCGCCATTGGGTTCGGATGTACTTTCCCTTACTCGAAGTTCGGAATCGAAAAAAACTTTTCTAAGAGGCCAAAAGGCCTTCCGACTCGTCGGTATTGTTTTCGATCGGTGCCGACAGCTTTATTTACAGTTTACTCAACTCAGGACGTCGAATCAGGCCGCGGGCCTTCTCGACGCCAAGAACACCGGTCATCGATTGAACGAAGTCCATTCAAAAGCTGCCCTCTTTGTAATTCGAAATACCCACATATAGATAAACACCCTGTATGTAACAAGTGTTAATCTCCGGAACATAATGAAGCAGACTGCGTAGCCTGTGCCCAATTTCGATCCAAAAAGATACTTCGGGTTCGACGGGCCGCTAGGCTAATCCTGCAGAAACCAGCGCCGGAGCCAGAAAATATCTTCGACGATTAAGAAGAACTCGTCGAAGCTGAAGAATCAGATCAACAGTCGGATCAAGATTCCGAGCATGACTCCAACTACTATGTTGACGAAGAAGGCATCGTCGAGGTAGGAGACGACGAACAGGGGATCGGAGCCGTCGAAGACTACTCCAGTGATGAAACGGGGCCAACCGTGAGTACAACGCCCCAAACATACACTTCTATGGTCCACAGGCTCGGGTCGAGGCATCGCCAGAAGGCCTTAGCCAAGATCTCGAAACACATTCTATAGCCCCGCGATACAGCTCGGCTAAGAATATTAGAAAAGACCCATCGGATCAACATCAACCGAGATTGTTAATATCGAAACAGAAAGTTATGGAACCAAAAACAAAACTGATCGACTACTCAGTCTTCGGACCAAACTACGTCGATCCATCAGAGTCGAACACAAGGGTCGTCGAGCCGAAGGCCAGCGCACCAATATCCACTCCAAAACAAAAGGCCGTCGAACCGATAAGATCGGCGCCAACAGCCGACAACACAAAAAAGGACTCGATCCAAAGAAGGTTGTCGAACCGAAACAGTCGACAAACCAATGGCTGTGCAATCGAAGACGATTGAGCCGAAGAAAATTGACCCAAAGAAGGCCATCGAGCCGAGAACGCAAGGCATTGGTCCGAAACCACAGGTTCCGAAGACGCCACAAGGTCAAAAGGGTACTATCGACCCGACAAAGAACGTCGAACAGATAAAAACATCGGCTCCAAACAAACAGGCACAACCTAAAAAGACTGTTGTAGCACCGAGGGCTCTCGGACCGATCAAATTTGGCCTACCAACTTACTTCAAAACAAAGGCGGTCCACCCAAAGACAGGGATCGAACCGAAACAAACAAAACCAAAGACATTGGGGAAAAAAACAAGGACTACTGAGCAGGAGATCTTATATCCAGACCCCTCATCAGAGGAACAGTCAAAACTTTACATTGACCCTAATTCTGGCAAAGTCACTCTCTACAAGAGGAAAATCAGACCAGAAACTGATAAAGGGACTTATATCATCCCACTCAAAAAGAAAAGGGACAGTTCTACTTCACCTATTCTTTTTGAGCCTATAAAGCCAACTATGCTTAACACGTACACATATAAACCCACACACTCGGATGAAGAGGTGGATTATGAAGATAATGAGGAATACAATTACCCAGTAGAGCCATTGGGGAAAAAACCAAGGACTATTGAGCAGGAGATCATATATCCAGACCCCTCATCAGAGGAACAGTCAAAACTTTACATTGACCCTAATTCTGGCAAAGTCACTCTCTACAAGAGGAAAATCAGACCAGAAACTGATAAAGGGACTTATATCATCCCACTCAAAAAGAAAAGGGACAGTTCTACTTCACCTATTCTTTTTGAGCCTATAAAGCCAACTATGCTTAACACGTACACATATAAACCCACACACTCGGATGAAGAGGTGGATTATGAAGATAATGAGGAATACAATTACCCAGTAGAGCCTGACCAAGACAGTCAACCTCAACCATGGGCGGACCCAGTAGATCCTGCTGACGCTCAGCCCATTCCAGATACACCTGCATACCCTGCTAAGCCCTCTCCTACAGAGGATACAGCTGCTTTTAATGCACTAATAAATAGGGCAGCCCTCCATCACAATGTAGAGATGCATGCAGACCCCATTGAGGAAGATTTCCTCTTTGACACTTTTGCCACACCAGAAAGATCTGTCAAAACACTGCCTATGTTAAAAGGAGTACTTAAACATGCAGGTGACATATTTAAGGAAACAACTAGGGCACGGGTCATTAACCCTTTCCATGCTCATGACGAGCTCAGCTCGTCATGATGCACGGTTGAGCTGTGCTGATGCCGAGCTGAGCTCGTCATGATTAGTAAGAATGACGAAAAGTCAGCATAGGAGGGGAAAACACCTAGCAGCCAAGGTGTTAACCCCAGAATAGAGAGGAAATACAGGCCAGCACCAGCAGACCCCACATATATTAAGGGACAACTGCCCTTGGATTCTTTAGTGGTATTTAATGCACGTAAACGTGCAAACTCGCAAACAACTGGAGAAGCCCCACCTCCTGACAAAGAATCAAAGATCTTAGAGGCCTCAGGAAAGAGGGTAGCTGCTCAAGCAGCTAACATATGGCGAATATCTAATTCGCAAGCCCTGTTGGCAAGGTACGGCAGGGCACACTATGACACCTTAGAGACACTTCTCCAGTATTTACCTTCTCCTTACCAAGAACAGGCTGAAGACCTAGTACAGGAGGGAAAGTTAATAACTAACGCCTCCATTAAATGTGCCCTGGACGTGGCAGATACAGCGGCCAGATCAGTTAACACCAGTGTTATGCTCAGGAGACATGCTTGACTTCGCATTTCAGGTTTCAAACATGAAGTCCAGTCCACTTTATTAAACCAGCCAGTAAATCCAGACTATTTATTTGGTCCAGCTGTAGATACAATCCTGGACAAGATGAAAAAAGACACAGACAGCTAAGTCGATGGGAGCCTTGCAGTCCCAACAACATAGAGGCTCCTTTCGTGGCTCCAATTATAGAGGAGCTGCAAGAGGTAACTCATCACAGCAGACCTCAAACTACAAAGGAATACACAAACCACCTACAATAAGAACAATAGAGGTGGATACTGTGGCAATAACAAGGGCAGAGGACGAGGGAATAATACTACCAGATCCTCTACCAACACAAAGCAGTGACTTCTTGGCGCTACCCCCAGATCATACAACACCAGTCGGGGACGATTACAGCAGTTCCTACCGGTCTGGCAAAACCTCACTACAGACAAGTGGGTAAGGCAAATTATCCGGGATGGCTATTGCCTAGAGTTAACCTCCACACCACCCAACATACCACCAAGACACCGTCCTATGTCTGTAGAACACCTAAACTTATTGCAGCAAGAAGTCATCAGCATGCTGTAAAAAGGGGCCATAGAGCTAGTACCATTAGAACATCCGGGTACAGGGGTATACTCCCTATACTTCCTCATCCCCAAAAAGGACGGGTCGCTCAGACCAATATTGGACCTCAGGCCCCTAAATCAATACATTTTATCAGAGCATTTTCATATGCTCACTCTACAACAAATCTTACCACTGCTGCGACAAAGAGACTTCCTCGCAACTTTGGATCTCAGACGCATACTTCCATATAACAATACATCCTGCTCACAGGAAATATCTCAGGTTCACAATACAGAATCAACATTACCAATTCAAAGTCCTTCCATTTGGTGTAACAGCCCCAAGGGTGTTCACAAAATGCCTAGCGACAGTAGCTGCACATTTGTGAAGACCACATATTCACGTCTATCCGTACCTGGACGACTGGCTAATAAAAGCAAAGTCGGCCCAGCAATGTGCCAGCCACCTGTCCCGCACCATTCACCTCCTGCACAGTCTAGGCTTCACGTTGAACTACCAAAAATCTCATCTTCAGCCGTCCCATGTACAACAGTACCTGGGAGCAACAATAGATACTCTAGCAGCAAAAGCATACCCAAACACTGCAAGAATAAACAGTATGCAACTGATTCTCCAAAAGTTCAAGCCCCAACACTCGCTCTCTGCCAGAGTGTTTATGCAACTCATAGGCATGATGGCTTCGTGCATCCTCATAGTCCCTCATGCAAGACTACACATGCGTCCGCTACAAGAGTGCTTAACACGGCAGTGGAACCAGGCTCAGGGACAATTGAAAGACCTAGTGTTGGTGACCAGTCGTGCATACAACTCTCTACATTGGTGGAATCCACAAAACCTTTACAAGGGACGACTGTTCCAAGAGCCTGTACCACAAATAGTATTGACAACGGACGCATCCCTGATAGGATGGGGAGCCCATGTCCTTCAGTACACAGTGCAGGGCCTATGGACAACACAACAAAAGAAAATGCACATCAACTTGCTAGAGCTAATGGCAATTTTTCTGGCAATGAAAGCGTTCAAAGTACATTTATGCAACAAGACTGTGTTGATCAGGACAGACAACATGACTGCAATGTACTACATACAGAAACGGGGAGGAACACAATCTCCACAGCTATCACATCTAGCCCAAAACATTTGGAAGTGGGCCATTCTGAGAAACATTTTTCTCATGGCGGAACACCTCCCAGGCAAGGGCAAACAAATAGCGGATCTGCTCAGCAGACACAGCCAACAGATGCACTAGTGGGAGATTCATACCACAGTGCTACAACCATACTTCCAACAGTGGGGGCAACCAGAGATAGACCTGTTCGCCACAAGGGAAAACGCAAAATGCCAGTACTTTGCCGCCAGGTTTCCACATCCGCAGTCACAGGACAATGCGATATGGATGAACTGGTCAGGCAAATTTGCGTACGCTTTTCCCCTAGCACTGTTAATACCGCTAGTGGCACGCAAACTACGCCAGCATTCACTGACCCTAATCCTGGATTCTCCAACATGAGCGAGGCAACCATGGTACACAACTTTTCTAGAACTTTACGTGGTGCCTCATCAAAGACTGCGGCTAACACCCACTCTTCTCACTCAGAGCCATAGAGACATTCAGCATCCATATCTTGCAACAACTGAACCTTGCAATCTGGCTCCTGAAGTCTTAGAGTTTGGGTACCTAAACTTACCTCCTGACTGTATGAACATTATCAAGGAGGCAAGAAGACCTACTACCAGAGCATGTTACGCTGCAAAGTGGAAACGTTTTGTCATTTACTGTAATAACAATGACATAAACCCACTAGATGCTTCAACGCAAAATATAATTTGCTATCTTTTGCACCTACATCGTTGAAATCTAGCTTATTCATCTATAAGAATACACTTAGCTGCCATTGCAGCTTATCTTCAGAACAGGCAGCATCTTTCGCTGTTTAGAGTGCCTGCAATTAAAGCATTCATGGAGGGACTCAAACGAATTATCCCCCCAAAACACCCACCTTCACCTGTCTGGAACCTAAACATTGTTTTAACCAGACTAATGGGACCACCATTTGAACCGTTGCATTCATGTGAATTACAGTTTCTAACATGGAAAGTGGCTTTTCTTGTAGCGATTACTTCGCTTAGAAGAGTTAGCGAGCTGCAAGCCCTAACTATTCAAGAGCCATTCATCCAAATACATGCAAATAGGGTAGTTCTTAGAACAAACCCTAAATTTATGCCAAAAGTGATGTCCCATTTTCATATCAGTCAGACAATAGAACTGCCAGTGTTTTTTCCAAATCCACAGTCAGTACCTGAAAGGGCGCTACACACACTAGATGTCAAGAGAGCTCTTCTATACTACATTGATAGAACTAAGGATTTTAGGAAAACTAAACAGTTGTTTGTTGCCTTTTCACCACAGCACAAAGGCAACGCCATTTCAAAATCTTGGTTAGCCAGATGGATAGTTAAGTGCATTCAAATATGTTATCTAAAGGCAAAACGCACTTTAACAGTTCCCCCAAGAGCGCATTCTACACGCAAACTAGGCGCATACATGGCTTTCCTAGGAAACATTCCTCTAGAGGAAATATGTAGAGCAGCCACATGGTCTACCATACATACTTTCACAAAACACTATTGTGTAGATGTACATTCCAAACAGCAATCTGCTGTAAGACAGGCTGTTCTAAAAACTCTGTTTCAGACTGCTGCAACTGTCACAGGTAGCCACCGCTAAGTGAGAGACTGCTATACATTCTATGCACAGATATGAATTCAGCAGCCCACATGCCTCGAACGGAATATGCTACTTGCCAGTATGCATCTGTTCTTGGCATGTAGGGTTGCTGACATTCATATCGCCTACCCTCCTCCCCATGTGCCTGTCGCAGCTGTAGCATTCATTCATTCATTCTTTCTTTCTTGCATGGACATCTTACTGTACCATACTCCATCTCTGCCACAATGGCTAGAAACAATTGGAGGTTGCCAATGCACACTGTAGTCCAGGGGAGGAGCCACCTATCTCGTGATACTTCGAAGACTCTTCCAGGACAACAATGTGCAATCATCCGGACCCAACACTAGGCGGCGATCTATGCACAGATATGAATGTCAGCAGCCCTACATGCCAAGAACAGATGCATACTGGTAAGTAGCATATTCCTTACTGGGGCAATCGTATATTGTACATTACTGTAGTAGGGAAGGTGTTCCCAAGCGAGAAGAGAACATCAGCACTACTGCGGGAGGAGACACGTCTGTACCACAAGGGGTAAGCTCTGACAGGAGGAAGATTCTAGGAATGATGGCTTTATGCATTCATTTAATCCCCAACATTAGCTTGCACATTATGCTGTTCCAGTAATGGCTTCAAGAGCAATGGTCACAGGCAACACAGAGTTGGGAGGATCTAGTGGGTGTCACACAGAGTTCATCAGGAGATGGCATGGTGGACCAAAACCAACATAGTGTAGGGAAGATTTTTCACACAACCAACTCAACAGTAACCATAACAGATGCTTTCCAGATAGTATGAGGAGCACATATGAACCGCCTCAGAGTAAGAGGATTGTGAAAACACGAGGATGCAGTAAAACATCAATTTCCTGGAGCTAAAAACTGTGTTCCTAGCCTTAAAAGCATTGCAGAAGGAGTTTTACGGAAGAAAGTGTTAATACAAACAGACAAAACAACCACCATGTTTTACATAAACAAGCGAGGAGGAACAGTCTTTAGCACTCAACGCTGGCTCAACAACTATGGAAATGAGCTATCCCAAAGAGTATAGACATAATTGCGGTACACTTGCTAGGAAAGGACAATGTAGATGCAGACGGACGTCAGCATCCCACGAATGGGAACTGAATCAATCAGAACTACACAAAATATTCAGAAAATGAGGGACTCCACAAATCTACCTATTTGCAACTTACCACAATGCAAAATACCAAGACTTTGCATCCAGATAACCTTGCAAGCAGTCCCTATGGAACGCGCTATGGATAAACTGGCCAGGGATATTTGTTTACGCGTTTTCCCATAATACCACTTCACCACAAAGTGATCAACAAATGCAAGATCAGCCACATGACCATAATTCTCATTGCACCACAATGGGCCAGACAAACATGGTTCTTAGAGATAATGGAGATAACACAGGGAACCGTGCACAGGCTTCCAAAAAGATAAGACCTATTAACAATGCGAAACGGATGGGTACTTCACCCAGGACCCGAGAGCCTAAGCCTAACGACATGGCTCCTGAGGACTTAGAATTTTCACACCTCAAACTGCCAGAAAGTACAATGGAAGCAAGAAAACAAACAACAAGAACATTTTACACAGCAAAATGGAAGAGATACTTTCAATGGTGCCGTGAAGAAAACCTCTCAAAGAAGATCACAAGAGAAACAGTTCTAAAATACCTGCCGCATTTATTACAAGGAAATCTAAGCTACACGTCATTAAAGGTACAATAAGCAGCAATTGTAGCCTCTACAAGAGGAGAAACTGGAAAGAGTTTTTTCACTTCATATAGTCAAAAGGTGCCTGGAAGGAGCAAAAAGAATAGCACCGCCATAAAGGTTACCATCACCCACATGGAACTTCAATATAGTACTGGCTCAGATGATATAGGCACCATTCGTACCTCTACAGGAAGCAACACTACAAATGCTCATGCTAAAACCAGAATTTTTAGTGGCAATTACATCTCTACGTCGAGTTAGTGAATTATAAGCACTAACACTACAGGAACCCTACTTCCAAATACATAATGACAGAATTGTATTGAGAACAAATCCACACTTTATGCCAAAGGTGGTATCAAAATTCCACATAAATCAAACAATACATATTCCATGTTTCTCCCAAAATTCAAAGACCCAAGTAGAAAAAGCTTTGCACACTCTTGACGCTAGAAGAGCAGTCATGTATTACATTGAAAGGACAGAGGAATGCAGGAAAACAAAGCAATTATTTGTATCTTTTACCAAGAACACCATCGCAAGATGGATTGCTCAACCCATACAAGTATGCCACAAACAAGCAGGGACTTTACAAACAGCACCAAGGGCTCACTCAACAAGTAAAAAAGGAGCAACAGTCTCATTTCTAGCAAATACTCAAATTCAAGACATTTGCTTAGCTGCAACATGGTATTCAGTGAACACGTTCGCAAAACATTCTAGTGTGGACATTCGGATGAATAAAGAAGCACAAGTAGAACAAAGGGTATTACAACCTATATTTACAAACCAGCGCTCATCTTCCACCCAGCCACCACAAGACTAGCAAACCGCTACAAAATCTATGCACAGCTTGTGAATCCAGAAAAGACGCTGCAAAACGGATAGTTTCTTACCTGTCGCTGTAGTTTTGCCACTTGAAGAAGTTTCTGGACTCACTAGCAAACCCACCCGCCGCCACCAGAAAGATGAGACAGGAGGAAAAAATAATAATAATAATAATAATAATCCGAAGATGGCGACTTAAGGTGGGAGCTTCCGGAGAAAGCACGTCACAGGAGGACACCAAATGGTTGTATGTCGATGCCCACCACCAACAACAACAAAAAAAAGAAATGCAACCATTCCGTATCCAACCACTAGATTGTGGAATAATGCACAGCATGTGAATTCAGAAAATTCTTCAAGCTGCAAAACTACACCGACAGGTAAACTATGTTAGCCCCTGTCCTCCTGGTACACTCCCAGCACCTCCGTCTAAAATTACTGCTGGTGCCAATGCTCCTTTTCTAGCTATCCAGCTAATCAAGTATTCCAGCCCTTATTGTTTTAACCCATTTAGAGTTTTTGAAACCAGAGTATATGTTACAACTTGCTGATCTGCAGGCCAATAAGTATTGTACCAGTACCATGGCAGATCATGCATCGTTCTCTTGTCACTGGAAAGAACAGACTCCATCCCTTCTAGATTAAGGCCACCTATGGGACATGGTATAAACCTGGGTCACAACTTATAACTGATTTGGAAAGAGTGAATATCTAACGTAGTCTTGAACTCTAGCAAATTGTGCACAAACACATGATAGAGTTCAAAAATTCAGTTGTTTGCCCGGGCCCGCTCTGGAGACTAGGTCCATGAACGCTCGTTTTGTTTATTTAAAAAAAATTACATATTAAATAAATTGCTTCAAAACCAACTTGGACTGATCATCTTCATCTGATCAGATTTTTTTCTCTCATTACTTAACCTCTTCGAGGCTAATGACGAGCTGGGCTCGTCATGGCGCTTACCTGCCGTGCGCGGATGACAAGGCCAGCTCGTCATGTAACGCGGTAATTTCAAATCTGCCGCACACAGCGGGAAAAGCCGCCGCAGCGATGCAGTTAATGTAGAAAATTTGGATTTTCTCTTTGGTTGTGTTATCAGTTAATCATCCATGCTTTGTTTGCATTGCCTGGACCATAGCACGAATTAGTAGAATTAACACGAGGCCCCTAATAGACTTTTCCTGTCCAACAGTCAAAGGGTCCATATACTGAAGAAAATTATTTTAATCTTAAAAACAATAGGGAATCTTGCTCAGAGGTTGCGAACAATTATACATATCAGAATCTGATGCAGATTTGCAATCCGAAAAGCCTCTAGTTAGTATCTACTGCTACCTTTTCTAGACCTTTCTTGATCACAGTTCGCCCCGTCTGCCTGTTTGGTATTTGATGTCTAAGAAGAGGGCCCTGTTTCCCTTATTCCTATCTTTCAAAATCAGTCTAGTAGCTTCTTCAGGTTCAATTTGTCATGTCCCTTAAAATCTTGTTTGTTGTAAGTTTTGTCAAATATTTCCTCCCTATTGCTGCATTGACTAATAGGGTTTTGTTTTTGAGTTAACACCTTTACTGCTAAGGCAATATTTTACTGCTCATTTAATTTCCATTGAAATCAATGAAAAGTGCATGACGAGTTACCCTTGTCATTAGCAGCCAAGAGGTTAAGATCATTCTTGCTGAGACGAGGGTGACTCGCATGTGAATTTGCACAGCTATGTTGGGTGTTTCGGTTTTGCTTATGAAAGCTAGTTATCGTCGGAACAGAGCCTCTTAAATCCAACCAAATGTATGAAGCGGAATATGAGCTTTTTATAAATGCAGAAAAGTTCTCAAGCTAAATTTGCCATCTTAACTGTTTTTGCTTTAAATCCATCCAATTGGAACCCATCCAAATAATCCTAAAACTGTTAATCCGTGAGCTGTGCAGCATATTATGGGATGTTTTATTTCTAAAGCACACATAGATGAAAGCTTCTTAGTGCTAGGACATTAATTGTGCCACATTAAGGACCATCTTATTGATAATTAAGCTAGATCTTTGTGTTTGAAACCTAAGAATGTTCATTTCTGTACATAGTATCAGAAAGGCGCTGTACCACGCTTCAACCAGAGCCACTGAAAAGGTATTCCCACCCAATTTCAATTTGAAAGCTTTTATTCGGTTGAATAAATCGACTATATAAGCGATACAATCAATCTACAATTATGATTATAGAGTATAAAACTATAGGACTGTTGAAGTATGTATACATAAATTCATCAACATATAGTAATCCTAGTACAGAAAGTGGAAGTACAGTAGTTAGTGTATGGATCCTGGCGATCTACATAAACATTTGTAGGTCCTAATACAAAAAGTGTAGGTGCAAATAGTTACATGTGAGGCCCTAAAAATCATACAGTCAAGTGTCGATCATAGATTTCAAAAGAAATGTAGCTAAATAAAAACACAAACCTGGGCCATCTAATCTAAAAAGCAATTTCATAGCGTCTTTAGTAGATCTTATATTATAATATAAAAAGAATGGTTTTAGATTAAAAAAAAATCTAAAATGCAAATAGAATTTACAAAATGATAAGTGGCAGCAGCTTTGTCGTGAAATTCAATCACATGGGCATAGTTGAACAGAACACAGTTTCATAACTGTGAAATTAACAAGATGATGTACAGTGCCCAATCTTAGACATGACAGCACAAATCGGTGTGACGCTCTTGTCACGACAGACAGATAAGTTTGGAAACTCTGTTTAAGTTCCAGTTGCTGATAAAATATAAAAGGTGTTTGGTTCTTAATTACACTGGAACGAACCTCTGTTTTATGGGCTAATATAATTGATTTTATCTCCGTTCTGGCAACAGTCTACACACGCAGGATCTAGCCGAATATCACAATTAAAGTATTTAATCCAGTAAGAAATGTAATTAAGCCAAGGTATTTTTAAACCGTTCTCTATTTTAAGGCAGTCCTGTATTAATGTTTTGGGTGAACCTGGTCTCCTCCTTCGCCCATATAGATTTCCACAATAAAAGAGGGCGTAATGAAACCAAATCTGGGATATATTTAATGCCCTCTTCATGGTGAATAAGTTCCGTGGAGGCCTATGGTGGGGCGCACAACAAATGTTTTAAAAAGGAATTTTCAGTTTGTTGTAATAGATTACCTTGACAGTGTCCCCAGTCACCTGCGCCGTAAAGAGCAGCCGTAACGCATCTTGCCTCGTAGATTGTCATCATATCTTTGATATGGCGGTTGCCCAGTTTAGCGGCAAATCTGAAAATACCGTTAATATTTCTCATCAACTTGGAACAAACATTTTCCTGTTCCTGTGCCTATGACCTGTTCCCCGCAAATGTAATACCCAAATAACAAAATGTTTTAACTGACTGGACTTTAGAACCTTCTGTATAAAAGGATCTAGATGTTATTGGGTTCTTGCCGCAAACCATTACACAAGTTTTAGCTTTATTAATTAAAAGCTTTCTTTGAGCAATAAAAGCAGTAAAATTATCAATGAGACTCTGTAACCCGATAGGGGTATGGGAAAGTAAAACCGCGTCATCAGCGTACAGGAGAATTTGAATGGGATTCCCATCCACCCTCAGTGCATCCGACTCAGACAATTTCAGGGCTGCATCTACATCATTGATAAACAATGAAAAAAGTAGTGGTGCCAGCACGCAGTCCTGGCGGATGCCTCTTTTAACTTTACTTTTCCTGATTAACAAAACCGCACCTTACTTGACAACTCCTCATATAATCTGGCTAGAAAATAAACTATCTCTTTGGGAGCACCCATTTCTAACAGTAAGGGCCACAAAATAGAATGGTCTACCAAGTCAAATGCGCTGCTGAGGTCAGCAAAGCATAAATATAAATTATAATAGGGTGTACCTGCCGATCAGAACATCTAAGTTGACACACTGCTCTAGTGTACCAACTCATTTTCTAAACCCGTTTTGCACTTGTGTGAGGATCGACTTTTCTATGACCCAAGCTTCTAGTCTTGAAAGCATGACCCTATTCATAATCTTTATAGAAGAATCCAATACGGAAATTGGACGATAATTACGGACGTCAGTTTTTACTCCTTTCTTATAAATTGGTATTATTATTGACTGGCCCCAAGATAATGGCAATTGGATCTTAACAGCGCATTAAAAACTCTAGTTAAAAGCGGGGACCATAGGTCTATTTCTTTTTTATAGAGGTCCATCGGGACCCGGTGCCTTACCCCCCTTCCTACTACTTATTATACCCTCAATAACCTCCTCTATGCTAATTGACAGAGGTATCATTGGCCAATGAGTGGGTAATTGGGAAGGCAAAATGAATAAGGCATCTATCAATTGGATTAAAAATAAATTGAGCAATATTCTACCCAGGAATTGCAGATAATATGGAAATTAAGTTCTGGTATATGATCATCTTTCAAAAAGGTACTATTAACCGTATCTCAGAACAATTTACTATTTTTAGTGTCAACTGCGTAACTTAAATTTTCCCAGGCTTTTTCTTGAAGCTCTGCTTTTCTGGCTTTTAGGGCTGAAACATATTCTGCATGCAAGATCTTAATTGTATCCGGTTATCTCGGATTGCACCCCAGGGCTAGTTTAAGATGATATAGAGCCGCAGTGCAATTACTGTCGAACCAGCCCACCTTAGATTTTTTTATTACCGCGGACTGGTTTTGTCAAGAGACTCTCAACATTATTGAACTTAGTAAAATTTGCAAGCATCAATTGTGGATCAACCTCATCGCCTAGACAGAGTTGCATTTCATTCTGGCATTGCATAATAACATCATTCTGAATTTTGGATGGGTCCAAACCAGCCCATTTTATCGAGACACCATTTGGTCTAATAGGGGCAATGCATGGGCTATAAGAAACACCAGTTGAAGTTTTAGATCCCCAACATAATAAAAAAAAGAGAAATACTATTATGATCACTAGTTCGTTGATCCGTTATCCAAGGTAATGAAAACAAATATACACTATTACACGAAGTTATAATATGATCAATATTGGACATAGCATTTCTACCTGTAAATGTAGGACATTTCACATTATATTTATCAGTGGCACAGTGCAATATTTCTAAATCCAGCTTAGCAATAACACTATTAAATGCCGTACCGTATTCACAATGGGGGAAGTGCATGTAACAATCCTCGTCCGTTTCCCTCCTCCTGTGCCCACAAACAATATTCAGGGATAGTGGACACGCCTGAACCTTAAAATCACCAACCCAAATAATGATGATCGGTTTTCTAATGGTACTGATCAGCTTATCAAGTTCCCTTTCCAGGGCATAGACAACTGACCCTCGGGTAGAGTTAAACACATAATTATAAAAAATGATCAAAATAACCTCTTTGCCCACGGGTGATGCCAACCACATAATCTGGGACTGGGTACCAACAGTAGTACAACATTTAATCTTACATCTGTTCAAATTGGTGAAGATCAAGATCAAAAGACCGCCCTTTGCTGTACCTGAGGATGAAGCCAGGGCTGGGAGCCAGTATGTGGTGAAACCCTCTACATAGATTGGTTCAATGCTCCACGTCTCCTGTAGACATAGGATGTCATGTTGGGCCAAAATAAAATCAGACCACGATGGTGTGCCTATTTTGTTCCTAAAGCCAGAGATGTTCCAAGTTGGAACTAGTTACCTGTTACCGATATTAACCTCATGAGCTTCCCAAAGGGGTACTTCGTGACCCACCACTTCACCAGTAAAAATCGAATCTTTCAGGAATGGTCACAGTGGGAGTCAAAGATATTCGAGTGCAGTCCCCATTAATAACTCCAACATTATTGGCGTCCGTGCCTCGATCGATTTATCAAATCTAGTCTAACTAAAAGTACTAGTAGGAGTCCATGCCTCATTCCCCTGTTCTTCGCCCATATAACTAGAACCCATAGACAGTCGCCTCTCAGTACGATCTATTTCTTCCGAGAGAACATTAACTGCTTTAACCAAATAGGAGTCAATCGTGGTACAAGATTTATCAATGAACGACTTAGCAATCTTCCTCCTCCCCATGATATTACAAATGTACCAATAGTAGATAGGTAATTAGTCCTTAAGGAGCACCACAAAGGGCCATAAATAACAGGCTACCCAAATTTGTAATTATCGAACTTGCATATAAGTTAGACTTCTGTTCGTGAGAGTTAGAGGGGGGGCCCAGCCCAGCCTCCTCCAGGCACTGACGGGCAAGGACATGCCCGCCCTTGGCCGGGGCGCCGACCGCGCGCGTCCCACAGCGCGCTTTTGAGCTGGAGTCTCGTGGTCAGCACCTCCCCCCAAGCAGCAACAGTGTCTCCTGGGGCCTGGAGTCCCCTTGTGCAGTGGCGGCAGGAAGGTAGAGGAATCCCGCATCGCAGGGCGATGCACGCTTTTGAGCGAGAGTCTTGTGATCAGCACCTCCCCCCAAGCAGCAGCAGTGTCTTCTGGGACCTGGAGTCCCCTTGTGCAGTGGCGGCAGGAAGGTAGAGGAATCCCATTTTCACTAATCTAGTCCAAGCAACTGTTCGCATATGATAGTCAATAGCATCCGCACAGAAGTATTATACATACATTTGAAGTCCAAAACAAATTGCAGCGTTTCCTGCCAAAACAAATTGCAGTGCTTCCTGCCAAAGGTTTATGATGGATTGCCATGAATTCAATGCTGATTACCTCAAACCTTGCCAGTTTATCTTCTGTAGTGAAGCTGCACTGTTTCAACAGCTCCATAATACAGCTGTATTTTGGGGGAGTTCCAGTGTACTTAAGACACCCTGGTGCTGCTACATTTGTAGGACTGTAGTAGTCTAATTGTGATCAGACCAGAGCGTTTCTCTCCGAGATCAAGGAAAGGCAATAGGGCTCAAGAATTAAGGTGGATAGGGGGAGGGACACGTGAAGTGTGATGACCTGCCTCGCTGGAGCTTGGGGCATCTGATCGGTAACTGAGGGGGGAGATGTGGGCTTCGCTATGGTGGGAGGACATTGAATCTCTTACTCTGACCATACTACTACTACTTTACCTGTTTACAATAAAAGCTGGAATGTAGGGTTGCTGGAGTAGTGAACCGCCTTTTATGGAGTGACCGATAAGGAATTGTGGACAGCGAAGTGGCGGGACAGAGAAGGGATTATTTGTAACAGTGAACCGTACACACCGGGTTACGTGCACATTTACTTCAGAGTAAACAAGACGTTGTTTTTCAATAGACTGATTTCCACCAACTAACTTCTGTTGAATGTTTCTATTTTATTTTTTTTAAAGTATATAGTTTTTTTTCCATATCTTATTTCATCTATACAATTTATCAAAACATTTTTGTTTTTTTTTGCAGTTTTTTACATAGAACACATGACAATAAATTTACACTGATTAATTCATAAAAAACTTAATTTAAACAGTTCATAATTTCATTTCTTGAATACAGAATATATTCCCTTCAACGCGTTTCGGCCGATTGCCTTCCTCAGGAATTCTGCATTTTCTTTTTTTGCATAAACAGTAGCTTTACTGCACAGGTATGCACTGAAGCTGAATAACCAGTTCAAAGATTCTGAACGTCTGACGGAGTTAGTGTTTCTGGATGCAAGGGGTGAGATCCGATATTTTCACTAAAGGAGCACGTTGTATACATTTAAGTTTATATATTCCGAGATGGAAGGTATAGATTCCAAATTCTTGCTCCTGCTTTAGTACCCAGTTAAGTCCCCGGTATGATGTTGTGTTCTGATGCCGAGATTGCAAGATAGTGCTCCTCCGATCGTATGGCTGTGCTATATGTTCGCCTAGGTCCTCTGGATTTTTAGAATGCCTTAAGTTACAAGCCTATCTGCGAAGGTCTTGTACCGTTGTGGTTCTCTGGATACCCGGTATCTTCGCCTTCTCACACCCGCCGTCTCTCGGAAAGCTGGTAGTTGTTAGAAGATGTAAACGGCATGCCGTCGGTCCTATATCGTCGCTCCTAGGGACAGAGTAGGGATACAATGCCGGCAGAAATACAGTCATCGAGATTGAGAACTGCACATTATTGAAGCGGGTTACAAGGAGATTACACCTACTTTATTATTTAGATGGTTGTTGAAATTGTACAGTTCCTTACAGACTCTGCCCCTAAGAGCTTGTGTTGCATCTCTCCTGTATGCCGCAAGCTCATGAAAAAACATGTTCCTAGCAGTGCATCACTTGATAATTTCATACTGCTTAATACACTGCCTCTCAGCGCTATTTTCCTCATGAGTAAAGCTGAACTAAAACAGCTAAAGCTTTTATTTAGTGCAAAGGGTAACATGAGATGGACAGTCAAACTGAAGTTAGTGATTCTCCAGTATTGGGGGTGTCTTTCATAGATTCACATGCTTGAATATTCCCCGTTGTCGAAGTGGGAGTCCCACGGTACATAAAATAGCAGTAATATATGCATATATAAGTAAAATTATAATTATATAAATATATAAACATATATAAAATACAGTAAAATATGCAGAAAACTCGAAAGTACCATAGAACAGAATAGGCCCATAGAAAGCCTAAGGGAGAAACTCAACTTGGTAACATATCAGTGTCATTCTGTTTTTGGTCCAAATTCGAGCAAATCAGGCTGTAGCTCCCTCTAGAACCTTCTCCTCAGAAGCCCAAGACCTCAGATTTTCTACCGCACGTCGTGTGAAGGGAATCTCCCTGAGCTCTGCTCAGTTTTCTTCAACTCTAGCTGTTTATTTCTTCAAGAAATGTCTTCAAATAAGAAATCTTTATTTAAAGTCTGCCCTTCTTGTGGTAAACTGCGTCTTTTCCATGAGGATCCACACAGTAAATGCATTTACTGTCTCTACCCAGACCACGAAGTAAAAAACTGTAAGTACTGTCGCACTTTTCCTCCCAAGACTCTGAGGGATAGAGAGGCCCGTCTCCTTTTGTGGCTACAGAAGTTGAAGACTTCAGAGTCTGTGGTTTCTGAGGTAGAAATTTTGTCATCTGGTGTTTGCTAAATCCTCTCAGAAGCGTGGGTCTGAATCTGAGGTTCCATCTCCTTTTCGGAAGAAGAGTAGACTGTTGGAATCCTCCAGGATTGTTTCCCCACAGGATTCGCTTCAGGGCACGTCTTCGGGACCTGGTTCTCTGCCGTCTGCGCCCAAAGCCTTGCCTTCCTCTCGTAAATCTGTCATTGGCTCGTCGACGGGCTCGTCGACGTGTCCGTCGACGTCTTCAGCGACGACTAAGTCTGTGACTGTTGCCTCTACGTCGACGACTATCACCTCGTCGACGACAGCCCAGGAGGCGAGACCCATTACTACTTTTGTAAAGATCTTGTCGACGAGTGTCACATCAATACCGTCGACTAAGAAATTATAGTCAACGCGAACACCGTCGACGCTTCCATCGTCGACGCGAACACCGTCGTATCATCGTCGGCGACTTCGTCGACTGCTGTCATCCCGTCTACGTCTACATCATCGTCGACGAGTAAAGCTCCAATCTCGTCGACGCGAACACCGTCGTATCATCGTCGACGACTTCGTCGACGGCTGTCATCCCGTCTACGTCTACATCGTCGACGAGTAAAGCTCCAATCTCGTCGACGGCTCCGTCGACGGACAAGAAATCTTCGTCGACGAGGAAAAAGCCTTCAATTTCAGCGTCGATTACATCTATGACGACAAATGCCTCAGGTTGGTTTTAAAACTGCCGCAGCTAATTCAACGGGCTTGTCATCCACCTTTGGCCACAGCTGCCACTTTTACAGTGGTTACTGCTTCTTCTTTAAGGACAGTACCTCTCATTCAACTGAGTCCAGTGAGGAGTGGAACCCGTCTTCCAGACAAATTGTTTCAGTCTGGTGGGGAAGAATCCGGAAACGATTCAGAGATGGAACAACTGTTCGGACAGGCATCTAGTCCATCTGATTTGCACATTAAGTGCCAGGAGTATAGTGATGAGGGTGACGAAGAGGAAAACGTCGAAGATGGGAACTAATTATTTCCTGTTGACGAATCCGAAGCAGTTACTTCAGAGCCGGTTACGCAAATACCATTATCTTTGGTCATGAATTTGCAGCACATGCTTGATGACTATAACCGCAGGTTCCCTCCATCTACACCTGCCTCTCCAGCATCACAACTTCCTCCACAGCCTCAACCTCCACAAGCACCTGTTCCACCCGCGTCACCGGGGAGGGAGGGGGTGAGGGGTACTTGTCCTGACACCGACAACGAGAGCCTGATCCTCGCAACACTGATGACGACGACAATGACGTCGATATGAATGAGTGGGACAATTACAGGGCTCAAACACCTTCCACTCCGCCCACCTCGCCTCTTGCATCGCCTCCAGTGGACATTGCAAATTTCCATACTTTGATGGTCCGTGCTGCAAAACGCTTTCATCTCACTGTCGAAAAACAGCAACATGAAAGTGAATGCTTCTTGTATGATTTTAACCCCTTAAGTGCTGCGCACGTTCACCGGCCGACGGCACCACTACCTCCGTAGTGCTGCCGTTGAACGTTCGAACTGCACCTGCGCAATGGAACGTCCAGCACTGAAGCTGGACGTTCCATAGCAGTTAAGCGGTTAAGGACATTTCACAAAGGCAATCCTACACAATACCAATCATTGACTTTATTTGGCAGGAGGGCCTTAAATTAATGGAACATCCAAATTCTGTACCTGCAGTCTTAACCCATATTAGACAAGAAGTATAAGGCTCCGGTGTCTGCTCCGGCCTGTTCGGTGTCACAACCGAAAGCAGATTCGGTTATCAATCAAGCAGCACAGAAAAGATCTTGCACTCCTGCTACACCACTCACGTCTCCTCCTGATCAGGAAGGCCGCAAGTTGGACTCTATAGGCAAAAAATTTACAACGATGGCGGCTACTACTGTCAGAGCGGCAAATACCTTGGCTATTTTGGGCTGTTACGACCGCCAGATGTGGTCCGAGATTGCCGCACTGATTCCTCAGATACCTGAGGCCACCCGTGCAGAAGCGCAGGCCATTATTCAGGAGGGAGAGATAATTTTGTCCGAAATTATCGAATGCGCGCTCCACGGGCTTTCGTCATTTGGCTGGGGCTGCAGTCTTGAGGCGTCAAGGCTGGCTAAAATCTACCACCTTCCGTCCAGAGGTACAAGCAAAAGTCCTGGACTTGCCGTACGATGGGGAGTCTTTGTTTGGCAAGCATGTAGACGATGCCCTTGAGGCCATAAAAAAGGACAACGACACTGCAAAGTCCTTAGCTACCCTCCAGTACAAGAAACGGCCCTTTCGGGGGGCACGAGGTAGAGGCGGAGGTTCCTCTACTTTTCGAGGATCAGGCCAATATCGTTCGTACAATACCTACAACGATAACCGGCAGAGGGGTTCCTACCAATCCCAAAATCGTCAGTCCTCCACCAGACCATACCAACGGAAAACAACTTATAGAGGTGGCTCAAACAATAAAAAGCAGTGACCGTCTCAGTTCCTTTCTTCTGCCGACTGTGCATCTTGGAGGTCGCATCTCATGGTACTTTTGCAAATGGTCCGAAATCACCTCCGACCAATGGATCCCTGGACATTGTCTCCAAAGGACATACCCTGGAGTTTACAAAATTCCCTCCCACTCGTCCACCTTCGGGGCCACCCTCTCCCCACCTCAAAGAACTTTTGGCCGAGGTAAAATTGATGATCAAAAAAGGAGCCATCGGGGTAGTGCCACAAGGACAACGCGGCGAGGTATTTTATTCCCGGTTTTTCTTTGTCAAGAAAAAGTCGGGAGAATGGCGCCCAATTTTTGATTTACGGGCCCTGAACAAATTTATAATTTCGAAAACTTTTCAGATGTTTATTCTGCTTCAAATTCTTAACTCTGCTTCAAATTCTGAATTATCTCAATCTAGGGGAATTCTTTTCGACTATCGACCTCCAAGACGCATATTTCCATGTGCCAATTCACCCCAGACACAGGAAGTATCTACGCTTCAGTCGGACAGTTGCACTTCCAATTCAAAGTCCTACCATTCGGCCTCTGTTCAGCACCGAGGGTCTTTACCAAGATCATGGCCCCGGTAGCTGCCTTTCTGCGCCTACAAGGCATACAGTTTTATCCATACCTGGACGATTGTCTCATAAAGGCTCCGAACCTCCAACTGGCAATCCAGCATACTCAGTCTTGCATCTCCCTGCTTCAAGACTTGGGCCTTTCCATCAATTGCCAGAAGTCACACTTTCGCCCATCTCAGCGGCGAGATTTTCTAGGAGCCTCACTAGATTCTCAGCTGGCAATGGTTTTTGTCTCCCAGGAAAGACAAGACCGTATGCTCCAGAGGGTACGGTCCCTCCAGTCAAAACTGTACGTTTCAGTCCGGATGTTGAAATCCTTCCTCTGCATGGCTTCCTCTGCCATACAGTTGATTCCCCACTGCAGACTACATATGAGGGTCGTCCAAGAGGAGTTAGACAAGCAGTGGAAACAGATTTCAGGATCATTCAACGACAGGATCCTTCTCACGCCCCGCATTCAGGAGGCTCTGGAGTGGTGGGCTCACCCTCCAAACATTTCAAAAGGTCGGTCTTTTCAAGACGCTGCTCCAACTCTGACGCTTACAACCGATGCGTCCCTGGAGGGCTGGGGAGCGCATCTCGAAGGTCTGTCGGTATAAGGGAAATGGACTGCGGTCCAACGCACTTGGCATATAAACCGCCTGGAGCTTCAATCAACCAACTCTCTAGTTCATTTTCCGCCAGTGGGGCCAGCCGCGGATGGATCTTTTTGCGACTATCACCAACAGGAAATGCCAACGCTTTGCAAGTCTTCATCCCCACAGAAAGTCGAGCGGAAATGCATTTTCGATCAGTTGGTTGAACGCATTCAGCTACGCTTTCCCTCCGCTTCCTCTGATTCCCCGCTTGTTGCACAGGATGAGGCTTCAACCCTGCCACATCATCCTGATCGCACCCAAGTGGCCGCGGTGCCCATGGTTCTCGGACCTGTTCTTGTTCTCCCAGAACGAACCAATTCCGCTTCATCCACTGCCTCACCTCCTCACGATGCAGCAGGGGGGGGGATTTGCCATCCGGATCCAACATACCTCCAGCTCCATGCCTGGAACCTGAACACCATGAATTTGCGCGTCTGACCATCGACGCTGACTGTAGAGAGGTGTTAGCGCACCCCCGTGCTCCTTCCACCATTAAAACCTATCAGTTGAAGTGGAAGCGTTTCTGTGTCTTGTGCCATACACCAAAGCCTTGGATCCGATGACCACCAAACCAGAACAGATCCTGCCTTTCTTCCTATCCCTTGCAAAGTCAGGACTTTCCCACTCCACTCTGAAGGTGTTTCTGGCGGCTCTCACCTGCTTCCGTCATGATGGTTCTACCTCTCTGTATTTGTCTAGAATCATTCAACAGTTTTTCAAAGGCCTCCTCCGTATGTTTCCACCCATTCGGCGTCCTCCGCCTGCTTCGCACTTAAACCTGGTTTTGTCTCAGCTCCTCCTACCTCCTTTTGAACCCATCCATTCAGCAAGCTTAAAATTCCTCACGTGGAAAGTTGCTCTATTGCTCGCCTTGAAGTCATCTAGGCGTGTCAGTGACATTCAGGCATTCACAATTCAGCCTCCTTTTCTCCAGTTCTCGAGAGAGGCTGTAACACTACGTATTAACCTCTTCGCCGCTAATGACAAGGGTAACTCGTCATGAACTTTCCATTCATTTCAATGGAAAGTTAATGTAAAATGATGTCAGTGCCTTAGCAGTAAAGGGGCTAATCCTAAATTTATTCCGAAAGTTCCCAGTGATTTCCATCTCAATGAACCAGTCATTTTAAAAACTTTCTTTCCAGATCCACAAACTCCTGCGGAACGTTCATTGCATTCCCTGGATTTGAAACGTCTCAAGTTTTACATTTAGCGCACTGCATCCTTCAGGAAATCTGATCAACTGTTCGTGGCCTATGCAAAGGACAACCTGTTACCAAACAAACTATTACTAGGTGGATTTCTTCTGCCATTACCTTTTGTCATCAACGGGCTGGCAAGCCTCTTCCAGCTCCAGTACGTGCTCATTCAACTAGAGCTGTGTCAGCTTCTACTGCCCTCTTTGCGGGGGTGCCTCTGCAACACATTTGCAGAGCTGCTACGTGGTCGAGCAGCCATACTTTTACGAAGCACTACTGTCTGCAGTCAACAGACGCCGCAGATGCAGCAGTAGGACAAGCGGTCCTGCGGAATCTTTTCCATTAAAGGTGAGCCTCTTTTGCTACCCGCCTCCAGTCATAAAGGTTTTTCTCTTTAATATGATATGTTTCTTATATGCTTGAACTTACTGTTACCTTTATGACTTATATGATGATTACTGCTTTCTACTCTTATTCAAGCATGTGAATCTATGAAAGACACCCCTAGTACTGGAGAAGAACATAAGTTACTTACCTATAAACTGTGGTTCTCCAGTATTGGTGTCTTTCATAGATTCACATGCGACCCTCCCGTCCTCCCCTCAGAGGCTCTCTTCTCCTCAGGCACTTTGGTTACTCTGTGCTACGAAAATCTGAGGTCTTGGGCTTCTGAGGAGAAGGTTCTAGAGGGAGCTACAGCCTGATTGGCTGGAATTTGGAACAAAAACATAATGACACTGGATATGTTACCAAGTTGAGTTTCTCCCTTAGGCTTTCTATGGGCCTATTCTGTTCTATGGTACTTTTGAGTTTTCTGCATATTTTACTGTATTTTTATATATGTTTATGTAAATGTACATGTACATGTATTTATATAGCGCAAATCGCCCACATCGCAGGCATCTATGCGCTTGCTTAGGGAACCCGTCCTGGTATTCCCCTGTGAGATACCCCGGCAGGGTATCCACAAGGTGAAAGCCAGGCATCCCGCCGCGAGGGGCCGTTGTGGAGATTAAGCAAGCTATTGCCCAGAGTCGCAGAGTGTGAACCCGTGAGTCGAGTAGGCACCGGAGTGAGAATTATCGAGTCGGTGGAATTATTGAGCCCAACCCCCGTCGGGGCAGGGAATTGAACCCTGGTCCGGGGCCGATCTCAGCTTCCGGGTCTGCCGCCTCTAACCCCTGAGCCACACTTCTCCACTTATATATTTGTATAATTATAATTTTACTTATATATACATATATTACTGCTATTTTATGTACTGTGGGACTCCCACTTCGACAACTGGGAATATTCAAGCATGTGAATCTATGAAAGACGCCAATATTGGAGAACCACAGTTTACAGGTAAGTAACTTATGTTCTTCTTAATTATTGATAACTGAACATGTACAGAGAGCTGATGCCAATGGTCATTACAAGATTTTAGTAGTGCATTTAATGGAGCAAGATTGAGTTCCATTGATGAGGGCAGATGGTGGTACTCCAGTATCAAGATTCCACTTTGGTCAGCAAAATGTCCCTTTTCAGTGGGGTTTAATGTAAAAAAATGTATTACAGTAACTTGCAAATTTCCTGTTTTCGTTGTTTCTTTGGTCTTTCTTGTGATGGGCTGGGCTGTATAGTGATCAGATTGGGGCAGAGATTGTTTTGAATGGGTCTTCCCATACCTCTGCTCATGTAGGTCATGGATGTAGTGCCATCTATGAGTTTGAAAGAGACTGTCCTCTCAGGCATATTATTAAAGAAGGGGGCCATAGGTGTGAGTTTTAAGACATAACATTACAGTAGTGTACTGTTATTTAATTAAAGGAACAGTGACATTTAGCATTTACCAAATACAAATTTTCTTCCTGCAGATGTATCCTGAAGCCGTCTGACAAGCCTGGGTTACCATCTTTTGACCTCAAGACAACAGCTGCTGTACATTTTTGCAAACTGGTGCCACATTTTTATTCAACCTTTGTGTCTTGGGAAACCATTGCTGGTTTATTTTCACTCTGGAAAAAACCCTCATTCTTGATTATCCAGTTGGCACAAATAGATTTATTTTTTTGCTCGCTCAATAAGTGACTGTACCCTGCCATGTCATTTCAACCCAGAAGCTTTCTCAGCAGCAGCTTACATCATCCTGCATTTACTGTCACTAAACAAATGGAACGTTACCTTTTTACATGATACAATTCCAGAAGAAATTATTTCATTTTTGTTTATCAGATTTGTATACTTCATATGAGAGTTCCTGGTTACGAGATTTGATGCACTACAATTATGTTTAGTAACATTGAATCCAGAGGATGATTCTTGATGTGGTTTGTATTTGAATGATGAAAATTGATCGACTTAACATTTTTCTTGAATATGTATATTTTTTTTGTATTTCTTTTAGGCACAGCATACTAATATTGTTTATAGTAAGATTGTATTGAGGAGGAGCCTAAAGGGACACCTTTTTTCTTTTGCATTTAATTAGAAAACTGTTCCAATGACAGGATACAAAATGTACTCCCTAGCAGCTTGCTGCAAAGCATTTTTGATTTCCATAAGCACATGGGGTCATTGCAAACTTGGTGCCTCTGTTTTTGTTCTTTAAATGTCTGGATTTTTGGTGCCTTTTGCAAAAAGAAGTGTGTGTATGTGTGCAGCCATGAGTATTTGAGTTTTGTTAACCCATGATTGCCTATGAATTTTTACGGAAAGAATGGCTTAGATTAGGTCAGTGGGGTGTTTTTTTGCACTGGTAACTATTAGCGTAGGCTGATAAATTTAAAATTTGAATTCAGAACACAGTTAATAAAAATGTAACTGTGTAGTTATATGGATTACAACACCAATCGCATCCCACAAAAGTGTACGATTGGCAATAAAATGGCATCAAAAGAAGGTTAAAATGTTTAAATGAACTGTCCCCTTATCAGAGAAAAGTGCTTCCTACCTGGTAGCAAACATTGCAAAGCAGACGGTCTAACTGGCACATTGAAAAGCATGTTTTGAGCAGTGTCTTAATATAATTGCTCAACTTTACTAAACTAATTTGATAGCAGAGTTGTCAAGATTTATATATATTTTCATTTTTTTCTTTTTAAGTATTAGGTGATATTTTATTATTTTTATATTTCACAGAAATTTAAATCCAGCATTTGCATGTATCTTAAGTTAAATCATGCAATTTATGCATCTACTGTAGTAAATTGCATGTGTAATCCCAAATTCCTGTACATTTGTGATTGAAGTTGAATATTGAAACGCCTTTTTTCAGAGGTGTTATTTTACTGTACACTAAACATTTTTTTTTGTAAATTTCTCAAGGACCATACTGTACAATGCCTTGTTTCATGTATTAAGTGATTTCTCAAATGACCTCTTGTAGGACAAATTTGTATTTTTAGTTAAAATAAAATGGATAGCCTTTTTATATCATTTTGATTTTATTAAGTTTGTTTCATTTGGCTTACATGGTCAGGCCCACTCCAGTGGTCGTCTCAGATAAATGCTGTTTGTGCAGATAGCATGTGAGAAATATTGTCATGTTCTTCATACACATTTAAGGATTGCTATCTGTGAATGTTTTGATTGAACCTAACCAAAAAGTGCACCATACTCTTTGTACAGTCTTTAAATAGATAGTGTTAACAAGCTTAGTTGCAGTCTAATAAAATAATCCAATTATTTATTTGTCCTGAGTTGTTGTGTTCATAATACATCATGAAGTGTGATTTCAGTTTGTGTAATGTTATCTATTTAACTCCAATAATACAAAACCTCTCCCTGATAAACCTCCAGCTTATGGGTTAGTGTTGCTAGTAGTAAACGCTTGAATACAGTTAGTGGTTTCAATGTCTACAAGGACTCCAAGTAGTGCTAGGGGCAAAATTGGTAAATTCTTAGGCTTATTCACAGACCCTTGGTTTAGACCTGCGCAAAACACATGATGTGCCTCTCTCTTCCATATTACCAGTTCCCACTAGCAAAGAAAGCACACAATAATATTTGAAAATACATAGACAATATATCCGCTAGCACTATAAACATTGTCTAAAGCCATTCGGAATTGTTTTATAGAAAAAGTGAATGCTGATAACGCCAACACAAAGACGGGCAAACATGTCATCCTGTGTAGTAAGTTTGCATGAGACACAAAGCCAAGTTAAAACACACTATACAATACTTAATGATTACAAAGAGCTAGAAATACAAAGTAGATTTTGCACTACTATTGCAAAATCCCTACCATAGCAGATACATTACACTTATCTGTGAGGACAACATAGTTTTGGATCCTCCATGAAATGATTTGAAGAATTGGCATAGTCCTAAAGGTGACTAAACATAAGGGGAACAGGGAGCTCAACAATAATAAACAATTTGTGAAAGACATTTTAGAGGGTGGACCTAAGAGGATTCAGGCATTTCAGGATAGATTTCATTATTAACCCCCACTTTAATGCTCCTCCCTGCACACCTGCTTTTCATACTTATGACAGCTTAGTCTCTATGAAGGTTATCAACCCAGGCTTTCAATTTCAGGTACTAAACAGTGTCCACCAATAACCAATTTGAAGGTGTTAATTACTATCACACTAGCTTCCACAACAATCACTATCACAAAATATTTTATGGAGTAAAGCCTACAGCTCGCCAGCAACAAGTCTTATGGAACAAGCTTAAAGTGATATTTGTACGTTGTCAAAGGAAACATCCAACAGAGTGATGTATCCCTGATTGCAGAAAAAATTTCCCTGGTTTGGCTTACAAACCTACCCTAGACACTCATGACTTGTTGCATCAGTGTTCATCAGTCGTCACATGCCTAAACAAAAGCTTAGTTATAGACCATTATCATAGCTATAGGAAATCTACTGTTTGGGGGTGGTCGGTGGCCGAAGGTTATTCACATGGAAGTTCTGATCCCTCCTCTGAAACCCTCAATGTACCAGGACAGCCATTTCACCTTAGATTGTTTTTCCTTTTTTGGGGGGTAAGGTTTTGTGTATAGAAAGTAAAGTGTTCTATTGTTTGTGTACCTGTAGGTTTGCAGGTATTAAGTAGAACATAAAAATATACCTTGTTCACATATTACCTTGTGCTTTCTCCCAGGGAGGTCGCTAGTATGTATATCAATCTATAGCACTACATGCTACAAACTGATTGCTACGGGTAACAAAATCGTTTCTTGTCTGTAGAAGTAGTGTTACATAATTTTCTGGATTCACATGCTGTGCATTATTCCCCAATCTAGTGGTTGTGTCCAGAAGTTTCCTTTGCGTTAGTAGTCCTTCTCTACTTATTTTATTTCCTGGGGGCGTCAGCTGTCCCACCATTTTCATGTGCTGACATCCTAGACCTTCCCCGTAAGCTTTCATGCGCGGTCGCCATCTTCAGATTCATCTTTTGTTCTTTGTTCACTTTTGTACCTTTATGTCCTGGGGAGATGGGTGGATTGCATGGGAATCCAGTACATTTTTCAAGCTGCAAAACTACTTCTACGGGCTCCTGATTGCTTGATTGAAACCATTTCATTTTGAAGCCTGAATCTTTTCTGGATTCACATGCTGTACATCGATTTTGTAGCATTTTGCTCAAGGCATGTATGCTGTAGATCACATGCTTTGCATACTCTTGCCAACTAGTGTGGGGACTGGATGTATGCAAGTTGTTTTTCTTCGAAGAAGTCCTTTCAGTCACAAGAGAAGGTGACTCCTCCTTTCAATAGCAAACGTGCATGGGCATCGACCCCATTGTTAGATTGTTTTTTTTTTCCGCCATTGGTTTCAGGCGTGAATTGCTACTCTCCGGTTTGAAGCAGTTCTTTGGGTTCCCCTCGGAGCGCAACTCACTGTACCCTCAATGGTTTTATTTTCGTACACGTATCCCACTTCTCCGCGTATTGTATCAGTTGAAGAAAAACTTCAGTTTAGATGGGGGAACTCATGGAAGCCCGTCGGTCCTGACCGCGTCTGTCCACCTTGCAGTGGATGGCACAGACTCAATTCAAATTCTGTCCCCTGTGCCACGTGAAGTACTCTTGCACCGACTCACATGAAGTGTGCAGCTTGTGCTTGTCCCCCGAGCACAAGGAACAGTACTGCAACACATGCAGATCGTTACGATCCAAAAAGACTCACTATGATAGTCAGGCTCAATGTCATGAAATGCAGAGCCAGAATGTCAAGTATACACTGGACCTCTTCGGCGAAGGTTCCGATCAGGAGTAATGTGATGCACAAGGTGCCAAAGAGTAGGTGGAGCAGCAGTCTATCTCGGTGCATGAAACCGACACATAGATAAAAGAGGACTTACCATTGGGCCAAGGTGAAGGTTGCGTGAGTACAGAACACCCCTTTCCCTGAAATCCAAATCCTATCAAACCGAGTCGGAGTCAACCTAAAATGGCGCTGGAGTTGAATCCAGGGAGCTCGAGCCGAAATACGCTTCGGAGCTGAAACATTCGGCGTCCAAATCCAAAGTGTCTTCGGAGCAGAAACCTTCCGCACCAAAAGGGCAATATATTCCGGTACCCAAGTAGTCGGTGCCGAAATCGAAGACATTCCTCCTAGAACACAGGATCAGGTTTATTGCCTTTCTACCTCCCAAAATAGATCCTAGACAAAAAGAACTGTACGTCAATCCAGATACAGGATGTCTGATCACTAGACTGCCTCAAAAGCATAGACCAGAGTCTGACGACATTCCATATACAATACGACTATAGAAGAAGAATACTGGGACTAATCCCTCTCCTGTTCCAATACGTGCCCATACACCACCACCACTTTCTCCTGCACTAGAGCCACTGCCTACTATACTGCAGGACTCTCCACCCTCACAGCCTGATGATTATCAAGAACATAATTTAGATGATGTAGATGAGAAGGATAATCCTTTACCAGTAGACCGTTGGAGGGATTACAATTTTGATCAGCCCGCAGATAATGACCGAGATCTTTACATTGCAAAGCCTTCCCCTCCTGATGATAATGTAGGGTATTTAGAACTGTTGGCTAGAGCTGCACAGTACCATGGAGTACAGTTACACATAGACTCACTTGAGGAAGATTTCTTATTTGAAACATTTGGCAGCACACACAGGTCTACCCAGTCTCTCCCCATGCTTATGGGCATGATGAGACATGTAGATATATTTAAAGACCCTGTCAGAGCTCAAATTCTCACTCCGAAAATAGACAAAAAGTACAAACTAGCTCCACCTGATCCAGTATACATTAAAGGACAAGTTGCCTCAGACTTCCTAGTGGTTTCTAGCGCTCGTAAAAGGGCTAATTCGCAAACCTCTGGAGATGCTCCCCCTCCAGACAAAAAATCTAAGTTGCTAGATGTTTCTGTTAAGAGAGTAGCTGCCCAAGCTGCAAATCACTGGCGTATTGCGAACACCCAAGCCCTTTTAGCCACATACGATAGAGCTCACTTGGATGACATGGAACAAGTGCTCCAATATCTCCCAGATGAACATAAGGCTAAAGCAGAAGATTTAGTGCAAAAAGGGAAACTAGTCCAATTCATCAATTAGATGCAGCCGACAATGCAGCCAGAGAAATTAATACCAGTGTGTTACTCCGGAGAAACGCTTGGTTAAGAATTAATGGTTTCAAACCAGAAGTTCAATAGTTTATTCTAAATGCCCCATTTGATAAGCAACACCTTTTTGGACTTGAAGAAGATTAGGCCCTAGAAAAGATGAAAAAAAGACGGAGGTAGCCATATCTATGGGAGCATTACAGTCTCCTTCTAACCGTGGTTCTTTTCATTGCTCCTTTTACCGCGGTGTCTCCAGAAATACATCTTCGGACGCCAATACTTCCTTGTATAAAGGAAACCATCAATCCTCCTCCAAAGGAGGTTTCTTCAGAGTAGGATATAGGGGAAATCATGGTAAAGTAACGGTTTTGCTCCACATAACTCTCACTATCATTCAACACCTGTTGGGGGACGTCTTCAACAGTTCCTTCTCATGTAGCAGTCAACAGACAAATGAGTGTTAGGAATTATTCAAAATGATTATTGGCTGGAGCTTATCAACAATCCTCCAAACATTCCATCTCGTGTTCACAAAATGTCACCAGAACATTATGCAGTTACTCAAACATGAAGTACAGTCTCCACTGCTTAAAGAAGCCTTAGAACCAGACCCTCTAAAATATCAAGGGACAGGGGTTTTCTCCCTGTATTTTCTAATTCCCAAGAAGGACGACTCTTTGAGGCCTGTTTTGGACTTCAGAGAACTCTATCAGTACATACTGTCAGATCATTTCCACATTGACACTTCAGCAGGTGCTCCCATTTCTACAACAAGGCGATTTTATGGCTACTCTAGACTTAAAGGAGCATATTTCAATATTCCAATTCAACCCGCTCATCGCAAGTATCTCAGGTTTGTGATAACAGGACAGCGCTATGAATTCAATGTACTACAGTTTGGAGTCATCACTGCTCCCAGAGTGTTTACCAGTAGTTGCAGCCCATCTGAGAAGACAGCAGATCCATGTCTTTCCCTATCTGGACGATTGGCTCATCAAAGCTAACAGTTACCAGAAGTGTCCAACACATTCAAACTGCAATTCACCCGCTCCATCAACTGGGGTTTACGGTGAATGTGTTGAAGTCTCAACTTCAACCTTCAAACACACAATTCTATCTGGGCGCCACTATAGATACTCAAAAAGCTCTAGCATCTCCCAAAACAGCCAGAATTTGCAACATTCAGTCTCTTCTCAATCAATTTCAGGCCAACCAATTATTAGCACTAAAGTGGCTAGAGCCCTTATTAAACGACAGATCGTTCCTAGTATTTGAGGATAACTTCACCTCGGAAAGCATGCCTCTAAGCATGCCTCCCTGAGCCCCACGCTTTTTAATATTTATATGAGCCCTCTGGCAGGTATCGGTAAACCTTTTGGCATCCGGATTGTCACCTATACTGACTACACACAGTTGATCGTTTCGTTTAAACATTCCAGTAATTCGGACACCAACTTGGCCGAATGTCTGGAAAGGGTCTCCGCATGGATGCAAGGCTCCTTTCTAAAACTCAATAGGGGAAAAATGGAGCTTATGTTCCTGGGCAAAACACCCATCTTAACACCTGCTCTTTCTGGCCTGGGTACCTGGGCATTATGCAGCTCCCCAAAGATCAGATTAAAAGCCTTGGCCGGACCATAATTTAAACTTTAAGGCGCAAGCTTGGAAGGTGGCAGGTACTTGTTATGGGATTTTAAAGATGGTAAGGAAAATCCTTCCCCTGCTGCCCTTTATTGCTAGGAGACTGCTGGTGCAGGCGCTCATTCTGTCTCGGCTTGACTACACCAACGTGCTTTACTTAGGATTCCTGAGGTCAACGATAAAAAAACTACAGACCTATCAAAACTGTCCAGCACGCCTTCTTATGCAAATCCCTACAAAGTCGTCCACCGCCTCTCTCTATTGGCTACCGGTCGCGGGAAGAGTGCAATTTAAAGCTCTGTGCATTTCCCATAATACTTTATGGTGCAAGGGTCAACCAATTCTTCAATCTATCATCTCCTCCTACTGTCCCAATAGGTCCTTGTGTTCTGGAAATAAACATCTGGCTGTTGTTCCCAGGATAAATAGAGCTCTGTGTGGGGGGCGCATGTTTTCATACAATGCAGCGAAATACTGCAATCAGCTACCCAACCATATCTGTTTGGAGGACAACTATTTATCCTTCCGGAAACTCTTGAAAACCTTCCTGTTTCCTTAACATCTAATGGCTGTAATGTGATGAAATCGCTCCTAGCGCTGGGAGGCCTTCGGGTAGCCATGCGCTCTATAAATGTTAATTAATTCATTCACTAGTCAGTTTTCATGCAACTGTTGGGAATGATGGCGCCTTGCATAATAATCGTACCTCATGCAAGGCTTCACATGCATCCCCTTCAGCAATGTTTAGCGAGACAGTGGAACTAATCACAGGGTCGTCTAACCGATCTAGTATTGGTGTATGGCTGCACCCATCGCTCTCTGAAGTGGTGGAAGCCACAAAATATGTCCAAAGGGTGGCCCTTCGTCGACTCTGTTCAACAGACCATACTAACGACAGACAAATAAATGACTGGTTTGGGTGCTCACCTACAATCACACAATACACAGCTTGTGGAGTCAACAGCAAAAAGATCTCCACATAAACCAATCAGAGCTACTAGCAGTCTTTCTAGTGCTCAAAGCCTTCAAAATCACCTAATAGACAAAGCTGTCCTAATTTGCACAGACAACATGACAGCAATGTATTACATACGAAAACAGGGGTGGACACATTCTCTCAAACTATTGCACCTAGCACAAAATATTTGGAAATGGGCAATACACCACATAATTTATCTCCTAGCCGAACACCTTCCAGGAGTAAACAATCAGATTGCCTATCTCCTAAGCAGAAAGAGACCGCAAATTCATAAGTGGAAACTTAATCCTCAGGTTCTCTTACCGTACTTTCAACAATGGGGATTCCCTCACATAGACCTATTTGCGACAGCAGAAAAAGCAAAATGTTAAAACTTTGCCTCCAGGTTCCCACACCCACTATCCAAGGGCAATGCTCTATGGATGAAGTGGTCAAGGATATTTGCCTACGCTTTTCCGACTCTCACTCGTCCCACTAGTAGTTCAGATGCTCCGGCAAACATGTCTCACACTGATCCCAATAGCTCCTACATGGGCTTGTTAACCCTGTTGGAGCTGTTATTCGTTCCACACACCAAAAGCTGCATCTCCTCTGCAGTCTCCTCACATAGCCATGGAGAAATCCCACCCCACAGTCTCCTCACACAAAGCCATGGAAACCAAGACCCCAAAGAACTCAACCTAGCGATATGGCTCCTGAAGTCATAGTTTGGTTATTTAAATCTTCCAACAGGCTTTATGAATATCCTGAAAGAGGCAGGAAGACCTACTACAAGAGCATGTTATGCAGATAAATGGAAAAGAAGTGTTTATATATTGTAATAATAACAATATCAATCCACTAGATGCTTCCATACAGAACATCTTCTGGTATTTATTACTTTTAGAGCAATCTGGACTAGCCTACACATCTGTCAGCTTAAATCTAGCTGCAATAGCTGCGTACTTACAAAATAAACACTTGTCTCTATTCAGAGTAACAGTTATTAAAGCCTTTATGGAAGGATTAAAATGGGTAATACCACCAAGACTTCCACCAGCACCACTGTGGAATCCCAACATAGTACTTAGAGGGTTAATGGGTCCACCAGGAGGACCTTCCTGCCTTGACCCTCTTAAAGACTGGGACTCCCATAAGCAGAGGCTCTGCTTCAACAACCACCCCCTTGTGCCAGCCAGGAAGCTCCAGACCTGCCCACTCTGCACCCGCCGACCCCTGCACGTGCCAGAGTGATCCAAGACCACGAGGACGTCCCCCTGTGGTAAATAAATTATTTACACCATCAGAATTTCTATAATTACCAAAGAGTAATGCATAAATGAGGAGCAGAGTCAGTGGTTTTCGAGTCAACGGGCTTTATTCAGTAACTCGAGTTAAGGGAGAGCTCCTTCACCCGAGAGGTTCAGGAGGGGTCTGAGAGTTTATTCCGAGTACAATACTTAAACATTTCTTTGCATGCATAGGGAGGAGCCCTCCTAAGCAATCTTAAAGAAGCAGAACAAGTTAACCGGTACTGGCTGAGTCATGGGCAGATGTGTGCATGTAATTTTAGACCGTTGGCGTGGTCGGCCAGTTCCTTCCTGTCCGTTCATTGTGTAGCGGCCTTGGGAATTTCCCTTGACGTGGGTTCGGCTTATCTCTTAGTACAGACAGGAAGGTTGGGCCTTATCTTTGCAGAAGTGTTCGGTTTCGCCTCCTGCTCGAGGCCGGAATGCAGTTTGTCAAGTCAGCCTTTTGCCCGATATATTTTGAAACCCTGGGCCGGGCCGCTTATCAGAATCGGCCCAACCGCAAATATGTGGTGTGCTGCTGGAAGTTTCAACGTGCGCTTTCTCGACTTCTGGCGTAGAGGCCTGGGGGTAGACAAATATGGCGTCTAGATGGGACGCAGATGCGGGGGTTTTAGCATGGGAAACAGTGAAAGGGTAATGCGAGGGGGACATAAATATATATATTTATCTTACTTTCCTCATTCCCTCCTTGTCCCCAAGCGTACCTCTTTAATACACCTCTATGTTCATCAGGTCATCAATGTGTGCTTGCAACATGATCTTTTCCTTTTCTCTGCTCTGTACATGTGGGCGGGGAATGCAAGCGGTGGCGCACAGACCGCAGATGGCTGGGCCGCATTGTATGCAAAGGCAACAACTGAAGATGATGAGCAGTATTAATCCTATTACAATCAACACTTTCCATCCCCATGTCGATATTAATCCCCATAACCAACCGGTGAGGGACCACTCTCCTTTATGCATGTCTAGCTGACTCGATATCTTGTGCAGCTTGGCAATGGCTTGATACACCATGGGGGCGTTATCTGGAATAAACACACAGCAACTTGTGGCGATCAATCGGCATACACCACCACGGTCAGCCAGGACGATGTCAAAAACCCTGCGATTTTGTAAAGTCATGAGTCTGTCCGCGGCCACCTCGGCCGTGATGTTGGAAAGGGCACCCGCCGTTTCTTCTATTGTATCTTGTACCACCCGCGTGAGGTGGCGGAAGTTCCTACTGTTTACTATTGGGCCCCAAAATGGAATGAGTACAAATCCTGCGCACTCAAAAGCAATCTCAACATCACTGTGACAATAAATTCGAATTAGCACAAAAGGAAATTCTTGTCCAGCGTCGTTTTCAATTGGAGGTTCGTGTGTCTCTCCTTTTATTTGGTCATCAGATAGTTCAATTTATATACAGCCAGCCAAAGGGTTTCCCCATTAGTTGCAATCTAATCTAGGAATATTTTGAATACAGGGCTTTTGAAGAAACTAATTTCTATGTGACCTTGTGTAGTTCACTATTGCTGCTAAATGTACCTTCAGTGGCGGCTGGCACAGGTAAGCATGGTAGGGGGGAGGGGTGACAGACAACGGAATAGGTATAATTAAATAAAAAATACCTGTCTTACCCCCCAAACTGCGTCGTGCCTCTCCTCCCCGCGCTTTCCTGAGCTGTCCGCCGCTATGTTCCTTTAAGAGCACACATGTTAGTCTGCTGTCTAGTAGGTGTGTGAGGTATTGTAGGACTGGAGGACCTAGATGTTCGAGGCATGTGGGCTGCTGAATTCATATCTGTGCATAGATCCTCGCCTAGTGTTGGGTTCGGATGATTGCACATTGTTGTCCTGGAAGAGTCTTCGAAGTATCACGAGATAGGTGGCTCCTCCCCTGGACTACAGTGCGCATGGGCATCGACTCCATCCTCAGTCGACGCATCAGACCCTATCGACTGTTCATCATGGACCGAAGTCCATTCAAAAGATGTCCCGTCTGCAACTCGAAGTATCCCCACATCGACGTCCACCCGGTGTGTAATAAGTGTCTGTCGCCGGACCATGATGAAGCCAAGTGCATGGCTTGTTCCCGCTTCAGGTCCAAGAAGACGCTTAAGCTTCGATGCGCTGCGCGCCAGGAGGCCCAGCAAGCTGCACCGGCGCCTGCGGACATTTTCGATGCTGGAGATGTCGAGGAAGAATCTACCAGGGACGTCAGTGAGTCGAACCCCGCGTCGGACGTCGACTACGACGCGGACGCCGAAATGTTCGAAGCTGAAGAAGTCGTCGACGAGGTAGAAGACGACGACGGGGCCCTCGGGGCCATGGAGGATAACTCGGATGAGGAGCTACCTCAAACTGACACTGGGGCCGTGCCAATTCATAAGGCTCAGGTCGAGGGATCGCCACTAGGCCTTACCCAAGATCTTACGATGGGTTCTACGGCTCCGTCTTCGGGCTCGGCCATGGACATTGCTATTGAGCCGCACCCTGGAAAATCGAAACCGAAAGTGAAACCTACGGTATCGACACAAGAAACAGCGCAGGACATTGCTATTGAGCCGCACCGTGGAAAATCGAAACCGAAAGTGAAACCTACGGCATCGACACAAGAAACAGCGCAGGTGCCCACCTCGAAACCGAAAGTGCGCATCGCTTTAGTCGGATCCAAGGCCTCGGAGCCCTCGGCGCCGAAGAAGCAGAAGGGTGTTGTCGAGCCGAAGGCTCAAGTCAAGGGCGTCGAGTCGAAGACTGCCGCGCCGAAGACTAAAGTCCAGGTGGTCGAGCCGAGCACGTCGGCGCCAAAGGCGGTCGACACCAGCAAAGGACTCCGTGACCCGAAGAAAGGTCTCAGTGACCCGAAGAAAGGCCTCGGTGACCCGAAGGTTCTCGAGACTCCGCGTCAACAGGACAGGGCCAAGAGCGGCGCACCCCGAGAGTCCACTCCTGGTGCGGCCTTGAAGGATCCCGTCGACTCGGCGCGCCCGTCCGCCGCTTTCACCAAGAAGGTGACGGACTCCCAACAGCGCATCAGGGAGAAGGCCTCGACGGTCTGACCACAGGATCCTCCACCTCCAAAGCCGGTCGAGAGACCTCACAATGCGTTGACGCCCATTCACTTTATGTTGCCACCGAAGGTGGCGCCAAAGGCTTTCACCCCTAAAGCGGTCGCCAGCGTCCCCGAGGAGGTTTCCTCTGTGCCGAAGTCGTCGACGGGGGTCCCCACCCTGAAGCCTCGACAACCTTCAGTAGATGAGCAACAGGAACACTTTATTGGTGCCGAAATGGGCAGGCTTTCCCTCCACAAGCGGAAAATTGCCCCGGAACAACCGATGGAGTCCTAAAAGATTCCTCTGAGAAAAAGAAGGACTCTGCTTCCACTCATGTCCTGGTGGAGCCACTTTCTCCACAAACTAATGATGTCTCGCCCACTTACTCTGATGTGGACGCTGGGGAGGGCGATGATGAGGATGAGTACAGCTATCCCGTCTATACAGAACCTGATGATACCAATGTTATGTTATGTTATGTTATTTTGTGTCTTTTATAGCGCTCGGCTACTCAAAAGAGTGTCCCGGCGCTTTGACAGCCTGAAAAGACAAACACAACACAAAGATTAAAAGAAACAGGGTCAACAAAATACAGAAATCTAGGAAGCGAAAAACCAAGTTTTCAGGCCCTTCCTGAAAGCGAACAAATTTGGGGTGCTACGTAGTGCCAGGGGTAGGGAATTCCAAAGCTGTGGTGCCCGGAGCATAAAGGAACGACCTCCCATACGAGCCTTCCTCACACTGGGAACGATGGCAAGGAACAGCGACTCTGACCTCAGAGATCGGGAAGGACGATAGGAGACAATCCTCATCTGAAAATATTTAGCCCCTGTGGCATAGAAGGCCTTGTGTGCAAGAGTTAAGGCTTTAAAAACTATCCGCTGTCGGATTGGCAGCCAGTGAAGCGACTGCAACAAGCCAGAAGCTCTGACACGCCTATGCAGGCCAAAAATGGCACGCGCTGCCGCGTTCTGGACCACCTGCGTCCGTTGCAGGAGATATTCTGGCAGGCCAAGATACAGGACGTTGGAATAGTCCAGTCTTGAACCGATCAAGGCCGGTACCGTAGTCCTCCTGTGGTCCTCAGAAAGCAGAGGAAAAAACTTCCGAAGCATACGGAGAAGGCCAAAGCAGGTGCCAGTGAGAGCGAGGATCTGGGATCTTAAAGTCGGGCCGTTGTCGATTTTAATCCCCAAATTCTTGGCTAACTGAGATGACCGCCCCGGAGGAGACATGTCAGCAGGCCACCATACCTGCCAGTCCGGATCGGATTGACAACCGAAGAAGAGCACCTCCGATTTATCTGAGTTGCACTTGAGGCTGTTCAGTTGGAGCCAGTTAAAAACAGCCCCAAGGCACTCACGGATACTCTCTCCATCAAAATCCTCTCCTTTCCGACAGGTAAAGAGCAGCTGGGTGTCATCCGCGTAGGATACGATCTGGGCCCCGAAGGACGCCGCCAGAGGGGTCATAAAGATGTTAAAAAGAGTCGGGCTCAGTACCGAGCCCTGCGGGACTCCGACTCCCAATGGCGGCATCTCAGCAGAGCACGAGGAGGCCCAGACCGTTTGTCGGTGGCCGGCCAGAAACGATGTAAACCATCTGAGCACCGTCCCCCTGAGACCAATCTCATGAAGTCTGACAAGCAGATCCTCATGGGGGACGGTGTCGAAGGCCGCCGACAAATCGAGCATGATCAACATGGCTCTACCACCCGCGTCCAGCGTCTCCTTGATGGCCTCAGACACCTCTAGTAGCGCCGTCTCAGTGCTGAGATTAGGACGAAAGCCTGATTGAGTGGAATGAAGCAGGTCGTGTGATTCCAGAAAATTAGAAAGCACATTATGCACGTGCTTCTCCAGGGTCTTAGCCAGTGCAGGGAGGAGAGAGAGAGGCCTATAATTGGCCAAAACCTCTGGGTCCAGACCAGGCTTCTTAATAAGGGGAATGACCATAGCCTGTTTCCAAGCCAAAGGGACTACACCCTGGCTCAAAGAAAGATTCAGGAGGGGGTTGACCAGCGGATTAACCACTCCCGCCATCCTCGCCAAAAATTTGTCCGGACATGGGTCAAGCGCCGATCCAGATTTAAAATTGGCCAACAGTGTCAGTGACGATACAATTGGAATAGGCGGAAAGTCTGACAGGACTGGCCCTAGGGGAACCGAGGGCACCAGACCAACCTCACAGCAAGGGGAGGCAACGGCCGGCCGCGGTGGAAAGGAATCCTGAATGAGCTTAATCTTTGTGGTGAAAAAGCATGTGAGATCCGATGCCCACGTCTCGGAGGGGGCAGTCTGGGTCCCATTCGACTGTGGGGCAATAAATTCCCTGACAATCGAGAAGATCTCCTTGCAGGAATTCGAGGCATCCTCAATCCTCCTCGCAAAGTAGCTCTTCTTCTCCAGGAGAATGTCTCGGTGATAAGCTTTGACCACGGTTCTATATTCGAGTCTGGCAGCTGGATCATACTGAGCTCGCCAGGCCCTTTCCGCCACCTTGCACTGCCTGCGAGAGGCAAGCAGCGCTCCAGTAAACCAAGGAGCAGAAACCCGTTTAGACAATAAACGGGGGGCACTCAAAGGGGCCAGATCGTTCAGCCTGTCCACAAACCAGGCCTGTAAGGACTCCAGATCCCTATCCAAAACCCCCGTAAGAGGGCAAGGGTGTTCACACAGTGCCTGTGACAACATTTCTGGAGTCACCCGATGGTATGCCCTAGACGCTGATCCTTGCTGTCTAGAGGCACTGCTCAAGGGTTTCTCATTGCCCAGTATGTGAAAGTTGACCAACCGATGGTCTGTCCACAGGACCGGCAGAAGTGCCGTCACCACTATGGGGGATGTAGAAAAGACCTGATCCAACGTGTGGCCTTTGTCATGCGTTGGTCCAAAGAGATAGGGAGCTAGGCCCAAGGGAGCCGTGATGTCAGATAGTTTAATTACGTCAGGGTCCAGAACGTCATCCATGTGAAAGTTGAGGTCACCAGCCAAAATGCAATGGTCAGCTCTCATAGCCAACGTTGACATAATAGATTGAAGCTCATCAAAAAAAGTACCGGCTGGACCAGGGGGTCTGTACACTAGCAGCCCTTTCACAGACTGATGAGGCGCTAATGATAAAGAGAAGGCCAAAGATTCCGACCCTTTGATAGCCTCAGTGGGGATAATAGAACATACAACAGATTTCTTCACCCAATGAACCCTGGGCTGCTGGTGCGGACCCAGGTGATCCTCATTCAGGACAAGACACTCAACTCTATTCTGTGAAGACGTCTCCCACAGAAGATTCTGCAGCATTCAATGCCCTGATTGAACGAGCAGCTAAAAATCACAACGTCCAGCTCCATGCTGACCCTATTGACGTTGATTTCCTTTTTGATACCTTCTCAGTCTCGGAGAGGACTGTCAAGACTCTACCTATGTTAAAAGGGGTCTTAAAACATGCTGGTGAGATCTTTAAAGAGCCTACCAGGGCGTGGGTGATAAACCCTAGGATTGAGAAAGTATAAGCCAGCGCCTACTGATCCTACCTACATCAAAGGACTGTTGCCTCTGGACTCTTGTCGTCTCAAATGCCCAGAAGAGGGCTAATTCTCAGACTACGGGTGATGCTCCTCCCCCAGATAAGGAATCTAAGGTCTTTGAGGCATCGGGGAAAAGGGTGGCTGCACAAGCGGCCAACATCTGGCACATTTCCAATACCCAAGCGCTTCTAGCGAGGTATGATAGGGCACACTATGACACGCTGGAGACCCTGTTGCAGCACCTGCCTGATGAATACAAAGACGCAGCTGAGATGCTTGTTCAGGAAGGGAAGCTGATCTCTAATGCTTCAATTAAGTGCGCTCTGGACGCGACTGACACCGCAGCCAGGGCTGTCAACACTAGTGTCATGCTGAGACGACATGCCTGTTTGAGAATCTCTGGATTTAAGCCAGAGATACAAACCACCATCCTTAATCAAACAGTGAATCCAGATCACCTGTTTGGCCCAGAGGTTGACACCACCTTAGAAAAGATTAAGAAGGACACTGAAACTGCTAAATCCATGGGTGCCTTGCAGTCCCAGCAGTTTCGGGGTGGGTCTTTTCGTCGCTCAAGCACTAGAGGAGTTTCCAGAGGCCAGCTCTCCCAAACCACGCAGTACTACAAAGGCAACACGCAGTCCACATACACCAACAAAAGTCGAGGTGGATATCGTGGTAACAGCGCCAAGGGCAGGGGTCGTGGAAACAACTCCAGATCCTCTGCCACCAACAAACAGCCTTGTCACTGCCCCCCGACCATGCAACACCGGTCGGGGGGAGACTTCAGCAGTTCCTGCCGGTCTGGAGAACCATCACCACAGACAGGTGGGTCAGAAAACTTATACAATACGGTTATTGTCTGGAGTTAACATCCACTCCACCCAACATACCCCCAAGACACCGTCCTATGTCTGCCGAGCATTTGCACTAATTGCAGCAGGAGGTCCTAGTCATGCTGCAAAAAGGAGCAATAGAGCTCGTGCCTGTGCAGGAAAGAGGCACAGGGGTCTACTCCCTGTACTTCTTAATACCAAAGAAGGACGGATCCCTCAGGCCCATACTGGACCTCAGGCCCCTCAACCAGTACATCCTGTCGGAGCACTTCCATATGCTCACCCTGCAGCAAGTGCTCCCGTTGCTCAATCAGGGGGATTTTCTCGCAACTTTAGACCTAAAGGATGCGTATTTTCACATTCCACTGCACCCGTCACACAGAAAATACCTCTGGTTCACCATCCAAAACCAACACTACCAGTTCAAGGTTTTGCCTTTCGGAGTCACCACGGCACCCATGGTGTTCACAAAGTGCCTGGCGACAGTGGCGGCGCACCTAAGGAGACGGAACATTCACGTCTACCCTTATCTGGACGACTGGCTCATCCAGGCGAAGTCAGCCCAGCAGTGTGCCGCTCACGTGTCCCACACCATTCGCCTCCTTCACGACCTGGGATTCTCACTGAATTACCCAAAATCCCACCTCCAGCCCGCCCACATACGGCAGTATCTGGGTGCGACGATAAACACTCTGGCAGCCACAGCACAGCGAAATTCAGTGAGGGTCAGCAGCATTCAATCGCTGATTCAACGATTCAAACCCCAACGCTCGCTTCCAGCGAGAGTGTTCATGCGGTTGATAGGCATGATGGCCTCCTGCATCTCCATAGTCCCGCACACGAGGCTACATATGCGTCCGCTTCAGGAGTGCCTAGCACGTCAGTGGACTCGGGCTCATGGGCAGTTGAAAGACCTAGTGTTGGTGAGCGGTCGGGCATACAACTCTCTGCATTGATGGAATCCACGAAACCTTTGCAAGGGACGACCGTTCCAAGAGCCGGTGCCACAGATCATCCTGACAACTGACGCTTCTCTCCAGGGATGGGGAGCTCATGTACTCCATTACACTGTGCAGGGACTATGGACGCAACAGCAACGGAAGATGCACATCAATGTTCTGGAACTGATGGCAATCTTCATGGCACTAAAAGCTTTCAAAGTACATCCGTGCAACAAGGTCGTGTTGATCCGGACAGACAACATGACAGCCATGTACTACATTCAGAAACAGGGAGGTACCCACTCTCCGCAGCTGTCTCATCTGGCTCAGAGCATGTGGAAGTGGGCCATTCAGAGGAACGTCTTCCTCATGGCAGTACACCTCCCGGGCAAGGACAATCAGATGGCGGACCTGCTCAGCAGGTACAGCCACCAAATGCACGAGTGGGAGTTGCATCCATCAGTACTCCACCCGTACTTCCAAGAGTGGGGTCTTCCAGAGATAGACCTGTTCGCCACAAGGGAGAATGCAAAATGCCAAAGCTTCGCCGCCAGGTTTCCACACCCACAGTCGCAGAGCAATGCGATATGGATGAACTGGTCAGGCAGATTTGCGTACTCTTTTCCCCCAGCACCTCTGATACCGCTGGTGGCACGCAAACTCAAGCAGCACTCGATGACTCTCATCCTGGTTGCTCCAACGTGGGCTCGCCAACCATGGTACACCACGTTTCTGGAACTGTCCGTGGTACCGCATCAAAGGCTACGCCTCACACCCAGCCTTCTGACGCAGAGTCATGGCGACATTCAGCATCCAGATCCGCAACAGCTCAACCTGGCGATCTGGCTCCTGAGGTCTTAGAGTTTGGCTACCTAAACTTGCCTCCGGACTGCATGGACATCATCCGGGAGGCGAGGAAGACCACCACTAGAGCATGCTACGCGGCGAAGTGGAAGCGGTTTGTCATTTACTGTGCAGACCACAACATTAACCCGCTAGATGCATCTATTCAGAACATCATTTGTTATCTTTTCCATCTGTACAAATGTAATTTGGCCTATGCTTCCATTCGCATACATCTATCTGCGATGGCTGCTTATCTCCAAAACAGGCAGCACCTCTCACTTTTCAGGGTGCCTGCTATTAAAGCCTTTTTAGAAGGGCTCAAGCGAGTTATTCCTCCGCGGACTCCGCCAGCTCCGGAGTGGAACCTCAATGTGGTCCTCACCAGGCTGATGGGTCCCCCTTTTGAACCGCTGCATTCCTGCGAGATTCAATTCTTGACATGGAAAGTAGCTTTCCTTATAGCGGTTACATCGCTGCGACGAGTTAGTGAGCTCCAGGCGCTAACTATCCAAGAGCCATTTATTCAAATTCATTCCAACAGGGTGGTGCTTCGCACTAACCCTAAATTCCTTCCTAAAGTAGTTTCTCAATTCCATATTAATCAAACTATTGAATTACCTGTGTTCTTCCAAAATCCTGAGTCATTGGCGGATAGAATGCTCCACATCCTTGACGTCAAAAGGGCCCTGATGTATTACATTGATAGGACCAAGGATTTTAGGAAAACTAAACAACTTTGTTCCCTTGTCGCCACAACACAAAGGTAACCCCATTTCCAAAGCTGGTATAGCTAGGTGGATAGTTAAATGTATTCAGATCTGTTATCTGAAAGCCAAACGTACTCTCACCATTCCACCGCGCGCCCACTCCACCAGAAAGTTGGGGGCCTCCATGGCTTTCCTTGGAAATATCCCTTTGGAAGACATATGTAGAGCAGCCACATGGTCTACCACACACACATTTACAAAGCATTATTGTGTTGATGTGCACTCCAAACAGCAGGCAGCTGTAGGGCAGGCTGTTCTAAAAACGCTTTTCCAAACTGCTGCAGCTGGCACGGGCGGCCGCCGCTAATGGAGGGACTGCTATGTATTCTATGCACAGATATGAATTCAGCAGCCCACATGCCTCGAACCGAATATGCTACTTACCAGTATGCATCTGTTCTTGGCATGGAGGGCTGCTGACATTCATATCGCCCGCCCTCCTCTCCGGCGCCTGTAGCAGCTGCAGAATTCACACATACTTCTAGCATGGTCATCATTCACTTAGTTTCACTCCATCTTGGTCACATTGGCTAAAAACAATCTGAGGATGGAGTCGATGCCCATGCGCACTGTAGTCCAGGGGAGGAGCCACCTATCTCGTGATACTTCGAAGACTCTTCCAGGACAACAATGTGCAATCATCCGGACCCAACACTAGGCGGCGATCTATGCACAGATATGAATGTCAGCAGCCCTACATGCCAAGAACAGATGCATACTGGTAAGTAGCATATTCGATCCAAACTCTGTCCTCAGGAGCCAAGCTGCTAAACTCTGCACTGGGCGAAGAACTTGTATGGAGAGTGAGTGTTGTAACCCTTGTAGTTTCTGCATATTGTACTGAGCTATCTCCATCGGGTCTTAGAACCAGATATGTCTCGCCCACTGTGGGGCTGTATTTATTAGCATCAGTCATGACTATTTGCGTTTGTTGATTACTAACAATAGCAGTCAGATTGGGGGGGGAGGGGGTAGGCGAGTGTATGTAAAGCTGCCTGACCAGTCTATCGACAGAGCATTCCCCAGGGAGAGGTGGTGTGGTTGCCGGGACGCAAATGATTGGCATTTTGTGTTCTATGGTGCTGTGAACAGGTGTATTTGTGATGTTCCCCATTGCATCAATATATGCCGGAGTACGGTTTTGTTTCACTTCCCACTCGTAAGGTGAATGCCTGTCTGCTCAGTTTGTCTGCTTCTACGTTGTCTTTCGCTGGTAGATGTAACGTTATGTTCGAGGCATATGGGCCGCAGATTACTCACTACGCATAGAGCTCCACCTAGTGTTGGGCCCGGATGTTTGCAGATGTTTTTGTCCTGAAAAGTTTTTGGAAGTCACGCCATCGGGCTCGGATACGTTTCCTGCGCTCTGGTTTGGAACCGATGCTTCTTCGGCGCGCAATCCTCACCCTTTTCGACTGTATTGTCTCGAACGTGTTCCCAATCTACGCGAGTCTTAACAACTTCGAAGTCTTCGATTCCGGTCGTCGACGAAGGCCTTCGGGCCTACCTGGGCCTTATCTTCTGGCTCATGGAAAGGACGCCATTTAAGAAGTGTCCTCCATGTGGGTCGACGTTTCCCCACACCGATCACCATGAGGTTTGCAACCTTTGCATCTCACCGGAGCAAGAGGCCAGAGAATGTTCCGCTTGCGCCTCATTCCGCTCCTGGAAGACAATCCGGGACCGACTATCTCGAAGGACCATGACTCGCTAGTCATCTTCGATCCCAGATGACATCTTCCAAGAGTGCGTCGACGTGCCAGAACAAGAGCGGGTCGAACATGGCATCGTCAGCGACTCAGAGGTCGATGACTCCGATGTCGAGGACATGACTCCAGCACAGTGGGTCGTAACAACACACGTCAACCCTGACCCTTCCCAGACACCCTCGAAAAAGGCTTCGGTCACACCTTCACCTTCACCAGCTGCACACCGAGAGACTGCTTCCCATGCCTCGCCTTCGGGCCCGATAAAGAAGCCTATTAAGCCTTTAGGCGATTTGGGCTAGAGTCAGCCTACCCCGGTACAGGCACACACCTACCGGGACCGAAAAGAAGCCATCCTCTTCCTCACTTCCTCATCCACGCCAGCTGCTTCCACATCTAAGCTCTCGGCGGCGAAGACTGGCACCAGTCCTCAGCACCAAAAACACTCTCTGAGCCGAGCAAAAAACTGCCACTGAAGGGCCTGTCTCCCATGCTGCAGTGTAGTTCCTATATTCCCAACAGGCTCTGCGCATTGAAATAATATATCCTATAGATTTGACGTAGGACTTAGGTCTACTAGGTCTCTATTGAATATAATAGACTTAATTGTGAGTGCCAGCTAGCACAGAGGTCACTAAAACTTCCTCGAATACACAAGAAGGGATTCGTTTCTGACAACGGCATAAACATGACAGCTTTGTTTCCCCAAGAATAAAACTGATCTTCAGAGTCGTGGAAAGAATAGATAGATATTTTACTCAGTCAATCGTGCATGCTTCGTTTCATCAGAGGTGCAGAGAAATAGAGAGACTGGCGTTTTCAATAAAGGGTTTTTATTGAACAGTTTTCTTTCTCATGCAAGTAAAGTGAACTGCTACAATCATAATACTGGTTTCAAAGTATAATACGTACAGTAAGAAGAGTATTAAAAAATAATACTGTAAAAGCATTGTATGGTTTCTAAACCATAGATAAATACATACATAACAAAGGCTAAAAGGTACTCAACTGGTGCTTCTAAAATACGCCTACCCCAATGTACCTAACCTAAGTTTAGTACGAAGGAAGAAGTGAGCTGTAGCATAGGTTTAGTTTTTCTTTGCCAAGAATCTATCAACGATTTCTCTTAGGTTCTAATCTGCTCCGTACCTTGGTTTTAGAATGAAAGAGGTCTAGTATCTCTGTCTCGGGACTCGATTTCACAACACCCTGGGAGGGGAGCTTGGAAACACTGGAGCTGGATTCTCAGCGAGAGAAAGGACAGCTTCTCGATCAGTGCGTCAGCTGGAGAGTCTGCTATTTTCAGCACTTGCTGTAGCGAGCTGTGTCGGGCAAGTAGATAGTCGAGCTGCTCCGAACCACCGTGTCTTTGCTAGGGCAAGTGTAGGCATATTTATACCTTGAAGGTGTCTAGTTTGACGTAACGTCGGACATCATAACGTCACCGAAGAACCCCAAGGGAATAGTAGTTCTTTGAAAACTCCATGATTTCTAGGATGAATCAATATTCAAGCAAAGGGATGTCCCTGCCTGCTGAAGCAGAGTTTTCCAAGAAATCGTTGTGACTTTTTGGAACTAGTGGAAGTAGGCATGCCTGTATTTGGACTGGATGGGTTATGTCTATATATGGGTATGATTTCTATGTATATATGATTTGTGAATTATACCTATATAAGGGCTTAGATCGGTAAATTACGCTTGGATTGTAAAATGCTACACAACACCCACTTCACTTTATTATGTTCGATCTTACTAAATTCTAAGCATTTTTAAACATATCTAAACCATGATGTGTAAAAATAGCCCCCAAAAATACATAAAAATGTATTCGAAATGGTTGTACACGAAAGATGAACATATGTGCTGTATGCATCTTAAAAAGCAATATTTTCATTCAAAGCATGTAATGTGAAATTGGAAAATGCTTATCAGAATGATTCATGAAATAACATTTATGAAATGGCTCTGAAATACAGAAGAAAAAATTGAGACCATTCCATGACAGAATATATATACTGTTTAGGTTGTGGACAAGGTCAAATATTGTCACTTGGAAGTGTTGCAAAAAATTATTTTTCTCTAAGAATAGTTCTACTTTGAGCAGATTACTTTGTGCCAAAAAGTTCAATTTCGGAAAGAGTCAAATCGTAGAAAAATAGAGTTCTAAAGTTGGAAGTTTTGTTTTGAAAAGTGAAGGTTGAATACAAAGTCCCAAACTGCTAACTTCAAAAATCATTCTCTTTGTTTGGAGAAAACATTAGATCTTCTAAGCTGGCAAAGAAATAGTCTACCACTGTAGGTGAAAGTTGGACCACTTCATTAAGTACACCGTTCAGGAGCAAGTTGATGTTCTTACTTGCTGTGTCCATTTTACTATATTTTCCATTTATCAGCATCCCCAAAGGTAATAGCAGGATTAGCCAAAGTAGGAGAAACAGTATGCTTAGCACAATCCAAAATTCAACTCATGTTGAAACCAGATAAGTTTTTTTCAAGTTGCTGAAAGAGTTCTGTTACTTGATCTTTATAAGTTTTATTTGCTGGTGTCGTTTCAGGCTCCCTGGGATCCTCAGAAAACGTTTCAAAGTTACAGAACTGCAGTTCTGTCAATCGTTGGAATTGCATCAGGATTTTTTTAAATCACTGGGGCTACCTGATCCTTTGTCATATTAGTATAGTCAGATGCTACATCATTGTAGACAGGAGTGTCTTGACTAACTGTTATTTGGGTCTCAAGATGCACAAGTTCCATTGCATTATTGCTTAGTCCTTTGTTCTGTGCTGCAGAGTCTTCAAATGTTATCAGTCTCAGTCTGAACCTCTTGGATAGTAGCAGGATTTGGTCTTCTGCTACATCTTTGGAGTCCACTGGGCCTACTACTTATTATCGGCCACATGATGTGGTTTGACCAGGTCGATGGATACAAACCTTTTCTCTTTTCTTTCAGCAAGGGGCAGCAGTAACACTGAGGTTCCGTGACAATTGTAAGTGGTGTTTTTGACTCGCACGAATATGGTCGAGTCTGGTATCTATGAACCGCAAATGACGAGTTTAGTGGGTGTACGCGTTTACGCTGTGCTAACCTGAACCGTTCGTTTGTTTCGTGGGTTTCTTCATCTGAGCCCACGGGTTCCATCTTAGATACGGCATCCATTTTGTTTCTTGCCCTCAAGTAGCCAGCGAACAGACGCTGTCCGCTTCGCGACCCTGGGATTCCCAAACTCTTGCGGAAGACACGTTTCCTTTCAAGGTGTCTTTATGATGAGGGGGATGACACTGTAAGGCAGATGGCCCCGCTCGAGGCTCATCTTGCCGTGCCGCTCTATTGTCTCAGTTGTGCATTCATTAAGCACGTCCCCTTTGATGCCTGCAACTCGTGTTTCTTGACGCCACCCCTTTTACACCCTTTTCGATCTGTTCGCTGTTTCCGTCTTCCTCTGCACCTGTTTCTGTCTCTTCCTTGATTCGTTTACTGCTGATTGGAATGTACTAATGGTGGGGAAGATGTACTTTTACAGTTGGGAACCGCCAAATGCTACTGTAGTTATGTTCCGGGCCCTGAATACATGAAAGCGACCCCTTATGTCTTTTACGATTGGAACCAAGTTGTAAACCTTTGTGCACCATGTTATCCTATGCTTGAAAACTGTATAAGAGGAGTGATCCACAGATGCAATTTGAAGCAGTCTCCTCGAACCTACACATGTTTTACTTTTTGTGACTTCTGTGTTCCCTGCAGTAATAAACCTCGAATCTTTGACGCCGAAGGAAGTGTCCCGTGTCTCTGTCATTTGTACGCCCGAACAGGTTACCCACGAAGGTTTTAGGTGTTATCCCTGGCACCACTGGATCTTAGCAAAAACCCAGTCCTTCAGTTGGCGCCCAACGTGGGGCTGCATCAGTGGTACCGGTCCAAGCCCGACGATCGTGAGGAACTTCGTGTGAAATCTCCGAGGGAAGGTGCACCTCGCTTCATCGATCCTGTTGTCGAAACAAGTGGCCCGACGACTTTTCCCGCGAAGATCCCCTCCTCCTGACGGCTGCGACGGACTGCTGCCCTGACTGTAGACCTGTTTTGGCGCCTGGCGTAGACCTTGGTACAGCGAGACTATTGACGGGCCTTCCTGGTGACGCCTTTGATCTTTGAGTTGAGTATTTGTGGGTCGCTCCCAGAGTCCTTTGTTGTGGGTGCTTAGTTGTTGCATGGTTCCATTGCATTTGTGGTTCTTGGTACTTTGTTCTTTGTTGTGATATTTGACGTCTGCAGTCGCCAAAAACCGAGGGTTTTTGCTCTTTGTAGGGATATTGTAATCCTATAACCCTTGACGTTTGTGAAACTCGGTTAGTGTGCACGATGCCTGGCCGTAGTACTTTGTTCAGTTGCTTTAGAAGTTGTGGTACGGATTCCCGATTGGAGGACTCGTGTCCGATACCTCCGATTGGAACTCCAACTTATGAGTTGTACAGCCGACACAGTTTAGGTCCAATTACGTTCAATGAGTGTTGGGTTCGATACACTAAGAAAGATGGTGTCCTTAGTTGGCCACCTCATGGTAGTTTTGAGACTCCGATTTTAGATAATCTTGAAGCTAAATTGTTCCAAAGAAAAGCAAGGCCGGCCATGTTTGATTCCTTTCGGTTGTGGCGTAAAGAAGCCAAGCAGAAAGAAATCAAACAGATTAAACGTAATAAGAGAGAAGGTATTGTTACTACGGTAAGAAACGCAGAGCAGTTCCAGCGAGATAAGGAGGATAAGGAAAAGAAAGTTTTCGATAGATTGCAGCGCATGACTATAGATAAGTGTTACCCCGCTTTACCGACGGGTACGGATAAGAAGGAGGAAGTAGCAGAGGACCCCTTGTTGTCCTATCTCTTGAAATCGCCACCTCTGTATGCACAGGGTACTGCAGTTCCTGTGGTTCCCCCTGGTCCTGTTCCTGTACCTGTTCCCCAACCTGCTCCTGTTCCTGCTCCTCTGCCTACTTCTGTCCCTACTGCTCCTCCGCTTGTACTTCCTCATACTCCTGTTCCCGCTACCCCTACTGTTTTGGTTACTCCTGCTGTTCCTTCTGTTTCTGATACTTCTCTTGTTACCCCGTTGTGTTACCCTAATACCCCGTCTACTGGACGTCGTGTCCCTTCTGTTGCTGCTAACTTTTTCAATTCTCTTGGACCAATTCTTGAGTCCGCTGGTTCTGATGGTCCCCAAAGACGAAGTCAGCTTCCCGGTAGTAGGGAACGTGACTGTATATATAATATGGCGATGGCTTGGATGAAATATCCCCTTAGGAATCCTCCACGTGTGGTACTCGATACGTTCTCTCAGTTCAACGTACCGACACAGAGGTTTGTCTTTGAGGAGATGTGCAAGCTTTTGCGTGATCAAATATCGGTTGATGCGTCTGATGATACATTGACTGCTCTAACTAATCTTCAGCTTCAGTTTGCGAGCGGAATGATAGTGGGTAGCAATGTTCGAGGTGCTGTCGAGCAGTTGCTATCTTTCCGTCCTTGCATAATGCCTCGAGCATTGTTTGTAGAAGATATTGAGGGATCACCAGAAGCGCCTGGACAGTATCCCGTGCGCGAAGTTCAACCAGTGTGGATGCCGGGTGATGCTACTCAAATTCCACCGATCTTGCCACATTTCCAGAGAGTCTGGATACATCTTCCGTGGAAACGATCGGAAGTTTTACAGGTAAAGCAATCTTTGCCTGACCCTCGCAAAAATCCTGCAGGGTATTATAAAGAATTGTTGCAGCTTGTGGATGCTACGGTAATGAATCTTGCCGACATTGATATGTTGTTTGGCAATGTCGTACCGCAACCGGTATGGGCAAAGATTCGTCATCAAGACCATGCAGCAGAATTAGGCGGTGACTGGGCTGCACTTCTTGCCGCAGATGCTTTGCAAGTTGGTGGGGCTAAGCCCGAACAGCTGATTGCTAATCTCCCTCAGAGAATAATCACTCTTATGAAAACGCTTATGCCAGCTATGAAGGTGAATTGGGACAAGTTGTCCGCTTGCAAACAGAAGAAGGACGAGAGTGTCTCTGATTTCTTTACGAGATTTGAGGAGGCATTCATTGATCACAGTGGTGAGGATATGGGCACTGAGGGAGGTCAGAGGTTGTTTGTGGACAAGTTTGTATCAAATTTGTTGCCGGACTTAAGCAACAAATTACGGAATTCGGAAAGTGCGTGGGCTGTTTCCACTTCTGCTCAGATATTGGCCACGGCCCAATATTATGAGAATAGAGAGAAAGAGGAGAATGATCGTGCCGATAAAAAGACGAAAGAGCTCAAAACGAAGGTGTGGTTGCAACAAGCGTATCCTCCACGGTCGAATCAGAATGATTCGCAACAGCGGAATCGATCGCAGTCTCAGCCGAATAGGTCACAAACACGGAATGACTCCTCTTCGCAGAGATCTACGTTGGGGTACAATCAGTGCGCCTATTGTAGGAACGAGGGTCATTTGAAATTCGATTGTCCAGTTTTGAGTGAGCGTAATAGTGGTAATTCATCTAGGGGAGGTCGTAGTGGTCCCCAACAAGCATCACGTGGTAGAGGTCGCGGTGCTCAAAATGATCGTTCCAATAATTCTTCCGAATCTAGTAATTGTTTCGATCAGCGTGGATCATCGCAAAGCAGATCTGCTCAGTACAATGTAGACGATTATTTCGTCGATCAGAACACTGACGACGGTAATTACTAGGACAGCCATAGACAAGGAGAGGGAGTAGTATCAGTTCCGGTTGATCAGAGAGGGCCTTACGTTGCAGTTGCCACCTCGGGAGTCGTTGAGCCTTTTCTGTTGGACACTGGTGCAGCAAAAAGTTCCATCATGCATTCAAAACTCCCTGGCGCACCTTTGTCTGGCTTAACAAATGTTTCCGTTGGAATCTCTGGCGCCCCTGTTAGCAATCCGGTTTCGTGCCCTTTGCCCCTTGCGATTGGGCCGCGTGAGCTGAAAGCTCCTTTCATTTTGACTACTGGTTGTGGTGAGAATCTTTTGGGCCTGGATTTGCTGAAACGTCTGTATGCGACTTTGTATTGTTCTCCTGCGGGAGTTAAGCTTACATTGTGTGAGAAAGTTATCTCTCCTATGTATTTGTCCATCGACAATCTCCCACCGGAATTGAGTTCTCTTCCTGCATCTTTGTGGGCAACAGGTCCCAATGACGTGGGCCTGCTTGATATCTCCCCTTATGTTGTTCATTTGAAATCTAATGTGCGTTTGCCACGTATTCCCCAGTATCGTATCTCTCTTGATGGTGAGCGAGCGCTGTTAGCAATCATCTACGATTTGATTGAGAAAGATGTTATCGAAGAGACTCGGGGAAACGTGTGCAATAGCCCTGTGCTGCCCATTCTGAAACGCACTGATCCATCGAAACCCCCTGTTTATCGTTTTGTCATTGATTTACGGGAGGTGAATAAAATTGTGATTCCTCAGTTTCCTGTGGTGCCTGACATTACGGCTCTACTGACTCTGATTCCAGCCTCTGCATCTTGGTTCTCAGTGATCGATCTGAAAAATGCTTTCTTCAGCATTCCGATTGCTGAAGAGAGTAGGGACCTTTTCGGTTTCTCTCTTGGTGGTCGCAGCTTTAGGTTTAAACGTGCTCCTCAGGGCTACTGTGAGAGTCCATCAATATACAGCCAAGCCTTGAAGAGCCAACTTGATGCGTTTATGTTGCCGACTGGTGCGGCCTTGATCCAATACGTCGATGACTTATTGGTGGCTGCAGATACTCAGGACATTTGCAGAATTGCTACCGTGTCATTGTTGCAGCATCTCTGTGACTTACATCACTAGGTGTCACCTTCTAAACTGCAATATTGTTGTCAAGAAGTAACCTATCTAGGTCACTTATTGTCAAAGGAGGGAAGAAGGTTGACCCCAGAGAGAATTGCAGCGATTGCTCGTATGACTGTGCCAACAACTCAGAGATGTGCGTGCCTTTTTAGGTATCACGTCATACTGCAGGCAATGGATTCCAAATTTTTCATTGCTAGCGAAACCATTGGTAGCTCTTACGTGCAAGGATGTTCCAACTCCTTTACCATGGACGGAAGAATGCCAGAAATGTTTTTCTGAACTGCGTGACACGTTGTGTTCAGCCCCTGTGTTAGGTACCCCTGACTACAGTAAGCCGTTTACACTATACGTTCACGAGAGGGAAGGTTGTGCGTTGAGTGTTTTAACGCAACAATTCGGCGGTAAGCAACGTCCATGTGCATATTTTTCCTCGACCTTGGACCCAGTAGCTAGAGCATTGCCGAGTTGTTTGAGAGCAACAGCGGCAGCTGCGGTGTCCATCCGACAATCTGCAGGATTGGTCATGGATAATATGCTTACGGTGATGGTTCCGCATGCAGTTGACACTCTCTTGAATCGTACGAAAACCCAACACCTGACGAGTGCAAGGTTGTCTGGGTACGAGTTGACGCTTTTGGCAAGTCACATTCAGATAAAGCGCTGTAATGTCCTGAATCCGGCGACGTTGTTGCCGATTAGTATAGAGTCAGACGAAGTAGCGCCTCACGACTGCTACTTACGAACTGAGGAGGAAACAAAAGGTCGTGTTGATTTGAAAAATACTCCATTGGAAGATCCCGATGGGACCCTGTATGTGGATGGGTCGTGTTTTAAGTTGCCGAATGGTGATGTGACGACTGCGTATGCTGTGGTGACGTTGAGTACGGTTGTGGAGACTGCGAGATTGAATCAGAATTCTGCACAGGCGGCAGAGCTGATTGCCTTGACTAGAGCGTGCGTGTTGTCGAAAGGGAAACGGGTGAATGTGTTTACTGATAGTCAATATGCGTTTGGTGTTGCGCATAGTTTTGGACGTTTGTGGAGAGAGAGAGGTTTCATGACATCGCATGGTACAAAGATTCAACACGGACAGCTCGTGAATGATCTTTTGGATGCACTTACATTGCACAAGCAGGTGGCGATTATTAAATGTAGTGCACACCGTAAGGTGACGGATGACGTTGGTCGTGGCAATGCGTTTGCGGATGAGATTGCTAAGGAGACTGCCCGGAACCTTAGCACTAGAATGTATGTGACGAGTTCAGTAAGGTGGCCTGCAGAAACTGGTATGTGTGAGGACACTATTGAGAGTGTGAAAGCGATTCAGAACGAGGCCACCGAGACTGAAAAGACGAAGTGGAAAGAGAGTACGGGAAAGTTGGATGCGAATGGTTGCTGGATTGATTTGTCGGAACATAAGAGGTGGATGTTGCCGGATGCGTATGTGCTGGCTGTTGTGACGATGGCACACGGCTTGGCACATATTAGTGCAAAAGGTATTTGCAAGTTGTTGTCCCCTGTGTGGAAGAATGATGGTATTACTAAGTGTGCTGAGAGATTGGTTAAGAATTGTATGATATGTATGCTGTACAATCCTGGTAAGGGAACTCCTACACCCCCTGGCCATTTTGCTCCCCCTTCATGTCCTTTTGAGGTGATTCAGTTAGACTTCATCCATATGGAGCGATGCAATAACCTGAAGTACGTTTTAGTGGTGGTTTGCGCATTCTCCCGATGGATCGAAGCCTACCCTCTCAAAGACAACACTGCTCTGTCCACTGCAAAGATCCTGCTGAAGGAATACTTTCCTCGGTATGGAATGCCACGAATTGTATGGTCTGATAACGGAAGTGAGTTTGTAGGGAGTGTGGTGAAGAATGTGTGTAAGGGCCTTGGAATTACACAAAAATTCCACAGTGCCAATCATCCCCAGTCAGCAGGTTTGGTTGAAGGGTATAATGGCACCCTTAAACTGAAATTGGCGAAGATTCAGGCTACGACTGGTCTCTCGTGGCCTGACGCTTTGCCCCTAGCTCTTCTGTCAACCAGGGCGACTGTACACTCCCGGGTAGGGCTCAGTCCCTATGAGATTGTGTTCGTCCGCCCTGCAAATGTTTGGGGGGTCCCTAGACCCAGTGTGTTCTCTGATCTTGAGTACCCAATGTTGATCGATTATCTTCATGATCTGACTGCTAAACTGAGGTTAATTCACCAACAGGTCTTTGAAGCACTGCCGACGCAGACGGAGGGTCCAGGCCACCAGCTCCAGCCTGGAGACTGGGTTGTGACGAGGAATTTCAGCCGGAAGCACAGCCTTGAGCCTCGTTTTACTGGACCCTACCAAGTCCTCCTTGCCACGAGGACTGCTGTTCGTTTGGAAGGGCGCAAGAATTGGGTGCATGCCACCCATACTAAAAAGGTACCTATACCTTTGCCAGCCGACTCGTGGGTGAAGAAGGGCATTGCATCGTCTGAAACCGAAGCTGCTCCGAACTTTGTCCCTTTTAGCGACGCTCAGCCTGTCGGAGATACCTCAGTGCAGCAGAACGATATTGTTGAACATTTGTTATCACAAAACTCAAGATCTGAACAATTGACTGGTCAACAGAACTCTGTCTCATCATCGGACCAATTGTTTGACGAGCAGACACGTCCTGGGAAAAGCCGATATTTTCTTTGATCCAGTACTAGAGACTAATAAAACAAGAATATTTGCTTTCTCCCCTGATATTCACGTTGCCCCATTGCCACTGTCTAGTTTTGAACACACTTGCTAAATTGTAAATTTTGAATTTTGAGTCTTTTTCCATATATGTGTTTTTGCCTCCACAGCTAGCAGATTTTGTATATATTATTGATTAAAGATACCTTACATCCAGGTGGACCGTAGGGCCGCGCAGGTACTTCCTTCTGGTTAGTAGGTCTTGACACTAGGTCAGAGACCGTCGATTCCTAGGAACTCCTGGGGATTGACTATTGCTACACAGAACGAAGTGCGTCAAGAACGTAGCGGACGGTTTTAGAGGATGGCTTTCTCGAAGCTGTCGGACATGGAAAAAGCTCAGGCTAAAAGACTCGAGTTGCGCAGAATCGCACACACAAAATGCTTCATGTTTCAGGTGTTCCTTCTATTCTTAACTGTTTCTTCGTTATTGGTGGGTGGGGTGTATTACATGATACAGTCATTGTTGCCTTCTGCCTCACCTACCCCTTTTCCTGAACCTAAACTTACTACCACTGTTTCTCCTCATTCATTCCACATCTTACCCCAACACGAGCAGGCTAGACGTGCGGAATTTATGAATAATTCCTTCATTCAGCTCCTTCATCAGCATCAGTTGGTGATGAACACTACCAATTGTTGGGTGTGTGGGTTAATGCCACATACCACCGATAAGGGAATTCCGTACTTGGTCCTTCCTTATAGTTCCCAGGGTTCAGCTCGAGCATTGCAAACAATGTTTCGAAGTGCACTAGATTCCTACCCCAATCGAGAGCCACGTTCTCCACACTTTGGTCCCGGTCCGTACCATAAGTCTTTGGCAATAGCGATTGCTGATTTAGATAGGGATATCTATGAGCCGTCGCTCATCCCAGAGGAAGAGGTGCGAGCCTATAGGGATCTCAGTGAGGTTGAGTATAGTGCGCTCGTGGGCGAAAGACAGCTTAGGAGCTCGTCTCCAATATGGGTCGTACCCCACCTTGGTAATTTCTGTCTGAAAGGCCGTGGTCAAAATCAGAGGGCTCACCTTGGAGAGAGTGCTTGCTCTGAGACGTATGTCTTACCAATGCTCTCTTCCCCTGTTCTCCTGACTGCCAAGGGTACGTACTTTGTCTGTTACGATCGTGCATATACATGGTTGCCCCTTGACTTTGCGGGCACCTGTTATATTGCGAATTTGTTGCCACCGACTTTTACAGTCGCCTCCGATTACCACAAGACCAGAGTTGTGAGAGGCGTGATTAGCAAAGAGGACACTGCCGGTCAAGAGGCAGGAGACTTTTTCAAGGGTTTCTTGCCGTTTTGGGGGCCTATGATCAATAGTAGGAACCTGAGACAGTTGACTCGAGTGGTGGAATCGACAGCTAACATCACTGCCAGTGCCCTTGGTAATATCACAGCAGAGCTTCAGGCGGATAGGTTGATGACGTTGCAAAATCGTATGGTTTTAGACGTTGTCTTAGCAGATCGAGGTGGAGTATGTAGAGTGATCCATTCGAGTTGCTGTGTATTCATTCCAGACAATGCTCCGACTGTCTATCAAGCCATCTCGAAGTTGCATAAGATCTCTGAGTCCATACACGTGGACGTAGGGGATTGGACGCTACTCGGGTGGTTTTGGGGCCTGATGTCGACTTGGGGTTGGAAGATTCTGATGATCATCGGGGTTGTTGTAGCATTCCTGTTCACGTGTTGCCTTTGTGTGCAATGTGGTCCTGCTTTATGTGGCCTCTGTGCTACGACGTGTATAAGGCAGCCGCCTGTTACCAAAGGAACTCTGATGGATAGAATTATGTTGCAGCAGCATCTAGATGGTCTGATGAATATCGAGATCGATTATGATTCCGACTAGTGCTTGCCTACATAAGGGCAAAAGGAGCGTCTGAGGTTCCGTGACAATTGCAAGTGGTGTTTTTGACTCGCACGAATATGGTCGAGTCTGGTATCTATGAACCGCAAATGACGAGTTTAGTCGGTGTACGCGTTTACGCTGTGCTAACCTGAACCGTTCGTTTGTTTCGTGGGTTTCTTCATCTGAGCCCACGGGTTCCATCTTAGATACGGCATCCATTTTGTTTCTTGCCCTCAAGTAGCCAGCGAACGGACGCTGTCCGCTTCGCGACCCTGGGATTGCCAAACTCTTGCGGAAGACACGTTTCCTTTGAAGGTGTCTTTATGATGAGGGGGATGACACTGTGAGGCAGATGGCTCTGCTCGAGGCTCATCTTGCCGTGCCGCTCTATTTTCTCAGTTGTGCATTCATTAAGCACGTCCCCTTTGATGCCTGCAACTCGTGTTTCTTGACGCCACCCCTTTTACACCGTTTTCGATCTGTTCGCTGTTTCCGTCTTCCTCTGCACCTGTTTCTGTCTCTTCCTTGATTCGTTTACTGCTGATTGGAATGTACTAATGGTGGGGAAGATGTACTTTTACAGTTGGGAACCGCCAAATGCTACTGTAGTTCTGTTCCGGGCCCTGAATACATGAAAGCGACCCCTTATGTCTTTTACGATGGGAACCAAGTTGTAAACCTTTGTGCACCATGTTATCCTATGCTTGAAAACTGTATAAGAGGAGCGATCCACAGATGCAATTTGAAGCAGTCTCCTCGAACCTACACATGTTGTACTTCTTGTGACTTCTGTGTTCCCTGCAGTAATAAACCTCGAATCTTTGACGCCGAAGGAAGTGTCCCGTGTCTCTGTCATTTGTACGCCGGAACAGGTTACCCACGAAGGTTTTAGGTGTTATCCCTGGCACCGCTGGGTCTTAGCAAAAACCCAGTCCTTCAACACTTTTCTTGATCCGTGGATTGCTAGCACAGGTACTGGTTTTCTGTAGAAGGCCCAAATTCCTTCGTATCTACAATATTTTCTCTGACTAGATCCCCAATCTTTGAAATCCAGACAGGCCTTGCTGGGACAAGTGGTTCTCCATCAGTGGTCGTCGGCGTCTGTATTGTGTTGCTTTGACTTCTCCTTTTCTCATTTAAGTCCTGCAAAACAGCCAAACGGTCTTTGATATCAAAGGGTTTTTGTTCTACCACTGAAGTCTGACGATCAAGGTCCTGAACAAGCATTCTAGTACCAAAAAGTATTTCATATGGAGTGATTCCACCCAGAGAATTTCTGGGCCGATTATTTAAACTATGTTGGACACTTATTAGATGTTTGACCCACCCGTCACCCGAGCCTAATACCCTAGCTGTTATAGATTGCTTAATGTCCCAGTTTTTTCTTTCCACTACAGAATTTCCCTCAGGATGGAATGGACTCGAATACCGCAATGCAACACCCAGATTGGCCATGGCCTCCTTGTAAGCTTTGGCGCTAAATGCAGGACCCTTGTCAGAATGTAGCGTGGTGACTGCGAATATGCCGATAAAGCCTCGCAAATCTTTTATAACAGTTCGGGCCACATCCAAATGAATCTTGTCCTAATGGTTGTGAGACCGCATTTGTCCATAGGGATGTCTGCGTGTAGATAGTCTAATGCTGTCTAACAAAGGTGTCTGTACTAGGTTGGCTACACTCTAGTCCGATATCTGGCGGTGTTCTTTGCTGCGATCTCTGTTTCAGTCATGGCCATTAATTGCAAATTTATGAATGTGGGCATTCATCCCTGGCCACCAGTATATCTCTTTTAATTCTATAATGGATTTAGAGATCCCTTGATGTATCAGACCCTCTCCCATATGTGTTTCTTGTATCAAAGCTCCTCTATGTCTCCTGTTTGGAGTTACTCTATCCCCCACTTAAGGGATTCGAGCAAAAGGGACGGAGTTAGCATCACTTATGTATGAATATTCGAGTGGATAGTTTAGAAGTAATGCTGCACCGCTGCCTTTGCTTCTGGCATTGACAGCTAGCATTGTTTTGCCGTCTATTTTTGTTTTCGAACAAGTGATTGCAGCTACGAAAGCCGTTTGCACCGCTGCCTTTGCGGCGGCTTCAGCCAATAAATTCCCTTCAACGTGAACGCTATCACGCTGATGACTCAGTGTATGGATCACGTGAGTCTTTTGTAGTTCTTTCTGTAATTGAACTACTTGTTCCCAAAGCAACTTATGCTTGATTGTGCCACCTTTTGCATCTTTGAAACCGTTTTGAACCCAGTTCTGCAAGTATTGTAGTGTATTGTAAGATTGAATGCAGTAATACGAATCGCATACTAGGAGTGTGGGGAATTCGCGATCGGTATTTTCAAGCGCCATCTTGAATGCCTGTAGTCTTATCTCGCTAAGCTGTACAGTGTCCGAGAGATTGAGATTTTGTGACCATAGGTCGGAATTTACCATCGCACCAGCGACCTTTAACAATCGCACACGCAGCACTATAAGCTTGTTTACCCCCAGTTGCGGGTTGAGCTGATACGTCTGTATAAATTATATATTCATACTGTTCCAGAGGCAGAATCTCAGTGGGCAAAGGACATTCTTGTTCGTATTGTAGAAATTCTTTAGTTTTCAAGTAGGGGTCAAAAACGTATTCAACGTCTGTTGCAGCAAGAGAGTTCACCTATTGTATCCATCTTGGATGTAAAGCCTTTGCACTCGGAATGCTTGCTTTTGTCACTGCCTCTAAGGCAGGTACAGGAGTAACGACCATTATGCGTTTACCCTGTGCGAGAGCTCTCTCTTTTGCCACTGCAGTTTGAACCGCTGTCAGAATTTTTTCTGTTGAAGTGAATTTCATTTCAGCTTGTGAGTACAAGTGTGATTTGTAACTAATTGGTACTATTTCACCTTCATTAAAAGTTAAGTACGTGAATCTGCATCTTCCTGGGAATATTCTGATTACAAGGTTGCGTATGTTCATGCGTGTCTGTAAATGTGTTGTTGTTAACATGTCTGTATGCACTGAATGCAAAATTTCTGTGTGCTTGAGTCCAATTTGTTGTTTTAAAATCAGGTTTGATTAATTCGTAGAGAGGTTTAACCCTTTCTGTGTAGTTTAGAATGTAAGTTCTTCCAAAATTCAGGAAACCTAGAATTGACTACGTGTTTCAGCATTTTTGGAGGTTGGAGCAGCGCACACTTTTCTAAAAAGTTGGCTGCCAGGCTTTTGCCTTCACTTGATAACTCGTATACCAGAACCAGAACTAGGACGTTGACGTGGGCTATTCTTGATTTCTTAAAGTAGAATTTGTACCCTTCAGAGGCGAATCCACGTATAATGTTATTCACCCTGTTCAAGTGCCGGTCCAAGTTATCGTCTGTTAGATAGATGTCATCGACATAGGATAATGCCTCATCATCATACGTTTGTAGTAACTCTGTTATTCTTGCGGAAAATAACACCGGACTAATCTTGAATCCCTGGGAGAGACGACAGAAGTGATGCTGTGTCCCCATAATTGAGAAAGCGGTCCAGTTCCTGCTTTCAGGTGCAATGTTTTGACAGAAGAAACTGTTAGAAATATCTAATGTAGTTTTATATTTTTTACGCACACTGTTATTCATTAGTGCTGCACTCTGTGTGTTTTGTACTGCAAAGGTTTTGCAACAGGAGTTTAAATGTCTGTAGTCCAGAACTAGACGATATGTATTGCATGTAGGTGCGTATTTCAATCACCCCTTGATATTCAAGTTGATTTAATGTCTCCCTGACCTGTTTTTTCGCTTTTTGCTTAGCTGGATACTGCCTCTGTGCAGTTGGTTGTGATTTTATCTGGATTTTGTGGTGAGGGGAATCCTCATCCCATCCTACAAGATTTTTATATAATGCTGGAGCCTGCGCTACAGTCCATGTTCTAGCATAGGTGTATTTTAAGTGAATTGGAATATGATTCGAGAAGGCTGGCATAATGATGTCTTCGCCATGTGGGCACTCACTGACAAATTTTGGTGGCCAGTATTTTTCAGCTAGAAGAATGTCAAAAACCTTTGGCGAGCTTTTTCCAAAAGAGTGCTCTTATTTTCCTAGTTATGTCTCCCTCTATCCGGAGTGTTACTTCATATAACTTATGGGGTACACTAACCCTGGTATCAGCTGTTTCAACTTGAGTGTACTCATTCAAGTCCTCTGTCTCCAGATGATCCTTCAAGATCTTGCGAGCTATGGTGAATTCTGCTGCGCTGTCCAACAATGTCTGGGCTTGAGTTGTGTCCACAAGATCGTCGGCATGTCTGATTTTTAGACCTGGTACCTTCTTTTTGGTGAATTGGGTTTTCTTACTTTTTTGGAATGTGTTGATCGTCTTTGGACTTCACACGTTCTTCCTTGTGTTCTGACCGTTCTCTTCTTTCCGATTTCTTTGAGGAAGTTTGAAAGGTACGAGGGGAACGTGTATCATCTTTATCTATCAGGTTTCCTCAAATTATCCCTGTTCGTGAGGTTATACCTCTTTTCAGAGGGCTCCTTTTGAGGATACCTTCCTAGGAACTGAAAACGCTTCTCATGAGAAGTTTGTTTAGTATTTTCGCACTTCTTTTTAGGAGTAGTGAGAGTGTTTTTAATAAAGACCTTTTCAGGACTTTCTGTTGTGGTTTAACTGGTTTCCCACCCAAACTATCTCTTCCTAGTTCTTCGTCGGATTTTTCAATTATTCTGGCCAGTTCATATGGTTGCTCAGTTATGTAAATTTCCCTTATTTTTGGGAGGATCGCCACGGATGCTGCTTCACCTTTAATATTATCTAATAGTATAGCTGAGACCTGTTTAAAATCTTTCAGTAAGTTCATACCCAGATTTAAAGCAGGCTCTGCCCCGTATTCATTTTGAATCTGTTTCAGAACGTCTGGTATCACCGCCATAGATGGAACACCATGTTGTTTTGTGTATATTGCAGCAAAGACTGTACCCCAAGTGTCGCAGTCCTCCAGGTGTGATGCGATCCCCATCGGTAAACAGATTGTTAAAATTCAGTGTTTCTCATGAGGTGTACTGTCAGGAAATATTGCCTCGATTTGAGTAATTTTTTGAGCTATCCAGAATGGAATTTGTTCCCTTTTTGCGGGTAATTTACCAATGACTGATTGTATATTCTGTGGTGTAATTTTATTTGTGTTCCCCTGCTGGGGGTTTGTTGTGGAATCCTTATAGGAGGTTGGACTGTTAGAGTCCGCCTGACATATTGAACCAATTGTCTATATTTTTATTAATTGTTTTAGTTGAACTAATAGATCTTTACTTGACATTTCTTCAATGTCAGGATGTGGTGTATAGCTGGCTAGTACCGGCCATGTTGCTCCTGGTCTACCTAGTGGACCGAGCCTGATAATGTGCTTTTGATGTTGTAGGGCGCCTTTAAACCAGAGCTGGTGCTCTTGTTAAGTTAGTGGAATTTCAACATCCTTGAAAGGAGTGTATTCCGTTGGATATTCCTCTACTTTGTAGAAGTTAAACAAATGCGATACTACATTTGCTTCAGGGAAGAATATCCATGAATAGAATACCTCGGTCTGCAGATATTTGTGTACCTCTATGACAAAAATTACCCTACCACCTCTAGGTGATAGGCCATTTGTTATAAGCTTAATAGTGATGGTTTTCTTTAAGTTTTCCGGGATGATTATAGCATCCGGGTCGGTTTCTTGGAAACCTGTAATGTTTAAACCCAGTTGGGCTGCAGTTACCGCAGCTCCACCTTTCTCTTTGACACTAATTTTGCTGACTGAAAGTTTGCAGAGCAAGTTTTCAAGGAAACAAAGATAAGGTGCACAATATGTTGAATCCTTTAACGTTGAATCAACCCAAAAACGAATACATAGGATTTTCGTCCAACTCAGTAATGGCGGATATTTTATCATTTTACCCACTCCAGACGTCTATTGGAGTATTTTACGGGAAGAAAGGGGTCTCTGTGATAAGCACAACTGAGTTACTCTACTATTTAGCGTTAAATTAGTGCCTTACCAAACGTTGGGTGCCATGTAGTGTAGTTCCTATATTCCCAATAGGCTCTGCGCATTGGAATAATATATCCTATAGATTTGACGTATGACTTAGGTCGACTAGGTCTCTATCGAATATATTAGACTTAATTGTGAGTGCCAGCTAGCTCAGAGGTCACTAGAAACTTTCTCGAACACACAAGAAGGGATTCGTTTCTGACAACCACATAAACATGACAAATTTGTTTCCCCAAGAATAAAACTGATCTTCAGAGTCGGGGAAACAATAGATAGATATTTTACTCAGTCAATCGTGCATGCTTCGTTTCATCAGAGAGGCAGAGAAATAGAGAGACGGGCGTTTTCAATAAAAGGTGTTTATTGAACAGTCTTTTTTCCCATGCAAGTAAAGTGAACTGCTACAATCATAATACTGGTTACAAAGTATGCTTACAGTAAGAAGAGTATTATAAAATAATACCATAAAAGCATTGTATGGTTTTTAAACCATAGATGAATACATACATAAATAACAAAGGCTAAAACATACTCAACTGGTGCTTCTAAAATAAGCCTACCCCAATGGACCTAACCTAAGTTTAGTACGAGGGAGGAAGTAAGTGAGGTGTAGCATAGGTTTAGTTTTTCTTTGACAAGAATACATCCAAGATGTCTCTTAGGGTCTAATCAGCTCTGGACCTTGGTTTTAGAATGAAGGAGGTCTGGTATCTCTGTCTCGGGACTCGATTTCCCAACACCCCGCCAGGGGAGCTTGGAAACACTGGAGCTGGATTCTCAGCGAGAGAAAGGGCAGCTTCTCGATCAGTGCGTCAGCTGGAAAGTCTCCTTCGGCACTTGCTGTAGCGAGCTGCATAGGGCAAGTAGATAGTCATAATAACGTCACCAAAGAACCCCAAGGGAATGGTAGTTCTTTGAAAACTCCATGATTTCTAGAACAAATCAATATTCAAGCACGGGGATGTCCCTGCCTGCTGAAGCAGAGTTTTCCAAGAAATAGTTGTGGCTTTTTGGAACTAGTGGAAGTAGGCATGCCTGTATTTGGACTGGATGGGTTATGTCTAAATATGGATATGATTTCTAGGTCTATATAAGGTAAATGTGAATTGTACTTATATAAGGGCATGAATAGGTAAATTACGCTTGGATTCTAAAATGCTACACAACAATGCCTTGGAGCTGAAAAAGGCCTCGGAACCGAAAAAACTACACGTTCCACCGGCCAAACACAATGCAAAAGGGCACGTTTCGAAACCAAAAGACACTACCGGTTAGGTGCCGAAAAAGCCTACAGAACCAAAGACCTCGGCACCGAAGGATCTACCTCCACAGAGGAACTATTTCATCCAGATCCTACCCAAAAAACTCTTGTGAAGGATCCCAAAACTGGTCGATTGAGTCTTAGCTCTAAAAAACGACCACTAGATGCGCCTGCACCAGCTCCTCATCCTAAGAAGAAGGACATTGCAACCTCTCCTCTAAGAATACCTTCTCCTCCTCCACCACCAACACCACCACATCACTCCCCTACACCATCTCCTACTCCAGTAGAAGATGATGATGACTGGGATAATACCTCTGATGACACAGGGGGAGGTGCAGATAATGAGCTACTAGCTAATCCTAGTCCTCCTGGCTCACTTGACCCTTGGGATGATTATAGCACCCCAGACGTCCCTAACATGACACAAGATGATATATACCCCTCCAGGCCTTCCCCACCAGAGGACACTATGGGCTTTAACCAACTTGTCCATAGAGCTGCCCAATACCATGGGGTTGACCTACACACAGACCAAGTGGAGGAAGATTTCCTCATGGATACTTTTGACACCACACAAAAGTCCACCTCAATTCTACCCATGCTAAAGAGGGTCATTAAACATGGACCAGAGGTATTCAAAGATCCAGTCAGGGCTCGAGTCATCAACCCCCGAATTGAGAAGAAGTATAAGGCTGCCCCCTCAGATCCAGCCTACATTAAAGGGCCCGCGCCCCTAGACTCCCTTGTTGTCTCCAATGCGCGAAAAAGAGCCAATTCTCAAACATCAAGTGAGGCCTCCCACCAGATAAGGACTCTAAACTGCTAGACGCCTCGGGCAAACTAACAGCGTCACAGGCAGCAAACATCGTGTATCGCCAATACTCTGGCACTATTAGCGAGGTATGACAGGACACATTATGGTGAGTTTTAATCCATAATGCAGCACCTTCCATACAAATATAAAAATAGGGCCAATTAACTTATACAAGAGGGTAAAACTATCACCAATACCTCTATTCGTTGTGCCCTGGATACGGCAGATACTGCAGATACTGCTTCAAGGGCAATTAACACCAGTATCCTTTTGTGTAGGCATGCCTGACTACGCATTTCAGGTTTCAAACCTGAAGTCCAAAGTGCCATCCTCAATCAGCCATTTGATGAGCAACAGCTATTAAAGCTTAATGTGGACATATCACTTGAGAAAATGAAAAAAAGCTAAATCTATGTGAGCCTTGCAGTCGCAAGTTCCCAGACACTCCTTTCGTTGCTCATCATAAAGAGGCACCACCAGAGACTACTCCTCAGATAGTCTCTCCACTTCTTACAAAACCCCTACCTAGTCCACCTTCAGTAGGGGCTACCAAAGAGAGGGTTACAGGGGTAACAATAACAAAGGAAGAGGCAAAACTAACAACTCCCTCTCTGCCCCCACCCCTGCTCAATGACTTCCCTCCACTTCCCCCACAACTTTCCACTCCAGTCGGGGAAAGGCTGCAACAATTCCTTCCTGTCAGGACCAACATCACATCAGACAGGTGGGTGCGACAAATAATTCAACCAGGTTACTGTCTCGAACTAATCAACAACCAAACCGTTTAGAGAGTGTCCAAGGGATATTTAATTTAAAGACCCCTACCTGATTATTATCCCCAGCTACTTACATATGTATAACACAAAAAACAGGGGGGTCTACCAGCTTAGTTATGTGGCTGCACTGTCAATCCGAGTTAACAGAATCTCGGGGTGGATAAGTCACATCAAGACAGCTTATTTCAAAACAAGGTGAACACTATATGTATAGGAAAGACCAACACGGTACAGATCATTCATACATGGTTGACAAATCCAAAACAATTGGCAAAGGGTTACCATCAAATTGACTCAATGATCAGTCCTATCACATGGCCAAACCCCGGTGCAAGTCAGGCTATTCCCCTGATCATTGGGACTTCAAGCGCCGCACCATTAGTTGCTGGTCAAGGATTTGGTCCACCCATACAAACAGACCAACAGTGATGGCTGATCTTTGTTGGTAAATTGAGAAAACGTGCAACAGAATGAATAGTGACTTAAAAATAGGATGGAGTGTCCTCCTATTTCTAACTTTATTCTACGGACGAACCACACCTCCTAATTAAAAACATAGAACAGTGCAAAAAAAGGACAGTCAACAAATATCTGTCTAATAACGGACCAACATGTTTCTGCCTAGCGGGTATTTTATCCCATGGCATTCGTCAGGGCTTCTGTTCTTACAATAGTTGCACTAAGTAGTGATGAAACAAAAGAAACACCACCACCTAAGTGAAAAAGTAGGATGTAAAAGGGTTGAGTATGATACAACCTGTACCAACCAATGACATTAACCCTCCATGTCAGATAGGAAATACGAATTCTATGGAGGAAAATGCATAGTCATTATACACTTACTATGTCAATCACCTATACAATGTGTTTCACCAAAAACAGTTTGAAAGAAAATATTGTATTTATGCTCACCCTTCATGGTAGGGAAATGGACCTCACCTCACCTGGACCTTGCTCAGGTTCTACGAGGCCCCGCACTACATAAATATAAGAGGTAAAACAGAAGTAGAGCACCCATAAGAGCATAATTACACAGTCTATTCCAGTGCCCAACATTCCTGTCCATTAGATCCCCTTACATCTAGGGACCAACATGTGAGGAGACTCTAGTAACTGAACTATGTGTGCCCAGCCCCTTGGACTCCCAGGTCTACCTTCCAACACAAATATATCCTCATAGAGGTTAATTATCTACTCATAGTGGGACTACTACTGAGTTGCAGACTCTAACAACAACATTCTTTCTGGATGTGTTCTCCATACTGAGCTTCCTGTGGCTTCTCGTACAATGAATCAGCTATAGACTCACCTATCCTTCGGTACCTCAAAGCTCACATCTGAGTCTTGCGGGAGGCACCGACCTGTAGATGGTCTCTCCTTAAATAATTAAATTGGGGTTTGTTGGTATTGTAACCCTCCGCCTCACTTGTCAGAATAGCAACAATAAATGGCAGTTCTTTACTCTCAAGAGCGAATATTTTGCCATCCCCAGTGCTTATCTCTGCTGAACTGGTAGCAAATAACCAGAAAGACTTTATTATTAACCCCGTTTGTTGTAAAGTTAAAAGCGTACTACTTTACACTCGAAATCTCGCAGGAATTCGCGCTCTAAACTACAGCATGAGGTCATCAGCCCCATTTTGGTAGTTCGTTAGGTGATATTATACAGTGATGATCGAGGGTCTATTACAGCTTCCGGTCGTTCAACCAGCTCCGATCGATGGCAGTGATCCAATCAACGTGACCAATAATGTGATGCACTCGGCATTTGTGCTGGGTGTGTCGCGCAACATTGCATTAGGGACAGCGCTTTCCCAAATGCAAGGGACTTTGTCTCGTGTTGAGATCTCGCGAGATCTTTCATACTCTGAACTACACAATGACCTCATGTCGGCCATTGTGGTAGTTTAATTATAAATGACGCTTCTAGCAATGTTTAGCAACCCAGCTCTGTGGCTCACAGTCTTACAAATACGGTATTTGAACCAATAGGGTTTTAGGCACCAATTAAAGAGAGGGGCATTAATTAATTAATTGCAGGTTTATATAGCGCTAGGATCGACTCCCGGAGGAGTATCTCCGCGCTTCGACCGCTGCGAAACCCTTCCTGGCTTCCCTGAGAGATGGTCCCTCAATGGGTATCTCCAGGGTGAGACCAGGCATCCCCGGCGGTCTGGTGGGGCCGTTAGTGAAGATGAGGCAAGCTAATGCCCAGAGTTGCCGAGTGTGATCGCTGATCAGAGTGGGCACCGAGGCGAGAGAATTATCGAGTCCGCTGACCCTGGTCCAGAAACCTGCCGCGTCGGGAATCGAACCCTGGTCCCGGGCCGTCCTCTGCTCTCGGGTCTGCCGCCTCTAACCAGTGAGCCACACTACTTCCTCTTGTATTCCCTGGACTCTGTTATAGGGATCCATTTGAGGGATCAGTGTACTCTAACATGACCTCAGAGTAAGCCCCCGCTTCCTATGTACTTAGACATACATTTTACCACCTATTAGAGATGTCATAGATCAATGCGGTGTGGCTTTAGGTTCATTACCGTAGTGAGGACCTAAGTGAAGAGATACAGTGTCATATACCATCATGACTATTAGTGACCTCATTATCATGACGTTCTACATTAAAAATGGTGTAGATGTACCACAGGAATAGTGGATTCTGTACCACCATGTTTTACAAGAGGATGCCCCTCTCTTTAATTGGTGCCCTTTGCTGCGGGGATACATATTAAGTGGGCATTTGTACTATGGATGTAAATATTTAGCAATGCCTAAAACCCTATGGGTTCAAATACCATATTTGTAAGACTGTGAGCCACAGAACTGGGTTGCTAAACATTGCTAGAAGCGTCATTTATAATTAAACTACCACAATGGCCGACATGAGGTCATTGCGTAGTTCAGAGTATGAGAGATCTCGACACGAGACAAAGTCCCTTGCATTTGGGAAAGCGCTGTCCCTAATGCAAGTGGTTGCGCGACACACCTAGCGTAAATGCAGAGTGCATCACATTATTGGTCACGTTGATTGGATCACTGCCATCGATCGGAGCTGGTTGAACGACCGGGAGCCGTAATAGACCCTTGATCATCACTGTATAATATCACCTAACGAACTACCAAAATGGAGCTGATGACCTCATGCTGTAGTTTAGAGCGCGAATTCCCACGAGATTTCGAGTGTAAAGTAGTGCGCTTTTAACTTTACAACAAACCGGGTTAATAATAATGCTTTCTGGTTATTTGCTACCAATTCAGCAGAGATAATCACTGGGGATGGCAAAATAATCGCTCTTGAGAGTAAAGAACTGTCATTTATTGTTGCTATTCTGACAAGTGAGGCAGAGGGTTACAATACCAACACACCCTGAGTTAATTATTTAAGGAGAGACCATCTACAGGTCGGTGCCTCCCCCAAGACTCAGATGTGAGCTTTGAGGTACTGACGGATAGGTGAGTCTATAGCTGATTCATTGTATGAGAAGCCACAGGAAGCTCAGTATGGATAACACATCCAGAAAGAATGTTGTTGTTAGAGTCTGCAACTCAGTAGTAGTCCCACTATGAATAGATAATTAACCTCTATGAGGATATATTTGTGTTGGAAGGTAGACCTGGGAGTCCAAGGGGCTGGGCACACATAGTTCAGTTACTAGAGTCTCCTCACATGTTGGTCCCTAGATGTAAGGGGATCTAATGGACAGGAATGTTGCGCACTGGAATAGACTGTGTAATTATACTATATGGGTGCTCTACTTCTGTTTTACCTCTTATATTTATGTAGTGCGGGGCCTCGTAGAACCTGAGCAAGGTCCAGGTGAGGTGAGGTCCATTTCCCTACCATGAAGGGTGAGCATAAATACAATATTTTCTTTGAAACTGCTTTTGGTGAAACACATTGTAAGTTTATAATGACTATGCATTTTCCTCCATAGAATTCGTATTTCCTATCTGACATGGAGGGTTAATGTCATTGGTTGTTACAGGTTGTATTGTACTCAACCCTTTTACATCCTACTTTTTCACTTTGGTGGTGGTGTTTCTTTTGTTTCATCACTACTTAGTGCAAATATTGTAAGAACAGAGGCCCTGACGAATGCCATGGGATAAAATACCCGCTAGGCAGAAACATGTTGGCCCGTTATTAGACATATATTTGTTGACTGTCCTTTTTTTGCACTGTTCTATGTTTTAATTAGGAGGTGTGGTTCGTCCGTAGAATAAAGTTAGAAATAGGAGGACACTCCATCCTATTTTAAAGTCACTATTTTTTCTGTTGCACGTTTTCTCACTTTACCATCAAAGATCAGCCATCATTGTTGGTCTGTTTGTATGGGTGGACCAAATCCTTGACCAGCAACTAATGGTGCGGCGCTTGAAGTCCCAATGATCAGGGGACTAGCCTGATTTGCACCGGGGTTTGGCCATATGATAGGACTGATCATTGAGTCAATTTGATGGTAACCCTTTGCTAATTGTTTTGGATTTGTCAACCATGTATGAATGATCTGTACCGTGTTGGTCTTTCCTATACATATAGTGTTCACCTTGTTTTGAAATAAGCTGTCTTGATGTGACTTACTGTCTCGAACTAACATCGACCCCCCCAAACATACCACCCATACAGCGTCCAATGTCACAAGAGCATTTGCTACTGCTGAGGCAGGAGGTAATATCCCTCCTACAAAAAAGCGCAATAGAACCAGTTCCACTGCATCAACAAAACAAGGGAGTTTACTCCCTGTACTTCCTTATCCCAAAGAAGGACGGCTCTCTAAGGCCTATTCTAGACCTCACACTGCTAAGCCTGTACATACAATTAGACCACTTCCATATGGTCACACTCCAGCAGTTCCTTCTTCTTTTACAAAACGACTTCCTTGCAACGATAGATCTCAAGGCCGCCTATTTCCACATTCCCATTCATGCAGCTCACAGAAAGTATCTCAGATTTGTACTAGACGGTCAGCACTATCAATTCAAAGTACTCCCATTTGGAGTCACAACAGCTCCACAAGTGTTTACCAAGTGCCTAGCGGTGGTAGCAGCACACTTAAGAAGACAGCACATTCGCGTCTTCCCATATCTCGACCACTGGCTCATAAAAGCCAGCTCATACAGTCAGTGTGTACAACCCACTCACACCACCATCCAATTACTCCACGACTTGGGGTTCACAGTAAACCACACCAAGTCCCATCTGCAACCGTCCCTCATACAACAATATCTCGGTGCCACAATAAACACTTCAACAGCGCTAGCTTATCTCTCTCCTGCCAGGATAACAAATATGCAAGCTCTTCTAACAAAATTCCAACCGCAGCACTCTCTTCCAGCTCGAGTGTTCATGCAACTCATAGGAATGATGGCCTCTTGCATATTCATAGTGCCTCATGCAACACTCCAAATGCGTCCTCTTCAAGAGTGCTTAGCACGCCAGTGGAACCTGGCTTAAGATCAATTAACAGACCTAGTGTTGGTAGACAATCGGACTCACCGCTCTCTGCAATGGTGGAACCCCAAAAACCTTTTCAAAGGGCGACCGTTCCTAGAGCCAGTTCCTCAAATAATGATGACAGCGGATGCATCACTCTCCATCTGTGGGGGCGGGGGGGCGCTCACCTACTACAACATACTATGCAGGGCAGGTGGACGTCGCAGCAAAATTTACTCCACATCAATCACCTGGAGTTACTAGCCATATTTCTAGCCTTAAAAGCATTGCAAAACCAAATATTGTGCAAAGCTGTCTCAGTCCACACGGACAACATGACAGCCATGTACTACATAAACAAACCAGGCGGTACACACTCTCTGCAACTCTGTTAGCGCAGGAGATATGCCCAACATGTTCCAGGAGTACAAAACACCATAGCCGATCAGTTGAGCCGTCAGACACAACAGATCCACGAGTGGGAACTTCATCCACAAGTTCTTCAACTGTTCTTTCAAATGTGGGGACAACCTCAGATAGACCTCTTCCCCATGCACGAAAACGCCAAATGTCCAAGCTTCGCCGCCAGATATCCAGACCCGCTGTCCAAAGGCAATGCGATATGGATGAACTGGTCAGGCAAATTTACGTACGCTTTTCCACCTCTCCCACTGCTTCCACTAGTGGTACGCAAACTACAGCAACATTCCCTAACTCTCATTCTAGTTGCTCCAACTTGGACCAGACAACCGTGGTACACCACACTGCTGCAACTTTCTGTAGTACCGCACCAAAAGCTATACCTGTCTTCATGTCTCTTAACCCAGAACCATGGAGAGATCAGACACCCGGACCCAGCTCAGCTCAACCTTGCGATCTGGCTCCTGAGGTCCTAGAATTCGGTTACCTTAACCTTCCCCCTAACTGTATGAACGTTATTAAAGAAGCTAGACATCCCACCACTAGGGCATGTTATGCAGCCAAGTGGAAACGTTTTGTAATATATTGTCATAACAACAACATCAATCCCCTAGATATGTGTATTCAACACATCATAGGATACTTACTACACCTCCAAAGATGTAACTTAGCATACACATCTATTAGACTGCATCTTGCTGCCATGGCAGCATATCTACAAAATAGACAACATCTATCACTTTTTAGAGTACCTGCCATAAAAGCCTTTATGGAAGGCCATATAAGAATAATTCCTCACAGAGCACCACCTTCACCTGTGTGGAATTTAAACATTGTACTCACACGGTTAATGGGGCGTCCCTTTGTACCTTTACATAAATGTGAGCTACAATTCTTAGCATGGAAAGTTGTTTTCCTAGTAGCTTTTATTTCTCTAAGAAGAGTTAGTGAACTACAAGCATTAACCATTCAGGAATCTTTTCTGCAAATGCATCATAATAAGGTTGCTCTCCGAACCAATCCTAATTTTCTTCCTAAAGTCATTTCGCCCTTCCACCTCAATCAATCTGTAGAGCTGCCCGTATTCTTCTCGCAGCCACAAATAGTTGCAGAAAGAGCTCTTCATCCCCTAGATGTCAAAAGAGCATTGCTTTACTACATTGAAATAACACAACCCTTTAGCAAAACGAAACAATTTTTTGTGTCTTTCTCACCACTACATAAGGGCAACCCCATATCAAAATCTGGAATAGCTAGGTGGATTGTAAAATGCATACAAATGTGCTACAACAAAGCTAAACGAACGTTATCTGTTACTCCTAAAGTCCACTCTACAAGAAAAATAGGAACTTCAATGACATTTTTAGGAAATATTCCCTTAGATGATATCTGTAAAGCAGCTACATGGTCTACACTGCACACGTTCACAAAACACTATTGTGTAGATGTGCAAATTAAAGAACAAGCTACTGTGGACCAGGCTGTACTCAAAACACTGTTTCTAACTACTGTAACAGATACTGGTGGTCGCCGCTAAGAGTGGATACTGATATGCAATCTATCCATAGTGTGTAATCTGCTGCTCATATGCCTCAAACGGAAAATGCTACTTACCAGTATGCATCTGTTCTTGGCATGTAGAGCTGCAGAGTTACACTCGCCCACCCGCCTCCCCGGTTACCTTTTATCTGTTCCAGTATTATCTTAATTAGATACAGCTTACATGAGCATACTTCCTGTTTCTTACAAAGCTCCATAATTTCCCTGCTGGCGAAAAACAATCTTAGGATGGAGCCGATGCCCATGGACAATATGATCCAAAGGAGGGGTCACCTATCTCGTGACTTCCAAAGACTTTTCAGGACAAAAACAACTGCAAACATCCGGGCCCAACACAAGGTGGCGATCTATGCATAGTTTGTAACGCTGCAGTTCTACATGCCGGGAACAGATGCATACTGGTAAGTAGCATTTTCCATTTGTCTCTGGATGGCCCACCTCCAGATATCTTGTGCTAGTTTCGAACGTATAAAAGATTTTGTACCTCCCTGCTTGTTGAGATATAAAATTGTTGTTGTATTGTCCATTTGAATTAGTAATTATTTTATCTGCAGCGGTCTGAAAGGCTTTCAAGGCTAGGAATAGTGTTTTTAGTTCCAATACATTTATGTATTGTACTGCTTCCTGTACTTTGCATATTCCTCTGATTTTGAGTCCCCCCACATATGAGCTCCCCAATCCATATGTCTGAGGTAATGCTTACTGTGGGAGTTGGAGAAATAAACATTCTTTCAGTTGTTATATTTACTCTGTTCCACCACACCATCTCCTCTTGTACTTTTGTGTGACAACCTCTAGATCTTCCCAACGACCATTAAGTTTGTACTCATTCCACCCTGGAATGATTATCGCCAAAAAATGGACAATGCTGAAGGGTATGGGAGTGGGTGCCGGAAATGTGTGTAGTTAATTGCATGATTGTCATGTTTGAGTTCTGATAAAATGAAAATAATTTTTTTTTTTTTTTAAAGTTTGTACTCATTCCTGAATTGGTTTCATATGTAGCCTTGCATATAATATGAGAGGTATGCAGGATGCCATTTACCCCTCAGTCCTCACTATCGGAGATTGACCCTTGTATTTGTGAGTATCTTGCAGTAATGTTAATATAATTTTTCTGGCAAGGATATGCTTTCACTCTGGGTTGATTTTTGCTCCCAGAAACATTTTCTCTTGTTATTCTTTGGGATATGATTTCTCGGTTTATTGAAAACCCAAGTGTTGCGCTTAGTCGTTTAGGTCAGGCTATACATGTATGTCTTCTTAGATGCACCACCACTGCTGCCAGACTTTTTGTAAACAATCTGGGTGCTGATTTTTTTCTCCAAAAGACAGCACTTTGAATAGATAGTGCGTTCCGTCCACTACAAATAGAATTTATTTTGCCTGCAATTCAGTGTAATGTGTAGATATGCATCCTTCAGATCTATTGTTGACATCCTGCAGAGTTGTCTTTTTGAATTTTTGTGTTTTGATGATTAACTTGTTTATGAAACAAAGGTTTAGTATAGGACGTAGAGATCAGTCTTGTTTTCGTATTAGGAAATATATTGAGTTCTTTCCCTGGTTAGCTGGTCTTTGGGAACGTTTTTTATTGCCTTCTTTTGCAGTAATTTATTTCTTGAAGTAGTCTGGTTTTTTCCTTAATTGTGTGGACCACTCTCTTTGGTCTATTTACTGGTGGTGGCTTGATCAGTGCTTTGCAATATCCAAATCGTACGATGAGTATCAGTTTGTCAGTACTCACCTTCTTCCACTCCCTGGAACAAGTCTGTTATCCTCTCCCCCCAAATCCCCCCCCCCCCCCTCCCACCACCACCACCACCACCACCACCTCCTCCTCCTCCCACAGCTGTTGTGTGCAATGTAATGCGGTTTTATTAAGTCACTTACTGGTTGGTGCAGCTGCCCCTCTTTGTGGCTGTGATCTTCCTTGTCCGCGAAAGGGTTGACGTAGTGTTGTTTGATACTGCCATTGTTGCATTGATGTTTCCGTTTGGCTTGTAGCCTGAAACCCTTGGTGTGAAGTTTCACTTTGAAAACTCCCTCTACCTTCAGCTCACCTTGTTGGTATGGATCCTCTCCTTATGTTTCCCCTGAATTGTTGGGCTCATATTGACTTGGCTGTGTTATTGTCCTTTGGGTTGTTGCTGGGTTTTATCAACTGCACGGCCAAAGAGGAGTTCCCCTTTGAATGATTTTAGCTTGCACCTCATTCTTTGCAATGTTTTTCCCTTTCTCTGAGAGGGACGCTGCTCTTCTTTGGTATTATTCAGGCAGGTGTTTCATCAGCTCTGCCAATTCATCCCAGTTCTGCTAGGCATATCTGTTGAGCAGGGCGTTGGAATTAGCAATGTGCCATTAAGTCGCAGCTCCTCTAAAATGTTCTTCCCACCATGCCCATCTTCCTACTTTTTTTGTCGGTCGGTGGTCTGGCTGCAGTGAGGACGTTGGTTTTGTTTCTTGCTATGGCAGCAATAACAGTCTGCTGGTACTATCCCACTAATATAAGGAGGGGGCTTTGGAAGAGTGTTTTTCAGCCATTGGTGTTACTGATCTGCATGTTGCAGGTTCCTTGAAGGCTTCTCTTGTCCAGTATGCTAGGGAGCATGGGAAGGTATTGACTCCTACTTTGGGGTGGTAGTAGTGTCTCTAATGGAAAGCATGATTGAGCTTTTTCTTCCTCAAGTTATATGTCATACTTGTCTGCAGCCCTTTTTATTATTAGTTGGTTGTACATGGTGATGTCCTTGGCTGATAAGTGTCTATCCCCTCGTCTGGGTATTCAGTCTCGATGTCCTGCCATTGAGTCTTGAGCTATTCCACAGTTTCTGTATCCTGGGACTCTGGTTCCTCATCTTCCTCAAATATCTTGTTTCTCTTCCTCCTGTGATTTCGGTGTCATTGGGGGCTCTAGTTCTTCTGAGTCCTTGTCCTTTTGTGTCCTGTTCCTTCAAAGTTTCTGGCGAATCTTGAGATCTCCGAGACACGTCTGACACTTTTATTTTTTTTGCAGGGTTATGGCCATTTTGGCTTTGAGACTCCTTTTCACACTCTTTTGGCAGCGCGATCCTCTGCTTCGAGCGTGAGTGTCAAATATTTTGATGCTGCGGTGTCACTCGCCTCTTTCTGCCCTCTTTCAACTTCAGTCTTCAAATGTCTTCTGGTAAGCTCTTCCACCTGCAATGTCCTTTGTGTGGGATAGAAGGGGTCTTCAGTCACAAGATTTTTTATGCAGAGGGTGCTTTTTGAGTCTGTTAGAGACCCGCACAAGTCTGTGTTTTTTTTCATTACCTGTGAATGTTTCTCCTTCGGTGTTGGATGTTCTTTTACGATGTCGATGACCCTTATTTTGGTGTCGAAGCCTTCTCTTTCAGCGATGTTGTCTTCCTCCTTGCTCAACAACCCTAGGTCTCTGAGTGATGGAGTAGTCTGCGTGATGGCGTAGTGGGGTTGCCTTGGTTTGTCTCACCTGGTTTGAAGTCTGCACAAGCCTCACAGTAGTCGCTTCTGTGGTCTAATGTGAGGCAAAGGTTGCACACCTGGTGGTTATCCTTCTCTATAAACTTGTTGTGGCACTTCCGGCAGAATTGAAACGGTGTGACATTCTTTGGTCTTTTCTCAATGTGAAGTCTTGATACCTTTTAATCAGTTGTTTTCTCAGGTGTTCTAATAGATCTTTCTTCTTTTTGGTGCTTCAGAAGCCTTTAGCAATATTTCCAGACCCAACGGTGTAAAAAAAGAATCTAAATGTGGGGCCTACATGTGGAAGCTTACGGGGAGGGTGTATGCCGTCAGGAGAGGCAGGATTAGGCACCAAATGGTGGGACAGTTGATGCCCAATAAAAAAAAAAAAACGAGAACTACTAATGCAGGAAAAATTCCGGACCCAACCACTAAATGCTGGAATAATGCACAATATGTGAATTCATGAAAGATTCACGCTGCAAAATTAACTTTTCCATTTGCAGCATATGCAGTTGTAGATTACATGCTGTACATAGGCCGAACAGCGGTATCCAAAAGCCTAACGATGTGGCATACTCCTGCCATCTAGTGTTGGGATTGGACATCACAGGTGGTTTTTCTTTAAAGAAGCTTTGAGTCACAGGATATTGCCAGACTCCTCCCATAGTCCGCAATTCGCAGACACACCTACTGCACCCTTAAATTATTTTTTTGCCATTGGGCTTCAACACATTAAGCCACGGCCTGACACTGTTGTGTTTGCTAGTAGCAACTTTAGGCCCTGCTTCAGTTTGTTGGTTCCAATGAAAACAGCAATAATGTTTGGTATATGAACTTTCGTTCCATATAAACACACTTCCCTGGGAGGTACCACGGGTAGGGAACTAGAGGCTCTAGGGTCTCAAGGGTGAGCTGGCCTCCCAACACAACATATGAACACAAAATAAGCTCCCAGAGAAATTTGCAATTTATACAGATGTGTTGTATCCCTCCTAACGCTACTCAGTGCAAGTGTTGGGCATACAAAAAAATGCAACGGATTGCCCTCACACACCTCCAGGTGTGATGCTACATCATAGGACATTCCTTGCTCTCCAAAACCTCCGTTTGATGGAGAGCGGGACTACACCTGGAGTCAGGGAGGCACTTCGAATTAAGAATGGATCTGTGATGTGTGCGTTAAAAACCAATTAGGCATCCTAAAACAGTTTATTCACGTGGTGATTAAAATCATTTGTGGAGATAAGGGGAATTAGTTCCCCATCACCACTGTTACCATCAACATTTTTCTGCCTTGTGGATCAATTGAGTCAGTGTCTCATCAGGACGGGCATACGTAATCCTAATGAGGCAATGTGCTTTGCCGCCAAACCAGAGTGACCTGTGTCTACTTCTTAACTAATCTGCCTTTCCAATACCTGTGGATAGACAAGAATATTCTTACCATTCCATATTCTATATGTAGAGGATGCATCACAATGCTTGTATATTTGAAAGCATGCAAACGTCGGATGCTTCGTTGTTTTGTTGCACTTCACACATGAGGTGAAATCATGTCGTTATTACAGTTGTGAGACCAGCTCATGATCTTACCCCAATGATGGGTTTTCTATGCCCCATGGAAAAAGGGCATAGGGACTCCTGAAGTCTCACACTAAAGCGTAATGAAAAGTAGGGGTAAAGCTTTAGAGTGCAGCATATACGTTCATACATATTTATACATATCCAGGGATATTGTGTCCCTCTGATCGATCGATCAATCTCTTGCTTCGTCAAGGTACGCCCCTTACGGCAAGTCTAGATGTGTCTGCTCTTTCCTTCCCATATGTGTGGAGTGGAGCGGGGAGAGCGTCCAGAAAGGGCGGCCACAGTGTCAATGTCATGGGACACAAGGCACTTCATGTTGAAGGCTCAGGGGAGTTGTAGTTTTGGGTGTTGGAGTGGGTACCCGACATCCAGAATCGTGCTAAATCCCAGTGCAATTGGTCTGAGAAGGCAAGCACCCAAGGGGGATCATGCGTTGGATGCGCATTCACTGTACCTGTGTAAAGTCCATTTATAATTGCCCGATCTAGAGTGGAATATACCAGTAAGTGGCTGATCTCAGGGGGTGATCCTTTTTTTTTTTAAACTATATCTATCTCAGTCAATATATATATATATAAATGAGCCAAAATAGCCTCTATTTTGAATAAATCGTTCAGACCGGTTTGTGTGAAGACTGGGAATGATTTTATTTGATATATATATATACACATGTATTGAAATGAGTCATGTGAGTTGTAACCATGGAATCATCATTTAATCCCTTTTCTCATGACCTCGGGCGATACACCTATCTTTGCTTGCGAATCAGAATTTTCTTCTGGAGGTCAGGGGTGTTGGTGCTTACTTTTTCTAAGGCGACTAATGTGCGATCCCTATCTCTGGGTTTCAACTCTAGGTAATGGCGTGTCAGTTTAATGTTATTTAGTTTTGCAGCATATTGTACTCCTCTGTTCATTAATGCACACTTTTATTTTCTGTGTGGTCATTCCAACATAAAATAAGCCACATGGACACCTAATCAAATATACAACATTTTTACTGTTGCAATTGGTCAATTGTTTTAGAACCCATTGCCTTCCTGTCTTTATATCCACCTCTCCATTTATTTTAGTGAGCTGGCATGACAAACAATTGCCACATGAATAGTGACCCACAGGTGCTTGTGTATCCCACAGTGTAGTCTGTGAAGAGTCTTGTGATGGTGGGGTCTTAGTGTGTACCAGTTTGTCTCGGTCGTTGGTATTTCTCTCAAATGCGAACAGCGGGAGAGCATTGTTTAGTTCCGCCATTTAAGATCTTTCAATTCTTGATAATGGTTTATACTTTATTCGAGATAGGAGTGTATGTGGTCACACTCGCCACTCTATCCGTATTCGGTTTTGTATGACTTTCCAACAATGCATCCCTATTGTTGTTCCGTGCTCTCTTAGCCTTTTTCACCGACTTTCTTGGGTAGTGACGGGCTACTAGTTTTTGTTCCAAAGTATTGGCTTGTGTGTCAAATGTCTCTAGTGAGGAGCAATTTCGTCTGACTCTAAAAACTTGACCCACATGTAAGTTTTGATATAATGTTCTTGGATGGAAACATTCATACAAGAGTAGGCTGTTCTTAGCTGTTGTCTTATTATGGACCTTAGTGCTAATGCCTCCCTGACCAATGGTGATTACAAGATCCAGAAACACTGCTTCTTTCTTACACACAGTGTGTGTAAATTTCAAGTGTCTGTCTCTGGTATTGACCCATACCGCAAATTCAATGGATATTTGTTCACTGCCCTGTCATATTATTAATACATCATCGATGTATCTACACCACAATTTAACATGGTTTTCTTTGGTGAATATATGCTCTGACTCAATTTGATGTACATACAGGCAAGTCAAACTGGGTCCAAGGTGCTCCCCATTGAAGTTCCACGCACTTGGTGGTATATCATTGCTTGTCAGGCCCGACCTTTCTGGGCCACGTGCGTCCAGGGACTAGAAAATAATCAGCCTTGACAACAGTAAGTGCCGTACTCAGCTTCACTTGGATATGGGCCTTGTGTGTGGATTGGCCAAGTAGCAACGCTATTATCCTGCTCTGCACCTGTGCCTTCTGAGACAAGGTGGTGCAGTTGCACTACGGACCCATGTTTGCTCCTGTGGAGGAGGTGCTGTGGGCCATGCAGCACAGTAAGTTTTGGGGGCGCTGAACTCCTGAAGAGAATAATTACATGGATCTTCCCACCATCTTTGGCCCCCTAGACATGGTCACAGAGGTCAAAGTGGGTGGGATCAGGTGGGCACGATGTGCCCATACTTTTATGATTTATGAAGAAGTATTCCCCTACTTTTTGTAAAAAGAGAACCGTTCCAGGACGGTTATCTCCGATAGTTTTAATAGTTTAAATGCTTCAGCTGAAGTGTCCTTCAGTGAGTCTCCTGTGCTGGGAAACTGAAGCCAGGCAGAAAGCTTAACGAGCCTTCTTGCCAGGGTGCCTGCTGCATGAAAGAAATGCAAATGTGCACAACTGTCCAATCTGCAAATGTAAAGTATGCTTGGAAGCCAGTGCTGCAAAAAGAACACTTGATGAACAGAATGCCAACAATGTCAAATATTCACCCCAGTACAACGATCTAGGCCTAAATCCATATTTGTTTTCTCCCCATGCTGTTTCAGTTTAAACCCAACAATCTACTGAATAGACCTGACTGTTTAGGGCATACTAAATCTTATTCAAAAACTGGGCGCAGGATATTGATCTCTTCGCCCAACTGCTGGCTTTAATCAATCGCCAGTCGTATCCAGTCCTAAATTTCCCAAAGAAAAGCTTTCAAAAGTGCATTTACCAGTCCACCCCGTCCTGTACCCCCACTTAAATGGTGTGCACAAAAAATGGGTGAAGGATGGAAAGTGCCTCACCAAGGGAGCTGCTGGTAGGTAGTCACCACTTTGCCCACGTTTCTCATCATCTGTAACTTTCTTACCCGTAAAAGAAAAGAAACAGTGTCCAATGTGATGGATAAGAGGTGAAGACTAAATGAAAAAGAATATGCACAGAAGCGTGCTTGTGTCAAACTAGACCCCGTGGTAAGAAAAAGAGAACCCATGTTTCTCCAAACTAAAATTGAGTTACGATTCACATGCACAGGATCCTATTTTTATTCCTTGCCGTGAGCCTATTCAAGATGAAAAAACAAACTGCATGTTTCAGACCACTTTAGGATAAGCCAACGTGTTTCATTGCCAATCTTCCGTTGCAGCAATTTCATCAAGGCTCGGGGCCAGACTTCACCTCACTGGACTGCCAATGTAAGCCACGGGTGACTGATAAACAAAGAACAGAGAGCAAATTAAAAGCACCAACCGGTCAGGTATTCTTCATAGCGTTTACTGACCAACTGTCAGTGGTAATATATATAGCACAAGGGTCATAATATATTTACCAAGTGGTAGCCATCAGAGTTCATACCGACTTCCTACCATTTAGGGGGGTGTCCTTCAATCGTAATTCCCCTACCATATGCAAATCAGTCTTGACCCTGCTTCCCATGGGAACGGTCTAGCCCAAACTGCCATGCCAGGTAGCAAACCCGTTTCAAATGCAAAACGAACGATTGATAGAGAGAACGCTGAACAATGTCAAACATTCACTCCAGTACAGAGATCTAGGTCTAAATCCATTGTTTTTTTGCTCCCCAGCCCGAACTGCCAGGCCATATCCTTCCAGGACCGGAAACTAGCATCCTGGAACCAGTTCAGGGTTTCACCTCCCATCAGCCAGGATAGCTTGACTCCAGTGGCATGGAGAGCACGGGACCCAAGTCTGGGCATACCCGTCTCACTCTGGGTGACAGATGCAAAAAGAACAATTGATAGACAGAATGCTGAACAATGTCAAACATTCACCTCACCACAGCGATCTGGGCCTAAATTAATCTTTTTTGCTCCCCGCACCATTCCAGTTTACACTCCGCCATATGCAAATCAGTCTTGACACTACTCCCCATGGGAACTCTCGAGCCTGAACTGCCAGGCCAGGTCCTCCCTGAAATTGAAAACAAGCATCCTGGAACCGGTTTTGGGGTTTCACCCCTCATTAGCCAGGTTAGCTTGACTCCAATGGCATGGAGAGCACAGGATCCACGTCTGAGCATACCCGTCGCACTCAGGTGACAAATGCAAAAAGAACAATTGATGGACAGAATGTTGACAAGTGTTAAATATTCACCCCATTACAGAGATCTAGGCCTAAATCCATTGTTTTTTTGCCCCCAATGGCATTCCAGTTTAAACTGAGCCATATGCAAATCAGTCTTGACCCTGTTCCCCATGGGAACAGTCCAGCCTGAACTGCCAGGCCAGGTCCTCCCTGGACTGGAAATAAGCATCCTGGGACTGGTTTCGGAGTTTTCAGTACGAGGTTTTAATTGATTGAATCACTTGAAGCTTTGTGATGCCAAAGATTTATTCCTTTTGTGTGGTAGTGCCAAGAGTTAACACCTGAGATGTAACATGTGTGTTTCCCATTGTAATTCTATTTATATATTTACTACCCCTGTCGAGGTGTCGAAGGGACAGTTATGCAAAAAAAATATTGCATTACATACAGTCTGGGTATTACTAAAATCTTTATCTTTGAAGCTCCATTTTATTTTAACGCTTTTTGCACATTTTGTAGCAGTCTGCCTTATACTGTTCAGAAAAGGATTGTCTGGGCAAGATTTGTATTCCATATAATTAGTGGAGAAATTCCAATCACACATTGGTTCGTTTCTGTTGCATTTATATTTTTGGTTAGTCACTATATCCGTGATAGTCTGTGAGAGAACAGCCAACGCGTGTTTCACCCGTTTACATGGCCATCCGGCCTAGGGCTTCCTTAGGGCTGTACATACATTTACAGAAAGTGAATAGTTCATTTTGAGGAGCGTAAAAGAATGAGAAAGAGTGGGGCGGGTAAGAGAGAGCGGGTGGAGAGTTCAGTTAAGAAGAGAAAAAAAAGAAAGTAAAGACATGTAGAGAGGGGATGGCGGGAAGCAATGAGAAAAAACAGTGACATGAGTATCATGTTGTTACATATTTGATCAGGTCAGTTTACACAGGTAACGGAAACTACAGATAGGTGCAAGCGATAATAGGGGATGAGGTAGAGTGACATTAAAAATCAAACATATGGGATTTAGACAATAAAACTTCAGAAGGAGGTTATGAATAACATGACGGAAAGCAATATTTACAATGCGTTTGAGTCAAACATTTACGGGTTGCATTTGGATGATATTAAATAGGTCGCAAGAAATAGTTGAGATGTCATGTAATTCGTGTTTTGGATTAAGAGTTGCACCAAGCATATAGGGCGGAAGAAGCGCGATAAATGAAACAGACGCGAGAAAGAGCAAGGCAGTATGAGTCAGTTAAGACATTCATCATTCAACAATCGTTTGCATGGAGTCAATACAATATGTTAGGTGCCAAGATATAATAAAGTTACAAAAAAAGAAAAAAAATCAGAAAGAGGTTACTAATCAACAGCAAAAATCATGACGGAAAACACAATTAGCAATGCGACAGGATCATACATTCATACATTCATAGGTACATTCATAACTTTTTATATTGTTGCACTTACATTGTTGCAGCCCCACTCCGCGGTCCACAGCGGGTTCGCCCGCTTGTTGTGGAGGGAGCAGCGGTATTGGTTGTTCCGGGAGGAGGTGGGGGAGTTAGAGCGACGACGTCAGCAGTCAGCTGATTGCCTGCCTTGAAATTTCATTCCCCTTTCTCCGCGCAGCGGACGCGCTTCAGAATAGTCTTGCTGGCGCTAGCTGTAAACTGGATTGCCACTATTTTAACATTTAGTTAAACGTAATTAGGAATTGCTGTTCCTCATTTTAAACTTTTTATATTGTTGCACTTACATTGTTGCCACCCGCTCCCCGGTCCACCAGGGGTTCGCCCGCTTGTTGTGGAGGGAGCGGCGGTATTGGTTGTTCCAGGAGGAGACGGGGGAGTTAGAGCACCGACGTCATCAGTCAGTTGATTGCCAGCCTTTAAATGTCATGCCCCTTTCTACACGCAGTGGGCGTGCCAAAGGCAAGCACATCTGTGCCTGTCCGTGCCCGACCGGGCCCATGGGCAATAACCCCTGTTCCTTTTGGAAGAAATATTAGGAAATACTCATTTGAATTCCTATTGAAAATGCTAAAGAGACCTAATGCAAATTGAACTATTTTTAAACCGGGCAGCTCCATTTTTCCCTGCTCTTGCTGCAACTTTACCTGCTTTTCTCTTCTAGACAGGAAACAGTCACCTAAAAATGTCGGTAATCTAAACCCTAATACCCTGCCTACAACTGGGGGTAAACGAAGGATAGCCCATTGCACAGAGTTTACTCTTTTTAACTTAAATTGTAGAACCTTAGCAAAACATAAAGATATCTTTGACCTGCTGCACAATTCCCAACGCCAACCAGATGCTATTTTTCTCACTAAGACCTGGTTACATGAATGCTCAGGGCCTGATATTGCAATGGCTATTTTATCGTTAGGAAAGATCGAATGGATAGATCTGGGGGTGGCATTGCAATAATCTTTAAAAATGAATACTCCTGTAAATGGGAAGATAGTGGACTTGAAGGCTGTGAAGCTGGTCTTTTCAAGCTTCTTCTCACACCTAAATTTGCGCTCACAGGCCTTTTAGTATATCGGCCTCCCGGCCCAGTGGGCCACTGGGCAACTAGTTTTCCAGAAGCCGTTTCCCCTTTTCTGCTTAAAGCTGCGAAGTTCACTGTTGTAGGTGGTCTTAATGTCCACTTCAATGATGCTGCATGTAAAATCGGCTCTACTTTTATTAATGACCTAGAAGCCATAAACTTGCGCCTTTGTAATTCTGGCCCTACTCATAGGGCTGGCCATCTGCTTGACCCTGTTTTCTCTAATCAACCCAACATCCTATACCAGACAGCTCTCCCACTAATTTGGTCTGACCATTTTCTGGTAGAGTTTAATGTAACAGTTGACGCTAGATTAAATGATTCTCCCAACTCATTATATAATCAGAAATTCAGAAACTAAAAGTAATTGAACATCTATTCCTTCAATCACCAGCTGGCATAGACTATGCCTGATATTCCTTCTTTGGGAATATCAGATGCTAATACCACCCAAACCTGGATCATGGATTCGGTAAATGTTTGTCTTCCTTTATCCTCTAAGAAATTGAATAACCACCACCCTCCTGCCCCTTGGTTCACGGAAAATCTAAAGTCTGAAAAAACTAAGTGCAAAGCCCTGGAAAGACAATGGTGTAAGGATTGCGCCTCTGAATCTAAGGCTATCTACAAAGCGGCCAAAAGGAATTATAACTCTCTATGTAAAAGTGCACATGCAATTATGTTAACAACACCATACTATCTGCTCAGAGCAATGGTAAAGTATTTTTTAAACAAGTTGGCGAGCTTTTGGGGACCTCCTGCCAGCAGTCACCCCAGGCACTTAATGAAACTCAGTGTGAAACTCTGGCTACATTTTTTATTGAGAAGGTTGAAAAGATTTATACAGAACTATCATTTAATAAGGGGGAACAAAAAAAGAATACAGCATCCTCTAACCTTGATGATAAGAAAGCAGAAGAGACATCTGATCTTGCTCCCCGTCATAAAATTATGAACTGGCAACCACTTGACTTGATTTCTTTTAATGATATTCTGAATGGTCTTAAATCAGGTTCACCGAAAGACCCGTTACCAGTTCAGATCCTTCAAAAAATAAAGCATAGTACCCTACAGCCCATGATGGAACTACTTAATGCCTCATTGAAAGAGGCTGTTCTGCTGGCAGAGTGGAAACATGCAAAGGTAGCCCCCCTGCTGAAAAAATCTAATGCTGACCCAGCAGAACCGTCTAATTTTCGACCGATCTCTCTTCTCCCCGTTTTTTTCTACGATATTAGAAAAACATGTGAACCTACAGCTTGTTCAATTTGTGGAAAATAATGAGATTCTACATGGATCCCAATCTGTTTTCAGAGCCAATTACTCGACGGAAACCACTCTTCTGGGGGTTAGTGAAGCTATCCTTCAATTACTTGATAAAGGGGAAACAGCTGCACTTATTTTGTTAGACCTAAGTGCGGTGTCACACCGCACTCTCCTTAAAGTTCTACAATCACGAGGTATTGCAGGCCTTGCGCTGGAATGGATTAGGAACTTTCTTACTAGAAGAACCTTCCAGGTGTTCTCCACCTCAGCTAGTTCCAAAATCTATGAATCTCCTTTTGGAGTACCGCAGTGCTCGATTTTGAGCCCTGTATTGTTCAATCTTTGTTAGCCCACTTGCCACCATATCGGAGGAAGCTGGGTTGTCTATCTTCCCGTACGCTGACGACACCCAACTTCTTTTCTCTCTATCTGCTAATAAGACCTCTAAAGTTTCCTCTTTACAGACTGGGTTACTTAAAATAGCCAGCTGGATTCACAACAATTGGCTAAAATTAAATGGTGAAAAAACAGAAGTCCTGATAATAGGAAAAGATAAAGACCTTTGGGGCCCACGCCATTGGCCCCCAGAAATGGGTCCAGTTCCCCAGCCTGTTCAATCCGCCCGTAATCCGGGTTTAATGATCGATGATCAACCTTCCATGAGGCAACAGGCTACTAAAACTGCTTCTATTTGCTTTGCCATCTTGAGGTGGCTCTGGAAGATATTATGGATGCTGCCAAGTTCGACTCAGAGAACAGTAATCCAATCACTGATAGTGTCTAGATTGGATTACGGCAACATCCTTTATCTAGGAGCCAACAAAGAGGTAATTTGTAGATTATAGGTTGTACAGAACTCTGTGGCGAGGCTACTTTGTCATGTCCCGAAAACATGATCCATTTCAGGCACCCTTCGGGACCTTCACTGCCTGAGAATCGAGAGCTGGATTAAATGTAAAACCTTGTTCTTTATGCATAAATTTAAACTTGGTATAGCTACTCACTATTTAGGTCCTTTAGTCCAAATCTATCACCCTACACGCCCGCTTAGATAGTCTTCCCAGGCCGAATACTCAGTCCCAAGATTCAAATCTGTTCGCATTGGGGGACGCTCTTTTTCTTATCTGGCACCTGTACTGTGGAACACCCTCCCTATCTCTCTTCGTCATGAATCTAATCACTCTAGTTTCCGTAAAAGCCTTAAGACTTGACTTCTGATGCTTGTGTTCCAGGCGCCGGGAAACTTTTGGGTAGCTTTGCGCCCTACAAATTTAATAATAATAATAATAGGTTGCATTTGGAAAATGTTTAAAGGAGGTCCCAGAGATTGTGTTGCGATCGGTCGCCAAAAATATTTAGGCGTGTGACATAAGTAGTTTGAATCATGTTTGGATCAAGAAATGTACCATGCACATGGGGCGGAAGAGGCGCGATAAAAAGATTGGACGCGGACATGAGGAAAGAGAAGGGGGAGGCAAGATACAGCAATTATGACAATCAACAGTGGTGTACATGAAATCAAATCAATAAGTTGGGTTCAAAAATGATTAAAATTGCAGAAAAACCCAAGTCAAGAAAAGACACGTAGTATGATGCACAAAATTAGAACGAGGGCAGCGATAAATGTACAATTTGTAGTTATCCGCGATGTGGGATCCAGAGTGCCAGGTAGGGTGGGCATCGAAGTGGGAGAGGGAAAGAAAGGCGATACTGGTTTAGCAGTTGAAACATGCATGAAGGAGAACATAGTTGTGAGCATCCATGGTTCTGTTGCAGGCAGTGGTATGGCTTCAAAAGACTTTTGCAGAGGTGAGACAGAAAGTGCACAAATCATGCACGAACTACGGTGGCAGATTTACAATGCCGAGTGGTCCATTCAGGTAAAAAACATTGTTTGTGAAAGACAGTGAATCACGGTGTCTAACAAAAAATCTGTGTAGGTGCTGCTATGTTTTTGATCAAACAGGGCAAGTCAAACAGTGAAATGGTAGTGATCTATGCCGAGAGGTATGAGCATTAGTGTAAGAAAAACGGCTAAGTATTGGCATACGTATTCGGGTTCCTACTAGGAGGGATCTTACGTACTGTGTAGTTATTCTATGTGGGGAGTAGGTGTTTTGAGAAGGTGGCGAGCGTATAGCGGTTCAATATGGGCATTGGTCGTGCGTGTGGTGAGTTCGGTTAGAGGAGGGGGTGGGTTTCTAAGGGCGGGGCGGCGAGCGTGTTACAGCGGGGTGTAGGCATATCACTGCTTACCGGTTGGAAAGAAACGTATTCTAGGTCAGCTCTGGGTCACGTCAAGTATGGAGGCCTGTATGGAACCCTGGTGGTCTGTCTAGGAATGTGGAGACTGATTTCCTTTTTCTTCGAATTCAGATTTGCACAAGAGGTTTTTTAGGTTGGGTGCACATCTGAAAGTCATTTCCGGGTATGTTTTGAGATGGTCCGTAAGGCTAGGAGTTTTTTGCAGAAGATGCCATTGTTGTTTTAGGCTTTGTCTTATCTGATTGTGGCCATTATGATAGTCTCTGATGAAGCGGATCCTAGTACTGCTCTCTAGTTGTCTTTTGGGTTATAGCATTTGTTTGTGTTCCATTTGAGCCACAGTCGTGAGGGTGTTGTTCAGTGTGTTGTGGTTGTATCCTCGTTGGCATAGTCTTGATACTATTACTTGCCCTTTTACTTTGAATGCCTCATCTTCGCTGCAGTTTCTGCGTGTCCTCAGTAGTTCCCCCTTCGGGATGTTCTTTACATTGTGGCGTGGATGACAACTGTCTGCTCGCAGTATAGAGTTGGCAGCTGTTTCTTTTCTGTAGAGTTTGCTATGTAGTGTATTATCTTTGACATAGAGAGTGACGTCTAGGAAGTTGATTTCTTTCTGTGAGTACGTGTATGTGGTTTTGAGCCCCCATGGGTTTCTGTCTTGGCATTCCAAGAATCTTTTGAGCAATCCTACATCTCCTTGCCAAATTCAGAGAATATTCAACTTCTGAATCCTCAGGGCCCGTGTATAATAAGCCTCTGCTCGTCTCTGTTTTTCGATTTTTATAATTCAGGGGGTAAACATTGCACTTCATGTGTCCCAAGCCACAGGCGTGCAACACCCATTGAACTCACAGGGCTTGAGCCGCCCCCCTCGTGTGTGGAATGTTAATTAGGCCTTGCAGTTGTTTCACCCCTTCTAAGAGCCCCTGCAGCTCCACTCTGCATACTGATTGAAGGTTCAGCCCCCCCCCCCGAAATTTGGCTCTAGTTGCGCCTCTGCCAAGCCATGTAGCATCGCACTGGCTGTGAGCTATCATATGCATACCATTATTCTAAATGTAAGGCTTCAGATCCTTCCCGCGACATAGTATTTGCTTACTGTCCTTCAATAAACCGGGCCACGGTGATGCGGTGCCCTGTCAGCATCTAGCGGCTGCAGGGGCATGCGCTGAACGCGCAGGCTTATCTATTTAAGTAGTTCTCCGCGGCCTGCCGTCACTCCTTGCGATTGATTCCTGGAGCACAGACATCCCCTGCTGTAAGCTGCCCGCAGTCTCTTCGTCAGTATTTATTCCAAGTATGGTTTTACTCGCTCGGTCGAGTGTATATACAAATGGTGATTGTGTTTCGTTTTTCACGGTTACAGATTCAGGCACGGGCTTTGTTATTGAATTTACCGAATCCACGAGGAGCGGTGAGTTTTTGCTCTCTCGCAGAGTAGAGTTTGATTTTTTAATGGGACGATAGAGTAATTTTACTTTTTCACCTTGTCCTTCTCTCTAGATTCCTTGCCCTCATATTAAGTAATGTGCATACCTCTGGACAGGTATTTATTTTACATGGCTCTACAATGTTTAACGTGTGTTGGGCGCTTTGCGCTTGGATAATTTGTATTTACTGATTAATTTACCCATGTCTCCTTGTGTTTTTATTGACGTATTTGAACAGTTATTACCTTTTGGCATCAGTGGAGGAAACTATTTGCTCCCCACTTTTCAAGTTCATGTGATTAGTTCTTTACACGATTATAGTACATGTTTTCAAGCAGGCTATGGCTTAAATCCTTACGTGTGTGGCATTTTTCTAATCTATAGGCCACTTATACAGTTACCTTATTTTTCAGGTGATAGCATTCTCTCTGTTACTAGGAGCCTCCTTTTCCTTGACTCAGCCCCACTATCCATGGTGGCTATCTGGTAATTATTTGCAATCTTTTTTGCCCTTTGCTTAACCACATGGCTGCTAGGCGTTTTCCCGTCCGGCGCTGAAGCTCCAAAATCACCATTATTCATGACGAGCTGGCCTTGTCATCCGCGCACGGCAGGTAAGCGCCATGACGAGCCCAGCTCGTCATTAGCTTCGAAGGGGTTAAGCAGACTCCGTTCCGTTAGTTTAATCTTTTTTCATTCACCTTAGTTTCCCCCCCAATCCCGCCACAAGTCCCAGTCCTGATGAAGACCCCATAGTAAGGTGGAAATCAACCTACGCTATTCGGGGGGTCGAAACGTCGGCTTCCGTACTTTTACCTACCCAGGAGCAACAGATTATTGTTACTGTGTTGTATTATATTGGTTAGGTCTACACCTACTTTTCATGTGGCTTAATAACATGTCTCTGTGATGTCAACTATTTATTTTGTGACTACACTGAAACTTTGAAACTGTCAGCACACCTCTAATCCTCACTAAACCACTTACCTACCCCACTCTTTTCCTTTTTCTCCGGGCACATTGTGTATATCCAATGAAGTGCTTTAGCATATATGTGCTTTGGTGAGGATGTGAATAAATAACATCTCTCACTTACTAAATGTGTAATTACTTTCATCTGGAATACTTTTAATGATTGTTTGCGTTTTATGTAATGTACCTACTGGGACCATTTTCCCTGGAACATTGAATACCCAGGTCCCAATACTTTTGGGTCTACCCTTCTATGTAATGAGAATAAGGCGGAGGCAGCATGCAATGAAGCAAGTTGTTTCGCATGTAAAATAAATAAATAGGCACCAGGGGGTTTCTGCAAGCTGCAACCAGCTGTAGCCTACAGCAGCATTGCCAGAGAGCTCACTGGCCTCTCAGCGCAAGAACACAGGACGAGGATGGTCTATGCCTCAGTTTAGCACTGCAGGGAGGACTAAATTCTGGTAGCACAAGTGAGTCTAGCAAGCGAGCACTCAAGGGAGATGAGTTTAATGGGGGCAAGGTCTGCGAGTGTGGGCTCGGTCGGGGTCAAGATTATTTTAGAAGTTCTCATTGCAAGGGTCAAATTGCTACTATTCATGTGCTTCTGTGCACCCCATTGTATTACCCTTGAGTGTCACACATTGGCATTTGAATGTGCCTCATGAGCACACCACTATCTGAGCAGCTGAGCTACAACTAAACCAGAGAGCCCTCAAGGCTGCTGGGAGCGCACTGCCAGCTGCCACTGCAGCTTGTATGGAGGTTTATTATGCCAGCGCTTTGACAGCTGAGGGGCTATAATGCGTGACTTTGCATTTCAGTGCGGTGATTCGGATCACCACACTGAAATGTGTTAGTCTAACGCCTGATGCGTAATGCTAGCCTGGACTGATTCTGGATAGTGAGCTCTCACTGTAATGTCAGGTTAATTGCACTAGGAAAACCTGTTTCTGGATCATCAGAATGTTGAAGAAAATCTTTCCGGTCATCCCCCTTCCAGCATGGAAACAAGCAGCCTTGGTGCAGGTCTCTTCAAGGATTGACTATTGTATGCACTTTACAGAGGTCGATGCCACGTCAGAGCCCAATTGCTACTGAGTGCGTTAGTATGCCTGACAAGTGACTTTAGGTGAGTCTGGCTTCTGCTTCATGCAGCGAGTGGGTGGGCCGCCACGCAGCATGTTATGTTATTTTTGATTTCTATAGTGCACGGCTACTCCATTGGAGTGTCCCGGCGCTTTTTATTGGCAGCTTGTAAGCATAAAGACATAACACAGTGGGATAAAAGAAAAACAACAAAACAAAGGAGGGAGCATGCTAAGGGGCAAAGAGCCAAGTTTTAAGGCCCTTCCTAAAGGTCAGCAAATTAGAAGTGCTACGTAGAGCCAATGGCAAAGCATTCCAAAGCTGCGATGCCTTCAGCTTGAAGGAGCGACCCCTACGCGGGCCCTCTTTACTCGAGGGACCACCGCAAGGAAGAGAGATTCGGATCGCAGAGATCGGGCCGGGGGATAAAAGGTAAGCCTCCGTTGCAGATATTTCGCGCCCGAGGCATAAAGAGCCTTATGAGTCAGCGTCAACGCCTTGAAAACTATCCGCTTCCGGATAGGCAGCCAGTGAAGTGACTGTAAAAGGCCGGACACTCTGGCTCGCCTGTGAAGGCCGAAGATAGCCCGAGCAGCCGAATTCTGCACCACCTGCAGGCGCTGTAGTAGATACTCTGGTAGGTCCAGATATAGGATGTTGGAGTAGTCCAATCTGGAGCCAATTAAGGCCTGCACAGTGATCCTCCTGTGCTCTTCTGAAAGCAAAGGAAGAAACTTCCGGAGCATCTTCAGGAGGCCAAAACATATTCCCATAAGACGAGGATCTGAGATCTCAACGTCAGACCATTGTCGATCTTAATTCCCAGATTTTTTGCCTGCTGGGAGGAATGTGCAGGAGGAAACATATTAATCGGCCACCATTCCTGCCAATCAGGATCAGAAGTTCAACCGAAGAAGAGTACCTCAGACTTATCTGAGTTGCATTTGAGGCTGTTCAGCTGGAACCATTTGAAAACAGCCCCAAGGCACTCACAAATACTCTCTCCGTCAAACTCCTCTCCTTTCCCACACTTAAAGAGGAGCTGCGCATCATCGGCATAAGATACGATCTGGGCCCCCAAGGACTCCGCCAGTGCCGCCAATGGAGTCATAAAGATGTTAAAAAGAGTCGGACTCAGCACAGAGCCCTGCGGGACTCCGACTCCCAAAGGCGGCATCACGGCAGAGCTTGAGGAGGCCCAGACCGTTTGTCGACGGCCCGCTAACAATGATCTAAACCAGCTGAACACCGTCCCCCTCAGACCGATCTCATGAAGTCTGACGAGGAGACCCTCGTGGGGGACAGTGTCAAAGGCCGCCGACAAATCAAGCATGACAAGCATAGCTTTACCTCCTGAATCCAGTACCTCCTTAATGGCTTCGGACACCTCCAAAAGCGCTGTCTCAGTGCTTAAATTGGGGCGGAAGCCAGATTGAGTGGGATGAAGCAAATCGTTGGTTTCCAAAAAGCCAGAGAGCACGGTTTGCACGTGCTTCTCCACAATTTTAGCCAGCGCAGGAAGGAGAGAGATTGGCCTATAATTGGCCAATGCCTCAGGGTCTAGGCCAGGCTTCTTGAGGAGGGGGATCACCATCGCCTGCTTCCAAGCCTGCGGGACCACCCCCTCACACAAAGAGAGATTTAAGAGTGGATTTGCCAAAGGATTTACCACTGCCGCTATTTTCGCCAAACATTTGGCAGGGCATGGGTCAAGAGGCGACCCATATTTAAGATTGGTCATAAGTGCCAATGACGACGCAGCTGAAATAGGCGGAAAATCGGCCAAGATGGACTCCACGGGAGCCGATGGAACTGGCCCGTCCATGAAGCTGGGGCACGCTTCAACCATCCTTGAGGGAAAGGAGTCCTGAATCAACTTTATCTTAGCCGTGAAGAAGTTGGCAAGAGCAGAAACCCACGACTCGGTGGGCGCGGCCTGGGTTAAATTAGACCGTGGAGTCGTAAACTCCCTCACAATGGTGAAAATCTCCTTGCAGGAATTGGAGGCAGCCTCTATCCTCCTGGCAAAATAACCCTTGTTCTCAAGGAGGATATCGCGATGGTATGTTTTAATCGCGGTCCTATAAACCAGCCTGGTCGCCGGGTCATAATGTGAGCGCCACGCCCTCTCAGCCACCTTGCACTGCCGGCGAGAAGCTGACAGTGCTTCCGTAAACTAAGGGGCAGAAACCCGCTTCGATGTTGCTCGGGGTGTCCACACAGGGGCTAGATCATCTAGCCTGTCCGTCAGCCACGCCTGCAGAGACTCCAGGTCCCGTTCCAAGTCGCCTGAAAGGGGGCAGGGATGATCAAGAGAAGCCTGAGCTAGCATCTCTGGGGTCACCCGATGGAATGCCCTCGAACCTAGTCCCTGCTGTCTAAGGATAGTACTAGAGGGTTTCTCAGAGCCTGGCACATAAAATTTGGCCAATCTGTGATCAGACCAGAGCACCGGTAGAAGTTCTAGCCCCTCTAAGGGGAGCGTCGAAAAGACCTGATCCAGGGTGTGGCCCCTATCGTGTGTTGGACTGGAGAGGTAAGGGACAAGGCCAAGGGGGGCCGTAATATCGATCAATTTAATCGCCTCAGGGTCCTCTCTCTCATCCATATGAAAGTTGAAATCTCCAGCTAACACACAATGCTCCGCTCTTAAGGCCAGCATCGAGATAGCTGACTGCAGCTCCTCGAAGAAGGATCCAGCCGGTCCAGGGGGTCTATAGACCAACAGCCCTTTAAGAGCTTGATGGGAGGCCAGTGCGATAGAGAAGGCGAGGGATTCCGAACCTGTAATAGCATCCATAGGGATAATGGTACAGGCGGCAAGTTTATTCACTACAAGTGCCACACCTCCACCCCTCCCCTCCAACCTATCTTGCCTGAAAATATTATAATCAGGAGGAATTGCTGTGGCGATATCAGGATTGGACAAATCCCCTAGCCATGTCTCTGACAACATCAGACAAAGAGGTTTTTCCGTAACAATGAGATCAAATATCTCCTGAGCATGTCTGGGCACAGATCTGGTATTTAAAAGCAGGCAGAGACAAAGTTGACTGCTGGGCAATCATGGTTGAACTTATTTTTGGCAGCGCAGCCCACATGCATCATCATGCTGTCACGTGGTATGTAATCCCCCACCGTTGAACCTGACCGCACGTTGGCTGCAGCAAACAATTGTGGCTTTTATTTGGCAGGCTTGCACACCTGCAGTATCAGGCAGCTGCTACCTGGCTCGACCCCTCCGGCACCATCATGGCTACATGTCTGCAATCAGGACTCAGCAGAATCATTACCTTAGGACTGAGACAGTCAGTCAGCGACCAAACTCGGCAGTCGTTGCTTGAGGCCTGTGGTGCGTGCCCGCCAATTGCCACCGTCCATGTTCTTCTGACTGAGCTCAGTGAAACTTTGCTATCATCTTATGTCTGACTGCTCATGGCCAGTGGGCGAGAGAGGTTGTGTGCGCCGAGTTGATGTGCTGAGCCCCTGCATGCAGCTGTTCCACTGCGTATTGGGTGACTCTCCCCGGTGGAGCCTTGGGAGAGAGGGTGCCTGAAGTAGCCTGTAGGATATTTTATTTCTTGTTAAAGGAGCCTCCCCCCTCCCTCACTGGACATCCTTGTTTGTTCAGAGTGGCAGGTCTCTCTTCCACACAAGCAGAGGAAAAGAAATTGGAATAAGGAAATAAAGGCCACAGTGGATCATTCACTTACTCAATCCAGAAACCCTCAGTTTGACCAGGACAGGGTAGCTAGCACACATCACACCCTCCCATAGTTAACCTATATGTATTAGAGTGTTTTCTTAAATAGCGTAGGCTGTGTCCGTTTTATTCACAGCATCCAATGAAATGGCACAGATTACTTTCGATTTATTAGGGCGTCTTAAAATGCAAAGAATATCAACCATTTAAACTAATGGAAACGCACAGTGCAAACTTAGTTGAACAGCTTACCTAGTTGTATGTGTAAAGTGTTAGTGTGGATCATATCAATCAGGTGCTGTCCCAGACACCTACTAACAAATTAGCTCCATCCTAGCTTCATTCTGAGTTTGACTGCGCCCCTGCTCAGTTTTTCAGTTGCGTAACTGCTCATGTCTCTGGCGGCAGTTCATTGAGTCTGCGAGTCACTTAGCTGATTATAATTACATTTTGAACCTCTTCGAAGCTGCTTATCTATTTTCTGTAAATTTAACTAGTTTGATAAATGAAAGTCATTTATATTTCTTACCCTTTGCAGCAGTTAGCTTAGTTTCTCCCTTCTAAAATGTGTAATTTCTTATATTATTTCCCCCTTCTTCATTGCTTGATTTTGTTCACAAGACCGCGTGCGTCACTCATAGTCGTTGAAATGTCACTCATAATTACTCTGACAATATTAAAATGTCACACACATCAATCTGAAACCTTGGCAGCTATGCAGAATCATCCCTAAATTCTTGCCCATGTCTGTTGGATCTGGTAAGATACCCAGGGTATCAACCCACCAATTTTTGTTCCACATAGAGGATTGTGTTCTAAAGAACAGCACCTCCATCTTCTCACCATTAAGCTTCAGATATGTTTTTCTCATCCGACCAGCTACTGCTGTCATACAGTTGTTAAAGTTGGGTGCGGTAGCATCTGTGTCTAGAGGAATCAACACAATTATCTGGGTGTTGTCAGCTTATGGCACTACTTGTAGCCCAAACAGTGGTAGATGTAGATATTAAATAGTGTGGGGCTCAAGGATGACAGAGCCCAACAAACTCTCTTCCTGCATATAAGCCATCAAGTGGCTGTTAAGATGTTTCTCCAAGATCTTGGCTTAGACTGGGAGCAGAGAAATAGGACGATAGTTCTTAAGGTCATTGGGGTTAAGATTGGGCTTCTCGATAAGTGGCTTCACTACTGCTTCCTCCCAAAGCCTGGGGTAGATGACAACCAAAGAAACTTGGTGCTCTACAAAAAGTGACTGTGGTGAAGGTGGCAACGCAAGTGGAAGAGTGAACAGCAGAAACGGCGCACTGTGAAGAGGTGCAAGTTATCTACTGTGAGTGGTTCAGATCATGTGACAAAGTGAGATCACAGATACAAAATTACATTTCAATATTTTGATTTTAAGAACCAAATTCACCACAGTCACTTTTTGTAGAGCACCAAGTTTCTTTGGTTGTCATCTAATTGAATATATGCAGTGCTGCTTATAACTGTATAATACCGACCATGAATTTACACTATAAAACAAGATGATTTACTACCTTGTCTGAAAATTTATAGAGGGGCTACTTTTTCCCTTGTTAGCAATGCAATGTGCATGCATATGTAACTGACTGTTCATTATTTCCTATTGGGACATTGTTTTTTTATTATATCTTCTTTGGTTAACCAGCATGTTAGACCTGGTTTTTACTGCAGGTCTATCCCCAGACTTTTTGGTTTTTGGCCTCCTGTTTTGACCCTATTTTTGTTGGTTTTATGACTCTGGGCATTTTACCAATGCTGATCAGTGCTAACGTGGATATGCTCTCCCTGTAAATTGCTGTACTGGATTAGTGTTTCCATAATTGGCTTATTTGGTGTACTGTTAAGTCCCTAGTACAGTGCACCTTGTCTGCCCAGAGCCTGTAAACCAAATGCTGCTAGTGGGCTTGCAGCACTGATTGTGCCAACCACACAAGCAGTCCTGCCATTGCAGTGTCTGTGTGCAGTCTAGTACTGCTATGTCGACCTGGCAAGCCCTAACCTTCCCTTTTTCTTACAGATGAGTCACCCTTAACACCTTAGCTGCGTGTAAACATTTCTCCCCAGTGCTGCGCTGTCCATTAGAACTAGTGCTGAATGGACGTTCAATGGTCGTGCGCAGCACTGGGGAGGTAGCGCTGCTGACGACCATTGGCCGTCAGCAGCACTTAAGGGGTTAAGGTAGGCCCAAGGTACCCCTGTGGGCAGTGATAGTGTATGTGAAAGGGTGGACATGTTTTGATGTGTGTGACATATCCTGATAGTGAAATACTGCCAAGTTCATTTTTCACTACTGAAAGGCTATCTGTCCCATAGGATAGAATGGGAGTTTATTTATAACTTCTTATAAATAAAACTTCCCATTGGGACAAGATAGAAAGTTGAGGTGTAGTATGCCTGAACTCAGATTATAAAAATGCATCATTTAGTAAAGATAACCTTTATATTGTATGTTTAAAAATACCACTGTTAGAAGTAGGTACTTTTTTGCTTAGCCATCCAGCGTGCCTCTGCTAGGTTTGTGGATTGAATGTCTGACACTTAGGGGGTTAAGGTGTGTCCTGCCATTCCTGGATGAGTCAGGGCTGGACTGAATAGACCTGGGCTGCATTTAGAGTAGCAGGAGGGGATATAATTGCACCTGAATGGGCCTGTTCTACCTTACACAATGCTGACTCCATCGCCCTCTGGGAAGCTAGACCAGAGAGGACAGAACTGATTATGACTAAGCACAGAGCCTCTTTGCCACAAAAGAACAAAGAGAAATGCTGTATAAATATTGGGGCCCAGAACTGTAGATCACTTTTAGAATTCAAGAGGAACCTCTACCAAGGAGAAGAGCTGGGAGAAGCTGGAGGAGAAGTACTGCCCCTTTGCTCTGTGCTGTCTGGGGTTGGCATGCAGTAGATGTTTCTGCCAAGGAGAGGATCTGGGTGTCTATCCTGCTTGACAAAGTATCTCCAAGGGCTTGAGGTAGAGCTTGCCCTCTGTTTAAGAAAGTCTCAGGAACACCATCCTTCTGGGCACCGCGTCTGGAACCGCTGGTTTCAGTCGCCACAGAAGAAAAGAGCAGCCAACCCAAGTCCGTCACTGGTTACGCATCCTGAAGGCACCGCAGTAGGCACCGCTGCACTTTGCACTGCATTCTTGGTCTCACCGACCCTGCTGGGCGACTATTACCAGGCCGTTGCTTGCACCGTGTCCAGTGGGTACCGAACTACACACCACCTTGCTTCACTTTGCCCAGACGTCACAGACACCATTGTTGCTCGACCTGAACACCGTGACCTGCCAGCATCACATCGAGCACCGCCTCACTCCACATCGTAAGCCTTGGCCTCACCGATGCTGTTGGACGATCGTCACTGAGCCACTGCTGGGCCCACGTCGCAAGGGCATCGCACGCTGCACCGCTTCCACTTAACATCGCAACCTTGACAGTTGCCCGACCGACCCGCACCAACGTGTCAGCTGGAACAAGAAAGGTACTGTCTACTAGTTTGTCGATGCTTTAGCTGGCCCAAACCGACGCGGTCGGCTGGACCTGTTAGACTCTGTCACTTTCAGTATTGTGGTAGCCCCGAATGGAGCTACCGACTGAGAAGAACTATGTTTCACAGATATTCTTGCAACTTGAAGGTTATCTTGCAAACTAACTATTTTTACAGTATTGTATTTTGGATTTTTGTCGTATTTGGTCATGTTGGTTTAGATAAAGATTTGCTATTTTTTCTAAACTGGTGTTGTGTCCATTTGTAGTGCTTTCACTGTGTTGCTGTATGCGCATGCACAAATGCCTCTGAGATAAGCCTGTCTGCTCTTGCCAAGCTACCAATGGGATGAGCAGGAGTATTTTAGAAGTGTATCTCCCTTACCCTGACTAGGAAGTAGGGCCCCTACTTGGACAAAGGTGCAAACCATTGCCAACTATAGATTCCCATTTTTAATACAGCACTATTCAACCTCACCTCCCAGGTAGGTATTGCTTTGGGACACATTTATAAGCTAAGGAATCTGCAGAAAGATGTGGACTTCGGAAAAAAGTTACTTATGGTAATGATATTTCACGTGGATGCATAATCTTTCAGCTGGTTCCTCACTGCCCTCTCTCCTTCTTTAATAATTAGTGCCATGACTAATAAGTATGGAAACGTGATGTGGTGAAGTGGCGGCTGCTAGGAACCAGAAGTGGTGAGGCAGCTGGGGTGGACTGAAAAGAATAAAGAAAAGATCACTTAGCTGTGTATGACTATCACCTCGCCTCCATCCGCTTCTGTTCCTGACTCCCAGCAGCACACATGCTCCCAGGCTCCCCTAAGCCAATCACGAGCTGCTGCAGTGATGGTAATAGTATTAATAGCATTCCCAGCATGATAGAAGCATTGTGATTGGTCAGAGCAGCCTGGTTTGCCACTCAGACAGTGCCCTGGGCTGTTCACCACGCAGCTGTGCAACACAGCCATTTAGAGAAATGCTAAGTGCGCATGGCGGTTTGGCCGTTCAAAGACGGCCGGCCAAACTGTGATGCACACTTATCTTGCCCACCGCTCCTCCTTCGTGCTCGCTGCTTCTGTCTGTGGGTGAGAGTCTGAAAGTTCTGCTGCTCCGTCCATCATCTCCTTGTGTTTACTCCATCATGATAGCACAGCCCCGGCTCACTACTGAAATATAAAATGATAATAACGTGTTATCATTTTATTTTTCTTTCTTGCACTGCTCAGATAGCAGTGGGCCCACGCTCCTCCATCTTAACGGAGGAGCCACCACTGTAATTGTTACTGTTGTTCCCCTCTCTGTACACCTCGATAGGGTGTGGAAGAAAAAGTATCCAGAAATGACGTCAGTGTGGCAGTTGGTGCTTAATATGCTCTTGTATTGTCAAGAGCGAAAGTGAAGTCGTAGCTGAAGCTGCATGGTGCAACCTGGTGACACTGGAGAGATTGCCAAGGATACGTTTTTCCAACTTAGTCTAAAACCTAGAAAGAAATTCATTGGGTGAGAAAGGTACAAGAAGATTATGTATACACAAGAAATTAGTAACTTTTCCTATATTATCTTCAGATGTGGAAGGATAGGTATAGGAGGATATTGGAAGCAAAACTTATTGTTAGGCTGTGGAAACTCAAGTATTGTAGATGTTATACACTACTTGTGTATGTTATATTTTTATCCAAGCCATCAGCATTTTAATTCCACCCTTTTTCTTACAATTTCTGGTTTTCAGCAGTTGAGCAATCCAGGCATTTTTTGGTATTTGAGAAATATGGCTATTAAGTGACTTGTAAACACTGTGGGGCAGATTTACAAGCCCCTTGTGCCTCTTTTACGCCGCCTGTGCGTCACTTTTGTGACGCAGCGGCGGTGCAAATCCAGCTCCATGGTTCGGGGTACTTACAATGTGACTCATCTGGGAGATGCGTCATGTTGTAAAGCCCTGCGCTACATGTAGGCGTTCCTGCGCCGGGGGGGCGTTCCGGCCCAGGAAGGCCTCCTAAATGTGGCTGAGTGAAATCTACAAGATTTTAAGGCCATGCTGCGTCAAAACCCTGCGCCATCTTGAAGCAGGCGTAATGATAGACGCAGCATTGTAAGGATGGGCACCCCCGAGACTCCAGCAATGCGCCGCCTTTACGGCAGCAGATGCGCCACGCATCTGTCCATTTTTGCCCCATGGTGCGCTGCATTGTAAATGCGGCGCATCCATGGTGGCGGAGCCGTGACGCACAATAACTGGCGCATCCCTGTTGATATGCACGGATGCCCCAGTTATTGTAAATCTGCCCCTTTAGGGCTTCAGTAAGGCTTCTGTATTAGACATATGTAGGCACTCCTTGTCAAGATGGGCAATTTTTATGGAATTACTGAATGTATCTAATCTAAATGGGTATGCTGCTGATGGTAATTTAGTCATCGTTTGATAGAAAAATCGATACTGTCACTTTCGTCATAATGCGACGCGCAGGGATTTTTTCCCTAATCTTTCTCACATTTATTTCCACAGATGTTCAGCGATACATTAAAAGAAATATTTAATCGTCTTTACTAGTGATTTACTCATGCCCGCTCCGTTTTCCCACTCAGCATTTCTGAGATGCAAAGCTGGATCCAGAAACTGCTCTGTTTACCACACTGAATACCAGATGGAGTAAGGGCACCATCTGCTGGCCACACACTACCTCGCCACCAGAAGTGATATGAGGTACCCGGTCTTGTTCGGTTCCCTGCTATACAGATGTGAAGCAGATTAAATTCAAAGCCTTTTGTTATAGTCACAGGGCTTGTTGAATTTTGGACCACGCTATCTCCAGAATTTGATGAAACCTTATGTCCCTATTAGGAATTTGAGATCATCTGATGCTAGGCTAAAATAGGTTCCCCAATTCCACAAAAAACAGAATAGGGGACAGCTCTTTTAGATTTTTTGCTTCAAAGATTTGGGATAGTCTGCCACTAAAGTTCGATAAACATCCTCTGAAGCTTCTTTTAGGAAACATTTATAAATGTGGATTTTAAAATAACTTTTTCTGTATTTTTATTTTAGGCAACCCCCCCATACTGCAGAATGCTAACGCTCGGACGCTCAGAAGTAAATGTAGTGACCCGCTGGTCACTGTTCTAGTTGTTTTTTTTGTTTTTTTGTAGATTTATATAGCGCAAACTCGATCAGAAGGTAGTGGAGCGCTTTAAATGAGGACCCGTTACGTTACACAAGGACACAACATTTTTTTTTGGGTAGGCACAGAAAGATTAAATGATTTGCCCAGAATCACAGAATGTGACCCTGAGAATAAAAGGGGCCGGGCGCATGTGCCCGGGGCCAGTTCTACCAGCTTTATAAATCAATGTATTATTAGCATTATTATTAAACTGGAATAACAAAAATACTAAAGAGAAAAATACCTGAAGGTGACAAAATTGTTTCATAATGAATACTTGTTCAGCAGAATCCCGTAGAATAAAAATCATACAAAAACTGCACCTCTGGGGACTTAGAAATGCATGCTGGTTTACCCATTGAGAGCAAGCAAACCATCAAATATGAATCCAGCTAGTGTTTAGTAACTTAAACAGAGACTACTATGTGGTGCGTACAAAAAATCAAGCATGTGATCTTCCAGCAGAATGAAGCACTCTTACTCTCCTAGCGTGGGCCCCAATGCCACATGGAGGGGTCGTTTTACCTTTTCATAATACATCCTCAAGTTTAATACACCTAGAAATTGTCTGCTGACGCTGGATAACCTGAGTGCTCGTTAACAGTAAATCTGGACCATTGGTGTTAGAAATTAGATTATTCACTTGAGATAGGGGCACACAGGGTCATATTTACAAGTCCCTATCGCAACCACAATGTCACTTTTTCTAATGTTGTGGTGGCGATACGGGCTGTGCCTTATTAACAAGGCAGCGTTAAGCTTCCTGCACGTAAACACACATTAGAAAAATGCTGTTTTGCAACTTCTATGTGTGCTGCATCAAGCAACACACATAGAAGTTACAAAACGCCATTTCAGATTGTTTATGTGCAGGAAAGGACACCTTCCTGCACATAAACAATCTTTGCCTGCAATGCAGGCACACTGGCACTATGGTGCAAGGGTGTCTGCGTTGGCACTAGGCGGCTAAATTAGCCCCATCACAGGGGGAAACGCAGGGCTGCATCATATCCTTGTAAATACAGTGCAGACCTGCGTTTCAGATGTGGCGGAGCGCGGTGTTAAGCCAAGAAGACTAACGCCACACTCCGCTACTTCCTCGTAAATATGCCCTCCAGTGCTTCGAATGGAAATATAGAAGTTTAGAGTACCTCTTTGCTCCTAAAAAGTGCTGGTGCTCACCCATTATTGCAGCAGTGCTGAGAGATGCAGGTACTCTCACTTTCGAATTAAAGAAGTGTAGGTACTCCGTATCTACCCATTTATTGAACTTGGGGCACCCCTACCAGCTCAATAAACCCATTCTGGTTAGGTCAAAACATAGTTCTGAAGGAATCTCTGCTCACGCAGTTAATACTGCCTACAATAATCAACATACGAACTGTGCTCTTTTGGGGGGCAGTACTAAGAATCTAATGAGGTAATGGGATCTTTCGAGTAGATGAAATCCTGAAACCAACTGACAAACGCAGTCTAACAGTCAGCATCACAATATTCAGAAGAAATATCCTATCCATGACTTTTACTCAGAGCCTGTATTTCGTCATTCCCCACTCTTGTGTGCAGACAAAATAATGATATCCTGTATTTAATGTAAACAGCTTTAATGAGTCGGAAGACAGGAGTGAAAATGAGTTCCTATTAGAAAAGGTACCACTAAATGAACATCCCAGTCGCTGGGAACACGTTTGAGAAGTGGCACAGTACAGGAGGTGATAGTTCTAACACAATCAAGGAAATTGGGCCTGTCCTCTGGTATGGTTGTAAAAAGCAGCCAATAATTGGGGCTAGAGTGGGCTCCTCGCAGCTTGAAACCCAGTGCCACTGCACCTACTGCACTGATAGCTACGCCCTTGGTTTCCAGAGAAAACTTCAATTGCAGACTTTTCTTAACATGAGACATAAAGAATCTTTAAAGATCGAGGGTTATCTGGGAATCTTAGAAAGCTGATATAGTTACTGCTAGTTCCCACAACAAATTATGTCGTAGCCAAGGAGAAGGAAAGATCCAGAACCGTGGGTGCTTCATCAGGCACAGCAGAGAACATCTCTGTTGGACTTAGCCTTGTTGGCTGAAGTTCACTTAAACTTTTTGCTATTCCCCTAGACCGTTTTCCTGACAGAGAGCTGTGAAGTTAGATGCTGAAGGTACTTGCCACTGCTAATCAGTGTGCAAGTACAGATGTTCCCTTTATAAATTGTAGTGGTATTTGGTTGTCTCTGATTGGTATGTTTGCCTTACTAGCAAGATCCCTAAGTGATGTGCACTGTGCATGCCAGAGCTAGTACTAAAGAAATGCGCAGAGAGGGAACACAGGTCTTCAGTGTAGAGCCTGCGCACATTATGCTAAATTTGCATTTTGTCCTGACAAGTGCTACCACTTGCCAGGCCTTACTTTCCCTTTTGCATACACATGGGGCGCCCCTGTAGGACGTCCTGGGTAACCCCTAGTCAGGGTGCAGTGTAGGTAAATGGCAGGACCTGTGCAGTCTGGGTCCCAGGCCCTGACCGTGGAAAATACTCCATTTCATTTTCCCTGATGAAAGACCATCCTGCCCATAGGACAGAATGGAGTAGGCTGGGTGTAGTATTGTTAGCCTAGTTTCCCAGAAATTGGAAATGGAACAATGAAGTTTGGTATGTCTAAAGTCACAGCGTCATAACGCATCTTTTTGGATAGATGGTTTTGTTGCTGTGTGTCCAGAAACTGCTGTTTGAAGAAATGGCAGAGTTTGTGCTTCAGAGCTTTTTTGTGTGTCTCAGCAGAATGTGAATTGCCTGTCTGGATCTGGGAGAGGTGAGAAAGGCTGAGGGAGGTTGTGCCCTGGGGGAGGGGTGGAGACGGCGACAAGCCACCCTGCACCTGGAGCGGGGAGAAGGAGAGGCTTTGCGGAAGAGGCCTGGTTCAGAGCCATAAAACAATAGACCCATCTCCCTCTGAGTGATTAAAGATCCAGGCCCCCAGTATCAAAGAGAGGACGGTGACACTGGGGGGGGGGGGAGATATGCAAGACTGATTTAGGGAGGGGTCAGGGACCCCTGAGCACAAGGAAACTTCAAAGACAATGAGGGTTATAACTGGAAGAACTGTAACCACAAGACCTTGATTATGTTTATGATGTTGTCAAGAACGTTCTTGGTATCGTTCAGAAAAGTGCTGGGAGCACTTTGAAGATGCCGTGGACTGGTTGAGTCTCTGGCGGCTTTGACCTGTCCGCGATCGGGAAGAAAACCTTTGCCTCAGGAAGAGTTGCTGAATAGGCTGCGGGAGACACTTGACCCTTGCTTCCTGATCTTGGGCTTGTGGGCAGTTTGTAGCTCTTGACTGAGGAGAGACTGATGGGGCGCAGCAGTGGGTCATGTCCCCCCTTCTTCCTGAGCAGGACTTTGCTGTGTGCTTCATCCTGTACCTCAAGGCTCGAGGTGAGCTGGCTCCCTGTTCGGAAACACAGGAACATAAAAGTTTCCAGGAAGTCTCAAGTGGCACCGTGGTGGGACCGTGTCGTGGCAGCCTGAGACCTCCGGAGGGGTGCCTAAGTTGATCGTAGGCACCCGGAGCAAATCAAGACTCTGATGCACAGGGTGCATGTCTTGGTGCGGCTACAGGTGTTGGAGCGTCTGTGGATTGTGGACATCGTGGAAGAGAGCCGAGATGTTTGACGTGCAGGGGGTGCATGTCAAAATGCAGTCCAGGCACTAGTGAAGAGCGCCTGGGCACTAAGAAGGAGTGAGTTTCCGACACACGGGTCGGCGTGTGGTGGTGCAGCCAGGGCGCTAGTGGAGAGCGCCTGGTACTTCGTGTGCACCAGGAGGAGAGGTGAGACTCAGACATGCAGTGTGCGTGTCGTGGTGCGACCCGGGCGTTAGTGGAGAGCGCATGAAGAGCGTATGCACCAGGAGATGGAGTGCGTCTCGGATGCGCCGGGGGTGCTTGTCGAAGGTGCCACCGGAGGTGCTGGTGAGGAGTACTGGGGAGAGGTGAGCACCAGGGAGTGACGAAGTCCTAACAGCGCTGGAGAGGAGGACCAAGTGATCAGACCCTCGAAGGAAATGTGAGGTAGCACCAGAGTCATGTGGCAGGTTTTGTGGAAAGAGTTGGTTCTGAACCTTGGCGACCTGGACTGGCAGCCCCGCAAGAGCTGAACTACCAGCCCAAGCGCGCCTTGTCCATGGTGAAAAGGCTCTGGAGTGAGGCCAAGCCGCTGCGGATGTAGAGGTGAGTGGGGTCGTGCCCCCCCCAGGTAAAGTGGATCATTGCCTGGGGCGGGGTGCGAGCCCGGAGGGACACTCACAGCCTCTCGTTGTTGCCAGCTGTGTGCGCCTGTTGCTTCGGCCCAGATCTCGGTCAGTGCTGGTTCCAGACGGGGCAGTACAGGGGCCAGGGCCCAAAGTGGAAATTGGGAGTCATCGTTGATCTATGTTTGGGGCAACCGGACGCACAACTTCTAAAAACAGTTGTATCACACTTTGCATATTTACTGCTAACTAAAGAACTATTTGACAACGTCTGACACTAGAGGTGCTTAACGAACTCGGGGGTTAGTGCGCTACACACTATGTTATGTTTCTCTTGCAGGATACAGGATCATAGCGTAGCGCACTGCATTGGTTGTTTACTGCACTGTACTGAATTGCACTGTGCCGCATTGCCTTATTACTTCCTTGCACAGGGCATGCTGGTGGTGATACGCATTGCATTGTTTTTCTATCGCACTGTACGTAATTGCAGCGTGACGCAGTGTTGTATTCCTTCCTTGAACAGGGCATGCTGGTAGCGAACCGAATTGCATTATCTTGTGTTGACTCAGTGCATGATCTTGACGCTACGCATTGCATTGTTTCACTCTGGCACTGTACAGGAACCCATTGTTAAGTAGTGCAGTATTCCTTGTAATTTGCAACATGTGTGAATCTAGTGATAAAACGTATCTAACCTGTTGAGAATGGTTAAAAGTCAGCATAACTGTTGGTTAGAAGTGCTGGTTGGGGATTAGGACCACTCAACACACCGGAAACAATATTGCCCAGTGTATATATGTGGGAGTTGTATCATGTGGTCATTTCGTATATCTTTTTATATAAAGTATACTCGTTTTGTACAAACTCATGTGGAGTCCATTTGTGGTGACATCATTGGGATTTCTGTGGGGGTGGTTGTGCATACTGAACACTTGTGCCTTGGAGATAAGCCTGGCTGCTCGTGTCAAGCTACTAAGGGGGTGAGCAGGTCTGTCTCGGACGGTGTCCTTTTTTGGCCTAACGTGGGAGCGGGGGGGGGGGGGTCCGGGTCGCGCATTTGACAACAACGCTGCGCGCGCGGGAACGCCAGCTTCTAACAGTCTCCCTCCTGACCTGGTAGGCCTGGATCTGGATGTCCCAGCTGAGGTTCGAGTCTTCGCTCTCCTGGCCTGGAAGCACACATTTCATGAGTATTAATAAAGTATTTTCCCAAATTACTTGTTGGACACAAGTTTCACCTGAAAGGCATCTTGGCACTGGAACCTAGAAAGTGACAGGTAGGGAATGACAGAGTTACGTTAGCAAATAACTTAGTTTAAGAGACCACTTGAACCCACTGTAATTGGAGAGAGTGTGCATCTGGAAAGAGAGTGCCAAAGCTGGGGTCCTGGCACTGCACTTTCTGCTGCATGATAGCCCTGCTTGATGTGAGGAACATCCAAAAGATAGAGGAACAGCAGACGAGTTCTAGAAGGAAAATAGTCTGATTTTACAAAACAAAGGTAAGCTCTGTTGGGTGGCAGGGATGATTCACAAGGCTGATGGCCATGGACTGGATTCCTTGCCTCACATGCAGCCAGTGAAGAGAGCAGCAGACCGCAGAGACACGGGTGTGATGGTCTGAAGGTTCCGGCACCAGGCCTGGCGCACGCACAGCACAGGAATAAGGGGACTCACACACTTGGTGTAATGGTGCGGGCCCGAAGTCCCGAGCGACCTCCGCCCATTTAATTACACCCCTCTGGCCACGCCTGGCCAGAGGATGCTACGATGTGTGCAAGCCCTTACAGCCAGTGGGTCCGAGGTCTGCATGCGGCCAGAAACTAGACTGCTACATCCCATCCCAAGTCAGTGTTCAAAATGAAACAACAAAATGTCAACACATAAAGTCTGTGAGTCCCAGACTTGGTCTCGAGTTGGGCCTCAGTTCGTACCTCGGGTGATACCCTGCGTTGAGGTCAAGCTTGGACAACCAGTTGGATCCGTTGAGATCAGCCTGGATATCGTCTACAGTAGGCTTCAGGTGTCTCTCACGCTTAATGGCCAGGTTGGGCAGGCACATGTCGATACATAATCTGATCTACCCAGGCTGTTTTGGTTTGTCCGCAATCACCATGGGAAATACCTTGCTGTTCAAGTTCTTTCTCCACTAACGGACTCAGGTGGAATGGGATTCGTCTGTGTCTCAGGGCTATTGGCTTTACTGCTTTGTCAATGTGGAGTTTGATCGGTGCTGTCTTCATGCATCCGAGGCTTTAAAGAGTTGCGGGAAGAGGTTGAGGACATCTTGGGTCTGTATTGTTTTGATGGCGTTGGCAAATGTGACTAGGTCAAGGTCCTCTGCTGTGTGGCTTCCCACCAAGATGTCTGCTTCCCGGTCAACCTTGTGGAACGTGGTTGTGATTTCGTGTCCTTCTGCTTTGACTTAGACGGTCATCTTTCCTTTGAGCAGTAGAGGAGTCTGGCTACCGTACGTGAGGATCCAGACGTGCGAGACCGACAGTACGGGCAGTGGGCTGAGCAGCTATATTTCTGGCACCCCATTACATTTACGGATGCTCCTCTGTCGATAAGTGCAGTGACTGTAGATCCTTCAATTTCTATGGCGCACGTGGGTTGTGGCCGCCTCTTCCTCTTGAGGTCACTTGCAAAGGAAATCAGGTAACACTCGCCCTCTTCATTAGTTGATGAGTCTTTGCGGTGGTGTCTCTGCCGGGCTGTATGGGTTGATCTGGGATTTTCTGGCTCTTCCAGAGATAGGTGTTTGACTGTCTTCAATGGTGGACGTCATCCTCGGCCTCCTCAATTGCATGGGCCCCCTCTACACGCTACTGCAAAGTGGTTGCGTGTGCTACATTTTGAACATGTTTGCCCTTGCGCTGGGAATTTTTCCTGAGGGTGTTCATCCCACCCACAGTATCCACAGCATGACCCTTGTGCTCCTCTTCCGGGCCACCTGCCCCGGGTGTCTCTGTTCTGGAGTCGGACCGCGTCTGCTCTTTCCATCTTGATTGATGCTGGTTTTTCCGCTTGTTGGGTGATTGCGATGTACATTGCTGTTGCCCTGGCATCAAAGAAGTCATGGTACCTGGCCCTGATGAGGATGTATTCCAGGGTGATGCCTGGCTGGTGCAAAATGAGGGTCCAGAGGTTCTTGTTCTGGCAGCCTTGGATCACTTGGGCCCTCAACTCTTTGTTTAGGTCTTCATCCGTACATGTGCTCGCCAGCTCAGGCAGGCACGCGTGGAACGCATCCATCGACTCTCCTTCCCTCTGCCGTGCTTGGCACAGTTTAAATCTCTCGTAATCCGTGTTAAGTTGGAGGTCTAAATGCGCATTCAGGACCCTGACTGTTGTGTCGTAGTTGTTAAGCGCTCCAGTGTTGAGTAGGTGGGCAAACAGCTTATAGATCTCTTCGCCCGCAAAATGCTGTAGGAGGGATCGCTTGACTGCTCCGTCCATTTCTCTAGTCGCCGTGAAGTAGTTGTTCAACCTGCTGATCCATATTTTCCATCTTGGTGATGCTCTGGACGGGTCTATGAGCTCGCTGAATGGGGGACACGTATTGATCTGCAAGTGCTGTGACATTGGCTGTGTGACTTGGGGCCCAGCTTATTGGGTTGGTTCCAAGGGCAGTGGTGGGTGGCACTGCTTGAGCCTGTTGGTCTGTCATCTTTGCGCATGTGTCATTCTCCTCCTGTTATGTGTGAGTTGTTCTGTGGACGTGGCATGAAAACGCTGTTCAAAAATGGCGCTAAACGCACCTCACGGGGCGGGGCACTGCAACACTTCTGGTCGGGCATACTTTCCTGCATGTGGCGGGTCCTAGAATGGGACATTCCGGCGGACCTTAGGCTGACTCTCCTGCACAGTACTGAAGACATCGGGGGGAACAGATATACATGGTGTCCAACGTTTGGTAAGACACTAATTTATTGATAGATACTAAAGTAACTCAGTGGTGCTTTTCTCAGAGACCCCTTTTTCCACAATACTCCAATAGACGTCAGGAGTGGGTAAAGGGATAAAAATCCACCATAGCTGAGTAGGACGGAAATCCTATGTATTAGCTTTTTGGTTTGTTCAACGTTGAAGGCTACAGTGTTCCAAAATATTGTGCACCTTATCTTTGTTCCCTTGAAACTTGCTCTGCAACTTTCATTAAAAACAAAATGTCCCTAAACGGGGATAACAGCACCGAGAACAGTGGAGCTGTGGCTGATCCAACAGCTTTTAATATGAAAGGATTCCAGGAAACCGACAAGGATGCAATAGCCATACCTCTAAATTTAAGGAAAGCTATCACTATAAAACTTAAAAAGACATTGCCTAACATCGAGAGGTGGTAGGATAGTTTTTGTGATAGAGGCACATGAATATCACCTGACAGAGGTATTTTATTCATGGATAGTCTTCCCCGAAGCAAATCCAGTAACACATGTGTTTCACTTCTACAAAGAAGATGAACCATCAGAGGAATACATTACCTTCAAGGATATTGAAATTCCACTAACTTACGAGGAGCATGTGCTCCGGTTTAAAGGAGCCCTAAAACATTTAAATCACCTCACCAGGCTCGGTCCACTAGGTAGACCAGGAGCAACATGGCCGGCCTTAGCCAGTTATACACCACATTAATGAAATGACAAATGTAGAATTACGAACTCAACTAAAAGAGTTAATCAAAATTTATAGACAATTGGTTCAATATGTCATGCGGACTCTTACAGTACAACCTGCAATAATGATTCCACAACATACCCCTCACCAGGGGAACACACTAAAAATTACACCACAGACGCTACACTCAGTCATTGGTAAATTACCTGCAAAACGGGAACAAATTCCATTCTGGATAGCTAAAAAATTATTCAAATCGAATCAGTATTTCCTAATACTAACCCTCATGAGAAACACGGAATTTTAACAATCTGTTTACCAATAGGGATCACACCACATCTGGAGGACTGCACCAGTTGGGGAACAGTCTTTGCTTCTTTCTACACTAAAACACAGGGTGTTCCGTCTATGGCGATAATACCGGACGTCCTGAAACAGATTCAAAACTAATACAGGGCAGAGCCTGCTTTAAATTTAGGTGTGAAACTACTGAAAGATTTCAAACAGTTCTCAACAATAATAGTAGCGAATATTAAAGGTGAATCAGCATCCGCGGCGATCCACCAGAATTAAGGGAATTTGATGTAACTGAAGGATCACAAGAACTAGCCAGAATAATTGAAAAATCCTATGAAGAATTAGGCAGAGTCAGTTTGGGTGGGAAACCAGTGAAACTCCAACTGTCTGAAAGTTCTAAAAAGGTCTTTGCTAAAAACACTCCTACTCCTGCTAAGAAGAAGTGGGAAAAAACTAAACAACCTTCTAAAGAGAAGTGTTCTCCTTCCAGAGGTAGGTGTCCTCAAAAGAAGCCCTCTGAAAGGAGGTATAACCTCAGGAATAGGGACAATTTGAGAAAACCTGATAGATATCAAAATACTGATACACATTCCTCTCGTACCTTTCAGACTTAGTCACAGAAATCCGAAAGAAGAGGATGGTCAGAATACAAGGAAGAACGAGTGAAATCCAAAGACGATCAACACCTTTGGAAAAACAAGAAACCTCAATTCACCAGAAAGAAGGTAGCAAGTCTAAAAATCAGACATGCTGAGGATCTTGAGGACACAACTCAAGAACCGAGAATGGGCTCAGACAATGTTGGACAGCGCAGCAGAAGTCACCATAGCTCGCAAGAACTTGAAGGATCATATGGAGACAGTGTACTTGAATGAGTTCATTCAAGTTGAAACTGCAGATACCAGGGTTAGTTCTCCACATAAGTTATATGAAGTAACACTCCGGATAAAGGGAGACATACCAAGAAAAGTGAGAGCACTCTTTTGGGAGCGACTTTCTAAGGGTTATGACATTCTTCTAGCTGAACAAGACTGGCCACCAGAAATTGTCAGGGAGTGCTCACATGGCGAAGACATCATTATGCCAGCCTTCTCCAACCTCATTCCAATTCATTTAAAATATACCTTTTGCCAGGAAATGGGTGGTTGCCCAGGCACCTGCATTATACAAAAATCATGTAGAATGGGATGAGGATTCTCCTCGCCATGAAATTCAGTTAAAAAATCAACCAACTGCACAAAGGCAGTACCCAGTTAAGCAAGAAGCTAAAAAACAGGTCAGATCTTAGATCAACTTGAATACCAGAGGGTGATTGAAACATGCACCTCGTCAATGAACAACCCTTTGTTTCTGGTCTGCAAACCAGACAATACATATCGTCTAGTTTTGGATTACAGACATTTAAACTCTTGTTGCAAAACATTTGCAGTGCAAAATGCACACAGTACGGCATTAATGAATAACATTGTGCGTAAAAAATATAAAACAACATTAGATATTACTAACGGTTTCTTCTGTCAAAACATTGCACCTGAAAGCAGGAACTTGACCGCTTTCTCAATTATGGGGATACAGCGTCACTTCTGTCGTCTCCCCAGGGATTCAAGAATAGTCCTCGGTTATTTTCAGCAAGGGTAACAGAGTTACTGCAAACATATGATGGCGAAGCATTATCATATGTCGATGACATCTATATGACAGGCGATGACTTGGATAGGCACTTGAACAGGGTGAACACCATTATACTGGGCTTCGCCTCTGAAGGGTACAAATGTATTTTTAAGAAATCAACAATTGCTCACCTCAACGTCCTTTTTCTAGGATATGAATTATCAAGTGAAGGCAAAAGCCTGGCAGCCAACTTTTTAGAAAAGTGTGTGCTGCTCCAACCCCCAAAAATGCTGAAAAACTTAGTTGATTCTAGGTTTCCAAAATTTCGGAAGAACTTATATTCTAACCTACGCAGAAATGGTTAAACCTCTCTACGAATTATTCAAACCTGATTTTAAAGCAGTTAATTAGACACAAAAACATGCAGAGATTTTGCGTTCATTGCAAACAGATATGTTGGCAACTAAACATTTACAAACACGCGTAAACTTACGTAACTAAGTGATCCGAATCATTCCAGGACAATGCGGATTCACATACTTAACTTTTAGCAAAGGTGAAAAAGTACCAATAGCTTACAAATCACACTTGTATACTCAAGCAAAATTGAAATTCACTTCAACAGAAATTTTTTGACGGCTGTTCAAACCGCTGTAGCAAAATAAAGAGCCCTCGTACAGGGAAAGCGCATTATGATCGTTACACCTGTATCTGCCTTAAAGGCAGTGACAAAAGCGAGCATTCCAAATGCTAAAGCTTTACACCCTAGATGGAAACAATGGGTTAATTCTCTTGCTGCAACTGACGTTGAATACGTTTTTGATCCTTATTTGAAAACACAAGCATTTCTTCAATACAAACAAAAATGCACTCTGCCTACTGAAATTCTGCCTCTAGAACAGTATGAATGTATAATTTATACTGACGGATCAGCTCAACACGCTACGGGGTTAAACAAGCCTATAGTGCGGCATGCGTGATCGTTAAAGGTTGTTGGCGCGATGCCAAATTCCGACCAATGGTCACTAAAACACAATCTCTAGGAGATTGTACAGCTCAGCGAGCTGAATTACAAGCATTCAAGAGGGCACTTGAGAATATGGACCACAAAGTCCCCACACGCACAGTGTGCGATTCGTATTATTGTGTTCAATCTTACAATGAATACTTGCAAAACTTACAAAGATGCAAAAGGTGGCACAATTAAGCATAAAATTATTTGGGAACAAGTAGTTCAGTTACGACAAGGACTACAAAACCCTCACGTGATACATATGCTGAGTCATCAACGTGATGGCGTTCACGTTGCAGGGAATTCATTGGCTGATGAAGCCCGAAGGCAGCTGTGCAAACGGCTTCCGTAGCTGCAATCACTCATTCAAAAACTAAATAGACGGCGAAAAAATGCAAGCTGTCAATGCATCAAGCAAAGACAGAGATAAAACATTACCGAAAGGGTTTCCACTCAAATACTCATAAATAACTGATGCTCGAATCCCTGGAGTGGGGATAGGGTAATTCCAAACAGGAAATGTAGAGTAGCTTTGATATACGAAGCACATTTGGGGGAGGGTCTGATACATCAAGGGATCTCTAAAACAATATTAACTGTAAAAGAGACGTACTGGTGGACAGGGATGAATGCCCACATTCATATGTTTGTCATTGACTGCAATAGAGATCGCAGCACAGAACGCCGCCAGATACCGGACTATAGCATAGCCAGCCCAGTACAGACACCATTGTTAGACAGCATTAGACTTTCTACACGCAGACGTTCCTGTGGACAAATGCATTCCCACAAATATTAAGACAAGATTCATTTGGATGTAGCCTCAGCGCTTGGCTGACGCTCGAACTGTTATAAAACATTTGCGAGTCTATATCAGCACGTACGTAGTCGGCACACTACATTCTGACCAGGGTCCTGCATTTAGCTCTCGAGCTTACAAGGAGGCCATGGCCAAATTGGGCGTTGCATTGCGGTACTCTAGTCCAGTCCATCCTGAGGGAAATTCGGTTGTGGAGAGAAAAACCAAGACATAAAGCAATCTAAAACAGCTAGGGTTTAGGCTCGGGTGACGGATTGGTCAAACATCTAATAAGTGTCCAATGTAGTGTTAACAACTTGCCAAGAAGTTCTCTAGGGGGTATTACTCCATATGAGGTCCTTTTTGGGACTAGGATGCTGATTGCGGACCTTGATTGTCAGACATCAGTGGTGGCAGTGGTGGACCAAAAACTTTTGATATCAAAGATCGTTTGGCTGTTTTACAGGACTTTAAAGAAATAAGAACGAAACTAAGTAACATGATCCTGAAAACTACCACCACTGAGGAAATACTGACCGTCCCAGCAAGGCCTGTCTGGATTCCTAAGCTTGGGGATCTAGTCAGAGAAAAGATTGCGGACAAGAAGGAATTTGGGCCTTCTTACAGACAACCAGTACCTGTCCTAGCAATCCACAGATCAAGAACAGTATTACTGCTGCCCCTTGCTGGTAAAAAGGAGAACAAGTTTGTGTCAATCGACCTGGTCAAACCACATCATGTAGTCGATAATAAGCAGTAGGCCAAGTGGACTCCGCCAATGTAGCAGACGCCCTGCTCTAGCTACTATCCAAGAGGTTCAAACTGAGAGACTCATCACCTTTGAAGAATCTGCAGTGTGAAATGAAGGACTAAGCAACAAAGCTATGGAACCTGTATGTTTTGAAACCCAAATAACAGTTCGTCAAGAAACGCCTGCCTTCAATGAAGTAGCATCTGACTACACAAATGTAACAAGCAGTGGCGGCTAGTGAGGTTTGTGAGTGGTGTGGCTGGGCTTGGTGGTGGGGGGGATAGATGGGGGCCAGACATTTGTTTGGGAGGTTAGACTCCATTTCCTGTGTAAATCTTTTTAAAGAAAAAATAGACTAAAAGCTGGCCAAAAAGGAATATCTTTCATTGGCCAGGCTTAGTAGGCAAGCCTGACTGCCTTCTTTAGCGATGTGTGCAGCAGTCAAGGAGAGTGTGAATACATGTCAGGCTGATATATTTATTATAATAGGATAGATAGGGACCAATAATCACAATTCTAATGATGTCCTACATATAGAACAGTTTTTAAACTTTCCAAAATTCGCAGAAAAACAAACATTCTGTTTTCTATTAAAAAAAAGAGACCTGTTTTGCCATTTACACAGTATCTAACATAAGAATGTGTGTTTGCGAAGCTCACCTTCACCCCTAGGCATCTTGGCGCTGAATAACAGTTTATTGTTACCTAACTCAGTGGCACTCATTTTATTAACCTCAGCAGGATGAAAGGCTCAGTGAATCCTCCAGGATTTGTACCTGTGACCAAGATGTCAAATACAGACCCCTACAGTGGACGCATTAGTCCACTAAGCCACCAGCTGGTCTTGCCTATTCAGTGTGTCCTTCATGCCACGATGCCACAAGATTCAAAACCTAATTTGTATAGCTGAGACCTATGGATGTCCTGGTATTTTAAAAAAATCATACCTGAGAGCCCAAGTTATGCCTCATTCGTGCAAGTGAAGGAAGCAGGGAACATTCATTATTATGCTTATCTGTGGGAGAGCTCTCACTCAGCTTCATCTGAAATCATCCTCTGCTGGTCATGGCATCTCTCTTCACACTCCTGGGCAGCCAGGCCAACATGAGGCACGCTCAGAGTCACTTCTCTCTCCTGTGTCCGTGCATCTGCCTTTCACCAGCCCAGGCTGCGCTGTACCAACCTCCCAGTCTCAGCACATCCCCCTGCACTCTGCAGTCTCACAGGGCTGTATTACACTCACTAACCCTGCCGCCATTGCAGCTGCTCTCACCTCTTCAGTGGCGTGAGAGCCCAATGTTGTGCCTCATACACACAGTACAAAATGGGCAGGGCCGGCAGCTGACATTTTTTTCAACTTACTCTGCCGAGGTGCCCGCCTGGTCTCTGTCGACTCCTTTACAAATACATACACGACGTCGACGATTCAGAGTGAAGTCACCACACAAACCTACAATGTTGTGCTTGTGCGCACAGACACCGCCAGCACGGTACTGCTGCTATAAATGAAATCAAATCAAGGATGACTTGACAAAAGCTTCAGCACAAAAGAGCAAAACAGTGTGTTGCGCTTTAAATCACACAAGCAGTGTGTTGCAGTTACACCACAGTCAACGCGAGTCTGCTCAGACTCGATTCCTTGAGACACGCCTGAAGCCAGTCTAGTACCCCACCCCTTCCCAACTTGTCACAGGGTGGAGCCCACCCCACCCTGTGACGAGTTGGGAAAGGGTGGGGTGACCATGCTCTCCACTCCCTGATTGATGGGGAAGCTTGGCGAAACCGGGCTTCAATCTGAAACGCCCGTGGCTAACTTTACCCGAACGTCATTAGGGGTAGAGACTAGGCCTGGATGCTCAGTCTTTGCCGAGCTGATGACCTCCGAGACCTCAGGGCGGTGAGGTTGTCAGCCTGGCAAAGAGGTGGGCCCACCCAGGGAGACCAATGCTGTGATTCATCTTCCTCCACTTCCATGATGACGTTCCCTGAAACAACGCAGTGAGTGGGGCAGACACAGTGCCCCAAGTTCAAACTAGAATGCATCAAAACAGATTTCTAGCATTGCGATAATTGTGATGTTTTCACCGTAAATGTAAAGGGGGCGGAGCCCCAACGCCCTATGACAGAAACCGCCACTGGTAACAAGTGATCCTGAGGTTCCAGTGATTTCAACGAATCCTGATGCAATTCCAACAATTGACAGAACTGCCTCTGGCCATTTCATTAACTTTGATACGTTTTCAGAAGATCCCAGCGAGCCGGAAACAACGCCAGTAAAAAGAAGTTTGAATGAACAAGCAACGGACCTTTTGCATCACCTGGAAAAGACTTATCTAGTTTCACCATGGATTAAACTTTGAATTGTGTTGGGTGTATTTTTACTTCTACTTTTGTTGACTCTGGTAATAACTTTGGGAAGCTGATAAATGGAAGATATGTCAAAATGGACAAAGCAAGTAAGAACATCAACTTCTCAAGCCACACAAATCATCCCATCGTGAACAAAGAGACTTGTCATCAGTGAACATCACAGACATTCCTAAACCTGTTGGTATAGCTTTGGACAGAACTGACTATGACATTTTTGGCCCGTCTGAGCTGTTAAGAATGTAAATAAGACAGGAATGAAAAGTATGTTGACAAATACCAAACAGATTTATTCTGCAGCCTTTTATGCTCAATTGTCTAAACTAGGTTTCGAATTTTGGAAAGACAAAATTGACACAAAACATGTCTGGGGCACTAAAGATTGGCAAGTCCAGGGTATAGAAGCTATGTTTAGAGCCTGTATCATTCCTTAGCAAATTATGTTTTTGATTGACACTGTCCAACAGACGTCTTGTCTTAGGTTAGCCAAGATAAAAGACCTGAACAATCCATCCATACCTACACCTACACCTGTTAGTGATAACACTTCAGAGTGGGAGGTCGACTTACATACTATTATTTTGCATCACAACAGGACAGATCCAGATTGGAATACATGGTTGATCTGGCCCACAGACACAAACAACTGTCAAGAAAGATTCCTGAACAAAACACAGGGTTTCACATTCACTAGGCCAGACCCAAGATATGTTCAAAGACAGCATCCTGGGATAGTAACAACATACAGTGTGGGGAAGCTCTGCCTTGATTGGCTACAAAGATCTACACTTAAGGATGTAAAGCAACACTTATCTTTACTTAAAGATGGCGCTGATCTTAGGGAATTCTTGCTAGTACCAAGAACACTGCGTCATAAACATTTTATATATGCCAGTATCTATGCTGCTTATGATGAAGCATGGAAGATTACGCACGCAGTGACTGTAGAAAGAATACGAGAAATTGATCGTATTCATTTAGAGAAAACTCTCTCTGTGGTTGACAATGAGTTAATGACTCTGTCGTTCAGGATATATTCATTGGACAGCATAGTGTCTTCTGCCATAGACATCATGGAACAGGACTTGGTCATGTTGCAACATGGTCAGTCGCAACTACGTTCTATCATACAATTAGGCTGGACGTTGCAAAATCTTCGTTCAGGGTATGTGCCTTGGCGTTTAATCAATACTACGTCTCTGTTTTCAGAATTCAATCTTACTGATAATCAGATCAAATTGGCACAAAGAGGAGCAGACTGTACGGTGCTGAGCACTGAAAAACTGGAAAGATTTCCATTAACAGTAGCAGAAACCTGTCTATTGAATGGATAATACATGGAACAATCACTCTGCCTGTTACATTTTTCCATTTTCAGTATTGCCTAAAACATATACCAGCAGGCACATATGAAAGGTTGGGTAAAGAATACATCAAGACATCCTAGGAATTACCGTACAAACATAGATGTTGGAGTGGGGGCGTGAAGTGTTTATTAGCTGTAAAAACTGTAAAAACGCACTAAGCGGTTCCCTCCTTTGTCAGGGTATAAACTAACAACGGGGCCTGTGATGGTTCCTCGAACAATTTATCCTCCCACCTGCACGGTTCACCAGCTGCAGTGATTGATCCAATCTTTGGACAACTTTCAAATGGAAGTTACCTCATGTTAAACGATCACAGCTGCTGTGGCATGTTGCCAGGAGTACCATATCTAGTAACTGTGTCAGCCAGGGTCACTTGCTGTATGCAAGTATTGTTTCCTAAAACCATGACAGACAGGGAGTCGTCTTTAGGGCCTTCACTGAACATCTCTTCCATACAAATTAATACTTTAAGCAGAATGAAAGTCATTCTTTTGCAAAAAACTGTGCCACTGACCTCGGCCAAAGAAACGTATGATCTACAAGTCGTAAGGACTTCTGCCGAGATACATGCCCTCTTAACTACAAACTGCCCTTTACATTTCTCAGAAATGTTACGTCGTATCTTAAACATGTCTGATACAAGCGGTATTGTACATGTATTTAAGACCGTATTATCTGGACTGTTAGCACCTTTTCAAGCAGTCCTAGGAACATTTCCAAACTTTGTGCACTTTGTGTTTGGCGGACTGCCCCTTATTTTGGGAGTCGCTGCAGGGATACTATTTTTGCTCCTACTGCTGCGATATGGCAAGCCAATTCACCAGCGACACCCAGTTCTCCATGGAGATAACTCTACTCGCGATGAAGTGTCGTGAGCGCATCGTCCAGATTTTAAAACTACCTCGTCTACGAGAATTAAATACCACATGGTTTCTGTCATTCAGACCAATTTGGCAAGATTGCATCTTACCTGTTCTATGCTGCCTGCTATGCAGAGTAGAATGTGTGTTAGACTTATGTCTCACACTCCCATCAGTCATGCCAACGGATGTTGATATTTTGCTTGAACCAGTAACAGCCCATGCACTGTGTTGTCCCCAGCAGCTACCAATTCTGATGACGGCATTCATTGAGATCTCACAGACGCAAAATACATCTGCTGAGGTACGAGAGGAAACAGGCGGGCAGGTACCATCCATTACGAACATTGCTAATGCGACCAATGCTGACGGCGATGCTTCACATCTATGTGCGGTTAATCTTCTAAACGAGGTAATCCAACTTTCACCTACAATGGTAGACACATTTTTTACAGATTTAGAAATGTGATGTTTTCTCTGAACAATAACACTGACTTTTGATTTTGGCACGCAGTGTTCTGAGAGACTTTGAATTGGACCTTTATTTTTTCAAAACAAAGTTCTGACTTTGGGACTCTTTTTTCTATGATTAATTTTTTTCTTCCAAATTTTTCTTTTTATTTTTTTTGGCACAAGTAATCTGCTTAAAGTAGAACTATTCATAGAGAACAAGAATTCTTTGAAAAACTTCCAGTGACAATATTTGACCTTGTCCACATACAAACAGTTTTTGTGTACTCTGACATGAAATGGTTTCAGCACCTTTTTCTTCTGTATTTACGAGCCATTTCATAAATGTATATTTTTATGATTCATTCAGATAACATTTTCAAATGTAAACTGTATGCTTAGAATAAAACATTGCTTTTAATGCGTACAGCACCAATGCTCTTTCGTGTACAACCAGTACCAATGCATTTTTATGTGTTTTGGGTGGGTTTTAAACACTTGTAGCTATATTTTAGATATGTTTCAACATGTTTAGGACTTAGTATTTAGTAGAAGTCGTACATAAGAAAGTGGAGTGGGTGTTGTGTGGCGATTTAGATTCCATATGCATTTTCCCGATTCATTCCTTTATATCGGTACAATTTGTGTTGCCCTTATATAGGCATAGAAATCCTGTCCTTGTTTAGGCATAGCCCATGCTGCCCAAATACAGGCATGGCTACTTCCATCCGTTCATCTACGTCACAACGATTTCTTGGAAAACCAGACTCTTAAGCCGTTAGGGACTTCCCCTTGCTTGAATATTGATTTCTCCAAGAACTCAGTTATTATACAATGAACATATATTCCTTAGGGGTTCATTCATGACGTTCATGTGCCCGACTTTACGTCAAAGCTGGCATTCCTAAACACCTTCAAGGTATAAATATAGCTTCACTTGCTATCGCAAAGCACGGTGTGGTTCGGTGCAGTTCGACTACCTACTTGCACGACGCAGCTCGCTACAGCAAGTGCCGAAGGAAGCAACTCTCCAGCTGACGCACTGATCAGAAGCTATCCTCCTCTGCCGAGAAATCCAACTCCAGTGTTTCTGACTCCCCATGCAGGGTGTTGGGAAATAGAGTCAGTGAAAGAGATACCAACCTTTCTCATTCTAAGGTATGGAGCTGATTAGAACCTAGAGAAATCTTAGGCAACCGTTGGCAAAACAAAACCTATGCTAAAGACCACACTTACTTCTTCCCTCGTACTAGAACTAGGTTAGGTGCATTGGGGTAGGCGTATTTTAGAAGCACCAGTTGAATATTTTAGCCTGTGTTATTTATGCATGTATTTTTATGTGTCATAGCACCAGACAATGCTATTACAGTATTATTTTATATTATTGTTTGCGCTGTACGCATTATACTTTGCATTCCGTCTACCGATTGTAGCAGTTCATCTCTCTTGCAAGAGAAAGAAGACTGTTCAATAAACCCGTTTTATTGAAACGCCCATCTCTCTATTTTCTCTGCAACTCTGTAGAAACGAAGCATGCACGATTGACTGAGTAAAATAGTTATCTATAGTTTCCACGACTCTGAAGATACGTTTTATTCTTGGGAAACAAAGTTGTCATGTTTATGCGGTTGTCAGAAAGTAATCCCTTCTTGTGTATTTGAGAAAGTTTCTAGTGACCTCTGAGCTAGCTGGCACTCACAATTAAGTTTAGTATATTCAATAGAGACATACTGACCTCATTCCTATGTCATATCTATTGGGTAAATTATTCCAATGCGCAGAGCCTATCAGGAATATATGAACTACACTACAAAACAACAACTTTTATTCTTGGGCCTTACAATAGATAAGCGCGACATTGCACAACACTGGAATGCTACATCTCCAACCAGTGTGGGAAATTTGAAAAAGCCATGGATAGGTGCATGTCGGCCGAAGTTGCGGTGTTTCAGGCACGAGGCTGTCCGCAAAAGCACGGGAAGATCTGGGCAAGGTGGGCAAAATACCGAGGCATTGACTTGTCCCTTATTTGGCCTCCGGTAACCCGGGACCCAATTGAAAGACTGGTGGTAGGCGACTCACTGGTTTTATGTAAGGGTGCTGCGCAAGGGTAGACAAGCACCACTGCAATATGTTTGTATCATGACTCTTTCAGCATCTATGGTGCGTGGTTGGGGCAGGGGGATGGTGTGGCTCCAGTGGGAAGGTGGGAGGACCCACCAGAGCCCCACCAGGGTCCACTAGGGAACCCCTTGCGCAGAAGGTGATTGTAACCATCATTGGACATCCAGACAATTTGACAGCTTTACAGACTGCCACCAGATCACTAGATTAACAGGGCTTTTATCAGGGCTTCTATGAAGGCACTCATTACGGCACCCAAGGCAAAGAGAACGGTGAAGAGTATTAACATACGTTGAGTGCACTGGACAAACCTTTGGAGATCCTGCTTAACCGCCCAGATTCAGCCCCAGATCTAGGCCCGCAACTTAAGGAAAATTCGCCCTGCCCAGTCTGGTCATCCGGCCAGGTGAGCCGGAGAGCAGCCCAACAGTCACCGAGGCTGCGGGAGGCTGCTGGGTGGCTGTTCACAGGTTGAACTATACCAGCCCTTCACCGCAGAGCCCAGTGCAAGGATCAATCATGCGGACCAGAAACTCAAACCTGGTCCAGCACCAGGACAACTACCGTCGCCATAAAACCGCAAGGCGGCAAAAGTCCAAGATACTGTATCCCCTAGGTAGAGGATGCGCCAAACCCGGATTATTTTTAAGGGAGGGGCCGCCGATGGATGAATCAAGAACAGCAATTGCAATAACAACTGCAATCTCATCGGAAAATATCACACATGCAAGTCACATTATGATAAATGGTAACGACAACAGCATCAGAATGACCACGACCAAAACCAAAACCAACGGTAACAGTGACATAAGAGCGTATCTCCACTACACAACTTTAGATGACCAATTTGGGGAATCTGACAAAGTACTCCACACACCCGTCCAGAAATTACTGTTAGACCTTAGGAGACAACCGCAAATACACAGACCAGAGCTTAGGACTTCAACCAGAAGTTCCACTTTCTCCAAAAATAATCATTATCACGGGAAAAAGAGCCCAGGAAACAACAGAGGATCCAGGATCATCTAGTTCTAACAATCCAGCATTTCAAATTTTAGGGATCGCAAAAACGGACCATACAAACAAGGAAGCTAGCTTTCTCACTGCAAACGAACAACCGATGGGCCCTACTCATTATCAAACCTAACACCAAAAGTTAAAATTGGACTCCCCGGCACCCCAAGGGGGGACATTATCAAATAACCAGCGTATTGGCCAGCTGAATGAGCTGACCCAAAGGGACTCAAATAGCCCCTCACAGCCCGGCCAAACAATCACGTCAACATGGATCAACTCCTACGACAGGGCTAAAAAAGACACATGTGCAGCAATCAAGGCAGTCTTAACGGCTGCAAATTCTAACGGCCCCAACCCTGTGCTTCACAGCCCAAATCACCAGTTAACCTTCAGAACACTTCCCATATCACCTTTAAACTCATCCACTACCCAAATAGCCCATAGCGCTAATAATCACACAGGCAATAGCAGAGAACTTAATCAACCAAACTCACTACTCGGTTTCTCAATTTTAGAAGCAATCAAGGGTTCTTCCTCATAACCAGCAACAATACAAGCATATAAAGAATTTCTTTAAGGCTCCAAACGAAGCCTCTTGACTCTTCTCCTGCCCCTGATGAGACCACAAGTCATCAACTCTCACCCACACAGCGCCCTAATCTTTCAAACTCCAGCTCTTTCCCACATGCAAATGAGCATTGGACTTTAGATTCTCCGAAAACGGGGGCGGAAACTGGTTTGCAGCCCCCTAAAAAATTGAGAACCATCTAGCACTGATCAATGATGCCTTGATTTCAATGGCAAACGCTGCCATAATGCATGCAGACAAATTGGATATTCAAATAAACATACTGCAAACAGTCGCAGGATTGATTGCTTTAACTAGATTCTAAACTGGAAAACCTAAATTCACTGATCGACAGAGGCCAGGCTACTACGGCCTTAATTGTCAAACAAGAAGACTGTGGATGCAGAGCAATACTTCAGAATCTAGAAAAGCTCCCAGAGATCATGAGCACTCTAGTTAAGGACCTTAAGAATGAAGTCAAAAGGCGGCCAAATACCCCATACTTCCTGTCCCAACAGAACAACATACTGACTACAAGTAAGAAGGACCCACAAACCAACAACAAGGATGCCTTAGAACCAGAAATAAAAATCGACTGCAACTTAGATAAAGGCCCAGGGACTATCAACAAGTCAAAGTCTATAACTTCAGACAGTCAACATTTATCCAGAAAAAACAAGAAAAAATTGAAAAAGCTAAACAAATAAAAAATAATTAAAAACCACAATGAAGGGTCTATTTTACATTGGCTCGGCCTGGAAACCAAGGAGAATGAGGATTATCATAAAGACCAATGTGAGGTTATTACCTCTCCTCAATAAATGACCGCAAAAAAAACCAAAACTACAAGCATACAAATAGACGGGACAACCAACTGCAAAAATATCTCTCTTGGCTCCTTAGGACACTCTATGGCCCCTGGATATGACTGATCAAGAACCCAGGTGGCACTTTAACAACACACAAGGGCCACAAGCTGAAGAAGCAACCCTTGAACAAAAGAAAAACCTGGAATCTAACTTAAAGCAGCATGTAGTGACCATTTCGGACTATCCAAGCACGAACAGCATTAATCAAGGAAAACTCAACCTATGCAAAACAAACAAATGTGTTCCTGCAACAGACCACAAAAAGCTCCATCTAACAACTACATCCCTCAATCATAGGGAGATTAAATCCATTCCAACATGTACTGACGATTTGCCCTCGTCCAGCGACCACCAACACAAGCTCTGGAGTAATGCGCAGCGGATGGTAGGAAGCTTAAATGTGCCCTGTGAAGACCTGGATATTCAGGCTCTAGAAATGTGCAACTCGATAGAGGCCACTGCCATGCCAGAGGAAACTCCCCACCAAAATCTGTCACTCAGCGACAAAAAAAAGGATCAAGATAAACTAAAAGTATTGCTATATCCTGAGTATACCTCGCAGGGGAAATGGGACATCTTTAATAAAGGTAATCTGCTGAGGCTCTGTGCAAACATTCGGGGGTTAGAAAAAATAAAAACAACTGACATTGACAGTGTGTCCTTCCTCGCCCCTGGACGAAGCGAAACAAACGAGACAACAGAGATAATCTTCGCCAATCGGGCCATGGCTGAGACCCTGAGAGGAAGCAACAAGCAACTGGAAAACTGGGGTATAAAAATAATGACCCCGGTTGTGACAAAATACCCGGAGATCTTGAAAAGCACTGATCTGAAGAACCAGCTGGGAAATCAGGAACTGAACAACAATGCTTACAAAGGATTTAAATCACGCACCAACATATACTGGGTCTATTCTCCCTGGTACTAAAGGTGGACCAAAAATGAATTTGACCATTGACCGCTCAATCAAAATAACGACACATGCAGAAGGGGGCAAATGCTCCTGTTCCACCATGGGGAACATTAACAAAGACTGGTCCTGGTTCCCACCTGCCCTAACACCAGGTCCCCCGCTAACAAGGAATCTGTGACACCTGAGGCCCGGCACCCCTTAAGAGACAGCTCTATCCGGGCACAGGTGCCCTTCGGATAACATTTGCATGAGCCACCTGAGGGGCCTGTGGTCAGTCTGAATCAGCAAGTGAGTGCCAAACAGGTATGGACTCAACTTCTTCAGTGGGCAAACCATAGGAAATGCTACTCTTTCTATAGCACTCTGCCTCTGTTTCCTGAGGAATAACCTTCTGGACATGAAGGCTGCAGGTTGGTCTAGGCCCTCTTTATTTAGCTGTGATAAAACCAACCCTTTGCCATGTTCTGACGCATCTGTTGGAACAATAAACTGCTGGGAGAAGTTGGGGGTCCTGAGCACAGGGGCTGTGCACATGACCTGCTTCAGGGAATCAAATGCTTTTTGGAATGGCTCTGTCGAAATCACATTTCTAGTCAGCTTCTTAAATGTCTACTCTCTCAAGGGTGCAACAATGGTGCCATATCCCTTGCCAAACCTCCTGTAGTACCCAGTGAGTAACTGTTCAGACCTCATTCTGGGCTTTGGGGGTTCCTAGGCCCTTATACTCTCTATCCTGGCCTGGTTTCTCAAGTACACCACAGACCCCTGCCTTATCTGGCACTTACTCGCCTTATTGCCTGTTGCAAAGCCTGAAGCACATCCCAGTGGTGAAAAGGGTGATCCTTACATCTGCGACTGAAGACAGCTATGTCATTCAGGTAGGCAGCTGAGAATGCCTCTACACGAGCAAGGACCTGGTTCACCAACCTCTGGAAAGTGGTAAGGGCATGTTTAAGTCCAAAGGTCATCACACGAAATTGGTAGTTGCCCTCTAGAGTGGAGAAGGCTGACCTCTCCTTGGCACCTTCTATTAGTGTGATATGCCAGAACCCTGATGTAAGAACAAAGCTACTTAAGAACTGGGCCGGCCCTAACTGGTCAATCAGCTCATCAGCCAGAGGGATGGGTTGGGCATCTCTTTTTGTAACATAGTTGAGCTCTCTATATTCCACACAAAACCTCAGTTCAGGTGTGGTGACCAGTGGGGCAGTTTTTGGTACCAGAACCACATGATTAGACCAGGGGCTACTCGAGGGTTCTATCACTCCAATTACTGCATTTCAGAGACTTTTCCGCTAATACTGGCCTTCACCTTACCCGCAAAACTGTAAGAATTATTCTTAACAGGCATGTGGTCTTCTGTGTCCACATCATGGGTACGCAGGTAGGTGGTCCCAGGAATAAGGGGAAGCAGAGAGGAGTACTGTCCCAAGACTTGGTGGCAGACTTTCTGCTGTTTAGGAGTTAGACTGTGGGAAAGGATTACTCCCCCTGCCCACAGACGCATCTTTCTCCTTAGATTCTGAAAGGTCAGAGAGAAGTTCAATTTGCCCCTTCTCTTCTCCATCTGTCACCAGCAACATGGTAAGCGCAGACCTCTCAAAGTGGGGGTGGGGTCTGAGGCAATTGATATTGAGCACCCTGTGGAACTGTCTGGGTATTTTGAGGTTCGCCAGGTAGGTGGCCTTACCCATCCTCTCACTCACCTCATAGGGCCCACTCCAATGGTCCTGAAGGGCCCCCGGGTTCCACATATTCCATAACTCACACTTTCTGCCCAGACTGCAATTCCATAGTGATAGAATGTTGATGATACCAATTTTTCATCACAGCCTGACTGGCTTCTAAGTTTACTTCCATAACTTAGTCATTTGACTCCTGAAGGCTAGCATGTAGCTTATTACATCCTTGGGATTCTTCCTGGGATCTTGCTCCCATCCTTCTTTGACCAAACTCTGAGGTCCTCAGACAGGGTGCCTATACAGGCACCCAAAGGGCCCGAAGCCCACTCGCTTCTGTGGTACTTCCCAGTAGGCAAACAACAGGCATGGCAAGAGGATGTTTCACATATTCCTCTGGGCCCCAGGTAGGCCTCTAACCATGTCTTACAGGGTTTTGATGATTCTCTCAACAAGCCCATTTTTTTGTGAACGGTAAGGAGTTGAGAACTTGTTTGTTACCTCACACTCCTTCCACATTAACTGCATGTATGGAAACATGAAGCCTGTGCCCCTATCAGACATATTTTCCTTGGAAAAACCTGAAACCTACTCAGGTAAATATCCCCATCAGGGCCTTTGACATTGCAGGTGCAGTCATGATCCTCCAAGAGATTACCTCTGGGTACCGAGTGGCATGACCAACAAGAACCAGGATAAACTTGTTGCCTGATGCAGTCCGGGGGTCCACAGGCCCAACATTGTTGATGCCCAACCACTCAAAGGGTATGACAATGACAAGCTAAGGATTAAGGGTAGCGTTCAGCCTTTGCTCTGTCTTCTCCCTGGCCTGGCAGATCACACTATTCCTACAGAATGAATCTTCGGAATTCTTGATTCTAGGTCAAAACCAGTGGGGGACAAGCCTTGCAAAGGTCTTGTCTTGGCCAAGGTGTCCTGCCAGGGGAAGCATGTGAGCCAGTTCCAGTAGGAAAGCCCTGTAGCATTGAGGGACCATCAGGGCTCTTGTTGTCCCATGCACAGGAGCCTTGAATACACTGTAGAGGAGGTTGTGATGACTCCCTGAGGCATCGCCTGCTGCTTGGACTTAAGCCTGTTGCCTCATGCCCTCAAGGGTTGGACTATCCCTCTGGCTGCTGTCGTTTGTCAGAATAGCTTTTCTTCTTATGACCAGACCGGGAATGAGATCCAGACCCTTTGCCCTGTGAGTTGCTTTAGGTGCATTTAGAGAACTCTGTCTTTTTATCTCACCAATTTGTATCCCCCCGCCTTCTGGTGGGAACCCTAACTACTCTTTTGGGAGTCTCCCAACCCCAGATGTTTTTGGGACACTCTGGTGCTGACCCAGGCATCTGCCTTCTCAGGTTTCTTGGGGTGAGTTATCTTGCTATCACCAGGTGTTGGTGCAGCTCTGGAAAACAAATGTCGAGCATGTGCTCCTTCTAAATCTAGCTGTATAGCCCTGAATAATCACCAACCTTGCTGCCCCTCACCCAGCCCATTAGTGCCTTGCTAGCATAATCCAGGAAACCCACCCATTTTTGTGATGAGATCTTGTGGCAGCCCCTGAATCTGAGCCTAAACCCCCCAGGGATCTGTCTAAACATCAGGGGTGTGGAATTTAATAAAATATCTACTTGCCCATGGGGCAGGTTGCTTCATAAATCTACTTGTCCTGTAACAAAATCCACTTCCGCACTTGGTGCCATGTACTGCAGTGATAAATTATGGCCACAATCACATTATATAAGAGTTCTGATATAGCCTCCCTGATTATGACAGGGCTCATACCATAGTAGTGTTTGAATACTTGCAATCCCCTTATGTTGCCACATTTCCGCAGATCTACATACTGGGGCTGAAGGTAGTGGTAAGCAATAGTTCCAGGGTCAGAGTGCCCTTTTGAGTCGGTGCAAACCTACTAACTTGCATGTTTTAAGGGTATCAAAAACTCTTTACTAATATATTCCCATACAGAGAAATGTTGGAAATTTACTCCTAACAATGGTAGATGTAAACCTTCTTCCAGGGTTAGGAAAAAAGTGGTTGGAGGGAAAGTGAACTTGCAAACACTCAATATTTTCACATGAGCAAATCTACACATGCATATTTGCCCATACTAAAATGCAGTCCAAAAATATTTTCTAGAAGTACTATTTACTGTCCTACTTCTGTAAATTCTTGGGAATTCACGAAAGCCGCATAGCTACCCTTAATGCAAGGACATGTACCTTGGGCTCAATTTTGAGTCTTTATTTAATAATTGGGCACCTAATATGGTCTGGCGTTGACTGTGACCTTTTGTGTTAAAGTTCTGTTTCGGCTGGCTTCACTGTTAGTCGACAGCATTCTGTTCTTTCACAAGGAGCATATCGGCACACAAAGTATTTTTGTTCATTGCCAGTAACTACTGTGGCAGTGTGTGCGTTTTGAGACCAAAAAGCTATTTTTACTTTTGCCAATGTTTGTTATAATGGTGAGGGCCTAACGCTCAGACCTCAATAGGGTTTTACAAAAACCATCCATAAACAAGTCACACATTGACATAACTAAAAAGATGACCACTAATTTCAGACCCACTGGCTTTGCCAATGCTTGTTTGCTTTTGTTTCCCATAATCATATTGAAACTGGTTACACTGATTTTCCGTTATGAATATTTTTGGGAAACACTAGCATACATCAACACATGTTACTAAATGATGATGCAAAGAAAGGGTCCCTGAAACTTTACAGTAGTTTAGCTAAATGCTTTTTTTCCTGCTTTCATTTATTTAATAAACATTTTATTTTGAAAGCAAAGAATCATCAATCTTGATTTCAGGCTTTTGCAAATATTTGCATCAAATCAGAGAGCATTCCGGGAGCATTATACATAGCCTCATTTTGCAAAACTTTGAAAACGTGTGCATACATTTTTGTACTGGAACCACTGTCAGCAGTGTAGTCGGAACTTACAACATTTAGAGCGCTCAAACGAATAATAAAGGCTTTCAATTAATGAACCATAAATACAAGTTTGAACAGCAGTAACATATGGGAAAAAATATTACCTTAACTGCAGACAGTCTCCTTCCCTGATCCATAATGTGGTACTGCAAACAGGAAGCCAAAGGGTTTGTGCTGCAGGGGGTTGGGCCTACTTGTCCCAAGGACAAAATAAACATAAAAACGTGTTGCCCTTGACCCCAAACAACATGTCCTGGGCGACGGGCTATAGGAATTCCACATCCCTGAAATGTACTTACTAGGATGGCCTTCAAAGCATTGTAGCATGTCTGATCCTCTACCTCTAGTGTAAGGAGCATGTCACTTCCCACTGCGAGCATATACCTCCATAAACTACCTCCCCAGAACTCCTCTGGGACCTTTTGCAGAGAGACTTCATAGGCTGGAAACCATTAGTCTGTGTCATCCCCCACCACATAACACGGCACTAAATTCTTGTCTATCCAGACTCTGGACTCACCAGTGGACACTGCAGGTATGCTGCCACCATTGTGGTCGCTGGGTTCCACTTGTAAGGCTCTTAAGACTTGCTCTCTCATGCTGAGCTCATGGCCATTTTTCTCTCTTCCATGGCCATCTTTTTCTCCTCTAGAGTTTGCTTGTTCCATTTTAGCCAGGACCTGTTCCTTCTCCAATTTTAATTTTTCAAGTTCTAGCTACAGCTTTCTCTCCTCCCTCCTGTCCTCCATCTCCTCTGTGGACAGGTTCCTTGAAGACACACTGTTGCCTGGTCAGCAGCAGACTTTCAGTCCTGGGAAGATGTTACCCCCACATCGGTGGGCTATATGACAAGACCCACAGGCTGGGCCTGCTCCAATTCCTCCTCAGACTCTGACCCCTCCTGCTCATCTCCTGTGTTGTGATTTTTTATCTTCCTGAAAATTAAGCTGTGGAATGCCCTTCCTCTTAAACTGAGAAGTATCACGTCTGAAGCTGCTTTCAAAAAGTTGTTAAAACCTTTTCTTTTTGAGTAAAGTTAAGGCAACTGTTAGCGACTTTCTTCTCCCTTCCTTGGGTGATCTTTACCGGTAGCACCGGTACACCTCTTCCGAGACATCTGTGCACTCTACAAATGCGATTGTTGTTGTTGGTTGGTGGGCCGCTGACCATGCCCTTAGGGCTTTCTGAAACTCTGCCTTATTTGACACTTCCCTTAGGGAACATCCTTCTTTCCTAGCAGAACCCCTTGAGCTGGGCCACTGTGTAGGTTTCCAGATTTGCCAGCTCGAATTCCATAATGCTAGATAAGCCCACAAACATTGCAGATAAAAATGAGGATGAGGCAAAAAGACTTTTGGAAAAATCAAAGATGTCAAGTAAGGGAGAATTGAAAAAGGTTTGAATTGATTTTAGCATAAAGTTGTAGTGAACAATGAGTTTCTATATGACATTCCTCACCGCTGATCACCAAAGTTAGAAATTGGGTTTTTGGTTGTAAGAGTTTGCACCCTGCACAAGCAGGCGCCACCACTGTATTCAGGGTAAGCTAGATACACGCTAAAAGATAACCTGTGCTGACCCTGTGAGACCTTGGCACAGAGCAGTAAGTATTTTCCAAAGAGGCAAAATGTAAAGTATTTGTGCACAAAACACACACAGTAACACCGTGAGCACACCACAAAAATACTCCACATAGAGTTAGAACAATAGATAATAATTTTCTGACTAAAACAAGAGCAAAATAACAAAAATCGAATAATTAGAACTGGAGTTCTGAGTTTTTAAAGAACAAATCAAAAAGTAGTGCTCAGAAACATATATCGCTTAGGGGTTATTTGATGCCGAACTGGACCGGGGTAAATCCAGAGTTCAGGTTGACTGTGATAGAGGGCAGGCTGGCTACAGGACTCACGCAGGCCCCACTGGAAAAGTAGCTTGGATAAAGCAAGCATTGACGTCAAAAGCTTGATGCGTCAGTTCCAATCTGCGCAGGTGATGAAGGCATCGTCGATGAACTCCTGTACGATGCAGGCGCTTTATCGTCGTTGAGCCACACTCTCTGTCAACGTCAAGCTGCGTAGTCTATCGAAGCGATGCCACTGATTGTCTCCTGCGTCGATGTTGAAGGGCAATGCATTGGGTCCGATTGGCGCAATGTCATCTCTGCATCAATATGCATCGATTCCGATTGGCGCAATGTCATCTCTGCATCAAATTTGATGGTTCCGGACAGCAGAAGTCACCGTTCAAGGGCTCAGGGCTGGATTGGCACCTCTTGGCAGAGCAGGACTCATGGATGGCAGAGTCCAGGTGCTGTTGCCAGGTTAAAGGAAGTTATTGATGGCCCTGAGACTTCAGAACAGGGGGCAAGCCAGCAAGCACTTGGGTTCAAGTGACGTAGGTCCAATCCTTAGCCTCAGCAGGGCAGAGATAAGCAGGCAGCAGGGCAGCACAGCAAAGCAGAAAATCAGTTCTTCCAGGGCAACAGGAATGCAGAGTGGCAATCCCAGTAGTACAGCAGTCTTTACTCCTGGCAGAGTATTTCACAGGGACATGGACCAGTGTCCAAGTGTATGCTCAGAATTGGGTTCCTTGCTCGCTCTACCACTGGATTCAAGCTAGCCTGACTGATGAGGGGTAATACCCAGAAACCGCTCCCAGGATGCTTGTTTCAGGTTCAGGGCGGACTGGGCCTGGCAGTTCAGGCTAGACTGTTCCCATGAGGAGGGGTCAAGACTGATTTGCATATGGCTGAGTCCAAACTGGGGTGGCATGGTGAGCAATAGAATGATGGATTAAACCCAGATCTTTTAACTGGGGGTGAGTGGTTGGAAAGTTTCAGCGCTCCATCCATCATCTTGCTGTGTGTTGATATAACAGATCTAAAGGCATCACAGTCTAAGAGAGCCAGGGTAGAAATTCTGTGGGTAGAGATGAGCTCTCTTTGGGCTTGCCAGTTGAAAACCAAGCAGTAGTGTTCCCCTTTTGTAGCACAGTATATTTATAAAATGACAATATTTTTCAAACTATAGGCAAAGCGTTTCTCTCTGTCTTCTTTTTTCTTTTGCTTAAAACAGAAAATACCTTTGGGTTCTCTTTGTATGCATACAGTACACCAATCACCTTTAGCAATCGTTCACCACTCACGCCCATTTCAATATAGCACCAATGGGAACTCAAGAGTCCAATGAGTCCAAGAGTCCAAGAGTCCTTCCGCTCCACCTCAGACAGACAACATCGCTCCCCATCTTCGCAAGAAACCTCAAAACCTGGCTCTTCGACAGACCCCCTCCTTGATGGAATGGAACCTGCACCCCCCTCCCCCACCAGCCCTAGCGCCTTGAGACCCTCACGGGTGAGTAGTCGCGCTTTAACAAACTCCTCCTGATTGATTGAATGTCAAAAAAGAGGGTCAGTTATTTTATTTGTATCACATATTAAAAGTGTAAGACCACATAAATGTATTCCAAAGTCTTATGACATACATAAAAAGTGTGTGTCCATACACATTAAATTTATCCGGCGTTACCAAAAAACATATACATTGGGGAAAAACACATACCATAAAAAAATAAATAAGCACACAAGTTGCACAATAAACTGACAGATATATACCTAAATAAATTGATTAAAAAGATTAAAAAATAGAGAGATGAGCGCTTGCGGGGGCCAATCTCATCTAAGCGCTTAGAAGTATATTTCACATATAAATCTTCTACTTCTGTTCAACAACCAAAGGGTTATCAGATGTTCCCTCAAACCTATTTTTTTTTTAAAAACACAACTTGGTATAAATCATTAAAATACACCAACAACAGTAAAAAAAATGACAACAAAAGCAGTTGTCAATGGTTTTTGAAGATATCTGATGTGCATTGGCTCTTTGCAACTGATTGAAATATAGAATTCCTTCCCTGTAGCTGTGCAAGGAATCTTGCCTTCCTACTGTCTCTCAATGTGTCTTTCATTCTGTTGGGCATTGGTATGCATGTGAGGTTTATTGGAGCATTTGAGGTGGTGGGTCTGTTGACCACTGAAGCTAGGTGTCCTTCTGATCCTCCCATAGTCCCTCACATATGGCTGCTGAAGCATATGTGTACATGGATTCTTAGACCAACTAGTGGTGAAGACTAACGTAAGTCACAAGATCTATGGTCTCCCATTTTAACAGCAGTAAACTTGTGTTGGTGTCTCGTCTTGCTTTTTCAATTCAAATATGCTTTTAAGATGGATGAGTAAAATGAAATAATCCTCTAACCTAGGATTGTTTTTTAGATTAAGAGCCATGACCCTCTTCTGGGTCCTGAACTGATCTTCAAGGCTCTGGTCTCCCTGCTCCTCCATTTAATGATTCCACAAGCTCTGGTTTGTAAAAGCATTCTTAATAAGGTATGAAAGTGATATGTTCTTTGTTGGTCAATAATGCTTGGGGTGTGGACAGAAAGTACTGGTTGCCTGGAACTTGGAAGATTTTGAAATATCTGGCATATCCAGTGAATTTCTCAAAAGGAGCCATACCTAACTCAATGTCAAGTGTACCAAAATTCCCTCCCCAGCCCTAATGGTACCAACAGAAGTAGATGGTGTAACAGAATATAGTGGTAACTCCTGCAGTGAGAAGATGTTCTGCTAACACCCTTATCTGAATAATGTAGTACAATAAAAATGCTTGTCATTGTCAAGTCTATCATACCTTCCAACCTGCCGAGTATACAAAGATCTCTGGTGGTACCTTAACCCAACTGCGTTCAGTGGACCTGTCCTGCCTGCTCGGCCCTGGCAAATACCACAAGCACTGGCAAAGCCAATAGGTCATACTATTGGAATTTGTTGGCTTTGCTCTACAGTATCGGCAAGGTGCTTTGCAGTTTGGCCATCAGAAAGAAAATAGTTGAAAAAATGCTTGATGATGTGGAGGCGACATTCTGTTGGCGGGTGCATACATGACGAAGTGTTTGCACATGCATCATTGTGCATGCACACATTTACAAAATGATGCATGCACCATTGTCCTTTTAATACCCAATATGAAAAGGATAGGTACATTGAAACAATTAAATAGATGTAGCACAAAAGCGCGATTTTTTTAAGGCAGAGTAGTGGGCATCATTTTACTGCCTAGTCCTCCCAAAGAGAAAAATATTTATATATATTAAAACACAAGAACGTAGGGATGGGTGCAATGGAAGTTCGGGTGATGGAGAAGCAACAGGAAGGGAAAAGCAGCACACAAGAAATAGTAGAACGGGGCGTCGTGGAAGAAGTACATGAACTAGAAAGCAGCATGGGGCATATGGGCAGGTGAAGTTTGGCGACACGTAGGGAAAGTAGGGGGAAGAATCTCACTAGTAATCTCAGACGCGTGTAGCATGAGGGAGACAGTAACACAGAGTGTGATGGGGTAGATAATTGATGTGGGAGCGGAAAGCACACAAGGGAGAGAGAGAGACGGAAACCCCACACTCTTATGCAGTATTGAAGCAAAAAGAAAAATATAGTTTCCTGAAAGTGAGCAGGGGATAGATACAAGCCAGGCATGCCAAAGTATATTAAAGAGATTATGCTCGAGGGGAGGGACCGGAACAAGATAGACAAGGAAAATCATCCAATAAAGAACAAGCAAAAAATATCAACAATACTGCCAACCAATGGTAAGTAGAGGGCATACTTGAAGTCCATTGCAAGCCTGTGCTGTCTAGTAAAAAAGGGGTTAGAGACTGGGCTAATTAGTGGCCCCTCCTTGTCTGTCCTCTATGCATCCTCGCCATAAAAATCTGGTAGCCACTAAAACAAGTATAACTAAAGTCTGAGTAAAAGACTTGGAGGCGGTGCCTGGTTTACCTGAGCGAGAGTAGGAGGAAGACTAGAATCACCATCAGGACCAGGACCAGGACCACCAACAAGACCAGGAGCGTTCGGTCCAAAGGCACTAGGACCATGAGGATGAAGAGGACCAAGATAAGGAGGATAAAGACCATGAGGATCAAGAGTAAAAGGGCTAGAAGAACAAGCGCAAGGCGAACTAAAACCAGGAAGGCCAAGTGCACCGGGGCCTGGAGGACAGGGCAACTTGGGCCAGATGAGCAAGACCAGGAGGGCCAGAACAAGGAAAACCATGAAGATCAGAGGCAGGACATGGGTGACCATGACCAAGGAGACCGGTTTTAGAAGGATTAGGAAAGGACAAAAAGGAATGAGGAGCATGAATAGGATCTGCTATTGGAGTAGCAGGACCAGGGCCAGATGGACTGCGGATAGGAGCAGAAGGTAGGGGGGATGTGAACAAGAGGAACAATACCCAGAGAATAAGAACCAGGATGACCAAGAAAACCAAGACCTGGAGGGCCAGTCCAGGATCCAAATGACTAGAATAGACACAACAAGGTGGGCCAGCAGGATCATGACCTGATAGACCCGTACCAAGATGGCTAGTAGGACCAAGACCAAGAAGACAGGCAAACCAGAGCCTTTGGAATCATTACATGGAGGAGCAGGTATACCAGAACTATGAAGATCAGTTAAGGACCCATAGGAGGGCCAGGAGGAGTAAGAGACAGACCAGGAGGTTGAGGAGTAGGGACAAGAGGAGGAGGACCAGAAAAAAGGATTAGGGGTAGGAGTATGAGTATAAGATATTGAACCAGGAGGCAGACTAGGGTCCAAGTTGTTAGGATGCCCAATTATGTATTAAGTATTGGGTTAAAGAAATGTTGCCTGACAGAGTATGAAGCACTCCATCGTCTTGTGACTGCGTGTAGTCTCTGGTAAACTCTTGCTGCTGCCAGAACAAAGTCCACACTATGAACCAAAGGAATATCAGGAGGGGGAGGAATAGGACTAGGAGAACAGAAGCGTAAGAAAAGATAATTGTTTGCATGTTCATCCCCCAGTTTTTGGATTGATGCTGCTGGTGTATGGATTTTTTTTAACAGTGGGGTGCTGCTGATCACCATCCAGTGTACGAGCTCAGACCCCTAAAAACATGTAGAATTGGCTAATCCCTGATTGTAATATTTAATTTAGCTATAAATCACTAGTATATGGTATCCATCGTACCCAGAGCCTGTATGTTAATGGTTGCTAGTGGACTGCAGCACCTATTGTGCCATCACTAAAGTTACAATGCAACATACGTCTTTAAGCCTGCCCCTGCAGCTTGAATGTGCAGTTTTAATACTGCAATTCGATGTTGGTGAAAGAAACATTTTGCCAGGCCTTAACATTCATGTTTAATACTTCTAAGTTACCTGTAAGGTAGGCCATGAATGTCCACAGGGCAGGGTGTATGATGTGTAAAAAGTAGGATATGTGTATTTAAGTTTTACATGTCCTGGCAGTGACAGATCTCCAAAGTCGTTTTTTGCTGTGGCAAGGCTGGCTGTCCCATAGAAAAGCATTGGATTACATAAATACAACTTTTTTTTAAACTTCAGTTTGGGAATAGCTACAACCATGATTTAAGAACTCAAATTAATAGGAATTACAATTTAAATCTGTTGGTAAGGTTGGATTTTAGATTATTATTATGAATACAACACTTTAAGAAAGTTGTAATTTCCGTTTCAAAAGCCTTTCGTAGCCCTTTTAGAGATAATCCCTGACTGTCACTTGGCAGCTTGCTGGGAGGTGTTAATTGCTCTCAGGAAAGGGAACAGAAGGGCCTTTGTTGGGAGGAGGTGTGAACTCTTCCTGACATGATGGCCTTGGGTATGTGGTCACCAACTGTACAATCTTCAAAGAGACAGCCACTGTCGCAGGCGGATGTAACTCAAACGTAGGGCTGCCTATTGCTGATACTACTCACTGCTGTATTCATTTTGAGTTTATTTTTCATTGCAAGCACAACTCTGCCACATTTTAAGTCAAAACAATAAAAAAACATATGACACTGCATTAATGTGGCCAAATTTCCTAAACACACAACCTTCCTCTACCACTAATACTCTGAGGCAGTACCATGGATAACTTGCACCTGATCAAAAATTGGTTTGTCGAACCCCATTTGTGCAGCTCCATTCCTATTTCGATTAATTATATACCTAACTATTGTTAAAGTTACATGGCCTACCTTGATTATTACACATCCACATATTACATTGTTCTTCCTTTGGTTCACATTTTATGAAGAAATTTCTCTTTTCAGCATATGGTAAGACATTTGGTGCACATACCAAGCATTTCCCAGACGTACAATGTTGATAGTACAGCCCCCAGTTGCCTCACCAAGTAGTGGGGGACAAAGATGGGCCACTTTTGTGAAATGTAAAATGTGTGGGGGCTCTGTGTGTGGGGGGGCTCCTTGTGTGTGTGGGGGGGGACTCTGTGTGTGTGTGTGGGGGCGGGTCTCTGTGTGTGTGGGGGGCTGTCTGTGGGGGGGCTCTGTGTGTGTGTGTGGCTGTGTGTGTGGGGCTCTGTGTGTGTGGGCGGGGCTCTGTGTGTATGTGTGTGGGAGGGCTCTGTGTGTGGGGGGTACTCTGTGTGTGTGTGTGTGTGGCTCTGTGTGTGTGGCTCTGTGTGTGTGTGTGACTCTGTGTGTGTGGGGGGGCTCTGTGTGTGTGGGGGGGCTCTGTGTGTGTGTGTGTGTGGGGCTCTCTGTGTGTGTGGGGCTCCATGTGTGTGTGTGGGGGGGCTCTGTGTGTGGGGCTCTGTGTGTATGTGGGGGGGCTCTGTGTGTGTGTGTGTGGGGCTGTGTGTGTGTGTGTGTGTGTGTGGCTCCGTGTGTTTGGGGCTATGTGTGTGTGGGGGGGCTCTGTGTGTGTGTGTGTGGCTCTGTGTGGGTAGCTTTTGTGTAGGTGGCTCTATGTGTGAGTGGCTCTGTCTGTGTGAGGATGGCTCTGTGTGTGTGTGTAGGTGGCTCTGTGTGGGTGGCTCTGTATGTGTGTGTGGGTGGCTTTGTGTGTGTGGCTCTGTGTGTGGGTGCAAATGCAATAGGTCTCACACTTGCGAGAGATTAAGCTATTGGTACTGTAAATGACAATGCCATTCATTTATATGTTTTAAAAACAAAAACATAAATAAAATTGTCATGAACAATGCCAATAGCTCTAACTTTAACAATGCCGAGACCATTGCATTGTAAATGCTTGTTTAGTATTTCAGGCTGTCTGGTCAAACAGTGTCAAATGGTCCTCAGATGCTATACATACTAAAACAGCAACTTTGTCTTGTAGCACATACCCTGACTTGGTGAAACCTCAGAAGTTCAAATTAAATATATACATATAAAATATCAGTAAAGTTATTTTAAACTTACCACAACCCACTCCCCTGTAATGCGTTGTCTATCCGATTTTTCCTAACGTTTTGCAGGATATACAATCAATAACAAGTAGTCCAGCCATCGGGGCACCACTTTCATCCCACCTACAGGCCCGAGTTAAACCGGAATGTACACCATAATATCCATGCAGTGTTGAGTCCATCTGAAGTTATATGAAACAAAAAAGATGCACAAGCAAAAAATGCAAATTGGTGTATTTTTCTACGGATTAGCAAATTACCACCAACTTGAAGTTGGTGGTAATATGGGATTCCTTAAAGCAAAGTAGCAATTTTTAAATGCTTCCTGCATTGCATTAAGGGAATCGCAAATTGCGATTCCCTAATGCATTCGCAAAATAGGTAATCGCAAAATTTGCGATTCCCTATTTTGCAAATGACTTTTGGGATGATACACCCCAAAAGACTTTTTACCGTTCAAAAATTGGCCGATTCTGCGAATGGGCCCGTTTGCGACCAGTAAAAGGCTTGATACATCTGGCCCTAAATGACTACCAAAGGCCTGTAGAACATGCACGGAAATACTTGGATAATCTAGTCTGCATTTACTGTAAGTGAGATGCCATTGCAATGCAAGGCTTGATCAAAAACCACATTCAAACAGCACATTATGCTAGCTTAGCAACAGACACTTGGCCACACCATATTTAGAAGTGGCAAAGCTAATGTGTCCCTGATTGGACAAATATTACAAAACTTTCTGATATATTTACTGTTACTAGTACATTGTAGCTTGAGAAGTCCCAACTGTCATAAGCAAAGTATAAATGGGTAGCAACAGTCTCAACACCTCACACCATGCAGGTATCACACAATGCTGGCCCTTTTGAAGACAGACTATGACTGATGAGGATGCGCTTCGATTTAATGAAGGCATATTGTTTAATTCGTGGTACTTTACACTAAATCAAAATTAAGGAAGTATCTCGCCGCTTAATCAACAGCAGGGAGTTAGCCCTAGCCTGGGACGTTTTCATCACGGCCAGTTTTGGAATTAACACGGACATTGTGTTCTTGGCACACCGATTACGGATCTCCGTTTGGGGGCACACCGGTTGCCCATCCTATCGCTGGGGGCTCTACATTTCTTAACTAAGGTTCCCTTCTCCCTGTCCTGAGAAATACCTGGAGCTGAGGAGATTACTTACCCTTTTGCGTCTGGGTCGAAAAGTCAAAGAATTTCCCCCCTCTTGGGCCTGTACTCTGTGTACCCTGTCCCCCTACCCTGGTCACAGATGAAATATCACTGTGCTTTGACTAAGAATAAATAAACGAGAAACCCCCAGATTCATCAAAGTCCTGTTTTGCGAGTCCTTAATAGCGATTTTTAAGGAATCTACTGCTTCCTTATTTGCGATTCACTAATTGCTAATCGCTAATCCAAATGGGAAATAGCTCCAAGAACCCAATGTTACCTGTTAGACTGCTGGAGTGCCACCACGTCGGCCATACTTGCGCCGACCATTGGTTACCAAAGATGGCGCCAAATCCCACGCTCCCAGCTGAATCGGTCCACAAACCTAGTTCATCCGATGATGCTGGTGGTTTGTTCCACACAACTCGACCGTTGAAGTCCGCCAGAAATGCCAACCAAATGCGCATATCCTGGCGAACCTCTACCGACAGTCTTGTACGGTGGTGTCCCTCCTTGAGGCCAACCATAGCTTGTGCAATAGAGCGTGAGAAGGGGAGGGCCATTGGTATCACCCTTAAGGCAAAGTTAAGCTGACCCACTGTTTGCTGTAACTGGTGCAGGGTCACTTTCTCCTTGCCCAGGCTTTGCATCAAGGAAGCCCTAAACTTGGCCACCTTTTCCATTGGTAAACGGAAACATCCTTCCACAGAATCGAGCTCAATTCCCAGAAACTCCAGTGAAGTAGATGGTCCAACCGTCTTACCTGGTGCCAATGGGACTCCGAATTCCTGCATGAGGATGCAGAAGTCCTGCAGCGCCTGCGCACATTTCGTATCGCAGGCCGCTACCAAGAACAGGAAGTCATCTAGATAGTGCATAACGTGCCTATGCCCCGTGGCCTCAGTGAATGCCCACTCTAAAAAACAGCTGAACATTTCAAAATAGGCACAAGAAATGGAGCAACCCATAGGCATGCATTTATCCATGTAATAACTCCCCTGAAACGCAAAACCTAGCAAGCGCTGGTCCCGCGGGTGTACCGGGAGCAACCTGAATGCCGATTCGATGTCCGATTTCGCCATCAGTGCTCCGGGGCCCAGATGATTCAATATGGCAACGGCATCGTTCACCGATGCGTACCGAACCAAACAAATATCCGGGTTAATGGCTTCGTTCACCGAGGATCCCCTTGGGGTGGACAAGTTGTGAATGAGTCTAAACTCCCCCGCGTCTTTCTTTGGAACCACTCCTAGCGGTGAACACACAAAATCCGCCACCGGCGGGCATTGAAAAGGCCCCGCCACCCGCCCCAAGCTGACCTCTTTGGAAATTTTCTTTGCTGCTACGCTTGGGTTATGTTGGACAGATAACTGATTTTTACAAAAGGAGTCCCCCCGAAAATCCCTCGCCGGGATGTTGAAGCCATATAGGAATCCATTCCTCAAAACCCCGGCGGATACATGATCAGGGTATTTGTTCAACCAAGGAGTCAGAGCCATGATGTCGACAGGTGTAGGCAAGTGGTTCCCAAGCATCACCTCACTCTTGCTTAGACCCCCCTTTTCCTCCCGTCCCGCTGTTCTTTGATCTACAGCTACTCTCTGGGTGTGAGGAGTTCCCACAGCCCGCACACGCATGCCTGAACCTACATGTTCCCTGGGGCCTGTTACAGTTGCCTCTATTGAAGCCCCAACAAACCCCCCGCTTGCCGCCATTTCCGCCGGTCTTGGGCTGAAATTCCCCACCGCCGCCTACTCGAAAGGGCAACGCAGGCTTTTGGCGAACTGACCCCGGCCCGCTCCTGCTCGGCGAGGACGTACCCGCCGCACCAGGCAAGAGCTGCTTGTGCCATGACACCGAGTCGATTCAGTCCCAGGTCAAAGTTGCATCAAACTCTTTCGCTTTTCGGAATTTCATGTCATATCCTTTCCACTTGTCCCCCCCATACATGGTATAAAAATCCATAATCCTATTCTGGTAACAAGACAACTCGGTCATTACTTCTGGCTTTCGTTCACCCATGACTGCCGTAAATATCGAAAAGGCCTTCACCCAGTTCGCTACGGTCTCATCGACCCTAAATTCCGCCATCTTGGCCCGCCATACACTGGGATGCCATAGATCTTTCTGGGATTTGGCATATTCCATCTCGCGATGGTCAGTCAACAATGAAAACATATTCACATATTTTTACCCCCATATCATTTCCTTTGTGGCCGCTGGGATGTGCTGGGCCACCCTTTCGCGCCTTGAAGGTAATGAACCTTCCCCTGCCATTGGCAATGGTTGCTTACCGGGTTCAACCGTGGTGTCTGCTGCCTTTTCCCGGCTAACCGCTGGTACTCCTGGCGCCACCTGTGGGGGAACAAAAGGAACATTCACCGTCCTGGCTTCTCTCGACTGCCGTAACTGCTCGATTATTAATCTAGCCTCCTCGGCCTGGTCCCCCGCGGCCACTGCCCCCCGCTTTCTTCTTGAGCCAGGGTAACACTGCCGCTAACTGAATGGCCAGTTCCGGGGGCATTTGATCATTATTAACCGGGGTGATTACCACAGGAATTGGCAGTCCTATATTCGGAACCGGTACAGGGGTGTCTGCCGGCGTGATGGGGGCGGCTGGGGGTACCTCAGGAACCGGATCCTCCCTGGACACCGCCCTCCTCTTAATACGCTTCTCCCTACCCTCAGGGACCACTCCCGGCAAGGCCGGGCCTATTACCTTCTTAGGGCGGCCTGAGGGCTTGCTCTGGGCCGCTAACTGCTTTTTGACTTCGGCCAAACCTCGACCGATCGAATCAACTTTACCGAGTTTTCGGTCCATGATTGCCATTCGGTTCGACAAGGTGCGCAGTACCTTCTCCAGCTCGGAGCTCTTTCCCGCTTTTTTGCCGGCCATAGCTTCGTTTACTCCGCTCAAGTCGATCAACGAGGTCCCAAATCCTTCGAACTCTCGATAACTGAAAGAGAAAAAACAAGATTACAAGTTCTCAAAATTGCCGCTTGTTCCGTCGAGGGCTCACGAGCGACGAGTGGTGCAGCCTTCAGAGCACAGGAACAAGAGGACGCTTCTTCGGATTCCCGCTCTATTTATCCGTCTGCGGGAGGGCGGGGATCCTCCTCCGGTACGCCCACTGGGCGCGGTCTTCCGTGCGGGTGTCTAGGACAACCCATCCTGGGCGGGAAAGGGCGCGCCCCGGCTACGCCACTTTGGGCATACCAGCCGAGCCAGGCCTCCCGCCCAAAATGGTTTCCCGGGGGAATCGGGGCACCCATCCATACGTTCGGGGGGACCGAATGGTCGCCCCTTTCCATTTGCGATTCACTAATTGCTAATCGCAAATAAGGAATGGCTGTCCCATTCATTCCTATGGGCCTAAAGGCCCATATGAATGCATGGGGAGTCATTCCTTATTTGCGATTAGCAAACAGCGAATCGCAAATAAGGAGGCGATTTCAAGGGTGCCAAGGTGTCCAAAGGACACCCTGTAGCACCCCTGAAATGGTAATGTACACTGGTGTTGCGCACACACATGTCCAAAGGACATGTGTGTGTGTAACATACAACTTAGAAAAATGCACTAAAGTGCATTTTTCTAAGTTTTCGCTATTTACCACGTAGTTAGACCTCGCGGTAAATAGCGGCCCCATATTGCGAATTCGCAATTTTAAAATTGTTCATGAATTGCATTTAAGGAATCTAAAATTGAGATTCCTTAAATGCAATTATTTGCAATTTAGCGATTTCTAGAACTGCGATTTTTGCTTTTGGGATGAATCCCAAATGCAAAAATAGCACTCACAAAGGGCCAGATTCTCAGAATCTAGCCCTTTGCAAGCCGATTTTGGATTGATGAATCTAGCTGTAAGACTTGAAGGATATTAGGGGCAGGCTTGCTAAACATAAGGATTTTGGCCTTAGAAGATACTAAAAATTGTTATAAATTTAGTTTTTCAATTTTTTCTGATTCTCTTCTTTTCACGTGAGCACCAACTTTTCACTTTTCTTTTCACCCCTTGATAGTAACCCCCCTTGTTTTAAAGAAAACTATACGTTTTGAATTGAATTATGGATGAGTGCCTACAAATAAATCAGTGGGTACTGTTTCATTAACAAGGAATGTATTTTGGCTGTGTTCTTCTTTTCTATTGCAGGATTACACCGTTTTTTGAAGAAAATTATCAATATTGATTCTAACGTTTAATAATATTGTCTAGGACCTATTGTTTTCTGTACCACCAGGCCTTCTCTGATTGGCTTGGTGTTCTATAAATGTGTAAGATGCCAGGGATAGTGATGGGGACAAGACGCCCCAGTGATTTATTTCAGAAAAAATGTCTTAATCGTGTAATTTTACTGGACATGTATTGCATAAATGATAATTGTGGTTTAGAACAATAAAAGCTTGTGTGAGACTTCCACTTGTTGGACACACTGCCGCTAGCTGCCTGTCCTTGTATTACACTGAAATAATTTTTTCCTTTCATCATATGCACATACTTCCACTAATTGTAGAATCCTACTGAAATAAATACAAACTCTGTTTGATGACAGGTCGGCAGACCATGCATTAGGTGCTGAAGGCCTGCGCACTATAATATGGGACATCTGCAGCCAGGCACACCAGACATCTCATGATATTATAACAATGACTCACACAGCACCCTTGCCATAAGCTTGCAAGAACAGCCTCAGCCATCAAGCTCCCGCAGCACCACACCAACATCCTCCCCTGCATTATACAAGAAGCATACGAGGAGTGATACCTCCAAATTCCCGGCACTTTTAGACCAGTTGGTAGAGAGTAAAGTACAGGCCAACACCTTCAAAGCGACACGCCCAAGATCTTACCAGGAAACCGTACTGTCACTAGCACGAGCAGACTTGATGGACAAAGGTCCTCGGGCATGCTGTGCTAATGCGCAGCAAGCCAAGATCCTAGGTACACATCAGACAGAGGAGCACCCTCCCCTCTCTCCAGAGTACATCTGGGATGTAGCCAAGTTTAGCTTCACAGACTCTGAACTGCTGACTTGGGAAGATGCAAGGGTTGTGGACACATTAAACTACGATGTAGACAAGCTGTATCAGTGGAAGAAATGAACCAATTTGATAGCAGTCAATCAATATCACAGACACTATCACCGACCGCACACACCGTTCCAGTCCTCACAAAGCTTACCTTAATTATGCCCCTGCAAGAAGTAGCAACACCACCAGGGGCCAAGGCAAACACAGTGACCTACATGCATGGCCGATGGTCCAGAGCAGATCTCATGTTATTCACTAAATTGCTCGAAAAATCACAGAAATGGTATACAGAATTAAATGGGATGGTAGCAATAGAGGGCTGTTGTGGAAGGATTTGGATAGTTTTTTTGAATGTGATAGTACCAAAGGACCTGTGGGAGGATTGTAAAAAGAAAATAGAATGGCCAAAACAGGAGCCAGAAAGAGGGGAAGGGGGGATGCCCAGAGATAAGGTAGAGGAAAAGTACAATGAGGTAATAAAATATTTGAAAGAGAGAGTTCCAGAAGATATGGTGGATTGGAATAAAAGAACACACACTAAGTAGGAAAAGGATGAAAGTGTAAATTCATACTTTGCCTTCTGCTGGTCGACCAACAGAACAGAGGCCTGCGGAACCCCATGAGAGATGCCATGCCGGCATTTGTCACCACCTTTGTCCATCGACTAAGACAACTAATCAGGGCACACCTAGAGAAATCTTTTGCGAGTTGGCAGCAAGAACAAATTGAAAAGGTACTAGCAGCAGCTAAATATTGCGCTGACTACCAGCTGCACCTACAGGCCATGGAAACAGAGAAGGTGAAGAAGGAAAAGGTGCGCCTTATGGTCGCACAAGAAAATCTCTACAGAGACCAACACACCTAGGGTGGGACATGGGAAGGTCAAGTGGATGAGGCAGGGCAAGCCATGATAGGATAGCCTCACAGCCTCCACCAGGGACAGCATGCTTCCGCTTTTACAACCATAACCACTGGAAGGCAGATTTCCGATTGTTAAACAACAAACCACAGGGCCAGAGATCAGCACAACACAGAACTCAAGGGCAACAATAACATCAGCGAAATGCTCTACTACCATATACAGGCAACACATTTGACTCACAGTAGGACCCGAGTGCACCACAGCATAGGTATAGCCCAAACAACACACCTCCACCTGCCTCTAGAAGTCATAGGAAACAGTGGGTGCCAGAGGATGATGGCGGCTACCCACCATTTCCCCCACAACAACCAGAGATATTTTAGGAATGCCTTGGCGTAAAAGACTGCCTAATAGCTCCAGCAATAACAGTGGATCAGGCTGACACTTATGTGGAAGGAACAATATTGAACAAACCTACTCCCTACCTAGTACATACCGGAGCTACAAGATCAATGCTGAAGGCTTCAGACATGCCAGAAGCACCATTCTCTGGAACATAAATAACGTCAGTCAGCATGATATGACAAGCTGTGGACAAGTACTTGATGAAACCTTCAAAACTAGTGGTAGGCCCCATCCCTGTTCTCCACCAGTTTATCCTTAGCAGATACTGCCCCGTAAAATGTATTGTGCTGGGATCTGCTTTGAAAATACAGTACACAATACACTGCTCACGTTAGGGGTCTATCTTGAAAACAGAGCAAACGGTCTGATGTTACAGGTACTCATGACATGCACACCCAGTGATACCACCAGAACTGCAGTATTGCGTGCCACATCATGTGTGGGCACGAAGTAACAATTATGTAGGACAGGTGCTAGATTACCCACCAGTACAGATTAAATTGATACCAGGAGCGCCATTGCCACGGATGTACCATGTTACAATGCATACCGTTACAACTACCTACTATTACAACGCGACCATTACAACGCATACCATTACAACGCATAGCGCTTTGAGGTGCTGGATAGTGGTAAGTATAATTTACTATTCTAACTCCAGTCCCCGTGGATACTAGGGAAGGTGTTGGATAGTAAATTATACTTATTCCCTATCCTAGAGCGCCCCCAGCGCAATGCGTTGTAATGGTATGCGTTGTAAAAGATGCGTTGTAATAGTAGGTAGTTGTAAAAGATGCGTTGTAACGGGTGTATACCCATTGCCACAGGTGCCATAATACAGGATATTCAAAGAAGGGGAGGAGGGTATAGCCCCAATCATAAAAGACCTTCTTCAACAGGGGATAATAAAAGAAATACCCTATGGCCCTAACAGACTTATATTGCCTGTCAAGAAAGCCTCCCGGGACCCTGATGGGACCCCCATATACCGCTTCACAAAAGACCTTAGAGAATTAAACAAGATAGTGGCCCTATCTTTCCAACCCAACTACAATGATGTCGAACATCCCAGTGACTGCCACACACTTTACAGTGCTGGATCTTAGCTCCGCCTTCTTTACCACCCCCTTGCATAGTGACAGCCAGTACCTTTTCACATTCTGCTGTCAACTAAAGAGGTATACTTGGTGAAGGCTCCCTCAGGGGTATAGAGTCACCCTCCGTCTTTACAAATGCACTGAAAACTGACTTGGACTCCTTAATGTTGAAGGAACGTTCCACTCCCATACAGTACATATTGTTGTATGGCGTTTTGGGATCCGAGCGAAATTTCCTGATTCATGCCCTTATATAGGTACAATTCACATTGCCCTTATGTAGGCATAGAAATCATAACCTTACTTAGACACAGCCCATGCAGTCCAAATACAGGTATGGCTACTTCCACCAGTTCCAAAAAGCCACAACGGTTTCTTGGAAAAATCGGCTTTAGCAGTCCGGGACATCCCCTTGCTTGAATATTGATTTGTCCAAGAACTCATGGAGTATTCAAAGAACTACCATTCCCTTGGGGTTCTTTGATGACATTATTAAGCCCAACTTTACGTCAAACTAGGCACCTTCAAGGTATAAATATGCCTACACTTGCCCTAGCAAACACACGGTGGTTCGGAGCAGCTCGACTATCTACTTGCCCGAAGCAGCTCGCTACAGCAAGTGCCGAAGGAAGCCGACCCTCCATCTGATGCACTGATCGAGAAGCTGCCCTTTCTCTCGCTGAGAATCCAGCTCCTTTGTTTCCAAGCTACCCTCGTGGGGTGTTGGGAAATCGAGTCCCGAGACAGAGATACCAGACCTCCTTCATTCTAAAACCAAGGTATGGAGCTGATTAGACCCTAAGAGAAATCTTGGATAGATTCTTGGCAAAGAAAACGAAACCTTTGCTACACCACACTTACTTCTTCCCTCGTACTAGACTTAGGTTAGGTACAATGGGGTAGGCGTATTTTAGAAGCACCAGTTGAGTACTTTTAGCCTTTGTTATTTATGTATGTATTTATCTATGGTTTAGAAACCATACAATGCTTTTGCAGTATTATTTTATAATACTCTTCCCGCTGTATGCATTATACTTTGCAGCCTGTCTTACGATTGTAGCAGTTCACTTTACTTGCATGAGAAAGAAGACTGTTCAATAAATCCTTTTATTGAAAACGCCGTCTCTCTATTTCACTGCACCTCTGTTGAAACAAAGCATGCACGATTGACTGAGTAAAATATTTATCTATTGTTTCCATGACTCTAGAGATATATTTCTTATTCTTGGGAAACAAAGTTGTCATTTTTAATCGGTTGTCAAAAACAAATCCCTTCTTGTGAATTCAAGAAAGTTTCCAGTCACCTCTGAGCTAGCTGGCACTCACAATTAAGTCCAATATATTCGATAGAGACCTAGTCGACCCAAGTCCTACGTCAAATCTATAGGATATATTATTCCAATGCGCAGAGTCTATTGGGAATATAGGAACCACACTACATGGCGCCCAACGTTTAATTTAGTCCTAGATAATAGAGTATCTCAGTCGTGCTTTTCACAGAGACCCCTTTTTTCCCTTAAAATACTCCAATAGACGTCTGGAGTGGGTAAAAGGATAAAATATCCGCCATAACTCAGTAGGACGAAAATCCTATGTATTAGTTTTTTGGTTTGTTCAACGTTGAAGGATACATTGTTCCAAAATATTGTGCACCTTATCTTTGTTTCCTTGAAACTTGCTCTGCAACTTTCATTAAACAATGTCAAAAAACGGCAACAACACCGAGAACGGTGGAGCTGCAGCAACTGCAGCCCAATCAGGTGTAGACGTTACAGGTTTCCAAGAAACCGACCCGGATGCTATAATCATCCCGGAAAACTTAAGGAAAACCATCACTATAAAGCTTATAACAAATGTCCTATCACCAAGAGGTTGTAGGGTCATTTTTGTCATAGAGGCACATGAATATCGGCATACAGATGTATTCTACTCATGGATTTTTTTCCCTGAAGCAAATCCAGTATCACATGTGTTTCACTTCTACAAAGAAGAAGAAACTCCAATGGAATACACTATTTCGAGGATGTTGAAATTCCAATTATCAAGAGTATGCTCTCTGGTTTAAAGGCACCCTACAACATCAAAATCACATTTCCAGGCTCGGTCCACTAGGTAGACCAGGAGCAACATGGCCGGTACTAGCCAGCTATACGCCACACCCTGCCAGTGAAGAAATTACGGTTGCGGAACTATTAGTTCAACTAAAACAACTAATTAAAATACATAGACAATTGGTTCAATATGTCATGCGGACTCTAACAGTCCAACCTCCTATAAGGATTCCACAACAAACCCCTCACCAGGGGAACACAAATAAAATCACACCACAGACTATACAATCAGTCATTGGTACATTGCCCACAAAAAGGGAACAAATTCCATTCTGGATAGCTCAAAAAATTACTCAAATTGAGGCAGTATTTCCTGATAGTACACCTCATGGGAAACACAGAATTTTAACAATCGGTTTACCAATGGGGATCGCACCAAACCTGGAGGACTGTGACACTTGGGGTACAGTCTTTGCTGCAATCTACACAAAACACATGCTGTACCGTCTATGGCGGTTATACCAGATGTCCTGAAACAGATTCAAAATGAATACGGGGCAGAGCCTGCTTTAAATCTGGGTATGAAATTACTGAGAGATTTCAAACAGGTCTCAGCTATAATATTAGCTAATATTAAAGGTGAGGCACCATCTTTGCCGACCCACCAACAATTAAGAGAATTTGATGTAACTGAGCAACCATATGAACTGGCCAGAATAATTGAAAAATCCTATGAGAAACTAGGTAGAGATAGTTTGGGTGGGAAACCAGTTAAACCCCAACTAACAGAAAGTCCTGAAAAGGTCTTTATTAAAAACACATTCACTACTCCTAAAAAGAAGTGGGAGAACACTAAACAAACTTCTAAAGAGAAGCGTTCTCAGTCCCGAGGAAGGTCTCCTCAAAAGGAGCCCTCTGAAAAGAGGTATAACCTCAGGAACAGGGATAATTTGAAAAAACCTGATAGATATCAAGATACTGATACACGTTCCTCTCGCACCTTTCAGACTTCCTCACAGAAATCGGAAGGAAGAGGATGATCAGAACACAAGGAAGAACGCGTGAAGTCCAAAGACGATCAACACATTACAAAAAAGTTTAAAAAAACAATTCACCAAAAAGAAGGTAGCAGGTCTTAAAATCAGACATGCCGAGGATCTTGAGGACACAACTCAAGAATGGGGAGTGGGCCCAGACAATGCTGGACAGCGCAGCAGAAGTCACCATAGCTCTCAAGATCTTGAAGGATCATCTAGAGACAGTGGACTTGAATGAGTACATTCAAGCTGAAACAGCTGAAACCAGGGTTAGTGTAACCCATAAGTTATATGCAGTAACGCTCCGGATGGAGGGGGACATAACAAGGAAAGTAAGAGCACTCTTTTGGCAGAAGCTCACTAAGGCTTATGACATTCTTCTAGCTGAAAAAGACTGGCTACCAAAATTTGTCAGGGAGTGCCCACATGGCGAAGACATCATTATGTCAGTCTTCTCGAATCATATTCCAATTCACTTAAAATACACCTATGCCAGAAAATGGGCTGTAGCCCAGGCTCCAGCATTATATAAAAATCGTGTAGGATGGGATGAGGATTCCCCTCACCATAAAATCCAGTTAAAAACACAACCAACTGCACAGAAGCAGTACCCAGTAAAGCAAGAAGCTAAAAAACAGGTCAGGGAGATATTAGATTAACTTGAATATCAAGGGGTGATTGAAACATGGATCTCGTCAATGAACAATCCTTTGTTTCCTGACTCCAAACCAGACAATACATATCGTCTAGTTTTGGACTACAGACATTTAAAGTCCTGTTGCAAAACCTTTGCAGTACAAAATGCACACAGTGCAGCACTAATGAATAACATTGTGCTTAAAAAATATAAAACTACATTAGATATTTCTAACGGATTCTTCTGTCAAAACATTGCACCTGAAAGCAGGTACTTCGCAGCTTTCTCAATTATGGGGACACAACGTCACTTCTGTCGTCTCCACCAGGGATTTAAGAATAGTCTAGGGTTATTTTCAGCTAAAGTAACAGAGTTAATACAAATTTATGATGATGAGGCATTATCTTTTGTCAATGACATCTATCTAACAGACGATGACTTGGACAGGCACTTGAAAAGAGTGAATACCATTATACTTGGATTCACCTCTGAAGGGTATAAATTCAACTTACTTTTAGAAATCAAGAATTGCCCACCTCAACTTTCTTTTTCTAGGATACGAGTTATCAAGTGAAGGCAAAAGCCTGGCAGCCCACTTTTTTAGAAAAGTGTGCACTGCTCCAACCTCTAAAACGCTGAAAAACTTACAGTCAATTCTAAGTTTCCTACATTTCGGAAGAAATTACATTCTAAATTACGCATAAAGGGTTAAATCTCTCTACGAATTAATACAACCTGAATTGAAAACAACTAATTGGACACAAAAACACATAGAAATTTTGCCTTCAGTGCAAACAGATATGTTAGCAACAACACATTTACAGACACGCGTAAATGTACGCAACCTTGTAATCAGAATAATCTTAGGAAGATGCAGATTCATGAAGGTGAAAAAGTACCAATTGCTTATAAATCACACTTGTACACACAAGCTGAAATTAAATTCACTTCTACAGAAATAATTCTGACAGCGGTTCAAGCTGCAGTAGCAAAAGAGAAAGCCCTCGGACAGGGAAAACACATAATGGTCGTTACTCCCGTACCTGCCTTAGAAGCAGTGACAAAAGCAAGCATTCCGAATGCAGAGACTTTACATCCAAGATGGATACAATGGGTTAACTCTCTTGCTGCAACAGACGTTGAATACGTTTTTGACCCCTACTAAAACACAAAAATTTCTACAATACGAACAAGAATGTCCTCTGTCCACTGAGATTCTGCCTCTAGAACAATACGAACGTATAATTTATACAGACGGATCAGCACAGCCCGCAATTGGGGGTAAACAAGCTTATAGTGCTGCGAGCGCGATTGTCAAAGGTCGCTGGCCTGATGGTAAATTCCGACATATGGTCACTAAAACACAATCTCTTGGAGATTATACAGCTCAGCGAGCTGAACTACAAGCATTCAAGATGGCGCTTGAAAATACTGATCGCGAATTCCCCACACTCATAGTGTGCGATTCGTATTACTGCGTTCAATCTTACAATGAATACTTGCAGAATTGGATTCAAAACGGTTTCAAAGACGCAAAAGGTGGCACAATCAAGCATAAGTCGCTTTGGGAACAAGTAGTTCAATTACAGAAAGAACTACAAAAGACTCACGTGATCAACACACTGAGTCATCACGTTGAAGGGGATTCATTGGCTGATGAAGCCGCAAAGTCAGCTGTACAAACGGCTTCCGTAGCTGCAATCACTCGTTCAAAAACAAAAATAGACAGCGGAATAATGCAGGCTGTTGCCGCTTCCAACAAAGACAGCGGTAAAATGTTACCAAAAGGCTTTCCACTCAAATATTTATATATAACTGATGCAAATAATGTTCCTTTTGCTCGAATCCCCGGAGTGGGGGATAGAGTAATTCCAAACATTGAACATAGATTAGGACTAATTTTAGCAGCACATGAAGGGCTCGCCTCTGCACAAGCAGGTGTTTCCGCCATAGGGTCATTATTAAAACAAAGATACTGGTGGCCACACATAAGGAAACAGACCAGAAACTATGTTTTGGAATGTGAAATCTGCCAAAAGATGAAGGTTTCAACAGTGAAACGCCCAGCGCAGACGCCCCTTTTAATTTCAGATTAACAATTAGCATGCGTTTACCCGGACCACTGTGGTCCCTTACAGAGGGATGGTAACTACAAATATATCATGGTTGCAGTGGATTCGTGCTCAAGATTCATTTGGATGTGACCTCAGCGCTCCGCTGATGCCCAAACTGTTATAAAAGATTTGCGAGTCTTTATCGGCACATACGCAGTTGGCACGCTACATTCTGACCAGGGTCCTGCTTTTAGCTCCAAAGGTTACAAGGAGGCCATGGCCTATCTGGGTGTTGCATTGCAGTATTTTAGTCCATTCCATCCTGACGGAAATTCTGTAGTGGAAAGAAAAAACTGGGACATAAATCAATCTATAACAGCTAGGGTATTATGCTCGGGTGACGGGTGGGTCAAACATCTAATAAGTGTCCAACACAGTCTAAATAATCTGCCAAGAAATTCTCTGGGTGGAATCACTACATACGAAATCCTTTTTGGTACTAGAATGCTTGTCCAGGACCTTAATCGTCACACTTCAGTGGTAGAACAAAAACCTTTTGATATCAAAGACCATTTGGCTGTTTTGCAGGACTTCAATGAAACAAGGAGAAGTCAAAGCAACACAATACAGAAGCCAACTACCACTGAAGGGGAACCACCCGTCCCAGCAAGCCCTGTCTGGATTCCAAAGATTGGGGATCTAGTCAGAGAAAAGATCGCAGATAAGAGGGAATTTGGACCTTTTTACAGAAAACCAGTACCTGTGCTAGCAATCCACGGATCAAGAACAGTGTTACTGCCGTCCCTTGCAGGAAGAAAGGAGAACAATTTTGTGTCTATCGACCTGGTAAAACCACATCACGTGGCCAATCGTAAGTAGTAGGCCCAGTGGACTCCAAAGATGTAGCAGACGACCAAATCTTGCTACTATCCAAGAGGTTCAAACTGAGAGACTCATCACCTTTGAGGAATCTGCAGTGCGAAAAGAAGGACTAAGCAATAAAGCTATGGAACTTGAGCCTCTTGAGACCCAAATAACAGTTCGTCAAGAAACACCTGTCTACAATGATATAGCATCTGACTATACTCATATGACAAGGGATCCAGTAGCTCCAGTGATTTCAAGTAATCCTGATGGATCACTGAAACAATATTGATGGCAAAAATATAGAACTACAAAAATATCGAGTAAAAAATATAGAATGCCAACATATTGACTTCCTATCTCCAAACAGGTAAGTACAAAAATATCGAATCAAAAATATTGTTGTAAAAAATATAGATAGTCAAAATATTGAATTTTTAAATAGTTAAAAGTAATTTAAAATTAATTAAATAATAAATATAACTAACTTAAACATACTTAAAATACTTAAATAACATTAAAATGAATAAATAATTAATATAAATAAAAAAATAATTAATACATATCTATATATATGTATATATGTATGTATGTATATCATGTGATCAAGGGTCGAGGAAGACCCGAAACGCGTCATGGCTATGGTGCGGGGGCGCTTCTGCACTAAATAAAATTTGCACCTGAAATTCCTGGGTATATATATATATATATATATATATCTATATATAAACATAGAATTAATAAAAAATATACAATATATTTACCATAGGATAGTGAGAGGGTTAAATTTACTATTACCACTCCAGTGACTGCAACAGTAGAAAAAACATTGGATAGTGTAGCAGTAAAAATTACTTTTCCCACTCCAGTGAGTGCAACAGTAGGAAAAGAGTAGGATAGCGGGAGGGTAAAAATTTCTATTCCCACTCCAGAGAGTGCAACAGTAGGGAAAGCGTTGGATAGCGTAGGGGTAAAAATTACTATTCCCACTCCAGTGAGTGCAACAGTAAGGAAAACGTTGGATAGCGTAGGGGTAAAAATTACTATTCCCACTCCAGAGATAGCAACAGTAGGGAAAGCGTTGGATAGCGTAGGGGTAAAAATTACTATTCCCACTCCAGGGAGTGCAACAGTAGGGAAAGCGTTGGATAGCGTAGGGGTAAAAATTACTATTCCCACTCCAGTGAGTGCAACAGTAGGGAAAGCGTTGGATAGCGGGAGGGTAAAATTACTATTCTCACTCCAGACAGTGCAACAGTAGGGAAAGCGTTGGATAACGTAGGGGTAAAAATTACTTTTCCAACTCCAGTGAGTGCAACAGTAGGGAAAACGTTGGATAGCGTAGGCATAAAATTTACTATTCCCACTCCAGTGAGTGCAACAGTAGGGAAAACATTGGATACCGGGAAGGTAAAAATTACTATTCCCACTCCAAAGAGTGCAACAGTAGGGTAAGCGTTGGATAGCTTAGAGGTAAAAATTACTATTCCCACTCCAGAGAGTGCAACAGTAGGGAAAGCGTTGGATAGCGTAGGGGTAAAAATTACTATTCCCACTCCAGGGAGTGCAACAGTAAGGAAAGCGTTGGATAGCGTAGGGGTGAAAATTACTATTCCCACTCCAGTGAGTGCAACAGTAGGGAAAGCGTTGGATAGCGTAGGGGTAAAAATTACTATTCCATCTCCAGTCAGTGCAACAGTAGGGAAAGCAATGGATAGCGGGAGGGTAAAAATTACTATTCCCACTCCAGAAAGTGTGACAATAGGGAAAGAGTTGGATAGCGGGAGGGTAAAAATTACTATTCCCACTCCAGAGAGTGCAACAGTAGGGAAAGCGTTGGATAGCATAGGGGTAAAAATTACTATTCCCACTCCAGAGCGTACAACAGTAAGGAAAGCGTTGGATAGTGGGAGGGTCAAAATTACTATTCCCACTCCAGCGAGGTCAACAATAGGGAAAGCGTTAGATAACGTAGGGGTAAAAATTACCACTCCAGTGAGTGCAACAGTAGGGAAAGCATTGGATAGTGTAGGAGTAAAAATTACTATTCCCACTCCAATGAGTGCAACAGTAGGGAAAGCGTTGGATAGCCGGAGGGAAAAAATTACTATTCCAACTCCAGTGAGTGCAACAGTAGGGAAAGCGTTGGATAGCGTAGGGGTAAAAATTACTAATCCCAATCCAGCGAGGTCAACAGTAGGGAAAGCGTTGGATAGCGTAGGCATAACATTTACTATTCCTACTCCAGTGAGTGCAACAGTAGGGAAAGCATTGGATACCGGGAAGGTAAAAGTTACTATTCCCACTCCAGAGAGTGCAGCAGTAGGGAAAGCGTTGGATAGCAGGAGGGTAAAAATGTATATTCCCACTCCAGTGAGTGCAACAGTAGGGATAGTAAATACTCCATATATAAATAAAAATACAATAAATATTAATACCAATTACAAATTAATTAAAATAATTAACACTTTTATGTAATATATTAATTAATCAATTAAAAATACAAATAAATATTAATTAATAAAAATAATTACCTACTAATACAAATTATTTAGCAATTAACAATAAATTAATTAACAATTAAAAAATAATTAAAAATTTGATAAAAAGAATAAAAAGAATTTAATAATTGAATTACTTACAATTAAATTACTTCCCCCTATTCCTCTATAAACCCACAACACACTACAGAAAATAAATTAATAAAATTAACATAATTATCAATTAATTAATTACCAATTATTCATTAATTAACAATTAATTCAAAATAAATACAAACAAATACATTAACATATTTAATTATTTATAATTGAATACCTTCCCACCCGATTCCCCTATAAACCCACAACCCGCTACAGAAAATAAATTACAAAAATTAACATATTTATCAATTAATCAATTAATTAAAATTAATTACCAAGTATATTTTAATGAATTACCAATTAATAATTAATTAACAATTAATTCAAAATAAATACCAATAAATAAATGAACATATTTAATTATTATAATTAAATTACTTCCCACCCTATTGCCCTATAAACCCACAACCCACTACAGAAAATAAATTACTAAAATTAACATAATTATCAATTAATCAATTAATTTAAATTAATTACCAATTATATTTTAATTAATTAACAATTAATAATTAATTAACAATTAATTCAAAATAAATACCAATAAATAAATTAACATATTTAATTAATTATACTTAAATTACTATGCACCCTATTCCCCTATAAACCCACAGCCCGCTACAGAATTATATTACGCAAAAATTAAATACCATAAAAAAAATAATTGATATAAATAATAAAATAAATATATACTTTTCAAACATATACTAACATAAAAAACACTTTAAAAATTGATATTAACTTACCTCAAATTCGTTATTTTTGTAGTCTATATTCTGTCCATTGCATATTTTTTTAGTCTATATTCTGTCCATTCTATATTTTTGTTGTCTATATTCTGTCCATTTTATATTTTTGTTGTCTATATTCTTTCCATTCGATATTATGTCCATTCTATATTTTTGATTCGATATTAATGCTATCCTATTCTATATTTTTGTAGTCTATATTCTGTCCAGTCGGTATTGTGTCCATTCTATATTTTTTAATCGATATTAATGCAAATCGATATTAAAAACTCGATATTTTGAGTGTATACCAATCCTGATGCAATACCTACAATTGACAGAACTGCTTCAGGCTATTTCATAAATTTTGATGCGTTTTCCGAGGATCCCAGTGAGCCTGAAATGACGCCAGCAAATAAAACTTTTAAAGAACAAGTAACAGAACTTTCTCAGCAACTTGAAAACACTTATCTGGTTTCACCATGGGTTGAATTTTGGATTGTGCTAGGCGTACTTTTTCTCCTACTTTCGCTAATTCTTGAATTAAGTTTGGGAATGCTGATAAATGGGAAATATAGAAAAATGGACACAGCAAGTAAGAACATCAACTTGCTCCTCAAGCCACACAATTCATCTCATCGTGAACAAAGAGACTTGACATATGTGAACACAACAGCCGTTCCTATACCTGGTGGTATAGTATGGGACAGAACTGATTATGACATCTTTGTCCCTGCAGAGCTCCCGAAGATTCCACATCAATTCAAGGTTTCCTTGAGTGACTTTGTTTCACCCAGCACATTATCTGATGATTGGGACTTTGAGACTGTTAATAATATGATGTCAGACTTAGAGATGTCTGCAAAATTTACAAAACATGAATACTTAGAAGGTTTATCAGATTATGAACAAATGTACTGTTATAATCATTATAGCCATTATTATTTGCACAAATCTGCAAACCCTAGATATGTTTATACTTTCAATCAATGGGAACATTGTCCTACGCCACCAAATGGCAGTTCAAAAACATACTATGAAAAATGTCCATACTTCTCAGGTTTTAATGTCTCAAATCATGAAACTTTTTTCTTAAAAAATGTTAATAAGACAGGAATGAAAAGTACGTTGACTAATACTAAGCAATTTTATTCTGGAGCCTTTTATGCCCAGGTTTTGACTTTTGGAGTGACAACATTGAAACAAAAACTGTCTGAGGCACAAAAGAGTGGCAGGTGTAGGGAATAGAAGCTTTATTTCGAGCCTGCATTATCCCTGGACAAATAATGTTTTTGAACGACACTGTTCTACACACATCCTGTCTTGGCCTAACTAAGATAAAAGATTTGAACAAACCGTCCATACCTACACCTGATAGTAAAAACATTACAGAGGGAGTGGTCGATGTAAAAACTATTTTACTTAAAAACAGAACTGATCCTGATTGGAAGAAATGGTTAATCTGGCCCACAGACACAAACAACTGTCAAGATAGATTCCTGAATAAGACACAAGGGTTCACATACACCAGGCCAGATCCAAGATATGTCCAGACTCAACATCCAGGGATAGTAACAACATATAGTGTAGGAAAACTGTGCCTTGAGTGGCTACAAAAGTCCACACTAATAGAGGTAAAACAACACTTATCTTTACTTAAAGATGGCGTTGATTAAAGGGACTTCTTACTAGGTCCTTTGAAACGGAGTCATAAACGTTTTATATACGCTGGTATATATGACATTTATAATGAAGTTTGAAAAGCGACACAAGCAGAGACTGCAGAACGAATACGAGAAATTGATCGTATTAATTTAGAGAAATCTCTCTCTGGAGTTGACAATGGGTTAACGACTCTGTCATCCAGAATTTATTCTTTGGACAGCATAGTATCCTCTGCCATAGACATAATGGAACAGGACTTGCTCATGCTACAGCATGGACAGTCACAATTGCGTTCTATGATGCTTTTAGGCTGGACGTTACAAAATCTTCGCTCTGGATATGTGCCATGGCATCTAATCAACACCACGTCATTGTTTTCTGTATTTAACCTTACAGATAAACAAATCACTTTGGCACAAAGAGGAGGAGACTATACGGTGCTGAGCATTGAGAAACTGGAAAGATTACCATTATCTGTTTCAGAAAAACCAGCAACAGAATGGCTATTACATGGGACAATCACTCTGCCTGTCACAATTTTCCATTTTCAATATTGTTTGAATCATATACCAGCTGGCGTGTATGAAAGGTTGAGTAAATAATACATTAAGTCAACCTGGAAATTTGCATATACACACAGATGTTGGAGTGGGGGAAAATAAGTATTTCTTAGTGGTACAAACTGCAAAAGCACACTAAGCGGATCTATGATGTTACAACGCGTTATTTTACAACGCATGCTGTAACATCGCAACTTTTACAACGCAGGTTCCATTACATCGGATGCCATTACAACGCAGGATATTACATAGCAGATGCTATTACAACGCATACCATTACATCGTAAGTATAGGTAAGTATAACTTTTTAAAAAAAATGTTATTAAGTTAATTTAATTAATTTTATTTTACTAATATAATTAAAATAATTGTAAAAATGTAATTAATATAATTTATTTAAATAAGTTTAATTTAATTTTAAATAGGAATTAATGTAATTTAATTAAATTAATATAATTTTATTAATTTAATTTAATAAATTTTATAATAGTAATTATTTAAATTTAATTAATTTAATTTATTTAATATAATTGAATTAATCTTAAAATTGTAATTAATTTGATTTAATAAATTTAATTAATTATAATTTATTTAATTAATTTAATTTAATTAAAGTCGTACTTTAAAAAAAAAAATCCCTACAAATACCCCTGAACCCCAAAACCCAAACCCAGCCCTAAAACCTAAAAATACCCCTGTACCCCAAAACCTAAATCCAGCCCTAAAACCTAAAAATACCCCTGTACCCCAAAACCCAAACCCTGCCCTGAAACCTAAAAACACCCCTGTACCCCAAAACTCAAACCCTGCCCTGAAACCTAAAAACACCCCTGTACCCCAAAACCCAAACCCTGCCCTAAAACCTAAAAACACCCCTGTACCCCAAAACCCAAACCCTGCCCTGAAACCTAAAAACACCCCTGTACCCCAAAACCCAAACCCTGCCCTGAAACCTAAAAACACCCCTGTACCCCAAAACCCAAACCCTGCCCTAAAACCTAAAAACACCCCTGTACCCCAAAACCCAAACCCTGCCCTGAAACCTAAAAACACCCCTGTACCCCAAACCCTGCCCTAAAACCTAAAAACACCCCTGTACCCCAAAACTCAAACCCTCCCCTAAAACCTAAAAACACCCCTGTACCCCAAAACCCAAACCCTGCCCTAAAACCTAAAAACACCCCTGTACCCTAAAACCCAAACCCTGCCCTGAAACCTAAAAACACCCCTGTACCCCAAAACCCAAACCCTGCCCTAAAACCTAAAAACACCCCTGTACCCCAAAACCCAAACCCTGCCCTGAAACCTAAAAACACCCCTGTACCCCAAAACCCAAACCCTGCCCTAAAACCTAAAAACACCCCTGTACCCCAAAACCCAAACCCTGCCCTGAAACCTAAAAACACCCCTGTACCCCAAAACCCAAACCCTGCCCTAAAACCTAAAAACACCCCTGTACCCCAAAACCCAAACCCTGCCCTAAAACCTAAAAACACCCCTGTACCCCAAAACCCAACCCCTGCCCTAAAACCTAAAAATACCCCTGTACCCCAAAACCCAAACCCAGCCCTAAAACCTAAAAATACCCAAACACCCCAAAACATATACCTCAGTACCCCAAAACATATACTCCTATACTCATACCTATTTTAAAAATTACTTAAATTAATATATTTAATTTATAATATTAAAAAACATAAATAAATATATTTATTTATAATTAATATTAATTAAATTAATTAAATAATATTAAATAAAATAAAATAAAAATTATATACTTACCAATACTTACGATGTAATGGTATGTGTTGTAATAGCATCTGCTATGTAATATCCTGCGTTGTAATAGCATCCGATGTAATGGAACCAGCGTTGTAAAAGCTGCGTTGTAACAGCATTACGACGTAAAAGTTGCGTTGTAACAGTAAGTTACCCACTAAGCAGTACACTTTTATGTCAGGCTATTAATTTACATGGAGCCTGTGACGGTTCTTCGACCAATTTATCCTGCCACCTGCAAGGTTCTCCAGCTGCAGTGAGAGATCCAATTTTTAGGCAGCTTTCTAACAGGAGCTATATAATGTTGAATGATCACAGCTGCTGTGGCATGTTGCCAGGAATAGCCTATCTCGTAACTGTGTCAGCCAGGGTCACTTGTTGTATGCAAGTATTGTTTCCTAAAACTAAGAGAGACGGGGAGTCGTCTTTATGTCGTTCACTGAACATCTCTTCCATACGAATTGATACTTTAAGCAGAATGAAAGCCATTCTTTCACAAAAAACTGTGCCACTGACCTCTTCCAAAGAGACGTATGAACTACAAGTTGCAAGGTCCTCTGCAGAGATACATGCCCTTTTATCAACAAACTGCCCTGTACATTTCGTAGAAATGTTAGGTCGTATCTTAAACATGTCTTATCCCAGAGGTATTGTACATGTATTTAAGACAGTTTTTTCTGGACTGTTAGCACCTTTTGAAGCTGTCCTTGGCATATTTCCAAACTTCGTGCACTCTGTGTTTGGTGGCCTGCCTCTTATTTTGGGACTCGTAGCAAGGAATACTATTCTTATTCCTTCTGCTCCGATATAGCAAGTCCGGTCACCAGCGACACTCAGATTACCATAGAGAACACTCTCCTGGCAATAAAGTGTCGTGAGCGCATGATGCAGATTCTAGGCTTGGCTCGTTTAAGAGATCTTAATACCACGTGGTTTCTATCATTCCGACCAATCTGGCAAGATTGCATCTTACCTGTTATACGATGCCTGCTATGTGGAGAAGAATGCGTGTTGGACATCTGTCTAACAATCCCATCAGCACTGCCAACGGATGTTGATACTTTGCTTGGTTCGGTAACGGCTCATGCATTGTGTTGTCCCCAGCAGCTACCAACCCTGATGACGGCATTCATTGAGGGGTCACAGACGCAATCTGCTGACGGTGAGATACATGGATCGACAGGCACACAGGTACCATCACCATCTCCATTGAACATTGCTAATGCGGCTAACGCTGACGGCGATGCTTAACATTTTTGTGCAATCGGTCTACTTAACGAATGATCCAACCTTCACCTACTGTGGTAGATGAGTTCTTTACCAGCTTGGATTTGATATTTTCTCCAAACAATGAGACTGACTTTTGAAATTAGCACACAGCGTTCTATGGGACTCTGTATTCGACCTTCACTTTTCAAAACAAAACTTCTAACTTTAGAACTCTATTTTTCTACGATTTGACATTCTTCCAAAATTGAACTCCTTTTTGGCACAAAGTAATCTGCTTAAAGTAGAACTATTCATAGAGAACAAGAATTCTTTAAATACTTCCAAGAGACAATATTTGAACTTGTCCACAACCAAAACAATTTATATATTCTTTCATGGAATGGTCTTGACTTTTTCTTCTGTATTTAAGAGCCATTTCATACATGTACTTTCATGATTCATTCGGATAGCATTTCCAATGTCATATGCTTTGAATGAAAACATTGCTTTTAAAATGCTCGTTTTCGTGTACAACCATTTCGAATGCATTTTATGTATTTTGGGTGGGGGTTTTACACATCATGCTTTAGATGTGTTTTAAATGCTTAGAATTTAGTAATGTCGAACATAATAAAGTGGAGTGGGTGTATGGTGTTTTGGGATCCGATCGAAATTTCCCTATTCATGCGCTTATATAGGTACAATTCACATTGCCCTTACATAGGCATAGAAATCATAACCTTATTTAGACACAGCCCATGCAATCCAAATACAGGAATGGCTACTTCCACCTGTTCCAAAAAGCCACAACGATTTCTTGGAAAAATCGGCTTCAGCAGTCAGGGACATCCCCTTGCTTGAATATTGATTTGTCCAAGAACTCATGGAGTTTTCAAAGAACTACCATTCCCTTGGGGTTCTTCGATGACGTTATAATGCCCAACTTTACGTCAAACTAGGCACCTTCAAGGTACAAATATGCCTACACTTGCCCTAGCAAACATGCAGTGGTTCAGAGCAGCTCGACCATCTACTTGCCCGAAGCAGATCGCTTCAGCAAGTGCCGAAAGAAGCCAGCTTATGCACTGATCGAGAAGCTGTCCTTTCTCTTGCTGATAATCCAGCTCCAGTGTTTCCAAGCTCCCCTCGCGGGGTGTTGGGATTTCGAGTCCCGAGACAGAGACACCAGACCTCCTTCATTCTAAAACCAAGGTATGGAGCTGATGAGACCCTAAGAGAAATCTTGGATAGATTCTTGGCAAAGAAAACTAAACCTATGCTACGCCACACTTACTTCTTCCCTCATACTAGACTTAGGTTAGGTACATTGGGGTAGGCGTATTTTAGAAGCACCAGTTGAGTACGTTTAGCCTTTGTTATTTATGTATGTATTTATCTATGATTTAGAAACCATACAATGCTTTTACAGTATTATTTTATAATACTCTTCACGCTGTACGCATTATACTTTGCTGCCTATCTTACGATTGTAGAAGTTCACTTTACTTGCATGAGAAAGAATACTGTTCAATAAATCCTTTTATTGAAAACGCCCGTCTCTCTATTTCTCTGCACCTCTGTTGAAACGAAGCATGCACGATTGAATGAGTAAAATATTTATCTATTCTTTCCACGACTCTAGAGATATATTTCTTATTCTTGGGAAACAAAGTTGTCATGTTTATGCGGTTGTCAGCAACTAATCCCTTCTTGTGAATTGGAGAAAGTTTCTAGTGACCTGTGAGCCAGCTGGCACTCACAATTAAGTCTAATATATTCGATAGAGACCTAGTCGACCCAAGTCCTACGTCAAATCCATAGGATATATTATTCCAATGTGCAGAGCCTATTAAGAATATAGGAACTACACTACAATATAAGACTTGCTACTTGCTTCGCCTTCCATGGAAGCCTGTTTGGCAGACACTGTTGCCCTCCTGAGCCACCTAGCGCTGAAGGGCTACAAGGCCTCCCCCGAGAAATTACAGTTCTGCTTCACCTCACTGAAATGAATTGTCTGAAGGGAATTTCCACCATCGCCAATTTTCCTCGACCACGCACACAGAAGAGGTACAGGCTTTTCTGGGGGGTGGAGGGATACTGTAGACACTGGCTACCTAACTTCTCCTTGATCACCTGCCCACTAGAAGCCCTGACTCACAAGGATGTGCCGGACACTATACCAAGGTCCCAGGACTGTGACAAGGTCTTTTACACTTTGAAGCACAAGCTCAGTGGGACTCCAGCTTTGGGCCTCCCGAGTACAGAAAAGACTTCCACCTTCCTGAGTAAAGCAAAGACTTCCACCTGTTCTGTTATGAAAAGATGGGTTGCTCACTGGAATCGTTGACACAAAAACACAGACCCTTCTACCACCCAGTGGCATACCCCTCTGTCACACTAGACCTGGTCGCTGCGGGTCTCCCGCATTTTTTACAAGCAGTGGTGGCACCTGCCCTGGCGGTGGAATAATCCGAACATTTAGTGCTAGCACACACTTTGGTTTTGCACGATCCCCATGTGGTGGACAGACTCTTAACTTCCACCAAGACACAACATCTAGCAAATGCATGCCTTACTAGGTATGAGTTGACACCGCTGGCACTACACATTATCATCAACAGATGTACCGGCCTGAACCCAGCTTGACTTCTGCCCATTGAACATGACATATATTTTGTCAGCAGATGATGCCTTTCATGATTGTGCACTGGCTATAAATAGGCATACTATTGTTCGGCCAGACTTAAGAGACACGCCAATGCCAAATTCCGAGGGAGATTTATTTGTGGATGGGTCATGTCTCAGAGAAGACAAAGGTACTCTGCAGGCTTCCTATGCAGTAGGGATAGCTAAGAAACTGTTAGTGAGGGGATGGTTGACAACTGCCAAAAGCCCTCAACCAGCAGAACTACTGGTACTAATGAGAACATGCATCGTGGTCAAAGAAAAGAGAGTAAACATATACATAAGACAGGCTTTGGAGTGGTCCATGAATCTGGGCAGCTAAGGGCGATGAGGGGATTCCTTACCTCAGCAGACCAGCAAATACAACATGCAGCTTTGATAGGTAACCTACTACAGGCCTTGCTATTGCCTGAGAAAGTAGCCATAGTAAAATGTGCCGCACACACCTCATCAAAGGACTATGTCTAAAAGGGCAATGCTTTCCTTGATAGGGAAGCAAAGAGAATCGCACTGACAGGCTGTGAAATAACTATGGTCCAGATAACTGAACAAACACAGGGGATACAAATGAAAAATGAATCACCTTTTTTTGATCCTACACATTTTTAGGGACAGGTCAAGGAGATGGAAAAGGAGGATTGGAGAAAGGGAGGATGTGTGCAGACAGAAGAAGGGTTGTGGACAGATCCTAATGGTAAAATATGTTTGCCTTAATCAGTGCTCTCCTCAATGGTCCATCTTTTTCATGGCCCTTCACACGTGGGTCAAGATGGTATTAGCCGCTTGTTTTTCCAATGTTGGTACAACTCCAAGTTCCATCAGACAGCTGAACGCCTCTGCAGAAAATATACTGTTTGTCAACAATACAATACTGGGAAAAGTACACCCGCCGCACCTGGCCACTTCCCACCTCCTCATAGGCCTTTTGAGAGCTTCCAGCTAGACTTTATCGAGATGCCTCCCACACAGAAGTACAATACGTGTTGTTGTTCATCATGTGTATGTTCAGTAAGTTGACAGACACATACCCAACAAAAGACTGCGATGCACAAACTGTTGCCACATATCTTTTGGAAAAAACATATTCCACATTTTGGGGTACCAGCACTACTGAGCTCAGAAAATGGACCTCCGCTCATTTCCCATGTTATAAGGAGAATATGAAAAAGGGCTTGGGGTTATACAGAAGTTGCCCTGTGCTTATCACCCACCAGCAGCAGGAGCACTGGAGTGAAAAAATGGTGTGCTTAAGAACAAAATAGAAAAGATTTGTGCATCCACTGAACTATCCTGGGTAGATGCGCTGCCACTGGGCCTGTTGGCAATGAGAAGCACCCCTGACAGAGTGTCTTTACTGAATCCACACAAGATTCTGATTGGCTGCCCCATGAACATTCCACGCCACGTGTCTATTGCTCCACTGTCAATATCAGATGATTTGCTGTTATACTACTGTAAGAAATTAACTGAGATATTGCGTTATCTTCATTGTCAGGTTCTGCAAGCTCTTTCAGAGGCAGACACACCACCGGCTCTTGACTTCAGTCGGGAGATTTGGTCTGGATAAAAGCCCATACCCAACAACACTGCCTCCAGCCAAGGTGGAAAGGCCCCTACCAAGTACTTCTGACAACTGCCACCGCCACCAAGTGTGAGGGTGGCGGTGGAAGTTGGATCCACAGTTCCCACACCAAAAAAGCATCAGGACCGGAACAAGAACACCAAGCACCAACTCCAACACCACCAGCTCAGTGGTACCCTGCAGATACAACCTCCGCTCCAACAAAGCAGCAAGTAGGAGCTAAAGAGGGCCGCTAGTGCTGCACACCGTCAAAGAATCAGAAAGTGCAAGCGGGACCAGTGTTCAGATATCTCCCTTTCAAGGAGTTTTATGTTTCTTCAAGTATACCATTAAGTGCTGTCTAACCTCTGATGCTACACAAAAGGGGTAACAACAGTTAAGGAAATAATATCTTCAACGAATCTTGAACAAAAGTTGTTGGTGCGCGCCTCAGTAGGAGAGTGGGACCTGCCAGTTAGTTACACAGAATGACTGCCTCCACCCACATCGTTTTCAATTTCATCATTTCTAAGCAGCGGCTAGGACAATGCAAAGAAAAAGGAGAGTGGAAAGAAAATGACCAGCAGTGCTGACAGCAGTACTGACCCCTGTTCCAGGAATAATAATAACTGTACTTGTACTGGTATATGCAAAACACATTGTCATACCATTCCTCGATGGACAAGAGGTCGGCGTGAGCAATAGTGAGATAATGTGCGAAGAGCTCCAATTAAACATGACAGAGCAAGACAACATGGGAGAAGTTGGGGGGAGGACAAGAAAAAGGAATTCGGGATGAGTATAAAGGTAACAAATATGTAGAAATGTTGAAAATGTATGTGCGTATAATGACCATATCAGGATGTTATGTTATTGGATACTTGGTATAGTGCAACGACTCACCCCCGGGGAGCATCTGGACACTGAGGCAGCAGATAAGTCAAAAAGCAACCATTAGAACTGCTAGGTTTTAAGGTGTATACCCAATGAAGAAAGGACGCTTGTTACAGGAGTATGGAGCAAGGTACGAGAAGGCCCGTCCACCATACTTTGATGTACGAATACGCCTGTAACAAGGACAAATTTGACTTCTTGATCTAAGGTTTCTTCCAGAAAAGTACGGGGCCAGTTTGTCCTGCAGATATTTGGGTCCTTTGCCTGACAAAGCTTTATGCAGCAAGAAGAGAAGTTTGAATATTGCTCTTTTCTTTATAGGGAGCCAATGAAGGGCTTTGAGCAGAGGGGGAAGCTAAGGTGTTACAGAGTGTCTAGGAGGCAACAATGTTTGAGGTGCAAGCACGAGGTTTAGTGTGCTCCTTTAGGACCTTGAATAGTTCTTTAGTGGAGTTCCCAGCTTGGTCAATTCCATCAGGGCCGGACTGGCTACTGGGCGGTTGTGTGTGCTGCCGAGCTGGGGGCTGATTTTGTTGATTGGGACCTGCGTGTGCTGAACAAAATTTGTTTTGCTTTTTTTATTTCAAAGCGCACGCAGGTCCCCATCAACAAAATCAGCCCCCTCTGCAGAGAAATTAGCCCCCAGCTCAGCAGCACACAGAAACGCCCGGTAGCCAGTCCAGCCCTGAATTCCATTGATAGTATGGAGTTTTAATTCTGGTTTGATAAGCTCCTAATGCTACTTTGGAGAGGTGTTTATCCAGGGCGTCTTTAGAGGACGTCCATTTGCACTCCAATCTATTACAAGTTGATTTGTCGGTTATCAGTTAAGCAGTGCACCATGGGGCATTAGGTCGGCAAGATTTGAGGATGTGTGATCTATAGGGGGCAACTGAGCTCTTGAAACATGGCCCAGGCGGAATTAATATCCAAATCAGGAGCCCTGAAGGAAGATTGAAAACTTTCTACTGTGAAATGCTTCCATCATCTTGATGGAAGCATTTCATTGCGAGTTTTAGGTTTGGTAGAGATCAAATCAATGGGGATTGTACATTTAATTAAGAAATGGTCTGTCCAGGCAAGTCAACATGCAAAAGCTGAGTTTTCGAGAATATGAGTTCTAAGGTGTGACTAGTCAAGTGTGTGGGGCCTGTTTTTATCAGATGGAAATCTAGTATTTCAAGATTGGACAACAAGGGAGAGACATCTGGGTTTTTTGAAATGTCCACATGATGGCTGAAGTCCCAGATTAGAAGAAAATTCTGCATAGATGGCACATGAGGAGCTATTCGATTTATTCATTTAAGGCTAGGGGGCAATAAACTACAGCTCCTTTCCATATGTCGCCATGGAGGGGTTCTACTTTAAATAACGCTATCTCTCCCCAATCGATAAGTAGTGCATCTAGTATTTGCACTTTAAGAGTGCCCCATGAATCAATAGCTATTCCCCCACCCGACCTTACTTCTCTGTCCATTCTGACCAATTTATAATTGTCATGGAGCGCAATGGGAATGCAGGGAAGTGCCAGAGAATAGAGCCACGTCTCTGTGATAAAGCATGTTATGTCTGCACACATCTGCCATCGGGTACAGAGGATAAGATGAGTTACAAGGTCATACCACTTTCAAAATATGCAGGATGTGCTCTAGAAAGAGACATGCTTATCAGGCAGCACAACATATCAATAGCAGTAGGGCATACCAGGAAAGATAGCATGGTTTCTGCAGAGGAAACAACAACAGCCCCTTGGCCAAAGAAATTACCCTGCATGAACATGCAGCCAACAAGAAAAGACCACATGATGCTAGATGCTTTCAGCAAAACCCCAGAGAAGAGGAGGAGGAGTTGGAGAACAGGGCAGGATGGAACCATTCAGGGAAGCAGAAAGGAGAGGAACCAAGAGTTCAGGGTAGAACAGCAAATCACTGCCCTGCCCTGCATACAAAATGCCAAAGAAGGCCCACAGGAAACACCAGGCACTCCTGGTCTCATAAAGACCCCAGGCACATTACAGCAATTAGTAGGGGGTAAGGAAGAATGCAAGAAATGCATGTTTGGGTGTACAATGAAGGAGCTGGCAAGGGGCCAGGCGGGACAGAAGGTGTGTGAGAAAAGAAACAACGAGGCACTAGAAATAGGAACATAGACAGACAGGCCAGCTGTTTATGTGAGTGAAAGCACGTGCTCACCCATTATATGAATGGAAAGAGTAAGAACAAGTCAACAGCACTCATCACCAGGTTTAGTGGGATATAAGGGATTGTTTTCTGTCTGGGGTCAGTGGGCATGCTTCTATTTGCCACCTGGATGGTACGGCAGTTTCTCCATCCTTGCCTCCATCCTGCCACGGATGACCCATTTTACAGACCTATTACAAATACAAAGCCAGGGTCACAGCCCAGCAAAGAGCAAAAGGACGGCAAAGTGGGAAGACAATGTGATAACAGGCATTGGGGTAATGGCGGTGCAGGAATGGTATACACAACATATAGAATACACCAGTTGGCAAGGATGATTGAGGATTTAGCAGGTTTAACAGCAGCAGCTTTAGGTATATTACCCAGGAGCTTACCGCCATGAGGGATGTATTTATTCAAAATCGCATTGTGTTAGGCATCTTTATTGCCAAGAAAGGAGGAGTGTGCCAGGTCATCCACCAAACTTACTGCTTTTATATCCAAAATAACAGCAGCAACATAAATAGCATGATCAATAAGATAAATAAAGTAAAGGATGAAGCACGTGGCATACATACAGGGGGAATGAGGGAACAAGTCTGGACATAGTTCAGGGGCTGTGGTTCATGGATATTGGAAGTGATTATAATAGCGATAGCAGTGTTGGTCACCCTCTCCATATTGATCCAGGTTTGCCCAGCATGCGTGTCAGCAGTCACATCCAGTTGTATGCACTGCATTCCCAGGTATATGTTAACTCACAAACACATTCTACCGACTGATGAGTATGAAGGTACAGGAACGATGGTGAAGACAGAATCTGTTTTGGGTGTAGTGATTTGGTATCAAATGGCGGGAATGTGGAAGCCATTTATAACTTTTCTCTAACATAGGGGGGCTGCACAGCTTTATGATACTAAATGACTACCAAAGGCCTGTAGAACGTGAACAGAAAAGACTTGGATCAACCAATCTGCATTTACGGTAACTGAGCTGCCATGACAATGCAAGGCTTGCCCAATGCCCAAGAACTTCATTCAAACAGCCCATTATGCTAGCTTAGCAATAGGCACTTGGCCACACCATACTTAGAAGTGGCAAAGCATATGTGTCCCTGATTGGACAAATATTACAAATCTTTCTGAAATATTTACTGTTACTGGTACATTGCATTAGCTTGGAAAATATCAACTGTCACAAGCAAAGGACACGTGGGTAGCAACAGCCCTAACACCTCTCACCACACGGGTATCACGCAGTGTTGACCTTTTCTGGTTGGTCTGGTGTTCTATAATTGTGTAACCTGCCAAGGCTAGTGATGGGCAGGAGACGCCCCTGTGTTTTATGTCTGAGAAACTGTCTTAATCTTGTACTTTTACTGGACATGTACTGCATAAATGATAATTCCCTTTGTTTGTGGTTTAGAACAATAACAGCTTGTGTGGACTTCCACTTGTTGGACACTCGGATGCTAGCTGTCTGCCCCTGTGTCACACATAACTAGATTTTCTCTTTCATCATATGTGCTGACAGAGTTTGTATTTATTTGAGTAGGATTCTACAGCTTCACCTGCTCTTAACTTTCCAATCGCCAATGCCGTGAACCTCAAACTTCCTGCCAAAGTGAAAGCCCTTTACTCTGGGTGACCGTCGGCAACAAGCTTTTTTCAGATCCAGCTGGCACCTCAACTCGCCGGTGGCTTCGAAGATGAGGATTTTCTTCAACAAAAAGACTAAGTCAGAAGGTAAGCTTTACACTGGACTGAACCTGGTCCCTGTACCCAACCTTTGTGTCACATCTGTTGTACTAGTTAGTAATGTAAGAACAATGGGAGGCCACATAGAACAGATCCCCAAAACAGGTACCCAAGGGAATGGGGGAGTGGATAAAATAATAAACAAAAGACTGGTATCCTCTGCCACTGGATGGGACCTCCCTTGCTGTTTCGTCAGGGTTCTTTCCTAGGGACAGCGTCTGCTAGGAGTCATGACCATACATCTGAGACCTGTAGTGAACAGAGAGAGAGAAGGCACATTAACTAAGTGTTCCCCTGGCCACTCACATATGCAAGTATTCATGTATAAGGAATCACTCACATGCACAGTAGAGTCTTGTTATCAGAAATGCAGGGTCAAGAAGGAGTTAAATAATCGTCGCTCCAATATCATAGCATTAAATAACAATGATCTTTCTCATTGCCTTCCATAAGTGTGCAATGATTCTTTGCTTTTAGTTTGCCCCACCTTGATACTTCATGAGTCAACGGGAGATACCACAAACGGGCTTAACCATGGAAATAATGAAGCAGTGGCACAAATGATGTCACTGGAAACAAACAGGATTAGTACACAGTAAACACATTGCCAGTACTCTTAGTTGGAAGTTGTAGGTAGTCCATGCCTCTTTAAAGGTGGCCCTGTGGCAAGAGCTATCCACACCAAGCGGCAGCACATAGACTCGGAGGGGGTTTCAGAACTCCCAGGCAGTGCTCAGGTGATGCAGCTACAGTCCTCAGTGGGTCCGGCTAAAGGGACTCAGAGAGCAGCAACTCCCTTGCTCCAGCCATGTCTGGAAAGCAGCCTCATGGGGTTGTGGGCCAGGCTGACAAACTCTGCCTTCACAAAGAGCTAGAACACTGTGATCTGCAGGACAGAAACAGAATAACAAGCACAGTTGCTTGCCGGGAACACTCTTCAATAACCAAATATCCAAGATGACCACCCGGGTATGAAAGTGCTAGAAACAGCACCATACCCGCAATCCCTTCTGGTGAGTTTAATGGTAGCATGGTTCCTGCTGTTCTGCCATATTAAAGTCTAGGCAGAGGTGAGTGACCCTTCAGGCATACAGTGTGCGATGAGGATATCGCTGCCCTCATGGGGATTTATACAGGGCAGGATACTGTTGTGAATAGAACATCATGACACTGCCCTCCATTGCGGTCAACCTTAACTTTTGAATTTGACATGGTCTAGCACAACCAGATACCTATGGTTGGCACTTTGTGTTTTTTTGCACTAGAAACACCCAAAACCTTGCATATCTCCAGTTTTCTACATCCAATTTGTGTCATTTTGATGTCAATAGCTCATGCAAATGTTTTCCGTTTCTATAAACTGAAATAGGATTTTTACTCTATTTTCTACTTTTTAAATGTTTTGGCACTAATAAATGATTTACACATTTCTCCTAAGTTAAGCCTATGTACTCTATGCTGAGCTCAAGTTTAGATTATTTAGAGCTCACTGGACCTAGTCAGAAATAGTGCCATTATTACTTGGAGGGGTCTAACACCCACTTCAACTAACAGTCCACTTTCTCGCAATAAGGAGTAGGCAAGGAGGAGGAGGATTGGGAACAGAAGGAAAAGGGCCCGGACCAGAGGAGGACCAGTAGTATGAGGAGGGCCAAGACTAGGATATGAAGGATGCAAACTTCAAAGATAACTATGACCAGGAGAGGAGCACAGGGAGGAAAGCCAGAAGAAGGAGAATGACCAGAAGGAGTACTTAAGGAACAGGGAGGACAAGGAGACAGACCAGGAGGGTACACTTAGATAGGGTCCGCATAGTAGGAGTGCTCTTGATTACTGCCATGTGTTGATATGCCTGCATCTATTCACTGTTTTAGCACCATGATAGAATTCTACCTTTTATTTACTCTATTAATGCTTGTATTCTGATACATTTGTTTCTGTCTAATGATTGTTGCAGCAAACATGTTTTATACTAGAATGACGCTGGTTCAATAAATGCTTATTGAAAATGTCCCCATCGTTCACTCTGTGTATCTCTCTGAGACTAAGAGGCACATTAGGATGGCCGGCGGGCTTTGCTCGCTCGCCACCCTATTGTTAAACGGGACCGCCCGCCTAAAGGGCGGGGGTCCCGAATTGAGGATTAGGATGCGCCCGCAACACAGGCGGGCGCATTCTGTATATTTATCATTGCGGCGGGCGGAGCTGAAATCTCAGCCCGCCGCAATGGTAAAAATGCACCTTTTACATTTCAAAGCGCAACATGACAGGCACCGCGCGGTGCCTGCCATGTTGCACCTTGAAATGCGGGGGGGTACCATAGGTACCCCCCATGAGCACCCCCCAAGTCACAGACTCCCAGGGGGCCCGCAACGGGCCCCCGCAGGGAGTCTCTGCATGCCTTTCATTATTAGGAATTACACCACAGGTCCAACACAAGGAATAATGCTAGTACCGGAAGATGAGCCACAAGGACAGTTAAGACGTAGAGGAGGACTAAAAGAATGAGGAACCAGGGTAGGAGGAAGATTAGAAGGAGGTGGGAGGGTGATGATGAGAAGAAGAAGGAAAAGGACTAGAAGGCAGAGGATGTCCTGAAGATGATGAGGTGGTGGAGTGAAACAACCAGGGTGGAGAACGAAGATAAAAAAGAGGATGACTAGGAGGAAAAGGTTGGAGGTGGCCAATGCTATCCTAGGCCGCATGTATGAAGGTGTCATTTTAGTGACAGAGGCCCACACCTCTTCTAAACAATTGATAGTTACTCTTCTTAAGTCATTACCACTTTAGACATCCCCTCCCCTCTTTTTCAGGTCATTAAATGCACTGTTTACTCACCTCCAATTCCCTTAAAATATAATTTGTTTGAGACCAAATAAATAAATCGGAACAAAATGTCCTTGTTGCATGCTTCTTTAGGGGACATAGTTAATTTATGAAAATAATATATAGACTGTCCGTGGTTCCATTTATTCGACTCCACCCATCATAACTCCACTCTCCTATCTGCCACAATCAAACTTTTTCCATTTCTAGCAATGGATAAGCATAGCATGCAACTCTATATTTAGTAACTTTCCCTCAATAATCTAAGGAATTTGTGCCAGTCCCTAAACTCTGTAAATTTTCGAAGCTTTACATATTATTTTGTGAATAGTAGCTTATTTATCAACTGTGCAGCTGCCCGGTACCTACTGCAGTAATTTTAGAAGCCACTCAGAAACTGGTAAGCACAGAGCCTGTCGGTTTACTCTTTGGGGAGTTTGGGTAGAGTACCGTGGGGGTAGATGAAAATGAGTGAGGGAGGAGAGGAAAAGGGTGAAAGAAAAGCAGAGGAAATGATAAGATTTGAGAAAGGGATAATGATGAGAGAAAGAACATAAGGACGAACAAACGAGGCAAGGAAAGAGGATGTCAGAGAGGAAGAAGGGAATAAGGAGGGAGAGACAAAAGAAGGGAAGAAAGGAAGAGAAGAGAGAGGAAAGAAGGGGATGAATATGACAGGAAACAATTATGCTAATAGGTAAAAGTAAAGGAGGAACGTTGAGACCCATAAGAAGGAGCACACCTTTTTGTGCAATGAGCACAGTGGCTCCAGGACCAGGGCCCAGAGGTGCACTCTCGTCTATATTTTAATATCGACTCGAATGAAAACATATACACGCACGCACGCACAAACACATACGTACACGTGCATTAAAAAATGCAGAGAATGTTCTATTTCCTCCCGGGCCCGCCCATTTGCAAGGTTGCAGGTTTCATGTGTCTTTTCAGGCACCATGATAACAAGCTGAAGCCGAAACCGCGAAGTTATCCCACATTCTGTTCGGCTGCATTTGTTGAGCGGCAGAAAGGGCAGAAGAAACCCAGGGTAGGAATCCCCTCATCGGAAGCTCTTACAGACCGAAGCCGGCGGCGGAACTTTCACTGGGAGATGCAGGGGAAGGAAGCAGCGGTCTGACGCGGGTTCGCGGAAATCCGAGGAGCAGGTAAGTCAGCCTGGAAGAGTGAAAGGGAGTGGCTCCTTCTTCTTCTGGGATGCTGTCGAGGGGGTGAGGACAGAAGAGCAAGTCCGACTCCTGGCGTGGGCGGCAGACCCCTCCTCCCGGACTCCTGGGGGGTGCCTGCACTTAAGTCCGTCCCGGACTCCTCCTCCCGGGGCTAGCTGGGCTGGGTGCAACGGGAAACCCCAGCCCTAAAAAGTAGGAGGTGTCTGAGCCCCGGGAGGTGGCACCGCGCTCGCTACAAACTCACTGGACGGGAAGTGCGCCGGACGAGGAAGTGCTGGCACGGCGCTCTCGGACAGACTCCGCGAAGACGCAGCAACCAGGTAAGCAGAGCCTTGTCATTCATTCTAGAACGGTTTTCTAAAAAAAGAAATGCCCCAACAACCTTTGTTTGGAATTGGTCTCGATATGTGACAGCACATGGGAACTCCTATGGGGGGATTTTGTCAGAAGCGGGATTGATATAGAAGAGTTGAATGGGAAAAAAAGTGGAAAGGCAGCATTATGAAGTAAACAAGAACAAGCGTCTCTTAGATATGTCTAATATGGGCAGCCTATTGTGTTTCGAACTGTGTGTAAGCAGACACCTAAAGTATAACACATTTTTGTGAAGGTGTTGTGTCTGTTTATTTTGCTTGGCTAGAACTGGAAGGTTTTTTTTTGCGTTAGTCATCCAACTAACTGTGCCAGTTTCAGACGAAAGTTTCACCACCATGTGACAGTGGCGTTCAACCTGAAATATTCACCGTGCGTCTGTAACCTGCCCGTGGAAGTGTGGCATCTTATGTCTTTCTTAGGGAAAGGGACATTTACATGTCCCTGTGGAAAGAGGTCATCCCGTGTCACAATTTGAGCGACCACCGCCATTACTTTTATTATTGGCCCATCTTCCACGTTATAATGTTGTCCATTGCGCCCCAGGGAGAGTGTGACATGTTGTATTAATGCATAGAAGGACATCCAGATATACTGAGAATTTTCAGTAACTGATTTATAATTTCCAAATAAAAGCTCTTCTTTAATCATTTATAAGAATAACAGTTAACTTTGCCTTTAACCACGGGCTGGCGAGAAGTTATTCAAGGTAACAGAGTAACCCCTCAAGCAGTTATCAAATTAAAAAGATGGCACCCATCAGTGTTAGGGCCACAGCGTTCATATAGTAAGTTAAACCGTAGTAATTGTACCAGATATGCAGGTGTTAAAACAACCCAGAGCTGTCTCAATTAATTGTTTTAAAGACTGTCCTACATTACCTTTGAAAGCATGCTTCTTTAACCTCGTCCTTCTGAGCTGACGTTGTGCCCCTGTTAAAGTCGGGTACCACAAGAAGGCTTTAGTTGGATGGTTGGAAAATTTCACACTCCAAAGTCTGTCAATTTTTCTGCACATTATTTTTTATGAAAAAAAACATCCTCCGCAAAATCATGTTGCCCATCATCTGTGGGTCGAATATTTCAAACCCCAGTATGCTTCATTGGTTGACGAGCAGAACATCCTCCCGTATGGTCATTCATTTTATACTAGTGGGATATTTACACTTGCAGATGTGGATAGGGCACTAGACACCATCACACCAGGTCGTGCTCCAGGAGCCGATAGCATCCCTGCGGATGTCTTTATAAGTTACAAGTCTTCCTGGCGTTTGTATATTAGACATCTAGCAAACGCAATTGCTTGTGGTGCCCCAATTCTGGCATCCTGGAAGGGGACGGAGATAATTCCAGTTTTTAAGAAGGGTGACAAAGCTGTAGCAGCAAACTATAGGCAAATCAGCCTTATAGACTCCATCCAAAAGATTATGGGGAGACTGATCTTACAAAAACTTCAGTTTTGGATGGACGATGGGAATATCCTTACCCCACTGCAGGCAGGCTTCAGACCCCTCACAAGTACTATTGACCAGGTCTTCCGTTTTATTAATATTTATTGGAAGACCGTCACTTTGGGGAAGGGGGCATTATATGCGGTATTCGTGGATTTGAAGGCAGCCTTCGACTTGGTGCCACGTTGCAGGCTGTGGTGTGTTTTAAGGGAGATGGGGCTGTCCTCAGAATTGCTCTCCCTGATCGTCCGCCTACATGAGGGCAACCATGCACAGGTTCGGTGGGGGGCCAGGGGGGAGGTTACTGAGTCATTTGCTGTGAACAGGGGAGTGCGACAGGGTTGCGTGCTTGCACCAACCCTGTTCTCGCTCTTCGTAAACGGTGTGGCCGATTTCCTCTCCGAGGCACCCTCCGATGCCCCACTGTTGACCAGTGTACACATACCCATCCTCATGTTTGCGGACAACACTTTAATTATACCAAAAACACCTAGTGGTCTGCAGAAAGCCTTGAGCAGGTTTGAGGAATTCTGTTCAAATCGGGGCCTAATAATCAACATGGCAAAGGCAAAGTTCATGTCTTTTAATGAACATAGAACATTTCGGGAGAAGTTATATATGGATAAAGCGCCTCTCGAAAAAGTTGATGCTTTTACGTATCTGGGGTCAGCCTACAGGCTGATATGAAGTGATCAAATCAAATTGACGTGGCCACGTTAAAGCACAAACAACAGGCTGGGATCCTGGCAGCCAAATTTAAGACTTCCCTCTCCAAACCAATTAGTCCCTTGTTAGAGATCTATAGCATGAAGATTATAAGCTCCCGTCTGTATGGAGCTGAGCTATGGGGGTTCACGAATGTCTCTACTTTAATTGCAGCGGAAAACTCATTCCTACGTAAGGTCACAAGCGTCCCTAAAAGTACACCTATGTGCCCGCTACTGCTTGATCTGGGGAGGAAAGCCGTATCGGACCTGGTGAAACTACGCCCCCTTTTATATTGGCGGCGATTGTGGAGTACGGCTGAATTATCTCACTATGCCATGGGTCTTAAAGATGTAATGGATAGTGACCGTTTCCACAAGGTGAAATGGCTAAGAGAGATCAGATTGCTGTTAGAGAACCTTGGACTGAGTGAATTATGGAATGACCCCCTCAATGCTATTTTCCCTTCAAAGAAGATCCTGGAGGAGTTGTATTGGGAAATGATACGGGTTTCTATATGTTCTAGTGGCTCAGTAAAGCACCTGACTGGCCGGTTTCTAGAATTTAAGTCAATGCCGGCCCTAGAGCAGTACTGGGATGCCATTGAGAAACCATTTGATAGGAAGCTGTATTTTCAGCTGAGGGTTGGCACCTTTCCTGTTAGGGAATTTACTAGTAAATGGGCAGGGCTTGCCGAGACTGTATGCCCAGGGTGTCAAGATAGGCGAGAGACGATCAGTCACATGTTGTTTTTTTGCCCACTATATAAGAAACCTTGTGCAAAGTGGATTATACCTACTTGTAAGCTGTTAGGTTTTAGAAGGCATGAGGAGGCCTTGCAAGTTCTCTCAACCGATCCAACGCTATTATTGTCAGTAGCTATGGCCAAGTTTTTGGGTTGGGCCTGGTGTATTCGATCTAGGGCATCCTCCCAGGCCCCTCGTAATGTTGACGATTAATGTCACCCCGAACGATTAGTAATGAACTGGAGTTATGAAATGTGAACGGCCTATGTTGTGTTTCTATTGAATTAGTTTTTAAAACCTTGGCTGCTAAGGGTTTTCCCCTCCTGTGCTGGAAGCTCCAATAGTCCATGATTCATGACGAGCTCAGCTCGTCATAAGCACAGCTCCACTGTGCTTCATGATGAGCTGAGCTCGTCATGAGCATCGAAGGGGTTAAATAATTATTAATATATTGTCATTGATTCTCTTTATTCGACAGTTATCGAATGTTTAATATTTTCTTTAAATGTTTTTAGGTCTGGATTATTTATGCTTTTTAACCTGTATGTTTGTATGTATATTGTGCTTTTATGACTCATCTGTCGGATAGTTATTTGAATTGAAAAAAAAAACATTTGTGTATGTTTGTTTAAAACTAATTTGAGATAAACAAATATTAATATGCATGTCATTGTCCAGAATGTTTTCTTCATTGTTTCATCAAAATAATGTATGATGCGATCTTAACTCTTCTCACAACCTCTGGGTACAGATGTTTTGATTCTCATATCTTCAGCTTACTGATTGTTTACAGAAGATTCCACAGGAACAATCGATTTTACACACACATATACACCCACACCCATCATATAACATACATATTATTACGAGGACCGACAATAGACCGCAATGAAGTGTGTAATTACCATTCTAACTCCACGCGCACTTTGATAGCAGGGAAGGTTATAAAGCAGACCGAGGCAAGTCTAACTGCACTCTTAGTTTTTGGACACACTCACTTGAAAGTACCTAGACACACTACTGCAACCTCTCTTCACAATACACCCATTTTCTTTTACCCATAAGGTAGAGTATTTCTATATTCTGTGCCAGCTAGCTTATATACATCCGCCAATCCTGTCCCACTGGCGGAATATAGACCTGTACCGGGAACGCCTGTATCCATAGCTGGTTTCAGAATTCCTGAAGTCATCCACCATGACTGATTGCATCATACCTTAGACTTAAAGGGTCAGTGTCCTCAGCCCGTAAGGCATAAAATAGACCTTCCACGAATACTGCCTCTCTCCAGAGTATACCATGGACAGCTCTACTCCTGTCCAAGGGTGGATAGCCAGGTGCAACCAGGAAGTCAACAATTACTTAATGCAAAACACTTGCTCTCTCTGACACCGTTTCCTAACAGTACATGCCACAGCACAGCCATCTAAGACACTATATCAGCATCACCTTGGTCACTTCCACACAGCTCTAAAAAGCTTTCTAGAAAGGCCAACCTTGCTTTCAAAACTCTAAGAACCAACATTTCCCATCCGCTAAGGCACTTCAGAGCCACTTAATGGGTATAAAGTGTTATATGCATTCAACAGTATAACACAGTGCTAACCTCTGTCAGGAACTCACTCAAGTCCTGCATATCCTTTTCCATACCCTCAGTAAGTGGAAACAATATCTGCATGTCATTGGTGTGCATATGGAAACATGCGGCTGTTGCTGCCGGTAGGACATTAGTAGTTTTATGTACCAGGTGCAGAAATGTTTAATGCAGATGTTTCAGATCTTAGTTTTGCGACTGAAAGTTTTCTGCTCAGTGAAAAGAACAGAAACAGAACCACATACATTCTAGGATTCACAAATGCAGACACCTTAACATACACTATTTGAGGATAGCGTAAAAACTCTATTCCCAACTCTTTTGCTTTATCAAAAGTCGAATGCTAACCTCTGCACCATGCATCAAACCAGTTAGGTCATATTAAACCTGTTTAAAGGCTTTACAGTTGTTCCTTCACTAGTTACAACCGATCGAGGAAGTAAGATCGAATCAATCATATTACACTCTGCACCTGATCGCAAAGCAATCAACTGTGTTAATGATGTCGAGCTCGGACTGGATCAGGGCAAAATGTCTCTGTCGATTGTCCTTAAAATTATATTCGATCTATCTATTCATTTAGGCCACTCGCAAAAAGTTTGAAACCACATGAAACCAATGCATTTTTCTTTATTTTGATTTAAAGTTGTGGTTTCCGCCCAGGGGTGCAATTACATGATGTCAAAGAACTTCAAGGGTCATTTAGGAACATTACACTGATGAGAAATAAAGTGATTCAGCACTGCAGGCTTGATGTTGCCAGCATTATACGTTGACCTATGTTTCCTTATCCATGTTTTGAAATTTTGCCTAGGTACACCTCACACCTGGCACAGTTCACTGGGGCTCACTTCAAAGTCACTATTATAGGACCTAGAGTGTTTTAGTGGATTGGTTTTACCAGACTTGTGGTGTTTTACTTCCTCCCTTTGAAAGGTGTTACTTCAGCATGCGCACGTGATGTATGCAATGGTGCCAGTTTACTTAGTCAACAGGCATCATTGAGAATAAAGATTTTAACAAGTTGACTTTAACCAACAGATCCTTACAATTTTACCTAGTTGGTTTGCAAGAAATCAGTAAAAAATAAATAGTCAATAGTGATGACCCACATTCATCATTCCCAAATAATCTCCAACTAATATGTTTTAACTTTTGACTTCGATGGTGATGATGATTGATGATGATTTGAGATTTTAGAGCAAATGGTTATCCCAAGTGTGCTCTGACATTAGATACTTAGCACCTTCAGGCAGAAAAGTTAGATCTTAAGCCTTTTCTTAGAAAAAGAAGGTGGTTTTAGACAGACTAGGAAAAGAAAATGTGTATACATAGAACAAATCTGTATATTGCTTAAGCAACTCGCATAGAGCAGATCTCCCTCATCACATTATTCTCAGTTTATGCTCAATAGCACCTGTTAGAAAAATGTCTAGTCACTTACTGTGCGCATATTTGAAGTATCTCTTTCAAGATGATTATCCATCATGATCTGAAGAGTTGACTGTAAGGAAGCTATTGCACAGCGTATTGCTGGTGACAGTTTATTACCAGTAGTATATTGCTTTCAATCTTTATACTTATTCTGTCCAGCAAAATCAAATCTACCTTCCTGAACTTTGATAGCAATCCCACGCTAAACAAAAATTACAACATTAATGTAGCAAAACAAGAATTTTATGTGATTATACTACTCTAGTTAATTCAAAAGCATGTCTTGTTCATAATGCTCCATGTACAGGTTGGCTTAGTCAAGGCCTTATTCAGATGTATCACTGTCTTTGTTTATTGACGTTTTCTAAAGGAATTGTTCTGAAAATTAATAAAAGTATCCTATTTTTCATTACCAATTTTTGTGGGTCACTACAAATTTATTATGTACTAAAACAACTTCAGACCTAGATAATCTTTATCTGATAACAATACACCGCAATATTTTGTGTGTTAGAGCACAGTATCTGTATATTGAAGGTAACTAGAATCAAATTGCTAATGGGTATTATTAAATCAACTATGAAATGTCTGTGTTCCCATCTGCAAGGGTTATGTTGTTGGACTACTGATTTTAAAAAGTAACATTTCATTTCCTCTCACATTTATTTACTGCCTGGTGCTGGGTATTGTTCCTGTATATTTCCTGAATGTTGTGATGAGTAGGTGTTATTGGATGGAACCCTGTTAAAAATTAATGTACACTTTAATTTTCCATTCTTCTACCAATGCAACATCAGCCAATCAGTCATTGTTTTATATATTGAACAATTGGATCCGATTCAAGAGATTCAATGTAGATTTTAACTAATGTCTGATACATAATACGTTTTATCATCATCATCAAAATCTTGATTCAGCTATTAAAAAACAACCATAAAAGAACACGCAGTATAATACAATAAAAGTTTTAACTCATATTATGAAGTACAAACATTGATGTAGTTCGTTTCTAGTTTATACCACAATGCTTTCCCTTGCGGTAATTGATTTTAAAATGAACAGGGCAGTATTATAAAACGACAATGGGTCCTCTAAACTTACAAGAAATTTCATTGCAATTTTATAAGACCTTATTCCATGATTAACAAACAGGGGCTTCAGATAAAAATATCTAATATTACAATAAAATTTACAGAACAATAACAAGTGCAGCGTGCTTTGTTTACACTTCTTGTCACACGGGTAAGGTATTGCATCTAAAGGGCGGGTCTTCATTTTTGGGAAAGCAACACAATAATGTAAAATACCACAGCTCAGCCTCAGTAAAACAAATCGATGCTGTGCATGGGTCATGTGCAACAGATAACCATTAGCTTCCTCTTCTAGCATGTAACAATTATATAAAACCACAGTGGTTTGCTCAGTTCCGATTTTGCTCTGAGATTCTGTCTGAGTGACAGAAAAGAAACCTTGATCTCTTTGTTTGTGATAGTTATTATTTTTCGAGGGTCCAATCATAGTACTTTTTATCATTTGGAACAAACGCAGATCCTTTATCATTGAGCCTACACGCCATGGTGTTATTGCCATGTAGATTCCTTGAAATTCTCCATTCTTGAGGAAATATTAGGATATCTATACGTATTTTTAACATTTATTGTTGGCACCTTGCCTCTCTTAAAAAAGTTTGTCATTTTTGGTGCAGAGCAGCGTGAAAGTTGACCTGTCCCGAAGTTCAACCATTTCTGAGAGATACATTGAAGCCTCTAGTGGTTTTGAAAACATATTTCAGGTGGCTGCTTAAAATAGGTAAGCAGTTCTGTCTAAATACTGAACAGGGTAACTGAATTAACCAATGCAAATTATACCTTTTGGTTCATTGCTTGTAACTTGTTGGCATACAAAGTTTTGTCAGAAATATGTGCTTCTAAGTTTTCTTCACTGTCAGCAGGTACCCTCCTTATACCTTTTTTGTCTTTATAACCCACCCTCATGCCCATATAAAAGTCTTATGGAAATTCTCCAAATTCTAACTAAAATGTCCATTGGCATCGCTATGGACTTAGCAAGTTCAAGGGTTGTGCATGTCTGTGTAGGATTGCTCTTATACTCACAAAAAAAGTTAAATAAGACCTTTTTACACAATTAAATAAAAAGAAAGAAAAAAAATCCTTGGACTTGGCATATTGAGTAAAAAACAAATTGAAGGAAAAGGCCCACAAATTGCAGGGGACAGGAGTACGCCCCTGCTACATGCTGCAGCCACACTGACTTCATGACTCAGATTTTGTTTTTGTTTTTTTGGGATGTGCTGGAATGGAAACTTCCTGTTGGTTTCTTTTACTGTAGACAGACGTGCCTATTTCTGTGTCTTTGTGGCTAAATGGCGGACCAGGGAAAGCTTTCGTAAGCAGCTCTAAGAAAGCTCTACTATTCTGTTGCCAGCTGGGAATCTTTAAACTTGCTCTTTTTCCTACTGAGTAATTGAGAACAGGAAATGTAAAAATAGTTCGCGGCTTCCATGCATAAGGCAAATAGCCACAGTAAATTCACTGCAAATGTTTTCATAAATTGTTGTATTTATATGAAAGGACATAAACGCGGCCCTTTATTTATTGGTCCTACAATAAAAATTAGTACTTGTGTAAGTTTTGAGACTGTGGTAGGAATATGCACGCCTTCAACACGCAGGGTTTTATCATTCTTACTGAAGTAAAACTAAACGTAGCCACATGTTATTTCCTGTTTGTGTTTAGCTCTTACCACTGGGCCATTCAAACAGCTCCTAGCTAACTCCGACTGCAGTAATTGTATGAGTAAGATTTTGCTACATTTTCAGAAACTGAACATAATGTAAGAATTTTCTTCTTTACAAAAGACGATCACATGAAGGAGCTCGCTGTCGGGGCTTCCTTGCACGTTTACATCATTCATGATACGTTTATAGTTAGCTTTGCTACATTTCTTCCACTATGTGTATACATGTGTTTTGAATAGCGCTTTACACTTAGGTATCAAAGGTACCAAAGGTGCCAAAGCACTTGCCAGTTGATGGGCATTCGCAGCTTGACTACCACGTATCTATTCTTGCCACGGGGCAGGAGACTTTATGGTAACGAATGAGGGTTTTAAGAAATCAGTAAAAAACGAAATATGTGGTTTTAGTGTAGATGTTGGCACCGGTTTATAAAGGTTGGGGGTGCAATAAAAAGCCGTTGCTACCACCCAACTCAGCGGTACTGAGTTTATCGGCCCTCTACAGGGTCAAAGGTTGAGTTGGCCAGCCGTGATTCAAAGTCATGCCCGAGGTGTGCAAGGGTCAAAGATCAACTGGGCCTGCCATGATCTAAACTTAAACCTGAGATATGAGAGGGTCAGCGTTGAGTTGGCCAGCCCTGATTCAAAGTCCAGCCTGATGTGTGCAGGGGTCAAAGCTAAAATGGCGTAACCATGATCGAAAGTCAAACCTGAGGCGTGAAAGGGTCAAAGTTGAGTGGGCCAGACATGATCCGAAGTCAAACCCTAGGTCTGCAGGTTAAGCTCACATTTCTACAGTGGGTGCGATTACCACCCCAGTAACTATACAATAAAGGTATTTTCTACCTACCACATCAAAGTTATTAAACTCCTGGGAAGATTTTATTTACTGTCTCTTTATTTAATTTATGGAGTGCGAACTTCATCCAACAAAGTGTCGGAGCGTTGTACATTAAGAGGGTGTAAGAAACCCAGACAGTGGCCAAGCTTTTATTGACTGGAGACATAAAGAAAAGGTGTTATCATTGGTTAGGAGTTTACAGAGGATTTCAGTATAAAAGGTACAGAGAGGTAAGTAGAGGTGCATCAGGTCGGCTCAGGTGCAAACATTGAAAATTAAAAAGGTTTAAAGAACAAAAAGGATCAATATTAATGTATTTGTGCATTTTCTGGTAAGAATTGCAGGGCAGATAAAATGTTGAAGTCTGAAATATGCCATAGAATATCCGGGATAGTGAATAAGAGGTAAACAGTCAAAATATTGAGTACAAAATATCGAGTGGACATAATATTGAGTTTAAAATATAGAATGGACAAAATATCGAATGGACAGAATATAGACATCAAAAATATCGTTTTTAAGGTAAGTAATGTAATATCGAATGTTAAAAATATAGAAAGTTAAAATATCAAAGTATATAATATAGGTTATTAAAATGATCTAATTTTTAATAAGATGGAATTTTTTATTGTGTTTTTTATGTTATTATATGTGTGAAAAGTGTGTATTTATGTTATAATTAATTTTAATTAATGAATTTTGTTTTTTTAATTTTTGCCTAATTTAATTCTGTAGCGGGTTGTGGGTTTATAGGGGAATAGGGTGGGAAGTAATTTAATTATAATTAATTAAATATGTAAATATATTTATTGGTATTCATTTTTAATTAATTGTTAATTCATTTATATTTGGTAAATAATTATATTTTAATTGGCAATTAATTTTTATTAATTGATTAATTGCTAATTATGTTAATTTTACTAATTTATTTTCTGTAGCGGGTTGTGGGTTTATAGGGGAATAGGATGGGAAGTCATTTATTTATAATTAATTAAATAATAAAATGTATTTATTTGTATTTAATTTGAATTAATTGCTAATACATTTTTAATTGTTAAATAATTAATTGATAATTTGTAATTAATTTGTATTAATAGGTAACTAATTGTAATAATTAATGTTAATTAGTAATTTTAATAGATTCATTATTATATTATATAAAATTGGTAATTACTTTTAATTATTTTGTTATAGATATTAATTTATATTTGTTTAATTAATATATGAAGTATTTACTTTCCCTACTGTTGTACTCTCTGGAGTGGGAATAGTAATTTCAACCCCTACGCTATCCAACGCTTTCCCTACTGTTGCACTCTTTGGAGTGGGAATAGTAATTTTGACCCCTACGCTATCCAACGCTTTCCCTACTGTTGCACTCTTTGGAGTGGGAATAGTAATTTTTACCCCTACGCTATCCAACGCTTTCCCTACTGTTGCACTCTTTGGAGTGGGAATAGTAATTTTTACCCCTACGCTATCCAACGCTTTCCCTACTGTTGTAATCACTGGAGTGGGAATAGTAATTTTCACCCCTACGCTATCCAACGCTTTACCTACTGTTGCATCCACTGGAGTGGGAATAGTAATTTTTACCTCTACGCTATCCAACGCTTTCCCTACTGTTGCACTCTTTGGAGTGGGAATAGTAATTTTTACCCCTACGCTATCCAACGCTTTCCCTACGATTGCACCCACTGGAGTGGGAATAGTAATTTTTACCCTTACGCTATCCAACGCTTTCCCTACTGTTGCACTCTCTGGAGTGGGAATAGTAATTTTTACACTTCCGCTATTGTACAGTAATAATATTGGATATTATTTAATTATATTATGTTACTAGATATATATGTTTTAACAAATATGATGTAAAACATTTTTTTATAACTTTCATTAATTATTTAATTATTATAAGTTATTTTAAGTATTTTTAAGTATATTTTAGTAATTAATTTTTTATATTAATTTAATTTAACATTGTTTTTAATAAAGTCGATATTTTTATAAACTATATGTTTGTAAACGATATTTTTTACTCGATGTTTTTGTACTTACCTGTTTGTAGATACAAACTCGATATTCTGTCTGTCGATATTTTGTCAACGATATTTTTGATAGTCGATATTATGTCCCTCGATATTATGTCAATGATCCTGAATAAGAGCATCAAGAGTATGGTGTATGGCAAAGTTGTTGAAAACGTTCATAAATCTACTCCCATCAGTTCCCGCTCTTGGAGTAGACATATGCATTTATTAAAAGAAAAGAAAATGCTATATAACTCCTACGAAGCTTTGACTGTCATACCTTTCCAGGAGAACCTACGTGTGCAAGTATTTACATATGTGTAATTGCACACAGTGCGCAATTAAACAATGTGTTGGTGCTCGGCAAAAGTGCATTTGCTCTTGCTGAATCCTGTCACTAGCCCCCCTTGTTATTGAGGTGTTCCCTCCCCATGCCTACCTTCTGTGTTTACTTGCTCCCACACATACAGTTGCAAATCTCCAACCGTATCCGAGTTGGAGATAAGCCAAGAAAACGTTTGAGGATGTTCTTGAACTTTGCATGGCCTCGGAACCTTGAAACACCCTCTCCCTGCCACTCGGAGCAGAATTACTACAGCTTAATATTACACCGTCCTTGCATAATATGTGCAAGTAAGTCAATGTATGTGTGTCACTGCATTTACCATCCTAGTTTGAACTTAGGTTTGTAAATGGACAGGGCATTTCTTAAGAACAGTGTTCAATGGGGTCTTTCTGTCCACAGAAGGTGTGTGGAGGCAGGGATTCCCCCTCCCAAATAATTACATTTGAGTAACGCTTTCCTGAAGTACGAAGATGGTCGCACGGGCTCCAGGGCGAGCTAAAGTTAAGTAGAAAGGTATTGGTACCATTTCCCAGGAAATGGCTGCCAATGCAGGCTGCTCAAACTGATATGGATATGCAAATGATCCCATCAAAGCTTTATTGGTCAGTCCAGGACTCTGTTACAGATTCATGCCCTTTACCTTAAAGTACCAACCCACTTTTGTTTGGAACAGGGTGAGGTACAGTGTTGGTGGGGTGAGCTCCATGTGTTCAGGGCAGCGGGCGATGGGTTTTTTGAGAATAAGTCACCTGGACGGTGAGTAGATTACTGCTGCAGGTGTTGATTATACAGGAAGGTTTCTCATCTGCTGCAGAAATGTCTTGGGGACGTGTGGTTGTTGGGTAACAGTAGGGCCTTATTGCGGTGCCACTACATCTGAGGGGACGACTTGGCCACTATTTTTTAATTTCATTTTTGTGTAAATTATTTCGAATAGTAAGGGCAGGCTGCGATGGGTGTGACGTTATTACCCCCAGCAAGGTACATATCATGGGGCGGTAGGAGGTACTAGGAAGGAATGGGGGCATTGCAATGTGAAGATGTTCCAAAGGAGGTCTTGCGGGTGACCAAGAACAATTTACGCCAGCCAGAAATTCGCGACTTGTTGATTTAAGCAAAGCCATACGAGCCACTATGCCTAATGTAACCCCAAAGGCGTCTGTACCCACCCTCACGCACCACTACTACTGCACTGTATATATCTATGTAATCATCAATAAAATACTTTGGAAATCAAAGAATTGGGGAGGAGGTGGACTGTTCCATTGGGAAATTCTGGGATTTTATAACAAACCTGTTACCTGGGAAGCAAATGAAATACCTCAGCTCAATTCTTTTCCAGTGGACCAGACAATGTTTCCGTGTGTGACTGGTGGCAGTGGAGATCAAAAGAAGATTTGTATCAAACAGACGATAGCATCAGATGACAGTAACATTTTCTTCTGGGCGGAGTCAAACCCCACTATTTGTTTATTCTAAAGATGTGGTAATAATAGGTCTTCCTAAATCTGCACTGTCAAGCCACACCTGAACAAGGGACCAGGAATTAAACCCATAACGGAGAAATGCACACCACTGAAGCCCCTGGGCTGCCGGTGGGTCCCTCTCTCCGTGGTAGTTTAACTCAAAGGTCACCCCATATACAGGGACATCTTAAGGATTTTGGGGTCCGTGGGCCAAATGTATTTTGGGGGCCCTTGTTCGGAACAGCTTTGTATTTATGATCCAGTTTGGGCTCCATCGTGTACACTTTGGCCGGGTCACTGACAGTGCATAAGCACACTCTTCCAAATTCTAAATGTGTTTACATTGAATATTCAGGCTTACTGACATGTTTCCAGTATTGTAAAACAGCAGCAGCTCAATATTATTACTGCAATAATCTCCGTGACACCCTCCCATTTCTCATAAATGAGCTCCTGTTTTTATGGATGCTGTATGGAACATAAACACAAAATTTCTCTGTGCCTGTATGGACTCACAAATCACCCACATTAAAAAGAAATCAAAGGAAAACGGTATTTAAGACAATCTGTTTAAGAATGATCCACTATCATCAGGGCAAGACTGCAGAAGAGAGCTAGGTCTGGGGGGTTGAGGTTGGAGGGAGTGGGAGTTCTTGAAAGGCTGGGGCCCTGGGCCAGATCCCACTTTGCCCATGCCTTAAATCATCTCCCCTGGTCGAACTGGAGACCAGTGCTGGCCTTTGCTCACAGTGCAACATTTACACAGAGTGTCATCGGTGTCAGCGAAATTGTTTTCTGATAGGGCTTCGAAGAAGTTCTGGTCTGGAACACATGAGAACTCGCCGTCCTCTGGGTTATCGACCCACTATGGTGGCGCGCAACGATCACTGGGCTCAAAGGGCTTCAGACCCCCTCCCCCCCCCCCACTTCCATCCCACTGCCGTGTGTGTCAGGCCGGGCTGAGACAGCTTCCCGGGCACACACACAGTTTGTGAGCTGCTGTAGGCTGGCTGGCTGGTCTGGTGTCCTTCTTATTGCAGCCACACACAGTACTTCACAGGTCTTTAAAATACCATTTACTTGTTAATGAGGCTTTGTTGTTCTTTCCCCCCTTCTTAGAGCCCCTGCATCTTCACTCTGTCCATTGCTGGAAGAATTACCACCTCCCCCGTCCCACCCACCCCCCCCCCCCACGAAATTTGACTCTAATCTGCCTCTATCAAAACCAAGACAAGCGCTTAACGTACTGAAATCTCCCGCGACAGATGGCTGAAAACCGGGGCTGCACTGGCTACACCGGGACCCGTGATCACCCTACCACCAGGGGCGGATTGGCAAGGCGGGCATTCGGGAATGGGCCGAAGGGCCGGTGCCTCAGTGCCCTCTGTGGGCCGTTTCGGCCCTGCCTGTCCCAGTCCACAGAGAGTGTACTAGGAAAGGGGAGGAAAAAAAACGGCCCACAGAGTGCACGGAGACAGAGACTTAGAAAATGAAAGCAGCCTCGCTGTGCGGCCAGGCAGCAATTGTCAGCTGTGGGCTCTACTTCACCCCTACCCTGCCAAGCAATCAAGCTCAGGCTGGGCTGGGCAGGGGTGATTGTTTGCATTAATCGGCCTCCCTGGGGGCCAGGTGTTTCTCAGGCCTTTGAGCCATTTGCACCCCGGCCCCCTGGCGCCCACGCAGCCCAGAAATGGTGTTAGTCTTAACACCTCGCCCACAGCCCTTCACATTCAGGGCATAGTGGGCGAGGAAGAATGGGTCTTGCTGTGGGGGCCTGGTGATGTTTGGATTTTTTTTGTTTTATTTATTTATTTGTGCGATTTTATATAGCGCAGACTTTACCCAAAGGTGTCAGAGCGCTTCACACTAGGAACAGCAATAATACATGAGGAGAAAATTATAAGTGGACTAATTACAAAAGCAAACGTTAAGTTACATGAATCAAAAGTGACAATAGTGAGCAACCAAAATACAAGAGGAGCAAACGATACATTACAGGAGGAAAAAGAGATATGTGTGCAGGTTACAAAAGCGTACAAAATACAAGTAGAGGTATAATACTGCAATTAATGGCAGACACTCCAGCACAAGAACAAACGTTACGTAGGCAATGGTGGCACTTGTGCAAGTATCTAAAGCAAACAAAAGTGAGCGGTAGCAAACAGTGTGTTACAAGAGAAAAGTGACTTGTGCAAGTTACAAAAGGGTACCATACACAGGTACAAGGGTAATACTACAGTAAATGGTAAACACTCAAACTGCCAGAACACACTGGGAAGGCACTTCCCATGCACCAGCTTCACCTCAGCCTCCCCCCTGGCTACCTGGCTACCTAGGATGACCCAGAAAGCTGTATTTTGTGCTCCCCTGCCAGGACATTTTCCCAAGGCCTGGAGGGTTTATTAATTTACTAATTGCAGGGGCCTTATCTCTGTTCATGTGCTCCTGAGCTGAAGGTCTGGGGAGGGCTGAGTAGGTTAGTAATAGCAGGGGCGTTTGCTGATTTTCAGGTGCTCCTGTGCTGGAGGGCTGGAATAATTTTGTGACAAAAAGGGGCCTTGCTATTTTTTTTTAGTTGCTCAGCATGTAGGCCATTGTCACCTTTGCCCTGTGTCGTGTGCAAGAACAGTATCCTCCCACTTTCATTCCTTGTCTGTGCAAATGGTGTTTCATGAAAGGGCACGCCCCTTGAATGTGGGCCACGCACCTTAAATATGGGCCCCGCCTCTTGAATGTGGGCCACTTTTTTCGTCAGTGCCCGGGCCGAATTCTGATGCCAATCCGACCCTGCCTACCACCCCTACCACTGCTCCGTGGCGGCACATCACTTCACACCCTCGACACCAGACCAAGCAGCTGTACAACTTATCCTCCAGCAGGGCCTGCCAACTCCTGCCCGGACTCGTCAAACTCAATAACATCAACAAATGGCGCCGCGGAACCGCCAGGTTCAGTCCGTGGACTGAGATTCGGCACTGTACAAAACACTTAAATACATCAATCAATGTGCCCACGTGTGCCTCCGAAAACTTAATTGTCACTCACAAAACCTTATTTTTGACGATTTTCTATTGGAATATTGTTTTCTTCATTTTTTCCACGTCCGTGATGTCAGACGAGGGATGAAGGGAATGAATGCCTGTCTGTTGCCTCCTTGGTGGTTTTCACTCCTCTATAGTCAAGCGTCAGATCATATTACACTCTGCATGCCTTAGAGCCCGGGGATCTAACTGACGTTTCACTCTTCTTTCTTGACAAAGGGCAGAGGCTTTAGCGTCTTTTAAAACAAGAATTGGCAAAGCCAATGTGCCCCGCCTTTCAGAAACATTACCCGACCTTTTGACATGCCACGCTTGTTACCGATGCTGTTCTGCATCTGGAAAATGCAAAAAAAAAAATGCAAAAAAAAAATCTTTGCTAATTCAAAGCAAAACAATAAAAAAAATAGCAGGGGGCACAAACGCGTCACCACACAACTGTTTGCCTTGTGTTTTTTGTGAACCCCAAAAGTGAGCAAAAATCCCCAAAATAATATGCTAGCACGTTCTTACCATATTCATATTTGATCATATTGGGCAGAGAAACCGAAGTTCATAACCCAGTTTCCGTAAATATCACTCATTGTGAGATACTGTGCAATTGTGCTAATTTACTGGACTTCATTTCTAGTATATTATGAGAATAGGCCACTTTCAGAAACAGAGAAGGCACCAGCATTGAAAGATGTACTGAAGCCAGACATTCACTTTTTGTAACTTATTTTTATTTATAAATTCAAGAACTAGAATATCATAGACAGGGCTACTGGAATTATGTATTTAGATGACAGCAGCATTTTTCACATAATTATGGATTTGCCACAGTTGCCACACAATCCATCCTCGGGCTGTCCAGGTCTTACCCTAGGGTTGACTTCTATGTATTAAGAAGGAAGATAAGTGCCTAGCAAAGTGTTTATTTTGCCCGGCCAATATGGCAGTTTAGAAACTGCATACACAGGTTGCAATGGCAGACCAGAGACATGTTTAAAGTGGTACTTAAGTAGTTGGCACAATCAGTGCTGCAGGCCCAAGTGTAGCCTTTAATTTACAGACCCTGGGTACAGGTAGTGCCCCTTTACTAGGGACTTACAAGTGAAATAAATATGCCAATTGGGTGCAAGCCTATACTACCATGTGTTAAGGAGAGAGCACAAGCACTTTCGCACTGGTTAGCAGTGGTAAAGTGCACAGACTCCTAAAGCCAGCAAAAACAAAGTCAGCAAAACAGGAGGGTTGAAGGCAAAATGTTAGAGGGAAAGCCATACCAAGGATGCCAGGAATAGTTTCAAAGCTTGTGTTTCAAAGAAATGATATCATATCTATGGGTTTAATATTTCCTTACTTTAAAAAATCTGCATTTCAAAGGAATCCTATCGAATCCAAAATGTATTTATTTCGGTCTGGGACCATAAAAGACATTACATAGATAAACAGAATAAAAACGAATTAAAAAGTATTAAGATCATAATAAAATGTGTACACAGACTTTTAAAAGGAATATCACTCAGCGTTTAGGCCATTACTGGTTTCTATGAAGACCTTACGTGTCCACCACATAGAGGATAAAAAGCAAGATACAGCATATACAATTGGTGGATAGGTATTATACTTCAGGAGTCTAAAAGTGTCTTCACATTGACTTGTGCCCAAATTCCTACATAGTTGTACCAGCCATCTTTGTCTAATTATTTTGTATCCTGGGCAGAAAAAATAATAATGGAGTTTGGTCTCCTCCACCAAGCTGCATGCCGGACACCCCAGAGCAATGCTGGTGGACCATTTATTGGAGAATGCTCGTAGTGGGAGAGACCCGTGCCTGAACTGGACATAGAGCTTCCTGGCGAGGGCCATTGTATTTCGTCTAGGCATGACTCCAAATTATAGTTATCCTTAACGATCTGAAGTTTGGCAGGAAGGGAACCAATGGCGAGATTTTCATGATATTGGGCAAGTTTGCCCTCCCTATAGCTTCTAACCAATTATGTCCACAAGGTTGCACTGCAGGCTACCTCCTGACTGCTCCAGAGGCTGGCTCTACCTAGGGAGTGGAAACCTTTTATGATGTGCGCAAACCAGGCCAATTTGGTAATGACCGGGAGACCCAAAAGTTCTTGGAGCTCTGCCCTATATTCGGTAAATTCAGGGGCCTCCCAGAGTCGTCGCCAAAATAGTAGGGGTCTGCAGCCAATTTCCTCTGTAATGGGTCTTACCCCTAAACCAAGACGCAGTGGTATAAGTGGTAAGCTTGCTGGTAGACCAAACAAGTGTCTGAATTTTTTTTTTTCGGTTTTGATCATATTCTTCGGGGGCAGTGCCACCATGTTTCTGCCCCATACATGACAGAACTCCTTAATTTATGTTTTATATAGCTCTAGAGCAGGTCCTACTGGCTTGTACGAGGAATTTCTGTAAAGCTTGCCCAGCCCGCCTATGGTCTGGGTTAGCTTGTGACTGGATTTGACCATATGGGGCCCCCAATCAATTTTTTCTGATAGGGTGAGTCCGAGATACTCAAAGACGGATACCTGCTCAAGTTCAATACCATTCATGTGCAGGTTTGGGCACTTTGTGTGGACGGGGTTGAAGACCATTTGTTTTGTTTTCTGTATGTTGATCTCCAGCCCCATGGTTCCACAGAACTCAGCAGAGCCATCTAATGTTCTCTGGATACCCATCGGTGATTTGGACAATAAGACGGTATCATCGGCGAACATCAGTGCTGGTATTTGTTTGTGATCTAGCTTTGGACATCTATGTCCTTCAACCCGCTTAATTTGTCGACCAATCCATTAATATAAATACACAACAGGGTGGGCGCCAGCACACAACCCTGCCTAACCTCTCTATTTATTGGGATGGGCTGGGTTAGTTCTCCACGCTTTCCATATCTAATGTGTGCATAGTTACCGCCATGCAATCTCCTTACCATATTAAAGAGATAGTGGAGAATCCTAAGATCACTTAGCACCACCCAAAGTGCATCTCTGGGCATTAGGTCAAAAGCACTTTTAAGATCTACAAAGAACAGATATATAGGCTGCCACTTTAAATTTGCACCGTTTTTCAATAAAGGAGTTGGAGCCTAAATATCTGGTCTACATTGGAGTTTTTATCCTCGAAACCTGCTTGTAGGGGGATCATGATTTTAAATTCCTCCAACCGAGCGTGCAGGCGGCCAAAAAGGATCCTTGCAAAGATTTTCTGGGTTACGTCTAACAGACTGATTGGCCTGCAATTGTTGTTCAATAGTGGGGACCCATTTTTGTATATTGCGAGTATTTCAGCTCCAGACCAGGTTGCAGGAAGTGCCATCTCTTGTAGTATAGAGTTAAAGAGCCCCCACAAGAAGGGACCCCAGATTTTCCCCAGTCTAGAAACAAGGCGTATGGGGCTTTGAAATGTTCATTCCAGATAACAGGTGCAATATTAGGTTCCTGGGCCACCTTTCCAGTTCTGCTACCTGTGCTTACAAGATTCCAAAAGGCTTTCATATCCTTGTCCTCTAAGGACTGCTTAAGAGAGGCCCATTGGTCCAGGTGCCATGATTTTTTGCAGGGGCAAGAGTGTCTTTGTAGACTGCTCTTGCAGTTCTAATTTGACATTTGCTAGTAGATTTTAAGATTTTATGGCCTCTATCAGAGCCCTCTTTGGTTCCCGGCAGCTGGAGTTGAACCAGGTGAGCTTGACCTTGAAACCCCCTCCCCCCGGTGGCCACTGGCCAGAATGTATCCACCAATATAGAGCTCATTAATTTGTGCAGCTTGCCAACTTCCATTAAAGAATCAACGGTACCCTCTGTAAATGAACACTTTCCTAGTTCTGTATGGATTCATACAGGGTGGCCATTCTTTCGGGCAATTGTTCAAGCCAGGCCCATCTAACTTTACGCCTAATATTGGTAAGTGTTATTCTATCATCTGTCGTATTTGAGGGGTTGGTGTGCTTTACAGATAGTAGCATCTGCAGTTCCAGTGTTAGAGCGTTGTGATCACTGTCATGCCGTGGTAAGACAGTGAAGTCAACAACCCTGTCCCATGTCCTCGATTCAATCAAGATATAATCTTATATGGAAGAATGACAAACTCTATTAAAGGTGTGTTTTCTGGGGGAATTAGATCTAGTTCGGCCATTACAGGCTTGTAGGGAATGGTTTAGGGTAAGTGACTTGATCTGTAGGGCTAGCGGTGTCCATGCACGGATTGGGGAAATGTTGGGATCTGGACTAGCCCAAAGCTCATCCTCCTCAGTAGGTGGTGAATCCTAAAGATCTTTTGATGGCTCGAATTGGCTATTAAAATCACCCCTATGACTACCACAGCATTTTAGTGAGGTGGGAATTAGACAGGCTAAATGGTCTAGGGTCTGGAATTCATGGTCAGTCCTCACAGGTCTTGAATAGACATTGACCAGGACCATTTTATGATTGGGTCAGAAAGTAAGGATGACGCACAAGATGTCATCTGAAGTGGACTTAAGTTGGGTGACTGTGAACCCACCCTAATGCAGAGGCCACTAGAGGGTCTACCCCCTCCATTTGAGGTGGCAACAGTGTTGAGAGATGCACACCCCATGCGCAAGGTCTCCTCCTTTAACCACATTTCCTGGAACATACATATATCAAACTCTCCAACAAAATCCCCCCAGTCTGGATTACTTAGTTTGCTCTTAAGGCCTGCGACATTCCAAGAGACTATCCACGTTATGTTTGGGTCATGTCGTCTGGCTAGAGTGCCTCCCATGGTGACATGCTCCAAGAGTTGGGCCATTCCGGTCAGGGCAGTATGACAAGTGCTCACTAGTCTAAAGGGAGCTACCTGATTCATCCTGAGGATTTCGAGGCTTGGAAGTGCTGGTACTTCAAGGGTGTTACTCAGGCCAGGGGAACCTAAAGAGTTAGCATGGGGATTTTCTTGGGAGACAACCTTCACGCTAGTCGTCAGATTGTCTGGTGGTGCTGATGTATTGGCCAGTATTTGTGTGTTAACAGGGCTGGGATGAATATACACAGGAAGATCACTGCGACTTGGGATTGGGGGTCCGGACTCCTCATTCTTTCCACCATTGACTCTGCCCCCTGAGATCAGGCTCATTCGCTCATTCCTTTTTACCCACTCTGACCTATATAGGCCAGCCGACTCGCATGGGGAGCTAGACCATAAGTCTCATGGGTCCCTCTCTCGAAGAGCCCTTTAGCAGATGGACACTGGGACGGGGCTATAGTTTGATACGAGTCAATCAACGTCCTCCAAGATCCCAAACCCATTCACCACAGGCACATTGAAAATGAATGGTCTAGATGTTGGAATCCTTGTCCCAGTGATGGTTGGGTTTGATACAGCTCTATCTGGGTAGTATGTTGGTTCTCCCTTACTGGGGGCATTGGGGTTATAATATAAACGTGCGTGAGTGGGAGAGCTGGATTGTTGTGCCAGAGTCCTGGACAGTAGGATTCCGTTGTAAAAGGTACTGGACCATCCTTGCGTTCTTAAAGTTAATTACAATACAGTCTCCACGTAAATCTTTGGGTCTGTTGCCCCACCCATCTAACACTACGGATCATGTATATTTCGCCTGCATATGTGTAGGTGAATTGGCAGTACCTTGCAAGCCAGTGGAGGCATTTATTTTTGAGTTCCGACTGAGATTCCCTCTGGCCAGTTTTCGTTTCTGGTACTCCAGACAAAATAATAACATATGGTGATGAGGCAGGTGGAAGGTTGATTATGGGGAGACCATCGCCTAGCCGACACCCCTCACTCAGGAGCCCCGGTCTACCCAAGCTATTCTTTTGAATATTCTTACTAAGAACCACCTGCTCCCCCTGCTTGGGTCCATGGCCTATACTACCACCCCCTTGATCTGGGATGATAGAGTCCACCTTCGTTTGTACTTTGGGCCTTTCCACCTAAACTGTGACCCCGAGTCGATAAGGCAGACAGGGTTGGATGCGCTGACTCTCACCAACGTTGGTAAAACAGGTGGATTCGCTCCACTGATACTACACAAGCTGGTCAGCTTGAAAAGTCGGGCCACCAGAGGGGCAAGAAGGTCTCTCACAATACTTCTGACTTGACCTTGTAACTCCTCCAGCAGATTTGCCACACTTGGCGGTAATGGAATATCTAGTAGTGCACCTAGGGCTTGGCCATTGTCCAAAACTTGGACGCTCTGTATATCCATCCTTGCAGATGACCCTTCATTGGATTTGTTCTGCTTCACCCGCACCCGTACTGATTCCTTCGATTTGTTGTTCTTGTCTGGGCCCTTGGTCACACCCCCTTCCATGAAACAGGTTTAGAAACAGTTTCAGTGGAAGAAACTGCTGGTTGTAAAGATGACACTTAGGGGCTGTTCAGGACTCAGCTAGTTGAAGGTTGTGTCTGATCTGACGGGTTGTGGCGATGGACAGGGGTGAACTCAACCGACTTTCAGTTCACTCTATCTCCATAGACACTAAACCCTATGGCCCTCTGATGCATCTGATCGATGCAGGTTTGCGGCAGTGGAGGGGGTATTGACTGTGGTGACACTAGTTGCTTGTTTTTGATGGCTGTCTTCCCTATTTTAATTTCTGACTAGACAGAATGTGGGCACCCAACTCATGCAGCAGTGGTATGGCAACAACGCTGTTGGCGGAGGTCCTCAAAGAGTGCAAATGAATGGGATAAGCCGATAAGGGGAAGGAAGAGAGAGAGAAAGAAAAAAAAGCTCTTCCGTCCTAGCTTGGGGACCGCCTGGAGAGAAGAGGATGTTGAGGGAGAAAGACCAGGTGGGTGATCAAGGCCCTTGCTGAATGTGGTTATGACAGTAGGTCGCTGCAGATGCAACGCTAAGGAAGATGGCCCAGCCCCTCCGGTCTCTGACGGGCCCGTCTTGGCCCGGTCTTGGCCCGGGCACACTCCCGGGAGGCCTCCCAGTTCCATGCTTTTGTAGCGTTCCAGCACCTACCAGGCACGTTGCGGCCCCCTCCTCCCTGGGCCGGGGGCAGAGTCAGCACTAGCAGTGCTTGGACGATGGTGAACGGAGGCTATATCATACCAATGGATGTTGTATTTCCAGTATTTGCGAGCATTACTTTATGTCCACTCTGTCCCCCCTGAATTACTGTTTGAACCAATTGATTGAGAAAATTGGAAAGGAGAATGGAGTATTACCACATTCAGTGTTATTATGTAGTACAGTTTTCAATGTCCATTTACTTGTTTCAAAAACGTATTTTGAAAAATACTCAACAATTGATATGTTCTCGTGTTTTCGTGGCATTCACAACAGCTTTGCCTCATGATTGATTATAATGTCACTAGCGCCCCTGTATAAAACTGGATTGATTTTCATGTATGTACAAGTGAGTAAATGATGAAGAACAAATGATTCACCAGAACTTTGTCCAATATCTTGCAGTCTAAGTTCAACAATGAGAGTGGGCAATATGACCTAACATCCAGCGGGTCACAGCTTGGTTTAGGAAGGAGCACGATCAAGGCCTTCCGGTGAGAGCCAGGAAGACCTTCCTGGTCCGTGGACTCATTAAGCATGGCCAGCATGTCCTGGGTGGTCTGTGCAGAGAAGCTGGCTAAATACTAGATTTTTAGCCTATCAGTGCCCAAGGTCTTGTTCTGGGAAATGGCTGCACATATCTCGCCCATCTGCAGCAGCTCCTTGAGTTCAGCTCGCTGCAGCGGGTTCTATTGAGGTAGGGATTTTCCGTTAAAAAACCCCAGATATGCTGTCCAGGAATGGGGAGCTGGGTGCTTTGTACATCCGCTGGTAGTACTCTTGGAAGGCTGCATTGATGGCCATCCGGGAGGTAATGAGCTCCCTGCTGGGTAGACGAGGCACCCCAATGGGTGCACAATGTTTTTCCTCTCAAACAAGCCTTCTCAACAGTTTCCCATGGCTCAATCACTCTGGTCATGCTGCAGGGCCATCCTCTTCCTATAGTTATGTCTCGCCGAGGATGCCTATGCCTCATTGTGCTGGTTGCGCATGCGCTGAAGCAGTCCGGGTGACGCTGCTCAAAGCAGTTCAACTAGCGAGCGATTATACAGCTCAATAGTGGTGAGGCCATCGATCAAGCATCTGGGTATACCCCAGGAGGGGGCCAGGCAGTGGCCGTGGACCATGACTTAGTGAGTATCCCACTCCCGTGCTCAGGACGAGGCAGAACCATTGTTTGCCTCATTAGTATTGAGTGAGACATTGTGCCGTGTCCTCTCAAAAGGGGAGACTGGAGAGAGCCTAAACCTGCAACCGCCAAGTGCGTATGGTGGGCCATTGTATGTACCAATGCAAGGTGAGCAGCAGAGGAAAATGTTCTAACAAAGGAGCGCTCCAGGTATTCTGACTGTGTAATTAGGGATCCAAGATGGACAGTGACAGGAAAAGATCTATCCTGGTGTGTACATCATGCACCAGGTAATAAAAGGAGTATTTATGTCTGTGTGGGTGCCCCAGATGCCATGTATCGTATAAGCGTATGCCCTATTGGTCAAAGTGATGTGTGATGCGAGTGCTAGTAGCTGCATGCAGGAGGGTAGTGGAACGGTCAAGGTGTAAATCAGGCACACAATGAAGTCACTTGCCCCAGAGCCCAGGGCTTAGCGGGTCTTGAAAGAGTACCAGGGTAAGAACATCCAAAACCCTACTTGATTGGTGTTTCGGGTGTAGAGTGGTACCAACGCGATGGGAGCCCCATCTAGGTGCTCCTCCAGTATCACATACCACCAGTCCGTGTCCACCCGTTGAGTGCCCAGGGCAAAAGGGACCCCGGGCCGATTCAGATGAGCACACCTCTCGCATAAGCCAACATGATGGTCCCATTTACCTGTCCCCTCCATTGAGTTCGCACCATGCCGAGTTTGGGCATAGTGAGGTGGGTCACTTGGAGCATGACAATGTGGGCATGCCGGCATTTGAAGTATGCATAAACACGATATTGCTTGGCGGGAGTGGCCATGCCATGCACATTCCATGTAAGAATTTGGAATCACAGGACATGACAATCAGGAGTAGGGCCAGACATGAGCTTTAGAGATGCAGAGAAGTACAAGGTGTGTGTGAATACACCTCACCCCCTTCAATAGGGCCGGTCCCCACCCATACAAGCCCTCCTAAGCTTCTACAGATATCCAGGTGGGGTGTGTGCAGAAATGACAGATTCCGTGGTAAGCAAACTCAAGCAAAACTTGTGAACAATAACAATAACCAGCCAGTGCGGCTGTCTCCCTTCAGGGCAGTAACACTAAAAGGGCTTGCCCATAAATCCCCACCTCTGAAACAGAAAGAAAATAAGAGTAAGTAAACAATAACACTAGTCCGCAGGGGAATATTGGTGGCATGTGGAATAATAGCAAATGGGCATATTCCGGTGCACAGGTGCTTGCAGAAAATAAGTGGAAGTAGCCAATGAGACACAGTGGGTATGATGGGGCCCAGTTCCACTAGGGAGATGAAAAAATGAGTCAACAGCCAGAATGAGCGAGTCAAATTAGGCCATCTGCAGATCTTTGGGTGACATTGGGAACCATTGTACTGGAGGCAGAGGAGGCATCTGAGGCATAGGTAACTGAGCCAAATTCCTCAGGTGGCTTTTCTGGGAGGGCAGCAAATGGATTGTCATTATGAAGTGTGTCCCTTTCTACCATGCGTACCTGTTCCGCGGTTACTTTGTCTTGGTCTGGGCGTGGTCGCTGTGCCCTGCTAAACCAGCATCTCGATTTAGGTGTTACCCAAGTCTCTTCCTCTTGCTCTGTATCAGTGGTGCACACAAGATCCTTTACGTAGAGCCAGGTCCAGACATATTTAGGTGTAGAAAAGACGTGAGAGGAGTCGCCATCTATGACGTTGAGTCTCGCCGAAAACAAGAGCACATAGCAAAGCTGCAATTCCTTTAAGCTTTGTTTGACTTTTATATTATAACCGCGCTTGTCCTGGACCTCTAGGTTAAAGTCAGGGTAGGCTGCAGTGGATAAGTTGTTGAAAGACAAAGTTGCGAAGGTTGAGAAAACTTGCAGTGAGGGGACGAGGTGGTGCCTCAACCAGAGGTGAATTAAATAGAAGAAGGCTCCTTGAGGAATTATTTACAGTATCTAAATAATTTTTAATAAGTCTTATACAAGAACTTTACTCAAGACAAGAACAAAAGAAGCATGGTATCTTTCAAAATCTTTATATTATTTAGACAATGATCCCTTTGTTTTTTTGCACACGATTCTCAAAAATTCAAAATATAGGCAACACAGATAACACTACAATTTTCTAAGCATTTTCTGTAGTGTAGTACACCGTTGGTACAATATGTAATATACAAATATATACATAGAGTGCTCCTATACATGTAGTCAGCTAATCCATTTATACACTATATACAAATCCTTGTTTGGACAGGTATAAACCAAACGGTGTATGTGCGTCGACGTTTCGGTCTCTATAGTATGTATTTCACCGAGACCATCCTCAGGACTAAGCGTTGCACATGGAATCTACAAAAACATATACAATATATACAGTCAGTATAACCAAACCAGCTACCTATGTCCAATATTTGATCGTCTGCTTACATTAAAGTACCAGCACCACACCCACAGTGTCCATACATCTTATGTACATATATACAACCTTATATACCTTAACACCTCATGCCAAGATCCTTTATACTCACTAGGCAGGTTGTCTTCCTAAGCCTCAATCCGCTATCACTTTAAGGGTACTAGAGACCACTCCTAGGTAGACAATATATAGGTTCAGAATACAATCCTTCCCTTCATATAGTCAAATGCGGTAAAAACCGTACTGGGGCTTACCTCCGACGTAATTCAACTTGTCATTCGAAGGTCGCTCTATATAAATCATGGGCACCGGGTCATACCTCGGGTTTTTTCAAAGTCAGCCTACCAAACAAACTGTGGGGAAAATGGCGATTACTAACACCATCCACGACTAACAGACCAGTTATTTAATCCCTCCTGGAAATTGGGCGGGGGACCTACTTGGTGAGCTGCACAAACGTGGCTGTGTGATTCCAGTCTCCGTCGGCGTCTGAAAAAATCAACAGCGACTATACAGACTGTCGCGTTTCGGCGCATGCGCACTGAGCAGCGCTCATGACATTATTCACAGCGGCCATCTTAACGTGGGGTATAGTATACTACAGAGCCTGTGTTAGAGAGATAGTTCTTCCTATATTGTGCGGAATATGCACTCGCATGAGAAGGATTTATAGCTAAAAGTCCACATATACAGTGTCAACAAGTGAAGGACAAGATTTAACAAATAAAGAATAAAAAATACAAATAAATTATAGAAAAGTTACACTAGTGAATATCACGACCAGGACCAGTCAAAGAACACCTACAACTCGCTAAAATCACAGAATTACTACAGATTGCTGAATGTGTGTACAGGTAATCAACCTTACATCCTTACAGGGTTGCCAAATTATGCCACTCAACACATTGGTTCAGACCACATTCCACTGTTTTCCCGGTCCAAATCCATCTATTCTCCTTTAATGTAAGTAGAGGTGGACGCCCTGGGACACGGTACGCTCTTTCCACAGAGAACAGTGTTTGGGATGCTGTCCTTAGCATAGTCCCCATGAGCCACTCCTCGAGAAAGAGTTCGGCGCTGCACAGTTTAGAGAATTACAGGGACCCAATGAAGCCGATGTTATTGTGCTGGAAGTGCTCCCTGCATCCCCGCCCTTCGTGTAGGGATGCACTTCCTCCTGCATTGCATCAAGTCTGGCCTGCAGATCACACAGCGATGTGGTCAGTTTATTTAGCGCAGATTCTGACTCGTCGACCGTATCAACCAGTTTACGCTGGTCTGCTCTCAGTAATCCCACATTGAGGGGCAACGCATGGATTTTTGCTTCCAAAAGGTCTTCATGTCCAGGATCGCATTCAGGACCTTCTCAAATTATTCTGAGTCTTTATTGACCGTGGATTCAAGATGCTGCAGAGCGCCCATGTTTGGGGCCAGGGGGGATGAAGAAGGGCCTGCTGTGCTTGGTAATGCCCTATTGGATCAACTTTTCCCCATCATGGTGTGGTGCAGTGGAGAGTCACAGTTTTTGCCTTTTACAGGGATATGAGCAGAGTTCCCAAGGTGGCAGAGGGAAAGACCATCTCAATCCCCATGTGGTAGGAAGATGCAGCCAAGGGAGCAGGAGGGTGCCAACATCGGTTGGTTAGGCGTGCGGGGAAGCAACCAGCTACACGTAATTTCCTGATAGTCAGAGATCCATGTCGCACTGGGTCCCTGCCACCCTGCGCCACAGAGAAAGTACCATAAACAAGCTTCAGGTGAGATCTATGGCTCCTTAGCAAACTACTTTTGCTGCACATGGTACAGACTTCGGGGCACACAGGGTCCACAGCCACTGGAGGGTGCAATGAGGGCAGAAGGTTCACTGCGGAAGCCCACTCATGACAGTATGCAACCTCGTGTTGGGGAGGCCTCCTCAAAAATGACTAATTGGCCCCAAAGCAAACAGGCAACCCCAAAGCCCCACACTGTCTCGACGCGACCCCCAGTCTAGGCCTCGGTGGAGCTCCAGCAGCTCGCCGCCAACGTTGCTCTCCCTCGGCACCCCGCAGTGAATCAGCAGGGCAGGCACCACTGTATTCAGGCCACTAGGATGGTTAGTGGTTGCAGGGCAGCTTCTCCCCCATGCAGACAACACATTTTACACAGCTGGGCAGCAACTAGGCGTTCCCAAAACAACTGCATCTTTGTGGGCTCACCAAATCCATGGCAGCCTCCACCAGATCTCTGTCAGCCTAGGGGGGAGGTAGGAACGATCAGGCATGCTGCGAGAGGTCCAATTTGCAAGGTCCAGTAGATGGCATTTCATGTCTCCGTATGGCTTCCCCAGTGCTCACCAGCCCGCAGTGACTACCAGTCAGAAAATCACAGCGTTCCACAGCCAAGGTACTGCCCAAATGTCCTACCTCTCAGGGTCCAGAGGTTTAGCAATGGCAGAGGTCCAAATCAGCCAGTCGGGACTGGGCCGTTCTCCAATTGGCATCGCTCTGGCAAGTCGGGGTGTGGTGCAGGATGCAGGGCCGCTCCTTTTGTGATAGCCCCCACATGCACCCCGCAGATAGTGGACCAAGTAGTTGGAGTATTTTGCTCACATGGACAGCAGGCAAAGTCCCAGATTCTCCTCCACTGGCCGCTGTCCTGCTGCAGCACCGTCCAGCAAGCCTGGAGCACACACGTGATGCAGGTATCCCCCAGCAGAGCCCACTGGTTCTCACCGTCTCAGGGCTTCGAATGAGCCTGGGGCTGCATATTGTGTGCCCAAGTGTTTGCTTGGAGCTCGGCCGACAATGAGTTGGCACATCAGAAGGCTAACTCCGCATATGGATCACGGATGTTGATCAGGCTGGGCACGGATCTTCTAAGCTTCTAAGTCCGATGTGGCCGCCATCTTGACCATGTCCCCCCAAAAACAATTGCTAATTGTTTGAAAATGGACCTCACTGAAGGGTCACCCCAAACCTTTTCCCTTCCTCCTCCTCTTTTTGCTGAACCCCTTTTGTAGGCCTTAGGACTCTGAGCACTTTACCACTGCTAACTAGTGAGAAAGAGCATGTGCTTCTCCCCTGAACATGATGACATTTGGTATATACCTGATTTACATATTTGCTTTACTGGTAATTCCCTTGTAAAGTGGTATACCGTATACCCACGGCCTGCACTGTAATTGCCACTAGTGGACTGCAGGACTGACTGTGCCACCCACAGAAGTAGCCTTTCAAACCTGTCTCAGGCCTGCCACTGCAGTGATTGTGTGTGCTGTTTACTGCCACTTCAACTTGGCATTTAAAGCTACTTGCCAAGCCTTCACCTCCCCTTTAATTACTTATAAGTCACACCTAAGGTACACCCGAATTAACCCTAAGGGCAGGGTGCCATGTAAGTAAAATGTAAGACATGTACTTGTATGCTTTGCATGTCCGGTTAGTGACAAACAGCCTACTTCGTTTTTTTCACTACAGTGAGGCCTACCCCTCTCACAGGTCAGCAGTGAGAATTCCTTAATACACTTTTAAGCTATAATTCCGGATCAGAGAGGAGTAGCTTTTTCATGTTTCATGTGTTTGGAATGGTAATAATACATCTTCCTTACTGGTGTAGTTGGATTTAACATTACTGTTTTAGAAATGCCACTTTTACAAAGTGGACATTTCTCTGTACATGGTGTTCTTTGTGCCTGGCAGCCTGCCTCCAATACACATCTGGTTTGGGTTACAGCTACATTTTGTGCATTTCCTTTAGACAGCCACAAGCACAGGAAGGTGAGGCTCACCTGCACTCTGAGCACTCATCTGAATTCATCTGCATTCTGATGGGTCTTCCTGGGCAGGGAAGAATCGGAGGTGCTGACACTTAAACTTCAATAGATAGTGTCCTGTCCACACAAAAAACACTGATTTACCCCCCGGTGTTAGCCTGGCAGACTGGGCTGGGTTGAAAAGGATCCTTTTGCACTTCAAAGTGTTCCTTTGAAGTCACCCCCAACATCAAATACGCTTTTGGGTATACGTTTTGTGTCTCTGGCTCCCTAAAATCAGACTCCTCTGATCTTGGACTGGACCTCTGTCAGAAGAAATGCTGTGCTGCTTAAAGGACTACACTGGACCAATTTTCTGGAAGGACTGGTTTTCTGATTGTTGCCCTGCTGCCTGCTGCTCCCTGACTCTGCAGGAAGGACTCTGCCTTAGTTCCAAGTGATCACCAAGGGCTTTCTGGCTTGCCTTCTGTTTTCTTGAGTCTCAAGGACAGAACATCATTCTTACAATTCTGCTGGTGCTGCTGGGCTCTGCCTTATGTGAGTCCTACTCATGCCTGAGGTCCCCTCTTCAAGCTCTTGGCCTCAGATATAGGTTCTGCAGCTGTTTAAATCAAAAACCAATGCATTACATTGAATGTGTGAGTAATTCTGTTGCATTGCCCTTCGATACCGACGCAGAGACTGCTTGATGACAGCAGATCCATAGCCTACGCGGCTCGGCGATTACGCTCAGAATGGTTCAGCGACTATGCATTTGGAATTCACTTTAATGGAGCTCCACAACGACACGTGGAGTTCTGGACTTTTTTGGTTCCGTCCAGAGGTGTCAGGGATAACACCCGAAGACCCCGGAGTTCCACCTGTCTCGGTGCACAAATAAACAGAAACACGGGCTTCTCGATGGTGGCGTCAAAGACCAAAGGTTTATTACTGCAGGGACACAGAAGTCACAGAAACTACACAGAGCAGAATCTAGGAGCCTGTTCGATTTGTACAAAAAGGTTTGCTCCTTATATACTAAAATTTGAGCTTGAGGCAAATTCTTTACATGTAATACATTCCCAAACCTTTGTGTCCTAAACAATAAATATTTGGCGTTGCACAGGAATCGTCGACAATATCTGATGTCAAAACATTACGAACGAGGGGTTCCCACTTTTCCATCATAATCTCATGTCAACTTTTCATTCAAGACCCGGACCGCCTCATCGTAAATTTCGTTACCTCCCCCTAATAAAGGCCCAGAAGGAAAGGAGCAGAGCCAGGTGCAGAAGATAGAAAAGCAGGATAAGAGATGTTTGTGGGTTGTAAATGGGCAAGGCTACCGGCTTCGGCCGCCTAATCATGATCAGGCCAACGAACACAAGAACCAGTATAGCAGGACTGGCCTCGGGCAGAGGAGGTAGCCTTTGTCGAGTCATGCAGCTACAGCGTGTTCTGTTCTAAGGTGCACGTGTCACTGGAAAGGTGAATCGCCGGGTAAGCCTACGTGTCCTTAATCGAGATGAAGTAATCAGAGGTTATTGCGTATGTGAGGGCAAGAAACACAAAATGGCTGCCATGATCTAAGATGGATGCCATGGGTAGATCGGAAATGTGTTTGTAACAGGAGTACTCTTGCTCGTAGCATAGTGAAAACACCAGGATATGCTAAATGGATCATTTGCGGTTCATTGATACCAAAATTATGTATTTCCGACAATATTGAAAACACAGGTTCAAATCGTCACGGAACCTCAGACCCTCCTTTTGCCCTTACATAGGCAATTACTCAGTCTATGTCAGAGTCTAACTCTATGCTCATCAGGTCAGTGACATGCTGTTGTATCATCATCCTTTCTCGTGCCTTTTCTCCAAACGCAGGTGGTTTTCTAAAACAGGTTGCAGCACACAGACTACACAGAGCTGGACCACACTGGATAATCAGGCAACACAAGAACAGAAATACTAAGATGACACCAATGACCATCAGAACCTTCCATCCCCACGCTGATATCAGAGTCAAAAACCACTCCATGAAGGACCAGTTTCCCTTGTCTACACGTATAGAGTCGGAAATCTTGTGTAGCTTAGAGATCGCCTCATAGACAGTTGGAGCATTATTGGGAATAAAAACACAGCAGCTCGATTGGATCATTCTGCATACCCCACCTCGATCTGCAAGTATTACGTCTAGAACCATACGGTTCTGCAACGTCATGAGTCTATCCGCCTGAAGCTCAGCTGTCAAGTTGCTAAGGGCACCAGCAGTTTCGGTAATAGTAGATTCAACTACCCGTGTTAGCTGACGTATGTTTCTACTATTGGCCATAGGCCCCCAGAACGGAAGGAAACCTTTGAAGAAGTCTCCAGCTTCCTGACCAGCGGTATCTTCCTTGCTGAAGACACCTCTTGCTACACTGGTCTTGTGATAATCAGATGAAGCAGTGTATGTCGGAGGCAACAATCGAGCAATATAGCATGAACCTGAAAAGTCAGCGGGCAACCATGTATACGCTCTGTCTTGACAGATGAAGTAGGTACCCCTAGCAGTAAGAAAAGCAGGGGAAGAGTTAGACGGAAACACGTAAGTCTCAACGCACTCACTCCTCCCTAGCTGAGCTCTCGGATTTCTCCCATTTCCTTGCAAACAGACCTGACCTCGGTGAGGCACGACCCAGATTGGAGTTGAGCTTTTACGCTTGCTTTCTCCCAAACTAAGGCGATACTCTGAAGAATTCCAACTCAAATATACTCGTAATTCATCTCTAGGGTAAGATGGAGTATTATTGACATCCTTGATCAAGTCAATAATTCCCTGGACTAACGCTTTGTTGGCAGAGTTATATTTAGTGGAACGTGGTGGACGCGGAGGATAGGTTTCAAGGGCGTAAGCAAAAATGGTCTGAAGGGCCTGAAATGATCCATTATAGCTAAAAGGCAATACCAGATAGGGAATGCCTTTATCCATAGTGTGGGGTATCAAGCCACACACCCAGCAGTCTGTAGTGTTAACTACCAGTTGGTGTTGGTGCAAGAGTTGTACGAAAGTGTTATTGATGAATTCTGAGCGTCGAGCTTGCTCATGTTCAGGAAATGAGTGAAAAGAGTGCATAGAAGAAACAGTAGAAGTAGCAGGATCAAGGGGAGGTACTGTAGTTACTGGTATAAAAATCAAATTCACACCGAAGACAATTTCACCCACCAACGTTATTAAAACAATTAAAAATGTAATAGCACATTGCATCAGAAAACATTTGCTGTGGAGAATTCTGTAAAGTCTGTTTCTGCGAACATAAATCACATTTTCTCGTTGCAGCGCAGGAAGCTCCATCTTCTACAATCCGCTCGCGACCACTGATGATGTGTACGTAGATGAAAATGCCTCTATCAGCCCTGGGAGTTCCCAGAACCAACAGAAAGATCGACCTTGTGTCTGATCCCTGCAGATTCAACTAGGCACACAGCCACGACCCTACGGCTACCCAGACGGCAAGGCAATTTTAAAAACAATAAATCAATAACAAACTTCCTGGCTGAAGGCAAAATGTTAAAATTCAAATATCATAATAGGCAGTTTCCTGCTTTATTTGTCCATATTACGAGACCGTAAATTGTATCTTAGTTTTGCAGGAACTGTTTGATCCGGAAACAGTGTATCATTAGTGGGTGTTGCAATGTTCAGGTTCGCAGATGGCAGAGTTTCTTCAGATGCAGAGGACAAATGTTCAGAGTTCAAAGGAGTAGTTTCAGGAGGAGAGTCAGAGTTCGATGTGTCAGTTATCAATTCGGCATCGCTGAAAGGGACAAACTTGGGTGTTCGCTCGGACTCAGAGGCACCAATTCCCTTCTTAACCCAGTCGTCATAAGGTAGTGGCAGGGGCACACGTTTGACATGTGTCGCATGGATCCATTGCTTGCGTCCGGCCACACGAACAGCAGTTCTTATTGCTAGTAGTACTTGATAGGGGCCAACAAATCTGGGCTGAAGGTTCTTGGTCCTGGCGAAGTTCCGCACCACAACGTGGTCACCTGGTTTCAGCTGATGACCTGGACTCTCCGGTGGCTTTGGCAATGCATCGAAAACCTGTTGATAAATAAGACTCAATTTAGCAGTCAAGTCGTAAAGGTAATCAATCAACATTGGATATTCCAGAGAACAAAATTCCTTTGGCCTAGGCACTCCCCAAATGTTAGCGGGACGACTGAAAACTATCTCGTAGGGACTAAGCCCTACTCTAGAATGTACAGTCGCTCTCGTTGATAATAAAGCCAAGGGTAGTGCATCTGGCCAGGATAAACCCGTGGATGCCTGTATTTTAGCGAGTTTTAGTTTGAGGGTGCCATTGTAACCCTCAACTAAACCAGCAGACTGGGGATGGTTTGCACTGTGAAACTTTTGCTTTATTCCTAAACCGACACACACACTCTGCATAACTTTCCCTACAAACTCACTTCTGTTATCTGACCATACAATCCGTGGCATTCCGTACCTAGGGAAATATTCTTTGAGAAGAATTTTGGCAGTTGATAAGGCAGTGTTGTCCTTTAGTGGATATGCTTCGATCCATCTGGAGAAAGCACAAACTACCACCAGGACGTACTTTAAGTTATTGCACCGATCCATGTGAATGAAGTCTAACTGAATCACTTCAAAAGGGCAAGAGGGAGGAGCGAAGTGACCAGCAGGAGTAGGGATTCCCTTGCCAGGATTATGCATCAGGCATACCATACAATTTTTCACCACTCTATCTGCACATTTACTAATCCCATCATTCTTCCAGACTGGAGCCAACATCTTACAGATCCCCTTAGAACTTATATGCGCTACTCCATGTGCCATTGTCACCACTGCAAGCACATACGCATCAGGCAACATCCAACGCTGTTGTTCCGACAAGTCAATCCAACACCCACTCGAATCCAACTTGCCCGTACTTTCTTTCCATGCACGCTTTTCCTCCTCAGTCGCCTCTTTCTAAATCTTTTTCACACTTTCCACTGTATCCTCACACATTCCAGACTCAGAAATCCATCTTGCAGACGTTGCAACATACATTCTACTCATCATATCTCTAGCTGTCTGTTTAGCGGTCTCATCAGCAAAAGCATTCCCACAACCAACATCATCCGTGATTGCTTTATGAGCACTGCATTTCACCATCGCAACTTCAGTCGGCAAGGTTAGAGATTCCAACAAGTCGTTAACTAGCTGACCATGTTGAATCTTAGTCCCATGGGACGTAATGAAACCTCTTTCTTTCCACAAACGGCCAAAATTATGGGCCACGCCGAACGCGTCCTGACTATCTGTGAACACATTCACTCTCTTTCCCTTAGCTAAAACACACGCTCTTGTTAGAGCGATTAATTCTGCAGCTTGGGCAGAATTCTGACTCACTCTTGCAGTCTCCACAATCGTACTCAAAGTCGTTACTGCATAGGCAGCAGTCACATCACCATTCTCCAATTTAAAGCATGACCCATCAACATACAACGTGCCATCTGGATCTGACAATGGGGTGTCTTTTAAATCAATTCGTCCTTTTGTCTCCTCTTCGGTTCTGAAACAGCAATCATGGGGCTCGGAATCACTCGACTCTTGATTAGCCGGCAACAGTGTTGCTGGATTCAATACATTGCATCTTTTGATCTGAATATGACTCGCTAGCAGTGTCAGCTCGTAGCCAGATAATCTAGCACTGGTAAGATGCTGTGTCTTGGTTTGGTTCATGAGTGTGTCCACAGCATGAGGAACCATGACCACTAGCATGTTATTCATCACTAAACCAGCAGATTGTCGAATGGAAGCCGCAGCTGCTGCTGTAGCTCTCAAACAACTAGGCAACGCTCTAGCTACCGGATCTAATGTTGATGAAAAGTACGCACAAGGGCGTTGTTTATCACCGAATCTCTGTGTCAGAACACTCAACGCGCAACCTTCTCTCTCGTGAACATAGAGCGTGAATGGCTTACTGTAATCGGGTGTACCCAACACTGGAGCTGAACACAGTGCATTTCGTAACTCAGAAAAACTCTCCTGACATTCAGCAGACCATGGCACCGGACTCGGAACATTTTTCCCAGTCAAAGCTACCAACGGTTTTGCTAAAAGAGAAAAATTTGGGATCCACTGCCTACAGTACGAGGTAATACCTAGAAAGGCACGTACTTCTCTCTGTGTGCGAGGAACACTCATCTGCGTAATTGCTTTTATTCTCTCTGGGGTCAACTTCCTTCCCTCCTTTGACAAGAGATGACCTAGGTAGGTCACTTCTTGGCAGCAGTATTGCATTTTCGAAGGTGACACCTTGTGATTCAAATTAGACAAATGATGCAATAACAAAATCGTAGCTGCTTTGCAAGTTTCCTTGTCATCGGCAGCCACTAGAAGGCCATCTACATACTGCACTAGAGCAGAACCTGGAGGAAGTACAAAGGAATCTAACTGACTTTTTAATGCCTGACTGTACATGGATGGGCTCTCACAATAGCCTTGTGGAGCGCGTTTAAACCTGAAGCTTCGACCTCCTAGACAGAAGCCGAAAATATCTCTGCTTTCCTCGGCTATCGGAATGCTGAAAAAGGCATTCTTCAAGTCGATGACTGAAAACCATGTAGCTGTAGCAGGAATCAATGTTAACAAGGCAGTAATGTCTGGAACCACAGGAAACTGCGGAACCACAATCTTATTAACCTCTCTGAGATCGATAACAAATCTATATACTGGAGGTTTTGAAGGATCAGTACGTTTCAAAATCGGTAATACAGGACTGTTACAGACATTTCCTCTAGTCTCTTCTACCACACCTTTCTTAATCAAATCTTGTACAATTAGTAAAAGTGCACGTTCACCTTCACTAGAAATCTTGTATTGAGGAATTCGTGGAAATTTGACATTTGCTTTCAAAGTGACTAAATATGGTGGTATTTCCAAAAGGCCTACATCGTTAGGACCAGTCGCCCAAAGAGTATCAGGGAGAGAATGCAGCTCTGGTGGAAGTGCATCCATTGACAAGTACATCGGAGAGGTGATTCTTTTACCCAACGTTAGCTGTACTCCTTCCGGAGAACAGTACAATGTCGCATGTAGGCGTTTTAACAAGTCTAAACCAAGCAGATTTTCATTACAACCTGTCGTCAAAATCAGGGGTGCTTTCAATTGACACGGTCCAACAGAAATAGACAAAGGACCAGATACAGGGTTGTAAACAGGGGCGCCTGAAAAACCTACAGAAACATTTGTTAAGCCGGACAAAGGTGCACCAGGGAGTTTCGCATGAATGATAGAACTTTTTGCGGCACCAGTATCCAACAGAAACGGTTCGACTACACCTGATGTTGCTACTGCGACATAAGGCCCACTCTGATCCACTGGAACTGATACTACTCCCTCTCTCTGTCCATGGCTGTCCTAGTACTCAGTTTGTTGAAATCCCTCATCATTTTCACAATAGTCTTCGACATGATACTGTTGCGACCTATTCTGTTGAGCAGACTGTCCATTTCGCTGATCAAAGTGATTGGAAGGGCGATCATTTGTTTGTGGAGGCATAGCACCTGGTCCTCGACCTCTAGAATTTTGCACAAAACCACCACGACCTCTCTGAGCTGCTGCTGCGTTATTTTGCGCTAAGACTGGACACTCATTCTTATAATGACCCTCTTTCTTACAATACGCACACTGATTCCACTGGTAGTGTGGTCTCTGAGAACCATAATCTGTCCTTTGATACGACCCTTGCTGTATATTGGTCTGATTCATGCGAGGCGGATATGCTTGTTGCAGAAGAACTTTAGTTTTTAAGTCTTTCGTTTTCTTATCTGATTTCTCTTTTTCCTCTTTATCTCTATTTTCATAATACTGTGCAGTTGCAAGTATTTGCGCAGTTGTAGAGACAGCCCACGCACTCTCGGAATCTTTTAATTTATTGCATAGCTCGGGTAGCAAATTGTGTACAAATTTATCGACAAACAATCTCTGTCCTCCTTCTGTGCTCATATCCTGACCACTGTGATCTACAAAAGTCTCTTCGAACCTCGTGAAAAAGTCGGAGACACTTTCGTCTTTCTTTTGCCTGCATGCAGACAACTTGTCCCAGTTAACACGCAATGCTGGCATCAGAGTCTTCATTAAGTCGATTATTCTACCTGGAAGATTAGCAATTAGAGGTTCGGGTTTGGAACCACCTATTTGCTAACCATCTGCTGCAATGATAGCCGCCCAATCACCACCTAGAGCAACTGGGTGATTCTCTTTACGAATTTTGGCCCAAATTGGTTGCAGAACTACATTCCCAAATAACATGTCAATGTCCGCTAGATTCATTACACAAGCCTCAACTGTTTGTGCTAACTCCTTATAATATCCGGCAGGGTTTTTACGCGGATCTGGCAAGGCCTGTTTCACTGCCAATACCTCAGCTCGCTTCCACGGAATATGTATCCACACTCTCTGGAATTGTGCCGGAGCAGCTGCAATACCAAGGTTTACATTAGCTTGCACAGCTTCACGCCAAATTGGAGGAACCTCTCTCATTGGATATTGGCGATTCTGCTTCGTACTACTTTTCTCTAAGTCCCTCGGTGAGCGAAGTGATGGATCATTCCTATAACTTAAAATCAGTTCCATCGCTTCTTTTATATTTTGACCTACTATCATACCTGCAGCAAACTCTTTCTGAACCTTAATTAAGTCTTCTAAATTTGATTCGGAGTCATCTTCTTCTAGTTCCTCACGCAAAAGAGAGCACATCTCGTCGAATACATATCGTTGTGTTGGTTCGTTCCACTGCATAAATGTATCTAGTACATCTCTCGTACTATATCTCCTACTCTTCGAAATCCATCGGAGAGCCGTGGAATCTAATATTCCCCGTTCCTCAGTACTTGGGAGCTGACTACGTCTCTGCACAGACTCAGAAGTAGGAGTCTTAATTAAAGATTTATAGAAAGGAGACAGAATGTTAGAGACAGAATCAGTGATTCTTCGACGAACAGAAAGCGGAGTCATAATACTAGCAGATGTAGAAAACACAGTAGCAGTTGGAACAGATAATACAGGGACAGTAGGGGTATCAAGTAAGGTAGCTTGTGAAGCAGTAGGTGTAAGCAATATAGGTATAGGCAAAGAAGTCGGCAACCCAGGAAGAGGAGGTGCCGTAGGAACATTTACATTAACCACAGGAGGTACAGGAGCTTGATTCTGAGGGGCAGGAGCAGGAATACCAGGTTGTCCAGCAACCGGCAATTGAACATTCGGTACAGGTGGAGCCGTAGCACCCTGTGCATACGGTGGGGGTGACCGTAACAAGTAAGACAACAGAGGATCATTTTCGGGGTCCTCTACTATCTTAGTTGTACTCGATGGCAAGGCAGGATAGCACTTATCTATCGCTAAGTTACGTTCTCTAGTAGCTATCTCCATTGCTTTCTCAGACTCGTTGTCTTGCAGCTGCTTAGCCGCTTGTTCTAAAGTTAACTCTTCCTCTTTCTGTTCTTTTTTCAACCTTTTAATTTCTCTCTGTTTAGATTCTTTTCGCCAGTAACGGAAAGAATCAAGCATTGCCGGCCGGGCTTTCTTCTTAAACAATTTTACTTCTAAATTGTCAAGAACTTCAGGTTCAAAACTACCATGTAGTGGCCAATTAAGGACACCATCTTTTTCAGTGTATCGGACCCACCCCTCATTATAAGATATAGGACCCACTCCAAACTTACAATAAAGATCATATAGGGGAGTTCCGATCGGAGGAACCAGACATGAGTCCTCCAACCGGGAATCACTGTTGCAACCAAAGCACGACAACATACAATTTTTCCGACTTACCATTTTATAATCCGGAACACAGAACAAACAAACACAAACAGGAATGTGCACTCGAACCAAGAACTTAGGCCTACCAAAAGCGAACAAATGTATCGATACCCAAACTAAACCAATAGATTATCGTAACCAGAACAACCAGTGATAATCTTACGAAACCAAACCAAACCAAGAACTAAAAGGATTTTACCAACCCTTACGAAGTCAACCACTAAATACTTAACTGAGGCACTGAAGACGTCACCAAGGAGAAACCCGTCACGTTTCGCCGTACTAAGGACTGCACCTCGGGTCCAAGACAGGGCGACGGTCAAGGCAACGGACCACTGCAGCCGTCCTGAACGGGAACCCTCGTGGAAGAGAACGTCGGGCCACTTTTGCGATATGCCGGGATCGATGAAGTGGGGCGCCTCCCTCAGGAATCTTCACACGAAGCTTCTCGAACTCTTCAGGCTTTTGGACCGGTACCGAATGACGTCGCCCCACGTTGGGCGCCAATTGGAGTTCTGGACTTTTTTGGTTCCGTCCAGAGGTGTCAGGGATAACACCCGAAGACCCCGGAGTTCCACCTGTCTCGGTGCACAAATAAACAGAAACACGGGCTTCTCGATGGTGGCGTCAAAGACCAAAGGTTTATTACTGCAGGGACACAGAAGTCACAGAAACTACACAGAGCAGAATCTAGGAGCCTGTTCGATTTGTACAAAAAGGTTTGCTCCTTATATACTAAAATTTGAGCTTGAGGCAAATTCTTTACATGTAATACATTCCCAAACCTTTGTGTCCTAAACAATAAATATTTGGCGTTGCACAGGAATCGTCGACAATATCTGATGTCAAAACATTACGAACGAGGGGTTCCCACTTTTCCATCATAATCTCATGTCAACTTTTCATTCAAGACCCGGACCGCCTCATCGTAAATTTCGTTACCTCCCCCTAATAAAGGCCCAGAAGGAAAGGAGCAGAGCCAGGTGCAGAAGATAGAAAAGCAGGATAAGAGATGTTTGTGGGTTGTAAATGGGCAAGGCTACCGGCTTTGGCCGCCTAATCATGATCAGGACAACGAACACAAGAACCAGTATAGCAGGACTGGCCTCGGGCAGAGGAGGTAGCCTTTGTCGAGTCATGCAGCTACAGCGTGTTCTGTTCTAAGGTGCACGTGTCACTGGAAAGGTGAATCGCCGGCTAAGCCTACGTGTCCTTAATCGAGATGAAGTAATCAGAGGTTATTGCGTATGTGAGGGCAAGAAACACAAAATGGCTGCCATGATCTAAGATGGATGCCATGGGTAGATCGGAAATGTGTTTGTAACAGGAGTACTCTTGCTCGTAGCATAGTGAAAACACCAGGATATGCTAAATGGATCACTTGCGGTTCATTGATACCAAAATTATGTATTTCCGACAATATTGAAAACACGGGTTCAAATCGTCACGGAACCTCACACGGGAACCCCTTTGCATAGCTCAACGACAACACAGTAGACTTTTAACGTCGACGAAAGCTCCATCCAAGGTTCTTCTGGGTTCTGAAGCCAGGCTACAGTCCTTCGCGGTCAGCGTGCACTTTGGATTTGCACCGGTCCATCATGACCTAAAGTAACCTATTAACCCCTAGTGACTTCTAAGCACTATTTTTGATTTAATTTTTAAAAATTCATATCTCGACTTCTACTGATTGGATTTTTGTCACTTTGGTCATATTTTATTCAAATATATTCTCTAATTTTCTAAACATTTGTGGAGTCTTTTTTGTGGTGCGTTCATTGTGTTACTTTGTGTGTCTTTTGCACAAATACTTTACACATTACCTTTGTAGATTAGCCTGACTACTCTGTGCCAAGCTACCAGAGGGTGAGCACAGGTTATCTTATTGTTTATCTAGCTTACCCGAACTAGAGTGGTGGTTCCTGCCTGCCTGGGTGCATACCTCAGCCAACCAGGAATCCCATTTCTAGCACTACTCTATGAGTTTCATAATTCTCCATTCCTGCCACAAGAAGACCAGCCCACCAATAATCACATATGCTATAGTGCATGAAAATAATATTGTATCAATTACATCGACCTAACCACAACATCAAAAGAATAGGTCAGTAGATGTGGTACTAAAATAGGTGTGGGTCTTGAAGAAGGCTCACATAATGTGAAGAATGACCTGAAACCATAGGGATCGACCAGATTTTTCTCTGCAATCAATTGTATACCTGCACTTGTTGGGGAGGGAGGTAAATGGAAGAGATGGAAAAATGTGGGCCCTGCAGCAATGCCTATTGCTACAGGGCAACATGACCAAAAACATTGACAAAGGCTGTAGCTCAGATGCCCGAGACCTTTTGGCTTTGCTAATGCTTTTATTTCCTCGTTTTTCTCAGGATACAAGGAGATGTTTAGAAAATTCAGAGAATTCAGATTGCATGCCAGGAGCTGAGTTGTTTTTACGTTTCACCTTGTGAAACATATTGTTTTTAATATGAATCTTAAAAGGGGCTTACATCCCGCCCCTCACTTTCCTGGCTTTTGATTGGTTCCTGTGCTTACCACTTACTTTTCCTCCAATTCTGTTGGCTGTAACATATTTTCCTGCATTTGTCAATGCTTCTTCCTCGCCTGCTTCTCGTATTAGTCTCCCGTCGCCAAAATACTGTTAACATCTGCTTTGGTGGAACAATTAATTCATAAAGTTTTGCCTCTTTCTGCTCTTTTGTTTTTCAGCAGATTTATATAACACAACTTATCCCCCGGAGAGATTAAGTGATTTGCCCAGAATCACAGAATGTTGCGCTGCAGAGACTGTAACCGGGATCCCTAGCTCTCGGGTTCGCAGCTCTGGCCACTGCGCCGCATGCTGTCCACACCTGTAAAATTTGTTAGGGAGCTCTTTCCTTCGTCCTGGACGGTGATTGATAAAAATAGCTTATTATCCATCACATAGGTGAAATCGATGCATTACCAATGCTTGTATTCAATAGCACGTCTCCATTTCTTTAAAATACTTTATCCATCATATTGAAAAATAATGTATTCATTGTTCCTATTTAGATAAACAGCACCCACTTTCAACTACACTCTAGTGACTAGTAACAACTGGTTTGTAATGTTGTTTAAAGTGCTAAAACGTGGGGATCAAGACCTGTTTTCGATTCAAAGCTAACTTTATGGTCCTGAGGCAGCATGCAGAGGAGCAGCAGTGGTGAATTTCCAGGCAGCCTGTCAGGGTGAGTCTGGGTATGTGCTTCACGAAGCACACCCGTCCTGCCCACCCTATGTAACCTCTGCTGGCAGAGGCACGCCAGCGTCCTGTTCAATGCTGTGCTTGCACAGGTCAAGGGCGCGTCGCCATGTCTACCCACTGGCACTTCTTGGATGCTGAGCACCTGGCGCGCTCTCAGCCTGGCACTTGCTCGATGTTTTATGTGCTGTCCTCCTTCCTCAGCTACTCAAGCAGAACAGGAAGGTCAGTGACCCTCTCCTACTATTAGTCACTACAACACCACTCCACACCTCAATCTTGGGACATACCTAGAATTCTAGTAGTCTTTAACAGTGCGGCAGACTTGAGGTGTTTCTTGCTGTGAGTCACCTGCACTTACTTTTATAAAAAGCAGTCACTACTTTTATTTTCACTTCGGGGTGCAAGAACTGGTGTTAAAGCTGAGCGTTTCCTTCCAGTTAAAGTGGGCAGGGTTCGCTGTCTCATGCAGCACCCAGTGGGGGAACTGGTTTGCTCGGCTTCCCGAACAGGATGAGCTGCCTCACACTCAAGCAGCTGCTGTTTCCTTATTTTTGTTGCCCTCTTCATTCAGATGGCTTTCCAATGTAGCAACTTACCAAACCAGTATCAAGGAGAGACCAAGCCACAAAAAGCTGTGCAACGGGCGATCATGAAGATTATGCGCATCTGTTTTCTTTTCTTAAATTTTTTTGGGGGGAGGGATATCTGAGAATGTTTATCAAGCACAAAAGTAAGCAAAGAAGGATATCTCAAGATAAAGTGACAAAACCCGCTCCCCCCAAAAAACATGAAGGGGCAGATTTACAACAACTGGCGCATCCCTGCATATCAGCAGGAAAGCGCCAGTTATTGTGCGACACGGCTCCGCCACTATGGATGCGCCGCATTTACAATGCGGCGCACCACGGGGCAAAATTGGACAGATGTGTGACGCATCTGCTCCCGTAAAGGCGGCGCATTGCTGGAGTTGCGTCGCAAGCGTGACGCAGTTCCAGCAAGGCTTGGGGGTGCCCTATGCTGTTAATGCTGCGTCAATCCTTGCGCCCGCTTCAAGCAGGCGCAGGGTTTTGACGCAGCATGGGTTTAAAAGTGACTGAATGAAATCTTGTAGATTTCACTCAGCCACTTTTAGGAGGCGTTCCTGCGCCGGAACGCCTCCCCCCCCTGCACAGGAACACCTACATGTGGCGCAGGGCTTTACAACATGACGCATCTCCCAAGTACCCCGCACCATGGCGCAGGATTTGCGCCGCCACTGCGTCACAAAAGTGACGCAACGGCAGCGTAAAAGAGGCGCAAGGGGCTCGTAAATCTGCCCCAAAGTTTGTATCAACTTTTACACATTGGCACCAATGGAGAACACATGGCAGAATCTCAAACAGTAAGCTCACTGAAGGTGGAAAATGTTCTCTTGAGGAGGGCGCAAAAAAACTTTTAAAAAAAAAGCAAAACATTTAAACTTCAAAACTCTGAGCTGGCAACTTCTGAATTCTTGTGTGTGCTGCCAAGCACAATTGAGAGACTAAATATGTTACAGGCTGCAAAGTTTACAAAGCTATGGTTAGCACAGGCATGTAAGAAAGTGTTGGCAGGCATGATAATGCTAAGGCATATACGTGTTGTTTCTCAGTCTCTTTTTCTACAGTCAGAAATTTCCACTGTATCTTTGGTACGTGTTTTCTTTTATTTAAACATTTATATAAAGTACTGTCACTTTTTACGCAGACTGTGAATTGATCATTAATGTGGTCTGTGGAAGGGGAAGGTCATTGAAGTGTCTTAATCGCTCCCGTTCTCTTCACAACACTCTCTTCTGCAGTCTTGTTTTTAGGTATTTACAATCTTTTTCTCCTCATATCTTTCATAAACATCCAATCTGCATATATCACAACTCTTCTCTTTCCTCTTCAGCACCTCTCATTTCCACCCTACCACATAAACAATGCGCACTGCATTTTTTAAAACTTTCAATATTTTGACAATTGTGTTCCTCCTTCACACACTTTTGCATATAATGCCAATTGGCACAGCTGACCATTGTGCTGTGCCCTCTACAGAGAGGCCAGAATTTGGATGAGCATATATTTTGAATCCTGTTATGATCCACATGCAGCCACTGTGAATGATTCACTCTGCCTTTAACTTAAACACCGCATTTCTTAATTGAGGTCCATTATAAACACCCACCCACAATCTGACCTCACAAAGGTAACTATAATTAATTATTTTCACAGTAAGCACTGTATTTGAATAGTATGTTGCATGAAAAACTACAGAAACACACCATTCTGGGAATGCGAGAGTAAATTTAAACAGGAACAACATTGTGGTTCCCAGGCTGAGAGGATAGTGTCGGTTTTCAGGTTTCGACTGCACAGCACCAGCGCTGTACTTGTCAAATCTCTTGTATTTAATATATTTTAAAAGGAGGCTCTTATTAGTTTCCATAGCCAAATTACTGTGCCCATCCGCTTTCTAGTGGAACTTTTTTGTTGCTGTGTACTTTCCCTGGCTACATGCATTGAAACAGCTGTGTGATATTCCTGATCTGTCATCGTGACACCACGAGGAGTATTCATTTGATCTCACTCTACAGTTTATGTGGGCTTAAGCTCTTAAACTCAATGTTAGGACTTTGGGCAGTTATAGTAGTGAGCCTGTATGAGCCATTGTGAAGCTCTTACGTCACTCTCTTTCATATTGTAAGAACTGGACAACACTGCTATCTACTGGTTATTTATATAGAAATTACACTTGCTTACATTTTCTCTAGAGGTTTTATGTTGCTCAGGTACTGAACCCAGTGCCAGTAGTCAACTCGGATATCAAGTCTGATATCTTTGTTTTTAGGTTCCCCTACAAAAACAGCGTATTCTTAATCACATAGGAGAAACCTAATGCATTTACCAGTGCTTGGTATTAAAGACACAATGTGTATAGCCTTACTGACAAAATACCTGGCTGGCCCTTCCTCCAGTATCTACTCCTCAGAAGCGATTTGGAGTCAGTTTGACTGGGTCCTGTTTTACTACAGAGGAACTTCTCACATGCTCTCTATGTGTCATTTTTGTTTTGTTTGTGCATCAATCAAAACTGCTGGTTGCAACTGGATTTTTGCAGACTGATATTACCTCATTTGTGGTCTCTGTCATCTGGGAAGATGGTGGCTTTGGTGCAAATGAGGGTCCCTGGGCAAACTATGCTAAAAGAGCAGGGGCAGGGGAGTTTTTATACCTTCCTCAGGCAACGTATGCTTTCGTTTCCCCAATAGTCTAGTACCATAGGCACTTGTACATACATTTAAGGCTATTGCCCCATTGCCCTTCCATGGCCCATGGCAGGGGTAAGTGAGGGATTCCCTGCAGCATGAAGAGCAAGAAAATGATCTGCGTTGCAGCACTAGAATAGCATGCCAGAAATACATTCGCTGTTTGAGCTAGCACAAAAATATTTTAATTCTTTATCTTTAACTACATGCCCGCTACTCTGGCCCTGGATTTGTCAAACCTCAATCCTCTTTGAGTGCCTGCCCTAAAAATAAAAGATCCCCCTTGACTCGGAGTGTGCTCCTAAATGACTTTCACGGCCAGGCCCAAATCATGGACCCGTTGATCCAGTCACGGCTGATGAGTGTCAGGTCACATGCACCAAACCATTTCTAGGAGCAGAGCCAAAATCCAAGGATTGTTCCGTAGCCTTTGGGCAAGTCATCTGTAACTCTTGTCTGTTCTCTGCTTCTTGAGAGTGATTGTTAAAGAGCATAATTAAGCCATAATGCACAAAACTGAAAGCTCTGTCTCTCCCCTGTGCATAATTACTGAGAACAAAACACACATAGCAAGGAGAAAGTGTCACACATTATTTATTTGTGCTCCTGTTTCTAAGGATTTGTGAAGCCAGGTCAATCTCTTCAGCGCACTAGAGTACTCTTTTGTTGAGCTTTTAAAGTATGCAGTGAAGCTGCTTGTATTTCTGGAGGAGTAACATGACGATAGCTGGCCTCCAATATGTTGTTACTCCAAGAGACTGCCATGGATGTGACTGGCATGCATCTATGAAGATGAGTTAGTCCTAAATTGTACGATGGTTGCGTGCAGTAGATTAAAGGCACCTCTGAGAAAGAACTGGAGAATATTGCTGATGTAACAAACATTGGCTATAAAATGTGGCTACAAAACATGGACAAAGAAAATAGCTCTGGTTAAGGCAGACCGATCTGCTTTGCTTGTCCTTGTTAATCAAATTACTCTCACTTGGATGAAGCAACATCCCTTTGTAGGTTAGATCTCTGTATGACAAATCCTGTCATAAAAAGATATTAGAGACGGCGGGATGTCAGAAGAGGCAATTTGCTCTTTGTAAACTGTATGGTTGTTAGATATGTACATTTACAAGTGCTGAGATTGTTAACCAAATTCTCTTTGATAAAGTCATGGATCAAAAAATAATAGTCACTGAAATGCAACTACAATGTTAGGGAGAGCAATGGAATGTAACCAACATCTAAGAAGACCTACCCTTTCATTTAACTTGAGCTCAATTTGGTTACAGAACTTCCTTTGGGATGGCATAGCAAAGGGGTGCTGTTCGAGTTTTGGGGGCGATGCCCCCCCCTGCTCTTACCTGCGCCAGTCACAGGGTGATAAACTCAGCGATCGCCAGAACCCCCCCCCCCTTACCCCCCCCCCCTTACCTGTCGCTGGGAGGCAAAACATTTAGCTATGCCACTGCTCCTTCACTTTCCCCACAATAGAAATGGCTCATCACAAGACTTTATGTTAACTGAGAGAATATGTTTTATCTTCTAACAAAGGGTGCGCGATCTGTGAGGTCATAACATCACATCAATTAGAAAGAATATTTTTAGTGTAGACAGAGGTAGTTCCGTGAAGTCCTGCAAATAACCTCGTGCCCACAGACTCCATTTGAGCTGGATTGTTTTTTTAATGGTAGCACGTGCCACAACTGATGATCGTTTATCCTCAACCAAGATGGCCACTAGATGTGGTCTGAACCTTGTATGCTGAAACATATAGCTTTCTGTTCTGCTCAGAAAACACATTTATTTATTTCAGCAATGTTCTGATTAACTGCCAGGTTAGAATATCTTCAGCGACGGCTCATGATGTTTGAGTGCAGATTAACCATTGTTTATCGAATATCATAACACAATAGAGTTGCAATTATACCTGGTCATATATTGAACTGGGATATATGTGGAGATTGGAGCTAGGGCTAATGATTTAAGCAGTAGGGGGCAGATTTACAAGCCCCTTACACCACTTTTGCGTCATTTTAAACATGGGAAAAGTTACATAAGGGTGGTGCAAGGGGCTTGTAAATAAGCCCCTAGAAGTGTGTCGTTGGGGGTCTACGTAACCAAATAAGAACTCATAACAAAGGTACTGCCTGTTTGGTGTGTTTGATGTTTTAGGTTGCCACTGGATGCAAGCTAGCCTGGCTAATGAAGGGTGATGCCCTGAAAGTGGTCCTAGGATGCTTATTTCCAGTCCAGGGAGGCCCTTGCCTGGCAGTTCTGGCTGCAATGTTCCCGGGGAACAGATTTGCATATGGCTGTGTCTGAACTGGAATGGCATGGCGAGCAAAAACATGATGGATTTTGCGCCAGATCTCTGTCCTGGGTGAAGTTTGCCATTGTGCAGCGATCTGTCCATCATTTGTTCTTTTTGCATTTGTCACCCCGAGTGAGACGGAAAGGTTTAGGTTTAATTACAGCCTCTAGTGATTGTTGAATTATTTGATGGTTCTAAAGTGGGTGGTGCAGCCTAATTACCGTACTAGGACTGCCATTACAAATATAATATATGACTGTCTAATACAGAAAATAATGACAATTAACGCGCTAAGATCCATGTTTGAAGGCTCCTCTAACAACGTATAGGAGGCCTCATTTTACACCTGAAAATTAACCTAGCCTTTCCTCTGTTGCATGGTGAGTTTAATCTTGTCTGACAAGACACTCCTAGATCAGATTCTAGTTTGTTGCCAACATTCCTTTGATTGCTTCAACCAGTTATTAAATGTCACGGCCTGCAGGCTAACACAATCGCGTTAGACATAAATTGTTTTTGAAGTGAGTCTCTGGGAAGACGTCAAATCTATCAGTCCCTGCGCACTTCACTTCTTAGGTGTCTGTCAGTAAACACCCTATTTGGAGTCTTGGTTAAAAAGGTGTCCGCTTGCAATCTTGTACATTCCAAAACGAGCAATGCCGATATCTCTTTGATAACCTAAATCACATAAATAATGCGAGCATTGCCCATGTAATGTCTCACATTGGAAGCTTAGTTGGTGGCTGTGTTTCCATCGGGGATCTTAGCATATCTCATGTTACTAAGTGTATCTAAGAATGTGCTGGGAGGCCTGTTTTTTGTGTATTGTGCAGCCTACACCAAGTTTTGTAAATAACTTTCAAAATGTTTTTTTTTTTGCTTTGCACATTTGGTTGAAAATTGTGACATATGCTACAGTTTATATTGCCTAAATTTTTGAACACTAACAAAATTATTATACATATAAACGATATTTATTATGGAAGAAACGTTATTGGTCTACTGCTCCACACTGCCATTGTGCATCGACAAGCTCTACAAAACGTAAACTTTGGGAGGAAAATGTAGATAACATTTGCAATTATGCATCGAAAATCTCAGCAAAAGATAAACTTGCAGAGAAAATGGCTACATTTTCCAGGTTTGCTGGGTTTGATTACAGCAAACATGGTATTATTGTTTGTAAAATGTATCGTGCAATGTCTAGAAACACTTTGTACATAGAAAGGTTTTCTTCCTTGTCAGAACCCTTAAGTAACCAACACGTGAAAATAAGCACCCTACAAAAAGCCTAAGTAAATAAATTAATGGCACGCCTTCTCAAAACTCGCTCAAGACACAACTCAGAACCTTTAACAACATTTTTTCGCAGAAAAAAACTTTGCACAGTTCTTTTTTTTGTTCAGGTCTCAGCTACAGACAGACTGATAAAAGCTCTTAAACAGGATAAGTTGAAGAAGGAGCTTTATTATTACAACCATCAACAGCAGAAAACAGCAACTGATTGACAGATAGGAAACATAACATTCCAACAATGATGTCAGGAAGGCAGAGTTCCATTAAAGGGATAGTAACCATAACACATCCCCATACCAAAATAAAAAGAAAAGAATGTAAAGACAAAACATATCAGAAGAACAAAGTAAAAATAAGTTAAAGCAGAACATAGTCCGTAAACTTCCTAGGAGCTTGTCTTGTCCTAGGTACAAGTCTTGAATTGCCAAGAACATTACCTCGGCCAGGATCAGAAGAAGTGGACGCATGACTGGAATTATCATCAGACACAGAAGCACTATTAGAAAGATCTTTAAACTCTGTGTACTTTGCCAATCTAGACATGTTCCAAGTACATCCATTGTTTAGAGTCACAACATTCTTCCTAATAGCAGTAATGATGAAAGGACCACTGAAATTTGAAGTACCCTTGTGTCCATATTTTGGCTTCTTCACAAGAACACTATCCCCAACATTCCATTTCCTAAATTTGACAGCCATCCTATCATCATAACGTTGTTTATACTTCCGTTGATATTCAGCCAGCGCATCTCTTGTTCTCAACTCACACTCAACACTATCATCACAAACTCTCTCCGGAAGCCAAACAGGATTGAGCTTGGAATTAGCCAATATTCCCCTCAATGCTTGAAAAGGAGACTTTTGCATGATAGCATTTGGAACTGTGCGATGTGCCCACCAGGTCTCCCTCAACACACTACTGAAAGAAACCTTTGACTGCAAAGCCCCCTGCGCACAACTCTTAACAACTCTATTCTTTCGTTCAGTAAGACCGTTCGCCTGAGGCGAATAAAGAGCTGTCTTCTGGTGAACAATCCCAAGATCTTTGAGGAAACAATCCATCTCATTGGAGGTAAATTGTACACCATTGTCCGTAAGTACATACTTAGGCACAGCCTCCGATACAAATTCAGCCTTCAGAAACTCAATAATGGCTCTGGAATTCACCATGCCCATGCATATAGAAATCACCCACTTAGAGGTGTAATTCACCAGTAATACTACAAACCTCTCATGTGAAGGCATGAGCTCAAAAGGACCCGCTATGTCTAGCCCTACCTTTGTCCAAACCATAGCAGGAACTTCCACTGGAGAGAGGGGAGAATGACTCGTGGTTTGTGATTTGTTATTAGCAGCACATAAATGGCAATCCTTTACAACACCCTCCACCATCCGATCCATACTAGGCCACCAGTATCTCTCTCAGATGCGAGCCTTAGTGAGATTCCTCCCAAGATGCCCCTCATGAGCCAAATTGACAACTTTCTCACGCAAATCATTTGGAGGTACTAGTCTGTCCCCTCTTAACAAGTTACCTTGGCAAAATGTCAAGTCATTTCTGACCGTCCAATAAGGCTTTAATTCACCATCCAGTTGATCCTAGGCCACCCTTTTCTGATGATATCTCTCAAAGATTGAAAAATAACATCATTAGCAACACGTCTTGACCAATCATCCTTAGACAAAGAAGATTCCAGTACCCAATTTACACACTCCAAATTTCTGAAAAACAATCCCCTTCAATTGGCAGCCTGGATAAACAGTCTGCGGGCTTGTTGTTCTGACCAGCAATATACTGTACAGTAAAATTAAACTCCTGTAGACCTTCGCTCCATCTCTTTAATCTAGGCGTCATATGGTCACTCTGATGACAAGAAAATATCTGAACAAGAGGACGATGATCCGATCTCACAATAAACGGAATGCCCCATAAAAAGAACTTAAAATGATATATTGACCAAAAACAGCCAATGCCTCTCTTTCAATGCAAGAGTAATTCAATTCTGCATCCTTCAAAGCTCTTGAAGCAAAAGCTACCACAACCTCCCCTCCATTCACAATTTGCGAAAGTGCAGCGCCAAGACCTTTAAGACTGGCATCGGTAGTGACAATGGTTTTTAGTTTAGCATCAAAATGACCCAAAGTGGGCATTTTGCCAATTTCACTCTTTATCAAACAAAATGCTTCCTCACAATCACTAGACCAAGTGAAACGTACACCCTTTTTTAAAAGAGATCTTATAGGCTCAACAATGCTAGCAAAACCTTTAACAAATTTGGAATAAAATCCCGCCATGCCCAAGAAAGACTTGGCCTGGTCTTTATCCTCTGGAGCTGGTGCTTTAACAATACTCTCAGCCAATTCTAACTTCGGGTGTATCCCCTTCCCAAAGATCACATGCCCAAGATAGGTAACTGAGTCCAAACTAATTTTGCACTTCTCTTTCTTAACTGTCATTCCCTAGTCAGATAGTCTATTTAACACTGATCTTTAGACAGCATCATGCTCTCTGGCATCCACTCCTTACATCAAAATATCATCCTGGAAGAACATAACTTATGTAGATCTCCAAGAACCATTTTCATCACCCTTTGAAAACAAGCAGCAGCCGAGGCTAACCCGAAGGGCATTCTCAAGAACCGATAAGCACCAAGGGGTATAACAAAGGATGTTAAATGTCTAGACTCCTGATGTAAGACAATTTGGTGGTACGCAGAAGAGAGATCTAGAACACTAAACATGTTCGCTCCCTTCAAAGTACGAATAGATTCAGAAATATTTGGTAAAGGTTGTCGATCAACCCAAATACATTCATTCAGTCCACGCAAATCCACACACATTCTTACCGCTTTTCCACCATCCTTGGGTGCCAAAACTATTGGACTTAACCATTCTGAAGACTCAATTTCTTCAATCACTCCTAATTTCAAAAGTTTCTCAATCTCCAATCTCAAAGGCTCAACCATCATATTAGAGACTTTTCGAACCTTATGCACACACGGTTTAGCAGATTTCTTAAGAACAATCTTGTGTTCAAATCCCTTTAAACATCCCAATGTATCTGAGAACACTTTAGGAAATTCAGAAAAAATTTTGTTAGAATCAGACACAGTGCTAACTCCTTGAGGAAGAGAAGAGGAAATTAAGTCCTCCATAAAGATGACTTGATCATAAGGATTTTTAGCACAAGGATTAAGGATTATACCAAAATCATGTTGATGTTTCCACCCAAGAAGATTGTCACTTCTCACAGCCACATAAACTTTGCCAGTGATTTCTTTACCTCTGAAAGAAATCTTTGCTACTGTATATCCCAAGATGTCTATCTTTGAACGACCATAACTTAAGGGAGCAATATCTGGAGGCAACAGTGGAACATTTTCTAGACAAACAACCTCATCCCGAATTTTGTTACCTATTAAAGTAAAAGGAGATCCTGAATCTGCCATAAGCTTGAATATATACTTGTCAATACCTATATCACAAAAAGGCATAATAATCTTTTCAGAATCAACACTCGCTCCAATATCTTTTACATTTGAAACAACTACAGTGCGTACAATGTCAGATACATTTTCATTAGATTCTTTCTTTTTGTTGGACTTACAAACACGAGCATAGTGACCTTTACCCCCACAATTGTTACAAATACTATCTTTTGCAAAACAATTTGGATAATTAGAAGTGTGAGAAAAACTACCACATCTGAAACAACGCAATCTTTGATTAGAAAATGAGCGTTGTTGTCGAAAAACACGTTCTTTGGATAAAGAAGTCTCTCTATTAAACAAAGGACGACTCTCTTGAGAACCCTTCTGAGATGACAAGTTCTTTTGAGGCAATTTGTTCCTTACATTAGTTGAAACTTTAGCAATAGAATCAGGAGATTCTTCTAAAAATTCATCTTCTTCTAGTCTATGTACAACATCATGACTTTTCTTTTTGACTTCAATCGAAGTGTGATTTGTCTCTTCTTTATTTTTCCTAATTTCTTTAACCCAAGTAGAAGTATTTTCCATGCCCTCTACAATAGCCATAGCCTCTTTCAGGGTAGGGTTCTTGGATAATAATTTTTCTTGAACTCTTGTGCTATTAGTACATCTTACAAGCTGATCTCTTACAAGAGATTCAGATAAATCTCCGAAATCACAAGTGCGTGCGAGAGTTTTCAAAACAGCTACATAGGTACCTACACGTTCAACAGGACCTTGTACACGAGTAAAGAATCTATGGCGTTCTAAAACAACATTAATTCTTGGCCCAAAGTAACTTTCTAACATAGACATAGACATTTCAAAAATATCAGAAGGTTCACCATCAGCCCCACCTACTGGTATTGTGTCCATACTGTCATAAGTATGCCTACCTTCAACCCCTAAATTATGTAACAAAATTGCCTGTTTTCTGGCAGCCGAAAACTTTTCCCCACCAATTGCCACTAAATAGGAATCAAAAAGATTCCGCCACCTTTTCCAAGGAAGTATAGGTTCACCCTCCTCAGAAAGAAATGATGGGGGTTGTGTGACATGCTGGAAGCAGAAGTCATGTTCAAAATAATAAAACAAAATTAAAAGAAGAAAAGTCTTTTTTTTTAAACTCACATCCAACAAAATGAAGGGAGAATCAATGTGCTGTCGTGCACATCGACGTTTTAAAGTGGTAATCCAAAGATACACTGCTGTGTGTATCAGCGTTGATATGTTCGTTAAAATGCGCTGCCGTGCGCATCGGCGTTACAATGGTGTCCAAAGATACACTGCCGTGTGTATCAGCGTTGTAATGTTAGTTAAAATGCGCTGCCGTGCGCATCGGCCATACTATAGTAACCAAAGGTATCGCCGTGCGCATCGGCGCGAAGAGTCCAATGTCCAAAATGGCCGCAGTTATGACGTCGCGACGTGATGACGCTGCACGTTGCGTACGTCGAGGTCAAAGTTCTGGAGTATCGCGGAAGAGTGCGCAAGCTGATGTCAGCAGGAAGACAAGTGCGCAAGCCAGCTACAATGCCAGACACGCGATGGCACACGCTGCCTTGGTTACACGCAATGCCTCATATGTTCGAAGAAAAACAAGGTGCAACGGCTGCAGTACAGGTGAACCAAGCCAATCCAAATACCAGTTTTCCAAACTTGCGAAATTGCTGCTTTTTTTAAAATAACGGCAGTATCAATGCTTTCCAAAGTAATCCAATAATCATGGATATGTACAAGATGATAAATGAACGGTCAGCTGATTTGTTTAAATGTCCAATATCAATAATCCAAGGAAGTGGAGTTAGAAAGCAATCCAAGTCAAATTAAAATAAAAGCGTCTGCAAGGTATCTCTGTAGGGTATCCAAAACACAATAAGCAGAGTCCAAAGAGCAATCCAGTGTCCAATTTTCAGCATTAAAAATCCAAGCTTGTCCAAACCAAGTCCAAATTGAAATCCAATTGTAGGGGAATTGATGGTTGTGAATGCTTGTCCCCAATCAAGCCTTGACCCTCGTCGCCAGTGATAAAAGCTCTTAAACAGGATAAGTTGAAGAAGGAGCTTTATTAGTACAACCATCAACAGCAGATAACAGCAACTGATTCACAGATAGGAAACATAACATTCCAACAATTATGTCAGGAAGGCAGAATTCCATTAAAGGGATAGTAACCATAACACAGACCTGTTTTATATATTTCTTATATAGAATATTTCTAAATTGGGCTTTGGCTCAGCGCCTTGCTCATGACTGGATGGCTTTGGTGTTTATATCATGTGTCTGTGCTTGATTTAATTGTTGGCTCCTTTTCTTCTGCTCAAACTAGGAGCATTTTAGGCTTGTTCAAACATGCAAGGATAAAAGCGTCCCCTGAAAGCTAGGCTTAAGGATTGTGCCTTACTCCATCTTTAGGATCCATTCTCCTATTTTTCAAAGGGGTACTTATTTGGCTAGTTGGAATGCTGATTTTCATTGGGTAAAAGCATTGAAATCTTATTTGACACACCAAAGCTCAACATCTCTTCTGTGCATGAAGAGCATTTGGAAGCCCTGGCATTGCCAACTAGATTGTAGGAAAGCTGGAAGGTGTAGCAAGTTTACTGTATGAGTGAGACTGAAGATTACAGGCATATCGGCTCCGAGTGTTATTTCTTCAGTGTTGAACTACTCAGGACCAGAAACTGTTGGATGTTTTTGTGGCTATGTAATTTATTTACTTGTGATGGAAAATGAATGAAAAATGCTGTTCTTTTAAGTGTTGCCAGTTTGGTCCAGTCAGGATACTACAAAGTTGTTTAAGTTAAATGTGTATGCTTTGTTCTTGTTAGTGCTTAATTTGTAAAAAAAAAAATCAGTGCCGGGGCCCAGAATACCAATGCTGTGTAGTCTTTATTCCACCCACCTCTTGCCTCCTACATCCACCATCAAACACGCTTTGCATCTTTGACTTACTCTTGTAGATTCGTTTTCATCCCTGCCTTCTATCTTTGTCACTGTTTTTCTGTGTTTCTCTTCCTCCTTCTTTCCCCCTTTCGTGTTTTTGTCTCTCTTGCGCTGGATCAAAGTTTGTTGGGAACAATAAATACCAGTCCCCAAAAAAGAGTGCCAGTAGGCCCCTACCACCTGCTCAAATGAAGCAGGTGTTATTGTGTACACATTATTATTCAATTTTAATGTAAAATCACTTGTACCCAATCTTTACCTCTTTGTCGGAAAGCTATACTTTTTAACCTACAGTGTAAATCTAAAATTCATGTTGACTCCTTTGAGAGAAATATAAATAATAAAATGATTTTCAAATTGATTTAACCATATCTATTCATGCGTCCAAATTTGACAGTGCTTGAGAAAGCACTGTGAATGAGGCTTACTGTTTAACTGAATATTACACTAACCCTTGTTTTAACCACACATTCTCTTTTCTCCATGCACCTTTTACTCTTTATAAAGTTAGCAGTGTGTGTTTGCATGTTCAACCACAACTTCACCCAACAAATGTTCTCACACCGTGACTGCTCTAAGATGTGGATCAACATTTCATATTTAAACAAGTGCAGTACAGTCTCGCCGGCATGTACTTCCCTGCCACAGAACTCATGACGCTCATTAAGGGCGGGCTGACATCAAAGAGTAATTGTATGTTGAAAGAAATAAGAGACTTCAAAAGTAGAAACATCTGCTAGGACAGGGAGGAGAACTTACTGAGAGAGCTAAATTGTAAAACATTTCCATAATAAACCATGCAGCAGAAATGGCAGTGAGGAACGTGTATGGTGTTCAGACATTTCTGGTTGCATTTGGGTTTTAATAGGATACACGTTTAGCATTGTAAATAACTGTGAAAAGTGTACACGATTTAGTTATTTGTGGGTCTCACTGAAAAGTATTTAGATATAATTGAGAATTAGTGCTAAATGTGTACACAGTGTAGGTACCAGTGGGTTTAACTGAAAAGTATGTATATAAAATTGAGACTAACAAAAATATTTACATCAAAGTCCTTAGCAGTGCTTTGTATCTAATTATGTCCATCAAATACGTGTGTTAGTGTAGATGTTTAAATCCTGCAGTTTTGCTTTATGTTGTTCTGATCTAGTTGCCCTTTAGTTTAAAGTCATCTGGTCATTAGCTTGAGAGAAGCACATCATGGACTCTTGTGCCGAGGTTTGAAGAAGAAGTTAGGTACCACCAGGCTTTCGCTGGTGGTCCTGAACAGAAAAATGTAGGACAGCATGCTACTTCAAGCTGACATATAGACACTGAGAATGGAAAGATTAGACTCATTAAGGGCTGGGACACACCTGTGCTTAATATGCAGTAGTTGCATCTGGTCAGCTAAGGATCATTTAGAAAAATGCACAAATAGGAAATGTCATAAGACTGAAGAATTATATCGCCTGTGAAACAGGAAATGCAGGAAATGTTACATTGGTTAAATATCGAAGAAAATAAAAACTAGGATAATAAAACACTCACAGTTGTGTATTGGGATTTGAAATCTAGTAGGACTAGGTATTTTGTAGCAAGGAGCCATACCTGAGCACTTGTACAGTTCCAAATCTGTGTAGCTGTTAACAAAAACATATATGGTAGAAATATCACTCTCTACTTTACAAGAGGAAAATGATGGATAGAATTCCTTAAAACATTGAATCCTTTGTAATAAAAAGAGGAATGTTACCTGTTGTGTTTTATATGAAATCATACATGCATGTTTAGAAAAGAATAGTGGGATATTGGTTCTGAAGGTAGACAAATATAGTAGAAAGACTGCAACAGGAAGTGTGTAGAGCATCAGGTGATTTGGAAAACGAGCTCAACGAGGGAGCCACCAGCATGATTGCAATAGTGAATCAACTCATTCATGTTGTTGAGATCCATGCTCTGTGAGCGCGACATTTGTCAAGGCCACCCTGCACAGAGTATTATATGTAAAAGATATCCAAATGTCTCCTGTAGATGATCACACCTTGTAGGAAGAACCCACACAAAGCAAACAACCTCATCAATCTTTGTAAATCGTGATTGAAGATGAAGATAGTGTTGGTCATAACAGCAAGGCAGGAAACTCCACCTGACACCAAGAAGGAGATAAGAATGGGCAAATCCAAGAGAGAACCAAGGAGAATCCACATAGAATGATCCAATTTGAATGAGGAAAAGATCAGGGACATAAATCAATAGCAATGGGTGATGAACATAATAAAATACCTGGCAGTGAATATGTTGCAACATATTTTGTTTTTCTAGTCGCTGCCTTATATGGGCTCAAAATGGCTACAAGCCAAAAATCCGGCATCTAAAGCAATTGGTTATCTGGCGCCTTAGCCTCCAGTGCCAGAACCCAACGGGGCAGTCATATACATAAATGTTCTACAGGGGGTAAGGTAATGATTTTCCAGAGTTCATATATCCAAACATACTCTATTCTTAGTCCAAATTATTTGGTCTTTTTATTTTATTATTTTGCATATAAATTCTCCTTCATATGTGCACTTAATTGCATCCACAAATCCTCAACAGGTATAGCCAGCAAACACCTGTTTCATTGACCACCCCTTCATTAAGGATATAATTAAATAAAAACATACGCTCAGAAAATAATATACCTAAAAACAGTATGAATGAGCACATTTTACATTTCCCTAAGCTAATCCTGCCCATGACAAGAAAATATCCAAATATGAACACTTCTCTTTCGCTATAAGTCATAAACCATCCTTTCCCGATATTCAACATCAATGGAAATTCTCCACACATATAAGGGAAGTAATCACCATTAATATGTTCACAGTGTATTCAATCCCTTTCATAGAAATGATTATTAAACAGAATCCCTAGCCCTACACACATCTCTTGAACCGATCTTCTAAAAAATCCCCATAATAAGAATTCTTTATAAATCTAAATGAAAACAGGCATTTAGTCTTAATTCAAAATATCATCATGTATCCACCCAACTCAAGCATCCAGGGCCACAAACTATCGAAAATTCAATTAAATCAGCACTCACCCTATATCAAGTTCTTCTAGACTGTGTGAATATTTACTCCATTAACTCGTGCAAGTACTTTCTTCCTAAAGTTTTGGAGTTCCATTATCCCCACAGTTCCAATGCCTAAAAACGGATAAAGAAGCAACTATAAACACCAACTAACATATGGGAGCCACAAAGTTAGATTGCTGAGCAACTCACCCAAAATGTTTTTCTTGTAATCTATCCTTCCAACTTTTCTTCAGCAAAAAATGATCAACCCGTTAGCAATAAAGTCCCCCATACTTAGTGCTATCTACTAATTAATAGATGGAATAAGGGGCCAAACACTAACATCAAACCACAAGCTAAACGGTGTTAATATCTTAAATAGCAAAATCCTTGACTCACCAGCATTTCAGTGTTTCTCCTTCACACCTCAGTGCGGACACTTGTACATAAAGGAATCAGCCTCGTTTGTAAGGCTCCTATATATACTACCTCCACAGAGCCCATCAAAAGATGCTACATGGTTTAATCCCGTAAATTCTTATCAGTAAAGAGCCGGCATTTCTAAGGATTTAAAGAAAAAGAGACTAGGAGAGATGCCTCCCAATTATCTCTAATACTTGAATCCTGTTTGTATTTCATCATGCCGGACATCCAATCCTGATATGCTACATGGAAAGACAAACAATCTAATTTCCAATCAAGCATTTCAATTAAAAAAGATGAAGTGAAATTTGAATACTAATCGCCGGAAACTTCATTTTTATCCCTGTTCCAGGTTTACTTTCCTAATGTATTAAAACAATCCACCAATAAAAGCACAAATAAACAAACAATTCTAAAGAGACAACCAGGAAAAATAATGTTAATAATGGATCGGTTTGTGAGGGCCCATCTTTAAATTTCCTCTCAGCAGTCCACAGTTTTCAAACCCTGTTTCTCATCAGCTGCACAAAATGACCAAATCCATTATGCTAAATTTTAATTTGCTAATTCTCATAGATATGTTGTGGCAAAAACACTGATCTCGAGAGGCATTACTCCGTCATATTATTTTTTGTCTTTTAGTCCTTATAAACAAAAATGCCAGCATCGAGGAGACAGCAATCACCTCATTTCAGCCTGAACCTTAACCATACCACATGTCAAAGTCTAGACCCACACCACTCCAGACTGTCACCACAAGAATTGGTCCATTCCACCAACTGAATTTCGTAAATGGTGAAAACATCTACTCGTACGATTCAGAAAAAGGGGGTGGTGATGAACAGAGTGTCTGAATTAAGCAGACCACTCTTACCCAGTCCAAAGATCAGGGCTTGATCCATCACCGTTATTTATCTCACTGCACCATCCCAGCTCAGAACCTGGCTATATGCAAATCAGTCTGTCCCTGGCCCAGTGCATCATGGGAACAGGGCAGACTAAACTACCAAGCCAATTCTTCACCAGAAAGGAGACAAGCTACCGGGGACCGGTTTCTGGCATTTCAGCCTTCTTCGGCCCGGCTTGCTTGAATCCTGATGGTGCAGTGAGAAAGGGACTCATGTCTGAGTATACCCTGCCACACCTATAGTGGCCAAAAACGATTCAGAAAAGGGGGTGGTGATGAACAGAGTGTCTGAATTAAGCAGACCACTCTTACCCAGTCCAAAGATCAGGGCTTGATCCATCACCGTTATTTATCTCACTGCACCATCCCAGCTCAGAACCAGGCTATATGCAAATCAGTCTGTCTCTGGCCCAGTGCATCATGGAAACAGGGCAGACTAAACTACCAAGCCAGTTCTTCACCAGAAAGGAGACAAGCTACCGGGGACCGGTTTCTGGCATTTCAGCCTTCTTCGGCCCGGCTTGCTTGAATCCTGATGGTGCAGTGAGAAAGGGACTCATGTCTGAGTATACCCTGCCACACCTATAGTGGCCAAAAACGATTCAGAAAAGGGGGTGGTGATGAACAGAGTGTCTGAATTAAGCAGACCACTCTTACCCAGACCAAAGATCAGGGCTTGATCCATCACCGTTATTTATCTCACTGCACCATCCCAGCTCAGAACCTGGCTATATGCAAATCAGTCTGTCCCTGGCCCAGTGCATCATGGGAACAGGGCAGACTAAACTACCAAGCCAATTCTTCACCAGAAAGGAGACAAGCTACCGGGGACCGGTTTCTGGCATTTCAGCCTTCTTCGGCCCGGCTTGCTTGAATCCTGATGGTGCAGTGAGAAAGGGACTCATGTCTGAGTATACCCTGCCACACCTATAGTGGCCAAAAACGATTCAGAAAAGGGGGTGGTGATGAACAGAGTGTCTGAATTAAGCAGACCACTCTTACCCAGTCCAAAGATCAGGGCTTGATCCATCACCGTTATTTATCTCACTGCACCATCCCAGCTCAGAACCTGGCTATATGCAAATCAGTCTGTCCCTGGCCCAGTGCATCATGGGAACAGGGCAGACTAAACTACCAAGCCAATTCTTCACCAGAAAGGAGACAAGCTACCGGGGACCGGTTTCTGGCATTTCAGCCTTCTTCGGCCCGGCTTGCTTGAATCCTGATGGTGCAGTGAGAAAGAGACTCATGTCTGAGTATACCCTGCCACACCTATAGTGGCCAAAAACGATTCAGAAAAGGGGGTGGTGATGAACAGAGTGTCTGAATTAAGCAGACCACTCTTACCCAGTCCAAAGATCAGGGCTTGATCCATCACCGTTATTTATCTCACTGCACCATCCCAGCTCAGAACCTGGCTATATGCAAATCAGTCTGTCCCTGGCCCAGTGCATCATGGGAACAGGGCAGACTAAACTACCAAGCCAGTTCTTCACCAGGAAGGAGACAAGCTACCGGGGACCGGTTTCTGGCATTTCAGCCTTCTTCGGCCCGGCTTGCTTGAATCCTGATGGTGCAGTGAGAAAGGGACTCATGTCTGAGTATACCCTGCCACACCTATAGTGGCCAAAAACGATTCAGAAAAGGGGGTGGTGATGAACAGAGTGTCTGAATTAAGCAGACCACTCTTACCCAGACCAAAGATCAGGGCTTGATCCATCACCGTTATTTATCTCACTGCACCATCCCAGCTCAGAACCTGGCTATATGCAAATCAGTCTGTCCCTGGCCCAGTGCATCATGGGAACAGGGCAGACTAAACTACCAAGCCAATTCTTCACCAGAAAGGAGACAAGCTACCGGGGACCGGTTTCTGGCATTTCAGCCTTCTTCGGCCCGGCTTGCTTGAATCCTGATGGTGCAGTGAGAAAGGGACTCATGTCTGAGTATACCCTGCCACACCTATAGTGGCCAAAAACGATTCAGAAAAGGGGGTGGTGATGAACAGAGTGTCTGAATTAAGCAGACCACTCTTACCCAGTCCAAAGATCAGGGCTTGATCCATCACCGTTATTTATCTCACTGCACCATCCCAGCTCAGAACCTGGCTATATGCAAATCAGTCTGTCCCTGGCCCAGTGCATCATGGGAACAGGGCAGACTAAACTACCAAGCCAATTCTTCACCAGAAAGGAGACAAGCTACCGGGGACCGGTTTCTGGCATTTCAGCCTTCTTCGGCCCGGCTTGCTTGAATCCTGATGGTGCAGTGAGAAAGAGACTCATGTCTGAGTATACCCTGCCACACCTATAGTGGCCAAAAACGATTCAGAAAAGGGGGTGGTGATGAACAGAGTGTCTGAATTAAGCAGACCACTCTTACCCAGTCCAAAGATCAGGGCTTGATCCATCACCGTTATTTATCTCACTGCACCATCCCAGCTCAGAACCTGGCTATATGCAAATCAGTCTGTCCCTGGCCCAGTGCATCATGGGAACAGGGCAGACTAAACTACCAAGCCAATTCTTCACCAGAAAGGAGACAAGCTACCGGGGACCGGTTTCTGACATTTCAGCCTTCTTAGGCCCGGCTTGCTTGAATCCTGATGGTGCAGTGAGAAAGGGACTCATGTCTGAGTATACCCTGCCACACCTATAGTGGCCAAAAACGATTCAGAAAAGGGGGTGGTAATGAACAGAGTGTCTGAATTAAGCAGACCACTCTTACCCAGTCCAAAGATCAGGGCTTGATCCATCACCGTTATTTATCTCACTGCACCATCCCAGCTCAGAACCTGGCTATATGCAAATCAGTCTGTCCCTGGCCCAGTGCATCATGGGAACAGGGCAGACTAAACTACCAAGCCAATTCTTCACCAGAAAGGAGACAAGCTACCGGGGACCGGTTTCTGGCATTTCAGCCTTCTTCGGCCCGGCTTGCTTGAATCCTGAGGGTGCAGTGAGAAAGGGACTCATGTCTGAGTATACCCTGCCACACCTATAGTGGCCAAAAACGATTCAGAAAAGGGGGTGATGATGAACAGAGTGTCTGAATTAAGCAGACCACTCTTACCCAGTCCAAAGATCAGGGCTTGACCCATCACCGTTATTTATCTCACTGCACCATCCCAGCTCAGAACCTGGCTATATGCAAATCAGTCTGTCCCTGGCCCAGTGCATCATGGGAACAGGGCAGACTAAACTACCAAGCCAATTCTTCACCAGAAAGGAGACAAGCTACCGGGGACCGGTTTCTGGCATTTCAGCCTTCTTCGGCCCGGCTTGCTTGAATCCTGATGGTGCAGTGAGAAAGGGACTCATGTCTGAGTATACCCTGCCACACCTATAGTGGCCAAAAACGATTCAGAAAAGGGGGTGGTAGCTTGTTTCCTTCCCAGTATAAGAATTGGCTTGGTAGTTTGGTCTGCCCTGTTCCCATGATGCACTGGGCCAGGGTCGGACTCATTTGCATACAGCCAAGTTCTGAGCTGGGATGGTGCAGTGAGCTAAAAAACGGTGATGGATAAAGCCCTGATCTTTGGACTGGGTAAGAGTGGTCTGCTTAATTCAGACACTCTGTTCATCGCCACCCCCTTTTCTGAATCATTTTTGTCCACCATAAGCGTGGAAGGGTATACTCAGATGTGAGTCCCTAGCTCATTGCACCATCAGGATTCAAGCAAGCCGGGCCGAAGACGGCTGAAATGCCAGAAACCGGTCCCCGGTAGCTTGTTTCCTTCCCAGTATAAGAATTGGCTTGGTAGTTTGGTCTGCCCTGTTCCCATGATGCACTGGGCCAGGGTCGGACTAATTTGCATATAGCCAAGTTCTGAGCTGGGATGGTGCAGTGAGCTAAAAAACGGTGATGGATAAAGCCCTGATCTTTGGACTGGGTAAGAGTGGTCTGCTTAATTCAGACACTCTGTTCATCACCACCCCCTTTTCTGAATCATTTTTGTCCACCATAAGCGTGGAAGGGTATACTCAGATGTGAGTCCCTAGCTCATTGCACCATCAGGATTCAAGCAAGCCGGGCCGAAGACGGCTGAAATGCCAGAAACCGGTCCCCGGTAGCTTGTTTCCTTCCCAGTAAAAGAATTGGCTTGGTAGTTTGGTCTGCCCTGTTCCCATGATGCACTGGGCCAGGGTCGGACTAATTTGCATATAGCCAAGTTCTGAGCTGGGATGGTGCAGTGAGCTAAAAAACGGTGATGGATAAAGCCCTGATCTTTGGACTGGGTAAGAGTGGTCTGCTTAATTCAGACACTCTGTTCATCACCACCCCCTTTTCTGAATCATTTTTGTCCACCATAAGCGTGGAAGGGTATACTCAGATGTGAGTCCCTAGCTCATTGCACCATCAGGATTCAAGCAAGCCAGGCCGAAGACGGCTGAAATGCCAGAAACCGGTCCCCGGTAGCTTGTTTCCTTCCCAGTAAAAGAATTGGCTTGGTAGTTTGGTCTGCCCTGTTCCCATGATGCACTGGGCCAGGGTCGGACTAATTTGCATATAGCCAAGTTCTGAGCTGGGATGGTGCAGTGAGCTAAAAAACGGTGATGGATAAAGCCCTGATCTTTGGACTGGGTAAGAGTGGTCTGCTTAATTCAGACACTCTGTTCATCACCACCCCCTTTTCTGAATCATTTTTGTCCACCATAAGCGTGGAAGGGTATACTCAGATGTGAGTCCCTAGCTCATTGCACCATCAGGATTCAAGCAAGCCGGGCCGAAGACGGCTGAAATGCCAGAAACCGGTCCCCAGTAGCTTGTTTCCTTCCCAGTATAAGAATTGGCTTGGTAGTTTGATCTGCCCTGTTCCCATGATGCACTGGGCCAGGGTCGGACTAATTTGCATATAGCCAAGTTCTGAGCTGGGATGGTGCAGTGAGCTAAAAAACGGTGATGGATAAAGCCCTGATCTTTAGACTGGGTAAGAGTGGTCTGCTTAATTCAGACACTCTGTTCATCACCACCCCCTTTTCTGAATCATTTTTGTCCACCATAAGCGTGGAAGGGTATACTCAGATGTGAGTCCCTAGCTCATTGCACCATCAGGATTCAAGCAAGCCGGGCCGAAGACGGCTGAAATGCCAGAAACCGGTCCCCGGTAGCTTGTTTCCTTCCCAGTATAAGAATTGGCTTGGTAGTTTGGTCTGCCCTGTTCCCATGATGCACTGGGCCAGGGTCGGACTAATTTGCATATAGCCAAGTTCTGAGCTGGGATGGTGCAGTGAGCTAAAAAACGGTGATGGATAAAGCCCTGATCTTTGGACTGGGTAAGAGTGGTCTGCTTAATTCAGACACTCTGTTCATCACCACCCCCTTTTCTGAATCATTTTTGTCCACCATAAGCGTGGAAGGGTATACTCAGATGTGAGTCCCTAGCTCATTGCACCATCAGGATTCAAGCAAGCCGGGCCGAAGACGGCTGAAATGCCAGAAACCGGTCCCCGGTAGCTTGTTTCCTTCCCAGTATAAGAATTGGCTTGGTAGTTTGGTCTGCCCTGTTCCCATGATGCACTGGGCCAGGGTCGGACTCATTTGCATACAGCCAAGTTCTGAGCTGGGATGGTGCAGTGAGCTAAAAAACGGTGATGGATAAAGCCCTGATCTTTGGACTGGGTAAGAGTGGTCTGCTTAATTCAGACACTCTGTTCATCGCCACCCCCTTTTCTGAATCATTTTTGTCCACCATAAGCGTGGAAGGGTATACTCAGATGTGAGTCCCTAGCTCATTGCACCATCAGGATTCAAGCAAGCCGGGCCGAAGACGGCTGAAATGCCAGAAACCGGTCCCCGGTAGCTTGTTTCCTTCCCAGTATAAGAATTGGCTTGGTAGTTTGGTCTGCCCTGTTCCCATGATGCACTGGGCCAGGGTCGGACTAATTTGCATATAGCCAAGTTCTGAGCTGGGATGGTGCAGTGAGCTAAAAACGGTGATGGATAAAGCCCTGATCTTTGGACTGGGTAAGAGTGGTCTGCTTAATTCAGACACTCTGTTCATCACCACCCCCTTTTCTGAATCAACATCTACTCGTAGCCACAATTCATATCAGTAACAGGTTGTATATCAATCTGATATTATAAGAGAACACTATCAAATATTCTTCTGCCAGATATATACAAGGAAGATTTTTATCTATTTTATATTACTACCCCACTATATTTTACAGTAAAGTATATAAATGCCTTTTGACATTCAAGCCGTTCTTTACTGTCCGTAATCTGTCAATACAAAAGGTTTGCTCAGATATACATTTTATTTCTTGGTCTCCTCCTCCTTTCCCTAACATCACATGTTCAATCCTCCACAAATTGACAAGTATGTCAGTATGTGACCAATGTTTCTCACATAAATGTGAATCTATATAATACCTCTTATCCTTATACTTAATGGCTCTCAAATGCTCTCTAAATCTCTCTTTAAGCTTCCTCGTCATGGATAGTACATATTGTAAGCTACACTCACATGATCACATATATGCAACATTTGGAATTGCAATTGAGAAAAGATTGTATTTCTATAGTTTCGCACTCCCTCAGAATCAGACAACTCCTTAATCACATTCAGAACAAATTTGCTACAATTGCACCCTGATCACTTAATTTAATTTACACATTTGTAGAGCGCATGACTACCTCAACAGGGTTTCCAAGTGCTACTAATAGGGAAGTGACAATAGTTTACAAAACTCCAAGAAGAAGGTACAAGCCCAAATTTTTAGGGGAGAGAAATTGATAGGGTGGGAAAGGCAAAATTCCTACTACCATGCCTTGCTAGTTTGAAGCGAGGTATGTTAGGCAGGAGTTGACACCTCGAGCTACGAGTGCATCTAGGAAGAAAACAATTAACCAACTCACTAAGTAAGTGGGACCACAACCGTTCAGGGCCTTGTGCATATAGCACAATGTTTTTAAATGAATGTGCTCTAATTATGGGTACGTAAATGAAAAGCAACTGAAGAGTCCATGGGTACATGGCAAAGCAAATTAGCTTCAAACAAAACACTAATATACGAAGTACTATCAGCCCCATAATGCATCACACCGTGTTGTATGATGAGCTTCATCGTAAACCAAATTTAATCCACAATCCACCATTTTCGGTTCATGTTTTTAGTTTTTATTGTTCGTTTGTTGAGTTGTTCAAAACAAGGTGATTTCAATTTTCAAGGGCGTGTATAATGCCCAATCGCCTTTAATACATCATGTAAAATCCCTTGTTTCAAAAATACATGCGAATGCTCAACCCAATGCATTTCAAGCCGTTATGGCCCTTCGTCAGGGGTTCATATCTGCAAGGTTAAAATCAGATATATTGCCATTAACATATTAAGCTTGTAACCACATGTCAATATAAATCATCAGTTTGTTTACAGCGCCCCATTCCATACCATATTATCCCTCCCGTAACCAGCCTTTTCCCTCTGTAAGTGTATAAAAACGCCATCAACCTAAGTTACTGAAACGGTTTAACGAGTTGTGTCATTTTTAGGTTTCGCCTAGGTGAAAGCTGTGCAAGCAGCTTTTCACGCAGGTGAAAACCTAATGAGAACAGTAGAGTGGCTTGGGAATACGCCCCTCTGTTCCATTGGCTAGCTCCATAAATTAAGGCTAGCCATTGGAACAGAGATCTGTCCGTCATGGCCGGACCAGATTCGTGGTCGTTCCCGCGATTTCTTCCCTCCGCATCGTCATCGCGGCCGTGGGCGGGGTTTATTTTTTGTTGTTGTCCAGGTTTGTTTTGGCCATTCCGCGGCCGACCGCCAGCGGAGGAAGCATTCCCGACCCCCCTCCCGCTGTCCGTTCCCACCCCCCCACCCCCCCGCCCCCCTGTCCGTGTGCTTCATGTTTTTCCTGCGGCCAGGACCGGTGTGGTACCCCGACTCGAGCCCTCGAGACTCACTCTAAAGGGCCAGAATGTATAAGAATACTTCATTCACCTTTCTGTTTGTATTTTCAACTGAAAGTCGAGAACACTCCAGCACAGGTCAGCCTCCGAGAGGGGGAAGGCAACGGGACATCTGCTGAAAGCCCGTCTGCCCCATCTGCAGTCCTTGCACCCGTCCACCGCCCTGGTGAGAAGCTGAGTCCGGCAGTCCTTGCACCCGTCCTCCGCCGTGGTGAGATGCGGAGACCGGCAGTCCTTGCACCCGTCCCCCGCCGTGGTGAGATGCGGAGACCGGTAGTCCTTGCACCCGTCCCCCGCCCTGGTGAGATGCGTAGTCCGGCAGTCCTTGCACCAGTCCCCTACTCTGGTGAGATGCGGAGTCCGGCAGTCCTTGCACCAGTCCTACGTCCTGGTGAGATGCAGAGTCCGGCAGTCCTTCCACCCGTCTGCGTCAGAGGTTCCAGGGAGCAGCTTTCAATTAAGAGCATGGCCGAAAACAGGGAACCAATGGGCACACATGCCAACATTTCAGAGGAGGTAAGGGGAAGATAAAAAACAAAAAACAGAATCGTGAGAATGCATCAGTCTACTGACTTCTGTTATGTGGAGACCGGCAGTCCTTGCACCCGTCCCCCGCCCTGGTGAGATGCGTAGTCCGGCAGTCCTTGCACCAGTCCCCTGCTCTGGTGAGATGCGGAGTCCGACAGTCCTTGCACCAGTCCTACATCCTAGTGAGATGCGGAGTCCAGCAGTCCTTCCACCCCTCTGCGTCAGAGGTTCCAGGGAGTAGCTTTCACTTAAGAGCATGGCCGAAAACAGGGAACCAATGGGCACACATGCCAACATTTCAGAGGAGGTAAGGGGAAGATAAAAAACAAAAAACAGAATCGTGAGAATGCATCAGTCTACTGACTTCTGTTAAAGCAGAGGCAATTTCTGGCAGGAGACAGTCACAATTAGTCACTTTTCTGCTTTAGAAATCTGGAGTTTCCCGCCTGAATGAGGTCTGTTGACAAATATGGACGGTAAGACTTGGGTAAACATGTCCGAGCTTTTGTTTCTTTTACCATGAACCCAGTGTTTTAAGTGGGCCGGGTCCTGCTGGTACTCAGCACCGGCAGATCTAAAAAGCACCTGCTGAGACGAGTTCCTATCGGGCTCTCCGTTTTTGCCCTCACCCTCGGGGTGAAAACAATAAATGTTAACTGCAGCAGTGCCGCCCTTCACTGTGTATGATATACCGTCAAAGAGACTCGCTGTGGTTCTCTCACAGTCTCATCATTTCAAAACTGAAGCATGTTCAATGTTCTATACAATGAAGACAAAGTTATTTCTTATTTATCTTACACAACTTACAATCAATGACAAAGCCAATAGTCCTGGCTTGTTGTAGGTGTAATGTTGTTTATTGCATTCTATATCTGGAGGCAATGACGGAAGCAGCAAAATACCAGCGGGGGAGTGGGGGGGGGCTCTATGCGCGTATATTTTTAAGCCACGCCCCTATTTGCATCTGTCCCAGTTGTTTCATTTCATGTAAAGCTCTGCTGGCTCCCCAGATGCGCCTCTAATTCAGATATTTCCGCTGAAGTACACTGCTCTCCTCATTCAGGTAGCACTGTGGTGTCACATGCAAGAGCATGAGGGGAGTTTGGAAGGAATCTGAAATAGTAGGGACTGCTGTCATTAGTAACTGAAAAGGAATGTTATTTTTGGTGTCCCTTTTGCGGTAGTCAGACTGCAACAAACACTGGGCCTCTCTTTCCGTTAAGACTTTGCTGCTGCTGAGAAATTATGTTTTCAGCCCCTTGGAGCTCTGACACTACTTCCTGCCAGAGCCTCTGATTGGCGAGTTTTGTTGTAGAACCTTATGCTCTTGTCTTAAATGTGAACACTCGGGGAGTTTGGAATTAACTCTTTCTCCCAGCCTCGCAGACAGAAACATGTATGTGTCTGTGTTTGCGTGCCTGGGCTTGTGTGCATCTGTGTATGTGTGCATGCCTGCGTGTGGTTGTCTGTGCATGTGAATGCATCTCTGTGTGTGCACATCTGTGTATGTGTGCGTGCCTATGTGTGTGTGCCTGTGTATGTGTGTGCATCTGTGTGTGTGTGTTTGCCTGTGCTCGCTCTTCCTTTCTATCCTATCCTTCCCACTTTCTCCTCTCGAAAACCCATAAAATGCTGCAGTTTACTTTGTTTGGGTTACTGCAGTGCAATGTCTTTTCTTTACTTATTATGGTGATGTGTGTCTGTGATATGGTCATGGTGGTGACTTATGCATGTGGTAGTTACGTGCCAGTGTGACGTGTTTGTGATGACATTTGTGGCAATATTTTGTATGGGTTATGCTATGTTCTGCCGTGACTTGTGCATATAATGATGTACATCTTGGTCAAGTGCATTTTAAAGTATGCGTTTAATTGTATGTAATTGAGTATGTGGCTCCTGACTGTGAATTATGTATTTGGTGATGTATGTGGTACTAGTGTGTGTATATGATGACGTACATTGAAGAAGGCAAGAGTCAACATAACATTTCTGCTCAGCACTTATTATTCTAAGCACAAGCCTTTAATGGCATACAATACTTTATTTCTTAACAAGGGTTTTCCATTTCCGGACTCAATATTTGGTGTATATTTATGGTTTCAGTACATTGAAATCTAGCCCACTACTAACCACATACTTCCAATACCCCAGCTGTCTGGCTGGTTTGCACTGCTCACCAGATATTGGCCTCGATCATAATATTATAATGTGGCCTGTGTATTAACTAATTAAACATTTTACTTAAACACTTCTGCATTTAGTCTGCGGTTACATAAACAATGTCAGCCTGTCATTTATTTTATGGGTTCTGATGTTTTCCTTCCTTTGCAGATTTGGTTGCAGTGCCTCTTACTCTCCTGTTTGTGAATTGGGTATTCCCTCCATGATCACGCCCATCGTTGCCAGATCTCTGATTTATTCTTATCAAGTAGAGCTGCTTCCCTGCCCCCTCGGTTTAGTGTGTGCCTCTGTTCCCTTCTTGTGATCCAGTTTTGTGTGTGTGTGTGGGTGCAAATGCAATAGGTGTCGCATTTGCGAGAGATTAGGCTATTGGCTTTGTAAATGACAATGCCATTTATTTAGGTTTTCAAAGCCAACACATAAATAAAAATGTTGTCATTTACAATGCCAATAGCTTTAACTTTTCCAAAGGTGAAACCGTAGCATTGTAAATGCTTGTTACTTATTACTTTTAAAGTAACGATCTGTGCTACCAGTATACAGCATTCTTAATAACCGAAAATAGTGGATTGTGGATTACATTTGGTTTACGATCAGTTCTGTCCTGTCTGTTGTCACCCTAGACAGTTTAGAACCAGAACCAGGGGAACGGGTAGGACTGACCAGAACCAGTTTTAAGGGTGGGCCAAGCAATGCCCCCACACAATGGCTGGCACCAGGATATAAAAATAGGACCTTCAAAAACAACACTCATCAGACTACTCCTGAACCTATGGAAGATTCAGAAGAAGGACTGCCCTATTGCTAGAAGGACTCCCTTGCTGCCGGAAGGACTGTCTTGCTGTCTGAAGAAGGAAGATTGTCTCTGCTTGCTTTGATCCCAGTCTCAAAAGATCTGACCTCCTGTGTGAGCAACAGGGACACAACAAGCTACCAGAGGCTTCCATGCAATTGCCCAGCTGACCAGTATCAACTGCACCTGCCTGAGCCCTGCTGCTGGCCTCTGCTGGAGAGTCCTGATACCCCAAGAGGTGCCCCTAGGTCCTGGGCTCTTGACTTGCATCAGTGAGTTATCTTCCTGATGAAAAAGGTGAAAATCCTGAGGTTTGGGCTGTTGAAAACTGCAAACAGGCCCGTTTGCGCCCAAACTAACCCATCTGTGATTACCGGCAATGCAAGACCTTCACTTTATGTTGATAGCGAGTGTATGTGCCAATCCACCAATGTGAAACTCCAGCGATGACCGGATTTTTGCTCTACAACCACGGCCACCCACAACTTCTTCTGTGCTGGGCTACCAGATGGCTAAGCATAGGTTAAGTTAGTGACTTTTGTGGTTTGCCCTCGCAAAGTTTGTGCTTGTTTCATTAGTGGGGCTTTAATCCCTGTCAACCAATAGCCCAATTTCTTACAATGGGCTCCTTCTCCTCCCTCCTTGGTAGTGAACACCCAGAAGACAAGTTGGAGAAAGTTCATCAAAGGGGGAGTTAGCTCTCTTTTAGGCCCTATGGACTTCTTCACCAAATTGCAAAGTTTCAGGTTGAAGGAAGGGTTCCCGCATTCTACTGGATCTCCAACTTTTGTGTCAATCCAAAACTGTGACTGCTCTTTATTTCAGGATAGGACTCCTGTCACTTTGCAGTTTTGCAAACATATCTTGTCCATTTATTGATAAAATGAGAAACATTAAGATTAATACTGATGGACATTCCTGTTTAGTATCGCTTTCGAATGCAAAGCATTCTGAACATAGAGCACCATAAGATGGAGTCACTTTAATATGTTGGAAAAAAGGCAGAGCACAACAGAGACAAAAAGCTAGAAGATGAGCTGAGAGGCACAAGGATGTAAATTGATTTGTGTGGTCTGATTTGTGTCCCACAACACGCCTCAACCTCTATTGTTAATCCATACCAAAAGTGAGTTGGCTGTGCTGTGCTCGGGTTCTAATAGTGGATCAACCTCAGGACATTAAGCAGATCATTTATAACCATGTATTTATTCACTTTTAGTGGAATGACAAATGTAGGTTTTGATGGCAACAATTGTAATAAGATTCTACTTATTGCTTTTCTTGTTGGGTTATCTGCGAAGGGTGGGTGACACTCCCGGTTTCCAGACACTACATTTACCACACATTACATTGGCTGAGAAACTTCTTCATAAGCCTAGGAAGAAACAAAGGCAGGAAATTAGTAAATCCTAGGGAAAGAGCAATTTTTCTCACCTGATAAATTCCAACTCCGTGGGTTATGGAATTTTTCAGGTGCGATAAGTTGCACCTATTCCAAGATTTTGGAGAATGACATTCAGATTTTGGTACTTCATCAAAATCCACATTGCAATAAATACCATAATAATTTCCCCTTTTAACGTCAGACAGGTTTGCCCTGATGAAATTGAACAAAGGTTGAGGTTTTTGTAATTACCGCGGTGCATTAGAGTGCAGTAAATTTCACACAACTCGAGTTCTGATCCCTGCACCAACAGGGATTCAAGCAGGGATCAGAAAAGAGCTTTGGAAATTAATGAAGATAGAATGGAAAAGAGGAAAAAAAGAGAAAGAAGGCAAAAAAGAATAGAAGAAAGGCGCCAAGAAAGAAAAACAAGGGAAGAAAGGTGAGAATGGAAGTAAGAAAAGAAGCAGAAAGAAGGTGACAGAAGAAAGAAAAGGAAGAGAGCAATAGAAAGTAAGACATGAGTAAAAGAAAGGACAATAAGAAAGAAGCAAAGCAAGTTATGGAGAATGGAAGAAAGGACACAAAAAGAGAAGAACAGCAAACAAGAGAAAAGTACAAAATAAAGAAAAGTACAGAAAGAAAACCAAGAAAGAAATATAAAGTGTGATAAAGGAGAAAAGGAAGAGAGGTACAGAAATGGAAAAAAAGGAACAAAGCAACAAGAGTAGAAAATACAGCAAAAGATAAAGAAAGTCAGATAAAGATGGAGAGGATGAAAAAAGAAAGAAAACGAAAAATAAGGCATTAGAAAGAACATATGAAAGAAATGAATGAAGAAATAAGTAGCGAGAGGAAGACATAGGAGTAAAAGCAGGTAAAGCAGGGAGAACGAACGGGAGGAAATTGAAATGAAGAGAGAATTAGTCAAAAAGAAAGGAGAGGAAAAATTCAAGAAGAAAAGGTAGAACAGAGACAAATAAAGCGAGAAATAAAAAGGGGAAAATTATTTTTCACTCTAGAGTGGGGGCATTGTCCTGAACTGTTAGATTCCCAGACCTCACAGAACCGAGCACACAGGGGGGCATAGTAGCAAAAACCTCGTTAAAATTATCACCGTTTTACCAGCAGGAAACTGCCGCTAAAACGGCGATAATGGGCTTGCCAATATACGTTATAGAATTCCAATAGAAGCCCAGGTTAGATGTGCAGGACAAAAAAAGGTATAGTAAAGAACTATCTTGCATACATTTCCCTTTAGAAAGGCCATTCCCTTTAGGTGCTCCCGCATCTACCTATCTTGGCTGGGCAGGATTCTGCAATCAAGGTGAACATATTGCCCAGAGCCCTTTATTTACTTTTGATCGAGGAAGACTTCTTGAAGATCTGAAACAATTGATACTCTGATGTATTTGAGATGAGGTCGCCTGTGCATAGCCCATAATTTACTAAGTCGTTTGAGAGATAAAAAGGAATGTGGTCTTCTAAATTTTATTGGACACTTTATATCTACTCTCCTAGGAATCCTAGTGGAGCAACCAACAGAGTATTGCTGTACAGGGAGCGAATCCTGCTCTTGGACTTGGCATAGAAGCCAAAAGAAGATGGTCCTACTAATGTTTTTTTAAGCACACCGTAAATACAACCCTCAATATCTGGGCCACAATTTGTCATTTAAACAAACTTACCACATACCTATAACATTATGCTTCCAACATCTGTTTTTCATCTTCCTGGACCCCTGAGTTTTTTGATAAATGGAAGGTGGGAGGTTACACTATAACTGCAGAACTCTTCTAAGTGGGCACATTCAAATCGTTTGAAAGATGTAAACAAGCTTGCAGCTTGGAAGAACTAAAACAATCCACTATGTGCAACTCAGGAACTGGATGACACATTCAGAAGTTAAAGCAGCAGCTACAGGAGATTACTATTTGAGATATTAATAGCATTAGCCACTGGTTCAAAGTGCTTGATCTCTAATAGTCACAAAATATTGATTGAGGCCACCCTAGGGTAGCAGTGCGCACATATCGAAAGCTGGAGCTAGGTATTGAGTAGCAATGTCATTGAGAAACCATGAGAACCTCTTTGGCGAGACCCAGTATATTGATCATCTGGCATTTACGGGAGAGAGGTTCACTATAAGGTAATGTTCAAATGATCTCTCAACCCAGCGAAATTCCACAGACCCCATTTTTGCCCAGTCCCCTGTTCTTGAGTGGATGTGGATGCCAAGGGACTTCCAATATATTTGACGGGAATAAACCCTTTAAGAAGAAAATCGTTCTGGCTATTAGGGAAATTCTGAGCTAGCTAATTCCAAATGACGTTTTCTTGGTAATTTTTGGGCAGTGGCTCTCCCGATTTCGAATAGTGGTCTAAAGCAGATACAACTATAATGGAGATCTGTCTGGAAGGAGTGAAGATAGCCCTTATCCCACAATAGAAAAAGAAAGCTCTTCCCCACATAACACAGCGACACCTCGCCTTTGGAACTTACTGGCCGTGGAGCACTTATTGCACTGTGAATATATTGAATTTGCGGTGATGTGGAGTACATCACTCACATATCTTTTAATGGGCATTCGAAAAGGCTCCACTCACCCAAGATTATAGGTTATGTACCTATTTGCATATAATGAATGGGGGGCAACAGAAAAGCAACCTAAATATGGATTGGCACCAATTAAACCAGCAAATTAAGCTTTTTGGACTGTTCTGTCTGTTGGGAATTATGTGGGAATGGGTGAGGAGTTCAAACGTGTAGGGTATTGATTTACTCTGATGTACTTTGTAGTAATCCTGAGTTGTTAATTAGAATCTTGAAAGCTATACTTGTTTGAAATGTAATACAAAAGAAATGTTTAAAAAATGTATGAAGAAAAGACTAAGAAATACATTTACCTAAATGGGATTAACTTGCTGGGCTGTACTTTACAGCCCAGATGAGTATCCAACATTCCTTGGTTTTGTTGAGTATTTCGTCTTAAGTGCGTCGGGAATACCCAGACGTCGACCCATGCTTACTCTGCCATCGGACTCAGGCTAGCCCTCACTGATGAGACCTAAGTAGATCGAAACCGGTCTGGGGTTGCATGTGGTCTCTCAAAGAAAGGGCATCGCCTGACACTTCGGGGCTAACTACTCCCATAAGTAGCATGGTTGGTACTGATTTTGAATTAGGCAAGTCTTTTTCTAGAGTGGCATGGTGGGTGAAAAACGATGGACTGGAATGCTGCCTGAGCGACTGAAGTTGCTGAGATTAATTCAAGCATTTTACCCATCACTTTGTTGTTGTTGTCTTCAGACAAAAAAGGAAACTTTTTTGGAGTACGTTTTGGGAAAGAAAATGCAAATAGGATGTCACTGAATACCTGCAAACTAGTGGCATCTACCCAGGCCCTCCTTCTGTACACTGAGATCCCCCCTCCCCCTCCCCCCCCCCCCCGCTTTCAAAGACTGATGACCTCATACAATTCTGATACCTACTGATTCTTAGGTAAATTTGAGAACCAGCTTTCCAGCTTTGACTGTAAGGGGCCACATATCTTGATTCAGAGAATCTGGATCAGCAAAGTGTGCTTGTCATTCATAAGGGTTTTAAGGATGGGGCCTGCATGGAATAAAATTTTCCAAACAACCAGGCGCAGCCATCTGATTAGTGATGTAGAGTAAAGAACTATGCTACACTTCTGAACCTTATCGATTGAAACTGGATTGCTGGTGCATCAACTGAGCTGATATTATTGTGAGAGCATTAACTTCAGTTTAATGGTGCAAATGTAATTAGGATAATTTACATTACTTTTTATTTTGCGAAACACTGCCAGTAATTTAATTACGTTTAAATCCCAGGAGCAATGGGAATCACGCTGCATGCAATTTAGCCTCAAAGACAACAAAGGAAGTGACGTAGGACCAAATTGGACTTGGATGACCAACACTTGTTTTCCGGGATTTTTTAGTTCAAAGGGCAGAATGCCAAAAGTAGTGACTGGTGGCAGAAACAAGCAACCACCTGCTAAAACCAGCAAAAACTAAAGGCATACTTAACTTTAAATGATCACTAATATGATGAGTCAATTTAAAGTGTTTGCATTGCAGGCAGTCGCTGCCTACCTTATAATGATACTATTATTATAATATAATTATACAAAATTGTTTTGTGTGTGTGTAGTTGCATAATTATTGCAGATTGTTGCACATTCTGCCAATTGATGTATTTTCAATCTTATAAGGTGATGGATATACTGGGGCAGAATGTTTATAACGCTTGGCAGTATTAGTTTCTAAACATTGCACTTTAGTAGATGTTCTTGTTTATAATGAAGAGTCAAAAGTCACTGTATATATGTGGTGAGTCCAAATAATAAAATGTTGTCATTTTCATGAAAATTAGCCAATTTATAAATTGCTGCACATTCACAAAAATTTGGAGTACAAATTTCACACAGGGTAGAATGTGCTGTTAAATAGTATGCATGCAAACTGTACACATACCCCTCTCGAATCCATTCAACCCACAACGATACAGAAGATTTTTTGTGTCCATAAAAGTATAACATTTGCATTTGTGAAAAATGTGTGAACTACCAAAGCAAACATTTATTTTTTAGGTCGAGCCTGGGCAGCGCATGCGCTGGGAGGCATGCTGTATTCAAGTGTGGAGTTGAAGCTCCGCCCCTCCGCCCATATTTTTCATTGGATTGTGTCATTGTCCTTTGTAAATGCTGGCTTCTGATTAGTTAATAGGCTTGTTATTCCCTCCTTAGTACAGCTTTGTCTTTATTTGTAACTTCCTATGAGGACTGGTGCTTTTACTTCTGTTGTTACGCGGTAGGTCTTAGTCTGTAAGCACTATTTTCTTTAATGAGTTTCTCCTACTGCAGGCGCAACATGCTTTCCTGCTACATTCAGCGCACCATGCGCGCTTTCACTTTCCACATAGCCCGGACAAGGGCGGCCACTTCTATGAAGTGAAATAGGTCTCGCATTTACCAGAGTTTCAGCTATTGGCACTGTAAATGACAATGCCTTTTATTTATGTGTGTATTATCAAAGCAGATAAATAAAAGGCATTGACATTTACAATGCCAATACCCTATACTCTAGGGAATGCAAGACCTATTGCATTGCAAATACTTGTTGTATTGAACATTCAGGGGCTTGCACCGCATGTATGTGTCTTATCTGTATGTGTCTTCTCCTTGTTCATACTGCGAATGGGTGGGAAAAATGCTGGGAGGCGCTAGTGGTGGACTGCACTTTAACTTTCTCTACACATGTAGAATTATGATTACAAAGGTGAGGTGGCGAACATTTATTTTTATTTTTGTGTGATTCACGTACAACACCATGCACACTTTATGTCATCAGCAGTACCAGCTGTACACACCTCTCTGTGCAATTTGCAATTGGTAGAAGCGCATGTCACCACATTTTTGACAGACAAAAAAAATAACACTGAATGATGCACATCATATAAGTGCTTATGATCAGTTTCCCCAGAGATGAAACTGATGTGAATTTCTCGCTTTTAAATTTGATTTCTGACTTTTTTATAAACACATGAATCCCTCTCTCACTTGTTGTTTGGTATGACCCACTGGGCTGACATCAGTTCATTTGCGTTTGCATTGGAGTACGACACATTTGCCCCGGAAATGAATGGATTGATTCATTTTGGGGCTGTAGCAGGTCGTTACTTCGTAAAATGGGGGAAATTAAATTGTCATTCTATTTGTATCAATTACTTTGCTTTTCACTTGAATTGTCTTACTTAGACCACTCATAATTTTTCATATCCAGTTGTAATAATACAACAGTACCAGCCCTTCATCTACCAAGCCGTGCACAATTTAAGTTTACACTTACGTGAACTGCATATGTTTGAGAATTTGGTAAACTCTGCCATTGTGCAAATTGCACATTTCCACTAGACCGATTGTCTATGATGTTAAACAACAGAGTTTAGCTTTTTTTGTACCTTGTCTGTAAATTTGTTTTTTATATGGTGCACTTTCATACTCCTAATCTTTTTAAAACTGTAGTTGTAAACGTAAAATACATGTTTTCAGCATTGAATCATGGCGTAAGAAACCAGAGACTGAGTATACGAACATTCATTGAATAAGATTGCTTGAGTGTCTCTGTGGAATTAAAGACATTTCATGAAGAGTTGGTGCCTCTTAGAGGCTGTTAGTGCTGGCAAAGAGCCAGTCTCTTGCCTGCCTGTCATGTGACTGTCCCTTGCCCTATTACTGGCCCATTAGAGGCCTGTTCTTAATTCGCTTGATTTTTCTGTAGGGCTTTCAGATTCTGTTGGCCAATGTACAACTTCACACCATGTCCTCCTAACATGAAATTTACATGTATAATATCTTAGTCGCATGTATACTTACTTACATAATTTTTTTTTTTTTAATAGGTCTTACCTGCGGATGCACTCCTACCCTCTACGATAATGACACATGAAATGGTTAGTACAGAGATTGATGATGAAGAAGACAACAATGCTGACAAAGAAGAAGAAGAAGAAGGAAAATGCCAAGCGTGCTCCTGTTGTGACAGGATCCACAAATATATCTCAAAATGGATGCTGCCCGAAGAAGCTCGAGAGACCTATTTGGAGAGAGCGAACTGTATACCTCCCCCTATCTTCATTATTTCCATAAGTATTGCTGAGGTACGTACAACATCCCTTGTCTAAAAACTGCCGATCTTCAGTGGTCGCTAATGGACCTCTAATATGGGAGCAGGGACATCAACCAATTCCCCTAGCCTTTTGAGTCGGTGCAGTCGCGCAACCGTGGCAGATCACTGCAGCATAAAAAGGGAGATGTGGGCTGAAGAAGCCGTGGCTGAAAAAGCACCTAATCAGAAGCTCCACTCACTATATTCTGGGAGGGTTTCTTTTTCTGGAGAAAATCAATACCCCATCCTGGCACAGGCTCTTCTGCAGTGGACCTTATAAGCCCCCGAAGGGCCTGCCACTTGTCATAACTTACTTACTTATCAGTCCCCTGTTTCACTATTTCTTATATGTGTAGGTACACCTCAATTCAATATTTCACTACTAACCATGTTTGGAGTCATAAATGATTCTTTAGCTCAGGCTCTCCTGCAGTGGAAGTTAAGAGATTCCGTAAACCTCTGCCACATATCAATCACTATAGATACAGAGAAAATGTTAAAAAACATTCTCTACAGTCCCCCGTTTAATTTAAATGCCTGTTAATGCCCTTTTTTATTAATACGATAGCCCTATAGCACGCCGTAATGGGCTGCACCGGCTATTAAAGGCCTGCTTCAGCGTTAAAGGCCCGAGCCGAAGTCGACGGCCTTTAACAAGGAAGCAGGACTACGAAGGGCTATAATGTTATTAGAACATTCTGCCACTAGAGGGCAGAGTATTCTAACAAATAAAACAAAGGCCTCTCGGAGCCCGAGGGAGTTTAAATCCCCTCGGGCTCCGAGAGGCCTTTGTGAAAACAAAATTGGAAAGTTACTTTGCCGGACTTTGCAGGCCCGTAGAAGCTCGGAGCACTCCATTGTCTTCCACATTCCAGTGTTCTAATATGTGTTCAATACGCATTTGAAAGGCAAGGTATCGCACTCCTGATGCCATTCTGTTAGGTAAATACAGGCACCCTCCCAAGAGCAAATGAATGAAACTCACCAGACACAGCAGGTTGCTCAAAAACAGAGTAACATTAACTTATTGGTACCAAATGCATGCATCATTGCTGATCAGCAAGGAAGAAGTCAGGTCTCCCGCCTTAGGGGCTCTCAGACTGCTGTGTCCCAGAGTGACTGGTTCTTGGTGTTAAATGCATTTTAGTAATGCCATGCCAGCAAAACTAGAATAAGGCACCAAGCCAAATATGGCTAACAGGGATGTAAAAGATTTGCACCATGCCAATTATAAACAGCTAGATATGGGCAGACCAAGAAAAGGCTGGCTCTGCCCTGTGTAAGCAAATTGCACAACCAGATATGGAAACCATCATGAAGTCAGGACAAACAAAGTGACCTTTAAGATGGTTCAGAATAGCTATTGAAGCTTGTCCAGGCAAGGTCGGATAGAAAGACCTTTGGAGCTCCGGGACTCATGTTAGTGTGCGATATCTAAGCATGATATTTTTGTAGTGCCTACATATGAATTTATATGGATATATGTATGTATATATATATATATATATATATATATATATATATATATATATATATATATATATATATATATATATATATATATATATATATATATATATATATATATATATATATATATATTTCAACATTTGCTTTAGTTCCATCTGGAGTCACTACAGGAAAAGTCCACAAAGTCAATTCAAGTTGTGGCGCTTAAAATGAAAACCACAAATGAAATTAATTTTTTGCTAAGGTGATACAGTGCATAAGCTGTTGAAGATCCTCATCATCTTTAGATGATGTTAGCACTCTCCTCAGGAGATCAAGTAGACGACCTGTACTTCTGTTGTGGGGCCTGAGATGTGTGCTTGTGTAATTATAACATTGTAAAATCAATAAAGAGATATTTTTTTTAAAAAGAAGTAGACGACCTACGCGACATTGTTTTACGTACTTGACGTAAGAGAGGTTTTCACTTAGTACAAAGGAATGAAAAGGAAGCCTGTAAATAGGGGTAAAGTGTAGGCACTTCTAGTGAACAGAAGCCCACTCCCTGCAAGATCGTACTATAAAGGATATGGCAGCTCCATCATCAAGGGCACCAACACACTTTTAAATCGTATATTGAGTAGTTGTTTTATATATGTCTATATATGTCAAAGTCATAATCACTCTAAAGGCTTAGAAATTACATACACAAAGCCATAACATTGTCAAAGAAAGACAGATGAATGACACTAACAGGTGTATGATATTCTATCTATTTTAGCTGGCGATATTTATTTATTACGCAGTTTGGATGCCCCATAAACAGTGGATCACTCTTGATAGTGGTGTGTGGAAGAGCCCTTATATTTACCGACCTGACAAGAGAGAAGAAGCATGGCGGTTCCTTTCTTACATGTTAGTGCACGCTGGGTAAGTACACAGATTAAAGTGCCAGATCCGACTAGGAGGTATTGCTTTTCTCTTTCTCAAATGTCACGTTGTGAATCGCCCATATTTATTTCCTTGTAGGCACCTTTGTGCCCTTTTCAGGAGGTGTCCGGCTTCTGTAGTCCTGGGCGCCATCTTTTAGTGAGTCACAATACCCTTTTTATTGGTTGCATGTTTTTCTTTACTCACATTTTCTTTAATTTGTTTTAATTTACCGGAAACTTACCGTGACAGAGGAGCCTGGTTATGGTAAAGTGGGTTGCTTGACCCCGGGTTGTGTCTTCTTTTGCCCAAATGTTTTCTGGCTACAGACCAGCAGCGTCAGAACTTGGACACACACCCTCATTTTGTCACACCAGAATGGAGGGCTATTTAAATGCACTGAGAGCGCATCTGCACAGCTGATGCATGCAGCAAGCGCGCCAAAAGCAAGTCCGTCTGCGCCAATTCATGCTCGGACTGCGCTCAGTGCCAACCCCCCTGCTGGTTTTACCCTGCAACAGTTAACTCCTCTTTCTTATTCACAAGATTGATTGCTCTCCTTGAAGTATAATAGTAAGCAGTGCCTAGGACCCAGATTGCTACCACGTAATCCTACAAACCCCATAACATGCCCAGAGTGGCAGCTAACTCTGACCAACACTAAGATACGGTGTCTAAAACCCACCATGTCCTTTACCTCCAACTCAACTACGGCACCTAGCATTTTCAAAGTCACACTCATAAATGCCAGATCGCTCATTAAAAGTGTATTTGCTTTTGCCGATTTTCTAGAGACCCATTCGCTCAACATAGTATTTGACGACAAGACCTGGGCAGATGCTGCCTCGGCCCCTGATCTCATCATGGCCTTTTCCCAGGTTAGATCGTTTGGGGAAAATGGGCAATAGCGTTTATCTATAGGGATCATTTCAAAGAATCCTATGGGCCATTTCTGGCTATTTCAGACTGTGAAGCTATAGCCTACAAAATAATTTTGACTAACCACTACTCCTTTAATGGGTCTCTAATTTATAGGCCTCCTGGTCGCAGAGAAGCCTTTCTGAATAACAGCAGTCAGGCGATGGACATTAAAGTCAATTTTTCTGACTTTACCATCTATGGGGATTTTATTATTCATCTGGAAAATCCTTTTTACAAAGGCACCATTCTTTTAACTGACCTTCTGAGAAGCGAGGTTCTTGCTCAGCTAGTAACAGGACCCACACATGTTGCCTGACATTTACTAGATGGCATTTTTCCCAACAACACCCACCTCAAAGTATCATCCACTCACCCCCTTGCTTGGTCTGACCACTATGCGGTCATGTTTCACCTCACTGTAGAAGTTGAAGGTTCTACTGTCCATTCTCAACCGCCCAAAACGTTAGGACGGCCCTGGCATAAAATTACTCCGGAAGCGTTTAATGCCCATCTAGCTCATTCCAAACCTGAGATTTCCGCAGACCTAGACGAGGCTACTAATAATTATCATAAATGGATTGCTTCCAATCTTAACCTGCTTGCTTCCCTCAAAACTGTCAATAATAAAAGGACCTCCCTGTCTGAGCCTTGGTTCAATGACAATCCTTGACTCCAAAAACAAGCTTGTTGTAGGCTCGAAAGGAAATGGTGAATTCATTACGGCCAGATGATAAAATCTCCTACTAAAAGGCTATTCCTCCCTATAAAGGTATGATCTCCAAAGCCAAATCTAGCTACATTACGGCCAAAATTAAGACCTTTCTTAACGTCCCAAAATAAATCTTGGCCACAGTGAACAAGTTGAGTAAGTTACCGAAGCCTAAAAACACTGCAGTTAATCAAGAATTGTACAACTCATTAGCAGATTTCTTTCATAATAAATTCAAAGCGTTTTATAATACATTTGTTTCCAGCCATTCTGCTGAAGGGACGTCTGAGGAGGATACAACCACTCACATTTTAGTGGGGACACCTCTGCAGATGCCTCATCGGACAATAACACCATCTTTGAAGTTTTAAACCCCTTTCAGAATACATAGTTCAAACCTTTCTCTGTCAAACAAGGTCAGGGTTTCCTTTGGATCCCTATCCCCCAAAGTTTCTCCACCTAGTGCCTGACATCACAGCTGATTATTTGAGGAGCTTCTTTAACAAGATGTTTTCTGAAGGATATTTCCCTAAAGAATGGAAGCAGGCTTTCTTCTTCCCTTGCTTAAGAAAACCAACTTGGACTGCAAGGACCCCAATAATTATAGACCAATCTCTCGGCTCCCTCTTCCTGCAAAAACTGTAGAGAAAGCTATCAACTCCGAACTCTGATTGTTTATTAAGAACAATGATCTCCTAGATGCTACAGAGCAGGGTTTCAGAAGCCAGCACACCACTGAGTTGGCTCTGATTACCATCTCTGAGGAAATCAGGCAAACTCTGGATAAGGGTGGGAAGGTTGCTTTGATCCTGCTAGACCTCTCCAAAGCATTCGACTCGGTCAATCACAGTTTTCTTATCGACCGTTTCTTCACCCTGGGCATTATGGGCAAGGTGCTTAAACTTCTTAAATCTTTTCTCTCAGATAGAGAGCAGTTTGTGGAGCTAAATGACTTCAGGTCTAATTCATTTTCTCTTCATTGCGGAGTTCCACAGGGTTCTTCTCTGAGCCAGACACTTTTTAATGTATATGTAACCGCTTTGGCCTACCTTATAAAGTCATTTGGCTTCACAGTGGTTTCAGACGCCGACGACACACAAATTGTGGCATCACTGGCCAGCAATCCAGAGGACACTGACTCCTGATTCAATAACTGTATGCGTGAAATTGAAAACTGGAGGTCTAATGACTGTCTCAAGTTGAACTCTGGAAAGACAGAGGTCCTACTGTTTGGGAGGAACACTGCTTTCTGGTTGCCTAATTGGTGGCCACAGGAAAATGGCAGAGCTCCCCTCCCCAGTTACCAAGGTAAAAAATCCAGGAGTTTATTTCGATGACAAACTTTCCTTCGAAGGTCAAGTAAATTACATAACTTCTTTGCGTTTTTTCATGTTAAAAACTCTCAAGAAAGTCCTTCCTTTTATTCCTCTTGACCTGCGGAAAGTGGTCATTTCCACCCTTATACTTTACAGTTGCAGTATGTATGTGTGTTCTTATATAGCACTCGATTTTACCCTTGGGCATCTCGGCACTTGCCTTGGGAACCCGTCCTGGTTTTTTCCCTGTGAGATCACCTGTGCTGGGCATCCCCAAGGTGAAAGCCAGGCATCCCGCCGCAGGGGGCCGTTGTGGAGATTAAACAAGCTTGTTGCCCGGAGCTGCATAGTGTGAACTCGTGCTTAGAGTGGGCACCAAAGCGAGAATTATCGAGTCCGTGGACAATTGGGTTCAGGACCCTGCCGTGTCAGGAATCGAACCCTGGTCCCGGGTCTGACCTCAGCTTCAGGGTATGCCTCCTCTAACCAGTGAGCCACACTTCTCCACTAGAAGTGCAGTGCACTCTTTTAATATTTAGATGAGATTTCTAAGCAAATTGCTGGTTTTCCAGAATGCAGCTGCACGTCTGCTGCTTGCCATCCCAATATATATCAGTCTGTATCTCATGCCTTGCCATTGTTGCACTAGCTTCCAGTAATAAAAATGTACTGAATTCAAGTCCCTATGCATTGCCTTCGAGGCATTGCATGGTTTCAGACCTGAATATTTTAAACATAGATTTCTTCGGTATGTTCCTATCAGACATCTGCGATCCTCATCAGCATTTAATCTGGTGATTCCCAAAGCCAAAACAGCCTTGAGGGGGGCAAGGGGAGAGGGAAAAGACATTTTGTAGCTGGCTCAGAATTCCTTGCCACTTGCTCATAAGCAAGTCTGATCTTTTCTCTTTCCGTAAATCCCTAAAAACGTGGCTATTTAATAACTAAGATTCCTTGACCACTGCTCTGTCCCCATCCTCAGCTTCTTCTGTTTTCTTCCTCCTAAGGCATAGCACTAGCGCCTAGACACCGTCGGGTAGTAGTGTGCGTAATAAATTAAAATTTAATTTAATTTCATGATGATGCCTTTAAGAGCCATCTCAAAGTTTTGCAGTTTGAAACTTTTCTGCATTCACATACTGTGCATTATTCTGCCTTCTTGTGGTTGGGTCTGGAATTGTCTTTTGTAGTCCCTTCTATTAAAAAAAATAATATATTTTTAGGTGGGCATTGTTGACTCTGAATATTTGGTGCTTTGTCCCCCCCCGTGTGACGTCTCACGGATACCCCAGAAACCCTTTGATGTATTCGCATTTTTCAGATTCTTTTTCTGCCATTAGGTCTTGAAACAAGGTATAGAGCTCCAGAATCAAGAGAAAAAAAGCGGCACCACACAAATTTGGTTTTCGCTGAATGAAACTGATAAACTGATAAACACATTCGAAAGGACATGAAGGAATAGAGTACACAGGAAATCTATAGAAGAACACCGAAAAGGGGAAGTCCACCACACAGCGGCATCACATGAGTTAGAGAATGCGAAAGCTGTGTGAAGCACATCTGTTGGACTTGACATCCTTAGGGTGGTGTTCCCCTGGACTTTTTGTCTCCACGTTTTACTGACTCTTTTTTTTTTGGCCTTAGGACACTGAGCACTTTGCCAATGTTAACCAGTGCTAAAGTGCACGTGTTTCTCCCCAAACATGATGACATTGGTTTATACCTGATTGGCATATTTTGTTGTACTGGTATTTTACTTGAAAAGTGGTATACCATGTACCCTGGGCCTGTACTTCAAAAGCTACTTGTGGGCTTCAGCATTGATTGTGCCACACAAAGAAGTAGCCTTTCAAACCTGTCCGAGGCCTGCCACTGCAGTGCCTGTGTGTGCAGTTTACTGCCACGTCAACTTGGTATTTAAAACTACTTGCCAAGCGTTAAACGCCCATTTTATTACATATAATTCACCCATGAGGTAGGCCCTTAGTAACCCTAAGTGCAGGGTGCTATGTAAGTAAAAGGTAGGACGTGTACATTTATGTTTTACATGTCCTAGTAGTAACAAACAGCCTATTTTGTTTTTCACTACTGTGAGTTCTACTCCTCTCATATGTTAGCATTGGTGATTCCTTGATACACTGTTAAACTGTAATTCCTGATCAGATAGGAGCCCGTCTCCAATACCCGTCTGGGGTGGGTGACATCTACACTTTGTGCATTCCAGCTAGACAGCCACAAACACAGTAAGGCAAGGCTCATCTGCATTCTGGGCCCTCTTCTGGATTCTGATGGGTCTTCCTGAGCAGGGCAGAATGGGAGGGGCTGGCACAATTCAATAGTTAGTGTCATGTCCACATACAAATCACAGATTTACTCTCCGCAGATAGCCTGGCAGACATCACTGGGTTGAAAGGGAACCTTTTCACTTCAGAGAGCGATCTGCATTGAAGTCACCCCTACATCCCTTACATCAAAGGCACTTTTGGGTATACTTGCTGAGTCTCTGACCCCCTAAAATCAGACATTTCTGGATCTTGAACTGAACCTCTGTTAGAAGGACTGCTGTGCTGCTTAAAGGACTCAAACGGACTGCTTTTCTGGAAGTACTGCTTTTCTGCTTGTTGCCCTGCTACCTGCTGCTCCCTGACTCTGCTGAAGGAGAGCTGGACTCTGCCTTTCCTCCAAGTGATCTCAAAGGGCTTGCTAGCTTGCCGCCTTTTTCTGAAGTCTCAGGGGTACAAACGACTACCTGCAATTCTGCTGGTGCTTCTGGACTCTGCCCTCTGTGAGTTCTACCCTTGCCTAGGTGCCCTCTCCATGTTCTAGGCCCCAGAAGTGAGTGCTGTAGCTGTTTTGCTACAAAATCGACGCATCCTCACCACTTTGTCAATTGGAAGTAACACTGTGCCCTTCAACGCCGACGTAGTGCCGGTCCTGAGGCAGCCCTGTGCGGGTCAACAGCAACTTGGGACCTGAAAGCGAGGATTCGACAACGACGCAGCACCGTTCTGAGGTCCTGACTTCAAGGCTCTACTTCGACACATCACCATGACTGCGAGGTTCGATGATGACGCAGCACCAATCCAAGGCCCCAACTAGGAGGCTCGACTGTGACGCATTGACCCACCTGGGTGAATTGGAACCAACGCATTGCTTTCATTACGTAGAAAAGATTGGCGCATTTCATTGCTTGTGACCCAGAAGATACTTTGTTTACTGGGGCTTGCATGGGTGCTCTAGCCGGTCTGCACTTCCACAAGTTTGACCCAAACCTTGACCCAGTCCAGGGCAACCTAAAGTAACTTTTTTAGTCCTACTTACTTCTAGGAGCTTTAATGCATTTATCTCTTTAAAATTCAATATCTCAACATTATTCCTTTGAAATTCAATATCTCAACGTCTACACATTGAATGTTTGTCGTTTTGGTCTTGTTTTGTTCAGAATATAATAATCTTTTTTTCTAAACCAGTGTGGAGTCTTTCTGTGGTGTATTCATTATGTTCCTGAGTGTGTGTTACACAAATACCTTACAGATTGCCTCTTTAGATGAGCCTGACTGCTCTGTGCAAAGCTACCAGAGAGTGGTGCACAGGTTATCTTTTAGTGTGTATCTAGCTTACCCTGACTAGACTGGTGCTTCCTGCCTGTCCTGGGTGCATACCTAACCAGGAATCCCAGTTCTAACATTGGTGATCAGCATTGAGGATAGGTTTTGTGTTTGTGCAATACCAAATAGTAACTACTAACGCTATACTTAGACCAATTTGATCCTTTTTCAATTCTCCCTGTTCTGACATCTTTTTGTGGTGTATTCATTGTGTTACTATGTGTGTGTTGCACAAATACTTTACACTTTGTCTCATTAGATAAGCCTGACTGCACCCAAGGGTGCGCACTGGTTATCTTTTAGTGTGTATCTAACTTACCCTTACTAGATTGGGGGTTCCTGCCTTGTCTGCGTGCATACCTCAGCCAATCAGGAATCCCAGTTTTAACAACACCCCATTTAGATTTTATATCAGGTGCCATCACAAATATGCAGAAAAGAGTAACCACGAGGTGTGCATCCTTTGTCTCCCGAAAGCCACAGCTCGGAGGCTTGGAACAGCGTGTGCAAAGTTTTTGCCGAAGACAATTTAGGCAAGACAGAAGTAAAGGTGGTCATACAACACCATGGCCTACTCTCTGGGAAAACCGGAGTCTTCAAGGGAGCTGAGTTTGTCGAGTGAAGAAGAGGACACACTTGAAGACATAGAGGAGTCCCAACAAGAAATTGAAGAGGTAGTCAAGAGCCTGCCGATAAAAGGCACAAGAAGACGCTGAGAGACTGAGACACAAGACCCAAGATAACATGACAAGGGGGTGCAGCGACTGAGCTGAAGAGCTCCAATTTGAAGCATGCAAATCAGGCAATGACGTCTCAAACTCCTACACCAAAGGGCAAGAGAAGGCTGAAAGAGCCACACAGGTCCAAAAAAAGCACACAAGGTAGGCAAACCCTCACAACCAGCCTCACCAGCCTCAACCTCAGTAGGGGTTTACTCCACTTAATTCATGGTACATAAGCCGGACAACGCTAAGACCAGTTCTGAATCAAAGGACACTCAACAAATCAATGAAAACACAAAAATTCAAAATGACAGCCTTGCAAGAGGTCATTCCCCTTATAGGTCAAAGAGTCTGCATGGCAACCATAAAACCTGAAGGAGCCTTACCTACACACATCAAAGAACAGATTGCACATAGAGTTCCTAAGATGTGTAGTGGGCAAGCCACACTACCAATTCAAGGTATTACTATTTGGATTAAAGTAAACTCTCCAAGTATTTATAATATGTCTAACTGAATTGGCGGCACACCTCAGAAGAAAAGGAATTGAGTTATATCAATATGACTGGTTAGTAAAAGCGAGCACAATCAAACAATGAAAGGACAGCAACAACAAGGTCACAAAGGCAATGCCTAACTAGGGGTTTCCATCACCCACATAGAAATCTTCAACTACACCGCAAATATAGAACATCTTTCTGGACACAATTTTCAATTCACAGACGGACAAGGCATTCCCAGAGGAAAAATTAATCACGGCATTACTAGATCCTGATCGCGGCTACCAGAAATGTCAACATCTGACAATGAGGATGGTGGGGAGAATGATGGGCATGATGGTCCAATGTATCCCCCTAATACCGAATGCAAGGCTAGACAGGAGACCCCTACAGGACTGGCTACAGCAACAATGGCCACAATTGACATGGAGTTGGGACAATCTAGAGGTTGTTGCAGGCGAAGCACTGAAGGAAATACAACCCACAGAACAATTGGAAAACCTTTAAGCCACAACCTCCCTCAATGACTCACAATGGCCTCATCCCACACACGATGGAGGCCTCACATGCTCAACCTAAATCTCAGGGGCATAGGGAGTCCCAAAGAAGTGGCACAGCAAATCAATATGTTGGAAGTAAAGACAATCTTTCTATTACTGAATGCCTTCTAGAAGCACCTGGGGTAGGGATAGTACTAATACATATGGACAACACAACGACCATGTTCTACCTCTACTAATGGGGGGTGGGACAAAATTGCACACCCTATCAAAGTTAGACCAAGAAATAAAGAAAAGGGCAATAGGAAACAAAACACATTAGTGATTATACATCTATCAGGAGAGCTAAATACAGAAGTGGGCAGACTAAGCAGAAAAGCAAACAGTATGCACGAATGGGAGATAAAGCAGGAAGTACTACTAAACCACTTCCAAAGATGGGGGAGACCACACATAGAGCTATGTGCAATATGCAGGTTTACTAGGTTTTACCTAGGTTCTGGCTCAGCTAGGGCCCAAAATCCACAGCTACCCATTTTTAAAAAAAGGGTCAAATTTCAGTGGAAAATGTAATGTGTCCATGTTGCATGGGTTGTTTCTTGTCACAGGCACTGGGCATACCCACATAAATGATGTGCCATATTTATTGCAAGGCATGTGGGAGCATAGAATAGTAGAATATTTGTTACTACCAATTGGATTTTGCTGTATTTGTACCATCTAAATGTAAGCCAGTGTGTATAAAAGAAGACATTTTGAAAAATACCCTCTAAATAAAATGCTTAAACGAGTACCCACAAATTCAGGAATGTACAAATAGCCACTGCTCCTAAACTCCATATCTTGGGCCCATTTCAGAAATACATAGGTGTACTTGATACTCAAAAACATTGTAACAAATGGCTGTTCTTTTTCTACTCATTTTCAATATTTCTTTATTTTAACAGTTAATTTCTTTGGATAAACCTACACACATGACCGCTTGCTAAATTTGAAATTATGTTTACTTTTTATAAATATATAGCTTTCCTGGATCACCTATGGGGTTCACACTGGTTTCCACCACAAACTGGAAGTAGGTTGAAAGCACATGGAAACAAGCATTTGCAATGCAATAGGTCTCGCATTAGGAAAGTGTGAGCTATGGGTATTGTAAATTACAATTTTTTTAAATATGTCTTGGCTTTGAAAATATATAAATTAATATCATTGTTATTCACAAAGCTAATAGCTTACACTTTCCTAATGCGAGTCCTATTGGCTATGGCAATGCTTGTTGTTAGCAAGCAAGGACAGTGCTGTTGTGGTGCTGAGTGATGCTGTTGTGGTGCTGAGTGATCATGTGGTTGGGCTGAGTGATGTGGTGGTGTATTAGAGTGATGTGGTGGTGTCCCAGAGTGATGTGGTGGTGTCCCTGAGTGATGTGGTGGTGCCCCTGAGTGATGTTGTGGTGCCCCTGAGTGGTGCCCCTGAGTGATGTGGTGGTGCCCCTGAGTGATGTGGTGGTGTCCCTGAGTGATGTGGTGGTGTCCCTGAGTGATGTGGTGGTGTCCTAGAGGGATGTGGTGGTGTCCTAGAGGGATGTGGTGGTGTCCCTGAGTGACGTGGTGGTGTTGTGTGTCATTCAGCAGTGTGAGGCATGCAGCCGTGTGAGGCGTGCAGCAGTGTGTCATTCAGCAGTGTGCAGCATGCAGCAGTGTGAGTAATGCAGCAGTGTGCAGCAGTGTGTGGCGTGCAGCAGTGTGTGGCGTGCAGCAGTGCATGGTGTGCAGCAGTGTGAGGCGTGCAGCAGTGTGAGGCGTGCAGCAGTATGAGTAATGCAGCAGTGTGCAGCAGTGTGAGGTGTGCAGCAGTGTGAGGCGTACAGCAGTGTGAGACATGGTGCAGTGTGCAGCATGCAGCAGTGTGAGTAATGCAGCAGTGTGCAGCGTGCAGCAGTGTGAGGCGTGCAGCAGTATGAGGCATGCAGCAGAGTGAGGCGTGCAGCAGTGTGTGGCGTGCAGCAGTGTGTTGTGCAGCAGTGTACAGCATGCAGCAGTATGAGTAATGCAGCAGTGTGCAGCGTGCAGCAGTGTGAGGCGTGCAGCAGTGTGCAGCGAGCAGCAGTGTGAGGCATGCAGCAGTGTAAGGCATGCAACAGTGTGTGGCGTGCAGCAGTGTGTGGCGTGCAGCAGTGTGTCGTGCAGCAGTGTGCAGCATTCAGAAGTGTGAGGCGTGCAGCAGTGTGAGGCGTGCGGCAGTGTGAGGCGTGCAGCATCGTGAGTAATGCAGCAATGTGCAGCAGTGTGTGGCGTGCAGCAGTGTGTGGCGTGCAGCAGTGTGAGGCGTGCAGCAGTGTGAGACATGAAGCAGTGTGAGGCATGCAGCAGTGTGAGGCGTGCAGCAGTGTGAGGCGTGCGGCAGTGTGCAGCATGCAGCAGTGTGAGTAATACAGCAGTGTGCAGCAGTGTGAGGTGTGCAGCAGTGTGAGGCGTGCAGCAGTGTGAGGCGTGCAGCAGTGTGAGGCGTGCAGCATTGTGTCGTTCAGCAGTGTGCAGCATGCAGCAGTGTGAGTAATGCAGCAGTGTGCAGCAGTGTGTGGTGTGCAGCAGTGTGTGGCATGCAGCAGTGTGAGGCGTGCAGCAGTGTGAGGCGTGCAGCAGTGTGAGGCGCGCAGCAGTGTGTGGTGTGCAGCAGTGTGCAGCATGCAGCAGTGTGAGTAATGCTGTTAATGTAAGACGGGTGTGTGGACGCTACCCTTGAGTGAATTGAGACTCACCTGCAGTCCGCGACGACCCCCGTGTCTGGCCACTTTCCACCGCCGGTTCCTCCCTGCTAGGACGCCAAGAAGAACAGCGACGCAGGTCGAAGGAACTCGCCTTCCCAGGGGGCACTGCGACCGCACATTGGAGCGGGTCACCACCCAGCGCCAGGCGGCGCTACAAAGCGGGGCTCCGACCGACCAGAGGTGTGTAATGCTGTTAATGTAAGACGGGTGTGTGGACGCTACCCTTGAGTGAATTGAGACTCGCCTGCAGTCCGCGACGACCCCCGTGTCTGGCCACTTTCCACCGCCGGTTCCTCCCTGCTAGGACGCCAAGAAGAACAGCGATGCAGGTCGAAGGAACTCACCTTCCCAGGGGGCACTGCGACCGCGCATTGGAGCGCGTCACCACCCAGCGCCAGGCGGCGCTACAAAGCGGGGCTCCGACCGCAACGCGGGACGCGAGCGGGACGCCCGGGGCGAAGCCCGGGCAAAGGGCGGGCCCTCTTAGGCCCTCAGAGGCCAAAAGAGGCTGGGCTGGGCCCGAGGTCCTGATCAATTCCCTGAGTAAGTAGCAAACTATCTATTATACCACTTATTGTGAAACTGTACGATGGCTACTGCCGCTGTTAGCTCTGCCATTGTCGGCTCGGATAAAACTGGGAGCATATTAAATAGAACTTTGGATGACTATTTTTCTAAGGCAGCTCCTGAGGGCAATAAAGAATTACTACTTGCTGAGAGGCGGGCGGATCGGCGCCGCTCAATTGAACGCATTAAAAATAGGACATTGTCTGAGCCCATTTATTCTGTTACCCTGGACAACGAAACGAATAGCATTCTGACAGACAATTTATCTCCAAATGCCAGTGTGCCCCTATTGCTCAAGGAATGCCTAGCTCCCGCTATTTCACCTACGCAAACCCAGCCAGAGTCGCAAATTGAGGCACATGATCCTCCCAGTACACCTAACTGCGTTAAAATTTTGATTTCCCCCACAATCAGGCCGGGAAAGATAGTAAGAGGAAAAAACCAGAGGCCACTGCCACACAAAGTACATGGGCCCCCACCTTCCAAAAGGAGACGGAAGAAAATGGACACAAGCAAGCCTAAGTTAAGCCATACTGATTTTGGGAAGAAGTCTAACCCTGTCACCACTATGACCTTGGGAAAGCCTGTTAGCAAATTAGCCACAGCAACTGCTTCAACCCCTCCAACACTCGTGATACCAACCTCCCCATTAGCTACAGTGCCTGACGTTATCCACATTCCAATGGAAGAAGGATCGCAGCCAGCTTCTCCGAAAACGCTTTTGGACAATATAGAAATCATTGTGCGAACTTACACACTAGCCTTATCTGAAAGACTTAAGGGAGTAGAACTAAGGTTGGGGAAAAATGAGCTGGACCTGGCAGCTCTTGGGCAATTGGATAGGCCTTTAAGGTCCCAGAATGCGTTACAGCCCCAAAAAGCTTTAACCCCATTGTACACCCCCCTAATTGATGGAGCAGCTGCAAAACCCACTAACCCCACTATTGATAATAAGCAAGTAGTGGCCATTTCAGCTGCTCCTAACCATCCAACCACAGGTGTCCCATCTGGTAGTAAACCTTCCAATAACCCTAAATCAAAGCAACTCAAAACACCCATGAGTAGATCAACTATAACATCCAATTGTACTGATACTCTAGCTAACACCTAGGCCAGGGAACCAAGTATCCCCCCGAATAGACTCTTAATAGCTGAAGAGAATGAGACCAGCCAAGTAAGAGGGGGACAGGGAAGGAGACCACCTACGGAACTTCCGCCAGAAGCTTTACCGTATGTGGTGGTACTCACTGGGGTCCCTGAGCTGACAAGTGGTAAGCGGGAAGGTTACTTCCAACTAAAAAATAAGATAATGCACTGGTTGTCATTGTACAGACCCAAAGCTAATTATGTAAATGGCGAAATAGTCCACGTTCGCCGTCTGTCTTGGCTGGGTGGAAGAACAAAAGATATAGGGGGTGACATTGTAGTTGTAAACTTCAGGGACAGAAAGGCGGTCCAATACATTTTGAGCTGGCCCTATGGCAATGAAAACAACTGTATAGTGCCACGCCCACTGACTTATTTCTACCCAAGATCCACTGTATTTCCCCCCCAACACTTAAACAACAATATCCCCTTTAATGTCCACATTTCAAATATGGAAATAGCTAAGAACCCCGCCTATCTGCATCAATTAGTTCCACCTCCTGTGATGCATGGGTAGAACACTATACCAACTAGCCATAATTTAGGAGGGAATGGAAAAATGTCCCATCTCTTCCCATTTACTCCCTTAGAACTATCAAACAGGTTTGAGGCATTCAGTGGACTGGAGGAGTGCGATTGATGTTCAAAGAGTATGGAAGATAATAGGGGTATTGAAATTGTTTCACGTATTTTGGGATGTACTGAGGAAAAAGGATCTATTAGTCCGAAGCTAGGTTCACGCACTGTTGTAACATGTGATGAAACATATAGTAGCTTGCCTGTTGCTCTACCTGTAGCGTCTCCTGGGGCAAACGAGGGTTCATTTTTGTTATCACTTGCCTCATGTCAAAAAAGTAGAGATTCGGGGGGGAATGAAAATGTGCCATGTACCTCGGAATATCATCATGAAAGAAAAGATAATAGCTGTCCTAAGGTGGACTTATGCCCCGTTTTCATAGGTGCTGATGAAGTCAATAGGGGCTTGCCAGTTGTTTTACCCGTTGTGCCCCACGATTTGAATGAGGGACCTCCCTTGTTTAATCTTGTATCATGGAATATTGCAGGGGTACGTGTGAAACTAAGCGACCCTGACTGGAATATATACATGAACACCTTTGACATCTGTGTATTGCAGGAAACATGGGCTACAGTACAAATGCACAGGGTTGGTTACAAAATCTACCAAATAGAGGCTGTGCCATCCTGAAGAGGTCGTGCATCTGGAGGCCTATTAGTATGGGTCAATGTTTCCATTAAATTAGGTATTAAAATGATTAACACTGACTCTCCAGACATTCTTTGTCTGGAAGTAACGACAGTGGATAACAGGGTGTTCTATCTTCTTAATGTATATAACAGTCCTCAGTCTTCCCACAAGGAATCCTCATGCATAGGGAAGTTAGACTCATTTATGGATACACTAAAAACAGAGGCAAGTGTTATCCTATGTGGAGATTTGAATTGTAATTTCGAACCAATCACAGGGATAGCTCAATTGTTTGAAGAGAAGGATACGGCCAATGGATTACCTGCCCTGAACGAGAATAGTATGGTGGCCGGTACTACATTGGCTGTGCAGATTACGAGGTTCTTGACTTCACACGGCCTGAGAGCATGTAACGGCCGTATGCCTTCCGACAGCCCGAAAGCCCCTACTTTCAAGAGACGTGATTATGGAAGTAACTTAGATTATGTTATCGTCTCCTGTGACCTTTGGCCCTTTACAGTAGACCTGAAGGTCAAAGAGAGATACGAAAGTGACCATCGCCCTCTTGAAATGAACTTCTTACTAAGCATGTTAAAGGGGTTTGATATCCCGGAGGGAGACCATAGCCTAGCATCCTCATCCATAACTGACAATATTGTTCTTAGTAACAACCGTAGGGCGGTTAAATGGGCCTTCGTATTAGAAAAAGAGGACCTATTGGCCAATATTTACAGCATTTTTGCAGATACCCTAGACTCATATTGTCCCTATAGCTGCGACCCTAAAGAATTTATTGAGTTACATAAGTCCCTTTTCAGCAAATTATTAGAAATCCTTACAAAAAAACCTAAAAAAGGTGCTGGCAGGACTAATGCAAAATCCACAGGCAAACCTTGGTACAACAAGGAATGCCGTCTTGCCAAAACTGCACTGATTAATGCTGTTAAAGGGGAAGGTCCGTTAGAAATTAGAGACAAAAGGAAGGCTTATAATAAAACAATACTAAGAGCGAAATCCTCATGGGATGAGGAAATATGGCTCAGTATGTTAACAGCCGCTAAAAACAAGGACCAGAGACAATTTTGGGAACTGGCAGCTAAGGAAAATAAACGGGAGAAAGGCTCCAGGGAGGTTTATTTAGATGAGGATACTTGGGTTAAGCACTTCACGTCATTGTATGCAGCAAAAATTCCAATTGACGCTACAATAGACGTACCCTCGGTCATAATACCAGCTAACACCCACCCGGTAGTCTTTACTATACAAGAAACAGAGGCAGCAATTACTACAGTAAAGAAAGGAAAGGCGCCAGGGCTTGATAGAATTCCTGGTGACCTGTATCTGTACAATATAGATGTTTGGGCACCCTATTTAAACCATCTATTTAATATAGTTGCGGCTAGCGACCATATTCCGGACACATGGAATGGCGCAGAAATCATCACCATTTTTAAAAAAGGGGACCGTGGCGACCCAGCCAACTACCGCCCCATTAGCCTTTTAGATATTACGCAGAAGATATATGCCAGGCACATTCTAAATCGAATAAATTCATGGTTGGAGGAGGAGTCAATTTTATCTAAATATCAGGCGGGATTTAGGAATAAAACAAGTACTATTGACCAAGTATTTAGGCTATGCTGCTTGTATTGGAAATATGTCATCATCCGCAAAGGTCACTTGTATGTGACCTTTGTAGACCTCCGAGCAGCATTTGACCTAATTGCACGCGATCTACTTTGGGAAACTCTGAATAGGCAAGGACTCCCAGGCGAATTATTAAAACTTGTGATGGGGTTGCATCAGGAGAACTACGCTAAGGTCAGGTGGGGCCCAAATGGGGAACCCACAGACCCGATCCCCATAAAAAGGGGAGTGCGTCAGGGTTGCGTTTTGCCCCTACTCTTTTCTCCCTGTACGTAAATGATATTGCAACCTACATGGAAAATTGTGACAATGATTCGCCCCGACTGGGAGGGGAACGTGTTGCGTCCCTCCTCTTCGCGGACGACACAATTTTAATTTCACAAACGCCACGGGGTCTACAGATCCTACTAGACAGGTTCCAAAAGTACTGCATCCACAAAGGATTAGAAATTAACATAAAAAAAACAAAATACATGGCACTAAACCCGCACAAAACTTTTAAAAGGAATTTGATGTTAAATGGGCAAAAATTAGACTACGAGCACAGTTTTACCTATCTGGGGGTCTTGTTAGACTCTGTAATGGGATGGGGCCCACAATTGGAAAAATCAAAATTGGTGTTCAAACAAAACTCTTTTCCAATAACCCAGAGGTACAATAAAAGTGTGAATAAGGCAGTCACTCCAGCAATAGAGCTTTTTAGATATAAGGTTCAATCTGCCTCTTTGTATGGGGCGGAAATTTGGGGGCCGGGACGCAAAAAAACTTTTGAAGTACTGGAGAATAAATTCATCAGGGGACTACTAAAAGTTCCAACCAATACTCCATTGATACCCTTATTCCTGGACCTAAATATTAAACACACAGATCAGCACGCTATATTGAGACCATTGCTGTTGTGGGTCAGATTATGGACAACTTTGGAATTATCTGACTATAAAAATTGGTTGAAGGAAGTACTAGAGCTTGATAGAGACAACAAGATTTTTTGGTTTAAGCATGTAAAAAATTGGCTAATCAAGCTCGGATTGACACACTTTTGGATTGAGCCTGGTTCTCTAAACTCAGCTTCCAAGAAAATTGTTAAATTAACTTTTTGGTCATATGTGAGTCATGATTCCGTGTATATAAGAACACACGGTCCACTCACAGAAAAATTTCTTCTGGTAAAAAATGAGGCATCTTTTGAACAATTTCTTGATGAAATCCAGCCTCCATTGTCCAAATCCCTATACCTAAAATTTAGGTATGGAACGCTGAGGATAAAGGTAACTGAGAAAAGATGGGGAAAGACAGATAAAGAGCATTGTAGCTTGTGCACCAACTATCAAAGGGAGGATATCTTCCACATATTGTTTTTTTGCCCTAGTTACGGCAAGGCAAGGAAAAGATGGATAGTCCCCTTGTTCCGTAACCTTGGCTCTACTTCCCATAGGGAAGCTGGCAGGATCTTAAGCACGGATACTAGCCAAGTAATTGTGTTCGGGATTAGTAAATTTTTATTGTCAGTTTATTTTAGCAGAAGGAAATCATCTCTTTCATTTTAATCATGAAAAACTGTTCAATTGGGCTTTGCTTAACCATGAATATTGCCTAGGCATTGTACCTTTTAATCTTTGGCTGTTATAAATCAATTTAATGTTTTTTTTAACTTTTCTACTGTTTTTAAATATTTTAATATTTAATTGACTCTGTGCCAAACCCGAAACTGTAAAATTATGTGTCCAAACATGAAGAAATGTAATTTAATGCGTCCAATTATGATGAAATGTAGATGCAATGTAGTTTATATATTAGGATGCCCATTATAATGTATGAATTGATATTGTGTATATTTTATTATGAATTGTATATTCTATGTTATCTTTTATGTTGCAAATGCAACGAAATAAAGATTGAAATTGAAATTGAAATTGAGTAATGCAGCAGTGTGCAGCAGTCTGAGGTGTGCAGCAGTCAGAGACATGCAGCAGTGTGCGGCATGCAGCAGTGTGAGTAATGCAGCAGTGTGCAGCATGCAGCAGTGTGATGCGTGCAGCAGTGTGAGGCATGCAGCAGTGTGAGGCGTGCAGCAGTGTGTGTCGTGCAGCAGTGTGTCGTGCGGCAGTGTGCAGCATACAGCAGTGCGAGGCGTGCAGCAGTGTGTGGCGTGCAGCAGTGTGTGGCATGCAGCAGTGTGTCGTGCAGCAGTGTGTAGCATACAGCAGTGTGAGGCATGCAGCAGTGTGAGGCATGCAGCAGTGTGAGGCGTGCAGCAGTGTGAGGCGTGCAGCAGTGTGTGGTGTGCAGCAGTGTGTGGCGTGCAGCAGTGTGTCGTGCAGCAGTGTGCAGCATACAGCAGTGTGAGGCGTTCAGCAGTGTGTGGCGTGCAGCAGTATGTGGCATGCAGCAGTGTGTCGTGCAGCAGTGTGCAGCATACAGCAGTGTGAGGCGTGCAGCAGTGTGAGGCATGCAGCAGTGTGAGGCGTGCGGCAGTGTGTGGCGTACAGCAGTGTGTCGTGCAGCAGTGTGAGGCGTGCCGCAGTGCGAGGCGTGCAGCAGTGTGAGGTGTGCAGCAGTGTGAGGCGTGCAGCAGTGTGAGGCATGCAGCAGTGTGAGGCATGTGGCAGTGTGCAGCATGCAGCAGTGTGAATAATGCAGCAGTGTGCAACGTGCATCAGTGTGCAGCTTGGAGCAGTGTGAGGCTTGCTGTAGAGTGTGGCATGCAGTAGCGTGTGGCGTGCAGCAGTGTGTCGCATGCAGCAGTGTGTTGTGCAGCAGTGTGCAGCATGCAGCAGTGTGAGGCGTGCAGCATCGTAAGGCGTGCAGCAGTGGGTGGCGTGCAGCAGTGTGAGGCGCGCAGCTGTGTGAGGCGTGCAGCAGTGTTAGGCGTGCAGCAGTGTGAGGCGCGCAGCTGTGTGAGGTGTGCAACAGTGTGAGGCGTGCAGCAGTATGAGGCGTGGGGAAAAAATGCACTGAGAAAGAGTGGGGGGAGCAGAAGCAGACGAAAGAGTGGGGGAGGGGATACTCGAGCTGACGAAAGAGTGGGGGGAAAAAAGCTTGAGCCGACAAGAGTGGGGGAAAAAAAGCACAAGCAGACGAAAGAGTGGGGAAAGAAAGGCACATTCCGACGAAAAAAGCACGAGTCAGAGAAGAAAGTAAAATGTGAACCAGAGAAAGACAGGAGATAAATAACAAGCCATGTAGAAAAAAAAAAAAGCTACCGGCATTGCTGTGGTAGGGGCGGGGGAGTGCGTTCCTTTCAAGTCTGATGCGGGGGCGGGGGAGCAGCAGCCTTTGAAGTCTGATGCCGAGGCACAGACAAATGGTGGTGTGTGATGTGGCTGGCGATGATGTGCATGCGCATAGCTCACATGAACTGTACGCGATCCGCAGCTAGGTAGACTTTTCTTTTCTGCTTACTATAATCTCGCCTATTTATGCCTGAGGGATAGAATAGGCGAGACCTAAAATTGGGCTACCTCTTTGAAAAATGCCAAAACTGTAGTAAAAAAATGAGGATTTTTGATTAAGATCTGCAAGTTCCTGAAAGCTGGAAAGATGGTGACTTTAGCACAGGAAAATGTTCATTGATGACAGTTTTAGAAAAAAAGCAGACACTGTTATCCAGAGCACTTTTTCCTGATTTTCCCTTAAAACTGAAAATGTAGCTATATTTTTGCTATTTTTTGGTCTCCTCGAGGGGAATCCATAAACCCTGGATACCTTTAGAATCCCCAGGATGTTGCCAAAAATGATACAAATTTGGTATGTATACCATATGTGTTTAAAAAGTTAGGGAGGCCTATGCACAAACTACTTCAAATAGCCCAAAAAGGACTCCCCAGTTGGGGGGAGGGGAAGGCCCAGCAGTTAAGGGGCTAATTGTTCATCAAAACGTATATGCAGAAAATATATAGAACACCATGGGAGTTCTACTATGAATATATTAGTGTTGCTCAAATATTCTAGGGTGTAGCCAGTGATGGTGTTCATCAAGTATTCTATGATATAAGACGGTTTTGTGCTCAGAATCCCAGTGTGTCAGGAGAGTCACTGATGCTGAAGCGGATCTGGACATTTCCCTGCACCAAGGGCTGCTCACCATGCAAGGGATTTCGCTCATGGTGCTGGGACTGGTGTGGGCCACCTATTATTTCAATGTAATGAAATTCCATCTCTCTAGGCTTTATAGCGGCAACCAGAGGATGTGCATAACCTTACCCTGAAGAGGCATTTGCTGGGCACCTAGTATTCTGCAAGATTTTCCCCACACCGTTTTCAAGTTCTAAAATCTCTCCATTTGCTCTTTATGTTATTCCACCAGTCACCTCTTCTCCAAAGAATGGATTTTTTTCTCTTTGAACAGTGACACAGATTTTAAGTGCAAGAATACTACTCAGGTTTCTATGATGAACTAACATTGCCCTCATTTTGCTTCCCAGAGCCAGCCACCAAAGGGGGCCACTAGAAGTGGGGAGTCTTGTCTTGGTTTTAACCGCCACCCTTCCAGAGAAATGAATGAATCCTGGCACCCTTATTCCGAAATATCAACCTGTTTGCGCTTTGAAATAACGACTCACAATCATAACTACAACAATAATGATGATAACAATACTTTATTTTTTAGCATAGCGCTTCATACCACATTATGGTATTTCTATGTGCTGCAAAAAAGAAATGTTTTGATGGAACTCTGTGAACCTATATTGGAAGGATGGAAGGCTAAGTTGGTGATGGCAGAATTCAGACTTGTGACCTATATACCAGGGCAAATGCGATCTTTCATAATTCAACTCACTGAGCTAACTTTTTGGCATCGTCTTTTTTCTCTTCTTCTATGTGGTGACGTATCAGAGATGTTCTCTGCCTATGCTAATGTCCTACCTCCTCAGAATCAAAGTTCCTAAAATGTGCCCACTTGGAAATTTGTTATGAGATCTGATGTGTGAGCAAGGGAAAATGGAAGATTAAAAAAGGTTATGCCACACCACAACCTTTTCGTTTATTTACATAGCTGACACACTAACGGAACATACAGGGTCCCAGTGACATTAAGTGGCAGCTTTTGGAGGTGCAGGGCTGAAATAGTAGAATTGTACATGTTAAGGAAACTGCTGTGAAGCCAAATCCCTCATGTCCCGAATACTTAATGCACCCTTTGTCTTTCCAGTTTCTGCATTCCTCGGGACGGCTATGCAAACCGCCCCTTCCAGGACAGCATTCCCATTACCCCCAACTTATAATATCCCTTATAAAACTCAATTTCAACAGCTACAAACCAGCCTGCAAAGCAGAACGGGCAGTGTCTATATCCGCAACTCACTGACTCCCAGGTAAAGCGTAATTGCAGTGCCAGCAATCCACCACTGCCACATTTACCGCATAATTGCCATCGCAGCCATCTGCACTGTCCCTGGGACCCAGCACGTAAAGCACCATTTGCCATGCCAATAATCCTCATTTTCTTAAAATCTGTAGCACCCTTTCTGGGCTGGTAATTCCTTTCCCCGCCCCCCATTGTGAAGCATTTTAGACCTGCCATTGCTATTAGGATCCACTTTTTGCATGCAGGCCAAGCCCCATTGTTGTGCCAGTTAACTAGTTCACCCCAGGAAGTAAAACACCATTGTTACTGCCCCAAAAGAATGCAAGACATCCTGCATACCCCTCACAGTTAAAAGCATGTAGCAGCACTCCCTCCTTTGATGGGGTCTTTAAAAGGCTAGGATCCATGCTGCTGTGAAGAAAGTGAAAATGATTGGAAGCTACTTCTTCAGCACATGGTTTGAAGCAGAACCAGCTCAATCTGTCTATTTTTTCAACTCAGAATATGCGCTCTGTCTTCGTGCCTGGTTATTTTTGGGCTCTGAAAGAATTGACAAGCCAACAGGACACCTCACTTGGGAAAATGGCCCTTTGGTAGCGAGTCAAACTGAGCAAGTGTAATGCTGTGGGTCTGTTCCCTATGCCCAAACCTTGCCTGTTCAAAATAATGCTTCAGAACCAGTGCCATCTTAAGAATTTGTGGAGCCTTGAGCAAGAGATATTTTGGGACAATTTAAAATAGTGTTACCCACTTTGTGCAAAATTGAAACCCATACAATGGCCCTAAATATTAAACCACACGTTAAACGTTCATAAACAGGATCACATAAAAGTAGTTAAGATCTTTCAGTTGGCACTGGAGAGTGGGTGAGGTTGAAGCACAGAAATAGGCAGAGGTGGGCTGGGGCGTCTGCAGAAATTTTTCCGGGGGAGGGGGGGCAAACTATTTACTTCATCACCATCTTCTTACATGATTGAGCACAAGTATTAAATCAATAAATAAAAAATCGAATAAGACAAAGAGCTTAAATAAAAAAAAGAAACTCATGGGGGGAGAAAAATTTTGTGAGGCTCCACAACAGATGACCTGGCAACTAAAATGAAACAGAGGAAAAAACAAAAAATGGCCGGAAAACAAAAATCTAAATCAGATTGATGGGGGTCTATAGAGATCCACATCAGCAAACCTTTTATTGATGATACAGTGGACGATTGTGTCACATTCACGAGCTAGTAGGATCAGCCTCGCTAAGCCACATTGTCTAGAACAATATTAATGAAGCAACTCATTAAGTACCAAAGCCATCACTGATTCCATCTATCTACTTGGACAGAAACTCACAGAGGAGTGTCCCCTTTAGAGTCTGTAGAAAAGCAAGAGAGGGAGATCTCAGTGCAGAAGTAAAGGCTAGGTGCAGGAAAACTGAAACAAGTAAAGCAGGGGACTGATAAATGGGTAGGTTTTAGGTGTACTCTGCAAGTCATTGAACACGGAAGTGGCAGGGCTACATGACCTCTAATGCACACCTCTTTAGAACAGTGGCAGAGACCAAAAGGCAAACATTAAGGATGGACAGAATGGAGTTCACAGGTTTGGTGAGATGGATTTCTGACAGACTTGGGAGTTACATTCAGCTAGGAGTAGGGGGAAGGCAAGAAAATGGAGGACAAGCTTGATGCCATATTTTACGTTATTCAGGGGCCTTGTCTATTCTAGAGAAGAAACTGTGTTTTGAGGTCACTTAATAAAAAGGTGATGTGGTGAGAGTAAAAAAGTACTGTAGATTGAGCGGGGTTATGAGGTAGCTTCAGCTCTTTCTGGTGTTTCTGGTGTTGCTAAACCTAGGACACAGATGCCCAGGGCTAACACATACATTTAGGATGCTAGCGATCTCTGCACACGGTTCTGATGCATGTGCCCATTCTGTTTCCTTCAGGTTGAGCACTTCCTGGCAGCCTTTGTAGACACACTTCATGAGGTTGTAGTGACAGAGCTGGGAGTGCCAAGCCAGGTACTACAAGCAACAGTGCTTGCTGCTGAGCCTAATGGCAAGTTAGAAAACTTTATGTACATTGGGTTAATGCCACGTTGCAGTCCAGGATAGATGCATTGTGTTTTTCTGCTATCTGAGTAGGTCTTACCTCTTGTGAGGCCCACTGAGCTTTCTTGATGGTCAGGTATGTGACAGACAAGGCTTCGTCTCAAACATGTATACCGCACATGACCAAAAGGAGACATAAATCACATGACCACACCAGCCATCAGCTAGGCATATGGCCTCTCACATGTTGACAACAAGATTGAGCAAGACCTGTTCAGGTTGAATGAAAACAGCGATGCTGTAAAATATTTTTTTACAGCAACACTAAACTAATCGCATTGAATCATTCATGGTATGTGTGCTTTTAGTGACACAGATTCAAAGCATACAAAGTGCTGTTTCGGAGACACAACCTCACAGATTTGCCATTTCAGAGACAGACATACTGTTCTGAACCCCAACCATTAAAACATTTTTTCTTTCCAGGCACATTCTGCCATACTTTGCAGCACGTATGGCAATACACAATTTTCTCTCAAACGTACAAAAAAAGGCTACAGATTCAGACTGCTCGAAAATGTTCCCACCATGGTAAAAGCTGCAACTCACACAATCCAATATACAGTTTCTTCCAGGCACTTGGGCATAGGTACAGAAGTATCACGGACAGCAAGTTGCGAGGGCAGTCCGGCACAAGGCTCTCTTATCACATACACGTCTGCTGTCTGATAAACTATGGACTGTACACTGATGTATCATGCAATCGGTCACGCACACTCTCCCTCACTGTCATTCTTACTCAAACACAGTGCTCCATTACAAAATCATACATGCAAAATGTCGCACACACTTACAATGCAGTTATATTGAAACATAAAACATATCATTTGCTACTTTTATAGCTGTGTAGAAATGCCTATTACACATTCACCCATACACACACTTTGCCAGTAAGCACAAAGGACACCACACCTATTCTTGCTGGGATTCATTGGAGTGTGGCGAAGCCAAGGCGCGATAATGCTAAGGGTTCAGAGGACTGCTTCACGCAGAGGGTACTTAGTCGATGGAACACAGAGACATCTTTAAGCCGTCTTTAAAAATGAAGGAACTTCAGACAGGCGGTACAGGTTGAGAAATAGGGCCAGAGCACGCTCCGTCTCAGATCAAAACACACTGTAGGAACCATAACCACCGCCATGCGCTCTCAAATCAGTTTTATAGCGCACATGCCACCGCAGGCAGCTCGTCCCACAGAGCTCGCTCGCCCCAATTTCCGTTCATAAATTGGAGGTAGGCAAGGCTGAGGCGCGATGAAATGCTGTGTGGATTATAATGTCACCGGTCATTCCCCAAAGCCAATGGTGTGAATGCTGGGGCAACTATATAGAGCGTTATTTTTCTACTGGTAATGCAGCCTGTAGCAGGAACAGAATGCTAGGAAGTTTTGTGGGGCTGGATATTGCCCACTTTGTTAATGCTTTAAAATGTCTCTCTTTACAGCTTTCCAATATGTAAAGAGATCTAAATTGAGCATTTCTGGACTTCTTAAGTGGTGGAACAAACCACCATTTATAGTGCGGTGGACTTCCAGAAATCACATTTGAGTTGCTTCCTGGTCTACCAAGCCATGCCCAGCTCCCTGTGTATCCAGGGTGGCTTCTGGGAGGGTTCCCTGTCCACACTTCAGAGGATGCCACAGGAGGGGCAGAACCCCACTGCTTCTTTGATTCTTAATCACAATGTGCCAGCAGTGTATTTTATGCAGTAGACAGAGGGTTGCACTCACCCTGCCTCACCAGGAAGTAATTTAATCCTGATTGAAAAATACCTGGTGTTAGAACTGGCTATTTCTGGTAGGCTAAGGCTGACGCCAAAGCCAGGCAGAAACCACCCCTCTAGTCAGGGCAAGGAAGTCACACGCCAAGATAACCCCTGCTCACCCCCTTGGTAGCTTGGCACAAGCAGTCTAGGCTAAACTCGGAGGCAATGTGTAAAGCATTTGCGTCAGCGCACAATAGCAACAACATACTAGGCACACCACAAAAGAGACTCCACACAAGGTTATTATAAAAATAACTTTTGTATTGTAAAAACACATCAGATAAAATCACACATATACATGGTGCCAACTGGCACTGGTAATATTCACTTGGGATTATTTACAAGACAGGGCCACATGGGCCACTGTCATAATCAACACTTTCCGAATTAGAAATACTTGTCAGAAATTAGAATAAAAGAATATAAAATCACTGTAGCACAAAGTAACAGTTATGAATCACATCCAGTAACTACTGGGAACAGGTAAGTACACACTACGCAACCCCAAACCCCTTAGGAGCATGTCACGCAGGGAACCAGGACCTCACTAGGACCCCCTGTATTAGAAAGAACAACCACCTAAGGATAAAATCCACTTAGGGGTATAAATCAGAACACATTACCCATGATGCATGAATATACATTCAGAGGAGTAGTAAAGGGAAACACCTGACGCATAAACCTACACATTCAGCGGTGTTTAAGAACAGAGCACACGATGCAATAAAATACATTCAGGGGTGCAGCGCAAGAAGACACATGATGACTAAACATTCAGAGGTGCAGCGCATGAAAGGAAAGACACATAATGCATAAAACATTCAGAGGTGTCAAGAGTAAAGCCATAGCGCAAATATCACATGAGGCCTAAAAACCTTCAGAGGTGCAGGAATAACACATGATGCAAAAGATCACATTCAGAGGTGCAATAACCATACCATTGCGCAAACTCACATAAGCCACCACCTGTGGCAGTCCCTAGGCAAATGGCCTTTTTGGGGCTTAGACGCCCTGAGTCTCAATGTCAGGGTGCCAGTCTCAAAGTACAAAAAGCCTAAACGTGGCAGGTGCCCACAAAGTGCTGGACACCTGGAGAAGAACAAAACTGCGCCAGGGCCCTCACTGGCCCTTAGGCGCCAACTGCGCCACTGCTGGAGCCACACAGGCTCTGGGCATAGCACATGCCCCAGACGTTGGAGCCACAGAGGCTCTTAAAACAATGGTGCCCCCATGAGCCTCGCCGGACTCTGGACACGAGCTTCTCCCAGGCAGGAGGGGACGAGCACCGACAATATGCCCCGACGCCCCCGCTTAACTAACATGGCCCCCAAGAGCCTCAACAGGCTCTGAACACGACTTAGGCAGTTGGAGTCCCTCACGGGGGGACTCGAGTCACGAAAACGCCCTTCTGAGCCTCAACAGGCTCACCAAACAACATGCGGGCACGAGCCTCTCACAGGGCTCCAAGTAATATGCCCCGCAATCGTCGGGGCGGCCCTCTGCCCAGCGGGGCCGCCCAAAGCCTCCTCGCTCCGTTGGAGTCCCTCACGGGGGACTCTGTCACAAATACTGCCCCCGGGTTGTGGGAGCCTCTACAGGCTCTGCGCGACGTTGGGGCGGCCCACTGCCATCTGGGGCCGCCCTACATTTACCAGCGTCTCACGGCCGGTCAAACGCCCGAACCCCACTCACCGGTCTCCTGGGGCGGCGGCTGCACGCGGGGGCTCTCTGCTCCTGCCGCCGGAGCCCCGCCCGCTCCTCCAGACGGCGGCTCCTCCTGCCGGCTTCAATGTGGCGGCTTCCACTGGCGGCGGGGGAATCTCCAGTCTCCCTCCGCACACGGGAGACCGACAACGACAATCCAGAGCTTCCCCCAGGCAGGGGGAAGCGGGAACAGCCCTCTCCCGGCCACCATGCGTCCTTCCTCCTCTTCGGCTCCCCACCATGTCATGCATGCAGCTTCCAGGAGTCAGCCAACCACAGCGCAGCTCCTGGACCAGGCCCCCGTCCGAGGACCAATCAGAGCACGGCTCTCCTCGGGTCTCGGCCAATCCGGTCGCGGCCCCTTCGTGGTTTGTTTTTCTCCGCGGCAGATCGAGGTGGGCACTCGTAAATGATTAAGTAAATACGGCCAGGAATCCTCAGCGCCTCCAGCGCTATAAGCGAGCACAAAAGTGCTCCTAAGCACTAGAAAGTCCAGCGACAGCGCTCTCAAGCGCTTGGGGGAAATGAAGCGCTCCAAAGCGCTAGACAGCAGGCAGAGCGCTCCCAGGCGCTCAAGGTGAAGCACAGCGCCTCCAGGCGCTAGAAACCAACTCCAGCGCTCTCCACAGGAAAAGGCAGCTTCTCAATGCTGCCATGGTCCCAGAACTTCCCCAGGGGCAAAGCCAAGTCCCCCCTTCAGCCCAGGCAGGGCAGAGGGGTCCCCCAGGAGTCCAGGAATCCAGGGGCTGGGCAGCGCCCACCCCTGGTAGATTCAAGTCAGCCACAAGAGCAAGAACAAGAACAAGAACAACTTGGAAGGAGACACAGCCCCTTCTTATACACAGAAATGCCTTTGAAGTACTTCGTGCAAGGGACCCTGAGTACTGGAATGTTTCTGGGTTTCGTCTTCCTGACAGCTTCAGGGCCAGAGGTGACAGTGGGCCGTCAGGATGGAGAGCCAGCAGGGTGGGCGGCAGGCACGGCCCGGCACCACCAGACACTCTTTCCTCCCATCCCTGACAGCAGAGGGGCCGTTCATCTACGGCTTAACTCAGACCCCCTCCTCCGGGGCCTTGCAGACCCTGCAGACCCTGTCCTACTCAAACCGGACAGTCCATCCACCAGCAGGCCCAGGCACTCCTGGGCAGACTCACCAGCCAATCACACGCTAGCACCAACTTACACAATTATGCCAACTTCCGAAAGTAGTACTTCTAGACTAGACACAGTCATGCTGCATATCTAATTTTGCAGCATTCATTCTCACGAGTGCAGACATACCAAACTCGCCCCTGCACTCCCCACACAACAGGAACTACCATGGGCATACATATTCCCCATTCATTCCTATGGGAGGGCAGGTCACTCACACTTCATACAGAGAGCTCCAGCACTTTTCACTGTACCACAGTGAAAAAGTGCGCAGAGGCCTAGAATCACCAACACCAGGTTCAAGAAACAGGCTAGAAAAAAGCAAAAAGTCTAGGGGTGAACCTGCCCAAAGGGCCGGGTCCAACACAGCCCCCTTCCAGCCAAAACGCAGGGTAGACCAATCACTCCACTGATGGGCTTCACTGCTTTGGGCGACAAAAAACACGGACCCGGACCTGCACGGCAGGGACAACCTCCGGTTTTTCGCCACTCTGAACCTACCTGGTTACCTCTAAACAATAACTCTCTGACACAACTAGGACACCCCACTGGTACTCCCTAGTCATCCACAGCCAAGACCATCCAAATCACAGGTCCTAATCAATCCACAGAGCTGGGGCAATAACCCCTGGCACACAATAGCCATTCTCCACTCTCTCTCTCAGTGTAGCTACAACTACCACTGATCCAACAACCTAGGGTCCACACCCCCAAGCTGACCAGAGGTCTCGGGCAAGAATGCCCCACCCTACCTCTACTTCTGGGTTTCCGCACCCTCACAGAAAAGCACTTCACCAGAACACAATTCTCCTACCAGATAAGGACCTCACTCCATCACTGGTCTACCACCTGGAAACTATTCTACTTCTGAGGTACAAAGCACACAGCACAGTCCCTCTTCAAGCAGGTGGGGGGGACACAGCACACAGCAAAGCCCCCTTTCCTCTACCTTGGTGGAAACAACAAACTGCAGGTGAGCCCCAGAACACACAGCAAGGGCAGCCCCCTCAGTCTCTTCAGCTGATCCACTTTGGTAGAGATTCCTCTTGACCTAGAAGTTTCCTAATCTCCCAACCTAAGATCTAAACCCTCAGGTTGCACCGGGGTCAGAAGTAAGGACACCGTCCCTCTGCACCCCCTTCCAGTTCCATGACTACAGGCCCAGTATGTCTCAGGCTAGACAGAGCACACGCCAGCGGCGCATCAGCGACACACCCTCCTCCAGTACTCCCTATCACAGGGTAATTCTCAGTATGTCCCAGGCTAGACAGAGCACACGCCAGCGGCGTATCAGTGACACACTTTCCTCCAGTACTCCCTATCACAGGGTGATTCTCAGTATGTCCAAGGCTAGACAGAGCACACGCCAGCGGCGTATCAGTGACACACTTTCCTTCAGTACTCCTTCCAGGTCAGGCCACAACCCCAACCCGGCTTTCCCCCCTCCTCGGGGAACGACCTCCAGAGGCCCCACAACTGGTCAAGCACTCTAGCCGGTCAAATGCTCAGCGAGCCAGGACTTCTGCACCCTCCACTTAGGAGCGGTACCGCCCAACACTAGGACCGCCGGAGTTCTGGTTACAGACACTCCCCGTCCTCTAGACACAGGAAGATCCTCCTCAAGTGACCTGTATGTACAGCCTAGGCCCCTGACCTGGCGCTCCCTTAGGGAACCCTCCGGGCCCTGAGATAGGGTTTCAGGCCAACGTGGGACACACCGTCCCACACTCACTCCGCCTCCACTGAGACAGGGCGTGAGCCCCTACACCCCTACCATCCTACTGGGATCTAGCTGGGCTACACATGAACCTCTTCACCTACACAGGATCATCAGATACACAAGCCACTGCTTTTAGAATCACTCCCTAATGCCACTGCAAGACATCTAGCACACCGCCAGACGTCCACCTTCTTGTCCAGTTCCTCTGCAGGACCTCCTGCACACCACCAGAGGTACACCTCTCAGGCAAGCTCATTAACAAAAAGAAAACTCACACCAACTCCTCCAGTTCAGCACATCACTCATTCGCACACTCCCCCCCCTCGGACTGGTAAGGCAGTTTTTACCACCCCTGATCACTCAACCTGACCACACGTGACACAGGTACCAAACTCTGGGAGCGGGGAATGGGAGTTAACACACTGGACACATTAAAGCTGCCACCACTGGACCCTACCACACTGGGGAATCCAGACACACACACTACACCCAGGGAACAACTACCCCCCCGAGCTAGTCTTTTCTCCTCACACTCCTTCTCTCTCCTATCTACCCACACACACACATGGGGATAGGATTTGGGATTGGACACTGGACCCAGCAAGGGATTCCTAATCTATGGGAACCTCCCCCTCTACTGGCGTCCCGCCCTGTCACTTTCTCTCATCTGCCACTAAACATAAAGCGCAGAACCACATTTGAAAATGACACTCGAGGAAAAAAAATCAAAAACAATAATCCCAAACATGTGACTATCTGAAAAAACAATTGCAGAGTTTTGTAATGTAGCCAATTGTCGCTATGGCACTGCGCAAACACCAGTCCAAATCCGCACCGCTGACCCACCAATGTTAGAACTGGCTATTTCTGGTAGGCTAAGGCTGACGCCAAAGCCAGGCAGAAACCACCCCTCTAGTCAGGGCAAGGAAGTCACACGCCAAGATAACCCCTGCTCACCCCCTTGGTAGCTTGGCACGAGCAGTCTAGGCTAAACTCGGAGGCAATGTGTAAAGCATTTGCGTCAGCGCACAATAGCAACAACATACTAGGCACACCACAAAAGAGACTCCACACAAGGTTATTATAAAAATAACTTTTGTATTGTAAAAACACATCAGATAAAATCACACATATACATGGTGCCAACTGGAACGGGTAATATTCACTTGGGATTATTTACAAGACAGGGCCACATGGGCCACTGTCATAATCAACACTTTCCGAATTAGAAATACTTGTCAGAAATTAGAATAAAAGAATATAAAATCACTGTAGCACAAAGTAACAGTTATGAATCACATCCAGTAACTACTGGGAACAGGTAAGTACACACTACGCAACCCCAAACCCCTTAGGAGCATGTCACGCAGGGAACCAGGACCTCACTAGGACCCCCTGTATTAGAAAGAACAACCACCTAAGGATAAAATCCACTTAGGGGCATAAATCAGAACACATTACCCATGATGCATGAATATACATTCAGAGGAGTAGTAAAGGGAAACACCTGACGCATAAACCTACACATTCAGCGGTGTTTAAGAACAGAGCACATGATGCAATAAAATACATTCAGGGGTGCAGCGCAAGAAGACACATGATGACTAAACATTCAGAGGTGCAGTGCATGAAAGGAAAGACACATAATGCATAAAACATTCAGAGGTGTCAAGAGTAAAGCCATAGCGCAAATATCACATGAGGCCTAAAAACCTTCAGAGGTGCAGGAATAACACATGATGCAAAAGATCACATTCAGAGGTGCAATAACCATACCATTGCGCAAACTCACATAAGCCACCACCTGTGGCAGTCCCTAGGCCAATGGCCTTGTTGGGGCTCAGACGCCCTGAGTCTCAATGTCAGGGTGCCAGTCTCAAAGTACAAAAAGCCTAAACGTGGCAAGTGCCCACAAAGTGCTGGACACCTGGAGAAGAACAAAACTGCGCCAGGGCCCTCACTGGGCCTTAGGCGCCAACTGCGCCACTGCTGGAGCCACACAGGCTCTGGGCATAGCACATGCCCCAGACGTTGGAGCCACAGAGGCTCTTAAAACAATGGTGCCCCCATGAGCCTCGCCGGACTCTGGACACTAGCTTCTCCAGGCAGGAGGGGACGAGCACCGACAATATGCCCCGATGCCCCCCGCTTAACTAACATGGCCCCCAAGAGCCTCAACAGGCTCTGAACACGACTTAGGCAGTTGGAGTCCCTCACGGGGGGACTCGAGTCACGAAAACGCCCTTCTGAGCCTCAACAGGCTCACCAAACAACATGCGGGCACGGGCCTCTCACAGGGCTCCAAGTAATATGCCCCGCGATCGTTGGGGCGGCCCTCTGCCCAGCGGAGCCGCCCAAAGCCGCCTCGCTCCGTTGGAGTCCCTCACGGGGGACTCTGTCACAAATACTGCCCCCGGGTTGTGGGAGCCTCTACAGGCTCTGCCCGACGTTGGGGCGGCCCACTGCCATCTGGGGCCGCCCTACATTCACCAGCGTCTCACGGCCGGTCAAACGCCCGAACCCCACTCACCGGTCTCCTGGGGCGGCGGCTGCACGCGGGGGCTCTCTGCTCCTGCCGCCGGAGCCCCGCCCGCTCCTCCAGACGGCGGCTCCTCCCGCCGGCTTCAATGTGGCGGCTTCCACTGGCGGCGGGGGAATCTCCGGTCTCCCTCCGCACACGGGAGACCGGCAACGACAATCCAGAGCTTCCCCCAGGCAGGGGGAAGCGGGAACAGCCCTCTCCCGGCCACCATGCGTCCTTCCTCCTCTTCGGCTCCCCACCACGTCATGCATGCAGCTTCCAGGAGTCAGCCAACCACAGCGCAGCTCCTGGACCAGGCCCCCGTCCGAGGACCAATCAGAGCACGGCTCTCCTTGGGTCTCGGCCAATCCGGTCGCGGCCCCTTCGTGGTTTGTTTTTCTCTGCGGCAGATCGAGGTGGGCACTCGTAAATGATTAAGTAAATACGGCCAGGAATCCTCAGCGCCTCCAGCGCTATAAGCGAGCACAAAAGCGCTCCTAAGCACTAGAAAGTCCAGCGACAGCGCTCTCAAGCGCTTGGGGGAAATGAAGCGCTCCAAAGCGCTAGACAGCAGGCAGAGCGCTCCCAGGCACTCAAGGCGAAGCACAGCGCCTCCAGGCGCTAGAAACCAACTCCAGCGCTCTCCACAGGAAAAGGCAGCTTCTCCGTGCTGCCATGGTCCCAGAACTTCCCCAGGGGCAAAGCCAAGTCCCCCCTTCAGCCCAGTCAGGGCAGAGGAGTCCCCCAGGAGTCCAGGAATCCAGGGGCTGGGCAGCGCCCACCCCTGGTAGATTCAAGTCAGCCACAAGAGCAAGAACAAGAACAACTTGGAAGGAGACACAGCCCCTTCTTATACACAGAAATGCCTTTGAAGTACTTCGTGCAAGGGACCCTGAGTACTGGAATGTTTCTGGGTTTTGTCTTCCTGACAGCTTCAGGGCCAGAGGTGACAGTGGGCCGTCAGGATGGAGAGCCAGCAAGGTGGGCGGCAGGCACGGCCCGGCACCACCAGACGCTCTTTCCTCCCATCCCTGACAGCAGAGGGGCCGTTCATCTACGGCTTGACTCAGACCCCCTCCTCCGGGGCCTTGCAGACCCTGTCCTACTCAAACCGGACAGTCCATCCACCAGCAGGCCCAGGCACTCCTGGGCAGACTCACCAGCCAATCACACGCTAGCACCAACTTACACAATTATGCCAACTTCCAAAAGTAGTACTTCTAGACTAGACACAGTCATGCCGCTTATCTAATTTTGCAGCATTCATTCTCACGAGTGCAGACATGCCAAACTCGCCCCTGCACTCCCCACACAACAGGAACTACCATGGGCATACATATTCCCCAGTCATTCCTATGGGAGGGCTGATCACTCACTCTTCATACAGAGAGCTCCAGCACTTTACACTGTATCACAGTGAAAAAGTGCGCAGAGGCCTAGAATCACCAACACCAAGTTCCAGAAACAGGCTAGGAAAAAGCAAAAAGTCTAGGGGTGAACCTGCTCAAAGGGCCGGGTCCAACACCTGGCATTTGTGGACGTGCCAGAGACCAACAGCTCTGATTCATTTTCTAGACGTACAACTTCACCTAAATGTATTGAGTATTGCCAAAATATAACACCTACATGTAAGATATACTGGGGCAGATTTACAAGCCCTTTGAGACACTTTTGCTCTGAGGCAGCATCACTTTTGTGACGCAGCGGCGACATACAAAATGCGGCCAATTTACAACGTGAAGCATCTCGGGAGATGCATCACGTTGTAAAGCCCTGTGTCACATTACACCGGCATCAGGTATAATGTATGCAGGGTGTGCGTTCCCATGCAGGAAAGCCTCGTAAAAGTCACACAGTGAAATTGCGCCACTTCTAGGATGCCACTGCATCAAAACCTTACACCTGCTTCAAGCAGGCGTAAGGATTGACACAGTATAATGAAAATAGGCCTCACAATGCATTGCTGGAGTTGCGTCGTACTTGCAACAAGACTCCAGCAATGCTTGACTTTTGGGCCAACAGATGTATCAGAATTTCTGACGCATCTGTCAATCCTTACGCTTTGGTGCTACGGCGCATCCATGGTCGTGCAAGGGTATCGCATGCTGGCGCAGGGAAACTGACGCATCTCTACAGATGCGTCAGTTTCTTGTAAATCTGCCCCATTGTAACTAGCATGTTTTTGAAAACACGAGTGACGCGTTGTATCCGTGGATAATGCTATGTCCAATAAACTGCACGGCTGAAGGTTGTTATCGACTAGTCACACTATAGAAACTTTTAATATGTGATGAGTTGTGTTAATCAGGTGTGGAGGCCTGTTTTTAGTTTTTGTGCAAACAGCACATCATTGAAACATTAGCACACTTGTACATGTCACATTGTGGTTGCGTTAAAAGGAAAAGAATACTTTTCCCCTGTAGCAGTCATCTTTCATATATTGGCCTATGTTTTAATTGAAACACCTAATTTGGCAAAATGCAACAACAACCCTCAGCTGGAATCAAATATAGGTAAAAAGGCAATTAATCTCGTAATTGAGGTTCTTCTATGACACGTGCATTACCTACAACCTGTGCAGAACGTACCTCTCAATACAAGCAACAGTGGGTTTTTGGGACTCGAATAGGTTTATTGGACACTGAACTTCATGCCAGATTTATATTCTAAATAACAGATGAAATTAAGTTATACGAATAAGCGGCTAGAACAGTCATTTTATAAATCATTTTAAATCACGTAGGAAAAAGAAGGTGGTACAAAGTGTAAAAAGGTGATAACAAGCACACAAAAAGGAGTTAACTGTCTCAGTAAGAAGTGTTGAGTTTACAGTAACCCTCTAAGGATTGTGGTTGGTCTTCCATTAAAGTATTTCATGGCGGGGTGCATGGAGGCGGAGCATTGTAGGGCGTGGTAACGTTTTACACCTACGTGAACAAGTTAGTAACACAAGATTGAACTCACTCTTCGTGAATTCAAGTGCTTGTATTTAATAGTTTTTGAAATATTTTTCTCCAGCAGCTCTGAATGTTGGTAATGTGTATTCCAAAGTACCATTGGATCTGCTTCTCTGTTCTAAAATATGTTTTTCTTTGCAGAATTCAGCATATATTGGGAAATTTAATTCTGCAGCTTGTTTTTGGAATTCCACTGGAGATGGTTCACAAGGGGCATCGTGTCGGACTGGTGTATCTTCTTGGAGTCATTGCAGGTTTGTTACAATTTTCCACTGCCATGCTTCATATGTGTTGACGTGCTCTGATGGAAATGATTTTAAGTGGGAGGTGAGATGGCAGAGTATGTGCTTCTCGCACAGTCAGCTGCCTGTTTTCTTTTACTATATTTTTGTTTTTACAAGTGGTCAAATTTATGTTTTATATTTGGGACCCGATCCTGGAAATAGCTCCACTACCATTACTTTCTTCCAAGTGCTTGCAAGGTGATATGGCAGCTCATTGGACAGCTACATTTTGATACAGAGTGTCATGTCATGTCTTATTTGTGCTCCGTGCATTGCCTCTTGCATGTTCCCCACCTAACATTGTGTAATGTCGCACCCATGGGGTAAAGGGTGCGCCCAGCAAGGCGTGATGACAATGGCTACGAGAGAGGGGTGTTTCTAGTTTCCCCCCTCAGGCCGGCGGCCAGATAGTATTGCCTCGGGTCATCTGATCTGGATTTAATAAACCGGCTTCCGTGGACGTGACGTCAGTAGGCGCGCGAACGCTGGAGCAGTAAGCAAGTAAAGAAGCATCTGTGTCTTTATTTAATTACTGGCCTCTGGGGTTTCCCTGCAGTGGGGTCGTGGGTCCAGGTGCCGAGGCAGATGACACAACTGGCGGCGAGGGTGGGTGTGCCCCCCTCTCCACCTGTGTGGCGGCCGCGATCATGGGCTCTGCGCCTAGGGTGACCAACTGGCATTGGTGCAAATTCAGGACGGTGAGTGTAATAATTCAGGACAAAGGGTCAAAATTCAGGACACAAATTCAGGACAGGAGGTCAAAATTCAGGACAAAACTTCAGGACAATAGGTACGTTTTACAGACACATCAGAGGTCGCGCAATAGTATATAAGTAAGCCCAGCCATTTCCAAACATATTCAACCGTTTGCAAACCTATCCATCATGTATCCTTCCATCTATCATTTCACTCATCCATCCCTTCATCCATCCCCTCATCCATCCTTTCACTCATCTCCATTATCCATCCATCCATCCATCCATCCATCCATCCATCTATCCATCCATCCATCCATCCACCATTTCACCCTATCCATCTGTACACTTATCCATCCACTCTTTATCCCATCCATCCATTCACTCATCCATTCAGCCATTTACCCTTTCACCAATCCAGCCATCCTTTCACTTACTAATCCTTCCACCCAGACACTATTTTAGTCATCCATCCATCCTCCCTTTCTCTCTCCATCGACCCTTTCACTTAGCCATCCTTCCTTCCATCCACCCATCCACCCACCCATTCATCCATCCATCCATCCATCCATCTACTCATCCACTCATGAATCCATCCATTGATCCTATCACTCATCCATCTATCATTTCACTCCTTCACACATCTATTCATCTTTTTGTCCATCTACCCTCCCTTTCACTCACTCATCCATCCTTACATCCACCCTTTCACTCATACGCCCATTCATTCACCCTTGCACTTATCAATCCATCAATTCATCCATCATTTCACTCATCCACCTACCTACCCATCATCCACCCAACCATCCACCCACCCACCATCCACCTACTCATCCATCCTTTCACCCACCCACCATCCAATCCACTGATCCATCCTTTCACCCACCCACTCATCCATCCATCCTTTCACCCACCCACTCACTCACCCATCCATCCATCCTTTCACCCACCCACTCATCATCCATCCATCCTTTCACCCACCCATCATCCATCCATCCTTTCACCCACCCACTCATCATCCATCCATCCTTTCACTCACCAACTCTCCATCCATCCATCCTTTCACCCACCCATCATCCATCCATCCATCCATCCATCCGTCCTTCCCCTCATCATCCATCCTTCCCCTCATTATCCATCCATCCTTTTCCCTCATCATCCATCCATCCATCCTTTTCCCTCATCATCCATCCATCCATCCTTCTACCCACCCACTCATCATCCATCCATCCTTCCCCTCATCATCCATCCATCCTTCTCCTCATCATCCATCCATCCTTTTACCCACCCCCTTATCATCCATCCATTCCCTAATCATCCATCCATCCATCCTTTCACGCACCCCCTCATCATCCATCCATCCACCCTTCCCCTCATCCATCCTTTCACCCACCCCCTCATCATCCATCCATCCATCCCCTCATCATCCATCCATCCATCCATCCTTCCCCTCATCATCCATCCTTCCCCTCATCATCTATCCATCCATCCTTTCACCCACCCATCCATCCATCCTTCCCCTCTATCCATCCCCTCATCCATCCATCCATCCCCTCATCCATCCATCCCCTCATCCTTCCATCCATCCCCTCACCCATCCCCTCATCCATCCATCCCCTCACCCATCCATCCTTCCCCTCATCCATCCATCCCCTCATCCATCCATCCTTCCCCTCATCCATCCATCCTTCCTCTCATCCATCCTTCCTTTCTACCATCATCCATCCTTCCCCTCACCCATCCATTTATCCTTCCCCTCATCCATCCATCCATCCATCCATCCATCCATCCATCCATCCATCCATCTCCTGATCATCCATCCTTCCCCTCCATCCATCCACTCCATCCATCCATCCATCCATCCTTCCGCTCATCCATCCATCCTTCCACTCCATCCATCCATCCTTCCCCTCCATCCATCCATCCTTCTCCTCATCCATCATCCTTCCCCTCATCCATCTTTCCCCTCATCCATCATCCAGCTACCCTTCCACCCATACATCCAGCTATTTACATTTTCTCTCCATCCTTCCCCTCACTCATCAACCCATCCATCCTCTCTCATTAGCCATTTATTCAATCTTTCATTCATCCATTCACCCTTTCACTAATTCATCCAGCCATTCACCCATCCCTTCACTTACTTACTCGCCGACCTTTCCATAATAATTTTGAGCTGAGCCCTTTTGAGAAGAGGCCCATCAAGAACTTCACCCTCGCTGCAGGGGCCGTTCCAGGACTGGGACAGAAGCCAGCCAGGGAGGAGACAGGATCCACCACAGGGGGGGGGAGGGGGGGGGGGGGACAAGAGCCACCACAGGTGGGGGTGGACTGGAGCCACAACATGGGGGGACAGGAGTCATCCCAGGCGTGGGGTGGACTGGAGCCACCACATGGGGGGACAGGTGCCATCACTGAGGGGAGGGCAGGAGCCATCACAGGAGAGGGAACACAGGGGTGGGCATGCAGTATTCTAGTATCATCTTGGGCTCCTCTCCTGAACAAGACAACGAGAAGACAGGCTCTCTGTCCAAAATGCCACCCCCCACTGTGATGTACAGTACTTACAGGAGATACTCTAAGAGAACTGATTGAACTGATTGTCCTCCATACTTTGTTAATCAGTGTGGGTGCGATTGTGCCATTTCTTTATTTTCTTACATTATAGACTGCATGTTTGAAGAACCGAGGTTTGCTTACAATTTAGTGACAGTAATTAAGCTCTGTGAAGAGAACCAGGTGCTGCCTCGGTGTAATCAGGGGTGTAATCTGGCTGAGTCTCGGATGTTTGGGGCCCTGGGTAGAAATGGAATGTGTGAGCCCCCCTCTAAATAGCAGAGACATGACACATTCCGGGCTGTTTGCATGTGAATAGATGTCGCTGCTCCTGAACCGGCATCCCCTCCCTCTCAGTCACCTTCGAAGCACCTCTTAACAGGTCATCAAGGGCTGGAGGTGTGAGGGTAGCCATCCCGCTGTGCCTCTCCAATGCTGCGGGGCATCTGAGGAGCTTTGGTGCAGCATCGGAGTGAGGAAAAGAGGTGGGTGCAAGCTGTGCCGGCTTTAGGGTGGAGCAACCGGTGCCCTGTTAAAATGACGGACAAATGGCGTCCGTTAAAGATTCCTTCACGGACAACGGACAGACGGCTGAAATTACGGACTGTCCGTGAAATTTACGGACGGTTGGACACCCTATCTGCGCCACGCTCGTGCCACAGATGCAAGCAGTGCACTCTGCACTATCGGTGACGTGGGAGAACAGTGGCGGCAGTTTGGCCTGGGACCTTGGGACTAGCATTCCCAGCATACACGGTGAGACCTTTTCTGGCTTTCTCAGTGCAGCACCCTGTGGATCAGCACAAGGCCCGCAGTAACACAGATGGGCGTCAGGCCTCTGTCGCTCCGGGCACAAATCCAGCCTCTCAGCGGTCCGTGCTGCCTGGTGCCCCCTTCCCTCCTGGGACCGGAAGAGGCGGACGGCTCTTCTGGCCTGTCGTGTGCAGTGGACTGACCTGCCGGTGGGGATTAGCGAACTGTCTGGCTCCCGCCCCTGAGCGCAGCACACCATATGCCTGTCATGTCTTCCATTCCCCCTATCGAACCATTCGTGGTGGAGGAACCCCCTTCAGCACAGGCACCCAAATGGAAAGAATGGGTGGAACGCCTGTTAATATTTTTCGTGGCCACAAAAGTCCACAAATACCAGAAGAGGGCCCTGCTTCTACATTTGGGGGGGAAGGACATCCTTAGAATCACCAAGTCTCTGGCAGAGGCAACACCCAAGATATACCACACACTCATCAATGCCCTCACAGGATACTTCGAGCCAATGACGACCCAAGACTATGAGCGCTTTGTTTTTCGTCAGGCGTGACAGCTACCCGACGAATCTCTCGACACTTTCCATGCCCAGCTCAAGAACCTTGGGAGCACATGTGGGTTCCGTGATGAAACAGAGGAGATCAGAGGGCAAATATTCCAGGGCTGTGCGTCGGGGAAGCTCAGAAAATGGATCCTTGAGGAGTCGGGCAAATTGCTGATGGTCATATTGACACTGGGGCGCACCAATGAGTTGTCCAAATCCACAGCGATCCATATGGAGGTGGCGTTACAGACACCCGTCAAAGCAGAATGGGTGAATGTGGTGACAACCAGGCCAGCGCCCCGATACAGCAAGAAGGAACCTGTCAGTATTGTATGAAGTTTACTGTGCTTTTTAAAATACGATTGCATTGCGCGTTAGGTGGCGGCATTAGCTCCCCAGCTGCATCCGATCACACCCCTCTGAATCTGCCAATCACGCTGAGAGAGGGAGGAGCAGTGGGTGGGGACCGGACATATATGCCAGCTGCAGCACGGGAGCACAGCGGACGCGCGCAGCAGGCGCGTCAAAGGCAAGCCCGTCTGCGCCCATCCACGCCCATCTGGGCCCAGGGGCCAGCCACCATGCTCGTTTTATCACATAGTCCTCTGAGACACTTAGACAACACCACTCGGCAAAATATGCCCTGGCACCCGACACGCAAAACTGAGCCACATGAAAATTCTCCAAAAGCGGAGATCTTTCCCCAAAGTCTGGATATCTATCCCTCTCAATCACCTACTGCAGGGACTTAACAAACATATTCCCCCTGCACTACTAATATACTACCTAAACACCCGCTCTTTAGTCAAGCACCAGCTTGACATCTTTCTCCTCCTAGCGACCGATAAACCAGATATCATTCTAGTGGCAGAAACCTGGCTGACACTTGATTCCACCCCTGACATGTTAGGGGCATTATCCTTAACTCCAAAAAGAGTTCTAAAGAAATCCTCTAAATCATCGATGAATGGTCTAAACCTGATAGAATTCTACTCAAGGCCATGCCAACTCAAGCACTGTGCGACACCTTGAACGATTACTTCATTGAAAAGATTTCCACCATTAATGCCAGCATTCCTAAACACTTCCCCAATGTGACTCCTTTGGTCACGCACTGCAACAACTGTACGCTCAACTGTTTTCCGGCCATTAGCACTCAGGCCTTCCAGGTCCTCTTGTCCAAAGTTAAATCCGGATCCCCCACGGACTGCTGCCCACCACATGTCCTAAAAGACACCCTCCCTCCTTTCCTGAGCCCAGCACTTGCCCTTCTTGAAAAAATCTGGGGCAGATCCTATAAGCCTGTCAAACTACCGTCCCATCTCCCTGCTCCCATACCTGGATAAAGTACTGGAGGCCCATGTGGCGAGGTGCCTGCCCAACTTCATGGAGGAATCTAATTACCTTGACTTCCATCAAGCGGGATTTCGCCCGCGCACTCTACGGAAACAGTGATATTAGCGATCTTGGATACTCTACCAGATAAAGCTGACAGAAGCTCCCCTCTGGCCCTTGTGCTATTGGATCTCTCTGCCGCCTTTGACACGGTCAACGATGATATACTGGTATACTGTGCCAGGTGGCTGGCATCCAGGGCACAGCCTTTAGCTGGCTCAGCTCCTTCCTTGAATATCGCTCCCAGGCAGTCCGCTCAGCCCAGTTCATGGCTCCTAGGCGCAGAACAACTTGTGAGGTTCCGCAAGGATCCTCACTTCCCCCCATTTGTTCAACCTTTACCTTCTCCCCTTGATTCAGTCCCTAAAGGATTTTTAATTACGCTGACGACCTACAACTGATGTTTACCGTTGACAATTAACCAAAATCAGTCATCGAATTTCAGGCCACCATGTTGCACATCCGCCACTGGATGGACTGTAATCACTTAAAGCTCAATCCAAGCAAGACAGAGGTAGTCTTGACAGGGTTAGCCACAAGTTCTGGGACCCACACAACTGGCCGACAGAGCTTGGACCTCCTCCCATCCCCTCCTCCTCTTCCAAAACCCTTGGTGTCACCTTAAACAATGATCTCTCACTAAGAACACAAGTCGGATCGGTGATCTGGACATGCTTATTTCCGCTGCGAAAGATCAGGAAGATCAGCCGATAACTCACGCAGGAATCTCTGACACAGGTCGTAATAGCCCTGGTGTTGTCGCACTTGGACTATGTGAACTCAGTCTACCTTGGCATGCCACTCTTCCTCACTGAGCTGCTGCAGATAGTCCAGAACCAAGCTGCCAGACTGATCCTCCGGAAACCTAGGTGGCAAGCTGCCTCCCTTCTCTTAAGGAAACTACATTGGCTCCCCATTCCTCAACGCTGCACATTTAAAACCGGGTGCCTGATTTTCAAATCCCTTCACCATCGTAGCCCCAAGTTTATAGACGATCTGCTACTAAGGCACACTCCATCACGCAACCTACGCTCAGCTCACCTTCTGCTACTGACTACCCCCACTTTCAAGCGAAAACGTCAGGGAGGTTGCAGATTTGCCTCTCTTGCTCCAAGACTTTGGAATTCCTTCCCCTTGGAGATCCGGTAATGCACTGACCTACTGAGCTTCAGGAAGACCCTCACAACTTGGCTGTTTGTTCAGGCCTACGCATAACAATCTCTCCACTGGACACGGCTAACCCTAAACCAGCGCCATGAATCCAACCCGGTGTACGTGCGCTTTACAAATCTTTTTTAACATAACATAACATAACAATTGACGGGCAGGGAATTATTACGTAGTTTGCAGAGGAAATAACAGTCTGTGCTTTAAAATAGCGTGGTTAAAATGAAGCATCATTCTTTTCTGCACCAATAATAACACTCTCTGTGCAGCCGAGATTGAGATTTGTGTAAATGTATATAGCACACATTTTCAAAAGGGATTCAGACTAACTGGCAGGCTGTTGGGTGCACAGAACTAAGGGCCCGATGTAGGTGGCTCATTACCGGTCGGTAAACCCGAAATTCGGTAAACTTCAGGCTTACCGACCGGTATTGAGCCATTTCCAATGTAGGTGATGATTCGGGTATGTAGGAAGCACATTTAAGAGTGCTTATGTGCTTTAAGAATTCGTTATTTACCACCAACTACAAGTTAGTGGTAAATATCAAAAACCTTTGAAAAAGCAATTTTGTGCTTTTTCAACAGTGCCATGTGGCAGACATACATTCCCTTAGGGCATGTATGTGTGCCACATGTGCACACATGCACGATTCAGGGGTGTAACAGGGTGTCAATGTGACACCCTGCCACCCTTAAATGTGATCCCCCTATTACCGATTCGGTATTTAGCGAATCGGTAATAGTGAGTGGCTTCCAATTCATTTCTATGGGCCTCCACAGAATCGGTAAATACCGATTCAGTATTACCGAATATTACCGAATCGGTAATATTTACCAAATTTTTAGGTACATACCATTTACCGATTCTGAAATACCGAATTGGCAAAATTCGGTATTTTAGAATCAGTAAATAGTTTTTACCTACATATGGCCTTCAGTCTATAACCAGTACACTGATTCACATATGCTCACAAGTCCACACACGACTAAAAGAGGGGAGGAGAGATTTTCTCTGTTAGGAAGATTTTATAGTGTAGGTTTTTTGCGGTGCCTGTTGCAAGTGCAGTGCTTTCCCAAAGTATGGATGACACTGTCACAGGTCTTTTCTTTGGGTGTTTCAGGTTTTTTTATATTAAAGTTTTGTTACATATCAACGTAAAAGGCATACAGTCATACAGAGCAGGACACCTGAGAGTTGTAGGTAACGAATCCCCTGCAAACAGAATACACAGCCATAATGCCAACAACCTAGTGTGGGGCAGGCAGTGCATTTTAGTCAGACCTCAACCATTAGCGCAAGTAGGGGGGGGTCCTCCTTGGGTATTGCTGCACAGACCCCAGCAATGTCCCTGTCACTCTCTATCTGTTGAAATATCAGGACATCCTTAATCTAGCCCCCTACACCTACATCTCCATCGTCAAGGTTCCCACTCATGCTCGCTCTTTCCATCCAAGAACGTTTCATGTGCTCCCGTTTACTGCCTTAACACGGTATATATTGAGCCGTTCCCAAGTCCTGCACTCAGCATTGGCTCTATCTGGTGAACATGGATATTATTTATTATTTATTTATTTAACTTATAAAGTGCACTGTCACCTTGCAGGCATCCTGGCGCTGACTGGCTCAAAAAGGGCGGACAAGTGTCGGGCAGGGCGTGACCTATCAGAAAGTTACTTGGGAAACAGCCAGGTTTTGATCTTTCTCCTAAACGGGAGAAGTTCTGTGATTTGCCTAATCTCGAACAGGAGCAGATTCCATAATTTAGCAGCAGCCACCTCAAAGTTTCTGCCCCCTGCTCTAGCCTTCCTAAATCTAGATACCTTCACCAACCTAGCCGTCGAAGATCGAAGCAGCCTGGTTGGAGTGTACAAAGCAAATTTCGATTGCAGTGACACAGGCACGATTCCATGGAGAGCATGAAAACCAGGCAGAGGGCCTTGTATTGTATCCTCTGTCGCATAGGTAGCCAGTGCAGTTTAGCAAGGGCAGTCGGCCCATGTGATCTTCTAGGAAGCCCCAGGGCCAACCTATCAGCCGCTGATTGCACCATTTGGAGCCTATCCAACAGAAACTCAGGGGACCCCAGCAGAAGGGCATTACAATAATCTTGCCTACTGAGGATTGTGCACCTTGCCACTTGGGCACGTGCCTGAGATGGCAAAAGTGGCAAGACTTTCCTCAGGGACCGTAGGATGGCAAAGCAGCAGGCGGTCGTTTTTTTGACATGAGTCTCCATACTGAGCTTTTGATCAAGCATGACCCCTAAATTCCGGACTGAATCCACAGGCCGAACTTTAGTCGCTGTTTCAGGAGGCCAAAGGTTTTCTGGAAACGGGCGGGAGATCTTATTCCCGGCGCTAAAGAGCACCTCCGTCTTACCATCATTAAACTGAAGGGAGTTCAGTTTAACGTATCCCGCAGACAGTTGTGGAAGACCTCCACAGATGTCGATTCCTCTCCCTCAAAGGAGAGAATCATCTGCGTATCGTCAGCATAGTTTACAGTCTTGATGTTATAAGTTTTAATAAGCTAGATCAAAGGTCTTAGATACAGATGAAAGAGTATGGGACTGATTGCTGAGCCCTGTAGGACCCCATGAAGCACCTGAGTAAAAGCAGATTGGAAAGGGGGCAAGGACACAGCCTGCTACCTATCCTTCAAAAACGATCGAAACCACATCAAAACGCTACCTCTCACCCCAGCCTCAGATAACCGGTTCAACAAGATCTTATGGTTTACCGTGTCAAAGGCGGCAGACATGTCTAGCAGGATCAGAAACGCTGCCTGTCCCCTGTCTGCACGCCTCGGAAGCTCGTCCCCGGCGGTGACCAAGGCCGTTTTGGTCCCGTGAGCTGGCCGGAAGCCAAATTGATCATCCTCTTGTAAATTATGCTGTTCCAGATGTTTAGAGAGGGTAGCACTGACCAGATGCTCTACAACTTTGGCTGGGAAAGGCAGCAGGGAAATGGGTCTATAATTTTTGGAGCAATCCGGGTCTAAAGAGGGCTTTTTCAACAGGGGAGATATCACCGCCTGTTTCCACTGGGCTGGGACAGTACCAGTAGCAAGGGATTGGTTGCAAATTAGGCGGAGTGTAGGAAATAGTTCCTCCTCATACTCCTTCCAAATTTTGTGTGGCACGGGGTCCAAAGGAGACCCGGAGGAGATCCCCCTAGCCAGCCCACTAAATGCGTCTTCCGTGAGACGTGGGAACTCAAATAAAGGTTCCCCCGGCGCCCAGGCTGACTCGTCAGTCCTGTCCACCGGCGACCCAGGTCTGGTATCATGAAGGAAGCCGGTCTCAGGGGAAACCTCCAAATCCTCAATAATTTGCTCAATTTTCTCTTTAAAGAATTTGGCAAGTTTCTCACAAAGTTCTTGAGACGGGACAATGGCGTTCTTGGAACATTCAGGATTAGTAAGGCTATTTAATATATTAAAAATACTCCTGGAGCTATTAGTAGCATTACAAATCAGGGATGAATAATAGTCTGCCTTAGATTTCCTAATCAGACTCTTATATTCCAAGACTTTGCTTTTCCATACCGCCCTAGATGCTTCCTCATATTCCCGCCTCCATCTTCTTTCTGCCTGTTTACAGTCCTGCTTCATGTGTTTCAACGTGTCATTAGACCAGGGGGCAGAAACACTCCCTTTGCAACTGCGTGTTTTTAGGGGAGCATGAGCATCCAACACAGCCGTGATCCCCGAGCTGAGTGAGGCATAATTTTCCTCAACTTGCTTATCCAAGCCAAAGGACTTTCTCACATTAAACACCCCATCAGAGGATTTCGAGCGTGCAAGAGCCCTCCAGTCTCTGCACAGAAATTCCTTGGTTGTCAGTGGAGCCCTGGTGTGAGCACCCTTAATATTTATAAAAAATTTGACGAGGGAGTGGTCTGTCCAATCCATGGGCAGGGTTTCCCCCATAGCCAACAGGTCGGGGGCCACGAACACCAAATCTAGGAGGTTTCCCGCCTTATGGGTAGCTCCCATGACCTGCTGAGAAAGGCCAAAGCTTTCACAAGACTGAAGTAGGTTAAGAAGACCCAAGTCAAGGGAGCCATTGCGCCAAAGGTTGAAATCCCCCAAAATAACCAGCTTGTGGTGTGAAGCTGCAATGTTAGTCAGGGTAGCTAGTAGCGCTTGTTGCTGCTGAATGCTAAAAGCCCCTGGTGGTCTATAACATAGCACACCAGTTAAAATAATCCCGGAGTGGGTCGGATAGATAGACCCAACAGCTCCGTTCCAACAGCCGGGTCCAGATCAATGATATTAATTCTGCAAGTTGCTTTAAAGATAACTCTTACCCCCCCACCCCTCCCATTAGGCCCAGGGAGATGTAAAAATGTAAACCCAGGAGGGCAAGCGCAGCCAGGATCAACCAGACAGTCAGAGTGAGTTTACGTTTCCGTCATAAACAGGACATCCAACTCGTGTGTCTCAATCATCAACTGGATCTCTACACTATGCTTTGGCAGGGTCCTCACATTCAGAAGCCCACATTTCAACAGACTATCATCAAGAAAGTCTGCTCGTGGGTAAGCCGTGTGCAACAGTCTGAATGTTCCTTTGTCTGCGTGGAGCTTACCAATCTGTATGAGCATCTCTCTTGAGTAAGGGGGGCCGGATAGCTGTTGATCAGTCTCTAAGGGGCCAAAACAGGCAGCGTAACTGGCGCTGGGCACTTCCTTGGCGCGGACAGGCACAGACTGGCTTGCCTTTGGCGTGCCTTCGGCGCGCCGCCGGTGCGCCCGCCCGCTGCGCGGACGAGATGATGCCATCCTTATATCCAATGTTGTGGAGGGTGGGATGCGGCCAACAACTGGACCGCAGCCCTTTACTCCGCCCAGTATGGTGGCTGTCAGCACTCTCTCCTAAGCGTCAGCACGTAGTCTGCTGCGCTGGGAGAAGGGATGTAATCGGCAATGAGGCTGCAATGAGGCTGCTAATATTAAAACGTTCCCAAATTTCTAATGAAAATGCCAAAAACAAGATTACAAATGCACACTTTTTAAAAGGCACGCTAGCCTCCGGCTTTCCACCTCAGAGGTGAGCCCAGTCAAAATCAGCGCGCTCGCGCTAAGATGAGATTTAAATACCTTGGGAGGGCGGGATGCGGCCAGCAACTGGACCGCAGCCCTTTCCTCTGCCCAGTATGGCGGCTGTCAGCACTCTCTCCTAAGCGTCAGCACGTAGTCTGCTGCGCTGGGAGAAGGGATGTAATCGGCAATGAGGCTGCAATGAGGCTGCTAATATTAAAACTTTCCAAAATTAAAATGAAAATGCCAAAAACAAGATTACAAATGCACACTTTTTAAAAGGCACGCTAGCCTCCGGCTTTCCGCCTCAGAGGTGAGCCCAGTCAAAAAGTGTGAACTACGCCCTATTGCACTGCGGTCTCCTCCTGCGTAGACAGCCCCTCCGGCACTATTTCCTCGCTCTCACATGACAACTGTGTCAGGCATAACCCCCAGAAATTATTAGGTCTGCTACGTGGTGGGAGTAGCTTGTTATAATTTTCTGATTGTGTACAGCAGTGCAGCACATCATGCATCCACCGTCTCACCGTGGGTGTCGGCCCCCTCATCCAGCACAAGGCCACCACCCGTTATGGTATAAGCATGCCAATATCCACTAATCTACGCTTCGCCCTAGGCCACTTTTTGGTGTATCCCAGGAGGGCCACCACAGGGTCTGGATCCAGCGACACTTCTGATACTCAGTTCACCAAAGATGTCTACCCAATATTCATATATTCCCAGGCATAGCCATGCCAAATGTAAGAAACCAGCTGACGGTGCATGGCACCTCTCGCAAGCCACTTCCTCCCTCAGCCCATAGCGGCACAAACGTTCTGGTGTGTAATATACCCTATTAATATATTTAAAGTGAATAAGCCGGTGTTTACCATGTAGCGAGACTCTTCTAGTGTTCGTGCAACAGTAACGCCACATATCATCATCTATTGTTATTTGCAAGTCCCTTTGCCATGCCAGCCTCGCAGCAATGTACCTATTCTCCCTGTGGGAAATTGCTGTTCTATAGATATTCGTGACTACCTTACGCGGAGATTCAGCCTTAATCACATGGGTAAGTTTAGGAACCTCCGGTGGCTCGTCCAGGTTGTCTCCCAACTGCTCCTGCAAGGCCCTGTGCACCCTGTAGACTTGGAACCGCTGTAGTACTGTACTAACTCCCGCAACCTCAGACACCTGGTCCCAGGTCATAACTTTCATGTCCAGAAACAAGTCCCCCGCCGTCTGAACCTTCAGTTGGTGCAGTGCTCTTACCACCCCCTTGTCTCTGCAGGGAGCCAACCAGAGGGCCCATTCCACCGGCATATTAGGCGAGTACAAAAGTGCTCCCCCCTGATTCCGCAGTAAGCAGTACCATGCAGGATTAGTAGCAGTAATTAAATCTAGTATTCCGGTTCGGCTGTCAACTGGCTTGAATATCATCGCCGATAAGGGGAGAGGGTCTGTGAACGAGTTTTCCTTCTTTACAAATGGGATATTCGAGTCGCCGTGAATCCAGGTATACATGTGGGCTCCCTGCGCGGCTCTATAATATACCTCAAAATCTGGAGCACCCAGGCCTCCCATACTGTATGGCAGCATAAGGACTTGTCACCGGACCCGGGCCTGTTTACCCGCCCATGCAAGCTTTATCATAGTTTGTTGCAGTCTCTGAAAAAACACCCGCAGTAGCACCAATGGGATATTTGCGAACAGAAACAACAGCCTAGGCAATACCACCATCTTCATGATGGAGATGCGTCCCATAAGTGAGAGTGGGAGGCGGCACCAGGCCTCTACATCGTCCTCCAATTTACTGAAGGCCACCCCATAATTTTCTCAGAATACTATCTCCGAATCCGTATGTAACTGGATCCCTAAGTACCTGACAGAGTCTGTAGTCCACTGCAGCGGAAACTCCAGCTCAAATTCCATCGTGGATGGGGTGAGGGGGAAAGCTATGGACTTAGCCCAATTCACTTTCAGGCCAGAGAGCGCACCAAAGTGTACCACCTCTTTAAGCACCGAGGACAAGTTATTCTCAGGATCGCGGACGTATAATAGCATATCGTCCGCATAAGTGGAGACTACAATCTTGTACATCGGGAAGCCAATGCCCTTGTTTCCATGATATTCTCTGAGCGCACATGCCAACGGTTCGGCAACCAGGCCGTATAATGAGGGAGATAGCGGGCAACCCTGTCTGGTCCCCCTAGAGGTGGCAAAGGTGTCCGTGACCAAATTTCCCAGACGAATCCTTGCCATGGGGCTATTATACAAGGTACCTATCATCTGCAGGAACACTTGTCCTAATCCCATTTTCTTCAGAACTTGCCTCATGAAGGGCCACTCCACGGAGTCAAAAGCCTTCTTCATGTCTAAGAATACTGCCACTGCCTTTGTGTCCTGCTTTACATGTTGCATTGTTCCAAATACGGTGCGGATAATATATGTCAGATTCCTGCTCGGAATGAATTCCGCCTGTTCCGGGGCTACCAATTGTGGGGCCAGGAGCACCAAACAATTGGCCAAGATCTTCGCATATATCTTGGCGTCCACATTTAAGAGTGAAAGCGGGCGATACGAACTGCACTCCTCCAGTGGCTTTCCCGGTTTGGGAATTGCCACAAAAATTGCCTCCCTCATCGACGGAGGCATACTACTCGACTCGCACATATCGGCAAAGAGTGTTGTCAGGTATGGTAGTAGAAGGTCCAAAAAAGCTTTATAAAAACCCACTGTGAGGCCATCCGCCCCCGGGGCACCTCCGGTCTTCATGCTCACCACGGCCTCCACAATCTCATCCTTTTCTATGGGGAGCGCTAGGAATTCCCTGTGCGTGTTAGTGAGAAATGGAAGTTCAAAGTGGTCCAGGTAGTCCTGTATCGCCCCATCCAGGTCCCCTGCTTTTGTCGTGTATAAATCTACGTAATATTGGCAGAACCGCACTGCTATATCCGCCTCATCAGTTAAAAGTTCTCCATCCGCCGACCTTATTGTCAGAATTTGCGTCTTCCCCCTTTTTGCGCTCATTACCCTAGCAAGTACTGATCCTGGCCGGTCTCCCTCCCTGTACTTTCGTGCCGATGCATACTTCCCCATGTGTTTAACCTCCCTGTGTGCCTCCTCATGATATTCGCTTAGCAATACCTTAATCTCTTCCTCCAGGTCTTTATCATTGCCTGACACTAGTCGCTCCTCTTATTGCCTCAATTTCGATTCCAAATCCCGCAGTCTCTGTCTTATGGATTTAAGGAGCCCCGAGTGTTCAGTCATCGCTATGCCCCTAATATAAACCTTAAACACCTCCCATATTGTTCGAAAGCTATCCACTGTTCCTATATTTGCCTCAAAATACGTTTCAATCGCCTCCGCTAGCTCCCCCTTGAAGAGGGGGTCCAGTAGTGAGTAGGGCGGGAAGCGCCATGTAAAAGGTTGTATAGTGTTCTTAGGGGCAGTCATGACCAAAAGCAAGGGAGAATGGTCTGAGAGTGTGCACGGCAGGACCTGAAATGCCCGGATTTGGCCTAATAGTGACGTGGAGGCCAGCCAGTAATCTATACAAGTATGTAAATTGTGAAAAGCTGAGTAGTGATTGTACCCTCCCTGTCCCAGATTGCGCGTCCGCCATATGTCATTGAGATCCATATTAACCATCACGCTGCCCAGTGCTACCACGGCCGCAGCAGGTCTCCGGGTGGGACCCGCCGATCTGTCCAGGACTGGGTCTCTTACTAAGTTAAAGTCCCCTCCCCACAAAAACTGCGCATTGTGAAATCTACGTGTGGTCGTGGCCAACGATGTGAAAAACTCTGGGTAGTCATAGTTAGGTCCGTACACGTTCACTATTACCAGATCAATTCCCCGACCCCTACACCAGGATATTACAAAGCGCCCCTCCGAGTCCGCCCTCAATAGTTCCAACCTGCATTCAGATTTGGGATTCACCCATGTCAGAACCCCCCTTGTGTGTGTGGTGCATCCTGCCGCAGTAATATTGCCAATGAGACCCCTGCATCTCAGCATCGCGCTCGTCAATGGTAGGTGGATCTCTTGTAGTAGGGCAACATCGATATTCTGTCGGTGCAGGTAGCTTAGAACCCTACGTAACTTCCTATGATCATTGAGGCCCCTGACATTCCACGACAATGCTCTAATACTGTCAGCCCGCCCAGGGTTATCAGCTGTAGCCTGTCCCGCCATCAGTGTATTCGCTGCGCATAGTGTACCCTAATCTGCTGTGTGTACGCGCTCTGTACTTTGCATGCAGAAACGAAAACAATTCTCCCAAACTATCAAACATCAGCACAATGCCCCCCTCCCCCCTCCCACAGTTGACCGCCCCCAACATGGTCACTCAGTACCCTGGGCCCCGCCCTGTCCACCCCTTAAAACACCCTCCTAACAAACCCCAATAACGAGTCCTATGGTGCTCAACAGGCGTGGGCAGAGGTCACTCTGAGTGTAGCTGCAACTTACTACACTAGATGCCCCACTTCTTGCCCCGCCTTGTCAAGCCTTATGCATCGCACAGTTCTAAAACCATGCATGTAGGCCTTGTGTGTGCCCCCTTGCTAAAACTCCCCCTCGTCCCACCAGTTGCAATGCACTGTCTGCTCCGAACGACATCCGGTTTCCTTCCTAGAGTTATACTACCCAGTATCGCAGCCCCTCCCCCACCTTACTTTTATTTGTTGCAAATGTCCATCTTTATAAGTCCTGTTTCTCCATCGGGCCACCAGTTGCTTCGTCCAGTAACTGACTCTCCGGACTTCCGCGATGTTCCTTCGACCATCCCTTTAAAGCCTGCTGAAATGCTTTTGGGTCTGTGAATATATGGGATCACCCCTGATGGTTTACACGAAGTTTAGCAGGGTACAGCATGGCATAATCTATGCCCAGTCCACGCAGTTGTTTCTTTAGCGGAACAAAGTGTTTACGTGCCTCCTGCACCTGTGCTGTAAAGTCAGGAAATATTGAAATATCCGAACCCTCAAACCTCAGCTATTGCTCCTAGCGCCGCATCTCTCACTCTGTAGTTAAGCAACTTTGGGATTCTGGGGCATGGGGGGGCACCAGGCCTGGGTCGGGGGCCAAGGGAGCGGTGCGCTCATTCCACTACAAACTCTGTTGAGAAAACTCCTTCCCTTAGCAGCTTGAGCAGCAGCTTCTCTATGAACAGCTTCATATTTCCTGTAGGGGTGGTCTCCGGCTGGCCCGTGATTCTGAGGTTGCTGCATTGTGAGCGGGCCACCAGGTCCTCAGTCTTGTCCTGCAGGTTCTGCATGAGTTTCCCCAGTTTTCTGTGGTCAGTGTCGAGAGTGGTCTTTGCTTCTTCCACCTCTGTGATCCTCCTCTCCGACATGTCCAGTCTCTCAGCATGTTTTCCGCCATTCTATCCATCCTGTAAGTCAATGCATCCATTTTCGTACCTAACGTCGTTATCCCACTTCGATAAGAGTAAGCACCGGATATCTGTACCCTCGTGCTCACTCTCAATTACCGGCAACCTCACGGATGAAGCTTCGCCAGCGTCGTTGGTTTTTTTGAAAGTTTCTGCTTGAACGGCAGCTTAGACTGGGTCTTGTCTCCTTGTCCCATGGCACCTTGTGGAGGGGGGGGGCGAAGGGGGCCGCACCCGCAGATCCAGATACAACCTTGGGTGCAGACAGGTTACACCATTCCAGGAGGGGGGGAGGGGAACACCAACCCGGAGACCTCACCGGCAGAACTCTGAGGCCCACGATTAGCTGACGTCGGCCAGGCTCAGTCAGAACCAAATCCTCCAGTCTGCCCCGCCCGGCCGCCCCCACTCGCTGCAGTTATTCCTGTGTTGTTGCTTAGCCGCTCCCCAAGGTCCCTCCTGATCTCCGCAGGCCGTGGTCCCCAGCAAGCAGGGGAGGGAAACTAATCCTCCACTCCTCCTCTCAGGCTCTCAGGTGGCAGGATCCTTCCCCCTCACCCGACACGCTGCAGGTTCAGCCCAGCGGATCCCGCACGGACTACCCCAAAAACTTCAGCCCAGACTCTGGTGCCAGTGTGGGCCCGCCGAAGGGGGAGCTTTCAAGGCGTGCACGCGGGAGGGGAGCGCCCCCAACGCCATCCTTGCGCTCTTGCTGCCTTGTTGTAGAATGGGCTGCAACCCCCGGACTGGTATAGGGGCTTCGCCGTGTCTGTAGGGCACCGCAGACACAGGAAGAGCACCATGTTGGCCACATGCCCCTCACACGTGCTCCGTGAATGTTAGGCAGCTAGGTCTATCTAGTGGCTTTGCTCTTCCACGGCTCCTGTGCCCCTATGTTCTCCTCGCTCCCCCCGCGGGCTACACACCCCTCAGGCCTGCAGTAATCAAAGACCAGCCAAGCTCTGTGCAGTGGTTGCTCAGTTCCCCAATGCCAATCTGGGGGTTTGGGGCCCGACCACCATGCGGGCTGCTCATTCCCCCACCGCCGCCTTCACTTGTTGGGGGGGCATTCCGCAGCTGTGCACTGTTATCCTGTGGGGCCTCGCAAACCGAGTCCCCCGCCACACGTCGCGCCCCCCATCGCGGGCGTCTCTTCTAGGCTCCAATGCAGTTCCTCGCCCATTGGGGTGGAAAGAGGGGGGGGGGTTGATCGCCTGCTCCCACCACACCTTTGCGCTGGGGGAAGTGCCGCACGTCCTGACGGGCCACTCACAACAGGCCGCTGCTTATCAGCCCGGGCAGCTGCATCCACTTCTCACCCTGATTTCTCCGGGCACCCACCACCAACGCGGACCGGAGTTGTCCCCGCACGCTGCTCAGCTCCCCCGACAGCGGGGGCGATGTCTCCTGAGGCAATATTCTAGCCAATGAAGCAGGATAATTACAGGATGTCGCACGACGGGACGGAGCTCGGGGCTCAAGCGGCCATCTTGGTCGCGAGCAAGCTCAGCCCCCATTTCCCTCATATAATTACCAAACCTTGCCCAAGGCTCCATTCGCCAGCCACGAAGGTTAGATCATCATGTGAATAGTCAATAGTGTGTGGGTTGATTACTTTTGGCTGTTTTTTTAAGTAGTGTCCCAGGTTTTATTGTTAATGTATCTGATAATATAACCAAGATTAACTTCAGCAAGCCTAGATGCATGCAGTCTTATATACATTGCAAAACATTTAGGGTGTGCCTTGACAAGTTCAAAACTGTTCTCATTTGAAATGTGGGCCAATTTTTATTGTCTGATTAGCTAAATGAGGGGCACTTATTGTCTGCTGCCCGAGTTTATTTTCTGTCCCAGTCCTGCCCTGGAGTGGGGGGTGTTTCTTTTCATGTCTGGCTGGCAGACACAAGTGAGCTCTGACAGCTCAGGACTAGACCTTCTGCAGCTCTTCAACCTACATTAACCCACTGTTCCACCATTGCACAGTGTTGATCCACGAGTGAGGTCTTGTCAAGCTAAGCAAGTGTCCCACAGTCCCTGCAAACTTCCTTCTAGTGTGTCTTCTTTGCCGTGAAAGGCTTTGCCGCAATTGTTTTACAATGTGGTCTTATTGGAAAGAGGTTGTAGGTTAGTGACCCTTCATTTCAGGTTTTTTCGTATTCAAGATATGTTTAGAGCTTCTCGTTCAATATATAGTCATTTTCTGATATTTATTTCTTCTGATGCACTTCATTCTATGATTTTTATAAATGCAGAAAGAGCCACCGTAAGTGTCACACATTTATCAGCTGAATGTGACTCATAAGTACATTGAAACCATTGAAAGGTTACACGTGAGCAATCTCAAAATGTGGCAGCTATGACAGACTGCGTGCATAAGAAATGAACAGACTGCACATTGTGCAGTGCCTCAGAAAGGAATGTGTGCTGTTGCATAAATAAGAACCACAAACTTCCAGAAAACTGTGTTATGCACTGGCGCTTTGCAGCAGTTTTAAGTTCCTAGGGCCTTATTTATGAAGGCCTTGCGTCAGTTTTGCGCCGCCGGTGCGTCACTTTTTGTGACGCACCAGCGGTGTAAAAAATGCGCCCTGTTGCGCCATATTTAAAAAGTGACGCATCTAGGTAGATGCGTCACTTTTTAAACCCCTGCGCCACATTATACCTGCGTCAGGTATCCCCCGCAAAAAGCCTCGTAATAGTGACGCAGTGAAATCTATGAGATTTCACTGCGTCACTTTTAGGACGCTGTTGCGTCAAAATCTTGCGCCTGCCTCACAGCAGGCATAAGATTGACGCAAGCCCTTTCACATGGGGCTTTCCCCATGTGAAAGGACGCATTGCTGGAGTTGCGTCACTTTTGTGACACACTCCAGCAATGCGTCACTTTTGCGCTTACAGTTACGTCAGAAATACTGACTGTAGTGTCCTGCTAGGACACAGTCTCGTTGTTTGCAGTGTAACCTTACACTAAACACCCACCCACCACAGACGTCACTGGGTCAGGTGACGCTGTTAATAAAAGACCCTGAGCGCACGTGCTCGAGGCCAGATCTGCTATCCCCTAACTGGTGTCCGGTGTCATGATTCCTTCTACCATGTGGGCCTAGGGCCCAATACCACATTGGCGACGAGGCCGGTAGTGAAGCCACGCGTGCCACTGCCATACATCCTGGTAAAAGGGGGAGAGAGCTGCCCGCCTGCAGGGCACCCCCTGTAGCAGGGCGCAAAGCGCCGGAAAGCCGGTGGGCACGTCGGAGCCCCACAGCCTGCAGCGACCGTGAGGCCCACCGCACCAGCCTTCAAGGACGAGCCGACCGGAGCCTACCCGCGTCGGCCGCCACCATCCAACACCACCGGTGCCGAGCGGACCGCCCAGTGCCCACCTGCGACGGCCGCGAAGCAGTGACCCCACGGGAGAGGTGTACCGGCCGGGCGGAGCCCACCCGCCACGACCGCGACAGAGCATCAGGCCCGCCGGCCGAAGGTGAGCGAAGGGGGCCACGAATGCCAGGAGCGACCCCCTCTTATACTGCACAACTGCGGTGCCCACCCGCATGGCCTGCGTGCAACGCGGCCGAAAATAACCTCAAAATACGGAAAGACTCACGGAGCCCACCCGCGGCCTGCCTGCAGCGCCCCCTCCCCCGCCGCGTGTGTGAAGTGCGGCGGAGGGGTGGAAGACTGTGCCTAAGAGCGCCCGCAGCGTGAGGGGAGCTGCCAGGCGCTTAATAACCGAAAGCGGAGCCTACCCGCTATAATGCAGTCATAGCCCCGCAGCGTTAAACCTAAAGCAGGGCCAGCGGAGCCCACCCGCGGCCTGCCACCAGCGTCGGAAGAGACTTGGTAGTGAAGCGCCCGCAGCGCATGAAAGAGCTGCCGGGCGCTGTGCACTACAGTGGGCGGGAACACACACTGACAGCGGAGCCCACCCGCAGTTGCCAGGAGACACTACCGTGCGTCTCACCCGCCCCAGGGAGGAACAGCAAGTGTGTCCCGAACGAAGGCTGGCAGCCTCGGGAGTAGCGCGACCCTCCCCCGCCCTCGGGGAAGGAAGTAAACTGCGGCGGCGGGGTGAAATGTAAAGCCACGAAGAAGCGCCCGCAGCGTGGGGTAAGCTGCCGGGCGTCGATGCACAACGCAGAAACCCTCCCACGCGGTAAACCGGTTGCAAAGACTTTGCCCTGGCACCACAGGAACTGAGGGAGAGACCGCGGCACCAGAACCACTCCTGCGCAGCCCGTGATGACTGAGGCCAGCTGCGAGGGGCACGAAGGGAACAAGCGTTTCCCCCCCCTCCTCCTCACCCACACAAAGCCCCGGCAAAATAATAAAAGCACCTACCTGCCATCCACGAAGCCTGCACCTCCCGCAGATCGTCCACTGTCCTCCAGCATACCAAGGAAGCCGGAGTGGCTACAGCACCACCTGCACCCACGGAGCCCAGCACAGCTCCATTTAAGAGCACCAAGGAAAGCTCCATAAAAGCACACAGAGGTGGACTGCTAACCGATCAATCCAGCAACACTGCCACCCAGTGGCCAAAAGCAGGAGCACACCTGCATCAATAAGGAGAAGAAAAAAACAAGCACTGCACAACACAAGATCAATCAGCAGCAGTAAGGGGCAACAGACTGAGTAACGCCCCAAGGAACGCATCCAATCTCACGCAGCAAGTAAGTGCGCAACCACGCAGAAGACACCCACACACACCGGCAAAGGGTCTGCAAATGCCACTTCCAGCGCGACGTGGGACAAAGGCACGAACGCCTCACCAAGCATCCAAGCACTGACAGAACGTCTGGAGGAAACGCCTGCCAAGCACTAGAAGAACGTCCAGGGAAAACGAGCGCCGAGATCAAACGACGGAGAGAGCAGCGACACCTTGTGGCCACAGGTGTTCACCGCTGCATCAACCACTCCCGCCAACGGTCCAAAGCAGCAAGTCCCTGACAACAGCCAAAGCAGCAAGTACCCAACGACTCGCAACAGGCGTCCAAGAATTCCACACCCGCACGACAGGACTGCGCAGCACTGCGCCGGAACGTGCCAGGAATCAGGAGCACCAAAGTGACGCTGCACAGCGACACGCCAACGTCACGGGACAGCACACAAAGGTCCCCAACAGAGACAGCGATGTCTCGCAGCAACCGGAGCGCCACCATCAGTATGCATGGCAGCATGCACCAGAGTTGCACCAGGAGCGGTGACGCAACCCTCCGCGCAGACAAAGCGCGCCAACGCCAAAACACCGTGACGGTGAATAGCGACCACAAAGAAAATAGCACAGCATGACAACTCATGCCCAAGATGAAAACCGACCACCCAGTCTGGTCACCAAGGAAAGAAAAGCAGCAACAGAGAAGATACGACGACAGGTCTAGTCTCCAAGCCAAGTGAAGACAGTGTCCTACCACATGGACAAGACCACGGGGACGACATGTAGAGGGCCCGCTACATGGAGAATCCTGGTTAGCATGAGAAAGCAAGAAAGAAGACTGGACCGCGTCGAGAAAGTGAACGGAGAGGAAGAATAGAGTAACACAACATCACTCCACAGAGGAGGAGAGAGAACCACAGCACACAGGAACATCGGTGCTGTCCAAGGAGCATCGCAACATCCGTGTGGATCCCAGTAATCCCTACAACCTGCATTCGAGGAGACCAACCACTGAAGAACTGCATGGGTGCCCCGTGAACCTGAAGCTTGCCGAAGCAGAGCATACCCGAGCACTAGACAATCCACCCTTGTGGACTACACAAGACTCGACTGTGGCCATGTCCGAAGTTCGGCAGCGACCCGTACAGCCCACGCGATCAAGTGGCGGTCCAGGGGACAAGGGCCTCGGCCGCATATCCTGTGAGAGAGGAATCCGGATGGGAGAGGTGCAGCAGCGGCAGCTCCACGACAGGCAACAGGAAGCATGAAGGCCCCAGGTAATCACCTGGCACCGAGAAACGGTCTGTTGAAGACACTGAACCCATGTCCTAACGGCAAGACCATCCTGGCGGATGACATCAATGCCCCCGAGGACATCATGAGAGACTTGGCGGTGAGTCCGTTGGCAGTTCGGCAGCGACGCCTTTGCGCGGCTCATGCGAAGCCCGCACGGTCCACCCGGTCCCATCGTGTCCGGCAAGAGGGTCCTCCCAGCGTCTCTAGTGAGAGAAGAGTCCAAGCAGGAGAGGCCAGTCTTCGAGGCTCCAGTGAGAGAGGAGTCTGGCAAGGAAGGCAAGTCGGAAGTTACTTGGCCGGACGGAGATGTGAAGGCATCAAGATCAGCAAATCCAAAGAAAGACCCCTCGTGACATAGTCGTCTCCTACAACCAACAAGCGTTGTCATCCACTGGACTAGGAACACCTGCGAGACCCCTCTAGGGTCACACCCATCCTGCTCCCAATGCTCCAAGTGATGAACATGGTATATAAGCGTCAACACAGCAAGACACAGATGATCTGAAGTACACCGCCGAGGTGAAGCTCATCTGACTGATTTTATAGTTTTGGAACTTTCAACATTCTCCCAGCTGATCGCCTGAAGAAGATCTGTTGGGGCTATCAAATGTCATTGTTCTGTTTTCTTGCAGGTTGGACTTTCGCTTTTTCCTTTCATTAAAGTTGGGGAGGAATGTAGTGTCCTGCTAGGACACAGTCTCGTTGTTTGCAGTGTAACCTTACACTAAACACCCACCCACCACAGACGTCACTGGGTCAGGTGACGCTGTTAATAAAAGACCCTGAGCGCACGTGCTCGAGGCCAGATCTGCTATCCCCTAACTGTTGTCCGGTGTCATGATTCCTTCTACCATGTGGGCCTAGGGCCCAATACCACACTGACGTATCTGTAACTCCTTGCGACATGATGCGTCATACATTAAATATGACGCATCAGGAATGTCGCAAGGAGTGCGCAGTGAAAAGTGACGCATCGCTGTTTTCACGCAGCGATGCGTTACTTTTCATAAATGAGGCCCCTAGAGTTTCTTGTTGCTCAAATGCCGGACTGGCCGTTGCGGGCACCAGGCAATCCCCCGGTGCGCCGCAAGGGTGGGGGCCGGTTTTTGTTACAGGGTCGTTTTTAATCGGCCCTGTAACAAAATCGGCCGAAAACCGGCCCTGGCAAAGAGCTCGGTCGCACCCCCAGGGGGCCGGCCGAGCACTTTGCCAGGGCCGGTTTTGGTTCTCAGTCCGGTAATTTCTGATATTTATACGTGTCCCTCGTCTTAATTGCCTGATTTTGCTCGGGAGAAAGTGTCACTCATAGTCGTTAAATGTCACTCATAATTTCACTGAAATTATGAAAATATCACACACACATAAGCAATCTGAAACCTTGGCAGCTATGCGTCTTGGCTTTACACTTTCAGTTATTTTGAGGACACTTGGTGATGCAATATTCACAGAACTGAATTGTGTACATTTCGGAACAAAATATGAGAGGAAGCTTAGGAAAAATGAGGCTAAGCAAAATATTTCTTTAAATTCGCTCACTGCAGTTAGAATGGATTATCTTTTCTACGGGTACTGAAAGTAATTTTCAGTTTCCGGACTTGCAGTGCCACCTAGTGGTATATAGTGTGCAGTGTCTAAAGATTTTCTCATTATTGCTGATATACATACAGCAGGCGTACTTTGCCACAACGCTCTTAATGCCCTTTCGCAGCAACTAATTTTAAACAATCTGCCAATGTCAGGAGATTGACATTAGTTTGTACATCACTTTGTCTATATGAGATCTCATTCACAAATACAATATATTTGAAAGTTAAAATGCAAATCATAACCTCTTGCCCCGTAGCCCTAGTCAAACATTGTGCCTAGACAGTGCTTAATTTGAGCCAGTGATTGCAGTGGGGGCCACTAACGCTCATTTTTGGGACCAGCACTTATTTTTGCTCATCAAATATTTCCAAAGGCAAGAGAGAGAAAGACGGAAAACCGCTACAAAAAGAGAATGGAGAAACCTGTAAGAGTGAGATAAAGTAGCAAAGGGTGTCTGATGGTGGATTAAAGAGGGGTGAGGTGGCTTGAAGACTGCACAGACATTTAATAGAGCTGGCTTCTGGGTATAGCTTTGGGCACCGGCACTCATTCCTTTGCAAATTAAGCACTGTCCAGAGATGGCTTCACCCCGGGATGCAGATTTGTTCTGCTGGTGATATATCAGACTGAGAATTTCCTTTGTGTTGCTGGTTTAACTTTATAATTCATCTGAAATTTACTTCACAAAACAATCTCTCAGTTCGCAAGTATTTGCAGATTTCGGATGCTGTTTTTACACTCTGTGTGTTAGCCTTTCCTGTGGTATAATCCCGGTGTAACAGGCTAGACTACCCACTAACTCTGGTTTCTAGCACGGAATGCTGACGGCGTAAAGCGCTTCAATACCTTGTCATGGGTACTAAGCGTTATATAAATGCAATTACAATTATATTTTGAAATTGTGTACAAGGAAGCAGGGGTGGTCCTCCCTTGGAGTGGAGGTGCGTTACCCCACTCAAATGCCCCCAAAGCCCCAAAGATGAAAAATAAAATGGTAATTTATGCTTCTCGAGTGGGCTCCACTTTGAATGTTTGGGCGCCTGTCACACGAAGTCTTCCTCGGAATCTGATGTGATGATATAAAGGCCCACCTCTCGATACCTTCAATTCTGATTGTAATAACTACACAGAATGTTGAAGTGATCAAGCGGGGGGAAAAGGGAGTTAGGAAGGGAACAGCTGGGAGGGAGATCTGTAAAGGAAAAGTTAAACACACACTAATACTAAGCTACTTATAAGTCAGCAGACTGTTCTGAATTCAAGCAGCAACTTAAACATGGAATCTTGTAATCCTACAATCATTAATATAATATTGCGCAATTAAATCTCTTGCTATTGAAGCACTTCACTAATTAAACTGCTAATGCTAGACAACCTTTTTGAAAATAAACTTTCCTTACTTCTCTGAAAGTTCTCACTCAGAAGAGATACAATTCACATTATACTCCTGTAAATTATTCTCTACTAAATAGCATCAAAAATTATAAGCATTACTTGCAAAATCAAAACTGTGAGTGTGTATTTTGTCTTTTTAACACTCGCATCATATTCTTATACATTATCTCAAACAATTTGCATTCATTAAAAAAAAATGAATAAAGTTTTGGATCTACTTTTGTATTGAAACAATGAATCTCTACTCAAAGATATTGTTGAGTTAACTCTCAAATTGAAAACAGAATTAAAATCTTCTTTTTTGTCTCAAGAATACTTTAAATTCAAAAGATAAAACCTTAAAGTTTGAATACAATGGCCTTCATACCTTAAGAGTACGACCTACTCTCAAGCTTTTGGAGAAATGAACCTCTGGACTCCAAAGAAAGAATTTCACGACGAAATTCTATCCAAAAACAACCTTCTCATCTGCTGCCGATAATGCAGCCACCTCAGGACTCTCTTCTTGAAGGTCAGCTCCAGCGCGGGCAACTCGACCTGCAGAAGGGGTTAAATTGGCATCCAAAAATACAGAGCCTACCAGGAATCAACCTCTCCCCTCAAAATCCTAAGAATAGTGAGCCTGGAACCTTGGGTGTGGTCACGTACATCAACGTAACCACACCCGTGTATTTTCCCTTTTGCGGCGTCACCGGGAAGCCCTACGCATCTCGCGGATGCGACAGCATGCCGAATTGCACGCAACTCGCGGACGCGGTTGCCAAAGTGCACGCATCTCACGTACCCTGCCAAACCTCACGCATCTCGCGGATCATAGGGAAACTAAAGGGAATTAATGGCAAAATCACAGTTTAGGTGTTTAACCTGTCTAGGTCCTACAACAAAGCAGCCACCTATGACCAACTGAGGGAGACCTATGTACCATCCCACATAGGTGTTTCGGACACGGCCGAAGATCTCTCCAGCCACAGTTGCTGAATGGGGCGGGCCCTAGACCGCAAGCCCCCCTGGACCTGACAGCGCCCGACAGCTCGCCTCACGCTGCGGTTGCTCTCCTCTTCAGTTAATCCCCCCGCCACTGCTCTTCATACACGCTGCAGGGGAAGTTGCAGGCAGGCCGCGGGTGGGCTCCGCGAGCCTTGCACCATTACTGAGGCAGTTGTGGCTGACGCTGCGTCGCTGTAGGCAGGCCGCGGGTGGGCTCCGCTGGTCTTGTCTTAATTACGGGCAATAGCGGCCGACGCCGCGTCACTGCAGGCAGGCCGTGGGTGGGCTCCGCGGGCCTTGCTTTATCATCGGGCGCAATTGCGGCCGACGCCGCGTCGCAGCAGGCAGGCCGCTGGTGGGATCCGCGAGCCTTGTCTTAATTACGGGGGCCAATGTTCATCACCGCTCCCATTTCAGGGGGCACTTCAAGTGTTCATGTATTATAGCGGGTGGGCTCCGGTCACCTCCTCCTTCTTCTCCAGGCCCGGGGCTCGACACACGCCCCACGGGCCTCTCGGCAGCCGGATCTGTTCGTCGCAGGGGTGCTCTCAGGCGAGCAGCATTCTCTTCCCATTTTCCTTCTTGTTTTTCATTTAGCTGGCACGCATGGGCACAGCTAAACCCTCGTCGCCATTGTAAAGGGCTGTGGTGGGCCCTAGGCCCTCATGCTGCAAGCACACAAACACTGACACAGGACACACTGGAGATCTGGTGCAACTGGCCCAGAGCACGTGGGCTCGGCCTCTTTTATTGGTACTGTGTCACATGACCTGTGACATCAGTGGTGGGTGGGTGTTCAGTGTAGTTACAGGCTTCAGCACTAGACTGCTGACTTATGCTGGGCATTACACTTTGGTGTGCTTTGTGGGCAAGTGCACTCCCGATCGGCACTTTGCTGCAAGTGACTCTAAGGCACTGCAGCGCTTTTCTCAGTCACAGCAGCTTCCTTGTCCACACGCAGCGCTGGGGGCCACAACGTAGGCGCTATTTCTGTGGCTTGTCTGCTCTGTTTTTCCCCGGGCTGCTCTCTGCCTTCAGCCTCTTCCCTTTTTCACAGGCTGCGTGTGGGTGTTGCTGGCGCCGCTCCTGTGGACACTCTGGGTCAGTGTCAGCCACGCTGTAGGCTGGATGCGGTCTCTGTGCTCCCCACCGCCGCAGCCTCACTTTCCTCACACGGTGCGGCGGGGGAGGGGAGTCGATGTCCACTGGTCTCCGGGCCGTTCTCTGCCTCCGTCTCGCACCCAGGGATCAGCGGTGCGGCGAGGCAGGCGGCCACAGTTGACGACTTTCCCTTTCCGGTGAGTCTATTTGGGAGTTTTACCGCACAGGGGGGCTTGACGCTTCATTTTCCCGGCTGCTGTCCGGCGCTGGGTCTCTCCTTTCCCTCACCCCACCGCTGCAGCCACACTTCACTCGGGGTGCGGGGTTGGGGTGGCAGCACTATACTGCGGGTGGGCTCCGCTGAATACTAAGTTAATTGCGGGTGGGCTCCGCTTCGGCTATTAAGCGCCTGGCAGCTCCCCTCACGCTGCGGGCGCTCTTCGGCACAGTCTTTCACCCCTCCGCCGCACTTCACACACGCGGCGGGGGAGGGGGCGCTGCAGGCAGGCGGCGGGTGGGCTCCGCAGGTCCTGTCTTCATGTTCATTCACCCTCGCGGCGGGGGACAGGAGGCACCAAAGGCAGGCCACGGGTGGGCTCCGTTGGCCTCGCTTTACTACGGACAGTTGCGGCCGACGCCGCGTCGCTGCAGGCAGGCCGCGGATGGGCTCCGCGAGTCCTGCTTAACTACGGGCGATGCTGGCGCCGCTTACCACTGCTGGGGCACGGTCACTGTTCATAGCGGGTAGGCTCCGCTTCGTGGTGTGTTTTTCGGCGGCGCCGGCTGGCGGCCGCCATTGCGTAGTTCTGACCGTTGCGGGTGGGCTCCGCTTTCGATATCGGTCAGTGCTGCAGGCTCACCTTCGGCCGACGGGCCTTCCTCCTCTACGCGGGTGGGCTCCGCGGAGGTTTCACCGAGCGGTGGCGGCCGATGCAGGTGGGCTCTGCACGGCTCTCTCTCTTTACCCCAGGCAGGGGCTCAGTCGCGGCCGACGCGGGTGGGCTCCGGTCGGACCGCTCTTCTTTCGCCTCGTGCAGGGAGGCTCACACTGGGCACAGAGGTGCGGGGTGGACTCCCGGACACCTCACCATGGATCTTCAGGCCCGGGGCACAGCACACGCCCCGCGGGCCTCTCGGCGGCCGGCGCCGCGTCCCCAGGGGGTGCCCTGCACATGGGCACTTCCCTTCTTCTTTCCGGGGATTGTTCAGCTGCGGCACGCGTGGCAATGCGTTACCGCCTCGTCGCCAATGTGGTGTTGGGGGCCCTGGGCCCTCATTGCTAAAAGGACTGACGCAGACACAGGCAGTTACTCGGTACAACTGGCCCAGAGCACGTGCGCTCGGCCTCTTTTATTAGACCTGTGTCACCTGACCAGTGACATCAGTGGTGGGTGGGTGTTTAGTGTAAGGTCACAAGAAAACAACTAGACTGTGTCCTTGCAGGACACTACAGTTGTTAAATGTCACTCATAATTTCACTGAAATTATGAAAATATCACACACACATAAGCAATCTGAAACCTTGGCAGCTATGCGTCTTGGCTTTACACTTTTAGTTATTTTGAGGACACTTGGTGATGCAATATACACAGAACTGAATTGTGTACATTTCGGAACAAAACATGAAAGGAAGTTTAGGAATAATGAGGCTAAGCAAAATATTTCTTTAAATTCGCTCACTGCAGTTAGTGTGGATTATTTTTTCTACGGGTAGTGCAAGTAATTTTCAGTTTCCGGACTTACAGTGCCACCTAGTGGTATATAGTGTGCAGTGCCTAAAGATGTTCTCATTATTGCTGATATTCAGACAGCAGGCGTACTTTGCCACAACGCTCTTAATGCCCTTTCGAAGCAACTAATGTTAAACAATCTGCCAATGTCAGGAGATTGACATTAGTTTGTACATCACTTTGTCTATATGAGATCTCATTCACAAATACAATATATTTGAAAGTTAAAATGCAAATCATAACCTCTTGCCCCATAGCCCTAGTCAAACATTGTGCCTAGACAGTGCTTAATTTGAGCCAGTGATTGCAGTGGGGGCCACTAACGCTCATTTTTGGGACCAGCACTTATTTTTGCTCATCAAATATTTCCAAAGGCAAGAGAGAGAAAGACGGAAAACCGCTACAAAAAGAGAATGGAGAAACCTGTAAGAGTGAGATAAAGTAGCAAAGGGTGTCTGATGGTGGATTAAAGAGGGGTGAGGTGGCTTGAAGACTGCACAGACATTTAATAGAGCTGGCTTCTGGGTATAGCTTTGGGCACCGGCACTCATTCCTTTGCAAATTAAGCACTGTCCAGAGATGGCTTCACCCCGGGATGCAGATTTGTTCTGCTGGTGATATATCAGACTGAGAATTTCCTTTGTGTTGCTGGTTTAACTTTATAATTCATCTGAAATTTACTTCACAAAACAATCTCTCAGTTCGCAAGTATTTGCAGATTTCGGATGCTGTTTTTACACTCTGTGTGTTAGCCTTTCCTGTGGTATAATCCCGGTGTAACAGGCTAGACTACCCACTAACTCTGGTTTCTAGCACGGAATGCTGACGGCGTAAAGCGCTTCAATACCTTGTCATGGGTACTAAGCGTTATATAAATGCAATTACAATTATATTTTGAAATTGTGTACAAGGAAGCAGGGGTGGTCCTCCCTTGGAGTGGAGGTGCGTTACCCCACTCAAATGCCCCCAAAGCCCCAAAGATGAAAAATAAAATGGTAATTTATGCTTCTCGAGTGGGCTCCACTTTGAATGTTTGGGCGCCTGTCACACGAAGTCTTCCTCGGAATCTGATGTGATGATATAAAGGCCCACCTCTCGATACCTTCAATTCTGATTGTAATAACTACACAGAATGTTGAAGTGATCAAGCGGGGGGAAAAGGGAGTTAGGAAGGGAACAGCTGGGAGGGAGATCTGTAAAGGAAAAGTTAAACACACACTAATACTAAGCTACTTATAAGTCAGCAGACTGTTCTGAATTCAAGCAGCAACTTAAACATGGAATCTTGTAATCCTACAATCATTAATATAATATTGCGCAATTAAATCTCTTGCTATTGAAGCACTTCACTAATTAAACTGCTAATGCTAGACAACCTTTTTGAAAATAAACTTTCCTTACTTCTCTGAAAGTTCTCACTCAGAAGAGATACAATTCACATTATACTCCTGTAAATTATTCTCTACTAAATAGCATCAAAAATTATAAGCATTACTTGCAAAATCAAAACTGTGAGTGTGTATTTTGTCTTTTTAACACTCGCATCATATTCTTATACATTATCTCAAACAATTTGCATTCATTAAAAAAAAATGAATAAAGTTTTGGATCTACTTTTGTATTGAAACAATGAATCTCTACTCAAAGATATTGTTGAGTTAACTCTCAAATTGAAAACAGAATTAAAATCTTCTTTTTTGTCTCAAGAATACTTTAAATTCAAAAGATAAAACCTTAAAGTTTGAATACAATGGCCTTCATACCTTAAGAGTACGACCTACTCTCAAGCTTTTGGAGAAATGAACCTCTGGACTCCAAAGAAAGAATTTCACGACGAAATTCTATCCAAAAACAACCTTCTCATCTGCTGCCGATAATGCAGCCACCTCAGGACTCTCTTCTTGAAGGTCAGCTCCAGCGCGGGCAACTCGACCTGCAGAAGGGGTTAAATTGGCATCCAAAAATACAGAGCCTACCAGGAATCAACCTCTCCCCTCAAAATCCTAAGAATAGTGAGCCTGGAACCTTGGGTGTGGTCACGTACATCAACGTAACCACACCCGTGTATTTTCCCTTTTGCGGCGTCACCGGGAAGCCCTACGCATCTCGCGGATGCGACAGCATGCCGAATTGCACGCAACTCGCGGACGCGGTTGCCAAAGTGCACGCATCTCACGTACCCTGCCAAACCTCACGCATCTCGCGGATCATAGGGAAACTAAAGGGAATTAATGGCAAAATCACAGTTTAGGTGTTTAACCTGTCTAGGTCCTACAACAAAGCAGCCACCTATGACCAACTGAGGGAGACCTATGTACCATCCCACATAGGTGTTTCGGACACGGCCGAAGATCTCTCCAGCCACAGTTGCTGAATGGGGCGGGCCCTAGACCGCAAGCCCCCCTGGACCTGACAGCGCCCGACAGCTCGCCTCACGCTGCGGTTGCTCTCCTCTTCAGTTAATCCCCCCGCCACTGCTCTTCATACACGCTGCAGGGGAAGTTGCAGGCAGGCCGCGGGTGGGCTCCGCGAGCCTTGCACCATTACTGAGGCAGTTGTGGCTGACGCTGCGTCGCTGTAGGCAGGCCGCGGGTGGGCTCCGCTGGTCTTGTCTTAATTACGGGCAATAGCGGCCGACGCCGCGTCACTGCAGGCAGGCCGTGGGTGGGCTCCGCGGGCCTTGCTTTATCATCGGGCGCAATTGCGGCCGACGCCGCGTCGCAGCAGGCAGGCCGCTGGTGGGATCCGCGAGCCTTGTCTTAATTACGGGGGCCAATGTTCATCACAGCTCCCATTTCAGGGGGCACTTCAAGTGTTCATGTATTATAGCGGGTGGGCTCCGGTCACCTCCTCCTTCTTCTCCAGGCCCGGGGCTCGACACACGCCCCACGGGCCTCTCGGCAGCCGGATCTGTTCGTCGCAGGGGTGCTCTCAGGCGAGCAGCATTCTCTTCCCATTTTCCTTCTTGTTTTTCATTTAGCTGGCACGCATGGGCACAGCTAAACCCTCGTCGCCATTGTAAAGGGCTGTGGTGGGCCCTAGGCCCTCATGCTGCAAGCACACAAACACTGACACAGGACACACTGGAGATCTGGTGCAACTGGCCCAGAGCACGTGGGCTCGGCCTCTTTTATTGGTACTGTGTCACATGACCTGTGACATCAGTGGTGGGTGGGTGTTCAGTGTAGTTACAGGCTTCAGCACTAGACTGCTGACTTATGCTGGGCATTACACTTTGGTGTGCTTTGTGGGCAAGTGCACTCCCGATCGGCACTTTGCTGCAAGTGACTCTAAGGCACTGCAGCGCTTTTCTCAGTCACAGCAGCTTCCTTGTCCACACGCAGCGCTGGGGGCCACAACGTAGGCGCTATTTCTGTGGCTTGTCTGCTCTGTTTTTCCCCGGGCTGCTCTCTGCCTTCAGCCTCTTCCCTTTTTCACAGGCTGCGTGTGGGTGTTGCTGGCGCCGCTCCTGTGGACACTCTGGGTCAGTGTCAGCCACGCTGTAGGCTGGATGCGGTCTCTGTGCTCCCCACCGCCGCAGCCTCACTTTCCTCACACGGTGCGGCGGGGGAGGGGAGTCGATGTCCACTGGTCTCCGGGCCGTTCTCTGCCTCCGTCTCGCACCCAGGGATCAGCGGTGCGGCGAGGCAGGCGGCCACAGTTGACGACTTTCCCTTTCCGGTGAGTCTATTTGGGAGTTTTACCGCACAGGGGGGCTTGACGCTTCATTTTCCCGGCTGCTGTCCGGCGCTGGGTCTCTCCTTTCCCTCACCCCACCGCTGCAGCCACACTTCACTCGGGGTGCGGGGTTGGGGTGGCAGCACTATACTGCGGGTGGGCTCCGCTGAATACTAAGTTAATTGCGGGTGGGCTCCGCTTCGGCTATTAAGCGCCTGGCAGCTCCCCTCACGCTGCGGGCACTCTTCGGCACAGTCTTTCACCCCTCCGCCGCACTTCACACACGCGGCGGGGGAGGGGGCGCTGCAGGCAGGCGGCGGGTGGGCTCCGCTGGTCCTGTCTTCATGTTCATTCACCCTCGCGGCGGGGGACAGGAGGCACCAAAGGCAGGCCACGGGTGGGCTCCGTTGGCCTCGCTTTACTACGGACAGTTGCGGCCGACGCCGCGTCGCTGCAGGCAGGCCGCGGATGGGCTCCGCGAGTCCTGCTTAACTACGGGCGATGCTGGCGCCGCTTACCACTGCTGGGGCACGGTCACTGTTCATAGCGGGTAGGCTCCGCTTCGTGGTGTGTTTTTCGGCGGCGCCGGCTGGCGGCCGCCATTGCGTAGTTCTGACCGTTGCGGGTGGGCCCCGCTTTCGATATCGGTCAGTGCTGCAGGCTCACCTTCGGCCGACGGGCCTTCCTCCTCTACGCGGGTGGGCTCCGCGGAGGTTTCACCGAGCGGTGGCGGCCGATGCAGGTGGGCTCTGCACGGCTCTCTCTCTTTACCCCAGGCAGGGGCTCAGTCGCGGCCGACGCGGGTGGGCTCCGGTCGGACCGCTCTTCTTTCGCCTCGCGCAGGGAGGCTCACACTGGGCACAGAGGTGCGGGGTGGACTCCCGGACACCTCACCATGGATCTTCAGGCCCGGGGCACAGCACACGCCCCGCGGGCCTCTCGGCGGCCGGCGCCGCGTCCCCAGGGGGTGCCCTGCACATGGGCACTTCCCTTCTTCTTTCCGGGGATTGTTCAGCTGCGGCACGCGTGGCAATGCGTTACCGCCTCGTCGCCAATGTGGTGTTGGGGGCCCTGGGCCCTCATTGCTAAAAGGACTGACGCAGACACAGGCAGTTACTCGGTACAACTGGCCCAGAGCACGTGCGCTCGGCCTCTTTTATTAGACCTGTGTCACCTGACCAGTGACATCAGTGGTGGGTGGGTGTTTAGTGTAAGGTCACAAGAAAACAACTAGACTGTGTCCTTGCAGGACACTACAGTTGTTAAATGTCACTCATAATTTCACTGAAATTATGAAAATATCACACACACATAAGCAATCTGAAACCTTGGCAGCTATGCGTCTTGGCTTTACACTTTTAGTTATTTTGAGGACACTTGGTGATGCAATATACACAGAACTGAATTGTGTACATTTCGGAACAAAACATGAAAGGAAGTTTAGGAATAATGAGGCTAAGCAAAATATTTCTTTAAATTCGCTCACTGCAGTTAGTGTGGATTATTTTTTCTACGGGTAGTGCAAGTAATTTTCAGTTTCCGGACTTACAGTGCCACCTAGTGGTATATAGTGTGCAGTGCCTAAAGATGTTCTCATTATTGCTGATATTCAGACAGCAGGCGTACTTTGCCACAACGCTCTTAATGCCCTTTCGAAGCAACTAATGTTAAACAATCTGCCAATGTCAGGAGATTGACATTAGTTTGTACATCACTTTGTCTATATGAGATCTCATTCACAAATACAATATATTTGAAAGTTAAAATGCTAATTATAACATAGAACTGCTTTCCTCTTGCCCCGTAGCCCTAGTCCAACATTGTGCCTAGACAGTGCTTAATTTGAGCCGGTGATTGCAGTGGGGGCCACTAACGCTCATTTTTGGGACCAGCACTTATTTTTCCTCATCAAATATTTCCAAAGGCAAGAGAGAGAAAGACAGAAAACCGCTACAAAAAGAGAATGGAGAAACCTGTAAGAGTGAGATAAAGTAGCAGAGGGTGTCTGGTGGTGGATTGAAGAGGGGTGAGGGGGCTGGAAGACTGCGCAGACATTTAATAGAGCTGGCTTCTGGGTAGAGCTTTGGGCACCGGCACTCATTCCTTTGCAAATTAAGCACTGTCCAGAGATGGCTTCAGGCCGGGCTGCAGTTTTGTTCTGCTGGTGATATATCAGACTGAGAATTTCCTTTGTGTTGCTGCTTTAACTTTATAATTCATCTGAAATTTACTTCACAAAACAATCTCTCAGTTCGCAAGTATTTGCAGATTTCGTATGCTGTTTTTACACTCTGTGTGTTAGCCTTTCCTCTGGTATGATCCCGGTGTAACGGGCTAGACTACCCACTAACTCTGGTTTCTAGCACGGAATGCAGCCGGCGTAAAGCGCTTCAATGCCTTGTCATGGGTACTAAGCGTTATATAAATGCAATTACAATTATATTTTGAAATTGTATACAAGGAAGCAGGGGAGGTCCTCCCTTGGAGTGGAGGTGCGTTACCCCACTTAAATGCCCCCAAGGCCCCAGAGATGAAAAATAAAATGGTAATTTATTATTTTTCATATTCTCATCCTGAACCACCAGTGTCAGGACGGGGTGGGTCCTGCTGAGTGGCAGCAGGGAGGAGTGGTGGGCAGAGGGCTGCTTTTGTAATGTTTAAATTGCCCGTCTCTCTTTGGCAAGACGTTTTGCGATGGCCAGCCAGACATGCGCACCTTAAAAACTCTAAACCCAGCTGTTTTAAGACAGCTGGGGTGAGAGCAAGTGCAGGCCACCAGCAAACTGGGGAGCGCCGAGTAATGCCACTCCCTCCAATCAGGGCGCTGCACACGTGCTGGTTAACAGCATGTGAGAATGCAAAGATTAGTCAAGGGAATTGCATCATCCAGTTCCTCCATGGGCAAAAGAAGAGGCCTGGAGCGGAGGATGTCGTGTTCAGGAAGTGCTTGTTTTTTTAAAAGTACTTTTCCGATTGCACCGCCCCGTAGATGCCAACCGCCACTGTATGGATGACGTTTGTGCTGTCTAGGGGCTGAGGCCCTTATGCGAGCTGGTCTACTGGTGTGGGGGGATACAATCGGTGCTGCAGGCCCACTCATAGCATTTGATTTACAGGCCCTGAGCACATACAGTGCACTTTGCTATGGACTTACCAGTAAATCATACATGCCAATCATGGATAACCAATCAGAATTACAGTTTACACAGGGAGCACTTGCACTTTGGCACTGATCAGCAGTGGTAAAGAGCCCAGAGTACCTAAACCAGCAAACCTGAAATCCAGTGCCAGTCAAAAATACAGAAGGGAGAGGCAAAAAGTCAGGGGAAATCAGGCCAAGGATGCCAGGTCTAACAGCCAATTGAAAAAAATATTGACCCAACTAAAACACTTTGGATGTATAAGCATGATCTTGCATCTTCCTTACATCTCAGTAGACAAAGCATTGCCCGCCTGTGACACTTACTCTCAGATGAACTCAAAAGGAAAGATGCTGTGCATACACTGCATGTATCCGTTACACCAGGTAGTATAAGGAATCAATTTTCCTAAACTGTCTTCTCCCCTGATTCCAACATGCGTCAATGGCGAAGGCAGTAACATTCATGTTCATAACCAGCAAGTGAATGAGTGGTCTTTGATCAGGTGTATACAACATAGGTCCAGGAGGTCTCATCTATGCCAATTTCTTTTTCAGGCAAATAAGTTTCACTGAATTAGATCATGCAAATCTATGAGAATTATTAGGAATGGATCCGTCCCTCTACGACCTAACTAGATAACCATGTTCTAGGCTGTACTTGCATCACTCATCTCAAGTTGTATATGTCTCAATGGCACATGGCAAATTCATCAGTGTCCACAGGCAAAAAGTGTACATTAATATTCACTCACATGATCTAGCATTAACTGTCCCATTCACTAATGGTATTTAATGACCCACTCAATAACCCAATTTAATGTTCTTGCACAGTAACTAAAATGAATACCTCACCTTTTAAAGGCCTCACTATGTAACTAGCGTTATAGGCCCACGGTGTAACGAGCTGTAATGGTCTCACAGAGTAAGTAGCATTAATAATCTCACTCAGTAAAGAGAATTAAAGCCCACATCAATGCCCCCACAGAGTAAACATTTTTTAATGGCTCCCCATATTAATATGAACTATTGATCTCACATTGTAATGAGCACACCCTTCCGAGCTTTCTTGGCTCCACGAAATGCACCCGCACAGCAAGCAGCGTTCACACATCTCGGATCTGTTTATGTGCCCATCACAGAATTCAGTATTGAAAGGCCATGTGGGCTCTGGGCGCCACGGGATGCTGCTGGGGCTCACTGCATGCAAACTGTGGTCTTGTCATGAGAAGTTGTGTGGCTGCACTCATACGGTTGTTTTGTGCTAGGTGATGCTCTATAACTATATTAATCTATCCCCCTGACTGTTTTCCTATATCCTCGTTTCCACTCTCTCAACAATGTAAGTTTCACATTTCCTTTTCCAGTTTTATGTACAGTGCTTGGATGCCCCGAGGGCTAGGTCGGCGCTATATAACTACTACAAATAAATAAATACATATATCACTGGCAAACTAGAAGGTCCTGTTGTTTAAGTCGATTGCTTCAATGGCATCACAGCTGTAGCAAGGATTCATTCAAGCTATGTGAATAATTTTTAGAAAACTAACAACTGTGCAAGTGTTACTTTCCTTGCAATGGCGACGAGGAATCGTCTTCTCGAGTTGCCATGCATACAGCCACAGGCATTTGTGGTGCAGCCTCTAGATGCGTATTGTGGATATCGAGGCACGTAAAGTGGTAGGAAGGCTCAGTGAGTTGAACACTCGTTGATGACATATGAGGGGGTCTGCAAGTCATGAGTTTGAATCCCTGCCAGCCAATGTGTTCTGCTGACTTCCGAGGTCAGCGAGTTGGGTGTGATTAAATGTGGCACTGGCGAGACGAGTTCCCTACACTGTTTAAACGCAGCAGTAGTGAGGTGTGGGGAACAACCTACAACAAGTAATATTACCTGTTGTAACACGCAAATGCAATTGGTGCAATGCCATCTCGTAGAGCCCCCAAATGCAGGAAGGATGTTTGTGTGTGTGACTCGTACCCCAAACGAGGTAGTGCACCTGCTTCACGTGATCCAGTTGCGCATCTGTCAAACCTCTTCAAGGGATCCAGTGATCCCACTGGGACGCACCTGCTTCAAGTGATCCAGGGACAGTTACTCAATGTACTGGGGAAGCATGTTTCACCCACACCAGCTCCCAACTGTAATGGGGGCAGAAGGAACACCACTTTCGGCTGCAATATGAACTGGGAGACAGGATACACTAGCCTTAAAAAACACGTGTGTTGCAGGAACGCCCGTGCCTCAGCTACAAGGTGCATTGTAGACCCTTGTGCACTGATTCCAATGTCCAAAGGCACTGCACACTCGCATGTACCTGCCCAAACTCCTCGAGTCCAGTCCTCAACGCGCCCAAGGGCCTTCAAAGCAGGCAGCATGTCCATGTCAGTCCTCAGCCTGAATCCTGTGACGGCAGGCGCTTAGGGCATCTCAGGGTGGAACGAAAGTTTAAAGGACCCTCCCTGCAATGTACAGGGAGGGCCCCGCTCCGGACTTACTCCGGAGCGCTTGGGCCTGAGTTCTGTGCTGTGGGGGGCACCCTGCAGCTCGGGCCCCCCCGCACTGCGGTAGATGCGGGGGCCTGTGTTACGCCCCTGCAGCTACAGCCACACCACGGAAGTCACCTGGACTGACCACTCAATTGTTCACTTCAACATCACCATGCTCACGGACCTCTGGCCCCAGTCTGCCTAACACCCCCCAGTGCAGTTAGAGCAAAGTCCCCAAGGACACATGGATTAATGCTCTCAACACTACCCACCCCATCTCCTCCAACTACCTAGCCCAGAACATCAGAAACTTCAACAATTGGATCAGCAACTCAAACGACAGCGTTGCTCCCATTTTCAACAACACCCACAGGTATACCAAGCAGACTAGCTGGTACACTGAAGACCTCAGAACCGCTAAACGATACTGAAAACAACTGGAAAGGAGATGGTGTACCAGCAAGGACATGACCGCTAAGACCGCATTTAAGACAGCCTTTAAGACAGCCCTCAACCTCTATCACAGACAGGTAAGAAATTGAAGAAAAATGCCTTAGCCACACACATCGAATCAAGCTCCAATAACAGCAAAGTACTATTCAACATCACCAAAGAATCCTGTTTTAACCTGTAGCTGTTGCTATGTATCCTCTCCATAGTTCCCAGGTCCCAGCTGCTCAGCCAGTGTAAGTGTGATGTAACGGAATGTTGATGAGTGCCTGGTTGTTATGATGGTCAGTTGGAGAGAGTGAGCTGAGCAGCTAGGATCCTGAACCTGGCGGGGCTATTGATATAACCTGTAACTAAGATATTACTTCTACAATAAATCTATATCTCATAATCTACGTGAACTGGCTACCTGACATCTTTCATTTACAACAAATTCTCCAACCCTTCAGCCACAACAAGTAATGTTACCCCCACACAGCAACTCTGCAACAACCTTGCAAACTTCTTCGACACAAGATCACCAACAGCTACAGACACTTCAAACCCCAGCCCAAGGCTACTGACTTCTTCAAACAACACAACAAAGCTTCTACCACCACAGACATCCGACTAATTGAATGGAGCCAGCTCACCCCACAGGACAGCGCCTCCGTCATGAACTCAATCTACTCAAGGACCGTAACTGACCCAAGCCCGCACCTTCAACCTAGGTAAAGCTAGAATGAGCCATGCACTCATCACCTTGTTCAACACCCCAATTGCCAAGGCCACCTTTCCAGAAGAATGGAAACATGCAGAAGTCAACAACCTACTAAAGAAACCATTGCAGACCCCATTGAACTCAAAAGTTACTGACTGATCTCACAGCTCCAGTTTCCGGCCAAAGTATTAGAAAACGTCATCAACCAACAACTCTCTTCACATCTGGAATGAACCCTCCTACTCAACTCCTCCCAATCTGGATTCCCCACCAATCACAGCACCGAGATAGCCCTCATTGTTGCTACGCACAACATCTGAGCCCTACTTGACAGAGGAGAGACTGCGGCTCTGATCCTCCTAGACCTATTGGCAGCCTTCTATATGCTCTCCCACCACTAACTCATAACAAGGCTGCACAAGATAGGCATTCAAGGAGCTGCTCTCAGATGGATCACCCCTTTCCTCACTGGAAGAACTCAAAAAGTCCATCTTTCCCCCTTCACCTTGGAACTCAAGGAAATCATCTGTCGAGTGCCCCAAGGATCCTCGCTCAGCCCCTTCCTCTTCAATACTTATATGACAACTCTGGCTAGCATAGCCAAACCAACACCAAGACCAACTTCCACAACTGCATGATACACGTCGCCAACTGGATGAAGGACAATTGCCTGAAGAGCAATACGGACAGGACAGAGGTACTGATTTTCAGAAAACAAAAGCTCCCCATGGAACACTACCTGGTGGCCCCCAGAACTCAGACTTATTCCTACCCTTAAGCAAGGAACCTAGGTATCATTCTGGACAACAAGCTAACGATGACGGCTCAGGTCTGCTCAGGCTACTCCTCCTGCTTCTTTATCCTCCACATGCTTCTTAAGATATTCAAATGGCTACCCCAAAGCTCAAGAGGCAACATCACCCAGGCCTTCATCTCCAGCCAACTGGACTACGGCAACACTCTCTTCTCAGGGATCACAGCTCACCTCCTCTGATTACCACAGACCATACAAAACGCCCCAGCCACACTCATCCTGGCTCTTCCTATATGAACCTACATCACCTCCTACTTCAGGTAACTCCACTGCCTCCCTGTACAGAAAAGATGCCAGTTCAAGCTCCAGACCCATTCATACAAAGCCCTACACAATAGGCACTCGCCTACTTGAACTATCGCCTAACCTTCCATCAGCCCACCAGAACATCTCTGCTCCGCATCCCTTTCTCTAGCCCTTAAACCCCCCCCCACCATCCGCCATAGCAGATGCGGGGTGGCTCCTTCACCTACCTAGCAGCGAAGACATGGAATGAGCTACCCTTTCACTTACAGATTTCCCCACCTCTTCCAAAGTTCTAAAAGTCCCTAAGGACCTGGCTATTCGGCTAATAAACTGGACCCTACCAGTGCCTGGATACTCTCACTGGTGACAAGTAGCGCTCTACAAATCGACTGATTAATTGATTGATTGATTGATGCTATAATCTGGTAGGTTCAGCAGCAGCACACCCATTAGGGCTGAGGAGCGTCACCCCCTGCTGCCAATGCAGTAAAAGTGAGAAAAAAACTGTAATAAAATGAATTACCTTTTTATTTTTCACTGCTCCCAGCCGGAGCAGTGTTTAGGGGTGGGGCATTGTTGCTGACTGGGAGCAGGGGAATAGTGTTCACTCCACCAGTTTACACTGTACACGTCTCTTTGGCCAGCTGTCTTGCGACGGCCAGCCTGATATGTGCAGTGTAAACCTTTCCACCTGGCTGTCTCAGATAGCTGGTTGGAGAGCAGGCACAGGCCTACTGTGCCTGCTGAAAAATCAAGGCAGCCCGCTCCAGCCAATCCTGGTGCTGCTCTCAGGCTGTTCATCTGCGGCATGAGTGCAGCATCAGGATTTGCAGAAGGGGGTTGCCTGAGGCTCCTTGAGGTGCCTGCCATTGCGCTGATGCCAGATGAAAGAAGAAAGGGAAGCGAAACACGGGTACGTATGTTTTTATTTTGTTATTGAACTTTTTGACCCCCTTGGGTTTGTCTCTCAGTCAATCTGATGCTCCTCCAGTGTTGAGGGTTGCCGTTCACCAGTGGTTTGATCAGTATTTTCGACCTTGAAAGGGTGACATACAACTGTCATGGGCTCAACAGTCACCGATTTAGTGAAATACTGTAAGGGAACATAAAGAGGCCAGAAATTAATACAGTTACTAGGACTATTTATGTTTACTCTAGAAAGCAAATGAGAAAAAATGGTAGAGGAACTCAGGAGGAAGTATGCAGATTTTGTTTTCAATAAGTAGGCTGTGTATCAGATGGGGTACAGCAAAGAAAAAGTCTGAGATTGCAGCATTAGATTGTATCTTTATTTTTATTTAGCCAGGTTCCTGGTATTTCACCATAGTTAAGAAAACTAAGGTTAAAAAAGACTATACTTAATAAGGGTGGGTGATAAATTCTGCTCCACAGGTGCAGTTGGCAGCTTGTGTAATGCGTAGTTCCGCCCAAATTCCACGAACCTCCGGGGGGCAGAGTTTTTTTCTCACGCAAGCCTTGCCAATGGTAAATATTTTCAGTCACAAGGAGGGCACCTGGTGAGATTTCCCTGAGACAGGCGGTCACAGACAGCTGCAACTGTTCGTGGTTAGAATGCTGCCACTCAAATAGAAAATCTACTCGAGCAGCAGCAAAATCTACTCAAGAAGCAGCACCCTCTGGCGTGCCACTTGGTGCCATCAGCACTGATTTTTAAGCACAGAATAAGCTCCCAGCACTAAAAATCAGAGTGAGACGCGCCAATTGCCTAATTCCATCCATTCGTAGAACTCTGCAGAATCTCACTAAGTTTTCATGTAACTCTGCAGAATTCCAGAGAGTGAAACTCTGCGAGTTCCGCCCACCCCTAATAATAAACAGACAACTGTTACTTTCCTCTCAATTTTATTTGCTTCTCAGCCATCAAAAAGGCTCTTTGGTCCCTCAGCACTACATGGCCATGACTGAAATACACACACAATATTAATTATTTTGTACCCTTGGGTGCCTTACGTTAGAGGGGGAGTTGATGAATATTCATGGAGCCTGCAAAGCTGAACACTCCCTTTTCCGTCTGGCACATTGTATTAACATTAAAATGTATGTGTGTTTTTCCTAGGTTCCTTGGCCAGTTCCATCTTTGATCCCCTCTATGCACTCGTTGGCGCTTCAGGAGGAGTCTATGCCCTCATGGGAGGATACTTCATGAACGTATTAGTGGTAATAAACCTTCATTTTATTGATCAAACCACATACAGTGCGTTGTTGGGGGAGTACTCCCCCCTATATTAAAGAGGTCCCCTGATACAAGACATTGCCACCTCCTTTATGTGTTAGATTGTATTGTTGGTAGCTGAGGTGTTGTGCTCAAGAGTCCTTGGATGTGAGCTGAATGCATATGTGGTAATTCCTCTGACATGTGTTTCTCGTATGGCCCATTTTCATTTTCCCTATGTTAGCCTAATTATCCATATTGGAGGCCACTTTTATTTTGCACACATTACTAAATATCACGCTTGTTTTTTTTGCCACATTGTATTTTAACACAGAACCAGCACATTTCACATTTTATTATTTTCCTGTGATTTAGCCTGAACAGCATAGGCAAAGTCAAACAACATTCCCCCTTGTTATTAATTCTGGTTAGACACTCGCACCTAGACATAATAAAAGAATGCATCTGCTGTTTTGAATACACATATCTTGTCATATAACTGAGGACAGGGGTTCTGGAAGCACACTCTCACAGAGCGAAGGTCCTATCCTATGACAAGAGCACTGTGTCAGCTGAGATGTAGAACATTCTACTATGTATGCTAAAGTACAGGGTCCGCCTCTAAACCCAGAGATCTATACTTTATAACCACTTAGCTTAAGTAGTGGGGGAGTGTTTAGGCAGATCTGTCAGTTAAAATGACAGGGCTCTTTATTGTTTATGGTTTATTAACTGTGCTGATGACATTATTGAAATGTATTTGTTTACTAACTGTGGCACAATGATTGCATTTTAGAGCACAATAGTTTAAATAAACATTGTAAACTTCCTTCATGTCTCTTTTCTATTTTATTGTGGACAAGTACAACAGAGAGAACAAAAGGGTGTATTCTCTTACCACAATCCCTGAGAGGGTCAGGAGTGTTGTGTTCTGGGGTGCCAAATCACTTGTCTCTCTGGTAAGGATAGGAGGACAAGTGAGGCATCATAGCTAGTCACCTCTGGTGCATAGATACTGATGTTCTATGGTCCCAAGTATAGTTCTGTTCCTGAGCAGAATCCCTGCAACACCTCTAACTCTTAGCTGGGTGGTGTTTGACTGACAAATGAGTGACTGAGGGGTTACACTTGTACATCACCGCTACTTGAGTGTTTCTTGTTTCTGGTTTAAAACAGATACCTACCCAAATAAGATGTAATCATCTTTCTGGACTCCAGCAGTGAGCCGTGCCATTTTACTCTTTGAGTGAAAATGCTCTAGAGACTAGGGCCTAGATGTAGGTATTTTTATTTTACCACTTCTTAAACACCGAATTTTACCGATTCGGTATTTAAGAATTGGTAAAATAGAGGGGGGGGATGTAGGTCTTACAGAAACGGTAAATACCGAATCAATGGGCATTACCGAATCAGTATTTACCGATTCGGTAAATACCGATTCCAGCAAGGGTGCAGAGGGTGCCACTTTGACACCCTCTAGCACCCCAAATACAGGTATGTGTGCCATGTGGCACACAGACATGCCCTAAGGGCATGTCTGTGTGTCACATTGCACAGGTAATTAGGTATTTTACCACACAATAGGATTGTGTGGTAAAATATCGACTCTTAAGGGCCTGTGGCACTCTTAGGAGTGTCACCTACATATGGATTTACCGATTCGGTAAATATACCGATTCGATATTTTACAGAATCGGTATATTTACCGAATCGGCAAAATTACCGCTTCTTAAAATAACATGCCCCTACATCTGAAAACTCTAATACCGGTCGGAAATGGCCGAGCTCCTACATCTGGCCCTAGGAACCCTGACAGAGAAGAGATTCTAACTCTTAGTAATGGGATCATTCACGGGAGAATGGTTTGTAATCTATGGAGACCCCCCATGACTGCGGGGCGTCCATCACGAATGCAGAGGCTCTTTGTGAATCAGACCCTAGTTGAGTCTCAGTTCTTTATAACAGGAAAAGGTAGCTCGTAGGTCAAGGGTTTGCCATGATTACTCATAAAACAGCTTTGTAAATAGAGTCCAATGTATGTATTTGATCTCATGTTAAAATCAACATAGTGCTGTACACTGTATCTGGAGTAGGGAATGCTTTAAGATTATGTACAAAAGTAGACGAGGTGGATGGAGGTTGAGTCGGTGGTGTGTGCGGATCATATGGTCTAATCTTTTTTTTTTTGCTGCTCTTGCTATTGGTGGATAAATCGATAAATGAAGTGATCAGACTGTTTTTTTTTATTCTGAATATATGATGCCTAAGTTCCACCTTCCATAGTATGATCAAAGTGACCATTGACTGTGTAGGAGGTGCAGCATTTTTACAGATGTAACCAAAAAGATGGCGTGCGTAGAAGGGAGTAGCAAGAGAGACTCAAAAACTGGCATTAGTTGCTCAGTTTTTAACCCCTCTGTAGTGGATGAACTGCATTCCTGTCAAGAATCTGTCAGCAGTCTGCAAGAAAGGACACACCAGGGAAAAAAGTATTGACAAAAGCCCTGAACAATGTATAAGGGGAAGTCAGCACTTTTTGCCGTGGCTAACCTCTCCATTATCCTTTTCCAAGAGTGATTGGTCCAGGGCTTCTCGTATACATTCCTTGACCACCATGTCTGTTGGGAATGGTCCTTTTTGCAGGGTTGTCCCCAAACCTTTAGCTTCTTCCTCCTTTGTTTTTCCTGACCTGTGGTTGTTGGCTATTGGACTCTGGGCACTTTACAACTGCTGATCAATGCTAAAGTGCATATGCTCTCTGTGTAAATTGTGATTGTGATTGGTTATCCATGATTGGTATATTTGTTTTACCAGTAGGTCTCTAGTAAAGTGCACTGATTGTGCCAGGGCTGGTAATTCAAATGCTACTAGTGGGCCTGAAGCACTGATTGTGCCATCCACATGAGTGGTCCCGAAGAGATGTCTCAGGCCTGCCACCGCAGTGCCTGTGCGCAGTTTGCTAACTGCCATGTTGACCTGGCCAGTGTATCCACTTGCCAGGCCTTACCCTTCCCTTTTCTTATACCTAGCTCACCCCTATGGTAGGCCCAAGGTTCCCCCCTGGGCAGGGTGCAGTGTATGTAAAAGGTAGGGCATGTACTAGTGTGTGTAACCTGTCCTGATAGTGAACTACTGCCAATTTCGTTTTGCACTATTGAAAGGCTATCTTGCCCATAGGCCAAAATGGGTAATGCTGTGTAACATGTTTACCTGCATATCTTCCCATAGGAGCGAGATGGAAACTTGGAGTCTGGTATCCCTGAACTCAAAATTTAATAACACATCTTTTTGGAAGGATGGTTTTTAAATCCTGTGTTTGAAAATAGCACTTTTAGAAAGTGGCTATTTTCTTGTTCAACCTTTCTGCATGCCTCTGCCTGTTTGTGGATTGACTGTCTGGTTTGAGAGTGACAGGGGCTGGGGTGGCTCCAGGAGTCGGGTGAGTCAGCGCTAGGCTGAATAGGCCGATCTGCATTTAGAGTGGTGGGAGGAGTAGCCCTTGGGCCTGAATAGGGCAGTGCCTGCCTTCCACAATGCTGGTTCCACCTCCTGTGTGTTAAAAGTTAGGCCGCAAACGTCAACATTATCGGCGCCATCTTGCCCTTTTTGAGCCCATTCATGCGCGTAAGCGGCAGCCATTTTGAGTACCATGGCCTCTCTGCCCATCGTTGATAGCCAGCGCGTCTCTCTCTCTCTCTCCTGACCTCGCAAAGCATCCCCCACACGCTGACAGCCCCCGCTCTCACGTGCCTTGGGTCATAAACCCCTCTTCAGCGCAGCTCTGCCTCGGAACCCCATCCTGTTCCCAGCGCGACACCTCCCTCCAATTCCTTTCATGGTCCCGGATCCTTTGATAGAACCCCCTTTCCTTTGTGCCCGTTTGTCTTACTCGTTCCCAGGCCGCCACCTGGCCCTGCGGATACTGTTATTGCCCCCCCGCCTGTACAGTAGGAAGCTTCCCCCATCAAAGGATCCATGAGTTGATCAAAGCCCCCACGCCATGAGATCCGATCGACCACATACATTCCGTGAATCGGCGGAATGTCCAGCTGTGCGATAATCATCACCTGTTGTGACCGGGGTGGGGACTTCAACTGTAAATGTGTGTGGGAACAGGCCTGAAGCGGGGATTCCGAGGATGTCTTTCCTTACATCAAAGTAATGACAGAGATGTGTTTGACGTAATAAAGCAATAAACCTGTGTATAAGAGGCCAGGCCTCAGAGATGCGGTTAGAGCACCTCGTGACGATACTTGCTGTCCAAACTGATGTGTTCTCCTCCGGAGAAGAATAAACCCTTGTTTCCTGCCTTCCAGTCTCCAGCGCCTGCCTCTTCATTGATTAATATTTTGTGGGTTAAAGAGGCGACACCGCCGGGCAATACTTAAGGATCTTTGTTTATTGGTTGCTTCCCACCTTTTACAATTGGCGTCCCAAGCGTGGGGCCCATCAGCGACACGTGGATCCAGTGGGAGAGGTCCCGACGACAGAGTGAACGACTGCAACGATCGGGAGAGCTCCTGCCCAATAGACCCTCGTCTGGCAGCCGATCATCCGAACTTCACTGGTTCCGAATCGACCTCTCTCGAGTGATCTACGGTCCTGACTGGGAACCATCAGGAGTGCCGTGGCAATATCAGAGATTGGAGGACGATCGGGCGCTGGACGCGGAAGACGAGAAACAGCCCATGTGGTCCGGGTAAGGTCGTGTAAAAACGACAAAATTGCGAAATGATTGTCGCTCTTTGAGATATTCGCTGCTTACAAACGAGGAAGAGTAGAAATACTCTATCTTCCTTTGTGGACAGTGAAGGGGTGGGTAACGCGGACTTTTGTCCCCGATGTAATCTGTCGTGCCTATCTTTTCTCCCCACTGATTGTTTGACTGATTGACTGATTGATTGATTGTAAGGGTAGCTCCCTGTTTTATTGTTAGAATAAGATTTTGCTTTTGAGATATTCACTATTTGCAAACAACGTAGAATAGCAATATTCTGTCTAGTCTTTGCAGGTAGTGAAGGATAGGTAACGCGGACCTTTGTCCCCGATGTAATCTGTCGTGCCTGTCTTCTCCCCACTGATCGTCTGTCCGGATCTAGTTCTCTCGAAGCATTCATTATTTGCAAATAACACAGAATAGAAATATTCTGTCTAGTCTTTGCAGATAGTGAAGGATAGGTAGTGCGGACCTTTGTCCCCCGCTGAAATCTGTCATGCCTATCTTCTCCCCACTGATTGGTAGCCTGTTTAGCCCGGACCGCTTATTAGAGATGAACCATCCGGCTCCACTGGAAGGCACCCCTAATAAGGACATGTTCATGAAGCATGGATTAGTCGCTATAGCTTACAGCAAACTATGGCATAAATATACGAGGAAGGACCCCCAGAGTCAGTGGCCACTGATAGGATCCTTCGATGATGATAAAATGAGCGCACTAGAAACAGCCCTTGGTAAAAACAAGACAACGCCCACTATGCTTGATAGTTTCGGCATGTGGCGCAAAGAAACCGAACAACGTAAGAAGAGAAATGAGAGTAGGTTGGGAAAAGAGCTGCGAAAGGCAGCCCACCTAGCTGCTAAGAAACTAGAAGAAGAGATCAAGGAAAGAGAGGAAGCCAATCAGAAACCAGAGATAGAAACATCAAACCAGTGTCCGGTTAGAACACCCTCCACGCTCTACCCTGAATTACCCTCGAAACAGCGAGCCAATGATGATCTGTTGTTAGGTCCTCCGATCATCTACATGCCCCCTCCATATGCCCCTTCCCAACCCTTAGCATGGCACCCACCATCCCCAGGCACAAGCGAGAGTAGCGCCACCGCTTCGGCCCCCATGGCCTCTGTGCCGGCCGAACTCCTTGTATTAGATACTACACAAACGACAACGTTAGGCGACCATGAGACCCGAAGGGCTGGTTCTGCAAGAACAAACAGATTAAGCAAAGATGAGCGAGCAGGGATTGACAAGATAGCAAGGACATTGGTAGAAAGAAAGTAAGATGAAGAGTATATCACGGATATGTTTAACTCGTATACAGGAAGTCACAGACGACATTTTACCGTTCGACTGTGTTATCATGCCTTGAACGCATACGAGGACCGGTATCGAGACAAAGGTCCCGAGAGCCTAACGACTCTATATCGGAAGGTCGATATCGGGGATGAGGGCGAGTGTGATGTGACGGACCTCCTTATGCGAACGCTTCAGGTTTTCCGCCACCTCACTGAACAAGGATCGGGAGCTAAACCCACGACATCCGTAGCAACCGAACCACAAACTGAGCGATCTAACGCCATGATGTCGATACGAGAAGCTGCCCCTTACTGGGTTCCTCCACGAGGTGAAGGGACTAACGATGATGCAAACCACAAAGATGCAAAAGGAAGGGTAGTGTACAACTGGGTCTACCAGCCGTGGGACCGGCAAGAGATTCTGACATTCCGGAAATCTCTGCCTGACCTACGTAAAAACCCCACTGCCTTCTACACTGAATTAGGTACAGCCCTAGGTTCAACGATTATGACCCTGGCTGACATCGACTTGTTCTTCGGGTTATGTCTACCGGCTGATGTGTGGAAGCAAATCCGGAAAGTCGACCACCTTGAGCTGTTTGGACATACCTGGTCACAACTCGATGGCATTGATAAACAACGAGAACCTGGACAAAAGCCTTTGAAATCCATTTTAGACCTCCCAGACAAAATCGTACAGAAATTAAAAACCCTGATTCCAGAAAAGAAAGTGGACTGGTCGATAGTAACGGCCTGTCGCCAGAAACCCCAGGAGGATGTATCGGATTACTTCTCCCGGTTTGAAACGGTGTTCTCCGATTACAGCGGGCAGGACATGACCACTGCAACCGGACACCATCTGTTTGTCCAGAATTACGTTAAGGGTTTGACACCAGATGTCTCCCAGAAACTGCAGGCCAGCGAGAGTAGTTGGGCAGCCTCCAAACCTGCGGCTATCCTCCAGATGGCCCAATATTATGAACATCAGAAAAATGAACACGATAGAGCAACAGAGAAAAAGAAGAAAGAGTTGAAAGAGAGGGTCATGATAGCTCAGCTGCAGGGAGTAGCGATAAGTAAGGAACCCCCCAAAGGAAACTACCAGTCGACAGCTCCTAAAGATACGCCCTCCAGAGAACGTACGTCTGCGCCCTATGCAGGTCGGAGGGACTTAGATGAAAACCAATGCGCATTCTGTAAAGGATACGGTCACTGGAAATCACAGTGCCCGGTCCTTTACGAAATGAACAAAAACCGAGAAGCTAGAGACGAGACGAATAAACAAAGGGGGAGGGACCAGAGACGGGGACCCACCAACGACCTTAGCCAGGACAGATCAGGCCGACCCAACACATTTGATCGACCCCGACAAAATCAGTATCAGCAGTCCGATTACGAGAACGCCCACGACTTCGCATAGGACAGCCCGGGACAAGGGAGGGATCCAGTCGAGCTTTGTGTTGACCAGCAAGGTCCTTACGTCACTGCTAAGGTCCTGGGCATGAAATCCCCATTTTTGGTGGACACCTGGGCGACACGTAGTGCGTTATCTAAACAACTGATTCCAAGGGCACCCTTGTCTGGCTCACTTATAACATCGACAGGTTTCGATGGAACGCCCTCCACCAACCCTTTGTCCGCTCCGATCCTCTTCGACTTAGAAAACAACACCACTGACACCACGTTCTTACTTTCCTCCAATAGCCCTGACGCCATTATGGGACTTGACTTATTGAAACACTTCCGAGCGACAATTAGATGTTCTCAAGACGGAGTTCGAGTTTTCCTTTACGACAACCCCGTTCTGCTTAGACATTGCCCTCCCCGACGCATATTTTCCATCACTGACGCTGACACATCCCTGCTTGACACCCTGCCTCCGTATCTGTGGGCCAAGACAGATTCGGATGTAGGGCGCATGATGATTGACCCAGTACACATTACTGTCCGACCAGACGCAACACTCCCAAAACTTCCACAATATCGGATATCGCCCGAGGGCGAGAAGGCATTGGTAAAGATTATTCAGTCACTGATAGACGCAGGAGTGGTAGAGGAAGTGGTTAGCAACGTTTTCAACAGCCCTATCTTGCCCATCATCAAGAAACAAGGAGAGGGAGATGAGAAAGCATACCGCTTTATCATTGACCTTCGAGAGATCAACAAAGTGGTTGTACCCCAGTACCCCGTGGTCTCAGATATCACCACCATCCTGACTTTGATTCCTTCTACTGCCACCACCTTCACTGTCATTGACCTCAAAAACGCCTTCTTTTCCATCCCCATCCACCCGGACAGCCGATATCTCTTCGGCTTCACCCTAAAAGCCCGCTCATATAGGTTCTGCCGAGCACCCCAGGGCTACACAGAAAGCCCTAGCATCTACAGTCAGGCCCTCAAGAGACAACTGGATCAAGTCCAGTTACCCGATGGAGTGGTGTTGGTGCAATACGTCGATGATATCCTTTTGGCGGCCGACACCACTCCGCTAGCAGTCACAGCCACCATTCAACTCCTACACTTCCTTGCAGAAAATGGCCACAAGGTCTCCAAGAAGAAGTTGCAATTCTGCCAACCCCAAGTGACATACTTAGGCCATCTCCTGTCCAAAGACGGGAGGAAGCTCACCCCCAATCGGATTCAGACCATCCTAGAAATCCCTGTCCCTAAGACTCAGAAACAGGTTCGCTCCCTACTAGGCCTCACCTCCTTCTGCCGACAGTGGTTGCCAAACTTTAGCCTCATTGTGAAACCGCTGCTTTCTCTGCTAGCTAAAGATGTCCCCTTCCCACTCCCTTGGACCCCTGAGTGCCAAACCTCCTTCACGGAACTACGGGATGCCCTCTGTTCGGCCCCTGTCCTAGGTACCCCTGATTACACAAAGCCCTTCTCCCTTTACACTCACGAAAGGGAGGGGTGCGCTTTATCTGTCCTGACCCAGTCCATTGGCCCAAAGCAACGACCGTGCGCTTACTTCTCTGCCACTCTTGACCCTGTAGCCAGAGCCTTGCCTGCCTGCCTTCGAGCTGTAGCTGCCGCTGCTATCTCTATCCGACAGAGTGAGGGGATCGTACTCTCGAATCCCCTCACAGTACTGGTACCCCATGCAGTTGACACCCTCCTGAACCAAACCAAGACGCAACACCTGACGAGTGCACGACTGACTGGATACGAGCTGACTTTGCTTGCACCCCATATCACCCTGAAAAGATGCACCACACTGAACCCGGCAACTCTGTTACCCTTACCAGAGAACGATCCCAATGTGCCCCCTGTACATGCCCATACTGACTATGGCACACTCCCCCGCCCACATAGGATCAGCCCCCATGATTGAACTTGTCTCCAGAGTTTGGCACAATGATAAAATCACAGACGCCGCCAAACGTCTGGTCCAACAATGCTTGATATGCCTGCAACACAACCCCGGGAAAGGAACTGTAGTACCCCGGGGAGGGTTTGGGGTCCCAAATCACCCGTTTGAGGTCCTGCAGATGGACTATATTCAGCTAGACAGATGCCAAGGCCTGAAATATGTACTTGTTGTAGTGTGTGCATTTAGCAAGTGGGTGGAGGCATACCCAACCCGTGACAACACCGCCATGGACACTGCAAAAGTACTATTAAAGGAATTCTTCCCTCGCTACGGCCTTTGTCGAATTTTATGGAGCGACAATGGCCCCCACTTCATAGCCGAAGTCATCCAGCTCATCATAAAGGGGCTGGGCATCAAGCAGAAGTTCCACGCAGTTTTCCACCCCCAGTCTGCTGGACTTGTCGAGCGACACAATGCCACACTAAAGCTTAAACTACCCAAGATAGTAGCTACCACAGGACTGAAATGGCCAGACGCTCTCCCCCTGGCATTGCTATCGATGCGTTCCACCCCCACCAAGCACCACTTGACACCTTATGAGGTCGTTTTCGGCCGACCCATGAGCGTCTGGTCTGCACCAAAACCGACTTCCATTCATGACGTCCCAGACGTCCTAATGTCTGATTATCTGTATAAATTGACTGAAACTCTGTCTGTCATTCATCAGCAGGTGCAGCAGGCCATCCCCGATGCTTCCAGGGGTCCGGGTCACGACATCCAACCGGGGGAATATGTTTTGATCCGTAATTTTCAGCGGGCGAAGAGTCTGGAACCCCGGTGGACGGGCCCCTGGCAAGTATTGCTCACCACCCGGACGGCTCTTCGTGTGGAGGGGAAACGGCACTGGCTGCACGCACACCACTGCAAGAGGGTCTCCTCGACTTTGGCCATAACAGAAAGCATCGACAACCAAGAAGAGCTCCTGAACAAGGACCGACCGTCGCTAACCTGCTATCCTGACACCGAAGCACTTGAACTTTCAAAATTCTCTGATCCCACTGTGCCATCCAGAGAAGGGTATTTCCTGCGCCGAAAGGAGGGAGCTTCGGCTAAGTAGACCACGGACTAAGTTAAATCTCAGAACGGTGACCTAAACACCACCAAGGGTCACCTGGAGAGAAGCTAAACGAAGTCTGTGGTTCTGCCCGCTACCGAGCACCTTGAGGATGATGGAAGCGCCAAATAAGAAGATGATGGAAGCGCCAAATAAGAAGATGATGGAAGCAACAGGAAATACCCACCACAGAAACCCAAAAACAGACAGACTCCACAGCTCAAAGACAATTGCACTTTTCGTCACAATCCTTTTCCGCTTTCTCCTCATGACCACACTCTGGATTGTGGAAGAAAATGACCTGCTCATGAAACATTCCTGACCACTGCTCAGCCTACCACCATGAAGGAACATTATCTGATTTCGCTCTCTCCTCAACTCAGAGAGAGGCGAAAGGAGTTTTGGAATAACTCATTTGTGCAGTTGCTGCACCAGCACAATCTTGCCACCAACGCCACCAACTGTTGGATCTGTGGGATGCTACCCCACGCCACTGGACACTCGATACCTTTCATCCCTTCACCCTTCTCAGTTCACGGCTCCTGCCTTGCTTGGCTGATGCTCCTGCACGAAAGCTATAAAGACAATGCCACCTCCGGCAAAACCATGACACACTTCTTTCATGGGGTCTGGCGAAACCAAACAAAGACACACTTCTGCCCACAGACCTCCAACGACTCAATCCACATGGACATCCCTGCTAAAGAACGAATTGAAATGCAGGTGTTCAACAATCCAACCAGACCCACCTTCTCTTACCTGCGGAAACGAACGGCTGCCACTCTGACTGTGGCCCTGTCAGTCATCAACGTCACCGGCCACATGTGCATAGAAGGGCTTGGGACACAGCTGGTAGGCCGCAGCGCCTGCCGTTTCACCAGAACTTTGGACTCCACCGATCCACCTTCCTTTGTATCCTCTCCAAATATGTATTTCGTTTGTGGCACAAAGGCTTACACCTGGCTCCCCAAAGGCTGGGGGGGCACTTGTTTCATCTCCTTCATCCTTCCTCCGACGTATGTGGCTCCAGCGAATCATCACAGACAAAAACGAGCCAAGGACATTGAACAAGCCGACTCAACAGGAGCACAGTTCCTCAATGCTATGAAGGGACTTGTTCCACTCTGGGGCCCGATGGCAAACAGCCGTGCCATCCGACATCTGACTCAGGCAGTTGAGACAACAATGAACATCACAGCTGGTATCCTTGCTAACAACACTGCCGAGCTTCAAGCGGTCCGCTTGGTGGCACTCCAGAACCGCCTTGTGCTAGATGTGGTTCTTGCGGACCGTGGTGGAGCATGCCGCATTATTGGGTCCAGCTGCTGTACATACATACCGGACAATTCACCCTCAGTATATAAAGCCATCGAGCATCTCCACAGACTCTCGTCAGAAGTCCACCAGGAGCAGGAAGAATGGTCACTTGGTGGATGGTTCTGGAGCACTGTTAAGAACTGGGGCTGGAGACTGTTTACCATTATCTTGATTCCTGTAGTAGCAATATGTGGTCTATGCTTAGGAATTCAATGCCTGCCACCTCTATGTTCATTATGTACAAATTGTATTTGCCCTAAGACTGTGGACTTTGGAAACGAACGCATGGGAGCATTATATGATGCCGAGGTTAGAAATTTGATGAAGATTGACATTGAGTAGGCAAGTTGGCTAGATATGTTGAAAAGGGAGGACTGTTAAAAGTTAGGCCGCAAACGTCAACATTATCGGCGCCATCTTGCCCTTTTTGAGCCCATTCATGCGCGTAAGCGGCAGCCATTTTGAGTACCATGACCTCTCTGCCCATCGTTGATAGCCAGCGCGTCTCTCTCTCTCTCTCCTGACCTCGCAAAGCATCCCCCACACGCTGACAGCCCCCGCTCTCACGTGCCTTGGGTCATAAACCCCTCTTCAGCGCAGCTCTGCCTCGGAACCCCATCCTGTTCCCAGCGCGACACCTCCCTCCAATTCCTTTCATGGTCCCGGATCCTTTGATAGAACCCCCTTTCCTTTGTGCCCGTTTGTCTTACTCGTTCCCAGGCCGCCACCTGGCCCTGTGGATACTGTTATTGCCCCCCCCCCGCCTGTACAGTAGGAAGCTTCCCCCATCAAAGGATCCATGAGTTGATCAAAACCCCCACCCCATGAGATCCGATCGACCACATACATTCCGTGAATCGGCGGAATGTCCAGCTGTGCGATAATCATCACCTGTTGTGACCGGGGTGGGGACTTCAACTGTAAATGTGTGTGGGAACAGGCCTGAAGCGGGGATTCCGAGGATGTCTTTCCTTACATCAAAGTAATGACAGAGATGTGTTTGACATAATAAAGCAATAAACCTGTGTATAAGAGGCCAGGCCTCAGAGATGCGGTTAGAGCACCTCGTGACGATACTTGCTGTCCGAACTGATGTGTTCTCCTCCGGAGAAGAATAAACCCTTGTTTCCTGCCTTCCAGTCTCCAGCGCCTGCCTCTTCATTGATTAATATTTTGTGGGTTAAAGAGGCGACACTGCCGGGCAATACTTAAGGATCTTTGTTTATTGGTTGCTTCCCACCTTTTACATGTGGTGCGTCTGATGACCCTGCCCCACACTGACAAAGGAAGAAGTTGTGAACTGAATTTTGGACTACTTTCTGATCAAGAGGAACCTGTTGCCAAAGAGGACAGCTGAAGAGACCGAGGAGAAATACTGCCCTTGCTGTGTGTCTGGGACTGGCCTGCAGTTTGCTGTTTCTGCTGAGGAGAGGATCAAGGGACTTTGCTGTGTGCTGTGTCCCCTGCTTCAAGAAGGACTTTGCTGTGTGCTGTGTCCATCTGAAGAAAAGTCTCCAAGAGCCTGAGAAGAGCTGGCCTCTTGTTTCTGAAGTCCCAGGCACAAAAGGACTTCACCCCCAGCTTCCCTGACTTCCTTACTGGAAGTTTTGACCTGCCCTGAGGTGCCTGTAAATGTGTGTGAATCTCTTGCTGCTGGGAGCTGCAAGCGCAATGTAACGAGGGAGAAGCATGGCACTGCCTCAGCAGCCGCCGTCGCATCGCCAAGGAAGAGTGTCGCCGCTGTCGCTGTCTCATCACCGGAGAAGCATGTCGCCGAGCCATCACATCGCTATGGAAGCGTGTCGCCGCTGCCGCTGATCGCCATCGCATCACCGGAAAAGTGTGTTGCAGAGCCTGTCGCGGCTCAAGAAACCACCGATTTCGTTGCACGCCCGTCAGGCGTATATGCATCGCATCCACGTTGTCGCATCGCATCAGAGTTGCCATTTTATCTTGTCGCAAAGCATTGAGGTGGCATCTTGTTGCATCGCAACCGCAGCGCAGAAAGAGTTGAGGCATTGCCTTCTCTGCAACCCTTTTGCTTGTTCTGCGTTACACATCTAAGGTACTTTGAGAGAAAAGTGTCACATTTACCATTTACAAGTTTCTTTTTGCAACAACCCTTTTTAAAGACATTCTACTGAGTATATGTATGTTGGATTTTTATTGTTTTGGTCTTGTTTAGTTTAGATCAAGATATTTAATTTTTCTAATCTGATGTGGTGTCCATTTGTGGTGTTTTCACTGTGTTACTGTGAGTGCTGGTACAAATACTTTACACATTGCCTTTGGGATAAGCCTGTCTGCTCGTGCCAAACTACAAAGGGGGTGAGCACACGTGTGTATCCCTCTTACCCTAACTAGAAGCAAGGGTCCCTATCTGGACAAAGGTACCTACCTCTGCCAGCTAGAGACCCCCAGCTCTAACAATGTCCCTCAAAGCCACCTCGCTCATAAGCCACGGCTGCATGTCTGGCACTAGGGTTCTATGATATCTAAGTGTAGCCACATCAAGGTATAGTAGACTAGGAGTTTCTGGTGAATATCAGTGTGGTTAATTTGTGGTTGTAAGGCTCTGGAGGTGAGAGAGGAGTTGATGTGTGTAGGATCTGTGCACCTTTGAGTAACAGGTGTAGTCCCTCTCTCCTGGATGTTGTGTTCTCCATATGACATCTGCATTGAGGTCTATCATGCTGTGGCGCAAAGACCCAGTGTCCCTGTGACCCGTGGGGTGGAAGGGATGCCTATCTTCTATGGAGTGGAGGGTCACATTGAAGTCTCTGGCTATAATTAAATGATCTTTGGTGAAATGTGCCACGTTTCCTTATTGTGGTGGGGGCGTATATAAAGTTCAGCATCAGGAGGTGTTTACCTAGTGTGCTCCTGATTCCCACCCAGCGGCCTCTCGTGTCAGCCTAATTTTGTCTAGTTCAAAGGATAGGCCTCTGAATAGTAATATGGCTGTGCCCTTCGTTTTTAAGGTGTTGTTTGCATGGTATTGAGATGGGAACTAGTAAAATTGCAATTTGTGAATTTTCCTGTGATATCAGGCGGGTCTCCTGTAGGAGAGCTATGTCCACGTCTTTGCGGTGAAGCCACTGGGGAGTTGAGGCCTTGGGTTTTGAGTGCCACTATTATGATGTTTGTCATCGTCAAGTGGGGTGGGTTGCAAGTGAGATTGTGCAAAACAAAGTTGGAGAGCAAAATGCTCCTCCTCTTTTGCTTACTGTGTGGCACGACTATGAGTTGCAAAAACTGGGGAGTGAATAGGATGGTGTGATCGACATTGTGGTAATAAAGTGACATGAGTATACTTGGTAAACTAATGTCAACAATAACAAAACTAACAGTGTATAAACCCAAAACAAGTATAACGTAGCAAAAAGAGAACAGATCCTCTCACGGTACAATTGTCCGGATTGTGGGTACAGTCCATCCTGAATCATTGTGGGGTCTAGCTCTGGGTGGTTATGAGGGAGCCCAGGCTGGTGTGTCAGAAGATGCGAACTGAGAGTTATGGTGGTGCTGTTGTATATGCAGTTTGACTGTGGTGCAGCGCAAAATGAGGGACCTTCATTGTAGGACATTAAGGGGAGCTCTGACGAGTGTGGGTGTGGTTCTGTAGAAGGAGGCAGCATTCCCCTCAGCAGCTCTGGACGTCCAATGATAAGGGTGGAGTATTGCTGCCGCCAAATTATCTTCAGAGGTAGCAAAAGGACCTAAACTGTCCTTCTTTCGCTTCAAGCATCTCTTTTCTTTACGAGACCAGCTTGTCGTGGTTGTATGTCAGGGGTCTCTTGTGGCGTTCTGAGCAGATGGTTCATGCCGGGAAACTTCTGTGACTGTTGTAAGGCAACATACATAAATAAACCACACAACACCTTTTTAGTGGAGAAATTTGCTGCAGGTTTATTTGCATAACCAATATGCCAACATGGTGGGTTATCTTACTTGCGATCCCCGGGGCAGGCCCGCCCCTATGCCGCCTGATGAGCCAAATTGCACCGAGGCCGTCACCACGCGGTGATTACCAATCAGTGGACCGCCAGTCCACTCCCTTGCTCACGCCCCCCAAGGTGGGCAGAGCTTTCCAGGCAGCCCCCGGTTGCTCAGGCCCACAACCGCCCGTAGGGTTAACGGGGCACCGTAGTTCTTCCTGGGGACACGCTAAGACATCCCTGGGTATCCTTGGCTTTGCACCCTTGTTGTGCTGCTGCAGTATAGTACCCTTCTGTACCTTGCAGGATCGCCCTGTAACACCTTCACATCTCTGTGGGTGGCCACCGTCACACCCAGGGCCCCCCACCCCAGCCGAAATTCCTATCTACAGCCTGTCGTTCGCAAGGCCTTCCCAAGGTCCAGCAGAAATAAGTCCATGCCTACCCCTGAGAGGTGAACCCCATCCGCCTCCCGGCATCCAGTAGACTTGCCATGAAGTAAACCATGTCTGATGAAGCCAAATCCCCTTTGCACTGTGAATTTACGCATGGCGCTGTTCACTCTTCTACGCGAGATCTCCGTGTCGTCTCCTGATTGGGCCCCATGCCAAACTGAGCGAGGTAAAATTTCTGACCACCACAGTTTGCATGCCCCCAGCTGAGTGCTCAAATGACACATTGTGTCCCTCAGCACTTGCAGCAGTCCTCTCCTCCCCAGTGTAGTCAGGTAATTCCCTCCCAGGTGTATGACCAGAATATGAGGTGGCACACTCCCCTCCCAAGTCCCTGCTGTAGTTTCCTCATCTATCAAAACAACAAGTGGTCCTGAGCATACAAGAATAAGGAAAAAATGATATATATAGATCACAAAGGGCAAGAGGGTATGAATTACTTTAAGGTCGACGTTTCGATCCCTAGCGAAACGTCGACCTTAAAGTAATTCATACATGTACTTATATAATACTATTGTGTGTATGAATGACTCCAGGATACACTGCTAATGTATACTTAATGCCAGTGACCTGCTAGCTCACTTTGTTTGCCTGATAACTTTCCTCACTTACCTTTACCCTCTTGCCCTCCTTTTCTCTGTATGGCACAGGACTGTGCCCCAATTTAACCCTTACCGCTTGGGTTAATTGCTGTATCTTTGACATCATAAACAATTGAACCAATAAATATTCCTTGGCCGGCTGGTCAAGGAATCTTAGACTATATAGAATTCCATTGTGATCTATATATATCATTTTTTCCTTATTCTTGTATGCTCAGGACCACTTGTTGTTTTGATAAATACTTGCTACCCATGGTCCCGAGTAATTAAATGGGTTCCCCTTGTCCTCTTTGATGTAGTTTCCTCATCAGCTCGTTCCAGCGCAACCCCGGGTAACCTAGCCACGTTATCTCGGGGGCGGAGAAGCCATGCCGCCACTCTCTGATCTCTGCCCACCGTGCCACTCTGACGATGCTTGAATGGCCTATCACCCAGACCTTGGTTCCTGGTAAATAAAGAGATGTTGTTTTTGATAACCATATTTATTGCAACGTATACACACTATAAGTCCACATTTGCACAACACACCACATCACTGCAACCTTATATGGCCAACCGGCCAGAACTGTGCTCTCTTATGTACAAAATTGACTGTTGGACCCATGTGCTCGCAACACCTTTCTGATCAAGGCCTGATATATCGCTTATAGCACTGTGACTCCCAGCGCCCCACCTGCTTTATTCGCTCTGGCGGCATTCCTGATAGGAAGGTTGTGGTTGCTGCCCCAATCCTGAATGAATGACTGCTGAATCTCTTTCCCACCCCTGTCTGTCCGGACAATTTTAAACACGCCTGCATGATGTGCTCAACTTGGAACTTTGTGACTGGAGACTTGTCCTCGTGCACCAGGAGGAACCCCGCCGTAGCAGGGCAAAGGCCCAAATAAGTCTATACCAATAGCTTAGGACAATACCTGACGTCTCCCAGCCCCTGTAGCAGGACCACTCTGCCTTTCCCTGCCTGATCTGTTTTTGACTGTCTAACCACTATCGTGAGGCAGGACGTGCTGATGGTAATGTCCTTAAAATTCAAAGCTACCCCAGTGGTGTCCTGTTTAGATCGCGCCACTAGCTCCCTAATCCTAAGGGCCCCAAAAAATGCCCGCGCGAAACTAGCGGAGAATAGTGTTGCCTCATACGCTGAGTGGGTGGCCCTGGGCATGTTGTCCAGCATCCCTTGAAGGATTGTGTAACTGATGGGGGCTCTTTGTCCAGGGATCGAGGCTCACTCCTAGCCCCGCCCTTGAGAGCAGCCCTAATTACAGAGGATTTGGTAGGGTCTTCCTGTCCTTGCGTGGTGGCTGATGGCCGACAGATGGCCCAAGATCCAAGGGTGTGATTTCCCACCATCCTTGGCCCACAGGATGAACTTTTGCACTCTGAGGTCCAGAGAAGACCCCTCGTCCTCCCATGCCCACATTGGGACCGGAAGTGACGCGGCCGACAGACCCTTGTGGGCTATCGCCAAGAGCGCCTGGGCCGCTAACCTCTGTGCCTTCCTGTGGCACTAAGGTGGCCGTCCTGTTGGAGGGTCCCCTACGGGGCCCTCCGGGCAACCTTGGCAGAGTCTCGGAAGGTCAGGGCCGGACTGGCCATAGGGGCATCGGGCGTTTCCCCGGTAGGCTTGAAGGGTAGAGGCCATTTATTTAGTGGTGGGGCTGCTTTTGTTACTGGGGGCGATTTTGCTCGGTGCTGCAATATCGGTCCCCAGTAACAAAAGCAGCAGTGCACACATGCGCACGTCCATCACCAGCCCCCTCCTCTGGGGCTAGTCCTACCAAATTGCCAGGGCTGCTTTGGGCTCCCAGTCCAGCCCTGATGAAGGTAATCAGGTCATGGCTCAGAGCCACTGACAGAATAGCTTCTTTAAGGACATCTGGCATCTGGTTCTTTCTTTGCTGAAATGTAGAAGACCCTATGAGTGTTATGTAGGTAGATTGGCATACGGTTTGCATTTTTTCGAGAAATACGGCTTGCATATATTTCTCAAAATCTTTGACTTGGAGGTTTTTGAGGACACCTCTGATGCAAATGTACATGATTTTCCAGGACCTCCAGGTCTGTGATTTCCATATGATGTGTATCCAATGTGGCCAACTACCAAGCGTGGCCATCCTGGTCATGTGCCATAGTGGTGACATCATTTTCAACCTGGTTGAGGAGGGTATCAGCTTTTTATTTTGAGCAGTCATGCTTTATGATAGCTTTATTCATATGCTAACACCATGTCTTTGCAGAATTCTTGCTGAAGTTCTTCGAGAACCACTTCCGTCACTGAGTTTGCATACCGGTGTTTGAAACAGTCGGTGGGTCATTCTGAATGGACTCCGCTGGTGTGCCATGAGTCTGGGGCTTGTCTGAATTTTGCGAGTGTAGCATATCTTTAAGTGAGGAAGTCTTACCTGCCTTGCATTTTACTGTAGCCATGGTGAACACCCTGTTGGCTAAAATGTACGATGCCAAAAAGCTATTAGTGAGTCTGGAGATCAAATTGATTTAAGGTGTTGTAAATACCTCCTAAAGCAGTCAAGTATGGTGAGAAGTGCCACATCGCTATTTGAAAATGCCATCCCAAAGATGTGGAAGAGCAGGTGAGCTAGGAACTCGCCAGGTGAAGAGTGGAGTTTGACAGAGTGCAGCGATGCTCAGGAGTGGGGCGGTGAGTCTGGTCAGAGCACCACAGAGATTACTGCAGATTGTCTGCTGGCAACCTCAGCCCTCTCCAGTACTGTGGAATCAGTGGTTCTCCACTGATAGGTCCTTCAGGAGAGGAAAGTTGACCTTGGTATTTGCGAAGGAGGAGGCAGCTCGATGGAGCAACCCAAACACATGCTGGAGCTTTTAGGCAAGTGATGGTTCTTGGGGGATGCCATTTTGTCTTGACTGTTGCCAGTCACCTCGTGTGCTAATCAGGATGCAATTTAGCCAACTCAGGTGTGTACTCACTACTGTCCACTTTGTCGGTGATAGGGGGTGACAACTGCAGTGTGTAGGGGCTCTATACCCTCTCATAGGTCTCTGTGGTTCAAGGCATGCATGCGACTGCCATCTTTGTTACCACGCTGCAGATCACCAAGACTCCCGTCAGTCAGGAAAGGAGCAAAAACGGGCAAGGGTGCAGGAGACTCGGAGAAGTCTGATTGTTAGAGGCCAGCCATAGGTATCTACCTGCAATTCTAACTCTTCAAAATGCCCGTTACCTGCCATGGAGGGAGATCATACAGTGGAGCTCAGGTGAGTCAGTGCCCTGTCGATGAGGCCATTCACAGTATTATTGATATTCAGGAATCATCCTTCACCAAATGCTGCACAATCCCCTTACCGATGTCCACCCCAGGTTTCCTCCTTGACTAAACATTGTCTGATGATTAAGATGAAATACTATAAAATGAGCAAAATTTGGTCATGTGACTTTCCAGTCCTTTATTCTAGAATTGTAGGGGGTAAGTAGGGATGTCCACATCAATGAGGGTTGGTACCAGCAGAGGTGTCCAAACATACAGAGTCCATTACTGGATAAAAGAAAGCCTAATGGTATGTGTGTAGGGTGGAGGAGTGAGTAATTGCAGTTCTGGGAACATCTACGCTTATACCTTCAAATTTTGGGGGGATGTCAGTTTGATTCAAAATATTCCCTTAGTTCATTACTAAGCCTTTCTACCAGTAGCAGATGGCTGGGAATCAAGGTTGAAGGGAAGGGGTGACAAAAAAAATACCACTTACCTCTTCGGCAGGCGACGTCTATCCTCCAGTTCCCCCGGCGAGTCCCGGAACCAAGAAGAACCAGGCTACCCATAGCCAATCACAATTCTGCAATGCAGCGTTGTGATTGGTCTGAGTGCTGTGGTTCGGTGCTCAAATGGGGACAGGGTGCCTGGGCATGTTCCCCACCAGGCTGTGTAATGCTGCCTGGTGGGGAACAAGCAAAGTGCACATGACACTTTCACTGGGCCAAGATGGGCCAAGCACACAGGTGCATTTCGAGTGTGCAAACCACTCCTCCCCCTGTGCCTCCAGCCCTCCCCGCCCTAACGCAGCCCAGAACCTACGAAAAATAAAATAATAATAACAACAATATAATTTTATTTTTCCTGCTCGAAGAGCAATGGGGCGATGCTCCTCCGCCTTAGTGGAGGAGCCACCCTTGCTTTCAACGGATGTTGTTCAAAAAATGTTGATAAATTGTGCACAAAAAAGGCATGCATTATTCACATGTGCTCAATGCATTGAATGATGGCGAACCCAATTTACATAGGGTGGTTGCGCATTCTTCAAATGCTAACAGCTGAACCCAACTTGTGGACACTTATTTTCGACACTGTGAAAGGAGCAACATTTAATACAGAAAAGGAGGGCTCTCAGTGCTTTGTAATGTGTTGTGTGCAAGCCTAGAGGTTGCTCAAAAGAACACCTGGGAGTAATGAATGTGCTCCTATAGGGGCGGATTACCCTCACAGCCATTATTTAGTGTAAATGCTCACATGGGGGCACATTTGTGTATGTGCAGTTCCAACAGAGCACCCCAGACGTTTTTTATTGAATCACCAATAAGATCATTCTGCACAAATCCTGTGTGAATACAGCCAGGCTTTACAGCCCAGAAAACATCAAAGAAATTAACTTAAGGCGAATAGACATTTTTGAGGGTAGACATGTTTTCTTGTTCACTACTCACGGGAAGGGTATGTTACTTTAATGCATAAGTTGGCAAGAATATTGCATAGTGCAGCAGGTAATTGGGACTAGGAGAGTACATAGTTGTGGAGTGCTGGAGCTCTCGACTTTTCTATTTAATTTAAACTGTGTTAGTGTTCTTGAACCGCAGAATTTCAAGACTACTTATGACTTGTCCTTCACAAGAAATGTGTTATTTATTGTAACAGTCTTTTCAAATTTTCTTTCCATGTGCAAGAACTTTAGACAAATGATCCCTGCGTTTGGAATTTTCAGACTGGTGTCCATTATACTTGTTGGTAAGTTTATTGTAAACTCTATGAATCACAAAACTGCCACACCAACATTTGCCAGTGATGGGTGACCATCTGTGTAGCATATGCAAATGTCTTGTTCCACAGCAATATTCATATGTATTTTATTTTACAATTACTACCGGCATTGTTCTTCCTAAAGCACATCTCTTTACAATCCACCAATCCCTTCCCCATTTTGTTTATTTTTATACTTTTCTTTTATTTAGTTCCCTATATGGCCCATTAGAGATGCAAAGTCATCTCAACCTTCCAAATATAGGTAGACATTGCTGCCCTCTCTGCACAGTGCATTAACATGAGTTAACACCCTCTGCTCCTGTGGGCACCATGCAAGGAAAGTGTGCTTGAGAGGTTTTTAAAGAACTGCATAGCTCCTTGTGTAAAACCCTGAGCACTTTGCAATAGGGAGTCATGTAGTCAAGTCAAGTCAAGTCAATATATTTATATAGCGCGCTACATACCCAGAGGGTCTCAAGGCGCTTGAAGAGGGGTGGGGAATTACTTCTCGAATATCCAGGTTTTAAGCTGCTTTCTGAATGCTAGGTGGTTTTGAGTGAGGCGAAGGTGCAAGGGAAGTGAGTTCCAGGTTTTGGCCGCTAGGTAGGAGAATGATCTTCCTCCCATGGTGGTTTTGTTGACGCGGGGAACAGCAGCGAGGGCTTGGTTGGAAGAGCGCAGCTGGCGGGGGGGGGGGCGTAGAAGGAAAGACGTGTATTGAGGCATTCGGGTCCAAGTTCGTAAAGAGCTTTGTGTGCGTGGGTGAGGAGGCGGAAAGTTATCCTCTTATTGACGGGGAGCCAGTGGAGGTTTTTCAGGTGACCAGAAATGTGTTCTTTACGCGGGATGTCTAAAATGAGTCTGGCTGATGCGTTCTGGATGCGTTGGAGTTTTTTCTGAAGTTTTGCGGTGGTACCGGCGTAGAGGGTGTTTCCGTAGTCCAGGCGGCTTGTAACCGGTGCGTGGGTGACCGTTTTTCTAGTTTCGGTGGGGATCCAGCGAAATGTGTTTTGGAGCATGCGAAGAGTGTTCAAGCAAGATGAAGAGACGGCGTTGACTTGTCTGGTCATCGAGAGTGAAGAATCCAGGATGACGCCTAGATTCCGTGCGTGATCCGTCGGGATGGGTGCTTTTCCAAGGGCCTCTGGCCACCAAGTGTCGTCCCAGGCGGAGGGGGAGGTACCTAAGATAAGGACTTCTGTTTTGTCTGAATTCAGTTTCAGACGGCTATGCTTCATCCATTCGGCTACCTCTTTCATTCCTTCATGTAGGTTGGTTTTGGCGATGTTTGGGTCTTTGGTGAGTGAGAGGATCAGTTGAGTGTCATCAGCGTAGGAGATGATGTTGAGGTTGTGTTGGCGTGCGATGGTCGCGAGGGGGCTCATGTATACGTTGAAGAGGGTGGGGCTGAGAGAAGATCCTTGTGGCACGCCACAAATGACTTCAGTGGCCTCTGACTTGAATGGTGGGAGGCCATCTCTCTGAGTTCTTCCGGCAAGGAATGAGGTGATCCATTCCAGTGCTTTTCCTTGGATTCCGATGTTTCTGAGTCGTTGTAACAGGGTGTTATGACAGACTGTGTCGAAGGCTGCGGAGAGGTCGAGGAGGATGAGGGCGACTGTGTCTCCATTGTCCAGTAGAGTTCGGATGTCGTCTGTTGCTGCGATGAGTGCGGTCTCAGTACTGTGTTTGGCTCGGAAGCCGGACTGTGAGGAGTCGAGGGAAATGTTGGCTTCGAGGAAGGCGGCGAGCTGGTTGTTGACAGCTTTCTCGATGACTTTGGCCGGGAATGGAAGGAGCGAGATGGGGCGGTAGTTTTTGAGTTCGGTGGGGTCAGCTGTGGGTTTTTTCAGAAGGGCGCTGAGTTCGGCGTGTTTCCAGCTTTCTGGGAAGGTGCCGGAGTTGAGGGAGCAGTTGATGACGTCTCGGAGGTGTGGTGCTATGATGGAGTCTGCTTTGTTGAAGATGTGGTGAGGACATGGGTCTGTGGGGGATCCTGAGTGGATGGAGTTCATTAGGCGGATGGTGTCCTCAGTGGTGATTGGATTCCAGTCATTAAGGATATTCAAGGGGGGTGAAGGTACGGCAGGGGGTTGGGTGGGTTGGTCTTCGGGTTGGTTGTCGAAGCTGTTGTGGATGTCTGCGATTTTGTCGTGGAAGAATGAAGCTAGTGAGTCGCAAAGGGTTTGAGAGGGGGTGATGTTGTTGGAATTGGCAGTGGGATTGGTAAACTCTTTGACGATGTTGAATAATTCCTTGCTGTTGTGGGCGTTTTAGTCTAGTCGGTCTTTGAATGCGGTTTTCCTGGCAGTCCGGATCAATTGGTGGTGTATGCGGGTGGCGTTTTTGAAGGCGTCCCTGGTGTTGGTGTTTGGGTCTTTTTTCCAGGCCTTCTCAAGGGAGCAACAGAGTTTCTTGGATTTCTTAAGATCCTCGTTGAACCACGGGGCGTTTTTGCTGCCTAGCTTGATTTGATGTTTTTTCAGAGGTGCTAGGTTGTCGGCAGTGTTGCTTAGCCATTGAGTGAGGTTAATGGCTGCTTGGTTGGGGTTCGATGAGTAGGCAGGGGGGTTTTGAAGAAGCGATGTGGAGATCTGGTCGATGGTGATTTTGTTCCAGTTTCTTCGCAGGGTAGGTTGAGGATGGTTGTGGGTTGTGGTCTTATTGTAAACGAAGTGAACGCAGCTGTGGTCCGTCCATTGGAGAACTGTGGTGTGACTGAAGGAAATATGTTTGCTGGAGGTGAAGATAGGGTCGAGAGTGTGTCCTGCATGGTGTGTGGGGGTATTAACAAGTTGTTTGAGTCCGAGGTTGGCGAAATTGTCCAGAAGGGTGGTGGTGTTGTTGTCCTTGCTCTTTTCCAGGTGAAAATTGAGGTCTCCCAATAGGATGTAGTCCTCGGAGGAGAGGGCGTGTTGGGTGATAAAATCAGTGATGTCTTCAGTGAATTGTGCACGGGGTCCTGGTGGCCTGTAGAGGAGGGTGTCTCTGAGTGTGGTCTTGGGGTCGGTGTGGATCTGGAAGTGAAGGTGTTCGGCGCTAGAGAGGTAGACGTCCGAGCTGGTTGAGATGCGGATGGACTTCTTATGAACGATGGTGATGCCTCCTCCTGTTTGGATGGTGCGATCTTTTTGGATGATCTTGTAGCCTTCCGGGATGGCTATGGTGATGTCTGGGGCTGAAGAGGCGTTCATCCAAGTTTCTGTTAGGAAGGCGACGTCTGGAGAGATGGTGTCTAGTAGATTCCAGAGGTCGATGGCGTGGCTGTGGACCGATCAGGTGTTGAGTAGGATGCATTTTAGGTGGTTGGTGACAGATCTATGTTTTGTGTTAGTGGGTGTGGAATTGGTTTTTGTGCCGTCAAACTTGCAGGAGTTGCATGTGAAGGGTCCATGGGTGTGTCCAGGTGCGGCTTGGGCGCAGTTGGGGAGTCGGCCGGGGTTTAGTGCGAGGAGGGAGGAGGAACCGTATGTAATGCGGGTGGGCTGGGACATAAGGGAACCAGGGGGTCTGGCGCTGGGCGCGGGCTTGGCGCGGACGGGCGTAGACGGGCTTACCTTTGGCGCAACTGGGGCGCGACCGCTGCGTGTGAACGCTGCGCGAGAATGCATCTTTCATATATGGCTGGAGGAGGGGGAGGGGCGAGGGAGGGTCATCAGGGAGGCGGGGCGGGCTGTGGGGGTCAGGCTCTGAGGCACCAACAACAAACAACAACACACGTAAGATGGCGGCAGCGTGGGGAGAAACGCAACTGGAGGTAGGCTGGGGCTCAGGTGACTGTCTGTGCTAGCAGTAGGGTCGCGCTATGTCAATTAGCTTCAGAAAATCGAGCGCCGTGCAAACAATGCCCTCAAAGTTTTCCTTTCTGTGTAACAGTGAGCGCCGTGTCAGCAGTCCCCCAGAGGCTTTAGAAATTTCCCAGAACCAGTAAATATCCCTCGCGCTGCAGCGTTAGCCAGAGTAGTGAGTTAAATAATTATTAAATGGCAAAGGCAAATCACACAGCAATGCGGCACTGAGCAACGATACCAGGCAGGAGCAGGCTGCATGTATGCAAAAGTACTCAGTCAAAGAAGCCAACAAGGGAAAGGCCTGGTGTGCCCTATAGTGGTAATGGCAATGGCAGCTCCTAGGCATTTACAGGGCAAGGCAGAAGAACTGAGCAAAAGGTGTCCGATTTTGAGAATTAGTCTGTGGGATACAAACTAACCATATGCCAGGTTGGTTTGACACCTTCTGTATTCGGAAAGTCAATTTCTAGTTTAGGATGTATTTTTAGAGTGTTCACAAAGAGGATCCCTGCACAGAAAGAGGCATGCCTAGACGTTTCATAACTCTTGTCAGCTGAACTTTGAGAGATTTCGGATGGCAGACCTTGGACTTCTCGTTGGAACTTAAGGAACAAACAACTTAGCAGTTTTGGAAAGCAGTCTTTCTTTTGATGGGAGCCAGTGGAGGGACGTCTCTACTGATGGGATGTGTCATTAAATGTCAACCCGGTAAAGAGTCAGATGACTTGGTTCTGGACTCTGGATTTTGAAAGTGTTTTAAGCCTGCTACACAGGGTCTTGCTGTACTTGACTAGCACGCCTTTTGGAAAGAGGTGAAGGAGCGCCTCACCTCTCTTTGCAGATGTACATGGTGGACAGCTGATTTAGAGAAATGGTAAGTTTTGGTACGAGAAGCCAGCAGGCCAACCTTCATTCTCAACATCATGTTGCAATTATGTAAAACAGCAAGGGCTAGAGGGTCTTAGACAAAGCATTATGAGATTAATACCACAAATCGACTTACAATATATTTTACAATCTACTTGACCTGCTCAAAATCCCCTAAAAACTTTTTTATAGCAGACATGAATTTCCCAATAACCCATTCTATGTCCAAAAAGGGCATGCCATTTAACAATGCTACTGCTGCACACGATTACTGATGCCATAGTTTAAAAACAATGGGACTTATTAACAAGCCCATTGCGCTGCCGGTGCACCACCTTTTTTTTAAGCATCAGTGGCGCAATGGGCTTGCTTATATTTATAAGGTAACGTAAGTCACCCTGCGTGACTTTTAAGGGCCTTGTAAATATGGGCCCCTTTCACGCATTACTCTGCTAAAAGGAGCATTCCATGAAGTTGCTGTGGTTGTTCCCACGCAACATCCATGGAACTTGACGCATTCCCAGTTTTACAACATTTTGTAAAACTGAGAATGCGTCAGAATCCTACGCCTCCCCAGGGGAGGCATAGGAATGGTGCGGCGAGGAGAAATACCTTTATTTCTCCTTGTTTTTCCTCTTTTTACGTGCTGCAGAATTCTGCACACATAGAAAGAGGAAAATGCCATTAATTATAGTTTTTGTGGAGGAAGCTGTCCCTTCCTCCACAAAACAATAATCCCCACATCGCAGGCACCCTTGCAAAATGACGCGAGGTTGCCTGCACTAGTGCATGGCAGCCAATTGTGCGCCAGCACAAGGATGCGTCATATTGGTGTTAATACTTCGCATGCCTTTGCTTTGAAAATTACGCAGCCCGGCGCAGGTAAATGGCTTGTGGCGTCGCGCTGCATCATTTTCTTGTAGATGAAGCCCAAAGGGCGTAAAATACTCTTCTGCAGGGGCAAGAATTTTAAATAGTCTATAACAATGTGCAAACTATCGCATAAAGTGTTCAGGCCACAAGTACAATTACCCACTTAATCTATCTTTAACGTTTTAAGTTTTTCATTCGAGTAACTTGGATTGATTCCAATCAGTAACCTTAATAACTTACATCTAAACCAATGGTTAGGTAATGTCCATTCTCTTTCATTTTGTCCTCATCTTAATGCTTTTCCTATACTACTGATGCCCCCACTTCCTTCTCAAATGTGTCTTCTTTCGATACTACACTCTACTCCTTTACTCTAGGACCTCTACCCCTGCATCTGTCCTAGTACTTCAGACTCTATTTATGCTTTTTTACCTTTACATATATAAAAGACATTTACAATAGAGCCCTTAACTCATATATGTACCTTAACCTCTTTATTCTGTAAGTATAACCTACTGCCTGTAACCTTATTATACCTCTGTACCTCTATTCCTACCCTCGCACCTCCAGCCCTGTTTTTAATTCTAGTACCGCTACCCCTACATATACCTTGCAACCTACACCATACTACGTCTCTGCCTAGCTGTATTCTCGTACAGCTATCCTAATACCTTTACCACTGCTTATGCCAATTTTCCACCATCTACTACCTCTGCCCTTGTACCTCTACCCATACATATGACTGGATACTTTGACTCCTATCTATACCCTTGTTTCTACCCTTTGCTTTTGCATTAAAGTCCCTACCTGTTGTCTTGTGCAATTTTCTTGTCCCCTTTACCCTTTCTCTGTAGCTTTTTGTTAAATATCTTTCAAATTGATCAAAACGGAGTTTCAGCAGCCTGGGGTAGTCAAGCTAGTATTCGCCACTTTGGATTGTCCCTGAAATCAGGTAGAGTTGGTTATTCCTCCTTCCCCAGGCTAAAATTGGGGAGCTGAAGGAAGGGGAGAAGAAAGCTTCTACTCAGCATCTTAGAAATCACACTTAACTTTCCTTTTGTGGAAAAACTCTTATAAATATACCCTATTTTCAATTGCAAAATGTTATAATTTTGAATGTATTTATCAATCAAGAGGCCTGTATAAACCTAGTTGCTATTGATTGCTACTTCTGTAAGAACTGAGTACTGATTTTGTTTACTCTAAGATGTTTTCTCAAAGCTATCTCTTTTTTTTTTTTTAGTTGGAACAGATGTGGGGTTTGCACTATACAGAAGATTTATATCTCATGCCACTGGCCCTCCAGTAAGCTCATTTAACTTTTACTGTTCAGAAACATGTTGGTGATTAATATTCTGTAATAAAATGTATTTCAAGTGTAAATGGTTACCGAGAGATTCACGAGGACACTGAAGTCACCATTTTGTGGTAAAACAATTCTTGGTTGTATGTTAAGGTGAGTGGGCCACCTACTCTGTGCACTGGTATGTGTGGGTGGGCTGTCTGAAGGGGGAGTGGTAGCCCTAAGATGGAGCTCCCTACACCCACATTTATCTATTTATCGAATCTCCAATAAATCACCTCTTCCTTTGTCCTAGCAACAGGCATATTAGTGATGTTTCAATCAAACCCAACTAGTTGGGCACATGAACTGAAAATTGCTTTCCACTCTTTAAGTCAAAACTCACTTTACATAAATATTTGTCACATTCGAGAAACGGTTGCCAGGGCTCTGGTACTCTCCCGGCTGGACTACTCAAACGCCCTCTATTTAGGGGCTCCTGACTATATGATCAAGAAGCTACAGGTTGTCCATAATGCCACGGTGAGACTCATTTTTAACATCCCCAGGAGACTCAGCGTGCGCAAACAGATGAAGGATCTTCACTGGCTCCCTGTGGCTCAACGAGTGCGCTTTAAAACTTTGGTCATCGTTTACAAAGCCCTCAATGGACCATGCCCCTCTTACCTAGCCAAAAGGTTCACACCCTACCTCCCATCCCGTCAGCTGCGCTCCACCTCCAAAAAGCAGGTGATCATCCCCAGATTTAGAAGAGTCCGCCTGGGCGGACAATCCCTCATGGTAAAGGGAGCTCAAATGTGGAACGCCCTGCCAGACGCTCTTAGACACGCTCCCAATCTGACCAATTTTAAAAAACTGCTCAAAACTCACCTCTTTCAAACTCATGATTAGCATACCTACTTCCCACTCTGTTTCAGTTTCACTCCCGCGCCAGGACAGTCTTGACTATCGGAGCGCGCTACAAAACCACATATAACATAACATAACATAACATTCAGGGCCATATTTTCAAAGATATTGTGTCAGGTTTGCATCACTTTTTTTGATGCAGACCAGATGCAAACTCCTTTGTGTTAGTTGCAAAGCAACACAAATGGTAATTTGAATGCTTGTTAAAAAAAACTTATCAGCGCATTGTGCTGCCTTGCGTTATTCTGCGTCAGGTAAGCATTATATGGGTGGGGCATGGGTTTTATGTGCAGTGCATCCACCCATGGATTTTGACGCACACCTTTATCTACAAAGACTTGGTGACATGGGTTTACACCAAAAGGGTGCGCCTGCCTGAAGCTGATATAACAATGAGAAATATTGTTATTTCTCCTCGTTATTTCCTCTTTGCATTTGTGCTTTAAAGAGGAAATAGCCTTAAAGCTTGCACAATGGCGTAAGGGTACCTGCATTGGCAGTAGTCAGCCACACATGCGCTAGCGCATGGAAAAAGCAGAACGGACCCATTTCTTTGAAGGAATTGTGCAGTTCTGCTCTCTTCTGTTCATACAAGGGAGCGCAGCAACTTCACTTGGTGCACTGCATTGTGTGAACTCTACAAATATACCTCTTAATGTGTAAGGCGGAACACATTGTTATACCTCATGCGAACTTTAGCACATGGGCAAGCGCAACAGGAAGGGGGTGAGGAGAAGCACACTGGTGATCCTAAGCATCACGGAGGGCAGGGGAGGAGAGAAAAACACGAGGGATACAGATCCAAAACACATGCGCTCTCATGGAGTGCTTAGCATTAAATGAAAAATAGTGCTACAAAAGGAAGCAGAGATGCTAGCCTATTAACCCCTTTGCTGCGGCGGCTATTCCGCCGCAGCGCTAAAGGGGCGGGGCGGCCGCGCGGCGGCCGCATGCTGGTGACAGAACCGCTCCGTCACCAGCCGCGGTTGAGCTATGCTGGTGACGGAGCGGTTCCGTCATGACCCGCCCCGCTCTTTAGAACGCCCGCGCAGGCGCGAAATCAGCGCCGCGCAGGCGCGGCGGCTGGGCCATGACGGAACCGCTCCGTCATCAGCACAGCGCACCCGCAGCTGATGACGGAGCGGTTCCGTCATCAGCATGCAAAGGGCTATGAGATGGTAAAGAAGTAGTGCTCCATGGGAGATGCAAACACAGTATTAATAATTCGAGACATGGAGAAGAAGCAGGCAAATGAGAGTGACAGGAAAGTTAACCAATGATACGCAATGGCTCAAAGTCCAATCTGTGTTATTGGTAAGCAACAATATGTCTAGCTACAGACAGTGCATGTTCAGTCTATTAAGCTCGACCTAAAAAGGTAGAAAGTCAGGAACGACATTTTTTTTCATTTCACAAGTCTGCAAGTGGCACTATGATTGAAGATACCTTCAGCAATCTTCGGCTTTTCATCAAACAGCATACTCTATTGTCGGGGTTGTAGTTTTGCTTCTAACAGTGCTATTAGGGACTGTAAATCCTAGCATGCAAAGCATTGTTGGATAAAATGCCAGAATTAACTTCAGGTGTTATACGTGTCATGAAGTCACTTGTCAGCTGTTTAGTTCTTTCGGATCTCATCTTTTCTATGTACAAAAATGCTTGTTTCACACATAAAACCAAAAGTAAAATCTTCTCCCAATTTTGTGAGGGTTACACTTTCATTCATTACATTCATTAAAACAAACATTGGCAATGCAAAAAGTGTTTCCTTCATATAGTGGAAAGCTGTCTACTAAGCTTCATAACACAGCAAAGGTACAAACTGGGCAGCAGCAGCTCAACCTTCTCTAACACAAAGTGTAAGTAAAGGACAGATAACACTAATAAAATCAATATCATACAGTTCTCCAACACATACAGAACAGGTACAATGCAAGTAGCTAACACACTAAAGATGACACAAGAGAAGGGAAGTTACTGTTGTACTTTCTTTCCCTACATAGACTTAAACATACAAGAAGTACAAAACTCTTGTAAGAGCCAAACCTCTTACTGAATGTCCTTACCCTAAAAAGTTTCCCTCTCTCACAGAAGAAGGCAAATGCAATATTCCAATCATCACTGTACAGTTTAAGCTAGGCAGAGTAGTACCAGCTTACACTGCTCACAGAACATGTACAGTTAAGGCGTGAGTGACATATAGGTTACAAATATATCTCTGGAGCAGGTGCTCAGCATACTGTGAGGAATGTATAGGTGGATGAATCAGTACATATACAAGTTATGACACCATTCCCGCTTACGTGATACTCTACATCAGAATCCTGAAAAGATCTTCTGCTGTCACTCAGAACCCTGTCATCACTGCTGCACAGGTGCGGCTCCTCCGGATGTACCATGTTACAATGCATACTATTACAACTACCTACTGTTACAACGCGACCATTACAACGCATACCATTACAACGCATAGCGCTTTGAGGTGCTGGATAGTGGTAAGTATAATTTACTATTCTAACTCCAGTCCCCGTGGACCCTAGGGAAGGTGTTGGATAGTAAATTATACTTATTCCCTATCCTAGAGCACCCCCCAGCGCAATGCGTTGTAATGGTATGCGTTGTAAAAGTCGCGTTGTAACAGTAGTGCGTTGTAACAAATGCGTTGTAACAGGTGTATACCGGCTCCTCCACTTGAACGGAGGACCGTCACCGGACAAGCCCCAGAAATGAAAAATGGTAAGAAATATTATTTATTACCGTTTTCTTTTTCAGCAATCCGTCCTGAACTAAGTATCAGGAGGGAGTGGGGCCAGCACTGCTGAGTGCCAGCTGCAGAGAGCTATGCACTTTAAAATGTGCATGTTTCTTTGGCCAGCCGTGTAGGGCGGGCCAGCCAGACATGGCATTTTAAAGTTCTCTAACCCAGCTGTCTTATACAGCAGCTGGACTTGAGAAAGTGTATGCCTCCAGTGCTCCTAAGAGGACTGAGAGAGGCGGCTCTATCCAATCTGGGTGCTGCTTTCATCCTGTGAAAGCAGCATCAGGTTTGAGTAGTGCCATTTTTCTGCTTCCGAGGAATACAGAACACGCCGGAGGTAGTAGGACGTCGCATGGTGAAGAGAGGAAGGTAAGTTTATTGTTGTGCCCTCCCACACTCGGAACATGCCAGCCACCACTGCTTCTGTAACCCTTGTCATCTCTAGAGGGCTTGTTGCTGTCACTTCTTGTGCATCCTACTGCTGTCATTCGCAGGCATATTTGCCAATGAAACTTAAATCCCAAAAGTTGAGCTTGTGCTAAAACAAGACCTTCCCTGCTCATGGTGAAAAAGAGGATGTAGGTAGAGGCATATGCCTGGTGTGACCATGTAAAATGAAAATGGTAAAAACAAAAAATACACACCTCTATGTTTTTATTTCGTTTTACACCTCTATTGCTCCTTTTGCCTCAATGTTCCCCATCTTGCTATTAAAAATTCCCATTGTTCGATGGCATGTGTGGCTGTAGATACACATGTACTGCAGACTCCTGCCATCTAGTGTTGGGTCGGAGTTGTGCAACTTGTTCCTCAAGCGCACGTTTTCCATTCCTGCTCCACTCGAAAACCTTTGTCAGTTCTGGCTTCGACCGATCGCCCTGCTGGGTGCCGCCCGTCTCAGGCCTACCCTTCCTCGTGCACCGTCGGTACAGAAGATGTGTTTCTGATGGAACAAATAACTTTTCAATTTTGCCCGCAGTCTCAAGCCAAATATCCACACACGAATCAGCACCAGGTATGTAACATTCGCATCTCGCCCAATCACCGCGAGGCCGACAGCGATGCTTGCAAATCTTTCAGCTCAGAAAAACTAAGGGGCAGATTTATGAGGCCCTTGCGCCGCAATTGCGTCACTTTATTTGACTCAACTGCGGCGCAAACAATGCACCCTATTTACAACGTGACGCATCTAGGGGATGTGTCACGTTGTAAAGCCCTGCGCCATATGGAGGCGTTCCTGCGCAGGGGGGGGGCGTTCCAGCGCAGGAACGCCTCCTGAAAGTGGCTGAGTGAAATCTATGAGATTTCACTCAGTCACTTTCAGTCCAATGCTGCGTCAAAACCCTGCGCCTGCTTGAAGCAGGCGTAGGTCTTGATGCAGCATTGTGTAGATGCGGCATCCTCGAGCCTTGCTGGAGCTGCGTCGCGCTTGCGACGCAACTCCAGCAATCCGCCACATTTCCGGCACAGATGCGTCACGCATCTGTGCCGTTTTTGCACCATGGTGCGCCGCATTATAAATGCGGCGCACCATGGGTGGCGGAGCTGTGTGCACTGTGGCGCACGTTAATTGGCGCATCCCTGGGGATGCGCCAGTTAACATAAATCTGCCCCCAGAAGACTTGGGGGCATATTTACGAGCCCCTTGTGCCACATTTATGTCGCTGTTGCGTCACGCAAGGCGGCGTAAACGTGGCGCATCCCTACGAGGCATTTACAACGTGACGCATCTATGGAGATGCGTCACAGTGTAAGGCCCTGGGCCACATGAAACCTGCGTCAGGTTTCATGTAGGCGTTCCGGTGCAGGGGGGGGCGTTCCGTCGCAGGAACGCCCCTGGAAAGTGACTCAGTGAAATCTACAAGATTTCACTGAGTCACTTTCCCAAAGCTGCTACGTCAATTCCTTACGCCTTCTTGAAGCAGGCGTAAGGAGTGACGCACCATGTAATGTATGGGTGGCCCCTGTGCATTGCAGGAGTTGCGTCGCAAGCTTGCGATGTGACTCCAGCAATGCGCCGCCCGTACGCCAAAAGATGCGTCACGCATCTGCCCTTCCTTACACCATGGTGCGCCGCATTGTAAATGCGGCGCACCATGGGTGGCGGAGCTGTGGCGCACAATAACTGGCGCATCCCTGGGGATGCGCAAGTTATTGTAAATCTGCCCCTATGTGATTGACAGGCGCATCGATTGGAGATGTCTCTCCACAGCGAAGACGAAACTCCTGACATCTTTGGTGGGGAGCCCACCCAGGAAGAGCCTGCTGCCGAAGAAGAAGGGACATTCTCAGTCGAAGAGATTTCTGCCTCCGATGTTCAGGAGGAACTGGAATACCCCCTGCCACTCAGAAAACACGTGAGTACTGTTGCCCTAGACCCTGCCCCAACCAAAAGACTTCCAAACACTCACCCTTACAACTTTTAGAGGTCGCCGGATTGCATCTGGCCATGGTCAGATCTAAAAAGATAATTTGGAGGCCCCGCCTTCGGGCCACCAACGAAAACTTCAACCTAGGCTAAGTTCTCAGGCTCAGCCTCCTTGGATCGGTCACATTCTACGGTATCCACTAAGCCTTCTGGACCATCATGGCAACAGCCTCCCCATCTCCTTCGGTAACAGAAAAAAAACTTCGATAGCCTCTATTATGAAATTGACTGCACCGAAACCCTCAAAGCAATCCTCCGTTTCAGTCTCCCGGGTCAAACCTATACTTGAAAAAATGGACATTAGAGAGAAAAATCCACATTCAAGAAGGCACATAGTGAATTATAGTCTCTCCTCCACCAAAGAGGCAATTAACTTTTAAGGAGGGATTGGACATTACTATACCTCTAAAAAGAGGACAAAGGACAAGGCTACCAGCCCTACACATCATCGCCTGCCACAACCAATCCCTCCTCCACCTCTTTCAGCATCACCACCACATCCCCTCCTTCTTCTCAACATCAGGACCCTCTGGAAAATACACCTCCAGGTTCACCCACAGGGGTTATAGGAGAACCATTAGGAGACCCTGATCCTTGGGACCCTTGTGACACAGACCCCATAACCCCCAATAACCCAGATCTTTACCCAGTTTGCCCCTCCCCTCCTGAAAATGCTACTGGCTACCAGCCGGTGATCACTAGAGCAGCTACTTATCATGAATTTGAGCTTCCTACAGAGTCATTAGAACAGGACTTTCTCTTTGATACACTGTCATCCACTCAAAAAGACACACAGTTTCTGCCCATTCTCCATGGCATGTTGCATCACTCAGATGGCATATTTAAAGAGCCAGTACATGCCCACGTAATAATGCCATGGGTAGATAACAAATATAAAGCGGCTCCACCAGACCACCTTTTTATATTTACTCAGGTGTCACAGAACTCCATTGTTGCTACCACAGCTCATAAACGAGCAAATAGTCAGGCAACAGAGACCACCTCCTGAAAAGGAGAGTAAACATATTGATGCTGCTGGAGAACAAGTCACAGCACATTCAGCAAATCATTGGCGCATTGTCAATTCCCAAGCCTTACTCATATGTTATGATAGGGCCCACTGGGATAAAATTAAAGAACTGATGTACCATCTACCAGAGGAACATAACAAAGGGGTCAACACATTTTTCAGAGGGTCAGGCCATCACTAATAATTCCATTAGATGTGCCTTAGATGCAGCAGACACAGCTCGCTAGGAGCATTAATACCAGCATATTTCTCAGGAGACATGCCTGGTTTAACAGCGGAGGCTTTAGACCCGATGTTCAGCAGGTAGTTTTAAACATACTTTTTAACAAATAACATTTATTTGGCCCTCAAGTTGACTCCAATTTAGATAAAAGGAAAAAAGATACTGATACGGCGAAAGCTATAAGAGCCTTGCAAACTCCTACACTTTGTGCCCGCTTTTGCACTCTGGCACTCTGGCTACAAGAGCGAATACAAATCCATTGCCACAGATGCCTCCACTTCTCAGAAGAAGCAGGGCCAATCCATCTACATGTAAGTGTTTTACAAAGGCTCCTTTAGGGGTAATAACCACAAAGGAAGAGTCAGGGGTACTTCAACGGGTGGTGCAGCCTCCACTCCCAAACAGTGACTTGCCTTTCCTTCCCCCGACCACATAACATATGTTGGCGGAAGACTATAGTTTTTTTCACCCAGGCTAGAAATCTATCACAACAGACCAATGGGTACTAGCCATTCTCCAACATGGCTACTGTCTGAAGCTTATTACCACCCCACCCAGCATCCCACCACGCAATCCCAGGTTATCACAGGATCACCTAATACTGCTAAAAAGTGAGTTCCAAGCCCGTCTTCTCAAAGGGGCTATAGAACCTGTCCCGCTTGAACATCCAGGCACAGGACTGTATTCCCTGTACTTTCTAAATCCAAAGAAGGATGGGTCACTAAGATCAATACTAGACCTCAGACCTCTCAACTACTACATCCTAGCAGAACACTTTCATATGGTCACTCTACTGGATGTCATTCCACTTCTACAGATGTGCGACTTTATGGACACTCTAGACCTAAAGGACGCTTACTTTCATATATCCAATCATCCTGCTCACCGCAAAATACCTCAGGTTTGTCATAGCAGGGAAACGCTACCAATTCAAAGTTCTCCCATTTAGGGTCACTACTGCACCAAAGGTCTTCACACAGTGTCTAGCAGTAATAGCAGTACATATACAACAACAAAAGGTTCATGTATTCCCATACTTGGATGATTGGCTAATCAAAGCCAGCATCCATCAGCAATGTCAGCAACACATACAACTGACATTAGACCTGCTCCACAAGTTGTGGTTCATCATCAATGTTCCCAAATCTGTCCTTCAACCTCTTCAACTTCAACCATACTTAGGAGCAATTCTCAATACACAGTTCGGGTTAGCTTACCCCAATCCCACTTGGATACAGAATTTTAAGACACTTCGACCTCAATTCCAGCCAAACAAAACTCTCACAGTTCGAATTGTTAAGAGTCTACTCAGCATGATGGCATATTGTATTGCCATGGTTCCCAACGCAAGACTACACATGTGTCCACTTCAGCAATGTCTCTCTCATCAGGGGTCTCAGGGAAATGGTCAGCTCCAGCTCCAGGATCTAGTGTTGATAGACCACCAAACTCACTGTTCTCTGCAATGGTGGAATCCTAACAATCTTTTGAAAGGGCGGTCTTTCTTGGACTCTGTACCTCAAATCACTCTAACGACAGACGCTTAAGAGATGGGTTGGGGTGCACAGCTACAAAACCTCACAATGCAAAGTCTATGGCATGCCAAGCATCAGTCTCTACACATTAATTACTTGTAACTTCAAGCAGTATTCCTTGCATTTAAAGCATTCCTTCCCTATCTATCTCACAAGGTTATTCTAGTCCGGATGGCCAATATGACAGCCATGTACTATCTACAAAACATGGGGGGGGGGGCAGTATTCTCAGTTGTCACACCTCTCTCGGACTATATGGAACTGGGCTTTTCACTATCACATTCATTTGTAGGCAGAATATCTGCAGGGGACAGACAACGATTTTGTGGACCTACTCAGAAGGATACACCAAACCACTCATGAATGGTAACTCCACCCACAAGTCCTCCTTCCCAACTTTCAAAAGTGATGTTTTCACGTAGACCTGTTCACCACAGCTGAAAATGCAAAATGCCCAAAATGCCCAAACTTCAAACTCAGGTTCCCACAACCACTATCCAAGGGCAATTCTCTATGAATGAGTTGGTCAGGGATATTTGCCTATGCTTTCCCACCTTTCCCTCTCATTCCATTTCTGGTTCGGAGGCTCAGATAAACATCACTCAACATGTAGCTTATAGCTCCTACCTGGACACGCCAGCCGTGGTTCCCAACACTGCTAGATGTCTCTGTAGTCCCACATGAGACGCTCCACAACAGGCTGGGCCTTCTCACTGAGGATCAAGCTCAAATAAGAGACCCAGACCCCAAGATGCTCAACTTAGCAACTTGGCTCCTGAGATCTTAGAGTTTGGTTATTCAAACTTGTCATCAGAATGTATGGATATTCCTAAACAGGCACTTAGATCCACAACCAGAGCACAGCATGTTGCAAAATAAAAACCTTTTGTTTGCTACTGCCAACATAAGCGAATCAGTTCTATCACAGCCACTGTACAGGACTTTATTTGCTACTTGCATTATTTGCAGAAGTCCAGTTTAGCATACACTTCTATTCAATTGCATCTTGCTGCAATAGCTGCCTATCTCCAAAATAGACAGCATCAATCACTCTTCTGAACTCCTGTCATTAAAACATTAATGAAATGCTCATGAGTCCACCTTTTGAGCCTTTACACTTGTGCCCACTTCAATTTCTATCATTGAAAGTGGCATTTCTGGTTGCCATTATCTCACTCAGGAGAATTAGTGAGCTCAAAGCATTAACCTTACAAGAACCCTTCTTTCAAATACATAATGACAAACTGGTACTTCGGACTAATACTAAATTCCTACCAAAGGTAGTTTTTCAGTTTCATCTCAATCAATCCATTGAGCTGCCTGTCTTTTTCCTTAACTATGATTCAGTGGTAGAAAGAGCTAGCCGAACCTTAGACGTAAAGAGTACTCATTTTCTACATAGATAGACCTAAAACATTCAGAAGTACAAAGCAACTCTTTGTAGCCTTCTCTCCACCTCATAAAGGCAACCCAATATCCAAGGCAGGCATAACCAGATGGCTAGTAAAATGCATTAAAACTAGCTACATTAAAGCCAAAAGACCTTTACCTTTAGCTCCTAGCGCACACCCTACTCATCAAAAGGGAGCAACTATAGCCTTTTTAGGAGATATCGGCATAGCTGAAATTTGTATAGCAGCTACATGGTCTACACCACATACATTTACTAAACACTACTGTGTTAAAATGTTAACACGCCAACAAGCCAATGTAGGTCAAGCAGTGCTACGTACCCCTTTTCAAACTATTGCAACTCCCAAATGCTAGCCACTGCTTCTAAGGAGGCACTACTTTACAGTCTATGCAGAGGCATGTGTATCTACAGCCACACATGCCATTGAACGGATTTAGTTAATTACCCTGTAAGCATCTGTTTGTGACATGTAGTGCTCTAGATTCACATGTACCCTCCCTCCTCCCCAGATGCTTGTGGCCATGGCAGTTACGTTTTACACACTTCTATTAGCATGTACATCGTTATTCTGTCACTTTCCTTACACTAGTCTCTCACCCTCCTGTGGGAAAGCAATTTAACATAGAAGTTGATGCCCATGCGCATTATTACTGAGAGAAGGAGTCACTCTACCTCGTGACTCTAAAGACTTCTTCAAAGAAAAACAAGTTGCACAACTCTGACCCAACACTAGATGGCAGGAGTATGCAGAGCATGTGAATCTACAGCACTACATGCCACGAACAGATGCTTAACACCTTGGCTGCTAGGTGTTTTCCCCTCCTGTGCTGCAGGATGCTTATTCCCATTGTTCATGACGAGCTCAGCTCGTCATCAGCACAGCTCAACCGTGCATCATGACGAGCTGAGCTCGTCATCAGCATCGAAAGGGTTAAAGGGTAAGTAACATAATTCTTCTCTCTCTCACTTTCTCTCTAAAAAGTCTGTAGCTCTGTCCATTCACTACCTGCCACCTTTTCTCTCTTTCCCTCTCTCCACCTTCATTTGTTTTTTTCATCTTTTGTCTTACCCTGAACTTACCCTGAACTCCCTCAAACGTTATTCACACCTGTTTCTCTCCCACCCCAGTTTAATCTATTATGGCTACCTTTTCTCACTCTGTTCGCATTTTTCTTAGTCTCACCCCTGTCTCTCACTATGTCCTCTTACCTTCCCTGCCCATCAGCACAAGGATTGTTGACATCCTAGATCAAAGTACCTCACTGTACACCCTCTTTAGCAATGGTGCCACATTTGCTGCTTGCACTGTTAATTTGACACCCCATGCTGGTGGCAGCCTAGAAATCCTCCTAATATTATCTTCCCCAAATATTATCCTCACTCTCTCCTGTGCCTCACACCACCTTGCTTCTCACAGCTACTCTCTTGATTTTTTTTTATCATTCATCTTACTTCCTCTTCTTAAACACATTACCCTAACACGTACCTCACTTTCTCTATCTCACTTACAATCCTCTATCACAAGCTTCACATGTTTCATTGGCAAACTTATTCCTGTCCTTTCTCTCCATTGTCCTCACCTCTCTCAATGCAACACACACACACATTTACTATTCCTCCTGACAGTTATCTTACTATCATAGCTCATACATTCCTTTATCACTTCTTCTTTTCACATATCTTCTAGCCTCACCTCCATCCCTCACCCTTCTTTCAAATATAACTCTTTCCTATACCACACACTCACCTTCCTGTATTTGCTCCCCCTCATGCACCCAAGCTGCTGGGAAATCTGAATGCAAACTTCACGGCCCAAGCTGTGGAGGAGACACAAAATACTCAAACTGTACAACCATTCTGTCTGAAAGTTAGGACATATTGTTTTTCTACAGTCCTAATATGCCAGAAACAAATATTTTGCATGTGTTTTTGCTCTAATATTGCCTTGCACAGTATTATGCTTACATGGGTTTTAATTAATACTTTCCGTCCCTCTAGGTGTCCTTTGTGGCTCACATAGGAGGAGGACTGGCAGGAATGACAATCGGTTACGTGGTCTTTAGCAGCTTTGACAAGAATTTGATTCGGGACCCCCGTTTCTGGATTTGTATAGCGGCGTACACTGTCTGCGTCATATTTGCTGTATTTTTCAACATCTTCCTCTCGCCAGCTGCCTAAAGGACAGACAACCAACAAAAGACCTAAAAGCACAAAATATGTGCATAAGCAACAATAACCATGTTTACAAACGCAGTTCCAGAACAACCCCCGGGCTCGGTTGACCAGAATTTGAAAGTCAAAAACCGGGACATTTCACAAAAATAGAAGAAGGACTACAATTATACCTCAAGCGACCGCACAGAATGACAGCGCTCCTCGGCAGAGAATTACAGAACAGACAGTAAGAACATACATAAAATGCAATATTTAAACCCAGGAGCTTGCTTTTAATTAAATTGCTTTCTTGGAGCAACTGTTAACTATCCCTACTTTGTAAAACATAAAAAAGTAAAACCCGCCGTTTTCAGTCGACCCTTTTTAAAGACCAGGACATGAGCTAAATTAACTGAAATCTGCCAGGACAGCTGGTGAAACACCAGGACTGTCCTGGCAAATCCAGGACGCCTGGTCACCCTACCAGGGGCGTTACTCAGGCACCCACAGCCCCAGAGTCCGGGGGGCCCGCACCGTTCACCTTAAAGGGGGCCCCCTTGGGCTGGCCAGTTAAAAACACATAAAACACTCAGAAGCAGCAAGGCAGTTAGGGGATGTGTATTGGGGGCCTCCTCACCTTCACATTGCAGCGGGACGCTGAGGTTTTGTTACGCCACTGGAACAGCCATCTGTGTGATTAGAAAATAGCCTTCTTGCCTCATGAGCAACGGCATCCTCAACAGACCATGGACATTTATTTTCATTCCTTGAGTTACAGAACACACGCACTTATGAATCTTAGAAGCACATATGTCATAAACTCCGAAGTGAGATTCAAACTGTGTTTTATTTTTTATTAGGCATTTTGTAGCAATTTGTTTACTGATTCGAGATCGTCGGAAACTTATGCAATGTATATTTTTTTGTAAGCTGAATAAACTGTTACATTTTTTGATGGATGTCTATAGTCTGTTTAAGAACCACATTTTGCTAGTTTTGCTGATCAGCAAGTTGCTGTGGTTTAGTAGCTGCTTACACGTGGGTCATTGTTCTTATTTCATATTGTTGGGACAGGAATGTCCCCTGCATGGGGAACCGCCATGTGCCCCTGGACTGAGTGTAAGGTTACCTGTGAAACTAGTATCTTGACTTTTTATTTGACCCTGCCCTCATGCTAATTTAACATGTGTGCCAAGGCCAAGGCCTAGATCTGTCCTTGGTTAGGTGAGATTCAGAACCTGTTCTGTGGGCCCACAGAAGAGCACACAAAACTTAATCTCATGGCTGGCAAACACTACATTCCATGCCTGGTCCTAAATACATTCATCTGGGCACTGGATTACTCCATTATGGGTAAAACAGATAATAGGCTACCAAAGAAGGGCCATATTTAGTAACATTTGGGTGGTGGCTGCACCACATTTGTGGTACAGCTACAATGCAATGCTAGTAGATATTTACAAGGCCACACAACCGGCGATTTGCGCCGCCTTGAGTCGCTTTGTAAAAAAAATATAAAGTAACTCAACTTTATGCACGGCATTGTGTTACAGTTCATTGGGGGAGGCATTCCATGGGTTGTGCATGGGCTCTCCCATGCATCCACCTAAGGATTTCACGTAATACAAGATTTACAAAGGTTTGTAAACCGGGGATTGTGTGAGGTCTCTACACTTCCCTGAAGATGGCATAACGAGGACAACCATCTTTTTTTCTCCTCGTTATTTCCTCTTTCTATGTGTGCTACATTTCATAGCCACATAGAAATAAGAAAATGTCTCGAGGAATTTTTTGTGAAGGTATCCCTTTCTGTACAAAAACAATTCTGCTTGTAACTCAGGCATCCATGCACCATGGTGCAAGGGTGCCGCACTGGTGCTCGGCTGCCTGAACTGCGCCAGCACTATGAGAGTGCATTTCTTAGCAGATATGCATTTCTGCTCTCTCTCTTTCATGCAACACACTGCAGCAAGTTGCCTTAATGCACTGTGTGTAAAAGATTAATAAACCCAAACCCTGGTGTTTAGCCACATGAAAGCATCTTAAACGTATGAATTCATTAATGAAGTAGCAGGAAGACCAAGACTCATTGGACCAGAATAGTGAAAGTAGCATCAAAACGCTACTAATCAGTGTGCAAAAAAGCCTACAGTCTATTGATGCAAAACAAGATCCCCTAGCAATAATAGTTGATCAACTAAGGGACATACTAGAAAACAGTGTTCGAGAATCAACACATCGTAATGCCATATTTCAGAAAATGACAACAGATCGCATCTAATACAGCCAAAACAGGAAAACTGCAGAGACTGGAAAAAGAAATAGAAGATATAAAAGGAAATAGTGAAGACATAGAGGTATGATCAAGAAGGTATAACATGAGAATTGTGAATATCTCTGAGCCAACAGCTACAGGCCACATGGAGCAATTAGTAGGAACTCTGCTATCTGAAATGTTTAGGCAATGTCAATTTTCGGCAATGATAATGACACAAACTGCCTCCCACACCATGGGTCCTGCCTTGGCTACCGGCAGGACCCATAATAGCACACTTGTTGAATAATCGGCATAGAGATTTTGTATCGCTCTTCGACTGGCAAGAGAAAGCCAAGCACTAACATACCAGGCAGTGAATTTCTCATTATGTCTGGATTTTACTCTGGCAGTACAGAAACAAGGCCACCATGCTCCTAGTAAAAAAAAATCCATACAGCATCATTTTATCCCTTGAGCCATGCTGTACCATGCATATGTGAAAATCCCACTGCAAGATAAAACCAAGCATATTAGCTGATGAGCAGCGAGCTGACACATTTCTCAACAAGCAGAAACTGAAGTCACAATGTATAATGCCACATCCCAACTATGTAATACCCACAACAGGGGAAAATCCAAGGGACTATTAAATAAAACACAATGTGAGATACAGGCATGTACAAGAAAGCAACAGCAGGTGGGCAATATGTAGATTCTAGGAACACTATAAAGTTACAGGGAACAGAACATAAATGAGAATGGAAATATCAGTTACAAGTACTATTAACACAAATGTGTAGCATCATAGCATGGGAACCTAAACATTTTACCAAAGCTCTGATGACAAGCCAAAGGGAGCAGTGAAACAGAATGTGGCCAGTGAAATGTCTACTAAGGAAGTGGACACAAAATGTAGGGATTTTCCTAAGAGAGAGCAATGTTCACAAATTTATTACAGATCTATTTTGGTGGGGGTGACTAAGGTTACAAAAAAAGCTTAAAATGTGATCAATCTGTGTTTAAATTAAGCATCTATTGTGGGAATAGACCTGATGTCATACAACAGCCTATCCTGGAAAACACATAAACCAAAACCACATACAGTAACAGATGAGTAAAGTCATCCAAAGTAATAGGCTACAACTTAAAATGCAAACATAGAATTTTACGGATTCTAATAATCTTATGGGAAGCATGCCATGCAATCGCTTTCTCTGACAGACATTATATAAATATATATTCACACAAAAAAGGGGAAGCTTCCATATATTTTGTTTATCGCAGTCGGAGATTGGGAAACCCTAAGGGTTTGTTAATACCGCACTAACTCACTAGACAGTGGCATGCTTCATCATAGGGCCGCTACTACACCCTGCTGCAAGCCAACATACAGGATGGTGCGCAAAAATATTGATTTGAAAAAAAACGAGGGATCCGCTTTGCAGAGGCAGTAATAAGATGAAACTATCTAGGAGGGTACCCTCTCTATTTTCTATTCCTGGCACCTTCCTGACAGGGTTAAAAAGATGTTTTGGGTGTGCTTTGGAAACTAACGTCCCTATCACCCTCTCTGTTTTGATCGACCTGTTTCAGCCAAATTCATCTGCAACCTAGGGGTCATTGGCATTCCTCAGGATATAGATCCCATTGTCTAGCCTCCGCAAAATATTCTCTAGGTGGAGGATTTTTTAGTTTACTATACTTGCCCTGTAGTGTAGTTCCTATATCCCTGATAGGCTCTGCGCATTGTAATAATATACACTATAGATTTAACATAGGACTGAGGTCAGTATGTCTCAATCGAGTACATTAAACTTAATTACTTGTGTGTGCCAGCTAACTCAGTGGCGACTAGAAACTTTCTCAAATGAACAAGAAGGGATTAGTTTCTGACAACCGCATACACATGACAACTTTGTTTCCCTTAGAGTCAGAATAATATCTTCAGATTTGTGGAAACATTAGATTACAGTTTGACTCAGTCAATCGTGCATGCTTAGTTTCTACAGAGCTGCACAGAAATAGAGAGACAGGCTTTTCAATAAAAGGGTTTATTGAACAGTCTTATTTCTCATGCAAGAGATATGAACTGCTACAATCGTAAGACAGAATGTGAAGTATAATGCGTACAGCGTTAGCAGTAATATAAAGTAATACTGCACTAGCATGGTCTTCAGCTATGACATATATAAAAATACATACATAAGTAACACAGGCTAAAATACTCTACTGGTGCTTCAAAAATAATCCTACCCCAGTGTACATAACCTAAGTGTAGTACAAGGGAAGAAGAAGGTGCGGTTTTAACTATAGTTTAGTTTAGTTTTGCTGTGCCAAGAATTGCCAAAAGTTTCTCAAGGTTCTAATCAGCTCCATACCTTAGAATGAGAGAGGTTGGTATGTCTTTCCCAGAACTCGATCTCTAACACCCCCGCAAGGGGAGCCAGAAACATTGGAGCTGGATTCTCGGCGAGGAGGATGACATCATCTGGTCCGTGTGTCACTTGGGGACTTGACTTCCTTTGGGACTTGCTGTGGCGAGCAAACAGGTAGTCGAACCACACCGTGCCTTGCCATAGCAAGTGAAGGTATATTTATACCTTGAAGGTGTTTAGGAATGCCAGTATTGACGTACAAGTCGAGCATATGAACGTCATGAATGAACCCCTAAGGAATAGATGTTCATGCATAATAAATGAGTTTTTGGAGAAATCAATATCCAGGCAACAGGAAGTCCTTAAGAGTCTGGTTTTCCAAGAACTTGAGTAATTCGTAGAGAGGTTTAACCCTTTCTGCGTAATTTAGAATGTATGTTCTTCCAAAATTCAGGAAACCTAGAATCGACTGTAAGTTTTTCAGTGTTTCTGGAGGTTGAAGCAGCGCGCACTTTTCTAAAAAGTTGGCTGCCAGGCTTTTGCCTTCACTTGATAGTTCATATCCTAGAAAAAAGACGGTGAGATGGGCAATTCTTGATTTCTTAAAGTTGAATTTGTACCCTTCAGAGGCGAAGCACAGAATAATGGTGTTCACCCTGTTCAAGTGCATGTCCAGGTCATCATCTCTCAGATAAATATCATCGACATCTGACAATGCCTCCTCATCATGAGTTTGTAGTAACTCTGTTACCCTTGCTGAGAATAACTCCGGACTATTCTTGAATCCTTGAGGGAGACAACAGAAGTGACGCTGTGTCCCTATTTTTGAGAGAGCGGTCAAATACCTACTCTTAGTTGCAATGTTTAGACAAAAGAAACCATTTGAAAATATCTAATGTGGTTTTATATTTTTACGCAAAATGTTATTCATTAATGCTGTACTATGTGCATTTTGCACTGAAAACGTTTTGCAACAAGACTTTAGATGTCTGTAATCCAAAACTAGACGATATCTATTGTCTGGTTTGGAGACAGTAAACAAAGGATTGTTCATTGATGAGGTGCATGTTTCAATCACCCCTTGATATTTAAGTTGATCTAAGATCTCCCGTACCTGTTTTTTAACTTTTTGCTTAGCTGGATACTGCCTTTGTGCAGTTGGTTGATTTTTTTAACTGGTTTATGTGGTGAGGTGAATCCTCATCCCATCCTCCATGATTTTTGTATATTGCTGGGGCTTGGGCCACTGCCCATTTCCTGGCATAAGTATATTTTAACTGTACTGGAATATGGTTGGAGAAGGCTGGCATAATGATGTCTTTGCCATGTGGGCGCTGCCTGACAAACTCTGGTTGCCAGTCTTGTTCAGCTAGAAGAATATCATAACCTTTTGAAAGTCGCTCTCAAAAGAGTGATTTCACTTTTCTTGTTATGTCTCCCTCCATCCGGACGGAGTGTTATTTCATATAACCTATGTGGAGCACTAACCCTAGTGTCTGCTGTTTCAACTTCAATGCCTTCATTCAAGTGTACACTCTCTACAGAATGTCCCTTCAGGTTCTGGCGAGCTATTGTTACTTCTGCTGCGCTGTCCAACATTGTCTGAGCCCATTCTCTGTTTTTGAGTTGTGTCCTCAAGATCCTCCGCACGTCTGATCTTCAGACCTGCTACCTTCTTTTTGGTGTATTGAGGTTTTGGTTTGCTTTTCTGAACGTGTTGATCGTCTTTGGACTTCATGTGTTCTTCCTTGTTGTCTGACCGTCCTCTTCTTTTGGATGTCTGTGACGATATCTGAAAGGTACAAGAGGAACGTATATCAGCATCTTGATACCTGTCAGGTTTTTTAGTAAAATACCTTTTCACGACTTTCAGACAATTGTTGTTTCACTGAATAATTCTATAAATTGTTGTATGGTACAAAGTAATTGCTCGTCTGACATTGATTCAATGTCAGGGTCAGGTGTGTAGCCGGCAAAGGCTGACCATGTGTCTCCTCGTCTACCTAGTGGACAGAGCCTGGTAATGTGATTTAAATGTTTTATGGCCCCTTAAACCAGAGCTCATGCTCCTGGTATGTGAGTGGAATTGCAATATCCTTGAAAGGAATATATTCCTCTGGTGGATCATCTTCTTTATAGAAGTGAAACATATGTGTTACTGGATTTGATTCTGGGAATATTATCCATGAATAGAATACATCTGTCTGGTGATATTCATGTGCCTCTATCACAAAAACTGCTCTACCACCTCTTGATGTTAGGCCATGTTTTATAAGTTTTAGAGTGATGACTCTCCTTAAATTTGGAGGAATGAGTATAGCATTCTCATCGGTTTCAGCAAAACATGTTAAGTTAAAAGCTGGTACAGTGTTGTCGCCTGCAGTTCCACTGGTTTCGATGTTATTGGCTTAGTCGGCCATTGTTTACTGAAAGTTGCAGAGCAAGTTTCACGGAAACAAAGATAAGGTGCACAATATTTTTGGAACACTGTATCCTTCAACGTTGAACAAACCAAAAAGCTAATACATAGGATTTTTCATCTTACTCAGCTATGGCGGATATTATCCCTTACCCACTCCAGACGTCTTATGGAGTATTACGAGTAAAGGGTTCTCTGAGCAAAGCACGACTGAGTTACTTCATTATCTAGCATTGAATTAATGCCTTACCAAACCATTGGGCGCCATGTAGTGTAGTTCCTATATCCCTGATAGGCTCTGCGCATTGTAATAATATACAATATAGATTTGACACAGGACTGAGGTCAGTATGTCTCTGTTGAGTACATTAAACTTAATTACTTGTGTGTGCCAGCTAACTCAGAGGTCGCTAGAAACTTTCTTGAATCAACAATAAGGGATTAGTTTCTGACAACCGCATAAACTTTGTTTCCCTTAGAGTCGGAACAATATCTTCAGAGTCGTGGAAACAATAGATTACAGTTTCACTCAGTCAATCATGCATGCTTCGTTTCTACAGAGTTGCACAGAAATAGAGAGACAGGCGTTTCAATAAAAGGGTTTATTGAACAGTCTTATTTCTCATGCAAGAGATATGAACTGCTACAAACGTAAGACAGAATGCGAAGTATAATGCGTACAGCGTTAGCAGTAATATTGTGTACTAGCATGGTCTGTAGTTATGACATATATAACATTACATACCTAGATTCTTGGAGAAATCAATATCCAGGCAAGGGGAAGTCCTAAAGGCTTGAGTCTGGCTTTCCAAGAACTCGTTGTGATGAAGAGGATCGAATGTAGGTGACCATGCCTGTATTTGGTTAGCATGAGCAATGCCTAAATAAGGGCTGGATTCCTATGCCTAAATAAGGGCAATGTGAATTGTACCTATGTAAGGGCATGAATCGGGAAATCTATATACGGTATCTAAATTGACGCACAACAGTCCGTTGTAGTAACACTCCAGCAAATTCCTGAGTTTCATATATCCTGCTCTAAACTCAGAGTGAGACTGGGACGTCATCCAGTAGTCACACTTACTGCAAGGTACGATCGTCGACCATTTGGTTCTCTCTTCACCCTCCTGAGGGAATATGAGTTTAGACATTATTTCCCTAAATACACCTAAATTTGTTTTTTTAGCCCTGTCGGGAAGGCCCCAGAAATAAAAAAGAGAGACGGTACCATCCTTGATAGCTTTATGTTATTACTGCCTCTGAAAAGTGAATCCCTAGTGTTTTTTCCCAAAAATATTTTTGCTCTCCACCTAGTATGTTGTCCTGCAGCAGGATATAGTAGTAGCAGCCCAATGATGAAGCATCCCACTACCTAGTGTTTGAGGGCAGTATCAACAAACCCGTAGGGTTTCCCACTCTCAGACTGCGATAAACTAAATATATAGAAGCTTCCCCTTTTTTGTGACTGGGGGCCAGATGTAGGTGGCCATTTACCGACCGGTAACGGCTGATTTCGGCCGTTACCGACCGGTAAATGGTCATTCCATATGTAGGTGGCCTATTTTACCGAGTTGGTAAATTTACCGAATCGGTAAATTTACCGAATCGGTAAAATATTGAATCGGTATTTTTACCGAATCGGTAATTTTGAAATGTAGGTGGGACTCTTCTGAGTCCCACAGGCCTTACCGAATCGGTATTTTACCACCCAATCCAATTGGGTGGTAAAATACCGATTACAGGTGTGCATGCACATTTGTGCATGCACACCTATGGCATGTGACAGACGGACATGCCCTTAGGGCATGTCTGTGTGCCACATGTCACACATGCCTTAATTCGGGGTGCTAGAGGGTGTCAAAGTGACACCCCCTGCACCCTTGCAAAATTCGGTATTTACAGAATCGGTAAATACCGATTTGGTAATGCCCATTGATTCCTATGGCCTTCAATGCCCATAGGAATCAATGGGTATTACCGAATGGGTATTTACCGATTCGGTAAATACCGATTGTTACAGAATCGGTATTTCAATTACCGATTCTTTCTACATCTCCCCCCTTCAATTTTACCGATTCATATGTACCGAATCGGTAAAATTCGGTATTTATGAATCGGTAAAATTAACTTACCTACATCTGGCCCTAGATATGTGACATAGTGAGGACTAGGGAAAGCTTTATCCTCTCGTCACTTGGTTCTACGTGTGATGGATAATATAAACATAGCAATGTTGCAGGAAACGCAACTTCCTAACCTCTTCGATGCGTCAGATGGCCCGGCCGTCCAACGTCACAGTGGGCGCATGCATAATTCTTTTCAGCACTGCAGCAAAATATCCGCCTCGGCGAAGAGGTTTAACATACAGAACACAAATGTTCATACAAATGGAGTGCCCATCAGATGTTTGCCTTGTACTCAACATATACGAGGGGCATAGCCATCCTGACTAATGTCAGTCAGAAAAAAAACAGAGGGCCGTTCGTTGCTAATACAGCATGTTACAAGGTAAAAACTCCTCATCTTAATAAACATATATCACCACAATAAAGACACTTCCACCTTTTTTCCAAAAACTTGCTACAGAACTATCATTGGCTTCTCTCAGTCCTATAATATGGGGGGTGACTTCAATCTGACTATGGAGCCACACCTAGATCTGCACATATCTAAGCCTGCATGCTCGTGCTTCTGCAGAAATGCTGCAACAAATAATGAACTGTTAGATGTATGGTGAGACTGTAGCTCAAGCCCAAGGAAATTCAAATGCAAATACCCAGTTATCAAAAGATATTAGTAATTGGGCTACTGCAATTGTACATTTAGCGCATGTATTGTCAAATCACGTGCATGTACAGTTCACTCTAAATTTCCGAGCACACATCCCAGATTATAGTGAAGCACTACTGAACCCAGAAGTAAGAAATGCAATCAGAGAATATTTCTTCATTTCGTGTTGAACACAGAATCAGGGCCAACCCCAGGCGTAGGATGAGAGGTCTTTGAACACTTTATGAGGTGGTTTTAGAGGGATGTGCATTGTGAAACACACATCCACTTTCAAACCTATTAAAATCAGATTGTCCAACATTGAAGACACCCTAAGAGAATTCAAAGCAAAGCAGGGAGAATCTGGGTGCACACAAAAAACAAACACTAGACTGGATAAAAGTATATGAAGACCAGGGAGAGCAGATATGGAAGTACACTATTTACGCAAATGCATGACTGCGAAACAATAGAGAGATAGACGGGGAAAAGGCTTGCAGTAATGATACATTGTCCTGAGGCGTCTGGCAGCATGACAGACATATGCACAGCAGCAGGGAATAAAACATACAACACCATAAAAATCTTCTATGACCCACATAGTATTATTCAGGTCTATACACAACAAATATAAACACATATACAGAGGGGACAAAAAATATCTCAATGAGATTGCCCTGCTGTGCCTCGCAGATCTACACAGGAATATCATCACTTCGGAAGAGATTAAGGAGCTAATGCAAGGAATGAAATCTGGCAAAGCTCTAGGAAGTTATGACTTACCACAGAATTCTACAAAGAATTAGCTGTCATTATACCCCCCTTAACTTACTTCAGGTATACGAAAAATCAAAGGACAAGGGCACATGGCCACTGACAATCCATGAAGCACTTTTAATGACTCTACTTACACTTATTAAATATCCCTCAAATGCAGTTTGTAACATTCATTGTCAAATAAAATGCTGCCAAAAACTTAGCAGATTGCATGTCACCATATATTCCTAGCATAATATTTCCAGAGCAGATGGAATTCATTCTAGGTAAGTTGACAGCACACACTATACGCACAATATTTGCAATGCTACACAAACTAAACTCAAAGCAGGATACCATGACTACCTTTCTAGATGCAGTCAAGGCCTTCAACTCTATTGAATTGACATAATTCCTAGATTCCTAGAGGGAGTAGAATTAAGCAGGGAATTCTTGAAATTGATACAACTGGCTGTACTCAATATCTAAAGCACGCCCTATGAGGTTCCGTGATTCTGAACCCGTTCAATAAAGGTCGTCGTATCTAGGCGATTTTGGTATCAGCGGACCGCAAATGACGAGTGTGGTATGTACGAGTGTTTTCGTCATAATCGATTAATGGAAACACTACGTATTTCAGGGATTTCGTTCGAACCTTCGGGTTCCATTTTGTGTACGGCAGCCATTTTGTGGTTGCCCTCACATAGGCCGATGACTACGGCCGAACAAGTCTTTGGGACACGTACACCTTTAGCTGACTTCTGTGTGACCTGAACGAACTGACTCCCTTGCCCGAAGCTGACCTTGTTGAGCAAGTTACTTGTTAGGCAGCTGGTCAGATAGAGATCAAAGAGCAGGACATTGCTGAGTTTATGGTACATGCACACACCCTTCTATCTTGCTTCTCATCTGTTTCTGTTCCTTCCTTTTTATGGCTTAATTATGGTTTGGGTTGAGGTCCTTTTACTATGGGTTTGTCTGGCCTGTCCGAGCAAGAATGTTGGATTTTGCCTTGTCATTTCTGGTGGGCTGGACAACCGAAAGTGGGTTTGTCGTTATACGATACGTTTGAAATGTCACCATGTGATTGGTCCGTTTCTAAATAATTGATGCTAGTCAGGAATGTGATTTTTGGCATAAAAGATGATGTCTCGCTCTATGAAATTGTGCAATCTCCAGCGAACCACCCGTGTTGTGCTTCGTAGACCTCTGTTCCTGGTTGTAGCCAATAGATTTGGTCTTTGATGTCACCTAGAAGTGTCCCGTGTCTCTGTTTGCCAAGGCAGGGGAACTCGAAGACATTGGGCGTTTTCCCTGGCGCTGCTGGGTTCTTAAACCCGGTTCTTCAGTTGGCGCCCAGCGTGGGGCGACTTCAGCGGTTCGGTCCAAGCCTGAAGATCGTGAGGAGCTTCGTGTGAAAATTCTGGAGGAAGGCCTGCCACTTCATCGACCCCTGTATGTCGTCGTGGTCCGAAAGTCTTTGCTGCGAGGTTCCCCGCTTTCCGACGGCTACGAAGGACTTCTGCCCTGACTGTCGCCCTGTCTTGGAGCCATTAGACGATTTGTAGTGCGAGACAATAAACGGGTCTTCTGGCAACGCCATCGACATTTCAGTTAAGTATGAGTGGAGCGTCTCCCAGTCCTTAGCTTTGTTTTGGGTATCCCCTTGGGATCTTTGATTTGGGACTTGCAAGACCAAAGCCGAGGGACTCGTGTATTCACGAGATTATCGTATTCAATATTCCCTTGAAGTTTGAAGCTAGACTAGTGAGCGAAGATGCCTGGTCTTAGCAGACTTGGAAAGATATTTTGTTGTGGTTGTAATAGGGATTCCCGAATGGAGGACTCGTGTCCGGTGCCTCCGATTGGAACTCCGACCTATGAGCTCAATTTAAAACATGGCGTGGGCCCCATCACGTATAATGAAGTATGGATTAGGTATACTAGGAAAGATGGTGTCCTAAAGTGGCCCCAATATGGTAGCTTTGAAACTGAGATTTTAGATAATCTAGAAGTCAAACTGTTCAAGAAGAAAGCCCGGCCGGCGATGTTTGACTCTTTCCGCCTTTGGCGAAAGGAAGCCAAACAGAAAGAAGTTAGCGAAGAGAAATAAAAGAGAACGAGGTATTTTGATGGTCCAGGCTGCTATACAGTTTAGGGATAACGAAGAAGAGCAAGAAAGTGAGCAGTTGCTTAGGCAACGTAAAATGGCGATAGATAAGTGCTATCCAGCTTTGCCACTTTAGCAGCAAGATGAAAAGAAAGACCTTGAGAAAGATCCTTTGATGGCACATTTGTTGAGTTTGCCACCCCCTTATGTGCAGAGTGCTACAGCAGCTCCGCAACCTTTCCCTGCGCAACCTCCGGTTGCTTTGCCTCCTTTGGTTCTACAACAGCCAGCTCCTCTTCCGTTGGCTCCTACTCCTTTGGCGCAGCCTTCTCAAGGGCCGCTGATTTTGCTACCTGTTTCGTCCCCAACTCCTACGCCTGTATTGTCTGCTCCTTCTGCTACTGTTCCGACCTTGGTTTTCTCTCATTCTGCTTTGTCTCCTGTTCTTCTGTCAACTTCTCCTTCTGTTCGACAGAGAATGACTGATACTGTTGCTGGTCTCTTTTCTCCTCTTTTTGCGTCATTAGGTATGACCCCTGTTGCAGAGCGTAAACAATTGCGTAGTCAATTGCCTGGTCCTGATGAACGTTCAGTATTGGATCATTTAGCGCGTAAATGGGTTACCTACCCTTTGCCGTATAGTTTTGAGTGTGTTATGGATGTTTTCCGTCAATGGGAAGCACCGACGCAGAGATATGTTTTTGGGACAATGTGTGCTTTCCTTCGTGAAGAATGGGAAGATGGTGAATTGGGACGAGCTCTGCCTGAGTTGTTCCGTCTACAATCTGAGTTTGCAAAGGGAACTATAGTGGGTATTGATGTTGAGAAAGCAGTTGCGACATTGTTGTCGTTTAGGAGTGAGTCTCCTTCTAGGCCATTGTTTGAGCCTGATTCTTCAGTTAGGAGAAAGGCGCAACAATATCCGATGAGAGAGGTTCCCCCAGTTTAGAGAGAGGGAAATCCAAATGATGTTCCACCTGTTCCGCCCCATTTGCAGCGTGTTTGGGTGCATATTCCATGGAAGCGAGTTGAAGTTTTGGCCCTTAAGCAGTCTTTGCCTGATCCACGTAAAAATCCTGCAGCGTACTATAATAATTATCACAGACTGCGGATTCATGTATTATGAATCTGGCCGACATAGACATGTTGTTTGGGAATGTTGTTCCACAGCCTATATGGGGAATGATTCGTCATACGGATCATGCACAAGAATTAGGTGATACATGGGTTAATATTGGTGCCGCAGATGCTAGACAAGTTGGTGGTGCTAAACCAGAGGATTTAGTTGCAAAACTCCCTGGTAGGATTGTTAATTACATGAAGACTTTGATGCCCGCCGTGAGTGTTAATTGGGACAAGTTGTCTGCATGTAAGCAGAAGAAAGACGAAAGTGTGTCCGACTTTTTCACCAGGTTCAAAGTGACGTTTGTCGACCATAGTGGTCAGGATATGAGTACGGAAGGTGGTCAACGGTTGTTCGTTGACAAGTTTGTGCATAATTTGCTTCCAGAGTTGTGCAATAAGTTGAAGGATTCTGAGAGTGCTTGGGCTGTTTCATTGTCAGTGCAGATTTTGGCTACTGCACAGTACTACGAGAATAGAGATAAGGACGAGAAAGATAGAGCCGACAAGAAGACTAAAGAATTAAAGACGAAGGTTCTTTTACAGCAAGCGTATCCACCTCGTAATAATCAGCGCGATTATCAGCAGCCCTCAGCAATATCAGAGAAACTCGCAAAGGTTCGAGTCTTCTCAACAGCGTTTTCCTATAGGTCCTAATCAGTGTGCGTATTGCAAAGAAGAGGGTCATTTCAAGAATAGTTGTCTGGTTCTGTTCTGTTACAGCGCACAAATGGTGCTTCTGGTGTGAGAGGTCGAGGTCTTCAACAAGCTCCTAGAGGTAGAGGACGTGGTGTGTTTCCTCAGAATGCGCGTTCCTTGCCTCCACAGATTTCTATGAATCGCTTTGATCAGCAGAATAGTGCGTCTGGTAGGACGGCTCAGTACTATGCGGACGATTACTACGTCGAAGGTGAGAATGTGGATGGTAATGTTTGCTAGGACAGGCATAGACAAAGAGAGGGAGTTGTTTCAGTTCCAGTAGATCAGAATGGACTCTATGTTAAAGTTATTGCATCAGGTGTGTCCGAGCCTTTTCTGTTGGATGCTGGTGCTGCGAAGAGTTCTATTATGCACTCTAAACTCCCTGGTGCACCTTTGTCTGGCTTAACGAATGTTTCAGTAGGTTTTTCTGGCGCCCCGGTTACTAATCCGATTTCTAGTCCGTTGTCTATTTCTGTTGGACCTTGTGAATTCGAAGCACCCCTTATTCTGACGACAGGTTGTGGTGAGAACTTGTTGGGATTAGACTTGTTGAACAGATTGTATGCAATGCTACATTGTTCTCCTTCAGGAGTACAGCTTACATTAGGTAAGAGAGTGATCTCTCCGATGTATTTATCTAAAGATAAACTTCCAGCTGAATAGTCTTCTCTCCCTGATTCTCTTTGGGCTACTGGTCCGAGCGATGTGGGTCTTTTGGAGATTCCGCCATATGTTGTGACGCTGAAAGTGAATGCTAGATTGCCATGTATTCCCCAATATCGAATTTCTAGTGATGGTGAAAAAGCACTTTTAGCGATCATCTATGATCTGATTGAGAAAGGTGTGATTGAAGAAACGAGAGGTAACGTGTGCAATAGTCCTGTTTTGCCTGTTCTGAAACGTACTGATTCTTCACAGCCTCCTGTATATAGGTTTGTGATCGATCTTTGCGAGGTGAATAAGATTGTTGTTCCGCAATTTCCAGTTGTACCTGATATCACCGCTTTATTGACTTTGATTCCGGCTTCAGCCACGTGGTTTTCGGTGATTGACTTGAAGAATGCTTTCTTCAGCATCCCGATTGCCGTGGAAAGTAGAGATATTTTTGGCCTCTCTTTAGGAGGCCGAAGTTTCCGGTTTAAGCGCGCTCCTCAAGGCTATTGTGAGAGTCCATCGATCTATAGTCAGGCTTTCAAGACACAACTTGATTCGATTGTTTTACCTGATGGTGCTGCCCTTATTCAGTATGTTGACGATCTGTTGGTTGCGGCTGACAGTGAAGAGATTTGTAAAGAGGCTACTTTGTCGTTGTTACGTCATTTGTCTGATTTCCATTATAAGGTGTCTCTTTCGAAGTTACAATATTGTCGACAAGAAGTTAGCTATTTAGGTCACCTCTTACCGAAGGAGGGAAGAAGATTGACCCCAGAAAGAATTCAAGCGATTGCGAAAATGAGTGTGCCTACGACACAGAGAGAAGTGCGTGCTTTTCTGGGTATTACATCGTACTGTAGACAGTGTATCCCTAATTTTTCGTTGCTTGCGAAGCCTTTGATAGCTCTTACTGTTAAGGATACTCCAAAACCTATTCCTTGGACTGACGAATGTCAGAAGAGCTTTTCAGAATAGCGCGATGCGTTGTGTTCGGCTCCTGTGTTGGGTACTCCCGACTACAGTAAGCCTTTTACACTCTATGTCCACGAGAGAGAGGGATGTGCATTGTCAGTTTTGACTCAGCAGTTCGGCAATAGGCAGCGTCCATGTGCTTATTTTTCGTCGACTTTGGATCCCGTAGCTAGAGCGTTGCCGAGTTGTTTGAGAGCTACAGCAGCAGCGGCTCGATTCGACAGTCTGCTGGTTTGGTGATGGACAATACGTTGGTGGTGATGGTTCCACATGCAGTGGATACCTTGTTGAATCGCAACAATACACAGCACTTAACTAGTGCTCGGTTGTCAGGTTACGAATTGACACTCTTAGCGAGTCATGTGCATATAAAGAGATGCAATACGTTGAATCCAGCTACGTTGTTGCCGATTTCAGTTGAGACAGATGTTATTGACCAGGAGGATTGCTTCCTTAGGACAGAGGAAGAAACGAAAGGGAGAATAGATCTTAGGGATACTCCTCTTCCAGAGTGTGATGGTACCTTATGGGTTGATGGTTTGTGCTTTAAGCTTCCGAATGGTGATACGACTGCGGCATATGCTGTTACGACTTTGCATACGATTGTTGAAGCTACACGTATCCCACAGAATTCAGCACAAGCAGCAGAGTTGATTGCATTGACAAGAGCGTGTGTGTTGTCGAAAGGAAAACGAGTGAGTTTACCGATAGCCAGTACGCGTTTGGTGTGGCTCATTGTTTTGGACGTTTGTGGAAAGAAAGTGGGTTCCTGACTTCGCATGGAACTAAGATTCAGCATGGTCAGTTGGTGAATGAACTCCTTGAGTCACTTACTTTGCCGTTGCAAGTTGCGATCGTGAAATGCAGTGTGCATAAGAAAGTTACTGATGATGTTGGTCGTGGTAATGCGTTTGCAGATGAAGTTGCGAAAGAAACTGCGAGAGATGTAATGAGTCGAATATATGTTGCGGGTCCGGCGAGATGGGTTCTGGATAGAAGTATGTGTGAAGATACGATTGAGAGCGTAAAATCCATCCAAGCTGAAGCTACAGAGAAAGAGTTGAATGAATGGAGAGAAAGCAAGGGTAAATTGGATTCGAATGGTTGTTGGATTGAGTTGTCAGAGCATCAACGATGGTTGTTACCCGATGCGTATGTACTTCCAGTGGTTACGATGGCTCAAGGAATGGCTCATATTAGTGTGAAAGGGATTTGTAAGTTGTTAGCTCCAGTATGGCAAAATGCTGGAATTCCTAAGTGTGCAGAGAATTTGGTTAAGAATTGCATGGTGTGTTTGATGTACAATCCTGGTAAGGGAACTCCAACTCCAGCTGGTCATTTTGCTCCTCCAACGTATCCGGCTTTGCAGCTAGATTTCATCCACATGGAGAGGTGCAACAACCTGAAGTACGTGCTTGTGGTTGTTTGCACTTTTTCGAGATGGGTGGAAGCATACCCTTTGAAAGATAACACTGCCTTGTCCACAGCGAAAGCCCTTATTAGGGAATTTTTCCCTAGGTATGGTTTGCCGAGAATGGTCTGGAGTGACAATGGGAGTGAATTTGTGGGTCAAGTGATGAAGAGAGTGTGTGATGGGTAAGGAATAAGGCAAAAATTCCACGCTGCAAATCACCCCCAATCAGCTGGTCTGGTAGAATGCTATAACGGCACCCTTAAGCTAAAACTGGCCAAAATTCAAGCGAGCTCTGGTCTTCAATGGCCTGATGCCTTGCTGTTAGCACTCCTGTCCACAAGAATGACTGTGCATTCACGAATGGGACTTAGTCCATATGAGGTCGTGTTTGGTCACCCGGCAAATATATGGGGAGTGTTGCGGCCGACAAAATTCAGTGAGATAGAGCACCCTGTGTTGCTTGATTACCTTTATGAATTGACGGCTAAATTGCGTGTTTTGCATCAACAGGTTCATGATACCTTGCCACAAGCATCTGAAGATCCAGGACATGCTATCGAACCTGGCTCCTGGGTCCTGATCAAGAATTTCCAGCGGACCAAGAACGAGCAGCCCCTCTGGACTGGTCCCTACTTGGTGCTCTTATCTACACGGTCTGCAGTGCGAGTGCGCTGTAAAAAGAACTGGATCCACGGCGTACATTGTAAGAGGGCCCCTTTGCCTCTGCCGTATGACTGGTGGGTCCAGAAAGGACTTCCTGACTCTGAGATTGAAACCGTGCCTCGTTTTCTGCCTTTTAGCGATGCCTGTTTGATTGGAACCAACACTGAACGAGAAAGCGACAAGCTTCTTCAAGAAGCTGTGCCTCCGTCGAATCGATTGAACACTTCTGAACCTGAGCTTTTGTTTCGAGAACAGACATTGCCTGGCAAAGAGCGTTATAATTTGCGACCGAGAGTCGCTGGACAAATAAAGAAATACATTCTTTCTTTGGTGATTTTTTAGGGTTAAGCTCTCCTCTGAGGAACTGTTTTGATTTTTGTTTTTCGAACCACCATCCAGGTTCAGTTGTAGGGTCGCGGTGTCAAGTCTTTGGAGTGCAAGCCGAAGACGTTAGGTCGACGGTTCTGGTTGGTCTAAGGGCGTTCCCTGGACTGACTGACGCATTTCCTAGCACGGAACACCCTACCGCCGCGAACAGCACGATTAGAGGATGGAGTTTTTCGAGATGGAGAGACCTGTTGAAAGAATAAGCTTTAAGAGCAAAATCTGTAAAGTAATGAGCAGAAAACGTTTTTTAATATTGTGTTTGTTTATGTTGTTTAGTTTAATGATGTTTTTAATTGGATATGTGACATTCGGATGTACCATGTTACAACGCATACCATTACAACTACCTACTGTTACAACGCGACCATTACAACGCATACCATTACAACGCATAGCGCTTTGAGGTGCTGGATAGTGGTAAGTATAATTTACTATTCTAACTCCAGTCCCAGTGGACCCTAGGGAAGGTGTTGGATAGTAAATTATACTTATTCCCTATCCTAGAGCGCCCCCCAGCGCAATGCGTTGTAATGGTATGCGTTGTAATGGTCGCGTTGTAACAGTATTGTGTTGTAACAAATGCGTTGTAACAGGTGTATACCGTGACATTCTCTTTTCAAGTGACGTTCATGCCCACTACACAACCTATGCCTCCTCCTACTGTTTCTTCACATTCTTTTCACCCTCTGCCCGAACATGAATCTGCCAGGAGAATTGAATTCACTAATAATTCCTTTGTTCAGCTTCTGCACCAACACCAGCTAGTAGAGAACACGACTAAGTGTTGGGTGTGAGCCTTATGCCCCATACTACCGATAAAGGTATTCCTTACCTGGTTTTGCCTTTTAGCTACAATGGTTCCGTATGGGCATACAGAACGATGTTCATCTATGCTCGTGAAGTCTATCCCCTACGTTCCGTGAAAGATAGTCCGAAGACAAGTGCTCTAGTCAAGGGTATAGTCGACATGATTAGAGGAATTAGTTCCTATGAGACTATCCCAAGAGATGAGACACAAGCATACATTGGATGGAACGTGACTGGATATGGAGTTAGTCTGAGTGTTAACCAGCGAGCGAAAAGATCCCCTCCGATTTGGATAGTGCCCCATCAGGGTCATTATTGTCTGCAAGGCAATGGCAAGAATCCGAGGGCTCAGTTTAGGAAGAGTGTTTGCACTGAGACGTATGTTTTTGCGTCCCAGTCTTCTCCAGCGTTTCTAGCAGCTAGGGGTACCTATTTCATCTGTTACGATAGAGCGTATACATGGTTGCCCCCTGATTTCTCGGGGACATGTTTTGTCTCGTTCCTGTTGCCTCCCACGTATACCGCTGCGGCAGATTACCACAAGACAAGAGTTGTTAGAGGTGTCTTCAGTAAGGAAGATACTGCAGGACAAGAATTGGGAGATTTTCTGAAGGGGTTTTTGCCGTTTTGGGGACCTATGGCTAACAGCAGGAACATTCGACAGTTGACGAGAGTGGTTGAGTCCACCATAGTCGAAACTGCTGGTACCCTTAGTAACTTCACTGCTGAGCTCCAGTCGGATCGCCTTATGACTCTTCAGAACAGAGTTGCGTTAGATGTCATACTTGCAGATAGAGAAGGGGTATGCAAATTGATTCAATCGAGCTGCTGCGTTTTCATTCCAGACAACGCTCCGACAGTTTTCCAAGCCATTTCCAAGCTACATAAGATCTCCGAGTCTGTACATGTGGACGAAGGAGATTGGTCGTTAATGGGATGGTTTTGGGGATTGTTATCCACGTGGGGATGGAAGATTCTGATGGTCATTGGAATGATCTTAGCTATCCTTTTCCTGTTCTGTCTTTGTGTACAGTGTGCTCCTGCTATATGTGGCCTTTGTGCTACTTTGTGTGCAAAGAAACCTGTCCAGAGAGAGTTGCTAAGTACTAGGATGATGCTACAGCAACATCTTGATGATCTGATGAATATAGACCTGGATTCAGACTGACGTGGGTTTGGGTTTATTGCCTATGTAATTGCAAAAGGAGGGTCTGAGGTTCTGTGATTCTGAACCCGTTCAATAAAGGTATCTAGACGATTTTGGTATCAGCGGACCGCAAATGACGAGAGCGGTATGTACAAGTGTTTTCGTCATAATCGATTAATGGAAACACTACGTATTTCAGGGATTTCGTTCGAACCTTCGGGTTCCATTTTGTGTACGGCAGCCATTTTGTGGTTGCCCTCACTTAGGCCGATGACTACGGCTGAACGAGTCTTTGGGACACGTACATCTTTAGCTGACTTCTGTGTGACCTGAACGAACTGACTCCCTTGCCCGAAGCTGACCTTGTTGAGCCAGTTCCTTGTTAGGCAGCTGGTCAGATAGAGATCAAAGAGCAGGACATTGCTGAGTTTATGGTACATATTTTAAACAACAAGGGGACCCCAATAAGTATCGGCGAGGGACCTCGGGGAGCCTAATTATATGTACACAACAGTGGTCCCCTGCAGGGAGAGGATTAAAATGAGAATGAATATAGACTCAGTCAGTTCTATATTAGAGAAGACGTGCCCAGCCGGGCAGAGGTCCTCAAAATTTATATTTAAATATAGATTTACAAAACACAATAACACCTTCAACAATTCACTTGCGTGGGGCACAAGCCTGTACCAACCCACGACAATACAAAAGACAAAAACATACACAAAAGGGCTTATAAGGCAAAGTCAGCAGTCTCTGTAAATTTCCAAATTGTTAGCAGAGAATTACTCATGGGTACCATTACATAATTATGTATAGAAAATTACACAGGTATATGGTACACAGTAGGTCGACGACGTTTCGGACCCCCTTACTAAATGATGGGGTCCATCATCAGGACAAAACAATGGTTGCCTTTTTTGTTACTAGCCTCTTTAGCCAGGGGGCAATTGGAGGGGGCTCATATAAGAGCGCGTAGGCATGAAGTTAGGTAGGGGGCGAATTAGAAATCCGGTCATATGGATTTCCAGGAATTGATTTGTTATGAAAGTCCAGGGGCGGGGAGGGAGAGTATTCCGATTACGCGTGAACCTTGGATGCCGGATAATGCCGGAAGCGCCGTATCGCGCTGGGGTCCTGGACCAGGATTGCCGGATCAGTCGGCACGAGTGGAGTTCCTGGTTTCAGATACCAGGCAGTGTTCTCAGGCCTGCACCCATTTTGCCTAGCTTTCATCCATTATGCCCAGGGGTAGTGAGTGGTGCATGTGCCTAGTCTTTCTGTGGGTTGTCTTGAATTTAAACATCATGGAGGGGCTGGATGGCATGGGATTGTGCTGATTTTTCTGTGATTTTCGTTTTTTTGGCCTGTTGTGGACAGGCCATGTGGTTGGGGGCCATTTTGAGTGCTGCTACAGGCCCTGGCCATGTGCTGTGATGGAGGGGGCCATTTTGAATGCAGGCAGTGTTCTCAGGCCTGCACCCATTTTGCCTAGCTTTCATCCATTATGCCCAGGGGTAGTGAGTGGTGCATGTGCCTAGTCTTTCTGTGGGTTGTCTTGAATTTAAAAAAATAATATAATCAACAAGAGAGTAAGGGTTATAAGAAAACCACTCTCATACCCCTATGTATTCATGATTCAAACAACAAGAGAGTGTTAGTATCCACAAGAGGTAAACTCTACTAGCCAGAATTAGTTATATATACCACTAGGTATAGTAGACAGATTTGTTATTGTCAGTTGGAAAAATAGAGTGCACGTGTTTAAAGAACTAGCTAAAAGGACCCTCAGGCCCCACACCACAACAATTCCCACAAAACATATATCCGCAGCCTTTTTTAGGTTTTGGCCGGAGAGGCAGGGGGAAGAGAAGAACAGGCAACCAGGTACATTGGGGCCCCACAGAGACCGTAGGGGACAATACAAGGAGCAAGGCCCAGGAGCAGAGAGCGGGACCGAGCAATCAACAAGTCTGATAACAAACTTATCAAAGGCCAATCTATCTGCTGAGGAAATCGCAGTGTTAGAAAAAGGCCTTGGGTTTATACCCAGCCCCAGGTTGGACCGTTTCAAATTGAAATGCGAACTAGGGGAATTTTTCAGAAAACTCAGACTAAAATCTTTCTTTGAACTACAAAATACATCAGCCCAAACCTCTTCTAGTGACACTAATTTCAAAAGGAAATCCAATTTCAATCCACCAACCCACTTAGTACCTGCTGACATTATAACTTTTGAGCAAGCGGTATCACGGGAGGTGGACAATTTGATTGAACCTACTACTTTTAAAAATCTGACAGCAGGTGAATACAAGGCCATCAAGTCCCTACAAGAGAATCAGGAAATTGTAATTAAAAGCGCCGATAAGGGGGGTGGTATAGTGGTCCAGGATGCCACAGCCTACGATGCTGAATGGAAAGGCTTTTAGGTGATTCTAACAGCTACACCGTGCTACATCTAGATCCTTCACCCTTCCTGAAAGATGAAATTCTTGAGCTGGTCTCTACTGCAGAAAGAGACGGGTATATTACTAAAAGTGAGGCAGACTTTCTCACAACTTCGGAAGAGAAAATCCCTTACTTTTATACCCTTCCCAAAACACACAAAAACCGTACACCACCACCGGGAAGACCGATTGTGTCCAGGATTGGTTCCCAGTTGGAACCTCTCTCCAAGTACTGTGATTTTTTCTTTAAACCCCTGATCCAATCAACAAGTACTTACATTAAGGATACGAAAAGTCTCCTCTCAATGCTATTAAATGTAGAACTCCCTGAAGAACCCTGCTATCTAGTGTCCTTAGACATAGAAAGTTTATACACGTGTATTCCACAAGACGCAACCCTTAAGGTTTTGGCAGACATCCTAGACCAAACCACTTGGTCTTATAACACCTCCAAGACTTTTGTGATTGACTGTGCCACCTTGGCTTTAAAACTGAATTTTTTCCAATACCGAGACACCCTCTACCTACAGAAGACTGGCACCTCGATGGGCAGTACTTTTGCCCCCAGCATAGCGGGGTTGTATGTCTACAACTTCGAAAAAACGCACATCCTGGCAAACACCAATCCCTATGCTCTCAATGTTATCCTGTGGCAGAGGTACATTGATGATGTGCTTTTAATTTGGAAGGGGACTGAGGAAAGCCTACTATCCTTTTTTGACTGGGTCAATACCTGTGACCCCCATTTAAGATTCACACATCAGTATGACTCTAGATCTATCACCTTTCTTGATGTCACACTTACTAAAACTGGGAATCGAATAACGAGTAAGACATACTATAAACCAACAAGTAAGAATAATCTGCTCCATTTCTCCAGTTTCCACCCTCGATCCTTACGCGAGAACCTCCCCTTTGGCCAATACCTACGTGTACGTAGGAATTGTAGCAGCCTTGCTGACTTTAACAAACAAGCGGATGATCTCACAATAAAATTACAACAGAGAGGTTACCCAAGAAAAATCCTACAAAAAAGTAGAAAAAGAGCAAGGAATAACAACAGGGAAGCGCTCTTGGAGGATAACAATAGGGAAAGTGAATCTGAGGTCCCTTTGACCTGCGTAACCACTTACAGCAACATTTCCAACGCTGTAAGTCGGAGCATTGGAAAGCACTGGCAAATCCTGACAAGTAATGGCAGAAATTGGCAGAAACCATTATTTTCCTACAAAAAAGAAAGGAGTTTGCAAGATGCCTTGGTGCATACTCGCCCAAGAACCACCCAACCAAAACAAGCTGCAACTGTTCTGAATGCTTGGGGTTTGCCCTCGGTAACTGGCCACTTCCCCTGTGGGGGATGTAGTGTTTGCCATTTAACATCATGTCAAAAAACATTACAGCTAGAGGAAGGCAAAACTTGGCACCTAAGGAGCCATACAAACTGTAATTCGTGTAACGTCATCTACATGATTACATGTCCCTGTAGCCTTAGGTATATAGGAATGACCACAAGAAGAATTAAAACAAGAATAGGAGAGCATCGAAGTAATATCCGATGTGGCAGAACAACTACTAAAATGACTACCCATTTTTTGGAGCAGGGCCACTGTGCCAATGACGTCAAGTGGGTAGTAATTGAACAGCTGAATGACACCGATGAGAATACACTGTTCATAAAGGAACAGCGCTGGATATACCGTTTGTCCACGAACAAACATGGCCTCAATGACGACATCCCTTGGGGATCGGTAATGCGTCGATAAACGGTCCACCTCTAGAATTAATATTCTAGTCCAGTTTATCTGCCTTTTAGCTTTGTCAATACAAGGTACTTGTCTACCCAGTTAGTATAACTAAACTATGTAAGTTCTATTCACACGTTATACACAGTAGACCTTTGGATTTTTGTTTCACCTACAAAAACAATAACATTATGACACATTTATTTTTTGCCTCTAACGTGAAAGACAAATGGGGATGAAGGCGTATTACTGTACCTCAGTGACACGTTTTTTACCCAGCTTCTGGAGGCGTCCAATTGCTATCTTTCACATAACAATCGCTTTTTGTTGACTAACAAAGCGGTTTTTACTTAAATTACGAGATTCCCAAAAGGTCTCCCTCATAGTTCCCTTCATTGTATAGATCGCCTCTTTTTCTTGTATATAAATAAAGTGGCTCCTTTAAAAATTACGCGATCCTACAGGGTCACGTGACTGACGCTAGCGCTCCGGACGCTTTGCACGTCCTAAGCGTATATTTTGAACACGGCGCCATTACCACGTTGACTGATACGGGCGGCGGATGTGGTCGCTTTCAGGTGTTCCAGCAGGGAGTCGTTTGGTAGAAAGTAAGTCTACTACCAGCAGGGATACAAGATTAGATTTCTATCACAGTCCCCAGAAATACGCTAAAATGCGTGTTTATAAATATTTCCTTCTAGCGCCCAAACGTGAAGAATCTTCTCTAATATAGAACTGACTGAGTCTATATTCATTCTCATTTTAATCCTCTCCCTGCAAGGGACCACTGTTGTGTACATATAGAGTTTATGGTACAAGCACACACCCTTCTATCTTGCTTCTCATCTGTTTCTGTTCCTTCCTTTTTATGGCTTAATTATGGTTTGGGTTGAGGTCCTTTTATTATGGGTTTGTCCGGCCTGTCCGAGCAAGAATGTTGGATTTTGCCATGTCATTTCTGGTGGGCTGGACAACCGAAAGTGGGTTTGTCGTTATGCGATACGTTTGAAATGTCACCATGTGATTGGTCCGTTTGTAAATAATTGATGCTAGTCAGGAATGTGATTTGTGGCATAAAAGATGATGTCTCGCTCTATGAAATTGTGCAGTCTCTAGCGAACCACCCGTATTGTGCTTCGTAGACCTCTGTTCCTGGTTGCAGCCAATAAATTTGGTCTTTGACGTCACCGAGAAGTGTCCCGTGCCTCTGTTTGCAAAGGCAGGGGAACTCGAAGACATCGGGCGTTTTCCCTGGCGCTGCTGGGTTCTTAAACCCGGTTCTTCACCTAGAATTAATAACACACTATCTCAACTAAGTATGGGCGGAAAATCCGTTACGCTCGCGGATTTTGCGGATTTTCGGTAAGTTCTCAGGCCTGCACCCATTTTGCCTAGCTTTCATCCATTATGCCCAGGGGTAGTGAGTGGTGCATGTGCCTAGTCTTTCTGTGGGTTGTCTTGAATTTAAACATCATGGAGGGCCTGGATGGCATGGGATTGTGCTGATTTTTCTGTGATTTTCGTTTTTTTGGCCTGTTGTGGACAGGCCATGTGGTTGGGGGCCATTTTGAGTGCTGCTACAGCCCCTGGCCATGTGCTGTGATGGAGGGGGCCATTTTGAAAGCAGGCAGTGTTCTCAGGCCTGCACCCATTTTGCCTAGCTTTCATCCATTTTGCCCAGGGGTAGTGAGTGGTGCATGTGCCTAGTCTTTCTGTGGGTTGTCTTGAATTTAAACATCATGGAGGGGCTGGATGGCATGGGATTGTGCTGATTTTTCTGTGATTTTCGTTTTTTTGGCCTGTTGTGGACAGGCCATGTGGTTGGGGGCCATTTTGAGTGCTGCTACAGGCCCTGGCCATGTGCTGTGATGGAGGGGGCCATTTTGAATGCAGGCAGTGTTCTCAGGCCTGCACCCATTTTGCCTAGCTTTCATCCATTATGCCCAGGGGTAGTGAGTGGTGCATGTGCCTAGTATTTCTGTGGGTTGTCTTGAATTTAAACATCATGGAGGGGCTGGATGGCATGGGATTGTGCTGATTTTTCTGTGATTTTCGTTTTTTTGGCCTGTTGTGGACAGGCCATGTGGTTGGGGGCCATTTTGAGTGCTGCTACAGGCCCTGGCCATGTGCTGTGATGGAGGGGGCCATTTTGAATGCAGGCAGTGTTCTCAGGCCTGCACCCATTTTGCCTAGCTTTCATCCATTATGCCCAGGGGTAGTGAGTGGTGCATGTGCCTAGTATTTCTGTGGGTTGTCTTGAATTTAAACTTCATGGAGGGGCTGGATGGCATGGGATTGTGCTGATTTTTCTGTGATTTTCGTTTTTTTGGCCTGTTGTGGACAGGCCATGTGGTTGGGGGCCATTTTGAGTGCTGCTACAGGCCCTGGCCATGTGCTGTGATGGAGGGGGCCATTTTGAATGCAGGCAGTGTTCCCAGGCCTGCACCCATTTTGCTTAGCTTTCATCCATTATGCCCAGGGGTAGTGAGTGGTGCATGTGCCTAGTATTTCTGTGGGTTGTCTTGAATTTAAACATCATGGAGGGGCTGGATGGCATGGGATTGTGCTGATTTTTCTGTGATTTTCGTTTTTTTGGCCTGTTGTGGACAGGCCATGTGGTTGGGGGCCATTTTGAGTGTTGCTACAGGCCCTGGCCATGTGCTGTGATGGAGGGGGCCATTTTGAATGCAGGCAGTGTTCTCAGGCCTGCACCCATTCTGCCTAGCTTTCATCCATTATGCCCAGGGGTAGTGAGTGGTGAATGTGCCTAGTCTTTCTGTGGATTGTCTTGATTTTAAACATCATGGAGGGGGTGGATGGCATGGGATTGTGCTGATTTTTCTGTGATTTTCGTTTTTTTGGCCTATTGTGGACAGGCCATGTGGTTGGGGGCCATTTTGAGTGCTGCTACAGGCCTTGGCCATGTGCTGTGATGGAGGGGGCCATTTTGAATGCAGGCAGTGTTCTCAGGCCTGCACCCATTTTGCCTAGCTTTCATCCATTATGCCCAGGGGTAGTGAGTGGTGCATGTGCCTAGTCTTTCTGTGGGTTGTCTTGAATTTAAACATCATGGAGGGGCTGGATGGCTTGGGATTGTGCTGATTTTTCTGTGATTTTCGTTTTTTTGGCCTGTTGTTGTGGCCTTTTCACCAGGGGTAGTGACTAGTGAGTGTTGCATGAGCCTAGTCTTTCTGTGGGGTGTCTTGAATTTAAGCATCATGGAGGGCATGGGATTGTGGTGATTTTTCTGTTTTTTTTCGATTTTTTTGGGGTGTATAACTGAACTGATGTTCCTCTGTCTTCCATTGCTTTTAGGTGCACAAGACTCAAGAGAACCACCAGTGCCAGGAAGAAGTCCTGCAGCGGTGTGTGTGTGTAGCATAACGTCACGCGACGTCACGTCTGGCCTCAGACAACTCTACAATTCGTGCAACTGCGGCCTGCTGTCTGACCTGCTCTGAAGAAGATGGCCCCAAAAAAAGGTCTCCGTAGCTCCTCTAGCAAGAAAGTTGCTAGTAAGTAGCAGAAGAAGCAAGTTACCAAGGAGGTTGGTGTGCCGGCCGCCGCGTTTTTTGGGAGCAAAAAAAAAAAGTACGCCTGCAGCAGCAGCAGGATCTGCTGGGGACCAAGCTGGGAGCAGCACCCCCGCTCCATTGGGTTCAGTGCCTCCACCACCACGCCAACTTAAGTCAAAGCCCTTGAGTGCTTCAGAGGCAGTCAGTGTACTTCTTCAATCACCATCGACCAGTGATGTTGGCTCATCGCAAGAAAGTAGCAGCAATGTCCCTGAATCAACACAGGTTGTTGTAACTCATCTGACAAGTGTTGAACAACCACAGCCGCAACAACAACACCATGTGCAAGTACAAGCCCAAGTACATGTGGAAGGAGAGGCAGCGCAAGGAGATGCGCAAGCAGAGGTGCATGGAGGGTCACACGTGCCCACAATAGTTGTTCCTCCCGAAGTAGGGGCACATCAGGAAATTGAAAATCAAACCGAGGTATCATCTGAGGAAGCCACTCCTCCTGATGATCATTCATTGTCTAACACATCCCTAGCAAGGAAAAGATCAAGGGGGGTGTCTACATCTTCTTCAAGCCCACCTCCTTCTGATGATCTTAATCTGGATGAAGATTGGGAACCATCATCACGGCAGTCTGAGAGTGAGGCACACTATGATCTGACAAAGATACCTAAGCGTAAAAGGAAGGTCGTCGAAAAACTCATAGCTATGGAGTGTGATGAGGCTCAACAAGAAGTGACGGATACTGCTGCTGATGAAGCCTCTCACGATGATGACGAGCCAGTCATCATAAAGGTCACTGCAGCCCCAGCTGGCATGCAGCAAAGAGAAATTTTGACCCTATCCCGAGAAGCTGCTGAGCGTGATGATGATGTCGACGAGGAGGCAATGGAAACACAACAATCATTGGATTTGGAGTTAACTAGTACACCAACACCTACCGCTTCCATATTTCTTCCTCGCAAGAAGGGACCTCCATCCACCTCGACCTCAATTAGTGGTGGTGAAAGTGCAAAACGTACTGAAGTTCGGCAATCCACATCCTCCACTTCATCTGGCATTAGCAGCAGGACCACCACCACCAGTATCGCCGCCTCCTCAAGCCCCCAAAGACATTTCAAGTCTCCAGTTTGGGACTTCTTTAGTGTTTGCCCAAAAAAGGAAAACGTAGCCATTTGTAGCATTTGTAAGCTTCGAGTTAGTCGTGGTAAGTTTGGTACCAACTATGGTACCGGAGGCCAGAGAGGTCATCTTAGGAGAACGCACGCTGTCCAATGGTTTGCGCACCTAGAGGCGATCAAGGAAGCCCGAATGGCACGTAATGAAAACGTTGATTTTTCATCTGATGATGACGAGGAGGAAGAAGACGATTCAAACACTTCACTTACACCCAGTACCCCTGTCAGCAGCACACCCCATGTGAGCCACACTAAGAGTGTGGGAGAGAGTGAGACACCAATGCGAAAAAGTTCATCAGCGAGCGTAACTGGGTCGAAGAAATCATCATCATCATCCCGTAAATCCTTGGTCCAGGGCAACATTAAAAAGATGTTGTTTACAGAAGCGCAATATGAACGCAACCACCCACTGACGCGTCTGTATAACACTAAGCTGGCTAAAATGCTAGCTCTGGACCTTCTCCCTTTTTCTTTTGTAGAAGGGGTTGGTTTTCTAGAATTAGTGGCAGCGCTCTGCCCTAAATGGAAGGTTCCTAGCCGGTTCTATTTTGCCCGAGTTGCGGTTCCAGCACTACATGAAGATGTTCTGCAGGTGATTGGGGCAGCTTTGCAGAAGAGTGCTGTTCACACTATACATCCGACAACAGACATGTGGACCAGTGGCGCAGGCGCTGATTACATGTGCATCACTGCACACTGGGTCTCTTTTTCAGGGGTTAAAGCAAAGCTAAACGCAGGTGTTGCCCCGGACATTGTTTTTAAAGCTGCTCGGAAACATGCAACACTAGCCATGTTTGGTTTGGAGAAACGTCACACAGCACAAAACATTTTGGATGTGTTTAACACAAAGGTCCTTGACTGGCTGTCCCCAAAAAAACGCCAGGTTGGTTATGTTTCCACGGACAATGGCGCCAATATAGTTAAGGCCATGCAGCTGGGTGACTAATTCAGAGTGCCGTGTTTGGCGCACTGTATAAACCTGGTTGTTAAAAAATTCTTGAGTGATAAAGACAGTGCAGCGTACAGAGTAGTGGACACCTGCCGAAAAATGTGCAACCATTTCAGCCATTCTTTTAAGGCCCGGAAGCATATGAGGAGCCTGCTATATGAACGTCAAATGCCAGTGAAAGCACTCATCCAGGAGGTGGTAACACGTTGGAACTCAACCTTCTACATGCTTGAGCGGCTCTATGAGCAGTATACGGTACTCGATCACTATTTCTTAACACAGGGTACAGCTCAGAAGGAGGACCTGAGGATGGGTGCGGCGCAATGGAACATAGTTAAAAGCCTGACACGCATGCTTCGTCCTTTTGAGTTCTTCACGCGTGCAGTCAGCAAGGAGGACTGTAATTTGGGAAAAGCTATCCCATTGTTGTACATGCTGGAGCACCAACTGAAAGAGGTGTGTTCTGTGTTTGAAAAAGATGAAGAAAACCAAGACCCTTTTGTTCTGGCTGAGAAATTATTAGAGCACCTACAAGGTGATGAACGTCTTAAAATGATCCACTCAAACCAGCATTACATTTGTGCTACTATTCTGGATCCACGCTACAAAAAGGCGCTGGCAGGCCAAGCATTCTTTCCTTTTGCTGATGAAGATGTTACAAAGTAAAAACAGTGGCTAGCCTCCTCAGCCAAGAGGTTTGAAAGAGAACGGCAGCAAATTGAAGGAAAAGGCAGTACATCAGCATCAGCAGGCCATCCCCAGTCAGAACAATCCACTTCTGCACCTGTGGCTGCGGCACAAGTGACCTCTCAGCCGTTAAAGAGACCGGCAACCGGATCATCTGCACCACCAGACACAACAGTAACATTGGAGGCTGAAGAGGATTGGCTAGCTCGGCTTGGGTTTGGTTCTCAAAAGGTCACAGCAACAGCTAAGCAAAGTGGAGGAACCTTGGAGGAGAACCTTGAGTCGATGGTGAAGGACTATCTGAATGACTCAACAGAGGTCTATGTTAATGCTGACCCATTGGCGTATTGGCATGGGAAAAAAGAATTGTGGCCACAGCTCTCCAACCTGGCTTTAAACTACTTGTCTTGCCCACTCGCAAGCGTGTCTTCTGAACGTGTTTTCAGTGCTGCTGGTGGCATTGTAACTTCCAAACGGAGCCGGCTCTCGCCCAAAAATGTGGAGAGGTTAACAATGATCAAAATGAATCAGCACCTCATACCACCAGATTTCAGAGTACGAGAAAGTGCGCCGGATGAAGACGAGGTGGACAGCAACATAGATGAGGGAATTTCTTCTCTGTCAGGTGACACTGAGCTCACCCTGCCTGAATTCGCAGAGTATGATGACGAAGCCTTATTCTTATTCATGGACCGTGATACCGAGTTCAGAAGAACATGCTCCTCTATCCTCCTCCTCCAGACTCCTATTTCTATCAAAGCAGAGGGCTGGTTTACGCCCAATGAAGAAAGACTCAGCACTTGTGGGGGTGTTGTTCTACCTCTTTGCAGGTGAGTTGACGGCTCTGGGGCCATTGCTGGAAAGCTCTAATACCGGATAAAAGTGGTTTGGCCCAAATCCGAGGCGGAAATTTTTTGGTGTTTTTGCTGACTTGCTTGCCTTTGAGGTGCTCTTTGGGGGGGTTCCGGCTGTTTGTGGGTGAGTTTCGGGGTCTGGGAGCACTGCTGGGACACTCTAATCTTGATTGCATTTGCTTTTCAGGAAATCCGTGGTGGTAAACCGGACTTATGGCCTAGCTACACAGCGCGTTTGGACCGAAGGCCGCGAAATATTGCAGAGTATGAGATTTTGCATTTGGCCTGTTTGGGGGTGTTATGCTTTTGGGCGGGTGGGTTGGCGGGTCTTGGGGCATTCCTGGGAAGGTCTAATACCGGATAGAAGTGGTTGGGACAAAATCCACGCCGATTTTTTATTTGCTATTTCTGACATTTTGCTCAATGTAGCGTTTTCGGGGGCCTGTTTGGGGGGCTTCCTGGTGCTTGTGGGTGGGTTTTGGGGTCTGGGAGCACTGCTGGCTATGGATACTTTACTTTGCAAGAGGTTTGAAGCAAATCCATGGTGGCAGAGGGGAGTTAGGGCCTAGCTGCAGAGCGCGCGCGGAGTGATTTGGGAAATTTGCCAAAAAATGACTAAGTCCCCATTTTTGTACTTTTGCTCTTTGGCTGTTTGGGGGTCTTCTACTCGTTTTCTCCTGGGTTGACGGCTCTGGGGCCATTGCTGGGAAGCTCTAATACCGGATAAAAGTGGTTTGGCCCAAATCCGAGGCGGAAATTTTTTGGTGTTTTTGCTGACTTGCTTGCCTTTGAGGTGCTCTTTGGGCGGGTTCCGGCTGTTTGTGGGTGAGTTTCAGGGTCTGGGAGCACTGCTGGGACACTCTAATCTTGATTGCATTTGCTTTTCAGGAAATCCGTGGTGGTAAACCGGACTTATGGCCTAGCTACACAGCGCGTTTGGACAGAAGGCCGAGAAATATTGCAAGTATGAGATTTTGCTTTTGGCCTGTTTGGGGGTGTTATGCTTTTTGGCGGGTGGGTTGGCGGGTCTTGGGGCATTCCTGGGAAGGTCTAATACCGGATACAAGTGGTAGGGACAAAATCCACGCCGATTTTTTGTTGTTGCTATTTCTGACATTTTGCTCAATGTAGCGTTTTCGGGGGCCTGTTTGGGGGGCTTCCTGGTGTTTGTGGGTGGGTTTCGGGGTCTGGGAGCACTGCTGGGTATGGATACTTTACTTTGCAAGAGGTTTGAAGCAAATCCATGGTGGCATAGGGGAGTTAGGGCCTAGCTGCAGAGCGCGCGCGGAGTGATTTGGGAAATTTGCCAAAAAATGACTACGTCCCCATTTTTGTACTTTTGCTCTTTGGCTGTTTGAGGGTCTTCTACTCGTTTTCTCCTGGGTTGACGGCTCTGGGGCCATTCCTGGGAAGCTCTAATACCGGATAAAAGTGGTTTGGCCCAAATCCGAGGCGGAAATTTTTTGGTGTTTTTGCTGACTTGCTTGCCTTTGAGGTGCTCTTTGGCGGGGTTCCGGCTGTTTGTGGGTGAGTTTCAGGGTCTGGGAGCACTGCTGGGACACTCTAATCTTGATTGCATTTGCTTTTCAGGAAATCCGTGGTGGTAAACCGGACTTATGGCCTAGCTACACAGCGCGTTTGGACAGAAGGCCGAGAAATATTGCAAGTATGAGATTTTGCTTTTGGCCTGTTTGGGGGTGTTATGCTTTTTGGCGGGTGGGTTGGCGGGTCTTGGGGCATTCCTGGGAAGGTCTAATACCGGATAGAAGTGGTAGGGACAAAATCCACGCCGATTTTTTTTTGCTATTTCTGACATTTTGCTCAATGTAGCGTTTTCGGGGGCCTGTTTGGGGGGCTTCCTGGTGTTTGTGGGTGGGTTTCGGGGTCTGGGAGCACTGCTGGGTATGGATACTTTACTTTGCAAGAGGTTTGAAGCAAATCCATGGTGGCATAGGGGAGTTAGGGCCTAGCTGCAGAGCGTGCGCGGAGTGATTTGGGAAATTTGCCAAAAAATGACTACGTCCCCATTTTTGTACTTTTGCTCTTTGGCTGTTTGGGGGTCTTCTACTCGTTTACTCGTGGGTTGACGGCTCTGGGGCCATTGCTGGGAAGCTCTAATACCGGATAAAAGTGGTTTGGCCCAAATCCGAGGCGGAAATTGTTTGGTGTTTTTGCTGACTTGCTTGCATTTGAGGTGCTCTTTGGGGGGGTTCCGGCTGTTTGTGGGTGAGTTTCGTGGTCTGGGAGCACTGCTGGGACACTCTAATCTTGATTGCATTTGCTTTTCAGGAAATCCGTGGTGGTAAACCGGACTTATGGCCTAGCTACACAGCGCGTTTCGACCGAAGGCCGAGAAATATTGCAAGTATGAGATTTTGCTTTTGGCCTGTTTGGGGGTGTTATGCTTTTTGGCGGGTGGGTTGGCGGGTCTTGGGGCATTCCTGGGAAGGTCTAATACCGGATAGAAGTGGTTGGGACAAAATCCACGCCAATTGTATTTTGCTATTTCTGACATTTTGCTCAATGTAGCGTTTTCGGGGGGCTGTTTGGGGGGCTTCCTGGTGTTTGTGGGTGGGTTTCGGGGTCTGGGAGCACTGCTGGCTATGGATACTTTACTTTGCAAGAGGTTTGAAGAAAATCCATGGTGGCAGAGGGGAGTTAGGGCCTAGCTGCAGAGCGCGCGCGGAGTGATTTCGGAAATTTGCCAAAAAATGACTAAGTCCCCATTTTTGTACTTTTGCTCTTTGGCTGTTTGGGGGTCTTCTACTCGTTTTCTCCTGGGTTGACGGCTCTGGGGCCATTGCTGGGAAGCTCTAATACCGGATAAAAGTGGTTTGGCCTAAATCTGAGGCGGAAATTTTTTGGTGTTTTTGCTGACTTGCTTGCCTTTGAGGTGCTCTTTGGGGGGGTTCCGGCTGTTTGTGGGTGAGTTTCGGGGTCTGGGAGCACTGCTGGGACACTCTAATCTTGATTGCATTTGCTTTTCAGGAAATCCGTGGTGGTAAACCGGACTTATGGCCTAGCTACACAGCGCGTTTAGACAGAAGGCCGAGAAATATTGCAAGTATGAGATTTTGCTTTTGGCCTGTTTGGGGGTGTTATGCTTTTTGGCGGGTGGGTTGTCGGGTCTTGGGGCATTCCTGGGAAGGTCTAATACCGGATAGAAGCGGTAGGGACAAAATCCACGCCGATTTTTTTTTTGCTATTTCTGACATTTTGCTCAATGTAGCGTTTTCGGGGGCCTGTTTGGGGGGCTTCCTGGTGTTTGTGGGTAGGTTTTGGGGTCTGGGAGCACTGCTGGGTATGGATACTTTACTTTGCAAGAGGTTTGAAGCAAATCCATGGTGGCATAGGGGAGTTAGGACCTAGCTGCAGAGCGCGCGCGGAGTGATTTGGGAAATTTGCCAAAAAATGACTAAGTCCCCATTTTTGTACTTTTGCTCTTTGGCTGTTTGGGGGTCTTCTACTCGTTTTCTCGTGGGTTGACGGCTCTGGGGCCATTGCTGGGAAGCTCTAATACCGGATAAAAGTGGTTTGGCCCAAATCCGAGGCGGAAATTTTTTGGTGTTTTTGCTGACTTGCTTGCCTTTGAGGTGCTCTTTGGGGGGGGTTCCGGCTGTTTGTGGGTGAGTTTCAGGGTCTGGGAGCACTGCTGGGACACTCTAATCTTGATTGCATTTGCTTTTCAGGAAATCCGTGGTGGTAAACCGGACTTATGGCCTAGCTACACAGCGCGTTTTGACCGAAGGCCGAGAAATATTGCAAGTATGAGATTTTGCTTTTGGCCTGTTTGGGGGTGTTATGCTTTTTGGCGGGTGGGTTGGCGGGTCTTGGGGCATTCCTGGGAAGGTCTAATACCGGATAGAAGTGGTTGGGACAAAATCCACGCCGATTTTTTATTTGCTATTTCTGACATTTTGCTAAATGTAGCGTTTTCGGGGGCCTGTTTGGGGGGCTTCCTGGTGCTTGTGGGTGGGTTTCGGGGTCTGGGAGCACTGCTGGCTATGGATACTTTACTTTGCAAGAGGTTTGAAGCAAATCCATGGTGGCAGAGGGGAGTTAGGGCCTAGCTGCAGAGCGCGCGCGGAGTGATTTGGGAAATTTGCCAAAAAATGACTAAGTCCCCATTTTTGTACTTTTGCTCTTTGGCTGTTTGGGGGTCTTCTACTCGTTTTCTCCTGGGTTGACGGCTCTGGGGCCATTGCTGGGAAGCTCTAATACCGGATAAAAGTGGTTTGGCCCAAATCCGAGGCGGAAATTTTTTGGTGTTTTTGCTGACTTGCTTGCCTATGAGGTGCTCTTTGGGGGGGTTCCAGCTGTTTGTGGGTGAGTTTCAGGGTCTGGGAGCACTGCTGGGACACTCTAATCTTGATTGCATTTGCTTTTCAGGAAATCCGTGGTGGTAAACCGGACTTATGGCCTAGCTACACAGCGCGTTTGGACAGAAGGCCGAAAAATATTGCAAGTATGAGATTTTGCTTTTGGCCTGTTTGGGGGTGTTATGCTTTTTGGCGGGTGGGTTGGCGGGTCTTGGGGCATTTGTGGGAAGGTCTAATACCGGATAGAAGTGGTAGGGACAAAATCCACGCCGATTGTTTTTGTTGCTATTTCTGACATTTTGCTCAATGTAGCGTTTTCGGGGGCCTGTTTGGGGGGCTTCCTGGTGTTTGTGGGTGGGTTTCGGGGTCTGGGAGCACTGCTGGGTATGGATACTTTACTTTGCAAGAGGTTTGAAGCAAATCCATGGTGGCATAGGGGAGTTAGGGCCTAGCTGCAGAGCGCGCGCGGAGTGATTTGGGAAATTTGCCAAAAAATGACTACGTCCCCATTTTTGTACTTTTGCTCTTTGGCTGTTTGGGGGTCTTCTACTCGTTTTCTCCTGGGTTGACAGCTCTGGGGCCATTGCTGGGAAGCTCTAATACCGGATAAAAGTGGTTTGGCCCAAATCCGAGGCGGAATTTTTTTGGTGTTTTTGCTGACTTGCTTGCCTTTGAGGTGCTCTTTGGGGGGGTTTCGGCTGTTTGTGGGTGAGTTTCGGGGTCTGGGAGCACTGCTGGGACACTCTAATCTTGATTGCATTTGCTTTTCAGGAAATCCGTGGTGGTAAACCGGACTTATGGCCTAGCTACACAGCGCGTTAGGACCGAAGGCCGAGAAATATTGCAAGTATGAGATTTTGCATTTGGCCTGTTTGGGGGTGTTATGCTTTTTGGCGGGTGGGTTGGCGGGTCTTGGGGCATTCCTGGGAAGGTCTAATACCGGATAGAAGTGGTTGGGACAAAATCCACGCCGATTTTTTATTTGCTATTTCTGACATTTTGCTCAATGTAGCGTTTTCGGGGGCCTGTTTGGGGGGCTTCCTGGTGTTTGTGGGTCGGTTTCGGGGTCTGGGAGCACTGCTGGCTATGGATACTTTACTTTGCAAGAGGTTTGAAGCAAATCCATGGTGGCAGAGGGGAGTTAGGGCCTAGCTGCAGAGCGCGCGCTGAGTGATTTGGGAAATTTGCCAAAAAATGACTAAGTCCCCATTTTTGTACTTTTGCTCTTTGGCTGTTTGGGGGTCTTCTACTCGTTTTCTCCTGGGTTGACGGCTCTGGGGCCATTGCTGGGAAGCTCTAATACCGGATAAAAGTGGTTTGGCCCAAATCCGAGGCGGAAATCTTTTGGTGTTTTTGCTGACTTGCTTGCTTTGAGGTGCTCTTTGGGGGGGTTCCGGCTGTTTGTGGGTGAGTTTCAGGGTCTGGGAGCACTGCTGGGACACTCTAATCTTGATTGCATTTGCTTTTCAGGAAATCCGTGGTGGTAAACCGGACTTATGGCCTAGCTACACAGCGCGTTTGGACAGAAGGCCGAGAAATATTGCAAGTATGAGATTTTGCTTTTGGCCTGTTTGGGGGTGTTATGCTTTTTGGCGGTGGGTTGGCGGGTTTTGGGGCATTCCTGGGAAGGTCTAATACCGGATAGAAGTGGTTGGGACAAAATCCACGCCGATTTTTTTTGTTGCTATTTCTGACATTTTGCTCAATGTAGCATTTTCGGGGGCCTGTTTGGGGGGCTTCCTGGTGTTTGTGGGTGGGTTTCGGGGTCTGGGAGCACTGCTGGGTATGGATACTTTACTTTGCAAGAGGTTTGAAGCAAATCCATGGTGGCATAGGGGAGTTAGGGCCTAGCTGCAGAGCGCGCGCGGAGTGATTTGGGAAATTTGCCAAAAAATGACTACGTCCCCATTTTTGTACTTTTGCTCTTTGGCTGTTTAGGGGTCTTCTACTCGTTTACTCGTGGGTTGATGGCTCTGGGGCCATTGCTGGGAAGCTCTAATACCGGATAAAAGTGGTTTGGCCCAAATCCGAGGCGGAAATTGTTTGGTGTTTTTGCTGACTTGCTTGCATTTGAGGTGCTCTTTGGGGGGGTTCCGGCTGTTTGTGGGTGAGTTTCGTGGTCTGGGAGCACTGCTGGGACACTCTAATCTTGATTGCATTTCCTTTTCAGGAAATCCGTGGTGGTAAACCGGACTTATGGCCTAGCTACACAGCGCGTTTCGACCGAAGGCCGAGAAATATTGCAAGTATGAGATTTTGCTTTTGGCCTGTTTGGGGGTGTTATGCTTTTTGGCGGGTGGGTTGGCGGGTCTTGGGGCATTCCTGGGAAGGTCTAATACCGGATAGAAGTGGTTGGGACAAAATCCACGCCGATTTTTTTTGCTATTTCTGACATTTTGCTCAATGTAGCGTTTTCGGGGGGCTGTTTGGGGGGCTTCCTGGTGTTTGTGGGTGGGTTTCGGGGTCTGGGAGCACTGCTGGCTATGGATACTTTACTTTGCAAGAGGTTTGAAGCAAATCCATGGTGGCAGAGGGGAGTTAGGGCCTAGCTGCAGAGCGCGCGCGGAGTGATTTCGGAAATTTGCCAAAAAATGACTAAGTCCCCATTTTTGTACTTTTGCTCTTTGGCTGTTTGGGGGTCTTCTACTCGTTTTCTCCTGGGTTGACGGCTCTGGGGCCATTGCTGGGAAGCTCTAATACCGGACAAAACTGGTTTGGCCCAAATCTGAGGCGGAAATTTTTGGGTGTTTTTGCTGACTTGCTTGCCTTTGAGGTGCTCTTTGGGGGGGTTCCGGCTGTTTGTGGGTGAGTTTCAGGGTCTGGGAGCACTGCTGGGACACTCTAATCTTGATTGCATTTGCTTTTCAGGAAATCCGTGGTGGTAAACCGGACTTATGGCCTAGCTACACAGCGCGTTTGGACAGAAGGCCGAGAAATATTGCAAGTATGAGATTTTGCTTTTGGCCTGTTTGGGGGTGTTATGCTTTTTGGCGGGTGGGTTGGCGGGTCGTGGGGCATTCCTGGGAAGGTCTAATACCGGATAGAAGTGGTAGGGACAAAATCCACGCCGATTTTTTTGTTGTTGCTATTTCTGACATTTTGCTCAATGTAGCGTTTTCGGGGGCCTGTTTGGGGGGCTTCCTGGTGTTTGTGGGTGGGTTTCGGGGTCTGGGAGCACTGCTGGGTATGGATACTTTACTTTGCAAGAGGTTTGAAGCAAATCCATGGTGGCATAGGGGAGTTAGGGCCTAGCTGCAGAGCGCGCGCGGAGTGATTTGGGAAATTTGCCAAAAAATGACTACGTCCCCATTTTTGTACTTTTGCTCTTTCGCTGTTTGGGGGTCTTCTACTCGTTTACTCGTGGGTTGACGGCTCTGGGGCCATTGCTGGGAAGCTCTAATACCGGATAAAAGTGGTTTGGCCCAAATCCGAGGCGGAAATTGTTTGGTGATTTTGCTGACTTGCTTGCGTTTGAGGTGCTCTTTGGGGGGGTTCCGGCTGTTTGTGGGTGAGTTTCTGGGTCTGGGAGCACTGCTGGGACACTCTAATCTTGATTGCATTTGCTTTTCAGGAAATCCGTGGTGGTAAACCGGACTTATGGCCTAGCTACACAGCGCGTTTGGACCGAAGGCCGAGAAATATTGCAAGTATGAGATTTTGCTTTTGACCTGTTTGGGGGTGTTATGCTTTTTGGCGGGTGGGTTGGCGGGTCTTGGGGCATTCCTGGGAAGGTCTAATACCGGATAGAAGTGGTTGGGACAAAATCCACGCCGATTTTTTTTTGCTATTTCTGACATTTTGCTCAATGTAGCGTTTTCGGGGGGCTGTTTGGGGGGCTTCCTGGTGTTTGTGGGTGGGTTTCGGGGTCTGGGAGCACTGCTGGCTATGGATACTTTACTTTGCAAAAGGTTTGAAGCAAATCCATGGTGGCAGAGGGGAGTTAGGGCCTAGCTGCAGAGCGCGCGCGGAGTGACTTCGGAAATTTGCCAAAAAATGACTCCCCATTTTTGTACTTTTGCTCTTTGGCTGTTTGGGGGTCTTCTACTCGTTTTCTCCTGGGTTGACGGCTCTGGGGCCATTGCTGGGAAGCTCTAATACCGGATAAAAGTGGTTTGGCCCAAATCCGAGGCGGAAATTTTTTGGTGTTTTTGCTGACTTGCTTGCCTTTGAGGTGCTCTTTGGGGGGGTTCCGGCTGTTTGTGGGTGAGTTTCAGGGTCTGGGAGCACTGCTGGGACACTCTAATCTTGATTGCATTTGCTTTTCAGGAAATCCGTGGTGGTAAACCGGACTTATGGCCTAGCTACACAGCGCGTTTGGACAGAAGGCCGAGAAATATTGCAAGTATGAGATTTTGCTTTTGGCCTGTTTGGGGGTGTTATGCTTTTTGGCGGGTGGGTTGGCGGGTCTTGGGGCATTCCTGGGAAGGTCTAATACCGGATAGAAGTGGTAGGGACAAAATCCACGCCGATTTTTTGTTGTTGCTATTTCTGACATTTTGCTCAATGTAGCGTTTTCGGGGGCCTGTTTGGGGGGCTTCCTGGTGTTTGTGGGTGGGTTTCGGGGTCTGGGAGCACTGCTGGGTATGGATACATTACTTTGCAAGAGGTTTGAAGCAAATCCATGGTGGCATAGGGGAGTTAGGGCCTAGCTGCAGAGCGCGCGCGGAGTGATTTGGGAAATTTGCCAAAAAATGACTACGTCCCCATTTTTGTACTTTTGCTCTTTGGCTGTTTGGGGGTCTTCTACTCGTTTTCTCCTGGGTTGACGGCTCTGGGGCCATTGCTGGGAAGCTCTAATACCGGATAAAAGTGGTTTGGCCCAAATCCGAGGCGGAAATTTTTTGGTGTTTTTGCTGACTTGCTTGCCTTTGAGGTGCTCTTTGCGGGGGTTTCGGCTGTTTGTGGGTGAGTTTCGGGGTCTGGGAGCACTGCTGGGACACTCTAATCTTGATTGCATTTGCTTTTCAGGAAATCCGTGGTGGTAAACCGGACTTATGGCCTAGCTATACAGCGCGTTTGGACCGAAGGCAGAGAAATATTGCAAGTATGAGATTTTGCATTTGGCCTGTTTGGGGGTGTTATGCTTTTTGGCGGGTGGGTTGGCGGGTCTTGGGGCATTCCTGGGAAGGTCTAATACCGGATAGAAGTGGTTGGGACAAAATCCACGCCGATTTTTTATTTGCTATTTCTGACATTTTGCTCAATGTAGCGTTTTCGGGGGCCTGTTTGGGGGGCTTCCTGGTGTTTGTGGGTGGGTTTCGGGGTCTGGGAGCACTGCTGGCTATGGATACTTTACTTTGCAAGAGGTTTGAAGCAAATCCATGGTGGCAGAGGGGAGTTAGGGCCTAGCTGCAGAGCGCGCGCGGAGTGATTTGGGAAATTTGCCAAAAAATGACTAAGTCCCCATTTTTGTACTTTTGCTCTTTGGCTGTTTGGGGGTCTTCTACTCGTTTTCTCCTGGGTTGACGGCTCTGGGGCCATTGCTGGGAAGCTCTAATACCGGATAAAAGTGGTTTGGCCCAAATCCGAGGCGGAAATTTTTTGGTGTTTTTGCTGACTTGCTTGCCTTTGAGGTGCTCTTTGGGGGGGTTCCGGCTGTTTGTGGGTGAGTTTCAGGGTCTGGGAGCACTGCTGGGACACTCTAATCTTGAGTGCATTTGCTTTTCAGGAAATCCGTGGTGGTAAACCGGACTTATGGCCTAGCTACACAGCGCGTTTGGACAGAAGGCCGAGAAATATTGCAAGTATGAGATTTTGCTTTTGGCCTGTTTGGGGGTGTTATGCTTTTTGGCGGGTGGGTTGGCGGGTCTTGAGGCATTCCTGGGAAGGTCTAATACCGGATAGAAGTGGTAGGGACAAAATCCACGCCGATTTTTTTTTTGCTATTTCTGACATTTTGCTCAATGTAGCATTTTCGGGGGCCTGTTTGGGGGGCTTCCTGGTGTTTGTGGGTGGGTTTCGGGGTCTGGGAGCACTGCTGGGTATGGATACTTTACTTTGCAAGAGGTTTGAAGCAAATCCATGGTGGCATAGGGGAGTTAGGGCCTAGCTGCAGAGCGCGCGCGGAGTGATTTGGGAAATTTGCCAAAAAATGACTACGTCCCCATTTTTGTACTTTTGCTCTTTGGCTGTTTGGGGGTCTTCTACTCGTTTACTCGTGGGTTGACGGCTCTGGGGCCATTGCTGGGAAGCTCTAATACCGGATAAAAGTGGTTTGGCCCAAATCCGAGGCGGAAATTGTTTGGTGTTTTTGCTGACTTGCTTGCATTTGAGGTGCTCTTTGGGGGGGTTCCGGCTGTTTGTGGGTGAGTTTCGGGGTCTGGGAGCACTGCTGGGACACTCTAATCTTGATTGCATTTGCTTTTCAGGAAATCCGTGGTGGTAAACCGGACTTATGGCCTAGCTACACAGCGCGTTTGGACCGAAGGCCGAGAAATATTGCAAGTATGAGATTTTGCTTTTGACCTGTTTGGGGGTGTTATGCTTTTTGGCGGGTTGGTTGGCGGGTCTTGGGGCATTCCTGGGAAGGTCTAATACCGGATAGAAGTGGTTGGGACAAAATCCACGCCGATTTTTTTTTGCTATTTCTGACATTTTGCTCAATGTAGCGTTTTCGGGGGGCTGTTTGGGGGGCTTCCTGGTGTTTGTGGGTGGGTTTCGGGGTCTGGGAGCACTGCTGGCTATGGATACTTTACTTTGCAAAAGGTTTGAAGCAAATCCATGGTGGCAGAGGGGAGTTAGGGCCTAGCTGCAGAGCGCGCGCGGAGTGACTTCGGAAATTTGCCAAAAAATGACTCCCCATTTTTTTACTTTTGCTCTTTGGCTGTTTGGGGGTCTTCTACTCGTTTTCTCCTGGGTTGACGGCTCTGGGGCCATTATTGGGAAGCTCTAATACCGGACAAAAGTGGTTTGGCCCAAATCTGAGGCGGAAATTTTTTGGTGTTTTTGCTGACTTGCTTGCCTTTGAGGTGCTCTTTGGGGGGGTTCCGGCTGTTTGTGGGTGAGTTTCAGGGTCTGGGAGCACTGCTGGGACACTCTAATCTTGATTGCATTTGCTTTTCAGGAAATCCGTGGTGGTAAACCGGACTTATGGCCTAGCTACACAGCGCGTTTGGACAGAAGGCCGAGAAATATTGCAAGTATGAGATTTTGCTTTTGGCCTGTTTGGGGGTGTTATGCTTTTTGGCGGGTGGGTTGGCGGGTCTTGGGGCATTCCTGGGAAGGTCTAATACCGGATAGAAGTGGTAGGGACAAAATCCACGCCGATTTTTTGTTGTTGCTATTTCTGACATTTTGCTCAATGTAGCGTTTTCGGGGGCCTGTTTGGGGGGCTTCCTGGTGTTTGTGGGTGGGTTTCGGGGTCTGGGAGCACTGCTGGGTATGGATACTTTACTTTGCAAGAGGTTTGAAGCAAATCCATGGTGGCATAGGGGAGTTAGGGCCTAGCTGCAGAGCGCGCGCGGAGTGATTTGGGAAATTTGCCAAAAAATGACTACGTCCCCATTTTTGTACTTTTGCTCTTTGGCTGTTTGAGGGTCTTCTACTCGTTTTCTCCTGGGTTGACGGCTCTGGGGCCATTGCTGGGAAGCTCTAATACCGGATAAAAGTGGTTTGGCCCAAATCCGAGGCGGAAATTTTTTGGTGTTTTTGCTGACTTGCTTGCCTTTGAGGTGCTCTTTGGCGGGGTTCCGGCTGTTTGTGGGTGAGTTTCAGGGTCTGGGAGCACTGCTGGGACACTCTAATCTTGATTGCATTTGCTTTTCAGGAAATCCGTGGTGGTAAACCGGACTTATGGCCTAGCTACACAGCGCGTTTGGACAGAAGGCCGAGAAATATTGCAAGTATGAGATTTTGCTTTTGGCCTGTTTGGGGGTGTTATGCTTTTTGGCGGGTGGGTTGGCGGGTCTTGGGGCATTCCTGGGAAGGTCTAATACCGGATAGAAGTGGTAGGGACAAAATCCACGCCGATTTTTTTTTGCTATTTCTGACATTTTGCTCAATGTAGCGTTTTCGGGGGCCTGTTTGGGGGGCTTCCTGGTGTTTGTGGGTGGGTTTCGGGGTCTGGGAGCACTGCTGGGTATGGATACTTTACTTTGCAAGAGGTTTGAAGCAAATCCATGGTGGCATAGGGGAGTTAGGGCCTAGCTGCAGAGCGTGCGCGGAGTGATTTGGGAAATTTGCCAAAAAATGACTACGTCCCCATTTTTGTACTTTTGCTCTTTGGCTGTTTGGGGGTCTTCTACTCGTTTACTCGTGGGTTGACGGCTCTGGGGCCATTGCTGGGAAGCTCTAATACCGGATAAAAGTGGTTTGGCCCAAATCCGAGGCGGAAATTGTTTGGTGTTTTTGCTGACTTGCTTGCATTTGAGGTGCTCTTTGGGGGGGTTCCGGCTGTTTGTGGGTGAGTTTCGTGGTCTGGGAGCACTGCTGGGACACTCTAATCTTGATTGCATTTGCTTTTCAGGAAATCCGTGGTGGTAAACCGGACTTATGGCCTAGCTACACAGCGCGTTTCGACCGAAGGCCGAGAAATATTGCAAGTATGAGATTTTGCTTTTGGCCTGTTTGGGGGTGTTATGCTTTTTGGCGGGTGGGTTGGCGGGTCTTGGGGCATTCCTGGGAAGGTCTAATACCGGATAGAAGTGGTTGGGACAAAATCCACGCCGATTTTTTTTTGCTATTTCTGACATTTTGCTCAATGTAGCGTTTTCGGGGGCTGTTTGGGGGGCTTCCTGGTGTTTGTGGGTGGGTTTCGGGGTCTGGGAGCACTGCTGGCTATGGATACTTTACTTTGCAAGAGGTTTGAAGAAAATCCATGGTGGCAGAGGGGAGTTAGGGCCTAGCTGCAGAGCGCGCGCGGAGTGATTTCGGAAATTTGCCAAAAAATGACTAAGTCCCCATTTTTGTACTTTTGCTCTTTGGCTGTTTGGGGGTCTTCTACTCGTTTTCTCCTGGGTTGACGGCTCTGGGGCCATTGCTGGGAAGCTCTAATACCGGATAAAAGTGGTTTGGCCTAAATCTGAGGCGGAAATTTTTTGGTGTTTTTGCTGACTTGCTTGCCTTTGAGGTGCTCTTTGGGGGGGTTCCGGCTGTTTGTGGGTGAGTTTCGGGGTCTGGGAGCACTGCTGGGACACTCTAATCTTGATTGCATTTGCTTTTCAGGAAATCCGTGGTGGTAAACCGGACTTATGGCCTAGCTACACAGCGCGTTTAGACAGAAGGCCGAGAAATATTGCAAGTATGAGATTTTGCTTTTGGCCTGTTTGGGGGTGTTATGCTTTTTGGCGGGTGGGTTGTCGGGTCTTGGGGCATTCCTGGGAAGGTCTAATACCGGATAGAAGCGGTAGGGACAAAATCCACGCCGATTTTTTTTGTTGCTATTTCTGACATTTTGCTCAATGTAGCGTTTTCGGGGGCCTGTTTGGGGGGCTTCCTGGTGTTTGTGGGTAGGTTTTGGGGTCTGGGAGCACTGCTGGGTATGGATACTTTACTTTGCAAGAGGTTTGAAGCAAATCCATGGTGGAATAGGGGAGTTAGGACCTAGCTGCAGAGCGCGCGCGGAGTGATTTGGGAAATTTGCCAAAAAATGACTAAGTCCCCATTTTTGTACTTTTGCTCTTTGGCTGTTTGGGGGTCTTCTACTCGTTTTCTCGTGGGTTGACGGCTCTGGGGCCATTGCTGGGAAGCTCTAATACCGGATAAAAGTGGTTTGGCCCAAATCCGAGGCGGAAATTTTTTGGTGTTTTTGCTGACTTGCTTGCCTTTGAGGTGCTCTTTGGGGGGGGTTCCGGCTGTTTGTGGGTGAGTTTCAGGGTCTGGGAGCACTGCTGGGACACTCTAATCTTGATTGCATTTGCTTTTCAGGAAATCCGTGGTGGTAAACCGGACTTATGGCCTAGCTACACAGCGCGTTTTGACCGAAGGCCGAGAAATATTGCAAGTATGAGATTTTGCTTTTGGCCTGTTTGGGGGTGTTATGCTTTTTGGCGGGTGGGTTGGCGGGTCTTGGGGCATTCCTGGGAAGGTCTAATACCGGATAGAAGTGGTTGGGACAAAATCCACGCCAATTTTTTTTGTTGCTATTTCTGACATTTTGCTCAATGTAGCGTTTTCGGGGGCCTGCTTGGGGGGCTTCCTGGTGTTTGTGGGTGGGTTTCGGGGTCTGGGAGCACTGCTGGCTATGGATACTTTACTTTGCAGGAGGTTTGAAGCAAATCCATGGTGGCAGAGGGGAGTTAGGGCCTAGCTGCAGAGCGCGCGCGGAGTGATTTGGGAAATTTGCCAAAAAATGACTAAGTCCCCATTTTTGTACTTTTGCTCTTTGGCTGTTTGGGGGTCTTCTACTCGTTTTCTCGTGGGTTGACGGCTCTGGGGCCATTGCTGGGAAGCTCTAATACCGGATAAAAGTGGTTTGGCCCAAATCCGAGGCGGAAATTTTTTGGTGTTTTTGCTGACTTGCTTGCCTTTGAGGTGCTCTTTGGGGGGGTTTCGGCTGTTTGTGGGTGAGTTTCGGGGTCTGGGAGCACTGCTGGGACACTCTAATCTTGATTGCATTTGCTTTTCAGGAAATCCGTGGTGGTAAACCGGACTTATGGCCTAGCTACACAGCGCATTTGGACCGAAGGCCGAGAAATTTTGCAAGTATGAGATTTTGCATTTGGCCTGTTTGGGGGTGTTATGCTTTTTGGCGGGTGGGTTGGCGGGTCTTGGGGCATTCATGGGAAGGTCTAATACCGGATAGAAGTGGTTGGGACAAAATCCACGCCGATTTTTTATTTGCTATTTCTGACATTTTGCTAAATGTAGCGTTTTCGGGGGCCTGTTTGGGGGGCTTCCTGGTGCTTGTGGGTGGGTTTCGGGGTCTGGGAGCACTGCTGGCTATGGATACTTTACTTTGCAAGAGGTTTGAAGCAAATCCATGGTGGCAGAGGGGAGTTAGGGCCTAGCTGCAGAGCGCGCGCGGAGTGATTTGGGAAATTTGCCAAAAAATGACTAAGTCCCCATTTTTGTACTTTTGCTCTTTGGCTGTTTGGGGGTCTTCTACTCGTTTTCTCCTGGGTTGACGGCTCTGGGGCCATTGCTGGGAAGCTCTAATACCGGATAAAAGTGGTTTGGCCCAAATCCGAGGCGGAAATTTTTTGGTGTTTTTGCTGACTTGCTTGCCTATGAGGTGCTCTTTGGGGGGGTTCCAGCTGTTTGTGGGTGAGTTTCAGGGTCTGGGAGCACTGCTGGGACACTCTAATCTTGATTGCATTTGCTTTTCAGGAAATCCGTGGTGGTAAACCGGACTTATGGCCTAGCTACACAGCGCGTTTGGACAGAAGGCCGAGAAATATTGCAAGTATGAGATTTTGCTTTTGGCCTGTTTGGGGGTGTTATGCTTTTTGGCGGGTGGGTTGGCGGGTCTTGGGGCATTCCTGGGAAGGTCTAATACCGGATAGAAGTGGTAGGGACAAAATCCACGCCGATTGTTTTTGTTGCTATTTCTGACATTTTGCTCAATGTAGCGTTTTCGGGGGCCTGTTTGGGGGGCTTCCTGGTGTTTGTGGGTGGGTTTCGGGGTCTGGGAGCACTGCTGGGTATGGATACTTTACTTTGCAAGAGGTTTGAAGCAAATCCATGGTGGCATAGGGGAGTTAGGGCCTAGCTGCAGAGCGCGCGCGGAGTGATTTGGGAAATTTGCCAAAAAATGACTACGTCCCCATTTTTGTACTTTTGCTCTTTGGCTGTTTGGGGGTCTTCTACTCGTTTTCTCCTGGGTTGACAGCTCTGGGGCCATTGCTGGGAAGCTCTAATACCGGATAAAAGTGGTTTGGCCCAAATCCGAGGCGGAATTTTTTTGGTGTTTTTGCTGACTTGCTTGCCTTTGAGGTGCTCTTTGGGGGGGTTTCGGCTGTTTGTGGGTGAGTTTCGGGGTCTGGGAGCACTGCTGGGACACTCTAATCTTGATTGCATTTGCTTTTCAGGAAATCCGTGGTGGTAAACCGGACTTATGGCCTAGCTACACAGCGCGTTAGGACCGAAGGCCGAGAAATATTGCAAGTATGAGATTTTGCATTTGGCCTGTTTGGGGGTGTTATGCTTTTTGGCGGGTGGGTTGGCGGGTCTTGGGGCATTCCTGGGAAGGTCTAATACCGGATAGAAGTGGTTGGGACAAAATCCACGCCGATTTTTTATTTGCTATTTCTGACATTTTGCTCAATGTAGCGTTTTCGGGGGCCTGTTTGGGGGGCTTCCTGGTGTTTGTGGGTCGGTTTCGGGGTCTGGGAGCACTGCTGGCTATGGATACTTTACTTTGCAAGAGGTTTGAAGCAAATCCATGGTGGCAGAGGGGAGTTAGGGCCTAGCTGCAGAGCGCGCGCGGAGTGATTTGGGAAATTTGCCAAAAAATGACTAAGTCCCCATTTTTGTACTTTTGCTCTTTGGCTGTTTGGGGGTCTTCTACTCGTTTTCTCCTGGGTTGACGGCTCTGGGGCCATTGCTGGGAAGCTCTAATACCGGATAAAAGTGGTTTGGCCCAAATCCGAGGCGGAAATCTTTTGGTGTTTTTGCTGACTTGCTTGCTTTGAGGTGCTCTTTGGGGGGGTTCCGGCTGTTTGTGGGTGAGTTTCAGGGTCTGGGAGCACTGCTGGGACACTCTAATCTTGATTGCATTTGCTTTTCAGGAAATCCGTGGTGGTAAACCGGACTTATGGCCTAGCTACACAGCGCGTTTGGACAGAAGGCCGAGAAATATTGCAAGTATGAGATTTTGCTTTTGGCCTGTTTGGGGGTGTTATGCTTTTTGGCGGTGGGTTGGCGGGTTTTGGGGCATTCCTGGGAAGGTCTAATACCGGATAGAAGTGGTTGGGACAAAATCCACGCCGATTTTTTTTGCTATTTCTGACATTTTGCTCAATGTAGCGTTTTCGGGGGGCTGTTTGGGGGGCTTCCTGGTGTTTGTGGGTGGGTTTCGGGGTCTGGGAGCACTGCTGGCTATGGATACTTTACTTTGCAAGAGGTTTGAAGCAAATCCATGGTGGCAGAGGGGAGTTAGGGCCTAGCTGCAGAGCGCGCGCGGAGTGATTTCGGAAATTTGCCAAAAAATGACTAAGTCCCCATTTTTGTACTTTTGCTCTTTGGCTGTTTGGGGGTCTTCTACTCGTTTTCTCCTGGGTTGACGGCTCTGGGGCCATTGCTGGGAAGCTCTAATACCGGACAAAACTGGTTTGGCCCAAATCTGAGGCGGAAATTTTTGGGTGTTTTTGCTGACTTGCTTGCCTTTGAGGTGCTCTTTGGGGGGGTTCCGGCTGTTTGTGGGTGAGTTTCAGGGTCTGGGAGCACTGCTGGGACACTCTAATCTTGATTGCATTTGCTTTTCAGGAAATCCGTGGTGGTAAACCGGACTTATGGCCTAGCTACACAGCGCGTTTGGACAGAAGGCCGAGAAATATTGCAAGTATGAGATTTTGCTTTTGGCCTGTTTGGGGGTGTTATGCTTTTTGGCGGGTGGGTTGGCGGGTCGTGGGGCATTCCTGGGAAGGTCTAATACCGGATAGAAGTGGTAGGGACAAAATCCACGCCGATTTTTTTGTTGTTGCTATTTCTGACATTTTGCTCAATGTAGCGTTTTCGGGGGCCTGTTTGGGGGGCTTCCTGGTGTTTGTGGGTGGGTTTCGGGGTCTGGGAGCACTGCTGGGTATGGATACTTTACTTTGCAAGAGGTTTGAAGCAAATCCATGGTGGCATAGGGGAGTTAGGGCCTAGCTGCAGAGCGCGCGCGGAGTGATTTGGGAAATTTGCCAAAAAATGACTACGTCCCCATTTTTGTACTTTTGCTCTTTCGCTGTTTGGGGGTCTTCTACTCGTTTACTCGTGGGTTGACGGCTCTGGGGCCATTGCTGGGAAGCTCTAATACCGGATAAAAGTGGTTTGGCCCAAATCCGAGGCGGAAATTGTTTGGTGTTTTTGCTGACTTGCTTGCGTTTGAGGTGCTCTTTGGGGGGGTTCCGGCTGTTTGTGGGTGAGTTTCTGGGTCTGGGAGCACTGCTGGGACACTCTAATCTTGATTGCATTTGCTTTTCAGGAAATCCGTGGTGGTAAACCGGACTTATGGCCTAGCTACACAGCGCGTTTGGACCGAAGGCCGAGAAATATTGCAAGTATGAGATTTTGCTTTTGACCTGTTTGGGGGTGTTATGCTTTTTGGCGGGTGGGTTGGCGGGTCTTGGGGCATTCCTGGGAAGGTCTAATACCGGATAGAAGTGGTTGGGACAAAATCCACGCCGATTTTTTTTTGCTATTTCTGACATTTTGCTCAATGTAGCGTTTTCGGGGGGCTGTTTGGGGGGCTTCCTGGTGTTTGTGGGTGGGTTTCGGGGTCTGGGAGCACTGCTGGCTATGGATACTTTACTTTGCAAAAGGTTTGAAGCAAATCCATGGTGGCAGAGGGGAGTTAGGGCCTAGCTGCAGAGCGCGCGCGGAGTGACTTCGGAAATTTGCCAAAAAATGACTCCCCATTTTTGTACTTTTGCTCTTTGGCTGTTTGGGGGTCTTCTACTCGTTTTCTCCTGGGTTGACGGCTCTGGGGCCATTGCTGGGAAGCTCTAATACCGGATAAAAGTGGTTTGGCCCAAATCCGAGGCGGAAATTTTTTGGTGTTTTTGCTGACTTGCTTGCCTTTGAGGTGCTCTTTGGGGGGGTTCCGGCTGTTTGTGGGTGAGTTTCAGGGTCTGGGAGCACTGCTGGGACACTCTAATCTTGATTGCATTTGCTTTTCAGGAAATCCGTGGTGGTAAACCGGACTTATGGCCTAGCTACACAGCGCGTTTGGACAGAAGGCCGAGAAATATTGCAAGTATGAGATTTTGCTTTTGGCCTGTTTGGGGGTGTTATGCTTTTTGGCGGGTGGGTTGGCGGGTCTTGGGGCATTCCTGGGAAGGTCTAATACCGGATAGAAGTGGTAGGGACAAAATCCACGCCGATTTTTTGTTGTTGCTATTTCTGACATTTTGCTCAATGTAGCGTTTTCGGGGGCCTGTTTGGGGGGCTTCCTGGTGTTTGTGGGTGGGTTTCGGGGTCTGGGAGCACTGCTGGGTATGGATACATTACTTTGCAAGAGGTTTGAAGCAAATCCATGGTGGCATAGGGGAGTTAGGGCCTAGCTGCAGAGCGCGCGCGGAGTGATTTGGGAAATTTGCCAAAAAATGACTACGTCCCCATTTTTGTACTTTTGCTCTTTGGCTGTTTGGGGGTCTTCTACTCGTTTTCTCCTGGGTTGACGGCTCTGGGGCCATTGCTGGGAAGCTCTAATACCGGATAAAAGTGGTTTGGCCCAAATCCGAGGCGGAAATTTTTTGGTGTTTTTGCTGACTTGCTTGCCTTTGAGGTGCTCTTTGCGGGGGTTTCGGCTGTTTGTGGGTGAGTTTCGGGGTCTGGGAGCACTGCTGGGACACTCTAATCTTGATTGCATTTGCTTTTCAGGAAATCCGTGGTGGTAAACCGGACTTATGGCCTAGCTATACAGCGCGTTTGGACCGAAGGCAGAGAAATATTGCAAGTATGAGATTTTGCATTTGGCCTGTTTGGGGGTGTTATGCTTTTTGGCGGGTGGGTTGGCGGGTCTTGGGGCATTCCTGGGAAGGTCTAATACCGGATAGAAGTGGTTGGGACAAAATCCACGCCGATTTTTTATTTGCTATTTCTGACATTTTGCTCAATGTAGCGTTTTCGGGGGCCTGTTTGGGGGGCTTCCTGGTGTTTGTGGGTGGGTTTCGGGGTCTGGGAGCACTGCTGGCTATGGATACTTTACTTTGCAAGAGGTTTGAAGCAAATCCATGGTGGCAGAGGGGAGTTAGGGCCTAGCTGCAGAGCGCGCGCGGAGTGATTTGGGAAATTTGCCAAAAAATGACTAAGTCCCCATTTTTGTACTTTTGCTCTTTGGCTGTTTGGGGGTCTTCTACTCGTTTTCTCCTGGGTTGACGGCTCTGGGGCCATTGCTGCGAAGCTCTAATACCGGATAAAAGTGGTTTGGCCCAAATCCGAGGCGGAAATTTTTTGGTGTTTTTGCTGACTTGCTTGCCTTTGAGGTGCTCTTTGGGGGGGTTCCGGCTGTTTGTGGGTGAGTTTCAGGGTCTGGGAGCACTGCTGGGACACTCTAATCTTGAGTGCATTTGCTTTTCAGGAAATCCGTGGTGGTAAACCGGACTTATGGCCTAGCTACACAGCGCGTTTGGACAGAAGGCCGAGAAATATTGCAAGTATGAGATTTTGCTTTTGGCCTGTTTGGGGGTGTTATGCTTTTTGGCGGGTGGGTTGGCGGGTCTTGAGGCATTCCTGGGAAGGTCTAATACCGGATAGAAGTGGTAGGGACAAAATCCACGCCGATTTTTTTTTTGCTATTTCTGACATTTTGCTCAATGTAGCATTTTCGGGGGCCTGTTTGGGGGGCTTCCTGGTGTTTGTGGGTGGGTTTCGGGGTCTGGGAGCACTGCTGGGTATGGATACTTTACTTTGCAAGAGGTTTGAAGCAAATCCATGGTGGCATAGGGGAGTTAGGGCCTAGCTGCAGAGCGCGCGCGGAGTGATTTGGGAAATTTGCCAAAAAATGACTACGTCCCCATTTTTGTACTTTTGCTCTTTGGCTGTTTGGGGGTCTTCTACTCGTTTACTCGTGGGTTGACGGCTCTGGGGCCATTGCTGGGAAGCTCTAATACCGGATAAAAGTGGTTTGGCCCAAATCCGAGGCGGAAATTGTTTGGTGTTTTTGCTGACTTGCTTGCATTTGAGGTGCTCTTTGGGGGGGTTCCGGCTGTTTGTGGGTGAGTTTCGGGGTCTGGGAGCACTGCTGGGACACTCTAATCTTGATTGCATTTGCTTTTCAGGAAATCCGTGGTGGTAAACCGGACTTATGGCCTAGCTACACAGCGCGTTTGGACCGAAGGCCGAGAAATATTGCAAGTATGAGATTTTGCTTTTGACCTGTTTGGGGGTGTTATGCTTTTTGGCGGGTTGGTTGGCGGGTCTTGGGGCATTCCTGGGAAGGTCTAATACCGGATAGAAGTGGTTGGGACAAAATCCACGCCGATTTTTTTTTGCTATTTCTGACATTTTGCTCAATGTAGCGTTTTCGGGGGGCTGTTTGGGGGGCTTCCTGGTGTTTGTGGGTGGGTTTCGGGGTCTGGGAGCACTGCTGGCTATGGATACTTTACTTTGCAAAAGGTTTGAAGCAAATCCATGGTGGCAGAGGGGAGTTAGGGCCTAGCTGCAGAGCGCGCGCGGAGTGACTTCGGAAATTTGCCAAAAAATGACTCCCCATTTTTTTACTTTTGCTCTTTGGCTGTTTGGGGGTCTTCTACTCGTTTTCTCCTGGGTTGACGGCTCTGGGGCCATTATTGGGAAGCTCTAATACCGGACAAAAGTGGTTTGGCCCAAATCTGAGGCGGAAATTTTTTGGTGTTTTTGCTGACTTGCTTGCCTTTGAGGTGCTCTTTGGGGGGGTTCCGGCTGTTTGTGGGTGAGTTTCAGGGTCTGGGAGCACTGCTGGGACACTCTAATCTTGATTGCATTTGCTTTTCAGGAAATCCGTGGTGGTAAACCGGACTTATGGCCTAGCTACACAGCGCGTTTGGACAGAAGGCCGAGAAATATTGCAAGTATGAGATTTTGCTTTTGGCCTCTTTGGGGGTGTTATGCTTTTTGGCGGGTGGGTTGGCGGGTCTTGGGGCATTCCTGGGAAGGTCTAATACCGGATAGAAGTGGTAGGGACAAAATCCACGCCGATTTTTTTGTTGTTGCTATTTCTGACATTTTGCTCAATGTAGCGTTTTCGGGGGCCTGTTTGGGGGGCTTCCTGGTGTTTGTGGGTGGGTTTCAGGGTCTGGGAGCACTGCTGGGTATGGATACTTTACTTTGCAAGAGGTTTGAAGCAAATCCATGGTGGCATAGGGGAGTTAGGGCCTAGCTGCAGAGCGCGCGCGGAGTGATTTGGGAAATTTGCCAAAAAATGACTACGTCCCCATTTTTGTACTTTTGCTCTTTGGCTGTTTGGGGGTCTTCTACTCGTTTACTCGTGGGTTGACGGCTCTGGGGCCATTGCTGGGAAGCTCTAATACCGGATAAAAGTGGTTTGGCCCAAATCCGAGGCGGAAATTGTTTGGTGTTTTTGCTGACTTGCTTGCATTTGAGGTGCTCTTTGGGGGGGTTCCGGCTGTTTGTGGGTGAGTTTCGGGGTCTGGGAGCACTGCTGGGACACTCTAATCTTGATTGCATTTGCTTTTCAGGAAATCCGTGGTGGTAAACCGGACTTATGGCCTAGCTACACAGCGCGTTTGGACCGAAGGCCGAGAAATATTGCAAGTATGAGATTTTGCTTTTGACCTGTTTGGGGGTGTTATGCTTTTTGGCGGGTGGGTTGGCGGGTCTTGGGGCATTCCTGGGAAGGTCTAATACCGGATAGAAGTGGTTGGGACAAAATCCACGCCGATTTTTTTTTGCTATTTCTGACATTTTGCTCAATGTAGCGTTTTCGGGGGGCTGTTTGGGGGGCTTCCTGGTGTTTGTGGGTGGGTTTCGGGGTCTGGGAGCACTGCTGGCTATGGATACTTTACTTTGCAAAAGGTTTGAAGCAAATCCATGGTGGCAGAGGGGAGTTAGGGCCTAGCTGCAGAGCGCGCGCGGAGTGACTTCGGAAATTTGCCAAAAAATGACTCCCCATTTTTTTACTTTTGCTCTTTGGCTGTTTGGGGGTCTTCTACTCGTTTTCTCCTGGGTTGACAGCTCTGGGGCCATTGCTGGGAAGCTCTAATACCGGATAAAAGTGGTTTGGCCCAAATCCGAGGCGGAAATTTTTTGGTGTTTTTGCTGACTTGCTTGCCTTTGAGGTGCTCTTTGGGGGGGTTCCGGCTGTTTGTGGGTGAGTTTCAGGGTCTGGGAGCACTGCTGGGACACTCTAATCTTGATTGCATTTGCTTTTCAGGAAATCCGTGGTGGTAAACCGGACTTATGGCCTAGCTACACAGCGCGTTTAGACAGAAGGCAGAGAAATATTCCAAGTATGAGATTTTGCTTTTGACCTGTTTGGGGGTGTTATGCTTTTTGGCGGGTGGGTTGGCGGGTCTTGGGGCATTCCTGGGAAGGTCTAATACCGGATAGAAGTGGTTGGGACAAAATCCACGCCGATTTTTTTTTGCTATTTCTGACATTTTGCTCAATGTAGCGTTTTCGGGGGGCTGTTTGGGGGGCTTCCTGGTGTTTGTGGGTGGGTTTCGGGGTCTGGGAGCACTGCTGGCTATGGATACTTTACTTTGCAAAAGGTTTGAAGCAAATCCATGGTGGCAGAGGGGAGTTAGGGCCTAGCTGCAGAGCGCGCGCGGAGTGACTTCGGAAATTTGCCAAAAAATGACTCCCCATTTTTGTACTTTTGCTCTTTGGCTGTTTGGGGGTCTTCTACTCGTTTTCTCCTGGGTTGACGGCTCTGGGGCCATTGCTGGGAAGCTCTAATACCGGATAAAAGTGGTTTGGCCCAAATCCGAGGCGGAAATTTTTTGGTGTTTTTGCTGACTTGCTTGCCTTTGAGGTGCTCTTTGGGGGGGTTCCGGCTGTTTGTGGGTGAGTTTCAGGGTCTGGGAGCACTGCTGGGACACTCTAATCTTGATTGCATTTGCTTTTCAGGAAATCCGTGGTGGTAAACCGGACTTATGGCCTAGCAACACAGCGCGTTTGGACAGAAGGCCGAGAAATATTGCAAGTATGAGATTTTGCTTTTGGCCTGTTTGGGGGTGTTATGCTTTTTGGCGGGTGGGTTGGCGGGTCTTGGGGCATTCCTGGGAAGGTCTAATACCGGATAGAAGTGGTAGGGACAAAATCCACGCCGATTTTTTGTTGTTGCTATTTCTGACATTTTGCTCAATGTAGCGTTTTCGGGGGCCTGTTTGGGGGGCTTCCTGGTGTTTGTGGGTGGGTTTCGGGGTCTGGGAGCACTGCTGGGTATGGATACATTACTTTGCAAGAGGTTTGAAGCAAATCCATGGTGGCATAGGGGAGTTAGGGCCTAGCTGCAGAGCGCGCGCGGAGTGATTTGGGAAATTTGCCAAAAAATGACTACGTCCCCATTTTTGTACTTTTGCTCTTTGGCTGTTTGGGGGTCTTCTACTCGTTTTCTCCTGGGTTGACGGCTCTGGGGCCATTGCTGGGAAGCTCTAATACCGGATAAAAGTGGTTTGGCCCAAATCCGAGGCGGAAATTTTTTGGTGTTTTTGCTGACTTGCTTGCCTTTGAGGTGCTCTTTGCGGGGGTTTCGGCTGTTTGTGGGTGAGTTTCGGGGTCTGGGAGCACTGCTGGGACACTCTAATCTTGATTGCATTTGCTTTTCAGGAAATCCGTGGTGGTAAACCGGACTTATGGCCTAGCTACACAGCGCGTTTGGACCGAAGGCAGAGAAATATTGCAAGTATGAGATTTTGCATTTGGCCTGTTTGGGGGTGTTATGCTTTTTGGCGGGTGGGTTGGCGGGTCTTGGGGCATTCCTGGGAAGGTCTAATACCGGATAGAAGTGGTTGGGACAAAATCCACGCCGATTTTTTATTTGCTATTTCTGACATTTTGCTCAATGTAGCGTTTTCGGGGGCCTGTTTGGGGGGCTTCCTGGTGTTTGTGGGTGGGTTTCGGGGTCTGGGAGCACTGCTGGCTATGGATACTTTACTTTGCAAGAGGTTTGAAGCAAATCCATGGTGGCAGAGGGGAGTTAGGGCCTAGCTGCAGAGCGCGCGCGGAGTGATTTGGGAAATTTGCCAAAAAATGACTAAGTCCCCATTTTTGTACTTTTGCTCTTTGGCTGTTTGGGGGTCTTCTACTCGTTTTCTCCTGGGTTGACGGCTCTGGGGCCATTGCTGGGAAGCACTAATACCGGATAAAAGTGGTTTGGCCCAAATCCGAGGCGGAAATTTTTTGGTGTTTTTGCTGACTTGCTTGCCTTTGAGGTGCTCTTTGGGGGGGTTCCGGCTGTTTGTGGGTGAGTTTCAGGGTCTGGGAGCACTGCTGGGACACTCTAATCTTGATTGCATTTGCTTTTCAGGAAATCCGTGGTGGTAAACCGGACTTATGGCCTAGCTACACAGCGCGTTTGGACAGAAGGCCGAGAAATATTGCAAGTATGAGATTTTGCTTTTGGCCTGTTTGGGGGTGTTATGCTTTTTGGCGGGTGGGTTGGCGGGTCTTGGGGCATTCCTGGGAAGGTCTAATACCGGATAGAAGTGGTAGGGACAAAATCCACGCCGATTTTTTTTTTGCTATTTCTGACATTTTGCTCAATGTAGCATTTTCGGGGGCCTGTTTGGGGGGCTTCCTGGTGTTTGTGGGTGGGTTTCGGGGTCTGGGAGCACTGCTGGGTATGGATACTTTACTTTGCAAGAGGTTTGAAGCAAATCCATGGTGGCATAGGGGAGTTAGGGCCTAGCTGCAGAGCGCGCGCGGAGTGATTTGGGAAATTTGCCAAAAAATGACTACGTCCCCATTTTTGTACTTTTGCTCTTTGGCTGTTTGGGGGTCTTCTACTCGTTTACTCGTGGGTTGACGGCTCTGGGGCCATTGCTGGGAAGCTCTAATACCGGATAAAAGTGGTTTGGCCCAAATCCGAGGCGGAAATTGTTTGGTGTTTTTGCTGACTTGCTTGCATTTGAGGTGCTCTTTGGGGGGGTTCCGGCTGTTTGTGGGTGAGTTTCGTGGTCTGGGAGCACTGCTGGGACACTCTAATCTTGATTGCATTTGCTTTTCAGGAAATCCGTGGTGGTAAACCGGACTTATGGCCTAGCTACACAGCGCGTTTCGACCGAAGGCCGAGAAATATTGCAAGTATGAGATTTTGCTTTTGGCCTGTTTGGGGGTGTTATGCTTTTTGGCGGGTGGGTTGGCGGGTCTTGGGGCATTCTTGGGAAGGTCTAATACCGGATAGAAGTGGTTGGGACAAAATCCACGCCGATTTTTTTTTGCTATTTCTGACATTTTGCTCAATGTAGCGTTTTCGGGGGGCTGTTTGGGGGGCTTCCTGGTGTTTGTGGGTGGGTTTCGGGGTCTGGGAGCACTGCTGGCTATGGATACTTTACTTTGCAAGAGGTTTGAAGCAAATCCATGGTGGCAGAGGGGAGTTAGGGCCTAGCTGCAGAGCGCGCGCGGAGTGATTTCGGAAATTTGCCAAAAAATGACTAAGTCCCCATTTTTGTACTTTTGCTCTTTGGCTGTTTGGGGGTCTTCTACTCGTTTTCTCCTGGGTTGACGGCTCTGGGGCCATTATTGGGAAGCTCTAATACCGGACAAAAGTGGTTTGGCCCAAATCTGAGGCGGAAATTTTTTGGTGTTTTTGCTGACTTGCTTGCCTTTGAGGTGCTCTTTGGGGGGGTTCCGGCTGTTTGTGGGTGAGTTTCAGGGTCTGGGAGCACTGCTGGGACACTCTAATCTTGATTGCATTTGCTTTTCAGGAAATCCGTGGTGGTAAACCGGACTTATGGCCTAGCTACACAGCGCGTTTGGACAGAAGGCCGAGAAAAATTGCAAGTATGAGATTTTGCTTTTGGCCTGTTTGGGGGTGTTATGCTTTTTGGCGGGTGGGTTGGCGGGTCTTGGGGCATTCCTGGGAAGGTCTAATACCGGATAGAAGTGGTAGGGACAAAATCCACGCCGATTTTTTTGTTGTTGCTATTTCTGACATTTTGCTCAATGTAGCGTTTTCGGGGGCCTGTTTGGGGGGCTTCCTGGTGTTTGTGGGTGGGTTTCGGGGTCTGGGAGCACTGCTGGGTATGGATACTTTACTTTGCAAGAGGTTTGAAGCAAATCCATGGTGGCATAGGGGAGTTAGGGCCTAGCTGCAGAGCGCGCGCGGAGTGATTTGGGAAATTTGCCAAAAAATGACTACGTCCCCATTTTTGTACTTTTGCTCTTTGGCTGTTTGGGGGTCTTCTACTCGTTTACTCGTGGGTTGACGGCTCTGGGGCCATTGCTGGGAAGCTCTAATACCGGATAAAAGTGGTTTGGCCCAAATCCGAGGCGGAAATTGTTTGGTGTTTTTGCTGACTTGCTTGCATTTGAGGTGCTCTTTGGGGGGGTTCCGGCTGTTTGTGGGTGAGTTTCGGGGTCTGGGAGCACTGCTGGGACACTCTAATCTTGATTGCATTTGCTTTTCAGGAAATCCGTGGTGGTAAACCGGACTTATGGCCTAGCTACACAGCGCGTTTGGACCGAAGGCCGAGAAATATTGCAAGTATGAGATTTTGCTTTTGACCTGTTTGGGGGTGTTATGCTTTTTGGCGGGTGGGTTGGCGGGTCTTGGGGCATTCCTGGGAAGGTCTAATACCGGATAGAAGTGGTTGGGACAAAATCCACGCCGATTTTTTTTTGCTATTTCTGACATTTTGCTCAATGTAGCGTTTTCGGGGGGCTGTTTGGGGGGCTTCCTGGTGTTTGTGGGTGGGTTTCGGGGTCTGGGAGCACTGCTGGCTATGGATACTTTACTTTGCAAAAGGTTTGAAGCAAATCCATGGTGGCAGAGGGGAGTTAGGGCCTAGCTGCAGAGCGCGCGCGGAGTGACTTCGGAAATTTGCCAAAAAATGACTCCCCATTTTTTTACTTTTGCTCTTTGGCTGTTTGGGGGTCTTCTACTCGTTTTCTCCTGGGTTGACGGCTCTGGGGCCATTATTGGGAAGCTCTAATACTGGACAAAAGTGGTTTGGCCCAAATCTGAGGCGGAAATTTTTTGGTGTTTTTGCTGATTTGCTTGCCTTTGAGGTGCTCTTTGGGGGGGTTCCGGCTGTTTGTGGGTGAGTTTCAGGGTCTGGGAGCACTGCTGGGACACTCTAATCTTGATTGCATTTGCTTTTCAGGAAATCCGTGGTGGTAAACCGGACTTATGGCCTAGCTACACAGCGCGTTTGGACAGAAGGCCGAGAAATATTGCAAGTATGAGATTTTGCTTTTGGCCTGTTTGGGGGTGTTATGCTTTTTGGCGGGTGGGTTGGCGGGTCTTGGGGCATTCCTGGGAAGGTCTAATACCGGATAGAAGTGGTAGGGACAAAATCCACGCCGATTTTTTTGTTGTTGCTATTTCTGACATTTTGCTCAATGTAGCGTTTTCGGGGGCCTGTTTGGGGGGCTTCCTGGTGTTTGTGGGTGGGTTTCGGGGTCTGGGAGCACTGCTGGGTATGGATACTTTACTTTGCAAGAGGTTTGAAGCAAATCCATGGTGGCATAGGGGAGTTAGGGCCTAGCTGCAGAGCGCGCGCGGAGTGATTTGGGAAATTTGCCAAAAAATGACTACGTCCCCATTTTTGTACTTTTGCTCTTTGGCTGTTTGGGGGTCTTCTACTCGTTTACTCGTGGGTTGACGGCTCTGGGGCCATTGCTGGGAAGCTCTAATACCGGATAAAAGTGGTTTGGCCCAAATCCGAGGCGGAAATTGTTTGGTGTTTTTGCTGACTTGCTTGCATTTGAGGTGCTCTTTGGGGGGGTTCCGGCTGTTTGTGGGTGAGTTTCGGGGTCTGGGAGCACTGCTGGGACACTCTAATCTTGATTGCATTTGCTTTTCAGGAAATCCGTGGTGGTAAACCGGACTTATGGCCTAGCTACACAGCGCGTTTGGACCGAAGGCCGAGAAATATTGCAAGTATGAGATTTTGCTTTTGACCTGTTTGGGGGTGTTATGCTTTTTGGCGGGTGGGTTGGCGGGTCTTGGGGCATTCCTGGGAAGGTCTAATACCGGATAGAAGTGGTTGGGACAAAATCCACGCCGATTTTTTTTTGCTATTTCTGACATTTTGCTCAATGTAGCGTTTTCGGGGGGCTGTTTGGGGGGCTTCCTGGTGTTTGTGGGTGGGTTTCGGGGTCTGGGAGCACTGCTGGCTATGGATACTTTACTTTGCAAAAGGTTTGAAGCAAATCCATGGTGGCAGAGGGGAGTTAGGGCCTAGCTGCAGAGCGCGCGCGGAGTGACTTCGGAAATTTGCCAAAAAATGACTCCCCATTTTTTTACTTTTGCTCTTTGGCTGTTTGGGGGTCTTCTACTCGTTTTCTCCTGGGTTGACGGCTCTGGGGCCATTGCTGGGAAGCTCTAATACCGGATAAAAGTGGTTTGGCCCAAATCCGAGGCGGAAATTTTTTGGTGTTTTTGCTGACTTGCTTGCCTTTGAGGTGCTCTTTGGGGGGGTTCCGGCTGTTTGTGGGTGAGTTTCAGGGTCTGGGAGCACTGCTGGGACACTCTAATCTTGATTGCATTTGCTTTTCAGGAAATCCGTGGTGGTAAACCGGACTTATGGCCTAGCTACACAGCGCGTTTAGACAGAAGGCAGAGAAATATTGCAAGTATGAGATTTTGCTTTTGGCCTGTTTGGGGGTGTTATGCTTTTTGGCGGGTGGGTTGTCGGGTCTTGGGGCATTCCTGGGAAGGTCTAATAACGGATAGAAGCGGTAGGGACAAAATCCACGCCGATTTTTTTTCCGCTATTTCTGACATTTTGCTCAATGTAGCGTTTTCGGGGGCCTGTTTGGGGGGCTTCCTGGTGTTTGTGGGTGGGTTTTGGGGTCTGGGAGCACTGCTGGGTATGGATACTTTACTTTGCAAGAGGTTTGAAGCAAATCCATGGTGGCATAGGGGAGTTAGGGCCTAGCTGCAGAGCGCGCGCGGAGTGATTTGGGAAATTTGCCAAAAAATGACTAAGTCCCCATTTTTGTACTTTTGCTCTTTGGCTGTTTGGGGGTCTTCTACTCGTTTTCTCGTGGGTTGACGGCTCTGGGGCCATTGCTGGGAAGCTCTAATACCGGATAAAAGTGGTTTGGCCCAAATCCGAGGCGGAAATTTTTTGGTGTTTTTGCTGACTTGCTTGCCTTTGAGGTGCTCTTTGGGGGGGTTCCGGCTGTTTGTGGGTGAGTTTCAGGGTCTGGGAGCACTGCTGGGACACTCTAATCTTGATTGCATTTGCTTTTCAGGAAATCCGTGGTGGTAAACCAGACTTATGGCCTAGCTACACAGCGCGTTTGGACCGAAGGCCGAGAAATATTGCAAGTATGAGATTTTGCTTTTGGCCTGTTTGGGGGTGTTATGCTTTTTGGCGGGTGGGTTGGCGGGTCTTAAGGCATTCCTGGGAAGGTCTAATACCGGATAGAAGTGGTTGGGACAAAATCCACGCCAATTATTTTTTTGCTATTTCTGACATTTTGCTCAATGTAGCGTTTTCGGGGGCCTGCTTGGGGGGCTTCCTGGTGTTTGTGGGTGGGTTTCGGGGTCTGGGAGCACTGCTGGCTATGGATACTTTACTTTGCAAGAGGTTTGAAGCAAATCCATGGTGGCAGAGGGGAGTTAGGGCCTAGCTGCAGAGCGCGCGCTGAGTGATTTGGGAAATTTGCCAAAAAATGACTAAGTCCCCATTTTTGTGCTTTTGCTCTTTGGCTGTTTGGGGGTCTTCTACTCGTTTTCTCGTGGGTTGACGGCTCTGGGGCCATTGCTGGGAAGCTCTAATACCGGATAAAAGTGGTTTGGCCCAAATCCGAGGCGGAAATTGTTTGGTGTTTTTGCTGACTTGCTTGCCTTTGAGGTGCTCTTTGGGGGGGTTCCGGCTGTTTGTGGGTGAGTTTCGGGGTCTGGGAGCACTGCTGGGACACTCTAATCTTGATTGCATTTGCTTTTCAGGAAATCCGTGGTGGTAAACCGGACTTATGGCCTAGCTACACAGCGCGTTTGGACCGAAGGCCGAGAAATATTGCAAGTATGAGATTTTGCTTTTGGCCTGTTTGGGGGTGTTATGCTTTTTGGCGGGTGGGTTGGCGGGTCTTGGGGCATTCCTGGGAAGGTCTAATACCGGATAGAAGTGGTTGGGACAAAATCCACGCGGAAAAGCCTTTTGGCACTTTTTGTAACTTAGGGTTAGCCCTAGCAGCAGGATTGCATGTGTTTCGGGGTGTTCTAGATTTTTGCAACTGAGTTCTGGGGTCTTAGAGCACTCGTGAGAATGTGTAATTTTGGTTGCAAGTCATTTGAAGAAAATCCATGGTGGGAAAGGGGGGATTTGGCATAGTTAAAGAAAGCCTTTGCCACTATTCTTAACTTAGGGTTCGTTAGGGTTAGCAGTATTTCTATTGCATGTGTTTGGGTGGGGGGGTTTTAGAGTCTTGGAGAGATGCTGGCTATGGATACTTTTGCTTGGTTGCTTGCAAGTGGTTTGAATACAATCCACGGTGGATAAGGGGGTATTTGGGCCTACTTTTACTTTCAAAGTACGTTTTGTCACCAGTTTTCTGCTAGGCCTCGTTTTTTGAGATTTGATTGGGGGTCTTCTAAATTTTTGCGACTGGCTTTAGTAAGGGTCTGGGTGGGAGCACTGCTGGGAAGATCTAATTTTGTTCTAAAACACAGTTTACAGTACACCTAGCTTGAGGGGAAAGATCCGCTACATTAATTTGCCCATACTTAGTTAGCCTTCAAAAGGTGACTCAGACAGAGTACGCACTTTCAAAAATATTGTACTGTCTACTAGGAAAATCAAAGTGTGACTTTTTGCACTCCACAGCCTACATACCTTATATTTATTTATCAGTGGTGTTGTAATATTATATCACTTCCTGTTTTTCGTTGAATAATTACAGGCCGGGTTTCAGTCTGTGCAATGGGGAAAAAAGGATGGAGTCAGGCTTCACCTTAGCGAGCCGCAATTCAGCATCCGCCAGGCAGGCAGTGGACAGGGTGTCTTCTGGTGACCAACATTGATGGACGAAGCGTCAGATGGAATGGAGGAGTGCCGCTAATAAGAGGAATTTTTTTCTGCATGCAACTTACTTACCAATTTCAACAGGACAACTACAACAACATACAGATACAGTATCCATTGTTTCTTTCTATGACTGTGACTGCATTTCTTGGATCTCTCTCTGCTTCTAAATTGATCCCTTAACACATCACTTAGTCCACTCCACTATCACATCTGCACCACACATAGTCATTTGTAAGTGCTCCTACGTAATTCGCAAGTCGCAGCACGCCCCAGCCCGTAGAGGACTGGGATGGCCCCAATGATGAAGCATGTCACCAAGGGGCAACCCTGGTGAGTGAGGGGACACCTAGAAAAAGAGCAATTTCTCCTTTTCTATCTACTATACCTTCCAGACCAACCCCATTGAGTGTTGTGAATGGATTTATAGTGAACAGCAAGGCTCTCAGGTATCTGGCAACAGAGACCTTATGTTGAATATAGTTATCAATATTTCCACACACGCCCTGTACTGTCGCATTCTTTCTTCCACAGTTGTCGAAAGTACTACTTACTTTTCACTGACATGCATGCAGTAGTGCATGCACTTTCAAAGATTGATGGATAGGTTTGTACCCAAAGATTTGTTTATGTTCAAAATTGTTAGTACATGCTGTGTTTTTTTTACAGTCTGTCTTCTGGTGACCAACATTGATGGACGAAGCGTCAGATGGAATGGAGGAGTGCCGCTAATAAGAGGAATTTTTTTCTGCATGCAACTTACTTACCAATTTCAACAGGACAACTACAACAACATACCGATACAGTATCCATTGTTTCTTTCTATGACTGTGACTGCATTTCTTGGATCTCTCTCTGCTTCTAAATTGATCCCTTAACACATCACTTAGTCCACTCCACTATCACATCTGCACCACACATAGTCATTTGTAAGTGCTCCTACGTAATTCACAAGTCGCAGCACGCCCCAGCCCGTAGAGGACTGGGATGGCCCCAATGATGAAGCATGTCACCAAGGGACAACCCTGGTGAGTGAGGGGACACCTAGAAAAAGAACAATTTCTCCTTTTCTATCTACTATACCTTCCAGACCAACCCCATTGAGTGTTGTGAATGGATTTATAGTGACCAGCAAGGCTCTCAGGTATCTGGCAACAGAGACCTTAAGTTGAATATAGTTATCAATATTTCCACACACGCCCTGTACTGTCGCATTCTTTCTTCCACAGTTGTCGAAAGTACTACTTACTTTTCACTGACATGCATGCAGTAGTGCATGCACTTTTAAAGATTGATGGATAGGTTTGTACCCAAAGATTTGTTTATGTTCACAATTGTTTGTCCATGCTGTGCTATTTTTTCTTGTCTCCCAAAACCTTTCCCAAAAATCCCCGTACCCATCAATTTTTCAAACCCTAACCCTCTTCCCCCGGGCTGTGTGGTTTTGATTGATGTGTGACTAAATTACAGCAATAAATCCACACACTTGCTGGGGAGGATAAGGTGATAGCAACAGGCTGGTGAAGAAATCCGAGGATATATTCTTACTCTGCTTGACAAAGACCCATGGCTAATGTCAAAGAACTTCAACCGAATTAGTAGTTATACTTTACCATTTGTTAGGCTACAATGTGGCACTGTTCTAGTGTACTGTCACCTGCTATATTCTCTATTGTACCGTTGTATTGCTCAGGAGGACAAACCAGATTTCATTTTCTTTTTTTCATAGGCATGCAACTGCCACTGTGTCACACCACTAGTACCACCGCTATGAGGAAATTTTATCCGCCCAGGATTGCCAACCTTATTCGCTGTTTCCCGTGGAGCCAGCCCTGGGTCTAGCCCTACTTTCAAACACAAATTACAGGTAAGATAAGCGTTTGGTGGGAGGGAGTATAATGGAGTATTAGGAGAGACGAGAGACTGACGGTAGTACTACTAAAGTCCTAGGACTCTTGAATTCACTTCACTTACTCTGTGAGAGGCACTTAGTGTTGAAAACATTTAGGCATTTACACTTAAAGGAAGAAAATGGAACTAAACTTTCAGGAAAACAAAGTTACTGTTAAACCCCCACCCACCAGGCAAGCAGTAAAAAACAGGTATGCTCAGATAAAGTTTGAAAAAGTATATTTATATCCCTAACAAAATAATCTCCCGCAAGACCCTCCCTAACCCCAACGGTTGTCCTTTAAAAGTCCCAAACCCAACTCCCGATTCCCACCCCCCAAAAGTCTCTAAAAAAAGGGGCAAGGGACACTATGGGTGGATGCTGTTTACTTTTTGGGCCAGGGCATCATACTCCTGGCGGAGCAAGGCGTGCTCTACGCGGAGCCCCTCCGACACGTTTGTAAAGTGGTGGAGCTCCTGCTGAAGGCGGGACACCCTCAGGGCGCAGGCGTGCCTTGCAGTTACAATGGCTGTGGGAGGCAGCTGTTGTCCTTGCTGCTCGGCTTTGGCGTTTGGCTTTGGCAGCCCGGCTCAGTCTGGCTGGAGCACTGTGCTGTGTGGCAGCCGGTGGGGGCACGGAGGCCGATGCAGACGTTGTTGTTGTGGTCGACTGCACACTTTCGTCGTCCTCCAGGGCCACCAGCCGCCGATATTCTGCAACAGTGGCAGCAATCCTCCGTTGCCGGGCCGCTCTAGCCAGCTCCTTCCTCCTTGTTTGTTTGGAAGGAGCATCTATATGAAGAAAGAAAGACATAGTCTGTAATCAATGCTCTTTAAGATGAACTCAATCATTCAGCAGAAATTTGTGTTGCAGTACAACTAGCAACTTGCAAGCGCATTACATAACTATTGAGGCCAGTATCTATCTAACCTCCCACTTCTTCATCCTTGCTCTAACATTAGTGGGAGTTTAAGGAACAAATTCTACGAGCACTATGGACTTCCATTGGAGTCGACTATGAAAGTACACCAGTCTTATTCTTCTTCTTGTCTCTTGTTTAGGAAAATTGGTACGTTATCTTCTGCAAGCCGGCATAATGCCAGCGCAGTGAACTTGCACCCGAGAAAAAGAGACGCACGCCATGATGAGTGACCTAGACTTGCGTTACTGTACCGGTCCAGTACATGCAGTTGGTGAAGCTCTTACTTTTCTATTACGGGTGGCACTGAGAATACTCTGTTACAAGGGCTACTGCTTAATTAATTTAACTTTCACCCTACAGTGCAAATGAGTACTAGAAATGGAAAAATGAAGAAGATAAATAATCTGATTATCTATCACTTCACATGGGATGTTTTTGCTTACATATGGGATGACTTTAGGTGCTTTGCTTTTTATTGAGTGACCAGTGATACATCCACACATGAATGACTGAGTACTACTAAACTTATTAAGAGAGGTAGGGAGTGGCCACCGTAATAACCGGATCTATGCTGTGCTTGCAATACAAACTACTGCTACTATTGATGGTAGTATTTGGACAAAATTACAACTTCTTTTCCTTGCCTTTCCTACACTGGAATGGACGTGCGGGTGCAGTGTTACATGCTCTTCAAAGTTACACTTGGTTCATCCACTGACCGTCTACTCTCTCTAGATCATGGGTACTCACAAACTTTCTCTCAGGGGCTAAATTTACAGTGTAGTTTGTGGCCGAGGGCCGCACTGGTGGGGGCGGAGTCAGAGGGGGTGGGGCTAAAGCAAAACGAAAACTTGTGACCATGAGGTTGCACACAGGTCCCTGCAGCAGATGCCTTCATCCACTGAGCCACCAGACCCAGCATTTACATACATCTCTCTCCCTCCTGCTCTCCCTCCTGCCCTCCCTCTCCATCTCTCTCTCCCTCCTGCCCTCCCTCTCCCTCCCCCTCTGTCATCTCACTGTGTGTGTGTCTGTCTGTGTCAGCCTTCAGCCCGGGCTGAGACAGCTTCCTCAACGCGCACACACAGACAGCCACACCAAAGTACTTAACAGGTCTTTAAAAGACCATTAACATATTATTGAGGCTTTGTTTGTTGTAGCGCCCCTGCATCTCCACCCTGACAATCACTGCTTGCCCGGCCCCACAGAGCAGAGGCTTTGTTCTATTTCACCTCTTTGTGGCCCTGCATCTCCACTCTGCTCTGTGGGGGCCGGGGGAGCAGTGATTGTCAGAGTGGAGATGCAGGGGCGCTAACAGGTGAAATACAACAAAGCCTCTGCTCTGTGGGGGCCGGGGGAGCAGTGATTGTCTGCAAGGTCTGCGCACCGCCAAGGAAGGCTTGCCGGGCCGCCACCGGCCCGCGGGCCGTACTATGAGTACCCCTGCTCTAGATACACATATGCTATCTAAGAGTCAGATAGTAGCATGATCCAGGTATATTATGGACACATACAGTTTCTGTGTCACCCACCCAGGCTGTTGTCCTTCCACCAATCATTGCTTCATCATTCACCCAGCCATGCATCTCATATTCTTTCCTTCCCAGCCACGTCTTCAATCTCAATAAGTAAGGAATATATAAGAGCTTACCTCTGCCCGCCACCACCACCGTCTCAACTCTCACAGCCGGCACTGGAACCGCCGCCTCCTCCCTTGAAGAATTGCCCTCCGCCACCGTGTCGAGCACCACCACCTCCACGCTGGCCCCGCCACCAGATGTTCCACCTACAAAGTACATTTAAGAATGTTAGAATAAACCACTCACTAGTATTTGGTCTAGGAATGAAGACATGTGAAAACAATGTAATTTGTGACTGTGTACTCGAAAGTAAAAAAAAATGTCCCTTTTTCCAGGGAAGGGTGTTGTCTTGCTGCACTTTTTGGCACAACTGATGAAGGCTGGCTTTTTAACACGCACCATTTTTCTCCACACAGACAGAAGATGGACTTCTAACAACAAGATCAAGTTGAAACCAGGTGAGAGCTCGGCCCGACCACAAGAAATGTCTCCAATTAATCGTCAGCACTAACCACTTTTCTATTCTCAGTTAAACGTTTAGTTTTTTTATTATGACTTCATTTTAATAAATGTGTTTACTTTTAATAAAGCTTTTAAACTTAAATAGACTCCGTGTTTTTTGGTCCAGACTAGAGTGACTGAGCGAAAGGTTTTGCAATTTTTGCAAGCATGAGTCCGTGCCTCTGACACTTCTTGACTCTGACTCCGAGTCCGTACTCTTGAGCTCGTTGGATAATCATGATTGGGGATCAATCATCGATGAATTCGGTAGGTAAATGACTGTGCCACACTATGTAGTCAGTCAGTAAGGACATTGGGGGTTCAAAGTCTGTTATCACAGAGGTATGTGGAAACTCTAACAGCGCCTATTATAATTGATAAGCGATGCACTATTTATTGTCCATAGTTCTGTTTCTGCAGAAGAATTGTCCCCTCAACAGTAGTGGTATGGATTGCCCTCCTATCCAAACCAAAAGGTAGTATCTTATTCTTTCTTGGTGGTCATTCACATTTTATAGTTGGGAATTTTCAAAGCAGATAGAACACTTCAAAAGACATTATGGACAATCCCAGAGGACTGCACTAAGTTGATAGAGCTATTGCTGACTAGAATGGGAGTTTCGCCAACCGTGCAATCTTAGTTAGCTACACAGACAGACTAATAAGAATAATCTAGTAATACCACAGGGAGTCATAGTAGAGGCAGGATAAGAATTTAGATACAGTCTACAAGAAGATCAAAGACGATTTTGAAAAAATCAAATGAGGAACGCTAGGAAAAATAGGTACTAGTCTAAAATGAAAACTTACTGGGGCCAGCAAAGGAGCCCTCGCCTGCCCGATCCTGGCCCTGTTCAACAGCATCCGCCGCCTACTGCACCTGTGTCCCCTCGCCCCTGGGGGGAGCTGACGTACAACATGAAAGAAAGAACAGAAAACATGGATGATTGTTGCTTGTCAATGTCAACCAACTATCAATCCACCGCCACTATTTTTCTTATTTTCAGGGGTACAAAGGAAGGGGCAGATTTAAGCCCCTTGCGGCTCTTTTGCTCCGTTCTTGCGTGACATTTGTGACGCAGCAGCTAAACAAAAGAGGCGCCATGGTGCGGCGTATAATATTATAACAACGTGACGCATTTGGGAGATGCATCCCGTTATAAAGCCCTGCGTCATCAGGGGGCGTTCCGGCGCAAGGGAGGGCATTCCTGCGCTGGAACACATCCTAAAAGTGGCTGAGGGAAATCTACAAAATTTCAATCAGTCACCTTTAGGACAATGATGCGTCACACAAACCCTGCACCTGCTTGAAGCAGACGTACGGCTTGACCCAGCATTGGGGAGATAGGGTACCCAAGAGCATTGCTGGAGCTGCGCCATCGTTGCGACGCAACTCCAGCAGTAAAGCTTCGGTGACGTTTTGGGCCCATGGTGCGCCGCATTGCAAATACGGCGCACCATGTTTGGTGGTGGTAGCGGGCCGCACAATTACTGGCGCATCCCTGCTACTTTGCAGGGATGCGACGGTAATTGCAATTCTGCCCCTTAGGGGCATACTTACTTACGGGTTCTGGCGCATCTCCAGAGATGCGCCAGATCAAATGCGTCACGCAAAACTACCCTTGCGACACGGCAGATGCGCCTCATTTACAATGCGGTGCGCCCTGGCGCAAGGGTAGGCACTTGCGTGATGCATCTCGTCACGTAAGAGCGGCGCATCGCTGGAGTCACGTCACCAACGCAATGCAACTCCAGTAATGCTCAGGGCCACCCAATACTTAACATGCTGTGTCAGTCCTTACGCCTGCTTCAAGCAGGCATAAGGAATTATATTGACGTAGCAGCGTCGCAGAAGTGCCTGCGTTAAATCTTGTAGATTTCACGCAGGCACTTTTGCGAGGCGCACAGCCGCAGGACCGCCCACCCTGCGTACTAGGAACGCACCCATTGTGGCACAGGCCCATGGCTTTATAACGTGATGCATCTCCCTAGATGCGTCACGCTGTAAATGACTCGCAGGGATGCACCACGTTTACGCCGCTGTTGCGTCATGCAAGGCAACGTAAACGTGGCGCAAGGGGCTTGTAAATGTAATCTGCCCCCTAGTGTCTAGCATTACGCAGTTTTGTAAAGTACACTCATACATAATTGTTACTCAGGCCAATGAGACCACGAAATAGAAAACAAATAAGCATAGTAGCAACGCCACTGAGAAGGAGAGCAGTGCACCTGAAATGCACAGAAGATTTTGAAATATAATTTAACTACAATGTAATCGTCAGCAGCATTATTGGCTTGCTTCATGTAAAAAACAAATATTTGCAATACAACAACACAGAGCAGGAGAAAACATAGTAGTGAGTGATGAAATAGCTACTACTACTCACCAAGCCCGGGGATCTCCAAGCCGAGCTGGTCCAGCAGGTCGAGCTCCCTGTCCAGGACGTCCGTCCAGCGGTGGGTGACCTGGCTGTAGGTGCGCTGGACCCCGGAGAGTTGGGACATAACCCAGCACACCTTCTGCCACCGCTTCCGGCGCTCCAGGATGTTGTAGCCGGCCGCGATCCTGCCGCCTCCTGCGATGGTCCTGGGCAGGCGGCGCTGGACGAAGTAGACCAGCGCGCCCACTTCCTCCGGGCTGAGGATCTCCCGTCGTGTCACCTGCTCCCCCCTCAATCGCCCGCATGCTGTCCTGGCACGGGGTCCAGGACTCCTCCTCCCCGCCGCCGCTGCATCCCTCAAGTGCCTGGGCAGCTTCACGGCGCCTGGCTTCACCATGGTCTGGGCAGGTAAAGTGGGAAGTAGAAAATTAAGAAGGAATAGGATAGGGAAGAAGAAAAGAAAAGAGTTTAAAAAGTAGTTTAAAAGTAAACAAAAATAGCAGAAAAGACAAAAATATACAGCTAGGAAAAGAGAGGGATAGATAAGAAGCAAAATCGTTCGAAAAAAACTCAAAACAAGCAAAGGATGGCAAAGATAGCAAGAGGATAAACACCATGCCCAGACACAGGAAATGAATGAAAAACAAGATGGCCGCCCGTTCACGAGCGCGAAAGTAGGTTCGCACGCAGTTTTCCTCGCGATCTCGTGCGAACTTGTACTCGCAATGCGCTTACCTCGCGAGATTATACATAGCGGGCGGAAACGGAAATACGTCACGCAAACAAAATGGCCGCGCCCGTACTCGACCTTGGGGTAAATTTGCGTGTTGCGCTGCAAGCGGCTCACGAATACTGCAAAAAAACTCGCGAAATAACACGCTGCAAAAAAATATAAAACTCATTCGCACGAATTGGCGGCTTCCGTGGTCGGTTTCGCATGACGCCGAGCCTCGCAAATAGCGCGAAATTACCGAAAAACGATTTTTGCAAAAGCAAAACAAATGAGCAGGTGCAAAAGGTCAATCTCATGATTTGTAACAATTCCCTGTTGTGCTTCCTGAGGGGGCCCTCCAGAATTCGGTTGCCTGCTTGCAACTATTGTGTGACCCTGCTCTGGCCTTAACTGTATGCCACAAAGGTCCTGATTTACAGCTAAGGGAGCAGACAAGCCGGTGCCAGGCTGGAACTTCAAATTCAGTGACACGTTAATTAGCCCCTAATTCATTATTGTCAGTTGGGGCAGGGCAGGTGTTGTTAATAAACTAACCCCAAATTAATTCATGTCAGTTGAAGCAGGGCAGGTGTGCTTGCTTTTCCCCCCCATCTTCTACAGTGATGAATCATGAACCAGAGGGTGGCATTGATGTAACAGAGGGTGGCATGGGTCAAAGAGAGGGTGGCAGTGGTGAAACAGAGGGTGCTGGGAGGCTGTGATGATGAACCAGACGTAGAAACAACATAGTCGCGACCGTTGCGAGCCGACAAGTAAGTTCGCAATTGCGAACTACTACCAAATCCTCGCGAACTGGCAGAAACACTTGCGAGAACACAAAAAAAAAAATCCGCAAATTCGCGGGAATTCGCGGATTTTGCGGATTGCGAGTTCGCAAATTCGCTAAATTCGCGAACGCCAGATTCGCAAAATTTGCCCATGCTTAATCTCAACCAATAAATATATCATAGCATATGAGGCAGGGAAGTCCTCATGCAACACGTACTTTTGCCATGGGGATGGAACCGCTGGCATGCCTGCACTGACACCACTCACATAGTGGCTTAAGGGCACGATGCATCCTCACTTCACAATATGCAGACAGTTTAATGGAGATCCCAATATGAATTTATCTCTATCATTAGATTTCTTTTTAAATTTTGTGAAATCTCAGGACTAACAAAAAACTATGATAAATATGTACTGTTCCCTCACCACCTACTACATAAGTATGCTACATTAAATGGCCATTAAATTGGCAGACCTCATCATTACTCTACCTATGAATACCATTCACGAGAAACTGATGCAATTATCAGAGAACTATGGCACAGCAATGGCAACCCTAACATAACAAGTAGACCCCTGGATAAAACTACCTCTAACAATGATTAGCAGGTTGCACTGATCAAAATGGTAGTTCTGCCCAAATTTCTATACCTATTTCTAAATGCACCAATTTATCCCATGCAACCTTTTTTTTGCTGCAATATAATCAACATTAACCAAGCTAGTTTGAGGCGGTAAGCAACCTAAAATAAAATGGAAGACATTGACAAGAACCTATGAAGAATGGAGGGCTGTAGGTGCCCGGCCTTGAGGTACATTAGACAAACACTTAGGTATACTTTGCCCATTACTTTTACCTACTACTCCTAGTCCCGCATGCGGCACTGGAAATGGACATTGCATTACCCATACATCTTCAAACACAATTAAAAACTACAACCATTAATGGCTATAAAGCTATAAATCTAGGGTGTTGGAACACAATGTAGAGAAAAAAATCTATGTGGACAAAATATCATGTCAAGAATATCGAGGACAAAAATATTGTGAAGGTAAGTTTCTCTGGGAAAGCAAAGTTTTACCATACTTAACTCTGCATGTATCTACCTTGACAATACATATATCATCAATGTTTGTAGATGTGGAGTTAAAAATAGTAAATCTATATATACCTATTTTCACTTACATTTTCGATATTTTGTCTTTGATATTTTTGACACAATATTCTGTCCACACAATATTTTTGATATTGATACTCTACCAAACATCCAAATCCAGTGTGTAACATTGCCCTGGCTTGGAAAATAATTGTGAAAAGGGTTAGGCTGGCTGTACTATACTCCCTGAAAAGGTTCTGGTAGAAAACTCCGCCATCCTGCCTACAGCAGAGCCCAAGGCATTCCAGAAACTAAATATATATATAAATTAAGGGAGATGTTTACCAAACAATGTATTTTTTTAATGTGATGCATTTGCCACCTCTTGGAACAGCATCCTACTAGATATATTCCTATTCTAGCAACTTCTGCTGCCACTAAAAACTAAGGAGCATATTTACAAGCCCCTTGTGCCACCAGTGAGTCACTTTGAATGATGCACTGGTGGCGCAGTGTGGTGCTCCATATTTACAAGGACACATAAAGCCACCCTGCCTGGCTTGTAAATCCAGTCCCTTTTCATGCAGCACTTTGCGAGAAAGGGACGTTCCATGGATGTTGCTGTGGATGTGCCCACGCAACATCCATGGATTCTGCAGCATTCCCAGCTTTACTTTGTTTCGTAAACCTGGGAATAGGTTAGAATCCTACACCTCCCAGGGGAGGCATAAGGAGGCGCAAAGAGGAGAAATACTATTATTTCTCTTTTTTCTTATTTCTATGTGTGCTGCATTCTAAAGCACACATAGAAAGAGGAAAACACCTCTCCTTATTGTTTTTGTGCAGGAAAGGAGACCTCCCTGCACAAAAACAATCATACCCGCAATGCAGGCACCCTTGCACCATGGGGTAAGGGTGCCTGCATTGGTGCATGGCATCCAATTGTGCGCCAGCGCAAGGGAGAGCTCAGGGATGCGGCATATTATTGTAAAAATGACGTATCCCTTTGCTCCGAAAGTAACGCAGCGCAGTGCATCCAAATGGCTTGCAGCACCGCGCTGCGTTACGTTGTTGTAAGTCTGGAACTTGGGAGATCGCTGGAGGTAGAACCAGATCCAGCACAGAAAAGACTGAATAAAGCAAGCATGGCAATGCTAATCGGTTTTGCCTTTTGGCTTCGCCAATGCAGCCCTATTGCTTTTGGCCTTGTTTTTAGCTAATGCTGTTTTGCCTCAGCCAAAAGAGAAAAGATAATAGTCGTGTTGTGGTGGCCATTTTTAAATCTACTATTCCAAGTTGGCAGCTACAAAGATTGGTTTGATAAACTAGAATTAATCCACAAAAGAGCATGAAAAAGAAAGCAGCTTGATAGCAAATTGCAGCCGATAGGACTTTCACACTAGATTTCAAACTGATGAAGCAGTGGTGCAGCAGCAGCTAGTGGAGAAGTGGAGGGATAAAAAAAATAATAATCGTAGGGGGGTCGGGAACGGAATGGACTGGTTGTTGAAGGAGGAAAGGGCAATACAAATAGTGCCGGAGGTTTGAGGGGAAGCAACACACAAGAGAGAGAGAGTGCATGACCACACTTGCACGCCTATGGAGGGCTATAAGAAAAAGTAATTCCCTTAATGCAAGTAGGACAAGAACACAAGCCATCCACTCAGAACATAGTAAAGAAAAAATGCTCTAGAGGCAGGACAAACGAAGAACAGGGAGGAAAGCCATCAAATAAGAAGCAGGAATAGAGGATAAACAAGAAAGCTATCCAATCAAGAGCGAGGGGCTGTCTCAAAGCTCACTATATGTATAGATTTAAATGTATTAGAGACAATAAGTCTGACAACAAGCTGTCGGAAGGCGAGACCTAAAAAGACACGCTTGGCCTCATCTACAAAGCAGAGTTCTGATTGGTCTGGTGAAGCCTCGGTGGGTAGCTTATCTTGCATGGTTCTCTTGGTGAACAATGAAGGTGCACGAACATGAGTTCATCTCATTAGAGTCTGGTGCAATACCACATTAGAACATGTCTTCTGTGTGTGTCCATTTAAATAAAACAGGCGAGACACGGGTTAACGTCAGTAAAATGTTCACGTGGCCGAGGTTTTCGCTTAAGCCAAAATGCAAACTGTAAGTCGAATTTATGTTTATCATCACATATCTCCACGTGAACAACAATACACAGCACACACGGCAACACTGGTATTGTTTTCTAAATTGTTATAGTGCAGCTGGTGGGCAAGCTACAAATACAGCTGTAGCAAGTGCTATTCAAAAATATGATATTTCACATTTTTTCTGGATTCTTTTATCCTATCTATTACAATGCCCTTATTAAGGCAGTATGCCCAATTTGAATCTCCAGGCTTAGTAAATTATTAGCTAAGCCTTGCATTGTCTGGAAAATGCATGCAGCCCTGCCAGCCCAATAACTCATCGCAATTCCAACGAGTCCTTTTACTTCTCAATATACGGTATCCTGCATTGTTGTATTACTTGTTTAACGGCCCCGTACGGGTTGCATAATTAGCTCTAGGGCTTAGACATGATCTGCAGTTCTCGGAAGTGTCCCTCGTCGTCCGATTCCCGTTCGTTGTTCGATAGCTCGCCTATTGACTGGTGACATGATGTGCCACCGCTGAAAACGCGGTTTCAATATTCAATGCCTTCATTCTCATCTGGCCTGGAGGGGCGGAGTCACGCTCTGAAAATGCAACATGCTGCGTCACCTCTTCCTACCCCAGTACATCCAGCAAAGCAGGTACTTGTATGGGTGTTAAGTCTCAGTTTGTCTAATGCAACATTCCACTGTGCCACATTCCCACGGACAGGCCCTAAGAATAAAGGGACTTATTTACAAGCCATTGCGCAGGCAGTACATCACTTTGTTCGACGCTTCGGCTGCGCAGTGTGCCTGCCCATATTTACAAGGTAACGTAAAGCCTCCCTGCTTGACTTTTCATGACCTTGTAAATATGGGACCCTTTCATGCATTACTTTGCCTCAAAGGGGCGCTCCATGGGTGTTGCTGAGGGTGTTCCGAAGCAACGTCCATGGACCTTGATGTATTTCCATATTTACAACATTTTGTAAAACTGGGAATGTGTCAGAATCCTACGCCTCCCCAGCGTAGGAATGGCGCACTGAGGAGAAATACTTTTATTTCTCCTAGTTTTTTCCAGGAAAATGCCATTACTTATTGTTTTTATGCAGGAAGGTTTCCCTCCCTGAACAAAACCAATTATCCCCGCAGCACAGGCACCCTTGCAAAATGACACTTGGGTGACTGCACTGGCACATGGCAGCCAATTATCGCCAGTACTAGGCGAAAGCACAGGAATGCTTCATATTGTTGTTAATACGATGCATCCCTGTGCTTTGAAAATGACGCAGCACGGAGCGGCTAAATGGCTTGCAGTGCTGCACCGCGTCATTTTCTTGTAGATGTGGCCCTCCATTTCTAATTCTAGCTCCAAGACAAAGTGCAATATTTGGTGGTCAAATAAAGACTAATCTAATATCAGGACACATCTTCAGGAACCGTGTAAAAAATAAATTGCTTAACTCACCTCGTAGAGTAATATACAGGCAGCTAAAACTAGCTGGTGTTCTTCTGCACTCGGTTTCTATGAATTTGAACAGTTAACATTTTCTTGGCAGATTTTACTTACCAACCCATAATACTACAATTAAACGTCATCTTCTCCCTTCTTCCTTGACTATGTCATGCAGGCCACTGGTTTCAAAAACAAAGCTCTGCATTTTAATCACGTTTAATATTTGGTAACCCTGTAAAATAAGAAGTTTAGATGTGTTGTGTGACAATTCAGACCGCGATGGACACCTTCACGCAATGCAACACAGCAAAGTAAATAGCAGTACATTCCGCAAATAGTAAATGATACGGTATTCTATTATGGCTGGAGACTACTTATGGGGGTTTAAAGGACCAATGCATGACAACACATGGATGTCAGGTAGTCTACTGGAGTTGTCATGTTTGTTTTCCAAATAACTCTCCGGATGTTGTTAATACAGGACTGTATTTCACCCTTCCAACGTTATCTCTTCCTGATGTCAAGAAGAACAGGTAAAATGAGGAACAAAAATGAAAATAGCAAAAATAAAATAATGACAATAGTACCATCCTACTTCCTCATCCTCTGTCGCTGTGGACTAAAAACACTTGTTAGTGAATCTTGCTTCCAATAAGACTTGACCTCCTTATTCCATCACTGTTAGTCACACTTCTTTGAAGACTTGAATTCAAATTCCTGCAGTTCCAACAACTCAATGACAACCATCTCAGAGACAGCTGCATTACAAACCATGAACAGTGGTCTCGGGATAACAGAGAAAATAAACCTCCCCTCTTGGACTTCTCAACCTTCTGCAACATCGTGTTCACACCCTGAAACCTTGAATGAGGTTCTCTGTCAATGTACTGTATTGGTCCTCCTCCTACCTATCCAAACAATACAGATTCATTCACATGGACTGCTCCAGGTTTCATAAGATTCCTGTCATCTGTAGAGTCGCTCAGGGTCCATCTTGACACCTTTCACCTTCAAACTACACTAAGCCCTTTCAGACTCTCCTTATCCATAAAAGCATCAAAATACACCAATATGCTGATGACCCACACCTTTGAGAATTATCTCTGCTCATGACTTCTGGGAATGTATGACATTACAAAGCTTACATTTACAACACAGTTTTTACATCGCAAAATCCTTTACAGCGCACTCCATTACATCGCATGACACTACAATCACATTTTTAGAAACTACCTTTACAACACATTCCATTACATCGCATTATACCTTTACAATGCATACCATTTCAACACATACCATATATTGCATTTAAGGTAAGTATTGGATACTATAGGGGTAGAAAATACTATTCTAACTCCAGGGGGAGCAACACTAGGGTAAGTGTTGGATAGTGTAGGGGTAAAAATTACTATTCTAACTCCAGGGGGTGCAACAGTAGGGTAAGTGTTGGATAGTGTAGGGGTAAAAAATACTATTCTAACTCCAGGGGGTGCAACAGTAGGGTAAGTGTTGGATAGTGTAGGGGTAAAAATTACTATTCTAACTTCAGGGGGTGCAACAGTAGGGTAAGTGTTGGATAGTGTAGGGGTAAAAATTACTATTCTAACTCCAGGGGGTGCAACACTAGGGTAAGTGTTGGATAGTGTAGGGGTAAAAATTACTATTCTAACTCCAGGGGGTGCAACAGTAGGTTAAGTGTTGGATAGTGTAGGGGTAAAAAATACTATTCTAACTCCAGGGGGTACAACAGTAGGGTAAGTGTTGGATAGTGTAGGGGTAAAAATTACTATTCTAACTCAAGGGGGTGCAACAGTAGGGTAAGTGTTGGATAGTGTAGGGGTAAAAATTACTATTCTAACTTCAGGGGGTGCAACAGTAGGGTACGTTTTGGATAGAGTAGGGGTCCTATTCATTGTAATGGTATGCGTTGTAATGCCTGCATTGTAGTGACATGCGTTGTAAAGGATGTTGCGATGTAATGACTGCGTTGTAAGTGTAGTGAGATGTAATGGTTGCGTTGTAAAGGATGTTTACCGACTTCTAGTGCCCCAAACACTGCTTGCACGTCAGCCAAACCTAGAAGTCCTGCACACCATCATGACAGAATTTCTACTATTTGTGAAGAGCAACACACAACCGAGCTAGTCTAAACCTGGCTCAATGACATGAACCTGGATGGATTTGCATGCCAATTTTCATCCAATGCCAAGTCAGTCAGATTCACCCTTATGTCAACCTGACCCTCAAGAAACATTTCGTAAAGAAAAGCAAGATGACTCTATACTTGCTGTCTCTACTAAAGAAATTGAAGCCCTTACTCCCAGAAAGCAACTTCAGAATGCTGCTCCAAGCCCTTGTACTCTTGCATCAGGATGGTGGCAAAATGTTGGTCCTGGTGCCCGGGACACCACATTAGCCTTTCTTTAAGGTCATCCTACAGACTATAGCATGCCTAATCCAAGGCCTGAAGACATGAAACCACCTTCTCCCTGATGAAACGTCACCTTCCACCCTTGCTATCCCACACAATCTTAAAAACTAGCTCCATCATCTACAAATATATAGCAATTGGTACCCCAACTATCTGCCGGGCAAGCTTGCCAAGAAAAGAAGGCAACAGATCTTCTTAATTTATGCACCCGGGACCTGTTACCTTTTAGATTCGGTTTTAAGTTACTTTTCTACTCAGTGTGATATGCCTAGGTTTCACACTGGGAAATTTCACTGGGTTGCAGGCATGGCACACAGGGAAGTGTGCCATGTCGACTCTTCACTCTGCACCAAAACACGTAGCCTGCCAAGGCAGTGTATGTGTGTGTTAAGGTACAGGGCCTCTAAAGGTGACACAATAAGTGCAGCAGGCCTTAGAGGCCTTCCCTAGCCACAGTGCCCTTGGTACTTGTGGTACCATTTACAAGGGATTGACCTGTGGCCAAAGAGTGCCAATTGGGTTTTGTTTTGAATGCAGTTTTAGGGAAAGAACGTAGGCCCTGGGTACCTGTTTGGTGGAACCCAGGGCACACTCAGTCAAATCACATCAGCAGTTCAGCAAAAAGTGGCTGCAACCACGCAAAAAGAGGGCACTTTCTTACAGCTCCATATTTACAAGGTGACGCATGTAGGTAGATGCATCACTTTTTATTAGCCTGCACTGGTTTTTACCTGTATTGGCATCGACTTTGTCACGTTAGTTTTTAACATATGCAAGGTATGCGTTTCCACCTAAAATTAACCATAAAACGGATGTAGGGGTATTCATGAAATTTTCCAAAAGCGACACATCATCGAGAAGCGAGCCGCTGATCTTGAGATGCATCAAAATTCCTACGCCTCTAAAACCCAGACGTAGGACTGGCGCATTGGCTGTGGCATAGGTATCTGAGCAGCGGTCGTGACTTGAAATAGTGTAATCTGCAATCAAGTCAACTCCCCTCTACAAGTAAGTGCACACATAAGGTAGGTATGAATGTCACATTACACATCATCACAGACTTGTATGCACTCACATTGTACTTTCACATAATATGTCACGGTTCAAAATTAAGGACTCTAGTTGGCAATGTTTTGCATCTTTGTCCAAGTAGGGACCCTTCTTCCTAGTCAGGGTAAAGGGGATACACTTCTAAAATAACCTCTGCTCACCCCCTCGGTAGCCTGGCGCGAGCAGAGAGGCTTATCTCAGAGGCAGTATGTAAAGCATTTGTGCATTCATAAAGTAACACAGTGAAAACACTACAAATGGACACCACACCTGTTTAGAAAAATAAACAAAACTTTATCTAAACCAACAAGACCAACTACGACAAAAATCTACCATACAATACTGTAAAGATAGTGACTTTGCAAGATAACCTTAAAAATGCAAAAATAGCTGAAAAACACAGTTCTTCCAAGTCGGTAGTACCCTCCAGAGCTAACACGTTGATGAAAATGAATGAATGAATGAATGACTACACATTTGTATAGCGCATGGCTACCCGTGAGCATCCCAGCGCTTCAGACAAACCCAGTCAATCCTCACCGGCTCATGAAAACAAAAATGTTTTAGCATTTTTCTGAACTTCAGATGGTGGGCTTCCAGCCGTAAGGAGTCAGGGAGCTGGTTCCAGAATTTGGCTGCTTGTAGGGAGAATCGTCTGCTTCCTGAACGGGTTCTTTTTATCTTAGGCACTATAAGAAGATTCCTAGTGCTGGACCTTAAGGTCCTCAGGGTCTGATAGGATTGGAACAGGGGTTGCAGCACGATAGGTCCAGAGGCTATCATCGCTTTGTGTGCAATCGTCATTGCCTTGAACCATATCCTTTGTTGCACCGGTAGCCAATGCATTTGATGTACTGCAGGTTTAGCTGAACTCCTCCGGGGCTAGTCCAGCAGCAGCCTAGCCGCACAGTTTTGAACCGTCTGCAGGATCTTGATCGTTCCCTGTGGAAATCCCAAGTAGATTGCATTTGCATAATCTAGCCGGGATAAAATCAAAGCCTGCACCAGAAGGCGCCTGGCTTCGAATGGGAGGAGCTTGATCCAGCGCTCCTATAGAAAAATTGTCTCACTTGCATCATCAATCACCTCAGTACTCACCTTATATCTCTAAACACATACACCTAGGCCCATAACACCAATGAGACAATTTAGAGCGACTGAATCAAGTGGTTTGATTTTAAAGATCTATTCACAAATATTTACATTTATATTTACATACTGCAGTTTAAATCAAGCCTTATAAGGTGGATGGATCAACTAATAGTAACTAGACCATGAATAAACAAGACCAGCTTGTCGTTTCAAATCTAATTTTATTAACTTTATTTTCAAAGGAAAGACATTTAGAATGATTTACATTTTTATTTCATAAGTAAAGAATAAGTAACATTTTATTAAAGAATCAAAATTAGAACTGACATTCAGAAGAAAGCTCAGAAATATAAATTATTAATAAAGATTGTTTCCATTTCCTTAAGTCTATTTCCCTCTCTAACTCAAAGTTCTCCTGAAAAGGAAGATTATTAAATCTGCTGTCCATACGTGCATCAAAAGTCCGACAGCATGTCAGCGTCTCAGGAATCGGAAAGCAAGAGTTTTTTTCCACAAACGCGACGTCAGACTTTATACCTTTTTACTAACTTATCTCTCAATAATTTGTATTTCTTTCCAAAAATGCTCATCCCTCATTGGCTGATCCAGGTCAGTCCACATTAGCTCATGCGGCTCCTGACCACGTTCAAGCTTTTACATAAGCTCCATTGTCTTTCGCTTCGATTGACATTCGGCTATCTCAAAATGTTACTTTAGTACGAGCACTGTTCTTCTCACTTCCTAACCTTGGCAGACATACATAAATCCTGTCCTTGGGGCCTTGTTTCCGTGAGCCCATTTCATTCAGGCGAAATCTTTTTATTCAGCAAATATTTCCATTACACAACGGAAGGCTCCTTTCTGGACATGGTTTTATTCGCGTCTGCATCTTTGTCGGCCACAATTTTCTAAAGTCATATTAGGCCTCACTTTGGAAACTGTTTATTAAACAAACACAAGACATCAATTAATTAAAGAATTGAAACCCATTCTGTTACCCTCCCCCTTTGATAATTTAACATGGTTAATTATGTTACCTAGCTTAGCACAAAAAGCAGCATCATATTTACGTGTCCATAACGATTCTGGAACACTTTGAGCATTTTATCACAAAAGACAAAACACAAGCAACATGAAAATAAGCACACGCCATTATCATAAAAGGCCGCATTTAATACTGACAAAGACGATAGACATATTTAGTTTTATTATTTTTCTTTTTGCAGTTGCAACACAAAGCATGTTAGTCCCGGTGTAAACCCATGATGAATGTATCTTAAACTATGTTGGTTAATGATCACACCACAAACTTTATTAATAATATTATGTTTATTAAGAGAGGTTAACTTTGCAAGTCAGAACAAAATTTTGTTCTTCATCTTGCTCCATCAGAAGCTCTTCACAGAATGTAGCATGGGCTCCTGGAGGACGATATAAGACTATGCCCGAAAAAGTGCAGGTAGGGGAAAATGAGATAACAAATGAAATACTATTTGGAGTCAGAAATAGGGCAAGGCAGGCTCCTACAGCCATAGTTATTTTTATAGATAATAGCAATGCCCCCACCCCTCCCGTCCCTACGATCTTGCCTACAAATGGCATAATGCGAGGGTAATGCCCGAACACTGTCAGGGTCTGAGGAGGAGTTAGTCATTGTCTCAGTTAAAAACAAGACATCAAAATCTCTGTCTTCCAGTAACATATCAATCTCCATAGCGTGCTTAGGTAGTGACCGACAATTAAGCAGCGCCAAGGAAAAGGGCTTAGTTATGCAGGGAGTTATTGAGGTGGGCTTATTCACATTGAATATAAAATTACAGCAGGGGCAGGGTTTTTGGGAACGAATTCCTAGCAATACGTTCATACATTTCAACCCTTCTCCTATTCTAATGAGCTGTTCTATATTGTAGCAACGCTTTTCCTCACCTGGCATAATATGTGCACGGTGGCTGGCCCCTGGGCCCTACCTGGCCCGGACGGGCCCATACAGGCTTTCCTTAGGCTCTCCTTTGGCGCGGAAAGGGCGCATCCGCTTAGCGCGTTCGCTGTGCGGAGGAGAGCCCATCTGGATTTAAGCGATTCTCGGCGCAGAGCGCCTGAACGTCTAGACTGCTGGCCTACTGGCCACAATTCCCCTAAGATGGCCACGCTAGTTTCCCGTCTGCCTCCGTGTCTGCTCAGCGCCTAATCGGCTGAGTGCTAGGAGTACGGCGGTGGAATTTAAAAATGCAAAATGCCAACACAAATGATCCCGTTATTATAAAAACAGGGCAATTCAAATTATACGATATTAAAAACAGCAGAGTACATGCAGAGGTAATATTAATTCGCGCAGTGCAGGTCAGCTCCCGGCTTTCTGCCTCAGGAGGTCTGACTAGGTCTCAAAAATGGCAGGGTCTAACAGTTCTAGGCGACTGCGTCAGTACGGCCCCGCTAAAGCGTCGACAGACTCAAAGACAGTACCTTTCTCATTGCGGCTGACATATTTGTGCAGGCCAGTTAGGGCAACCGTTGCGGTTAGCATGTGAAGTGGATGCAGTGCAGCGTGTGGTGCCCTCACAGCGCGGTGCAGTCAGCGGCTCAGTGACAGTCATCCCACAGCATCGGTGAGGCCAAGTCTTGCCATGTGGTGTGATGCGATGCTCGATACAGTGCTGGCAGGTCACAGTGCAGGCGACGGAGCCGATCGATGTTCGGGTTGGGCAGAAACGGTGTCGGTGATGTCCTGGCAGAGTGAAGTGAGGTGTTGCGGAGTGTAGTGCCACAGGACGTGGTGCAAGCAACGGCTCAGTGACGGTCACCCAGTGGCATCAGTGAGACCAAGGCTGCAGTTACGAAGTGCAGTGGTGCCTTCTGCGGTGCCTTCAGGACACGATACCAGCAACGGACTCGGCTGCTCTTCTTCTTCTGCGGCGACTAAAACCAGCAGTTCCAGAAATGTTGCCCAGAAGGAAGGTAAAATCTTTGCTGTTCCTGGGACTTATTGAATAGGGGGCAAGCTCTACCTCAAGCCCTTGGAGATACTTGGTCAGGCAAGATAAACACACAGTTCCTCTCCTTGGCAGAATCAGCAACAGCAGGTCAACCCCAGACAGCACACAGCAAAGGGAAAATACTTCTCCAACTGCTTCTTCCAGCTCTTCTCCCCGGCAGAGGTTCCTCTTGAATTCCCAAAAGTGATCTGAGTTCAGGGGTCTGGGCCCAACTTTTTATAGTACAAAATCCTTTGTTCTTTGGAGGCAAAGAGGATCTGTGCTTAGCAAAACCAGTTCTGTCTTCTCTGGTCCAGTTTCGTGGCAGGAGGTGGAGATAGCATTGTCCAAGACAAGCCAGGCCCATTCAGGTGTGAAAGAAATCTCCCCCCCCTACTCTGAATGCAGCCCAGGTCTATTCATCCCAGCTCTGACTCAACCTCCAAGTGGCTGTCTGAACAGAATACACATCCCCAGCCCCTGTCACTCCAAAGCCAGACAGTCAATACACAAAACTAGCGGAGGCACACTGGATTGGTTAGCAAAAAAATACCTAATTTCTAAAAGTGGTATTTTCAAACCCAGAGTGTGAAAATCATCCTTACTAAAAGATGCATTTTTAGATTCTGAGTTCAGGCATACTCCATTTTCCTATATTGTTCCCATGGGTATTTATACGTATAGATGTTATAAGTAAACTCCCCATTCTATCCTATGGGACAGTTAGCCTTTCTATTGTGAAAACCAAAATTGGCAGTATTTCTCTATCAGGACATGCCACACACATCAGAGCATGCCCTACCTTTCACATACACTGCAACCTGCCCACAGGGGTACCTCGGGCCTACCTTAGGGGTGACTCACATGTAAGAAAAGGGAAGGTTAGGGCCTAGTAAGTGGGGACACTTGCCAGGTTGACATGGCACTGCTAGACTGCACACAGACACTGCAATGGCAGGCCTGAGACCCTTTTGCAAGACTTCTTGTGTGGGTGGCACAATCAGTGCTGCAGGCACACTAGCAGCCTTTGGTTTACTGGCCCTGGGCACACATGGTGCACTGGACTAGGGACTTAGCAGTAAACGAAATAAGCCAATTATCGACACAGTCATCCATAACAACACTTTACAGCGGTATCGCTTGCAGTTTGGCAATGTACAGCAGTGGCAAAGTGCCCAAAGCTTCTAGACCAGCAAAAATGAAGCCCAAGACACAGTAAAACACAGGAGGCAAAGGCAAAAAATATTGGGGAAACCCACGTCAAGGCTGCCAGGTCTAACAGCCACACATCCATAGGCTTAGTGGTACATATAAGTACACTATGCTCACTTGTATGCGTGACATTCAGGACCAGTGTAGTGGAGTGCAAGGTGAGTGTTTTACCTTTCAAAACTCTATTCGATTGGTCTCTACATATTAGGCTACTTGCATGAGTCAAAATGTACGCCACGCCTCTGATTTCTGACTCACTACTGTAGTTGCGTCAGTCTTATGACAAACTACAACAATGTGCCATTTATGGGGAGGATGCTTTGCGCCATCCTACCCGACGATAAGACAGAATTTCTGATGCATCCTTAGGACTTTCCACAATGGAGCCCCATATTGAAAATACAGCGCATCCATGGTGTCATAAGGTTTTTTGACGCAGGCGCAAGAAATGTTGACGCATCGATGCGCCATTTCTTGTAAATAAGACCCTAGATAAACAGATAGAATAAAAGGGCCTACCATTATAATATGTCATACACTGCTAAATACCACATATAATGCAAAAATGGAACCCCCAGATGCTTTATGCATTCCTCCTGGAAGACACTCATACTACCCAGTAAGTGACTTTTGTTAGTCTGCAGCAAATAAAAACTGAATAATAACCCGCCGTTATTAATTTGAGCTGGTGGTTGCCAATGGAACCTTTGGCAGGTTTTTTGTCCTCGTGGATGTTTCCAGAGAGCAAGAGAGTGAAAAACACACAAAAGAGAAAGGAGGAGGAAGCGAAAGACGAAAAAACTGTCCCCCCGGGGAGTAGACAGGAACTTTATATAGTGTGATAAATAGGCAGCAAATGTTTGGCAGTGGATTAAAGAGTCCTAAAATGGATTCAGGGCCACACAGCCTTAGTATTCAGCGCGCTGACATGTAATAGGGCCGCTGGGTATCTGAGCAGCACTTTGGGCACCAGCGCTTATTATTTTACGAAGTAAACACCGAAACCCTGCCTATAGAACGATGCTGATTTGTGCAGAATTGTTTGTAGACATGGCACGGTTAGCAAGTGCTGAATCTGCAAAGAGAAGGTACAGACAGACTGTGGCTGTGGCCTGTGAACCAGACTCTGCTTCTGCTGCTGAAACTGGGGCAGGGGTTTCATTTGACTATGTAATCGGACATGACCGATTGATTAATCCTTGCTCCTGGCTGTGTGGTTATTGATTGGCAGCGGGTGCTTGCAGCAGTCAGACACCGCCCACGAGGCTTTGCAGTAGCAGCAGCAAACATAGACTTTCTATAATTAGCATGGCTATAATCCCTTTAATCAGTTATGAAAAGAGTGGGAGTTCTTGGCATCCGGCTCAAAAATAACCGTCCTAGTAGTTGTGGGGTGAAAAACTGTGTGTACTTTTAGATCTCTCCTGTAGTTTCGGTTTTTGTAAATTCCGATTTCAATTGTATGTATTAAGAGTAGAGGGCTTGCAAATGGATTTGTCAGAAATGTATTTATATATGTCCTGAGCCACTCATTCACTTTATCTGATCGTCCTAATATTTGTTTAGACTCACAGAGGGCCAGAAAATAATTTAATTGAAACTATGTGTTTGATGTATTTAATTGTATTATATTGAGTATAATTATAAAGCATACAACTAGCCCTAAAGTGTAATCGGACTATTTAGATGAATCAAGGCTGTAACTGTAGGCCCCCCTGCGATGACTGGCGTTTACAAAGGCAGCAAGGTAGGAAAGTAGGCAGGGTAGTAGTAAGTATAGCTGTTACTCATGGCTTGGATCAGGAGATAGCTCAGTAGAGAAAGGGTCCAGGGCAGCGACGGATTGAGAAGGTCGGGAAGAAGCGAGGTAAAGTGGACTCAAGTTCTTTCCTGCAGTTCAGGAGAGACTAGTCATTCTCAGCTGGGAGGAGGGGCCATTCTAAAGAGGAAAATGTCTAAATGCCAAATGGCTCGTGTTATTGTATTTTTTTGCAGATTCGCCCCTGGCGAAGGGACAACGTCCCGAAATGCATTGGGCTTTTGTTTTGTTTTGTTTTAGACACTTATGACTCTATTACTGTTTATGAAAATATTGGCACGTAATTAATTGTTCGTTCTGTGAACATGTTTACTACAATTTGAATACAGTACATCATGCAATGATTAAAATTGTATGAAAAGTTCGCTACACTGTTTTGCATTATCATTAAGAATGTGACGCAGAGGTTGAAAGCACATTAAGTATTAACCCCCCCACTGTGCTCGTGTGAGCCCAGGCCGCCTGTTTGGGACCTGGCCACTTTCATACTAAGGAGCTAGGTGCCATATGTATGAAAAATCGAATTTGCGATTCTCAATTTGCAATTTATAGTGAATTGCATTTTGAGAATCGCAAATCGGTATGTAAATAAAAACTCGCAAATAAATAGCGAGCCCATACAATTTGCATTTTGAAATGCGAATACCAAAATAGCGATTCCTTAATTGCATATCCGCAAATTTTTCATACTCGCAAATATATTCGCAGAATTCATTTTTTGCACAATTGCTAATCGCTAATTTAGCGATCAGCAATTTTGCGATCAGGATGTCTCTCATACATACCAAAGCTGTGTTTTGTGATCGCAAACACTGTTTTCTTGCGATTCGCAGGGGTGCGATCGCAAAGCAGCTTCCTACATATGGCCCCTAACCCTTTACTGTACTACCTCTGCACACACGTAAAGATACTGCTATCTGAGGTTTGTTTACGTGGGTATGGATATTGGTACTGCCATCTGATGTTTGTGTGCTCAGGTACAGCCAGATCTTCCGTCATCTGAGGATTGCATGCTCAAGTTTAGGAAGTTGTACTGTCATCTGAGCTTTGGCATCTCTGTTATAAGTCAAGGAACTGCCATCCGAGGTTTATATGCTTGGGTATAGAAAGAAGCACTATTTTTTGAAGTGTGTGGATGCTTTGTTATAGTTAGACGTAGTAACATCTGAAGATTGCATAGGTGGGTATAGAGAGAGGTACAACCATCTGAGGTTCGCCATCTCAGCTATAAGTTGAGATACTGCCACCTGAGTTGTGCATGATTTGGTCCAGGTAGAGCAACTGTCATCTGAGGTTTGTAGGCTTGGGTGCAAGTAGAGTGAGATAAATTGGTTGGAGGAACCTTATTCAAGCACCAACCACAATCCTTTCCCAGAGTGAACCACACAAATTCACTGAGTTAACCTGTGCTTAACCATCTGGTAGCTTGGCACAAAACCAGTCAAAATTAACTTGCGAGCAATGTGTAAAGGATTTATGGAGCCCTTCAACAATAATAAAGTGAAAACACAACACAAGAAAAATCCCAACCCAATCTAGATCAAATAGAATAATTTTTAATAAGTAAAATGACACCAAAGCTACAAACATTAAATCAGTGGAACTGGAGTTATGTAGTTTCAAAGATTTTTGGGGAAATAACACTCAGAAGCAAATAGGGCCTTATACAGTTATCTGGTAAAACTTGACTATGACAAAGTCATAAGTTCAGTCTGACCACACTGAAGCGAAGGCCTGGCACAGGACTAAGTTTAGCCCGCTGAAATAGTACCTTGTGTCCTTGGAATCAAGATGCGAAGTCCACATCTACCTCCGCAGCGATGCGCCGCGGAGCTGCCTAGCAGGAGCTGCGCTGTGTGGTCCTGCGTCATGATGTGTCAAGCTGGGTCGGTGCTGTCAAAGCCACCGATTCGGAGCTGCGATGTTGGTGTCGAAATGTGTCACTGTGTTGGGCAGATGAAGCCATCAGTCTGGGGCTGCATTGCAGAGACATGCTTCGAGAAGCTTCACGCTGGGACAGTGCTAGTTAAGCCACCGATCAGGAGCTATGATGGAGCTTCGTTTGTTCCGTGGAAGCCACTGATCTGGCACTGGTGATGTGGGGACTTGCATCTGGATGCATCGCACCATATCAGTTCCAATGAAGACGCTAATCAGGAGTCTGTTGTGTCCCTGTAGCTTAACACTCAGAATCAAATAGGGCCTTATACAGTTATCTGGTCAAACTTGACTATGACAAAGTCATAAGTTCAGTCTGACCACACTGGAGCGAAGGCCTGGCACAGGACTAAGTTTAGCCCGCTGAGATAGTACCTTGTGTCCTTGGAATCAAGATGCGAAGTCCACATCTACCTCCGCAGCGATGCGCTGCGGATCTGCTGAGCAGGAGCTGCGCTGTGTGATCCTGCGTCATGATGTGTCGTGCTGGGTCGGTGCTGTCAAAGCCACCAATCTGGAGCTGCGATGTTGGTGTCGAAATGTGTCACTGTGTTGGGCAGATGAAGCCATCAGTCCGGTGCTGCATTGCAGAGGCTTGCTTCGAGATGCTTCACGCTGGGTCAGTGCTAGTTAAGCCACCGATCGGAAGCTAAGATGGAGCTTCGTTGGTTCCGAGGAAGCCACTGATATGGCGCTGGTGATGTAAGGACTTGCATCTAGATGCATCGCACCACGTCAGTTCCAATGAAGAAGTAATCAGGAGTCTGTTGTGTCCCTGTAGCTTAAAACGAAAGCCCATTCACCTGACCCCTGGAGACACTTTGCTAGTCTAGTGTTCTAGCAGCAAGGCAGTCCTCAAACAGCTGAGCAGTCCACAGCCTAAGACAGGCAGTCCTTATTCTTGTAGGACCCTCAGGTCCAGGATTGTTGTGAAGAGTGGATCTGGGGGGGCCTATTTTTAGACATAGTGGCAGCTTTGAAGTGGATGAAGCTTCTGGAGTTTCCCACCTGCAGATGGTTTTGGAATTTCCTTTCTCCTTGCCTTGGCCCACGATGTCTGGGGTGATAAAAGGCTAGTGTGAAATTCTTTGTGAGTTCAGGAGGAAGCCCCTATTGAGGTGCAAGTGTGTTAGGTGACAACTCCGTTGCCACCCATCCTGTCCTGAGGGCCCATCCTTCCAACATCCAGTCCTCCTTTGTGACACTGTCTCGGAGGAATACACAAAGGCCAACTGCCAACTACACATAGGCATGTGACCCGGGACACAGGCTACAGGCACCAAATGCTTACCACGATAAAATGCCAACTTTCTAGAAGTATAATTTTCAGAATTGTGACTTAAAATCTGAATTCACCATAAAGCAGGATTTTAAATGAAAAATATGAAGAGACAAAATATGACATTGCTACCAGTTCTCAGGGGAAAATTGTCATTCATTAAATGTAATAAGTAACCCACTGTTATCCTGTGGGAGAGATAGGCCTTGCAGTAGTGAAAAACAAATGTAAGAGTTTTTTCCAGAACCAGAAAATGTAGAACTTAAAAGTGCATGTCCAATACAATGCACCCTGCCTCCTGGGCGGGTTAGGCCCTCCGATAGGGGTTTCTTTAATGTTTTGTAAAAGGAAGTCTTAGGTCTGGCAAAACAGTTTATTTTGCCAGGTTGAAATAGCAGTTTAAAACTGTAGAGAGGCTGCAGTGGCAGGCCGGAGGCATGTTAAAAATGCCTCTTAAGATGGGCACAGAAAGTGCTAAAGGCCCACTAGTAGCATTTCATTTATAGGCCCTTGGTACAGGTAGTACCACTTTATAAGAGACTTATAAGTATATTGAATGTGCCAATAGGATGTGAGCCAATTTTACCATGTTTACAGGAGTGAGCGCAAGCAGTGACGGCTCCTCCGCTAAGATGGAGGAGCGTCGCCACACTTTTTTTTAGCAGTGACATGAAGGAAAAAGAAAATGATAATAACCCCACAGTATTTTCATTTTTTATTTGCTCCTGGTGCAGAAGCTTTGTGACGCAGGTCTGCTCCATGACAGAGGAGCAGGAGGAGGAGTGGTTTGCCCACTCTAAGTGCTCATGAATGTTTGGCCAGCCAAACATTCATACACCCTTTGCATGTTCTCCACCCAGGCTGCATTACAGCCTGGGTGAAAAACATGCGAAGGCTCCCATTCCCTGGCTGAGAGCCAAACCACAGCACTCAGACCAATCATGATGTTGCATTGCAGCATTGTGATTGGTCAGGGTGTTATGTTCCATATAGGTACCCCAATATAGGCTCAAGTAGTCATCTAACCTTTCACCTACATTCTGCCCTACAATTACAGTGCATAACTGTTCTTAGTACTGACCTTTTACCTAGTTACGGTAATATCCAGAGATGATATGGGGTTTTCTCCAAAAAGCTTAAGCCTCATTCATTATGCATGAGGATTCTTGGAATCACAGCAGGACAGCAGGCATATCATCTCCTGCATAATAACTATGAATAAGGGTCATTCCTTCCGTCATCCTAGTCTGACATGACACAGCGAGGTATATCCCAGGGGGTATTACTTTGGGTATATATACACAATCTCTTGCTACGGTAGTCAGAGGAGACACACCGACGCGAGACGCTGAGGTTCCTGCATGCAAACACTCCAGCTCGCAGTGGTCTGACATCCCTTGCAGGGTGTCCATCTCGAGACCAAGACGGGTCCTACAGTCTCTCACTTCAGGTAATGGGGTTGACTTTATCCTAGAGGGATTCTTGGCTTTACACCCACATACATGGTAGGTACACTTAGGTACATCTAGTTAGGGTCGCATAGTAGAAGTACGCATTTGATTGTCATGTATTTATATACCTGCCTGTATTCATTGTTTTAGCACAGTGGTAGAAATCTACTATCCTTTTACTCTGTTAGTGCTTATAATCATTTATATCTGTTACTCTCTAATGGTTGTTTCGGCACACCTATTTTACACTAGAATGGCGCTGGTTCAATAAATGCTTATTGAAAAACGTCCCCACCATTTATTCTGTGTATCTCTCTGAGACGAAGTGAACACGAGTGACTGTGCGAAAAGTAGTAAACTGATTCCATGATTCTGAGGGATCAGGGTTGTCATGCTCGATAGTTGCCAAGAACTATTCTCTCCTTGGTAAGAGGGGTTTCAAGTGGTACTGTGAGCTAGCTGGTATACAGGCTAACATACCCTGTAGGGGTGTCTAGAATTAGTCTGACACCAATCCTACGATGTATGTTGTCAAAATGCGTAGATCCTATCTAGGTTTATAGGAACTACACGACATAGCGCCGTCAACGTTGGTTTGGTACTTATTTAACAATCAAATCTGAGTAGTTCAGTCGTGCTAATCTTAGAGACCCCTACTCACATTTCTTCAGAGACGTCTGAAGTGGAAAGGAACTATACGCCACAGCTGATTAGGCAAAATTCCTATTTATTGGCTCTAGGTTTATCAAAATTGAAGGACAAACAGTTCCTATTTCACATAAAACCTTATCTCAGTTTCCTTGAAACTCTTCCTTGAAACGTTTGTCAAACAAATAGCTGACGAAAAAGCGTGAGGCAAGCACAGCCTGCTGCAGTCAGGGAAGAAGAAATAGAAGGTGAAATAAATATTTCAGAAAACGTTAGGTATGCCCTTACTTAAAAGCTAGCAGACTGTCCCAGCTAGGGGTGGGACAGCGACCTTTGTGATTGAGGCTCACGAGTCATATAGAACAGAGGTATTCTATTCATGGGCTAAATTCCCACAAGTAGATGCACAACCAAATACATTTCATTCTTACACTGAAGATGAAACACCAAATGAATACTGTCCGTATGAGGGCATTGAAATTTCGCTCGCCTACCAGGAGCACGTAAACTGGTTTAAAGACGCCGTCCCCCATACAAAATACAAAGCAAGACTAGGTCCACTCTGAAGAAATGGAGCCACTTGGCCAGTCTTTGTTTTTTTTATACCGGATCCAGAGATTGACACAATGCCAGTAGCAGACCTACGTCTACTTCATAAAGAAATAATAAAACTTTACAGAAACCTGACACAGTTTGTGATGAGAACACTCACACTTTAGCCAAGAAGAGCTATACAAGCAGTACAAATTCAGGGTTCTACAACTACAATTAAACCACAAACGCTATTTGCAGTTATGGGTAAATTGCCTACTAAATATGAGCAAATGCCATTCTGGATAGCTCGCAATCTGCTTGTCAATAGGGATAGCTTCCCAGATAGAGTAGTGTACCACTTGGGGTACAGTTTTCAGTGCCATATGTACCAGAACACATAGTATCCCGTCATTAGCGTAATCCCAGATGTATTAAGACAAATACAGATTGCGTATGGAGCAGAACCCGATCTGAATTTAGGGATGAAATTATTAGGTAGTTTTGCCCAGGTATCAGCTACAATATTAGCAAGTATAAAAGGGGAGGCAGCAGCAGTGGCAATACTCCAAAACCTGAGGGATTTCACTCCTTTACAACAGGAACGTGAATTACCTAAAATTATCACAGACACCTATGCTGAATAAGATAGAGATAGATTGGAGCTAGAGCAGCAAAACCTCAACTCACGGTTGGTCCTAAAAAGGATAACACCAAGCAAGCACCTATTCTTCTAAGAAGAAATGGGATAAGAACAATAAAAACAAAAACATTAGAGAAAATAGATCTCTAACTAGGAGTGGGTCTCCTCAACAGGAGCCCTCTGAAAGGAGGTACAATCTTAGTAACAGAGATAACATTAAAAAACCTGACAGATATCAGGATACTGATACACGTTCCTCTCATTCCTTTCAGGGTTCAGCTAGAAACTCTGAGAGAGAAGGACGGTCTGAACACAGACAAAAAGAGCGTATGAAGTCCAGAGACACACAACGCAATTCAAGCTACACTTCTAAAAACGAAGACAAGCCACAATCTAAACCTTAATTTTAAAAAAAGAAAGTAACAGGTCACAAAGTTAGACGTGCCCAGAATTCTGAGGACTCAACTTCTGAATGGGGAATGGGCTCTGACGATGCTAGACAGCGCAGCAGAAGTAGCAATAGCTCGCCGGAACCTGATGGAATTTCTGGTGACAGCGGAGTTGAATGAGCACATCAGGGTGGAAACACCTAATACTGGGGTAAGTGTCCCACATAAGTTACATGAGATAACACTCTAAATTGAGGGGGACAAACCCAGAAAAGTAAAAGGTCTCTTTTGGGCGAACCTGACTTACAGCTATGACATCCTGTTAGCTGAAAAAGATTGGCCGCCTGAAATTGTTATGGATTGCCCAAAGGGAGAAACAGTAATTTTACCAGCTTTTTCCGACCACATTCCAATTTACTTAAAACACACTTACATGCAGGAGTGGGCGGTAGCCCTTGCTCCAGCACTATATCGCAACCATCTTGGTTGGGATGCTGAGTCACCTCACAATATAATCCCTGTAGAAACAAGTCCAACTCCACAGAGACAAAATCCAATAAAACAAGAAGCAAAAAAAACAGGTCAGGGAGATCTTGAATACCAGGGTGTAATAGAACCAAGCACCGCTGCATTGAATAATCCTTTATTTCCGGTAATGAAAACCGATAATTCATAATATCTAGTTTTAGATTACAGACATCCGAACACATGCACTAAAACATTTGCAGTACAAAATGCACATAGTGCCACATTAATGAATAACATTGTGCGTAAAAGAATACAAAAGAACACTAGACATCTCAAATGGATTTTTCTGCCAAAATATAGTGCCTGAAAGCAGGTATTTAATAGCATTCTCTGCACTAGGTTTCCAAGGTCAATTTTGCAGACCCCCCAAGGGTATAAGAATAACCCCGGGTTGTTTTCTTCTAGGGTAACCGAGGTCCTGCTTTTTGGCAACAGGGATAACTTCTGGTCCCCAAGATGGTGGCCAGACGAAATGGGACCTCTCCCAGAACCAGTCGATAAAGTGAAAAATCTTGGTATACTGGTGGACACCACCCTGAATTTCAAATCCCAGGTGAGCGCCCTCTCCTCCTCCCTTCATTTCTTACTCAAGACCATCAGAAAAATTCTACCCTATCTTGAAAAGAAACATAGGAAAACTATAGTCACGGGTCTAGTGCTCTCACGCCTAGATTATTGCAATAGCTTGATGCTAAACGCCCAGCAGAGCGTACTCAATAAACTTCAACTCCTGCAAAATGCGGCCGCTCGTCTAATCACTGACACCCCCAAATTTGCCTCAGTATCTCAGGAACTGGTTAAGCTACACTGGCTGCCTATTCGTAAAAGAATCATCTTCAAGGCAGTATGCATGGTCTTCAAGGCCCTCCATGACTTAGGCCCCAGGCACTTGAAGTCTTTATTCCGCTGGCATAAACCAACAAGAACACTGAGATCAGGACAACTGGCCCTAGTGGCGGTCCCCAGAATCAAAAAAGTCCGCTGGGGAGGCAGGAGCTTCTCTCTTGGGGCGGCCGAGACATGGAATAAACTCCCTCTTGCGCTCAGACAAACCCAGAATCTGATGGCCTTTAGAAGAGGTCTAAAAACATGGCTCTTCACCCAGTAAGCTCACGCCCCCACACCAGTCTATCCGTCAGCGCCAGGACACCTCTGGGTATTAGAGCGCTCTACAAATTTGCAAAATAAATAAATAAATAAATAACAGAATTACTTCAGAATTTAGATGAAGAGGCATTGTCCTATGTAGATGATATTTATCTGATGGATGATGATTCTGATTTACAGGATTACTTGACCAGGGTGAGTAGTAAGTATCATCATTTTGGGGTTTACCTCTGAGGGCTACAAATTCAACTTTAAAAAATCTAAAATAGCCCACCTCAGTGTCCTATTTCTAGGATACGAGTTATCAAGTGAAGAAAAAAGCTGGCAGCTAACTTTTTTAGAAAAGTGTGCGCTGCTTCAACTTCCTAAATCTATGAAGAACTTACAATCCATATTGAGATTTTTAAACTTTGGCAGGACATTTTGGATGACTCAAAAAGAGTAAAACCTTTCTAAGACTTACCCAGACCTGTTTTTTCAGTTAGACATTGGACACAGGAACACACAGATATTGTTTGTTCTCTACAAGATGACTTGATAGTTTCAAAACACTTATAGACACGCGTAAACGTAAGCAATCTAGTGATCCGCGTTATAGCAGGTCAATCTGGGTACACTTACCTAACCTTCAATGAAGGAGAAACAGTACCCATTGCATACAAATCACATTTGTACACAAACGCTGTAATGCGCTTTGCTTTGTACAGAAAACATCCACACAGCAGTAAAGACCACTGTAGTAAGAGAAAGAGCACTGGCTCAGGGGAAACAAATAATTGTCGTAACTTGGATACCAGCCTTAGAGGCTGCTACAAAGGCAAGCGTTCCTAATGCTAAAGCCTTACATCCAAGATTAATACAATGGGCTAATTCTCTCACTGCAACGGATGTAGAATACAGATATGACCCAAGAATTAAAACACAAGCATTCCTGTAATATAAACAAGAATATCCTCTCCCAAATGAAATAATGCCTCTAGATTAGTATGAATATATTATTTACACTGACGGATCTGCTCAGCCGGCCATATAGGAGTAAGCAGCAATACAGCGCCGCTTGTGCGACATAAAAGGTTATATGCAGGATTGCAAATTCCATTCCAGCGATATGAAGACACACAGCCTGATTCATCAAGCCGAAATCGGCCCGCAAAGGGCCAGATTCTGAGAATCTGGCCCTTTGCGAGCTCTATTTTTGCATTTGGGATTCATCATCCCAAATGCAAAAATCGGTAATAGCGATGTCGCAATTTTGCGAGGAATTACATTTAAGGAATCTCTATTTGAGATTCCTTAAATGCCATTCATCATTCATTTAAAATTGCGAATTCGCAAATTTCGGCCCGCTATTTACCGCAAGGTCAAACCTCGTGGTAAATAGCGAAAACTTAGAAAAATGCTTTTAAAAGCATTTTTCTAAGTTGTATGTTGCACACACACATGTCCTTTGGACATGTGTGTGCGCAACACCTGTTTCAATTTGCATTTAAGGGGTGCTACAGGGTGTCCTTTGGACACCCCTGGCACCCTTTAAATCGCTATCTTATTTGCGATTAGCTAATTGCTAATCGCAAATAAGGAATACTCCCCATTCATTCCTATGGGCCTTTTGGCCCATAGGAATGAATGGGGAGTTATTCCTTATTTGCGATTAGCAATTTGCTAATCGCAAATAAGGATTGTGTAGGAATCACAAATCTTTTTGCAATTCCTACATGAATACTGTTTTGCGAGTCTGTAATAGCGATTCCTTATGAATCGCTATTATAGACTCGCAAAACGGGTCTATGATGAATCAGTCTGACAGTCTCTAGGAGACTGCACGGCTCAGCTGGCAGAAGTGAAAGCACTATTACTGGCACTAATAAATACGGATCGAGAATTTCCCACATTCATCATGTGCAATTCTTTTTATTGTGTCCAGTTATACAATGAATATCTACACTACTGGGGTCAAAATGGGTATAAGGACTCAAAAGGTGGCACAATTAAGCACAAAATGCTTTGGGAACAGGTAGCTGAGTTGACAAACAAACTACCAAGAGCTCATGTGATACACACGCTGAGTCATCAACGTGATGGTGTTCACGTTGAAGGGAATTCATTGACTGATGAAGCAGCAAAGGGGCCAGTACGAACTGCTGCTGTAGCTGCAATCACCCATTCAAAAACGAGAATAGGCGGACAGATAATGGTAGCTGTCTTTGCTTCACACAGAAACAGCCCAGCCGTACCGAAAGGTTTTCCACTCAAGTACTCCTACAAGTTAGACGCTAAAAACATTCTGCATGCTCAGATTCCAGGAGTGGAGGAAAGAGTAATACCAAACATGGATCGCAGATTAGGTTTAATACTAGCTGCACACGAGGGTTTAGGTTCTGCACACGCAGGGATTACTGCAGTGGTTTCATTATTGAAACAGCGCTATTGGTGGCTGGTCTAACTAAACAGGCAAAGAATTTTGTCTTAAAATGCGACATCGTTCAGCAGATGAAGGGTTTCACAGTGGCTCGTCCAGCGTAGACACCTTTACTATTATCAGACAGACCACTTATGTGTGTCTATTTGGATCACTGCGGCCCCTTACAATCAGATGGGGCTTACAAGTTTATCTTGGTGGCAGTGGATTCATGCTCCAGATTCCTAGGGGTATGGCTCAGTCATTGGCTGACGCTCAAACTGTTGTACAAGATTTGCGAGTCTTTATATGGACATACGCAGTTAGCACATTACATTCTGACCATGGCCCCGCGTTTGGCTCTAGGACTTACAAGGAAGCCGTGAAAGTGGCAAACCTCTCTGGACCATCCTGAGATAAATTTGGTCATGGAGAGGAAAAACCGGGACTTAAAGCAATCTTTAACAGCAAGAGTATTAGGTTCAGGTGGTAGTTGGGTCAATCATCTATATGGGGTACAGCGAGCCCTCAACAACATGCCAAGAAGTTCTCTAGGGGGTTTCACTCCTTATGAAGTCCTTTTCGGGACAAGAATGGGTACCTGATCTCGATTGTGAAGACACAGTAGCAAATGAGAAACCATTTGACATCAATAAACGTTTGGCTGTTTTACAGGATCTGAACAAATCCAGAGCACTACTAAGCAACGTGCAAGTAAAACGGACCGCCACTGGGGAAGTCAAATCAGTCACGGCAAGACCTGTCTGGGTCCCAAATGTCAGGGGTCTGGTCAGAGAAAAGATCATGGACAAGAAAGAATTTGGGCCATCCCACAGAAAGCCTGTACCTGTCCTGACTGATGAAAGAACAAGAACAGTACTTCTTCCACCTCGTGCCGGCAAAAAAGAAGAGATTTGTCTCCATTGATCTGATCAAACCACACTTTGTAGCCGATACTGAATAGTAGGCCTCGTGGGCTCCTGGGTAGCCGATGCACTCCTTTCGCTACCATACAGGAAGTTCAGGCAGAAAGACTCATAACATTCGAAGAGTCACCTACTCAAAGTGATAGAATTTTCAACAATGAAATGGATTTCTTCCTCTGGAAACAGAGCTTCAAACTACTAATGAAAGACAAATTTCAATTCAGCCTACCACCGATGTCTACATCAATATGCCTGACAAGAGACAACTGCCAGTTCAACACAACCTGCTGCGTTACCAAAGATTGATCGAACTGCATCTGGCTACTTCATCGATTTTGATACCTTCTCTCTTGATCCCAATGAACCTGAGACAACTCCAGCTCCAGTTTCCCATAAGCAACACATTTGTGAGTTCAACACTTTTCTGAAAAAGTCTTAATTATCACCTTGGCTCCAGCTCTGGATAATATCTGGAACATTGTTTTTTTCTGTTCTGGATTGGCCTAGTGACTGTCTTTTTCTTATTATTGAATGGAAAATATCTCCCAGAATCCTCTGCAGTATCCAATGTGAACTTGGTCTTGAAACCTCATACATCATCTCACCGTGAACAAAGAAACTTGTTTTCCGTGAACATTACAACTGTTCCAATTCCTGATGGTACAGTTTGGGACATGGTTGGTTATGATGTATTTAGCCCTACTGAACTTTTGAAATTACCTCATTTATTTAAAATTTCTCTAAATTATATCATTACCTCCAGGACATTTTCTGATGATTGGGACTCTGAGCCTGTAAATAGTATGTTGTCTGATTTGGAAAACATCTGCTGCATTTTCAAACAATGAAATGTTAGAGGACACATCTGACTTTGATAGCATGTACTGTTACCATCATTATGGTCATCACTTTTTACACAAATTGAGTATCTTTTGTTATATTTTCACATACCACCAATGGCAATATTGCCCGACACCACCAATAGGTAGTTCAAAAATGTTTGCACAAACGTTTTCGTATTTTCCAGGGTTTAACACTTCTGACCTGACCTGACCTCATATTAGTACAAGGTTGTACCTACACCTGCACAGAAAAATATGCTGACTAACACCAAACAGATTTATTCTGCATCCTTTATTGCCCAACTGTCAGTACAGGGTTTCGACTTATGGAAGAACACAATAGACACAAAATTAGTCTGGGGTCCAAAGGAATGGCAAGTTCAGGGAACAGAAGCACTATATAGAGCGTGCTTCATCTCACAGCAGATCATCATTTTGAATGACACAGTTCAACAGACTTCCTGCCTTGGACTAGCCAAGAACAAGGATTTGAACACACCACTGTTTCCAACACCTTCACACATCAATTTTACATCATGTGGAGGGGATACAATAGATGAGATGAAAGCATGCAGTACAATACTTCAGACCCCAATTGGAAGGGATGGTTAGTTTGGCACACAGACTCAAATAGATGTCAGTCAGGATTCAGGGGTATAACCCAAGGGTTTAGTATCCATAGAAGTAAAGTATACCCCTAGGATCTAATTTGACAATTACCAATAGCATTCATTCACACACCAACAATCATTCAATACCACGTGTCCACAAACACAAGGGAAAGCCCCCACACTGTAAATCGCCCTGGCTTATCTACCTAAATGAGCTCACTGAAGTTGGGTTATAGCGCATGTAACAGCTAATAATTTATTAAGAAAGGATTTTAAGAAAAACAAAAAAAACAATATTCAATTTTAAAAACATGGAATCAATCTTCCAACTGCTGGAAGACTAGAAAATAGAATTTCATTACCATCTAGTTAAAAACAGTTCATTGTGCAAAAACATATAATAATATCACAATCTAGTCACAAAAAAACAACATCATTAACATGGCTAAAAAGGAGGAAACCCTAACGACACAAGGAAAGTTCCATTGTTACACAAAGGTCCATATTTGGCGTAAATGGGAGAGACCAGGTGAGAGCCTTGCTCTTATCCTTAGGTAATTCCCAGATGGATTCCTTCTTTATCAAACTGGCGTCGACGCGTTTCGGTGGTAACTATTAATTTTATTGACCACCTTCTTCAGGAAAAAAAGAATTTTCCGGGAAATTACTCCTCCATCTAAAAAAACATAATCCACGGATATATATGTCACTTTTAGTGAAAAATTCAGATCATATATATTCATTAAACATCCCAATGTTGTCTACCCTCTTGCTCCAATTACGTAAAGTTGAAAAAGTCTTTTTGTACAACAAGCTATTCTTAAGTGCCATATACTTTGAAAGACATTTCTTTATAGTGACATATTCGCACCTAAACATCATATTAAAAACACCTCCTTAGCTGGAGGAATTTCCTGTATCCGAAAATTTTACAGCAGAATAAACCAAAGTTAAGCACTATAACTCCACTACCCGGGCCATGTGGAGGGAAGAGAAACCCATGACTCACTACTGCCCTTTCTTTTACCTAGGGACCCACTTTCTCCCCATTCATTCCACTCGGATCCAATCAATCCATAAACACTCACCATATTCTAAAAGATCTCAAGAGACCTGATGCTCTTTTTCTCTGTTCCTTATTTATATATGACTCTCCTTAAGTCAGGCAAGTTAGTCTAAAAAGAGCACATAAACAACAAAGCACACTATGTCACTGTTGAATTGACCCTATTCAGAGCAAAACCCACCTACATAAAACAAGGATCATCCTACGCCTTTGCTTTTAGGTGAGGGCGGGCCCCTGTCTGGTAATCTTGGGGCTAGGACTATTTTCTTATCCTTTACTTATACCCCCATCTCAGGTGTATCCACTTCCGTGTGGTCAAGCTCTCTTGTTTACTAAATACAAGAACAATAAAATACAAACACGCAAGGAAAAGATTACCCTTTTTTATATTAAGTTAGTTGACCTACAATTAAAAGCACTCCATGTCCTAATTCATACAGTACAACCACCTACCTCTGTTTTTGAGGAATGACGATTTTCCAATGTTATATTTAAATCATGGGGGGAGGAGGCGTTGAAATAATGACGCAGTGATTTTGCAGCAAGGAATTTTAGATTAATCCTATTGTGCCGCTCTTCCGCCTCTTAGAGGTCAGACTTCAATCAACCCCTAGAAACAAAAAGACCAAACCTCTACTCATAAATCGATTCAGGTACATACAGGATTTTAGTATCCATAGGCCAGACCCACGATAAGTGCAAAGAGAACATCCGGGGGTAGTGACATCATACAGAGTTGGGAAGTTGTTATGTTTGTTATGTTAGTTTATTTTTATATAGCGTGAAATCACCGACAGGTCTTTAAGTGCTTTAGAGAGAGAGAGGCTGAAGGACAGTTGGTGGTAGCAACAACAGTAACACAGGGGAAGGGTGAATTAAACATTGTTCAAGGCCTCCCTAAAAAGGACAGTTTTAAGTTGTTTTTTGAAGGTGAGGAGTGCAGGTTCCCTGCAAAGGTGATCAGGCAGCTGATTCCAGAGTTGTGGGAGTAGGACAGAGAGCGCTCTGCCCCCTATGGATACGCTGTTGTACCATGGGACGGACAGGTGGCAGGCCTGTGATGACCACAATGTACGGCCCGGAGCATAGTTCTTAAGGTAGTCTTTAATATACATTGAGGCATTTCCATAAATTGCCTTACGGGCAATGCAGAGACCCTCAAACTTCGCTCTCTGTTAAATGGGAAGCCAGTGCAGCTTGCATAGTACTTCTAGGGTGTCTAAATATTAACCTAGCTGCGTCGTTCAGTACAAACTGTAGCTTATGGATGAGGCACTGGGGGAGGCCGATGTGAAGGGCATTCCCATAGTCTAGTCTGGAGACAAATGTGGATAACACTATCATCTGTAGTAATGTCGTTTAGAGGATGGGGACAAGTTTCTGCAGCTGTCTCAAGAGGCCTAAACAGGTTCCAACCACTGTGGTGACTTGGTTGGCCATGGAGAAGTTGGAGTAAATGTTTATACCCAAACTTTTCACAACTGGTACTGGTGTGGAGGTTTCACCCATGTCTTGAGGCCAGAAAAGATCATTCCAAGGATAATTGTTAGTGGGGATGACCAGGAGGTCTGTTTTGTCTGGGTTAATTTTTATTGAGTTTGTTGTCATCCAGTTTACTATAAATCTAAGGGTGTTTTGCTGCAGCTCCTGAGTATAGGTGGATTTGTAGATCCGAAGGATGAGTTGAGTGTCATCCACGTAATTGAAGATTTGGCAGTCCATACGGGCTAGGGCCGCCACCAGGGGCTGTAGGTATATGTTGAAAAGGAGCGGGGACAATGCGGAGCCCTGGGTAACTCCGCAAGTGAGGATGCCCCTGTCGAATACCTGCTTCCCCAACTGAATCCTCAGGGACTGACCTGACAGGAATGATTCCAGCCATTGATGTGCCAATCCGCATATGCCCAAGTTTGTGGTTTGGGCCAGCAGCTGTTTATGCCTGACCGTCTCGAATGCCGCTGATAGATCTAATAAATTCGGGGCGCTCGCTTTTTTATTGTCAGTCATAATTCTGAGATCATCGAGGACAGACAGCATCACCAGCTCAGTGCTGTGGTGGACTCGGAAACCCGCCTGTTGAGCTTGGAGTAGCTGATTGTCCTCCAAGAAGGTCGAGAGTGTTTTAAGAACATGTTGTTCTGTGACTTTTGCTAAGAACGGCAGCTGGGAGATAGGCCTGTAGTTCTTGGGATTGGCGGCATCTGCTCCTGGTTTCTTTAGCAGGGGGTGACTCTGGCCTCTTTCAGGTTGGACGGTAAGTAGCCAGTCTCTAGGGAGTGGTTTAGTAACATGAGAAACTTGAGAAACTGACTTTCCATCCCTGGAAGTGCCATTTGAAAAATACTTGGGGGGCAAGGGTCTGCGGGGGAACCCAATTTGGTGCGGTTCATCAATGATGTCAGGGAAGCTGAATCGAAGTTAGGGAAGTTGGTGAGCTGCTTGCAGGGCCGGGGGGGAGACCGGATGCTGCACCAGGGAATCCTGAATGATCGAGGTGTTATCAATCTCTGCGATGATATCCATGACTTTTTGGAGAAAGAAGGTCTGAAAAGTATTGCAGTCTATGGGCGCAGTTGTCGTTTTTGATTCAGATTTTTGACTGAGTTCTTTCAGTATTCTGAACGTCTCTTTTTGTTTATTTACCCCAACTGTAATTCTTGCCTCGTAATATTCAGCTTTCCTGGTTGTGATGGCTTTTTTGTAGGAGGTAAGTAAGGTTTTGTAGTTTGCCAGCTCAGCTGGATTGTAAGCTTTACGCCACCTCCTCTCAGAGTAGCGGAGGCTTTGCTTCTTTTCTCTTAAAGTTTTGTTGAACCAGGGGGACCCCTTGCCCTTGTCTCTAATTCTGTCCCTCCGCTCTGGTGCTACTTGATCCATAGCTCTACATAGAGTGTCAGTGAGGGCTTTGCTCTCTTGGTCAAGGTTCTCTTGCTTACAGTTGGGGGGTAGCCAGAGTAGGGTATCCACTAGTTTCTCTGGCTCAATTTTATTCCAGCATCACAATTTTCTCCACACTGGGGGAGGATGCGGCGGTGGGTTGTCCATCGGGACCCAACAGCTAACTGACGAGTGATCAGACCAGGCATAGGGGCAAATGTCCAATAGACTTGCCCATGGGTGCGAGGTCTAGAGTGTGACCTTTAAAGTGGGTAGGGCCGTCGACCAGTTGATGAAGGCCCATCAAGCTCATCGCTGACTCGAATTGGATGGCAAGCGGTTCTCTCTGTATTTTGTCCCAGTGATAGTTGAAGTCGACCACCACTAGGAGTCTTTGGTACCTTGATCAAAAGTCAGTGATGGTCTCTGGAAAGAGATCATTGTGGACGATAGGCTATCAGGAGAAGGAGGCAGGAGAATTTAAGTGAGAGTTTAACCACTTGTAGATCTGCATTTTCTATGCCTCTGCCACTATCTTTACAACCGTTCACCGTTTGTTACAGAGGATGGCCACACCTCCTCCTCTTGTTACTTTTTATCTATTTGCCAGAGGGCTTCAAAGTCATCTGGGAGGGCGGCAATAATGTCTGGAACTGAGGTGTCACGTAGCCATGTTTCTGTGAACGCCAACATGTCTAGGTCTCCATCATGGAGGAGTGAAAAAACTTCTAGGTGGTGCTTCTGCAAGGTGCGCGTATTAAGGACATCCACCTTCAGTCCTGGTGCACTGCAGCGAACGTTGTTTTTGTTGATTGCCTGGGCGCGGGGTCGTGGATTTGCCTGCTCCATCCATTCACAGAATTTTATCAGCATTCAGTTTATCTAAAACATTGCAGCTCAGAACATGGCTATCTGCGGCTGAGGGTCAGCCGCTGTGTTGTGCTGTGCCTCGATTGGCTAAAAACCTTGACACTGTCCCCGGTGAAACAGTACTTATCCTTACTCTCAGATGAGGTTGATCTAAGGGATTTTTTACTATGTCCCCAAAAGTCACACCAGAAACGTTTCTATTATGCTGTCTATAATGAAATCTGGAAAATCTCTCAACAAGAAGCTGTGGAGAGACTTCGTGAAATAGATAGAATTAACCTTGAAAAAGCGTTAGCTGTAGTTGACAATGGTATGACTACATTAACATCCAGGATGTATTCACTGGGCAACATTGTATCTTCTGCTATTGATATACTAGAGCACTACTTGTCCATTCTACAACACGGACAATATCAACTACGTTCTATTATGTTTATGTTATTAAGCTGGGCGCTGCAATCATTGCACGCTGGTTATGCGCCTTGGCGATTTATCAACAGTGCGACTTTATTTTCAGCATACAATCTAACTGAAATACAGATTACAATGGCACAACCGGGAGTAAAATATACAATGCTGCGTATTGTAAAACTCAACAAGTTACCTTTTACTGTGGCAGAGTCACCATCCACAGAATGGTTAATTCATTGCCGTATACCACTACTGATCACTACTTTCCAGTTTCAGTATTGCCTAGAACAAAAACAGGTGGGCAGATATGAAGCGATGGGTGGGGAATTCATCAAGGAATCTTGGGAATTGACATACAGATTTTGATGCAGGAATGGGGACACGGATGTTTTTCTTAGCAGTACCAACTGTGAGAATTCCTTATGGGCCTGTAATGGTTTAGTTGCTAACGTATCCTGCCACTTGAAAGATTTCACAGCTACCGTCATTAATACGATGTTCAAGTTACTTTCAAATGGGAGTTACTTGATGCTGAATGATCAAGGTTGTTGTAGGATGCTCCCGAACATCGTATATCTTGTCACTGTGAACTCCAGGGTTACTTGTTTCCATTGACACACACAGTCAGGGAGGTGCTGTTATGGCCTTCGTTTAATGTTTCCTTTATACGGTTTGATACTCTGAGACGAATGAAAGCTATGTGTTTACAGCAAACCGTACCCTTAACTTCCTCCCAAGAAACTTATGATCGCCAGGTTGCAAGGTCCTCGCCGAGATACAGGCACTAGTGCAAACGAACTTCCCTTTCCATTTCACAGAAATGGTACAACCTAACTTTAACATGTCTGATATTGTAGTGTAGTTCCTATTTTCCCTATAGGCCCTGCACATTGGAATAACATAAACAGCAGTGTAGACGTAGTACTGAGGTCTTCTAGGTCTCTACTGACTATGTTAGACTTAATTTAGGTTTGCGCCAGCTAGCTCAGAGGTCACTGGAAACTTTCGTGACTGAATAGGAAGTGATCAGCTTCCCTGGCTCAGACAAGAAGGGATTCAGCTTCCGACAACCGCATAAACATGACAACTTTGCTCCCCAGAATAAGAGTCAATCTCTAGAGTCGTGTGAAAACAATAGACAATTATTTCACTCAGTCAGACGTGCGTTCTTAGTTTCACCAGAGTGCAGAGAAGATAGAGACGGGCGTTTTCAATAAAGGGTATGATTTATTGAACAGTCTTCCTTCTCATGCAAGAGAAATGGATTGCCACAATTGCAATACTTAATATAAAGTAAAGTCGTACAGTAAAAGGAGTATTATGAAATAATACTGTAAAAGCATTGATAAGGTTTCTTAGCCATAAGATAGTTAAAATGAATAAAATATATACAATATATATACATTCATATATACATTGGCTAACGACCTCAACTGGTGCTTCTAACTACGCCTACCCCGGTGTACCTGACCTAAGCCTAATACGTGGGAGGGAGTAAGTAAGTAGCAGTTTAAGTTAAGTTGGTTTTGCCAAGAGTTTGATTCAAGAAATCTCTCTAAGGGTTTAGTCAGCTCCTTACCTTTGGAATAGAATGTAGGAGGTCTGGTATCTCCCTCTCAGGACCCGATATCCCAGTCACCTGCAAGGGTAGGCTGGAAACGCCGCAGCTGGATTTTCTCGGCAAGAGAAAAGACAGCGTCTTTCTCAGCGCGTCAAAGAGGAGGGGCAGCGTCCGTGGGCTTCTCGCGTCTGCTGGGCTTTCTGCAAGGGGACAGCTGTTCTGCTCCAGTATTCACCACCACCGTGTGTTTGCTTAAGGCAACGCTGGTATATTTATACCTGAAAGGTGCCGAGTTTGACGTCAGTTTTGGACATAAGACGTCAATAAAGATGTCACTAAGAACTGGTCATTCTTACAGCGCTCGCAGGAGTTCTATGACAAATCAAAACAAAGCAAGCAGGGCTTTCCCAGGTTGCTGGGGGTTTGGTGTGTCGAAAGAACTCTGTGTGCTCTCTAGGAATCTAAGGAAGTAGCTTCTGCTGTGTCATGGACTGCAGAGGCGATTTACTGAAAATATGGCTCCCATTATTATGCCATTATAGGGATATGTATTGATTATAGCCGTTTAGGGGCATACGGTCACAATATTGATCGGGTTCCTAGATAAAACACATCGATATGACGGGTATTGTCCACCTATTTAAGACTATAGGTTCTGGACTGTTAAGCACCTTTCAGACAATCCTCTGAGTTGTTCCCAACTTCATACACTCCGTATTCTGAAGCATTTTTGGAGGTTTTCCGCTGATCCTGTTTCTAATAGCAGGTATCCTGATTGTCCTTTTTCTGCTACGCAATGGACGTCCCAGTCACCAAGGAGATGGAAAGAACGCTTTTGGAGTCCCGATACCGTGATCACTTGGTAATCCATCTGGGCACACCTCGTCTTCGAGAACTGGGCGAATCTTGGTTCTTGTCATTTAGACCAGTCTTGATCGACTGTATTCTGCCTTTCCTTCGATGCCTGTTCTGCGGACAAGAATGCGTGTTGGGTCTCTAACACTTCCAACAATTGCTCCACGGATGTTGATGCTTTATTGGACCCGATAACGGCTCATGTTCTGCAGTGTCCTTAGGGTATCCCAATGTTGATGTCTGCATTCTTAGATCCACCACAGGTTTATAGGAACTACATCACAAGGGGAGTCTGGGTGCTTCCTGTTACGTTAAGCAAGGAGAGATGCTGGTATATGGTAAGTGTTTTTTTTATTTTTAGATTCCCCGCCCTCTGACCTCCTGCCTCCAGACACCTGCTTCCCACCCCGCCGCTCCCGATTTGTGCTTGCCGGCACTGAACACAAGCACTTTAGCACTGGTTAGCACATGTAAAGTGCAGAGTCCTAAAGCCAACAAAAAAGAACTCAGCAAAACAGGAGGAGAGAAAGCAAAATGTTCGGGGAAGACCACCCTAAAGATGTCAGATCTAATATTGAGGTACTGCCATCTGAGGTTTGTATGCTCAGGCATAGGCAGAGGTTCTGTCATCTGAGGCGTATATGCACGGGTACAGGTAGAGGCACAGTCATCTGAGTAGAAGTTGTGGCATCTGAGGTTTGTAAGCTCTGGTATGGGGAGATTTGTTTTCTTCCGAGATTTGAATGCTTGGGTGTAGGTAGAGGTGCTACCATCTGAGGTTTGTATGCTCGTGTACAGGTACTGCCATCTGACATTTTAAGATTTTTGCTATGGTAGAGGTACTGTCATCAGGGTTTGTCCGCTTTATTATGGTTGAGGTACTGTCATCAAGGTTTGTCCACTTTATTATGGTTGAGGTACTGTCATCAAGGTTTGTATGCTCGGTGTAGGTTGAGTAGATAATTGTATTCTTAGGTATAGCTAGGGGTACTGCCATCTCTGGTGTGTAAATCTGGGTATAGGTAGAGGTACCATCATCTGAAATGTGTATGACTGGGTACAGGTACTGCCATATGACATTTTGTGTGCTCTGTTATAGGTAGAGGTACTGCCACGAGGTCTGTATGCTCTGGTGTAAGTTGAGTAGATGATTGTATTCTTAGGCATAGCTAGAGGGGCAGCCATCTGTGTTGTGTGAACCTAGGTAGAGGTAGAGGTACTGTCATCTGAGATTTGTGTGCTTGGGTGTACCTCGTCAGAAGCTTGTATGCACAGGTTGGTATAAACATGTCCTTCGGTGTATGTAATAGATATCTGTTTATGATGTTAAAATAACTTTTAAGAAGATTTAATCCTTTCAATTGAGTGTACAGGTTAGAATTAATTTCACGCAAATGTAATTTGTGCAGAAGCCTTTTAGAACAGTTAATTGCTAAAAGGGCTGTATGTCTGATGTGGCAGGGGCATGCCCATGTCACTTTCATTATGCTCCTAGCATTCTGTGGTTTTAGCGCAGCTTGTACTATGCAGATGTCTTGCTCAATGTGATACTTTGATAAGTGACACCATAGCGCACCTACCGTCCCCCACCCAAGAGACAGCTGACCTATGGAGTTCCTTTCTTGCCATGTGGGTGATTGTTATCATGTTGTTGGCTATGCAAGCTAACTTCGGTGATTCTGTGTGTCATTCCGGTTTAGGGTGGTTAGCTTTCCTGTTCTCTCTTAGCTCAAAGTGCAGGTGAGGTGGCATGGCACTTGATGCATCAGTGATGGATGGCCGCCCCTTGGCAATATTTAAGTTTTTAAGTTCTCAGTTGGGTATTCCCAAGATTGTTTCCTCATATAACTTTCTAGATGATTTTGAGACCGCATTTTCACATTTCCCATATTCCAGTTTCTCTACTTGCACAACACTCTAAATTCCTTACACGCACGCGTCCCTTTTATAACATTTCTGCGAGCTGCCTGCACATTTTTATTGGACTTTAAGGCCACTATATTATTTAGGTCCTCTTTATGCCAGTCTGTGATACATTCCCATGGACAGAGAAGCCTACATTCCCTTCATGTGGAGCGTAGCACTGAAGGACGTTTGGTCACAGCTGTACAGCAGGCAGCGTCACTGTGAATTGATTTTTAGACGCTATAACTTCCGCGGGCACGACGTTCTGCTGCATACAGGGATCGTACTGAGGAAGAGGAGTTACACGGGGTGCCATTTTTTGATTCCCGCGGAATAGAGAAAGCCCTGCGATGGAAACATCAGTGAAGACGACGGACACGCTAACTTGACACGCTTCGAAAAGAAGGTTGGTGACGTTTGCGTTTTTGTATGTTATCCGGCATGTATTTGTTTCCTACTTTGTTGTTCCGTACTATTAAGGACCTTTAATTTACAAACCACTATTTAATGTGCCCAAATTAGTAATCTCCAGTCACTGGTGAGCTTCAAAAAGAGGGACATAGGAAATGAAGGAGATGAACAACAAAAAAATCTGTGCAATGTAAGCTAGACAAACCACTTCCGAAAGGTGGATGTTGAACAGGAACTACACAACTCTGTCATGTTTGGGCTCATAATTGATGCGCAGTTCGAGCCCTGGCGTATGGCACAGCGAGCTCAGGAGCCACCCCTGGACACACCTGTGCCATTTAGACTTTCCAAAGGAGTTAATAATCAGAAAAAGAGGACAGAGTGAGAGAGGGTATGGCTCTTAGCCGGAACTATGTACCTGCCATATGAGCATAGCTGTGCTAAAGCGAGGCACCTCTATTTTGCTTTATTTCCCACCATTTTTCTTCCTCCGACCCTTTTTTCCTGCAACCCTAGTTAAAACAATGGCAAAAATATTGAATTTCAGAGGTCAGTGACTTGCGCCAAATGTATCAATTTTACGTCTTTGTACGCCCAGCAAGCCCAACAGTAAAAAAAAAAGCGTGTTTTTTGTGTGCTTCCTATCAGATTTTTGTTTTTAGAAAAATTCGACTTGGAACAGTAACCTAAAAATATCAGTTTTCAACATTCACAGCTACAGTAGCTGTGAATGTTGAAAATTGATATTTTTCAGATTAGGGCAACAACAAAGCATGTGCCTTTGTAATTCATGAAAGTCAGTAAAATATTTTAAAGTGATCTCTAATATTTTCTGGGGCATATGACATAAAGCGAGCACAGCAAGTGTTAAGTTAAGACATAGTTTATGACAAAGTTTTAGGCCGACTGGTGTCTTAAATATTTGAAGAGCTGGAGTAGCCAGATTTTACCACATGAGTATGTGGTAAATAGTTGATTGTCGAAGGAACTTTGAAAAAAGATCGTCCTCTGGTTACAAATGTAATATAATTTGATGACATAGTATACAATAGACTAAACCCCCAAAACATACAGTAGACATCATACCACACCAGTTAAAACTGTGCAAACCCCTAACACAACACAACAGCCACAGTAAAACACGACACAACGTAATAACGCCACTCAAAAACACAGCACTAGAAAAAAAACAACAGAACACATTACCACAGCAACAAAATGTCACGCAAAACTATGCACCAACATTCTTGTCACACATTACCTCCTCCAGGAGCCTACGTTCATACTCGGTGATAAAAGCTGTTTTCACCAAATACAGTCGTAACTTCCCCACCAAAGACATGAAATAGTGCAAGGCAAATATGATTTGTGATCCAGCCCTGTGTGTGGAATTTCCCTGCCTAAGCATTTCGCGTTAAGCGCATACCAAAGCAAATCTAAATGAAGAGTAGCTAAACAGTGATAACAGAGGACCACGCCAGTAAATGTACTAACATGTGTTTATTATGGGTTATCAGACAGACAACTATAGAAAGAACTGAAAGCTAGTAGGTGTAAGATTGCAAGATGTGCTCTGCATCAGTGAAAACAACTGGACTAGCCGCTTTGGTGCTATCCTAAGGTTACAGGTTGCTCCTGTGGCACCAGGGCTAGAGCCCTACTGCCTCTTCAATGCTGAGATATGGGTAAATCAGAGGGCAACATAATAACTTCTTTGGGACAGGTGCATCCGGTTTCTCCTGTGTCATAGGCTTTACTTCATGGAATAAGTTCATGAGTTTGTTCAAATTCCACAGGTTCTCTGTAGTTACGACCTGTAGAAACTTCGAATTCACCTTTGAAGCCCAATTCTTAAGATGGAAATAAATTCCTGGTTCCTAGCTACAGGTTGGGTTATGTGGAATTCCTTTACCCCCTATAGTAGCCTCTTGTACATGTTTGAAGTAACCTTTCAAACTTGATTTTTAAGCTGCCGATGGCTCATCATTTCATCCTACCAAGTACCTAATTTAAAAACAAAGAAGTTGCAGTCCTAAATGCTTTCTTAGGATCCTGCCGCTGGTGAGTCTGATTGCCGCAGTTATTTAATACCAAGGGTAGCTAGTATTGAATGCATGCCATGCACTTTTCTTCCACACACCTGCACTTCCTAACACTTTTAAGGTTTTTTTTCTATCCCTGCTTCATACATTTTCTTTGTTTTCCTATTTCTCCTTCCTGCTGCTTTGTTCATTTTCTTTCTTCCTCTCTCTTACTCTGAGTAAAACTATGATGATGAAAAATAATTCCCAAACCCCAAAATTGAGTGGTGGTGCCCACCCCAAGCTACCAGTGACACAAATTTAGTAGTGAACCAACCTCTGTTTGTAAAACCTGAACACGTGGAATGGGTTCAGTACAGTCTTTCTGAATGGGCACTGTTTTACCAACAGTGCCCGCTTTGTGTGCCCCTGGGATACTCTGGCATGACGGAAGGGGCCACAAGCGCTTGTGCGGCACCTTTTTCAATACTGGCAGCCCTATCTTCATTGGGTGTTCCCTCATTTCCATGGGGGCTTGGTCCACGTTGTTTAACAGACACAGTCTCAGAGGCAAACAGGCCCTTAGGGGCGCACGTTAAGTGCCTCACAAAAAGGTGGCGCACAGTCTGAACAAACAAGGCCAGACCTCCTGGGCGGTGAAAGGGGCTCCCATGGACCCCTGTAGACATCCACCTGCAGTCAGGTGAGGTCACTCGCCGTACCTACCTGCAGGGGGTTCTCCCTTCAAGCTGCAGGTGGGTTGCGCCAGTGCAGAAAAATATGAAGCGGCTTTGAAGCAGCCACTCTGTATTTCACTGAATGCACTGCCACCAGTCTCAAAATATTCCCATCACCCGTGGAGTTCACTAGGGTTCCCTATCGTCTTCAACCCCTACATGGAGCCACTTGGTGTGCTACTCATACCTAACAGCATTAAGAGTCATCAATGTGCTGATGTGACACAAATCTGTTTAAAAGTCTCCTCTGCTTCAGACATTCGCCGACTCAAACACTGCTTGCACATGTAATGTAATGTAATGTAAATGCCAATTTGTATCGCGCAACAATCGCTCCAAGGAGCATCTAGGCGCCCAAGAAAGGACCACCAGATGTTAGGTAGTCTCTATGCTTACTTGACCAAGACCAAGATTACACTAGGCTTCTGGCAGTTGTTTCTTGGAGATTGAAGATCCAGGTTTTTAGATGTTTGCGGAAGTCTGTTTCCTTGTCCAATATTCTCAGATGTGGGGGGAGAGTGTTCCATGCTTTTGCACCCAATACCGCCAGGGATTTGCCCCCTCGGGTTTTAAGTCTGAAACCCGGGACGGTAAGCAGTTTGGCAGTTGAGGAACGTAGTGCTCTAGTTGGACAGTATCTGCTAAATTTTTTCCTTAGATATAACGGGCCTAGATTATGTACAGCTCTAAAGGTAATTAGCAGTACTTTAAACAAGACCCTTTTTGTTATGGGCAACCAATGTAGAGCATTGAGGGCTTTGGTTGCTGATGATCTTTTCGGCCATTTCAGAACCAACCTTGCTGCTGCATGTTGCACCATCTGAAGTTTGTGTGTGACAGCTTTATTTGTACCAGCGTAGAGGCTATTACAGTAATCGATGCGCGATGTTACTAGTGCAACCGTAACTGTTTTTCTTGCTTCGAAGGGCAACAAATCAAAGAACTTTCTCAGTCCCTTTATCACCCCAAAGCACATGCCTGCCACTCTAGCCGCTTTTTGTTTGAAAGACAGGTCAGAGTCGAAACACACCCCCAGATTGCGGGCCGAGTTGGTAGTATGAGGTGGTATTTCGGCCTTTTCTGGCCACCATAGTCTTGGGATGAAATCGTTTTTTGGGCCTATTGGCATGATCTCCGTTTTACCTGTGTTGCATTTCAGGTGATTTAGGCGCATCCATTCAAAAGTGGCCGTTAGGCAACCTTTGAGCTTTTCCTCCCAGGCCTGGTTATCCTTATCCATTACCAGGATCAGTTGTGTATCGTCGGCATAGGCTATAGCGTCTATGCCAAATGACGATATCAGCTTTATCAGAGGTGCAGTATAAACATTAAACAGGGTCGGGCTCAAGCTTAAGCCCTGAGGAACTCCCGTCAGCAGCGATTTCTCACTGGAGCAGAATTCCCCCAGGGTCACCACTTGTCTCCTGTCACTTAAAAAGTTTTTTATCCACTCAAGTACTGTCCCTGTAACACCAGATGTTATTAGCCGGTCTAATAGGATGGCGTGTGAGACCGTGTTGAAGGCCGCCGATAGGTCTAATAAAATCAGGACGGCCTTCTTGCCTTGGTCTAGGGCTGAGCGGATAGTTTCTGTAGTGAACAGGAGGGCCGATTCCGTGGAATGCTGGGTCCTGAAACCTGCTTGGTTAGGGTGCCATACTTCACTATCTTCCAAGAAGCGTGTCAGCTGTTTGTTTACAATTGACTCTGTGATTTTGCACAGGGCCGGAAGTAGTGAGATGGGTCGTAGGTTTGACATTGTGGTGGGGTCGGGGAGTTGTTTTTTTTGCAGTGGTTTCACCGCTGCCAGTTTCCACTCTGGGGGGACATTGGCCGTGGACAGTGAGGTCCACATCATCCAGACCTGGATGTCCAGTGTCAACCTAAGCTCAACCCAACCAAGATAGCATTCCTGTTATTTACCAAGAACAAGACAAGAAGCAGTACAAACCTGGCCCAGTGACATGAACCATTACAGCGTTGAATGCCAACTTTCACTTAAGCCAAGTCACTTGGACTAACTCACCATGGCCAACAACCTTAACCTCAAGAAAAACACTGCCAAATAAACAAAGATGGCCTGATACCATCTCTCTCTTCTAAAGAAAGTGATAATGTTTCTTCCAGAAAGCAACTTCAGAACAGCTCTTCAAGCCCTCTTACTCTCGCTTCAGTATGGTAGTAACGCCCTGCTCCATAGCCTCCCAAACTCCACCCTGGCATCCCATAAGGGCCTGAAGAAATATGGTTAAGTCTTCTTTATAGTATTTATTTGTTGAACATTTCTGTCTGTATTCATCCATATTTGCTTCTTGCCCATCTTATTGGTATGTATCCAACCATATTTATTTTTGTGGTTTGTGAACAGATGAGGTGATAAATCATATATTTCCACATTTATTTTACAGATAAACGTGCACACATTGATGCTTGTTAGGGTGTAGCACATTACACAGCCCAAAACAGTAAAATATTAAACCCACATGAACAAAATAGCATAATAGCACAAATACATGTTGAGATACGTAATACTTTAAGCAAATCTAATTCAGCTTTGTAACTCCCTGTGCTGCAATATGTAAAGCAATTGGCTTGAAAGTCATTACTGTCAACATAGAGAGTCACTTAAAAGAAGCCAAATCATCTTACTTTCCCACTTTTAAAAATAAATGCAGACAAGCACCCAATATTTTCTGTCAGTATTCATCAGTTAAAACCAGTAAAAATTGAAAACAGGGAGCCCTAAATATCCAATCCAATGCATACCCTGACTTGCCCATATAATTCTAAAAAACTTCTGCATCATTTACAAAGTCAACACAACCAGCACCCCTGCATATTTTGCTGACAAGTTCACAATTTCTGGTGGTACTCGGCACACCCACAGCCAGGAAACCATCAAACTGCAGGATAAGAAGCGTAAAAAAGAAACAAAAAAGACAACAGGCCTTTTCCATCTATGCACCCAGGATCTTGAACAACACCCCTGCCCTGCATCCATCAGGAACGCCCCAGTGGTGTTCCAATTTAGAAAAGAGTTAAAGATGCACCTCTTTAAAGAACACTTCATGATAATACATTAATCATCCACAGACAAGCTACCACGCCTACCACTAATTGACTTTAGGCTTGTCTTTGAACATGTATAGCTCTCCACTGCCTTTGGGTGGGTTTGCACTATAAAAATACTATAGACATACATACATTCATACAATGTGGAGTGAAAACACTGAGCGTAATATAAAATAATCTCCTATGTAAGGCTTTCCTCGTCACCTGAAGTGTCTGAAACCTTTAAGCCTGGGTTCTGCTTGAGTGAATGACTGCTATGTGGAATAGGTATATCAGCACATAGCTCCTCTGTAAATAGGAGTTGCAGGGTTCTGAAATGTAACCTTTTAAGGGTCGGGACAGTGTAAAGGATATTATGTAGGGAAAGGATCTAGGTAGTTTTGATGCAGAAAATTATTTAAATGTGAATGTTTGTGGCTTCACTGATAACCTTTTATGTTCCTACGAGGAATCATTATGCTGAAGAGTTTAGAGGTGAAGACTTCAGGAAAACAAACCTGTCTGCCAGAGAATAGTGATATGCTCTGGAATTTCTGTTAAATGAAAAGTGATAGCATCTTTCGTGCCTCTGTTGTCATTTGGGAAAGGGTGTTATGTGAAGGCAAAGAGAAGTTATCTGAAGTCTGTCAAGGCAGGTGGTGACAGGCCCTTCTTGTTATTACTGACTGAGGAAATGGAACTTGTATTTGCAAAGACCGTTTGACTTGTGAGCTGGGACACAGCTAGCAACTTTCATTTGTTCCCTTCCATTTATCTTTCAGTCTGGAGCCTGGGAAAAAACATCTGAAGGAACGTTCTCCTTTCCCTCCCATTTTAAGGAATCCATTAAGTGGGATGGACTGGGTTGGGCTGTGTTTATTCTAGACGTGGTCGCCGTGATCTCTTGAAGGATAACAGGGTGTCTGCTCAGTGTTTGAATGTAGCATCCAAGAGGACCCCCCCTGAATCTGCAGAGAGATTCTTTGCACTCATTGTAGTGTAGTGTGGCTTAGATCCTCTACCAGCAAATATAATAGGACGTTGGTTCTCGTATGGCTATTCCATCAATTCAGCTGTCCTGTAGACTAGGAACACCATCGACCATTGGTTGCAACCCTTCCTGCTGGGTCGACAGCATGAGAAATGATGTCCCAGGCTCTGCCTTTTATTTGAGAGACTTAGACAACTAATTAACCACAGCTGTGATGTTTGAGTGCTTGCACATGAAAACTGCAGGCACTCTGGTGCCATCTACAGTGATCTTACCGAGGAACGAGACATCATAAGGACCATAAAAGTCAACACTGTCACTGTATGCTGCTTCCACACCCTGAAGATGCTAAGGAAGATCTTCAAACTGCTCCCATGCAACACTAATTAAACAGTCACTCACATCATGGTCACCAGCAAGTTGGACTACGGGAACATCCTCTATGCCGGCATCACTAACCAAATCATTAGAAGACAACAGACCATCCAGAACTTGGCAGCCAGATACATCCTCAGCCTTCCACATAGAACTCGCATCACACTACACCTCAGGATGCTCCACTGCCTCCCAAAACACAAACCTGCTAATTTCACATTCCTCACACACACATTCAATGCACTACACAATTAATTTAGCCCTCACCTAACTGAGCAGTTGCATCTTCTTCCACCAACCACATAGACACCTCACCTCCACAGGACTCCTACTCGCACACATCCCATGCATACATAGAAGCAGATAAGGAGGAAGGGCATTCTCTTACATTATTCCTAAAGACTGGAACTGCCTCCCATCTCACATCAGAGCCTTCTCCTCTCTTCTCAAATTCCACAAGAAGCTGAAGACCTGGCTTTTCAATTAACCAACCTACCATCAACATATCTAGGGACACATACTTGGTCAGCGACACTTGACTGCAAGAATTTCCACAAAGAGATTGCTGAGCTGTGAGGGACATGAACAAAGAAACAGAATCTATTTAGACAGTACTATCCAAGAGGAATAAGATTTGGCTGAAGTTTCACACTTTTGTCTCTGTCACAGCAGGTCTTGTCAAGTACCCCTAGAGTTTCCATGGTATTCCTATTACTTGGCTTTAGGCAAACTTCCTTTTGCCTTAACTTCCTACAATGTCGTCCCAGAAAGAACTACTTGACTGTCACTTTGCCGCTCACGGTGTGCTGCTACTGGGGAGAACGACGTGGGATCCTTGCGCTCTGTAAGCGCTCTCTGAACTCTGCGGGCTGCTTTGTGGGGAAAGGACTCGAAGTGTACTACACGCCGAGGAACTGCGAGGACCAGCAGGCTCGGTGCCTCACAGCTGCTGCTTCTTCCCTCGGCGTTCCCGCCCCCCCACCTGGACAATTCAAATACTTTTCGTGGCCCCCGCTCCGCGGGTGCCGCTCACGGTGTGCTGCTACTGGGGAGAACGACGTGGGATCCCTGCGCTCTGTAAGCGCTCTCTGAACTCTGAGGGCTGCTTTGTGGGGAAAGGACTCGAAGTGTACTACACACCGAGGGACTGCGAGGACCAGCAGGCTCGGTGACTCACAGCTGCTGCCTCTTCCCTCGGCGTTCCCGCCCCCCCACCTGGACAATTCAAATACTTTTCGCGGCCCCCGCTCCGCGGGAGCCGCTCACGGTGTGCTGCCAACTGGGGAGAACGACGTGGGATCCCTGCGCTCTGTAAGCGCTCTCTGAACTCTGCAGGCTGCTTTGTGGGGAAAGGACTCGAAGTGTACTACATGCCGAGGGACTGCGAGGACCAGCAGGCTCGGTGCCTCACAGCTGCTGCCTCTTCCCTCGGCGTTCCCGCCCCCCCACCTGGACAATTCAAATACTTTTCGCGGCCCCCGCTCCGCGGGCGCCGCTCATGGTGTGCTGCTACTGGGGAGAACGACGTGGGATCCCTGCGCTCTGTAAGCACTCTCTGAACTCTGCGGGCTGCTTTTTGGGGAAAGGACTCGAAGTGTACTACACGCCGAGGGACTGCGAGGACCAGCAGGCTCGGTGCCTCACAGCTGCTGCCTCTTCCCTCGGCGTTCCCGCCCCCCCACCTGGACAATTCAAATACTTTTCGCGGCCCCCGCTCCGCGGGCGCCGCTCATGGTGTGCTGCTACTGGGGAGAACGACGTGGGATCCTTGCGCTCTGTAAGCGCTCTCTGAACTCTGCGGGCTGCTTTGTGGGGAAAGGACTCGAAGTGTACTACACACCGAGGGACTGCGAGGACCAGCAGGCTCGGTGACTCACAGCTGCTGCCTCTTCCCTCGGCGTTCCCGCCCCCCCACCTGGACAATTCAAATACTTTTTGCGGCCCCCGCTCCACGGGAGCCGCTCACGGTGTGCTGCCAACTGGGGAGAACGACGTGGGATCCCTGCGCTCTGTAAGCGCTCTCTGAACTCTGCGGGCTGCTTTGTGGGGAAAGGACTCGAAGTGTACTACACGCCGAGGGACTGCGAGGACCAGCAGGCTCGGTGCCTCACAGCTGCTGCTTCTTCCCTCGGCGTTCCCGCCCCCCCACCTGGACAATTCAAATACTTTTCGTGGCCCCCGCTCTGCGGGTGCCGCTCACGGTGTGCTGCTACTGGGGAGAACGACGTGGGATCCCTGCGCTCTGTAAGCGCTCTCTGAACTCTGAGGGCTGCTTTGTGGGGAAAGGACTCGAAGTGTACTACACACCGAGGGACTGCGAGGACCAGCAGGCTCGATGACTCACAGCTGCTGCCTCTTCCCTCGGCGTTCCCGCCCCCCCACCTGGACAATTCAAATACTTTTCGCGGCCCCCGCTCCGCGGGAGCCGCTCACGATGTGCTGCCAACTGGGGAGAACGACGTGGGATCCCTGCGCTCTGTAAGCGCTCTCTGAACTCTGCAGGCTGCTTTGTGGGGAAAGGACTCGAAGTGTACTACATGCCGAGGGACTGCGAGGACCAGCAGGCTCGGTACCTCACAGCTGCTGCCTCTTCCCTCGGCGTTCCCGCCCCCCCACCTGGACAATTCAAATACTTTTCGCGGCCCCCGCTCCGCGGGCGCCGCTCATGGTGTGCTGCTACTGGGGAGAACGACGTGGGATCCCTGCGCTCTGTAAGCACTCTCTGAACTCTGCGGGCTGCTTTTTGGGGAAAGGACTCGAAGTGTACTACACGCCGAGGGACTGCGAGGACCAGCAGGCTCGGTGCCTCACAGCTGCTGCCTCTTCCCTTGGCGTTCCCGCCCACCTGCCTCCGGCGATTTAATCTCGCTCCTATTCCCACGACGCGGGACATAGCCCGGGGCTAAGCCCGGGCAAAGGGTGGGCCCTCTACGGCCCTCAAAGGCCGGATAAGGACGGGACGGGCCATTCCCCCTGGCTGTCACATTGTAGGCCCACCATCAAGAAGGTAAATACCCCCCTCAATCGTTCCGTCTCCTTACCTGTGGTCCTGCTCATATATCGCTTCCCTATATCCCTTATCCACCATGACCTCCAAGGGGGACCAGTCTACTAGCGTAGCGGGTTTTGGGCAAATTCCCACCCAGTTAGATGAGTTAAACCTCTTATGTAAATCCAACTATGCTTCTTTGGAAACTCCCCCTCCGCTCAAAAACGCCTGTACACTACGAGACAAGCTTACACTTCTAGATGCCCGCATATCTTTTACCAAAACCTAGCCCGAACACCATAAGTGTTGTATCCCTCCAGGTCCCATCGGTGAACTTAAACACACCCTCCGCCAATTCCCCAATGATCCCTTCGATTGTTAGGAATTCAGAGGCTCTAACACCTCCTCCCCACTCCCACATATTACCCCTTATCGAACAATTGGTAAGCTCTATGATAGCACCGCTGCTTGAAAAAATTAACATGTTAGGGGATAGGCTCTCTAGAATAGAGAAAGCCATCAAATCTAACCCGCGGGCTAATATATGCAGTGACATATCTAACCACCCTAGGTCATTTCCTACTCACCCAGTCTCTAAACCCCCTGCGCAGGATAAAAGGCGCCAAACACAACCTGCTGGCCCTAATGCATCAGGGCAAAAAATAGCTAAATACCCCGCCAAAGCTTCCCTCCCTCAGACGACAAAGTCAATTCTATTCACTTACCACCGGAAGCGGCCCCATACGTGTGCATCCTTGCGGGTGTACCTGCTCTCCCACCTGGAAAAACTGAGAGTCAATTTGACTTACTTAATAAAACCAAATTCTGGCTGTCCAAAAACAGGCCACTCCCTCGTAACTTATACGGAGCAATAAGGAGTGTCAGAAGGGTGGGATGGTTGGGCTCCCTTCACAAATATGTTGCTGGGGACTTGATACTTGTGAGATTTAGAGATAGAAATATTGTCCCTTACCTGAAAACTTGGCCGCCTCATGTAAGAGATGGCCCAATATCCATATGGGACTTACACAACTTCTACCCCAAATTCCCTAGTTTTCCTCCTCTTCCGAAATCATACTCCATGTGGCAGGATTCATAAAAAAGCATATGAACTCAACTGATATCGTCCAAACCTTGGAGTGGAAAATTCTCTTATGATGGAGTCCCTATTTTACTGTATTTTGGTCACTTAAAGTGTTCTTATTATAATCATGGATTGTTAATTGTATGTTTTATGAACTTTTATGGTTTTGTATCACAAAAACCGAATAAAGTATATTTGATTGACTGTCACTTTGTAAATTATAAGGCTATGAGTTTGTATATCCTGTCCTCTGTCCATTTCAGCCTGCAGGCACACTTTCCTATATTATGAAGCTGTGGGAATGCAGATGGAAGGGACGTGGGGGGCATATTACCAAGGGCATTATCGCCGCATTAACGGGACTTTTTCCCGTTAATGCGGCGATAATTTTATCGCCCTATTACCAAGCTGTCGCTAACACCAGTTAGCGACAGCTTGTAGGCGATAGCGGCATTTAGGGGCCCACTTTGCATGTCAGCGATAATTATCGCTAATGACATGCAAAGTGGGCGTGCCAAGATGTTAGCGACTGAAAACAGTCGCTAACATCTCTAACTCCTATTAACAACTTTTGGAAATATTTGCGCTAGGCGCGAATATCTCCAAAAGCTAACGCCTGCTAAAAGCAGTTCTTAGCCATGTTATCCAATGGAAGGTGGATAACATGGCTAAGACCATTGTCACGATAATGCATGAATATCGCTGATTTTTCAGCGATATTCATGCATTTCGCAGGATTTTTACCGCTTTCGAGATAAACCTTGATAATATCAAGGTATGTCAGTGGTAAAAATCCTCGGTGCTCAGCGATATTTTTTCCCCCGCTAACCAAGCAATAGCGATAATTATCGCTATGGCTTGGTAATATGCCCCATTGTTTTCTAGCACAGAGGAAAGACTGGATAAAGCAAGACACATTGAAAATTGCCTGTGATGTTTTTTGATACAGGGATATCCCAGAGTGACCGTAGGGACATGACATTGCAAAATATACTGACAAAATAATGTTTAATTTTCTTGTAATTGTTAAATTCTTTTCTGGAGCCTTGCAATAATGTCTTGGATTTGCACGCAGTCGTTTACCAAATTGCTGTAGGTTTTCCCATGAGATTCCCTAACACATGCATACTTGTGCACGTGGCAATAATAATGATACCAGGAGAAAGCCAAGGGATGCTGCACATGACAAATATGGCTTGCCCACTTGAGAGTCAAGAGTATTGGCATTCCTAGTTCACAGGCAGAGGGGTGTTCTTTAAGCTGCTCACAGCTACAATTCTCATCCTGCTCCCATGACCAAAGAGCTGCCTGTGGGTGAGCTCCTCGCCATAAGAATTGACCAATACGTTCCTGTGACCAAAATAAACTGTGCTCAAGGTGAGAGTCAAGAGAGACGATTGCAGCGATAAAATAATCCAGAAATCATTTTAAAAAGTGATGATTTGACTTCACCATGTCTTTTCAAAAGTCATACATTCAACCTTCCGCTTATCCAGCTTTAATCACAATGTACACAATTCCGCATGTCATTAGAGTAGAGGAATAAATATATTTAAAACCGTTTTTTTTGTGTATTTGTACTTTCGGAGCAGGTAATATTTAAACATTGCTTCCCTTCACCAATTACTCAATGCTGACGCTGCTCAATAAATCCGCAGAGTAAGGCTAAACTCAAAGTAATCATGCAAAGGGTGTGAAGTGTGTATATATAGTATCACATTCTTAAAACAATCTGCAAAAATACGTCAGCAACTTAACGTAATTTTGAATTAACAATAAAGCATACATTTTCTTTGAAATAGCATTATTTCACCTTCCTTATGTCACCGCCAAGTATTGACTTAACAATTTGTGTGTGATAAAAGGTGATTAACAATAGGACATTGGTGGGTCATAGACTCTCTAGTGATTCTGCCATCTTCGAAGAATACAACATGTTGTGGCACCAAATAAGTCATGTGCCAGTGTGTGTAATGTCGGTTGGTCAGAAGTAGATTTCACAGAATAAAAAACTCAGGATGATGTTATAGAACGGCAGAGGTGTCACACACTGGTCTTTGAGAGCGAGGGCCATTACGGATCTTCACAACATCCAAGTGAGATAAATCAGTTTATTGGGGAACAATTTACATAGTTTGTATCCTGAAAATTGAGTACGATTCCAACATTTGAAGACTGAAATTAGGGTTGAGTCCCTTTGCTGAAGCCCCTAGGATGCATGACAACAAATACAACATCTCTCTGGGAATCCGTCCCTGCTTTTGCATTCTAGTAGTAACATGCCTGTTAGCTGGCTGTACTAGGAAATCAAAATCAAGTGCCATGATCCAGCAGAAGCAACCTTCCTATAATCCTGGTAGGGGTATGTGTTTGAAACTTCAATTGTGGTTGAAAACCATTCATCGGTTACCAAAACCTCAAATGTTGTGGTAACTAATTTGCAAAGAAGGTGTGTCCTCAGGACACCTTCATGTTTGTAAATGTTGTTGCCAATCTCTCGGGGAATAAGTGGTGGTCCAGGTGACCACTGCCCTTTCCCCCTGATGTTTTTAAAAACAAGAACCTTTATTTTCTTCAAGGAACATAAGTTGCTTAAAAAAATCTTTTTGGGGAATGCAGATGCAGGGATGGTGTTCTACTATTCATTGCAGACCCTCATCCCAATGTCTGTATCCAATCACAGAGGATCTCAAATAGTGACCTGCCCAGTTAACATTCATTGAGCAGGTTACTCTGTGATCCCTTGTGACTTGACTTTTGTAGTGTGACTTATATGTTGCATTCTAAAATTAAACAGTAGTGCTTTAAAAGCCGTATATCAATCACTGTTTCCATCAGGTCATAATGCACTCCCTTTGGTGGAGTTCTAAAAGTCTTTTCTATCCATTTTCCCAAAAATGGACCACCTTTTATCTTTTTTTATGATATCTAAATCTGAATACTGGTGATGAAAAGCTAACTGGACCACACTAGTCTTATTAAAAGTTCAGCTATTGCTCATTTGTGCCCAGACCTTCTGTGAAACTACAATGAACACTCAGCAAAGCTTAGCCGTTGAACTGAACCCAGAAGTGGGTCTGTATCGAGAGAGTTCCACCTATCCACCCCTACAAATCCCCATATTGAATGATTGTATGTAGTCAAATGTTCAGGTATGAAATCAGTGTTACAATGTCATGCTCATTGATCATTGTGTTTCAAACATTACCAAAATCAAGGCCACATTTTTCAAAATGTCACGCAGCACAGAAAGCCACCTTGCTGCACTGTGTGGTAGGGAAAGGGTGGAATGCACTGTATTGAACATTATAGGGCACATTCCTGTCTTTTCCTTGCGCTGGCAGACAATGGGCTGCCTAGCACCAACGCAGGCACCCTTGCATCTTTCAGCACAAAAACAATCCTGAGAGGCATTTCCTCATTCTGTGTGTGTGGGAGAATGCAGCACACACAAAAAGAGGAAAAAATTATGAGGAGAAATAAAGATATAGCTTCTTGTTACGCCTCACCTGGGGAGGCGTACTATTTTGATGCATTCCCAGGTCTACCCGTAATGGTAAATCTGATATTGCACCAAAACCTATGGGCGGCAGCACTGGACATGTGGGGCGATCATATGTGCTGAGGAGAAATCTGCCCTTTCTTTTTCTATTGCATGACCCCCATAAAATAACATATCCCTCCAGGTTACCTGTTACAATATTACTACTAGATTCATCTTCAGAGCTTTCTCCTGCATAAAAAAGTCAATAGGATACTAATGTTCTTTAGTTCTTAAATCCAGGGGTAATTTTGCATTTTGAGGAATCTACATTTATACTTCAGCGGTTTTGCAGCTCTGTGCTAAGAAAGGATAACCAAGCCTGTAGAAGAGCAGACACCTCTATTGCCATAATACTATTCTTTTGCATAAAGGACTATTTTAGTGAAGCCAGTGTTGGACATGGACCTTCTTCGGGGATTTCCCTAAAACATTTAGCTTTTTCTCCCCCTGGTTTTTTCTGATTCTCTTTCCATGGCCTTAGGATTCTGGGCGTGTTCCCACTGGAATTCCTTTTCAAAGCGCATGCACCCTTCCTACCCATGCTAGGAAGTGGTGCTTACTTAATTGGTTTAGGTGTTGTGCCTATTATTGCCCTGTAAAGAGGTACACCACATACCTAGGGCAGGTACTGCACTGGCTAATTGTGAGATGCAACACTGATTGTGCCACCCACCAGAGTGCCTTTCAAACATGTATCAAGCCTGCCAATGCAGGCCTATAGGTGCGCACTTGCGCCTATGCTCAGGTTGGCATTTTCAACTCATTAGTCAACCCTGAGTGTGCCTTCCACCACCACTAGAGCACCCCTAGGGTAAGCCTGAGAGGTGGAGCAAGTGGTAGGTAAATGGCAGGGCAGGTACAGATGGGTGTTCCCTAACCAGGTAGTGCTGAACCCCCCATGTGGGTTTTGCCCACCTAGGAGGTCGGCAACTCACAGGACAACACCAGGGTTTTGCTGATTCTCTTACAGAGGCCTTAGCGCTCTGGGCACTTTCCCAATGTAAATGCAGTGTGAAAGTGTGTGTGCCCCTCCTACTTATGTTAGGAAGTGGTGCTTACCTGATGTTTTTAAACAAGCTTCAAGGCTCCCATGCAGGCCTGTAGGTGCGTACTTGTACCTATGAGGTTTTCAAATGTGTCAAGCCTGCCATTGCAGGCCTGTGTGTGTGCATTCACACTTATGCTCAGGTTCGCCTTTTAAACCATGGACCCGTCTTGAGTGTACCTTTCACTACCACTAGAGCACCGTAGGGTAAGTCTTAAGGGGTGAAGCAAGTGAAAGGCAGAGCAGGTACACATGTGTTCTTTGCCCAGGTAGTCTAGAATACCAATGTATGTTTTTACTACATATGAGGCTTTCTCTTCCCATAGATTATCATGGGGGAATGGTTGGAATCACTTCAAGCATCAATAGTGGCTTACATTGTAATAGCCTCATAATGTTTCCTATCATTGGATACACAATGACAAACCCTCTCCTGTGGTAAAGAGGGATTTGTCACTAATAGCTTAGAAATGCCACCTCTAGAAAGTGTAAACAGTGAAACCTGGATAAATATCCAAGGGCTACTAGTGCACTACTATGAGGTCACGTAATCCTAAGTGTACATAAAATTACATGTATACAGATTAATGTGTAATCATAAATGAAACAATCGTAAACTTGATCAGCTTCAATTCAAATATATGAAATAAATTACTCAAAAATGATCAGACGTTGAGAAAGACGAGTAGTAGAATCTGCTTTAATTCAGTCGATTGCAGATACTCTTCAAAAAGGAACACGATGATGCTTTTTCTCAGAAATGCATATCGGCGAGAACATCTTTCCCAATGCATTTCGAGCTGTGTTACGCCCTTCGTCAAGGTAATCTAGAACATTAATAATCAAATAAATGCCTCAATAATGCTGACTCATACCGTCTAAAGAGGACAAAGAGATAGTAGAGAGCTCAGACGAGGTTGAGAAGTGAAGTGGCACTGAGATGTGATGAAAAACAAGTTGGGGGCAATAGAAGCAAAAAAATATAGATCAAAAGGTCACCCAATGTGCAGTGCAGTTACTAAAAGATTGTATCAAACCTGCTGGAAAAACGCCGAAGTCAAGGCACTAAGAAAATGTACAAGCACAAAAACTGTACGAACAGCTGTGAAAGAAAACAACAATACCTCTAGAAAGGGGTCATTTCTTTGCTCTAAAACTCTTTCTGTGCCTTTTAGCTTTACTTCAGTGCACACTGGAGGCTGGGGGAGCACATCTGCATATCCCCCAGGGACAGCTATAAACATTAGGCATGCAACTGGAACAACAAACTTCTGTCATTTGAGAACCTGGATGGATAGATTTGAGGAAGAGGTTTTGACACTTGGCCTCTGGGACCCAGATCATGGCCCTACTAAAGATAAAGATTTGCAATACATGGCCCTATGGCAGTCAAACTAAAATGTAGGGGAGACATCTGTGGTTCAAAGGGAAACGACCGCCAACTTCAAAGCGGCACTACAGTATAACTACTGGTGCAATACTTCAGCAGGGTAAAGATACTCTTGTGGGGATGTGGGACTGGAGACCCTGAACTGACTGGTGCTCAATGCTAGATGAATATGTTGTCCACAAGGAGGATTACAGCCAGTTGAAGTGACCGTGTACCCTTCCTGAATAGAGGGTGGCCTAGGCTGACTACCTGCTGCTGTGTGGCACCCTGAAGTGTGCTCTCCAAGAGGTTGTTGGTTTAACCCCTGTTCACTTGTGGAGGACTCAGGGAGATCAAAGACCTCCCTCAAGGGACCCACACCATCTACCTGTGGTGCCTGGAGAGCAGTGCCCTCTTAAGTACCCACATCCTCTGCTGGATTACAACTGGTGGTGCGGCATGAGCGTGGAACTAAGTATTGTGTCTGGAGACCAGATTGTCTTGTGTGGAGTCCCCAAAGTACTGCTAGCATCTAAGGAGTGGAACCCCTGCATTGTGGGGCCTCAATACTTATAAGGCATCTTGGTGGTGAGTGGATCCACCAGTTGTGGGACCCCACGTCGCCCGCCTTGTTAATCATGCCGCATCTCTCTCGTATGACACACCAACTGCATGCTCATTGAGTGCAATGTCTGATTCACAGGTTGTGACCCTCGGAGGAGAGGGCATACCTGTAGTAGTGCCTCATTCTCCCTCATGCAGCACTGCTGAACTTGCACCTGTTTGTGTGACTAGAATTGTCTGGTGGTGTGACCCGTACTAACACGCACCAGTCGTGTCTCATTTCCATGGAGGTACAGAATTTGAAACTTTTGTTGTGTGTCCCCGGAATCGTCTGGTGCAACTCAGATCAACGTGCACCAGACGTTGTGCCTCATTTCCAGGGAGGTACAGAATTTGGAACTCTTTGTTTGGTGTGACTGGAATTATCTGGTGCAACTCATATCAACGCGCACCAGGTGTTGTGCCTCATTTCCAGGAAGGTACTGAATTTGCGATTCTTCATTGTGTGTAACCAGAACTATTTAGTGCAACTCGTATCAACGCAAAACCAGATGTTGTGCCTCATTTCAGGCGAGGTGCGGAGGAGCAAATTTGTATTCTGGAGTGCCCAGATTGCCTGGGTGCAACTTCGATCGATGTGTGTTTGATGGGGTGCCTCCTTCTTCCAAGGGGTTCCCCTGCTTCAACCCCCATTTATCGATTGTTCCTTTTGTGCCCTCAGTGTGGGAGACCATTGGCCCTCTCCTCACCTGGCCACGATGACTCTGTGTTGCCAGGAAGTATTGTCCGGACTGGGCTGGGGTGGTGAGAGTAATTGACTGGGCTAAGGAACACTTCCAAGAGTGATCGGAAGCAGGTCAAGAGACTATATTACTCCCTGTGCTTCACAGAGCTCGGCTGGTGCCGGAAGGCACAGTGTGGAACCCTTTTAGTGAAAGACTATTGCCCTCAGCCTGCTTCTGCTCCACATACCGGGGGTTACATTCCTGAGTAAGGACCAAACCTTCATTTGTCGACTGATGTCTAATTAGCCCTGCTACCTACCCCCATCTCCTTTCCTGGGACCTTGACTAAGTGAGCCTCTGGCTGCAAACGGCCTAGAATCAGGGGGGACGTTTTTGTTTATCTCCAGACTATGGGCGTAGGATAGTTAGGGTGAGATGAATGGTGGTGGAGGGCTACATGTGCATTATCAACTGACTTGCCAGATACCAGTTGCACCGCCTTATGGTGCTGTTTGCGTGTGTGTGCGCCCCATATGGACCTGACTATATCTGTGGTACCTCGTATCAGTGCTGAGTGAGTGTGTAGGAGCGACTGCATGTGATTACTTACACCACACGGCGTGTTCCTTTACACGTGATTCCCTGCTAAAAGAATACTATGTTTGACATTGGTTTTTACCTGCATGGCCTTGACCCACAGTGCTGGTTAAAAGTGTTGTAATTATCTGTGTACACATTTCTGATATCGTTGTGATTTTGGTTGCTCCCTATAACTGTGTTGTATTGAGTAATAACAAATGCTAGGGTGGGCCTCGTTCTGACAATGATGTGCAACGCATAAGGGTACTGGCAGGGGTAAAATAGGATCTTTCCCAAGTGTGCACATTACTGATGTCCTTTTAACACGGTTGAGCCTAGTACAGCTAGTGATGTTTCTGAATTTGATTTATGCCGAGAAATACATGATGTTCATGTAGTTTGTGTTGAAAATAAACTTTATTTACATACACCACACGTGAAGTCTCTTTTGTGACACTTACGCAAGGTTGAATGTGTAATCCCCCGCTCCTGAAGGGAGTGATAGGTTCTTCCTGGTTAGGGCCTCTCCTCAGCCAACCAGAGCGTGCCAGTTCCAACAGTCAGTAAGTTGAGACACAATAAATTTACTATAGACAATGGGCTAGGCATATGAAACGCATGTTGTTCTGCGGCCCTCCTCACCCTTTGTATGCATATTTTGCTGGGAAGAAAAAATGTGAACAGTGAAGTACACAATGCACCCCATAACTGTCAAGGCAGCAGTACCTGGTGTACACATACTCACAAACCTTTGAGGATGTATGGCGGGCCTCTGTGCTTGTTTTCACAAGGTTTTGGCATTGCAATCATTGTTCCTGAAAGGAATAGCTTGGGCAACATCACAAACAGGTGCTCTTTGAGAAAGAGACATGTGGTGAATCATTCAGTGGTCTGTGGGACCACTCGCTGTCCCAACCTATGTCAGGAGCTGACACACACTCAATGGAAGTTGTTCATCATGAGGGAAGTGCAATTCTTTGAAAAAAAGGCAGGTGAATATGCGTGATTGGCCACCTAAACATTGCTGTAACTTACACAACTTTATGGATAATTTATTTTAACCACATGTTTGTGCGGGCACTCTCAAATTATGTGTTGAAAGGCTCTGAAATGCCCATTGAGAACTACACTGCCACTTTTGTACAAGGTGAATGTGACCACTATTTATGCACATCTGGGTCAATTTATGTACCTGGCAGTTTCGAAATTGGGGGTTAAAAAGGAATTCGATAGTGTCTAAAATCAGCGTGGGGTCTCCGGACTCAATAATTCTACTTTAGCGCCTTATATTACAAAAAGAAAGGAGCTTTTGTTCCAATGTGCTTTTTTGCATTTCTATTGTGTGTGGGTGTATGGCCCCCACCTCCCCTCAAAGTGAAAGAAGGGGGTTCCCCACAGGGTTTCTTTAAGGATGTAGGCAGGTCGTAGGGGGAAAAGAGACTAAGAAAAGAACCGAGCACGTACCCCGCCAATTGATCTAGTGGTCCCAGAAATGGGATCCTGGTATATGAGGGGTGATGAAGCTAGGAGTTGGCACTGCACCGGACAAAATATATACAATCCAGATATATGCAAGGAAGAGTGTTTTTTGTTACCAAAAATATGTATTTTTTATTATTTATTCATCCATATACTTTTTAGACCAACATAAATAACACATAATATTGCACAATCAGACATCAGATATTACGAGGGGATAAAAATGACAAGGATACATTTTCACTATAAACGCCTACCCAGCAACAATCCACACTTCATTCATACTCTCATTCTCTCAGATTCTTACCAACGAATTCTACCTAAAGTTCTATCACTCCACTCACATTCTTCATTACATTCCCATCATTCTGTTGTATGTCACACATAGGTGGTAAATATGTGGCATAGAACAGAGTCTTATTCCATACAATAACTCATAGTACGGCCCCTTATTTAGAGTAACATGATAAGCCGTAATTCATGAGACATGAGCCGACGCGCGTTTCGGTGTATGGGCCCAAAGGGCCACACCTTCGTCAGGGCTGGGGACTGTTGGCTGGGAAGATGATGATGATCTGGTGATGATATTCACAGGATATTCTAATGCTGAGGTGCTTTATATATGTTTTCAGGAAGCCAGAGATCTCCTGGGTCCTGAAAATAATATTTAGGAATGGTAGACTCCACTATGTAGATATTGGCTGCGAGGAGGAAGCTGGAAGGTCACTATATTTTCGTGATTTTGATGTTATCAGGTACAATTTCCCGGGAATAGCAGGAAGATTGAACACTAAGTCTGTGTAGTTTAGTTCCGTCAGGAGATATGTGGTGTACAAGGGGTGGCATACATAAAAACCTTTTCTGAGGGGTAGATAGACCGACCACAAGTTTCTTCCAAAGTGAGAGCGGCGCGTAGCTGCCGAGGGTGCCGCCTGTTAACGGACGGAAGCTGGGTATCTCCAAATTAGAAGAGGCGCGTGGCTGCCAAGGGTGCCGTCTCACATCGAGACGAGGAATTCCACGAATGGGGTTCTGGTTAGCCGAGTCGGCATCCGGCCGCCCGTAAGGAACGGCCGACTCGGCTAACCAGAACCCCATTCGTGGAATTCCTCGTCTCGATGTGAGCCGGCACCCCTTGTACACCACATATCTCCTGACGGAACTAAACTACACAGACTTAGTGTTCAATCTTCAGGACCCAGGAGATCTCTGGCTTCCTGAAAACATATATAAAGCACCTCAGCATTAGAATATCCTGTGAATATCATCACCAGATCATCATCATCTTCCCAGCCAACAGTCCCCAGCCCTGACGAAGGTGTGGCCCTTTGGGCCCATACACCGAAACGCGCGTCGGCTCATGTCTCATGAATTACGGCTTATCATGTTACTCTAAATAAGGGGCCGTACTATGAGTTATTGTATGGAATAAGACTCTGTTCTATGCCACATATTTACCACCTATGTGTGACATACAACAGAATGATGGGAATGTAATGAAGAATGTGAGTGGAGTGATAGAACTTTAGGTAGAATTTGTTGGTAAGAATCTGAGAGAATGAGAGTATGAATGAAGTGTGGATTGTTGCTGGGTAGGCGTTTATAGTGAAAATGTATCCTTGTCATTTTTATCCCCTCGTAATATCTGATGTCTGATTGTGCAATATTATGTGTTATTTATGTTGGTCTAAAAAGTATATGGATGAATAAATAATAAAAAATACATATTTTTGGTAACAAAAAACACTCTTCCTTGCATATATCTGGATTGTATATATTTTGTCCGGTGCAGTGCCAACTCCTAGCTTCATCACCCCTCATATACCAGGATCCCATTTCTGGGACCACTAGATCAATTGGCGGGGTACGTGCTCGGTTCTTTTCTTAGCCCCACCTCCCCTCAGTCTTAAATAGCCTATAGATTGAGGTGTGTATGCTGGCACATTATCGTATCACACTATCCAACTCTGCTAAATCCCTGCATATCTCCCTAGACACAAACCTGTCAATGAAAGAAACACATCAAAAATACTACCAAAGGTGTGCTCTACACAGTTAAACATCTCAAAAAAATCAAACGGTTCACTCCACCTGAAGATCTTAAGACAGTAGTACAACCCCTAGTCCTCTCAAAACGTGACTATGGCAATGCCACCCTGACAGGAACTCCCAAAAGCCACCTCAAGCCGCTAACTGCAATCCTCAATGTGGCTGTCAGGATCGTCACAGGAACTAACACTTTGACCACGTCTCTCCAGCTCTCAAAAGTCTCACTTGGCTCCCAATCGAAGGAAGGTGCGTCTACAAGACAGCATGTTTCACCCACAAAGCCCTCCATACTGCAACCCCCAAATATCTAGAATCTAAACTATTGTGAGCAGGAAAAAGCCGGGCTCTGAGAAGCTCCACTCGCTCCTTCTCGTACCCCCTAAGCAAAAAAACTAATCATCACAGACACGCTCCTTCTACAAAAATGCACCCCAAATCTGGAACTCACTCCCTAAGGACCTGCGCTTCAACCCTTCCTTTTCGTGCTTCAAACAAGCCCTCAAAACTCAGTTACTCAACAATTACATCAGTTAGATCATGCGATGACTTACTCCTCCAAAGACCCAACTCTGTTGAACAATTCCAGTCTGAATTTTACTATGCTGACTCAAAGTCTATCCTCTTTCCCAGTACCCTATTGCTTGATTGATTTATATGACGTTGCTCTCACTGTGTCTACTGTAATGCTCTGTTCTCCTATTTTCTTCTATACGACCGCATGTGATTCACATTTATCACTCGTCATGCACTTGTGCAAACTTATTCCCTAAACATGTAAAGCGCTGTGTTACCTTTGGGTCTAGCCAGCGCTATATAAAACTTAAATAAATAAATATATCACATTGTTATATTATACATCAGAAATAATTCAAAAATATCAAAAAATTAAGAGAATATGCACCAGTGCAGCCAATTGGATTATTTTATTCGCAGTTGTAGTTCAGAGGTCTACAGCCAACAAATGTGTCTCCCCCTAGTGTCTCGCAGACCTGAGCTCTTTTGATGGCCACAATTCGGGATATATTTGATATACAGGTTAGGACATAGCAAAAAGTCAGAGCCATTAAAGGTATTTAATCCTTTTTATATATTCCATTATTGACCTTCCCAATCTGGTATGTGAGAAAACATTTCTGACAACAACAGTACGTGAAGCATTTCAGATGTGAAAAACAATTGTACATGATAGATGGGCAGAAAAACGTAGAGTGATGAGTTTTTTTCTGTGAGAAATATATCTGCATACATGCTTTAAAAACACTTTTAGAAATGTATCTAAATGGTACGAAATGTCCTTGACAGGACTGAAGGACTGGATGGCGGTTACCTGGCACAGAGGGGGTCTGTTTTAGGAAATAGTAGTGACTGTTACAATTCAGTCCCTTCATTCAAGGTCGGTATCAGAAGAATAATAAGTCCCTATTAATGGATACACGTTTTGCTTTTAGGTAAAAGATCAATAGTTCTTAATTGATGGATCATTGATTTAAAAGTTGGAGAGTAGTCTGTTTTTACCTTTGGGTAACTGTGGATTATTTTATTGGGAAGAGTGTAACCTAAAACGAGAGCAATGATAGCCTGTATTGACAACAGCACCGGCACCTAGAGGGTGGGCTAGCCCCTCCTAAGAAAATCCTGTGGTCCACCCATGGCCCATTCACAAGCAGAAAGCCATGTTCTGCTAAACCCTAATTGTGAAAATTTCCTCTAAACAGCGGCGGAGGAGCGTTGCCACACTGACTCAGAGCAGACACCTGAAAACGAAAACAATATTTTATTATCATTTTATTTTTCATCTCGTGGCTCAGCCAGCGTCTGTAGGGATGGGCGGGGTCGGACCATGGAGGGAGGAGGAACAAAGTAGTGTGTGCCATTCTAAGTGCGCATCTCTGTTTGTCCGGCTGTCTTCAGCCTGCCAAACAGACATTCACACTTAGGTTTCTCCAATACAGCTGTATTGCACAGCCGAGTTGGAGCAACAGCACAGACTTCCTGTGCCTGAGTGAGTGTTAAACCAGCCCACTTCACTCAATCCCTGTGCTGCTCTCATGCTATAGCTAATAGCACAAGAGCAGCACAGGGATTGCAGAGGGAGTCTCTAATGCTGCCCCAAAGTCTGCTGGGACTAGGAAGCAGCAGAACACTGAGCGGTACAAAAGGGGGTGGTGATGGACGGAGCGCCTGAACCAATCAAGAACTCACACCCAGTCAACAGATCTGGGTTTAATCATCACCGTTCTTTAGCCCACTCTGCCACCCCAGTTCAGACATGGCCATATGCAAATCAGTCTGACCCAGTGCCTCATGGGAACAGTCCAGCCTGAACTGCCAAGCCATGCCTTCCCTGGACCGGATTCAAGCTTCCTAGGACCGGTTTCTGGCATTCCAGCCGTCTTCAGCCAGGCTTGTTTGAATACAGTGGCAAAGTGAGCAAGGGACTCACTTCTGAGCATACCCTGCCAACTTATGGCGAACAAAGCGGTACAAAAGGGGGTGGTGATGGACGGAGCGTCTGAACCAATCAAACACTCACACCCAGTCAACAGAACTGGGTTTAATCCATCACCGTTCTTTAGCCCACTCTGCCACCCCAGTTCAGACATGGCCATATGGGACTAGGACACAGCAGAACACTGAGGCACGAGGCGGCCGACAGCTTCAGGTAAGTCATTTTTTTAATTATTACCCCACCCCTGTGCTCTCCCACCCCCACCTTGGTTTGGGACCAGCAATTAAAATATTGAACCCACTATACCTAATAGTTATTAAGAATCTAATTTAATTGTGAAGTTGGATTTTTAATAGGTAGTAAGGAAAAGTAACTTTTAGAAAGTTACATTTACCTTGCCTGAAGCTGCTGGAGGCTAATTTGCACTAGCTCTCTAGCAGCTGCTCAACCAATACGTAGCCTTTAATGAGGCATGAAATTCCTTCCAGAAGCCACACCATAGAGCACTTTGATGGAAAGGTTGACCTGAATGGGCAGTTATGACTCTTTGGAGTGCTGCTGCCCCTTCCTTTGCTAGGAAACAATAGGGGTTATCCCCAAATTACCCTCCTATACTTGAGCAAAATACATCGAAAGATGGGGGAAAAATAACAGGTAGTACAGAGGGATCGATTCAATATTTATTCTCAAACAGGGATAGACTAATAACCCTGATGTTTAAATTTTTTTTTTAAACAGTTATATACGTAAATCACAATATCATATATATGTATCCAAAGACAGAATGGGGCACAAAAAGGAAAAGTAAAAAAAAGACTATACAAAAATGAACAACCCTAGTTTGCATTCATCCTACATACATACAATACACAAAATATATATATACATCACATCTACAATATCTACAAAACATATGCAAAACATATATACCCTAAAACAAATATAAGACACTATCACTGTGTGCACTTTTACATCAAAGTGCTACACTTCTAGGAAGTCCTACACAGCACCAAAAGTATATCACTCCTAACAAATTATTTCTAAGGCGCTTATATTGGAATATGAACCAATTTAATCTTTTAGGACGGACTCCTTCATAGAATGTCGACGCAGTCGCGGTCGCGTTTCAGCCACTCGTTTCTATGGGCTTCATCAGGACAAGGGCATACACTAAAACATTAATTATAATATGTATTTACAACACAAAAATTAGATCTGCCAAAGAACAAACTATCCCGTGCGTGACTATGCAGTGCCAAGAATCTAAAATGTGAATCCGGAAGGAAACAACAAAACAGGGGAAGCAAGATAAAGATACCAGACAAATGGCAGTGAAAATGAGAGCAAAGAAAAATACCTCGTCAAATTAAAAATGAAACAAAGAGAAAAAGTGTACTCCACAACCAAACATGCACCCACGTGTGACAAAAGAATGACAAGACCAACACCCACCACTACAGAAGGAAACTAATTGCTAGATACCTTAAACCAAAAGTGCAGACGCACTCACAGGTCCCTAGTAGTACAGTGACCAAATGATCTGGGTACTCAATCCACGGGTACCTATGCAAATATAAACAAACAAAATTCTCAGTACCCAGGAGGCAAGGAAAACTACACTCGACAACAGGTTCAAGGGGAGTGCAGGGAATGGCCGGAAACATACACAACAACCACACAGCTCATACCTCAGGGAACAAATCCCTTTCGTGCCTACTACGTAATTTCTTCGTAATAAAAAACGGTCACTCCTAGCTGGAAATGGATCTCGTGTCGCTCTTCTCTTTCTGAAAAGGAAGTGACACAGAAAAGGCTATCTTCAGTAAAATGAGTGCGCTGTCAACCTCTGACTCAAGCACACTCGCCCTACACATACTGCGTTATCATGAAACGCCTGTATGACCTGGAAGGATCGCCTATCTAGCTCAGCGCGACAGTGTGTTAAAAATGCCACAGACTAATTATATATCAGGTCATGCTTCGCTTCCTAAAGCCAACAGGGGTGTCCTCAACTTACTACTTGTATCTGGCAAGTCACGCTACTCTTCCTTAGGCAAAATGACTATACAACCCCTCGCTCCCTCAATGCGGCAGTTCTATCTCCAAACCACGAAAACAGGGAATCCAGGATGTCTCTGGGTCTTCGCCTCACACGGAATTCATGGAAGCCGCCATAGCATGCAGAGGGGAGAGAGAACGCCGTGGCCTTACTTACTCTATGTGTGTTAGAGAGAGGACTCCCATTCACGATAGAGCCGGGAGACTAAAAAGAGGATAGGATGGGTGGAAGAAGCGGAAGATTAAAAGGGCAAATAGGGGGGCGAGAGTATACTAGATAATGAGAGGGGACCACGAGGATATTCGAAGTCCAACAACTCAACGGGGAAAACTAAAAACCCCCAGAAACCGAAAAAACAATCAAGTAAAGGGTGGAGAAAGTCATAAAAGAACAAAGTGCAAACCCCATAAAAAGGATTGTGTACATAGAGAAGGGAAATAGGTCCACCATAATCCCCATACCAAAAGACAAAATCAGAAAAAGGTCATTGTAAATTCCATAAATGTGTAAACTCTAAGACACTGCATATGCACACCTGGACGTACAATCTCAAGGGAAGAGAGTCGCAACTCAAACTACAACAAATGTAAAATAACGAAGGGGGAACATATCCAAAAGATGCCCAAAGAATGCGCACATGAAATCAGTATGCAACATATATTGAAAAAAACCTAAGTACTAACGATTCATGAGAGAAACAACCTACTAGACCTCAAAGGTTATGATTACATCAACCTATCTATCAAACTGTATGTAAATCCAAAACCTGTATCAGTAAACCTGCCTTTCTAAATCAAGGCCCACAGTTCGTCATGGTCATTCAGTCTGTTGGTGGCGGTGTGATATATTTCGATCAGCCTTGCTTCTGTACGGTTTAATTTGGTCTCTAGGGGCCAGATGTAGGTAGACATTTACCGACCGGTAACGGCCGATTCGGCCGTTACCAACCGGTAAATGGCTATTCTAGATGTAGGTGGCCTATTTTACCGATTCGGTAAATTTACCGAATCGGTAAAATACTGAATCGGTATTTTTACCGATTCGGTAATTTTGAAATGTAGGTGGGACTCTTCTGAGTCCCACAGGCCTTACCGAATCGGTATTTTACCACCCAATCCAATTGGGTGGTAAAATACCGATTCCAGGTGTGCATGCACATGTGTGCATGCACACCTATGGCATGTGACAGGCGGACATGCCCTTAGGGCATGTCTGTGTGCCACATATCACACATGCCTTAAATCGGGGTGCTAGAGGGTGTCAAAGTGACACCCCCTGCACCCTTGCAAAATTCGGTATTTACCGAATCGGTAAATACCGATTCGGTAATGCCCATTGATTCCTTTGGGCTTCAATGCCCATAGGAATCAATAGGCATTACCGAATCAGTATTTACCGATTCGGTAAATACCGATTCTTACAGAATCGGTAATTCAATTACCGATTCTTTCTACATCTCCCCCCTTCCATTTTACCGATTCATAAATACCGAATCGGTAAAATTCGGTATTTATGAATCGGTAAAATAGAATTACCTACATCTGGCCCTAGGTCCCCTCTGTTGTTTGCGTGGATTACCACTAGCATTGAACAGATTAAATCTTACTCACTATGCCCAGCTTCAATGAACTGCTGGACAAGTGGTCCCCCTGGGGTTCTACACCTTATGCGGGACTTGTGTTGACCAATGCACATTTTCACTGCTTGGGTTGTTTGACCTATATACGCAAGATTACATGGGCAAAAGACCACATACACCATGTTTTTGGTGTTACAGTTAAAAAATGAACGCATAGTATGTGTCTTATCATTGATCGCAAGCGACTTCAGATCTTTCGAATGGTGACAGGCCATGCAAATCATACAGCGATAGCGTCCCACCAGGGCTGGAAGACCTAACAGGCTTCTGGTATCTTTTTTAACTACTGGTTCTCGACTAGCTCGCACCAAATGTTGTTTTAAGTTTTTCCCTTTTCTGAAGGCAAAGAGGGGCTTGGGAATGTTCAAGTGTTCAATCAGTCTCCAATTTTTAAGGATTATCTGTTTTACTTTGTTTGCCTTGGGATTAAAGGTCAATACGCAAGTCATTTGGACATTCTCAGTTTTCTCTTTAGGGGTGAGTAAAGTTTCTCCTTCCTTTGGCACAAAAGTCCCAATCAATTACACAACGCTAACGATGACATGACGCGGGCGACAATCCCACAAAGCACTCCTAAAACACGCAATTATTGGGATATCTGGCATTAGAAACACAATTTTGGTCCAATCTGTAGCCTACTCAATAGAACATGTGAATTAGATGAGCTGAAACTAATGTATATTTGAAGATATCTTTGACAATTTTCAAAAATACAGATTTATTTGATTACCTAGTTGGGCTGTAAGTGGACCTGAACTGTCATGCCACATTCTTATAGAATCAAATAGGACAGGGCACCACTGTCGCAGTGTGGAGAGTCTTCATCAAAGGTAAGTTAAGAGTTTGATACCATTTTAGACCATAGTTTTAACTTCCTGTGAAACACATGCCTATGTTACAAATGACGCAAGACACTTGCCTTGAATTTAGTGTATAATTGCCAATGTTTGCATCAGTGTTTCTATCTCCAGCTGGAGTTGGCCATTTCCCTAACTTAAAATTCAAGATTCTAATTGGCTTAGTAGCATCAATGGAAGATAAAAGTCTCTAGTCAAACTTCGGGCTACCTTCCTTGTGAAGCACCAAAAACCTCATTGATACAAGACTGCATAACCATGATCATATTGAGTCACTGTACGATAGATGAGTAAGCATATTATAATCTTTACTGCAGGTATCTTCAAAGACTACCTTACTATAAGTTCATTACTATACGTCATGATTGGTAAACCCTTGACTTTGTGTAGCGGCAATGCTATGATCCTTTACAATCTCTATGTGTTACGTTGATGACAGAGAAGTTGAGGATGGTACTGATAATGATTTTCTTTCTTTACGATGTCTTTTAGTGTTGATATGGTGGATGAAGGATGGGTGACTGGAATTTCCTTGGTGTCATCCTGGAAGAGGTCCACATTCACTCTACCATCGTGGGAAAGATCTGGCTCACAATATTATTCATCTTCCGAATGTTGGTCCTAGGTGTCGCTGCTGAAGATGTGTGGAATGATGAGCAGTCTGACTTTATCTGCAACACTGAGCAGCCAGGTTGTAGAAATGTGTGTTATGACCACGCCTTTCCAATATCACTTATACGTTACTGGGTCTTGCAAGTCATCTTTGTTTCCTCCCCCTCGTTGGTCTACATGGGGCATGCCTTTTACAGATTAAGAGCTCTGGAAAAAGAGAGGCAAAAGAAAAAAGCGCAGCTCAGATGGGAACTAGAAGGTGTAGATGTGGACATGTCTGAAGCGAGAAGACGATTAGAGCGGGAACTCCGACATTTGGAGCAACGCAAACTAAACAAGGCTCCATTGAGAGGCTCCCTCCTCTGCACTTACGTAATACATATTTTTACTAGATCTGCAGTGGAGATTGGGTTTATGGTTGGCCAATATATCCTTTATGGAGTACATCTTGGCCCTTTGTATAAGTGTCAGAAAGACCCATGCCCCAACATTGTTGACTGTTTTGTGTCAAGACCAACAGAAAAGTCTGTGTTTATAATGTTTATGCAGTGCATAGCCGCTGTCTCATTATTTTTAAATATTTTAGAAATTGTTCACTTAGGCATAAAAAAGATTAAAAAGGGGCTTTTGGGCCAGTGTAGAATGAACCAAGATTACGAGGAAAACAGATGTAAAAATAACTCTGTCATGCACCACTCTTGCATCGGAATCTCTGCCAGCCCCCATAAGACGCTCCCGTCTGCCCCTAGCGGATATACCTTATTGATGGACAAGCAAAGTGATCCTGCAGTCTATCCAATTCTAAATCCACCTTCTGCTTTTCAGCCGATTGAAGACGATCATATGGACGATCAAAGGAACTCCACAGAAGATGAAGGAAAGATGCACAATGCGGTGCAACCTACACAGGTCACTGAAAGACATCTTCAGAACACTAGCTCAAATAACAATGAAGGTATAAGCAAGATATTTGGTCCTGACATTAATGGTATGCGGAAGCACGAGCAAAAGAGAAGCCATGGTTTCAGGAGCCTAGAGTCTAGTTTGGGGAGTACTTCAGGTTTCCGCACGCGCAGTCCAGTTGAACTGCTTTCACCGACCTCTGAAGAACATTCACTTAGTAGTATGACATCGAACATGCCAAGGAACTTGGTCCGCAAGTCACGTAGAGTCAGTGGTCTCTGGCACTTCTCCCCAGTGGCAGAGGGTATGGACTTCTCCACTGATTCTGATTTCAAGAGCATTAACCGTGGAAGATACAGTTTCAGTCCAAGCCAGGCTAAGGTCCAGTCCAATACTGACATAAAGCAACCAAGCAGACCAGACACCCCTGACTCAATAGGGGAGCTGAGCTCCGAATCCAAGAACAGCAGGAGCTGTGACAGTCCTCAGGCTTTTCAATCATCTCGGCGGATGTCATTGGCAAGTAATGCCAGCAGCAGGCGTGCTCCCACCGATCTTCAGATCTAAGTGTTAGTTATCTTTGCATTATCAGTACAGTACAATAAATGAGCAAAGTAAAAGAGGTTATTCAGTTTTTAATTATGTTTTAAACATGATAAAGTTTATCCTAGTGTTATGTTGGGATATCACAGTGTTCATCTAGCCAACACATGGATGAATGGTAGGTTAAACATTAATTTCTATATATTACAGATAACTTGATATGTTACTGAGTGAACCCTGTTCTTGCATGACCATCCAGGACACAGTCTCAGCCCTGTGAAGTCAAAGTTCCAAAAGTAAGAGACATATTAAACCAACATATTCCCCAAAGTTGAGTTAATGGTAACAAAACAGTAATGACCAGGTGTTTGCCCCTTCTACCACCAGCACTGGTTTCTAGTTCTGTCATGATCCAGCATTATCAACAGCATCCCGCCACAAGTCGGCTCTGCCCTTAAAGTGCCTATATGGTACAAAATACACAATTGTATTTATGCACATCATTAACTACAGAACAAATATAGCTAACGTTCTTCAATCTAGCATTGAATATACCAGTTACAGAGCCTTTCTTTGTGGATCTACCAATAGCTACAGGACCTTTGGAAGATACAATACCAGTAGATACCGATTCTTTGGATAGTACCAACCCTTGACAAGATGCTTCAAGGCCGTATGGTTATTATAGCTAAGGGCATCGACTGTCTGAGTGGACCGGATAGAGGTCATATTTTCTAGGATTGCTAATGGTATGGAGAGTTAACTAATGATGATGCCCTGATGGGCCAACTTTAGATGGCCCTGTGCAAGACAAATCTGTTCCATATATTAGAAGGTTTTACGCCTGTGCTACTCTGTAAGTTGGAGGCTTAGATCTTATGATCTAAGCCTTCAGCATACAGCTATACAAATAACCTTGGGTATATAGGATGACGTTAAATTAGTTAATCCCTGCAGGTTTAGCTGTTTTCCATAACTAACCTCCAGACTGGACCAATTTAACCATTAAACTGTATGATTAAAACAACAACTTACATAATCGTTTAACTGCCTCACTAAGATTTTACAAGCACCTGTCATGACTGCTGTGTCCAGTCGAAGATGTGTGCTGAAGGGTTAGCAGTTACCCACAATTCTATGAGGGACCTGCAGGGTAGCACACAACACCTGATTAATGTAAACTGAGTGACCTCCAGCTATCACTGTTCTTCTGTCCAACATACTGTTCAGAGCTGCATCCAAAGACAAGGTAAGGGAACCTTTCTGGTCACTCACAGGCAACACCAAACTCTTTCCACATAGATCTAATTTTAAATACAAAACACTTCTTACCAAGCATTACACCCTGGTGTTGCCTGCTACTTCTTTGGGCTCCTGCACCTCTTAAGGGATATGAAATGGCATACATACTTATGCCATTACCTTTACAATCTTGTGACAACATTTTAATATAGTTTTAGTTCTCTGAAACCCATTTCACACCAAAGGAATTCTAAAATTATCACTTTCCGAAACCAACTAAAGCACTCAGCCTACTCATTATGTAATTGGCTTAGTAGCATCAATGGAAGGAGAAAGTCTCTATTCAAACTATAAGACAGCAGACCGCAATTGCAGTTTTTTTTGTAATGCGGATATATCCTCTAAGGCGTGTTGGGTGCAGTAAATCATTTAAAGAGTTTTCAAACTCTTTTATATATTCTCCCTGATAGAACAGAAATATTGAAATTACACGTTTGGTTCGGCTATCAAGGTCTGTCAAAACCGTAAATTGGCAATAACCAGCGCTGCATGAAACTATAATTTTACTTGAAAAGTTGACAAGCTTAGCAACTTCCTGAAGTTAGGAAGGCTGTCATTTTTTAAAAACACAGGGGCCGATTCATAAAGGTAATTTGAGACAAAAGCCTAACTTTACTACTTTGGTATTCACAGAAGTCATTTACAACTTTTGATATACACAGAAGTCATTTACGAGTCGTCCCTTTACGTCCATACTCAGGGCGGAATCTCCACAACAGGGCCAGAATCTCCGCACTCAGGTCGGAATCTCTGCAGTCGGGCTGTATCTCCATTCTAGGGCCAGATGGTCATTGTCTTTAATGTTGAACACCTGTGTAAGCCTTTACCACCCCCGTACTCTAGCTGAAACACTGCAGCCCAACAACCAATCCCAGCCCTAAGCAAACATAAAAATAAAGCTATCACTTACAGACCTCTCAACCTGTCACTCAGTTAATACTTTATTAATTTTTAGACACCGTCTTTAAAACATACATTCCTTAAAAACAAAAACATTTTATATACAATGACACCATAAAGTACAGCTAAAATCCCGGAACCCATACTATTTGCACTATAAGACACTAATCAAAAAAAATTGTAAGGAATTTTGCCAGTGCACAAGCCACATCAAAGAATTCCATAATAAAAGTGCTAGTGCATCATTCCGACAATATATATTGTATTTCAAAAAGAGGTTTTAAAATCAAGCAACTGAGCATACAAAAATGGCGACAATCAATTAAAACATGAACATTAAAATTATGAGACGGCAGACCGCAGGTGCAGTTTTTATCTGGATCTAGGAAGGGTTCAAATTTCTCTGCTCTTACATAACGCACATTTAATGCAACCCGGAACTTTAATAGTAGTAATCGTAGCCGTGCATCTGGGAATGCAGATAAGTATGAAAATACATTTGTATTTGCCCGTTAATCGACCATGTATTTTGTGGATGATTTATTCCTTACATATTTCAAGTCCGCCAACCTCAATTCTTTATTATAGGCTGTTTTTAATTCTGCTTTGAGAGTGAGCTGCAATGTCTTCTAATCTTTTCTTGACCTTCTTTGACCACTGTAATTCACTTCTTTCTGCTTCAGTGAAACAGCAGGCTGATATCTTCTGAGTATTCGAGACCAACATTTTTTCCCAGAAACGCAGAGTTGATTTATAGGCTAGGAAGTTCCAGGCTTGCAGTTTTGATTATAATTTTATTGCCTGGAACACTGCACCTTTGGGGAGGGCCAACAATTTTTTTCAGACATTTGCTTTCGCACCACTCCCATCTTTCCTCCGTACTAATTACTAGCAACTCGGCCCCGTAGAGGCATTGCGTGGGGACCATTGTGTTATAAGCAGGCCCACCATAGGTCTTTTTAAAGTGAACAAGCCCCCTTATCGTGGCTAATGCCTTCGACTCCACTGCCCTGGACTCATCAGTCCAACTCAGCTGACTGGTAAATATCATGCCCAGGTACTTGTAAGAGGGCACAGCCTCTACCCTACTATTTCCTAACTGTCAAATACACTGTTTACATTGTATTTCAAACATGATTATCTTTGCTTTTCCGATGTTTATCTTCAGTTTATTAGCCTCGTGATAATGATACTTCATTAACTTCCTCTGCAGGCCCACTTGGGTCATGCCCAGAATTACTGGATCATCTGTATAGAGTAGACACAACACATGTTTTCCTCCCATTTTCAGGAAAGAAGAACAAGTCGCTGTAAGCTCTCCCGGAAGGTCAGCTAAAAATAGGGAGAACAATGTGGGAGTCAGGACACAGGCCTGCCTTAATCTATTCTCCAAGAGAATTCTCCCAGAGAGGGCCCTGTCTAACGCAAGTTCTACTTGGGCCCAGTTGCTGGTATGCAATTCCTGAAGAATTGCTACTAAGCAATTAGGAATACCCTGACGTATTAATTTTGTCCAAAGAATACTATGATCAACCCGATCAAACTCTGAGCTGAAATCAACAAAACAACAGAATAGGTTCCCTGTTGTTTCTCTTGCCTTCTTCTCCAAAGCCCATAAACTGAAGCAGTGATCTATTGTAGAGTGTCCAGCTAAAAAGCCTCCTGACTCCATTGGAATAATTTTGTTTCCTTCTATCCAGTTCTTTAAAGCCCTTATTATTACTTTGGAGTACAGGTTTGCACCTACATCCAACAGACTTATCAACCGGTAATTCCCTGGGCCGTCCTTTGCTCCTTTGTTATGTACTGGTTTAATTATTGCACCCTTCCAATTGAGTGGGAATATCCCGGACTTAGTTATATAAATAAAAACTTTGAAGAAAAATCTTGCCCACCACAAATGATTTGACTTAATTGGAATTGCAGACAGGTTATCTGGTCCTGCTGCCTTTGTTAAATGTAAGGAAGGTATCAGCTTGTCTATGGATTGAATAGAGAATGACTCCAAAGCCTTTGCACCCACAGTTGCCCAGCCCTTCTTAACCACTGTCTCACCTGACTTATAAATATTAGTTAAGACGGGGACCCAATCTGCTTCTGACACAATGCATCTTGCTAGAGGGACAGCCACACCACGTCCCTTCTGGACGGCATGTCACTGAATGTGTTTGTTGCTCTGCCCCTTGCCATGCGTCAAGAAGATTTGAGGAGGAGGAAGAGGGGGAGAAGAGTAGAGAGGTTTTTCAGACAAAGGATTAATCTTTTTGGGATGTTCAGCAAATATGTCAGGGCCAGATACCGTTTTCCCTCAGATGTCATCTTGGAGATGGTTTGTGAGTGAAAGTAGGAACTTGACTCTGTGGCCTGTTGCTCCCATGCCATCCCGGCCTATCTCAAGATCCTTGCTGCTCTCCCATTTTTTGCTACAGGGTCGTTCCAATGGGCATCTCTCTGGCAAACCAATCGCAGTGCTTGCATCAGGTACTGCGCTGCATCAAAAAGAGAGACCATCTCCACATACGAATGTTCCTTACACTGGACAGGAGACAACGGTTAGCTAGAGATTTCTACATCATTTCTCACTTTCCACGTGTGCTGGGTGTAATTGATAGTACCCATGGGGTTCTTCAGTGACCTCGCGGCATCGCACACATCTTCTGCAACAGACACCAATGGCATCCCATCAATGTGCAGGGTGTCTATGATGCAAGTCGTAGATTAATTGATGTGCATGCAATATTTCCAGGCAATACCCATGACAGCTTGTATTCTGCAGGTCATCTCTTGCCCAGTGGATGGCTGTGGGAGAATTTGGCAACATGTGACCCCTGGGTAAGTACCAAGCACAAAACTTGGTGAAAAGCATAAATGTAATGTATAAATGCCATCTCGCATAAACAACCATTTTATAACAATATTCATCATGCCACTACATGGCCTCAACAGACACTGCATGTACCAAAGCATAGATCATGTACTGTACAGGTGCAAGAGGGACATATAATCAAGTTCCCTAATTTCCCTCCTCAGGTGATGCTGTGTATGCACTCTCCCCTCAACTCCTCACACTCCATACAGACGTGCAGCTTCTGTACCTCAGGGTAGGTAAAATAGGGCACCCATACAAACTCAAGCAAGCATTGAGTGCACTGTTGGTCTTCTGAAGTTGTAATTTAGATGTCTTGACCATTCAGGGGGTGCTGATGTACTCCCCTGATTTGCTTGAGACTACTTTGCAGGCCACACTCAATGTATGTAAACCACAGCTGTTGATAGGAGTCAAAAGATTGACCATGCAATATGTCACGTACCGATATCAACAATTAGTGTTGTCAATGTCTCTAAGGAATCCAATGCCTTAAATGATTACGGGCCATATGTACCATTCCAAATTGTGATCGTAATTTGGCTCAGTGGTATGTATGAAAGCAAAACTGCCTCGCAAAATAAGGAGTCGCAAAATTTGTGATTCCTTATTTTGAGATTGCATTTAAGGAATCGCAAATTGCTATTCCTTAAATGCAATGTAAGAAGCTCAGAAAAGTACCATTTGGGCTTAAGGAATAGCAAATTACCACCAACTTCAAGTTGGTGGTAATTTGCGATTTCTTTGAAAAATGCACTTTTTTACATTTTTCAAAGTTCCATGTGGCGCACATACATGCCCTTAGTGCATGTATGTGTGCCACATGTGTATACATGTACATTTCAGGGGTGCAACAAGGTGTCCTCTTGACACCCTGGCACCCTTGAAATATCATTTCAATTTGCGATTCTCTATTTGAGAATCGCAAATTGAGAATGTCTTCCCATTCATTCCTATGGGCCTCTAGGCCCATAGGAATGAATGGGGGAGGTATTCCTTAATTGCGAATTGCAATTTGTGATAAACAATTAAGGAATATGTAGGATTCGCAAAATTATTTGTGAATCCTACATACATAGCGTTTTGCAATTCTCAAATAGCGATTCTCTAAAAATTGTACTTGAGAATCGCAAAACCAAAGTTTAATATATATGGCCCTAAATGTCTGCGCATGTGTGAGACCTCCCAGGACCTTTTTACAATTGGGACCTGATTCACAAAGGGACCAAACTATTGCATTGTGGTGATTTGCCCCCAACTGAAATAAATCACCCACAACTGAGGGACCCACATCTTGACTGATGAGGAACGTTGTGAATCAGGCCCTTTGTATCAGGGATGCACAGCACTGCTTCCTCTGAATTTGTCATAACACTAAAGTCAACTCTGACCTGAGCATAAAATATGGACTACATGTACCATTATGAAAAGAAGCAAACTCTCTGGGATGTGATGTTGTGTCTGGACATACTGTTTTCTCTGGCCAAACATATTTTAATGGTCTGTTTTACCCTTTCATCTCACGTTTGTAATGTTCCTTTTATGTGTAAAATCTGTCACAGCTCATTTCCGAAATCTCTGCTACGCATGTGGAGCCTGCGGAACCCAATCTACTCATACAGGAAACGACATACAGAAAGTGGTAGACAGGAAATACTTCACAGGAAGTTGTTGCCAGCCATTTTCTGTTAATTCTGAGCCATCCTCAATCACAGATCAGATCCTCTTATATCCTGCTGCTCTGTACAACCACACTACCCCTAACATAGCTGAGGGATTGGAAGAGAAAGCACCCGCTTTTACTGAAAAGGAATTGGACATATTAGACAAGCATTTACAATGCAACGGTCTCGCCTTTGCAAAAGTTAGCGCTTTTGGCATTGTAAATGACAAATGTTTTATTTATGTGTTGGTTTTGGAAACAGATAAATAAATGGCATTGTCATGAGCAGTAGAGAGTGAGTAGTAGAGAGTGAGTAGTAGAGCGAGTAGTAGAGAGAATAGTAGTGAGTAGTAGAGAGAGTAGTAGTGAGTAGTAGAGCGTGAGTAGAGAGTAGTAAGTGAGTAGTAGAGTGTGTAGTAGAGAGTAGTGAGTGTGTAGTAGAGAGTAGTGAGTGTGTAGTAGAGAGTAGTGAGTGTGTAGTAGAGAGTGTGTAGTAGAGAGTGTGTAGTAGAGAGTGTGTAGTAGAGAGTGTGTAGTAGAGACTAGTGAGTGTGTAGTAGAGTGGTGAGTGTGTAGTAGAGTGGTGAGTGTGTAGTAGAGTGTGTAGTAGAGTGTGTAGGAGAATGTGTAGTAGAGTGTGTAGGAGAATGTGTAGTAGGGAGTGTAGTAGAGTGTGTAGTAGAGAGTGTGTAGTAGAGAGTAGTGAGTGTGTAGTAGAGAGTGTGTATTACAGAATGTGAAGTAGAGAGATTGAAGTAGAGAGATTGAAGTAGAGAGATTGAAGTAGAGAGATTGAAGTAGAGAGATTGAAGTAGAGAGATTGAAGTAGAGAGATTGAAGTAGAGAGATTGAGGTAGAGAGATTGAATTAGAGAGATTGAATTAGAGAGATTGAGGTAGAGAGATTGAAGTAGAGAGTGTGGAGTAGAGAGTGTGGAGTAGAGAGTGGAGAGTCTGTAGTAGAGTGTAGTAGAAAGTAGTGAGTGTGTAGTAGAGTAGTAGAGAATGTGTAGTAGAGTAGTAGAGAGTAGTAGAGGGTGTGTAGTAGAGTGTGTAGTAGAGCGTGTGTGTAGCAGAGTGTGTAGTAGAGTGTAGTAGAGTGTGTAGTAGAGTGTGTAGTGTAGAGTGTGTAGTAGAGAGTGTGTAGTAGAGAGTGTGTAGTAGAGAGTGTGTAGTAGAGAGTGTGTAATGTAGAGTGTGTAATGTAGAGTGTGTAGTAGAGTGTGTAGTAGAGTGTGTAGTAGAGTGTGTAGTAGAGTGTGTAGTAAGTAGTGACTGTAGTAGATAGTGTGTAGTAGAGAGTGTCTAGTATAGAGTGTGTCGAAGAGAGTAGTGGCTGTAGTAGTGAGTGTGTAGTGAGTGTGTAGTAGAGTGTGTAGTAGAGAGTAGTGACTGTAGTAGAGAGTGTGTAGTAGTGTGTAGTAGAGAGTAGTGACTGTAGTAGACTGTGTAGTACAGTGTGTAGTAGAGAGTAGTGACTGTAGTAGATAGTGTGTAGTAGAGAGTGTCTAGTATAGAGTGTGTCGAAGAGAGTAGTGGCTGTAGTAGTGAGTGTGTAGTGAGTGTGTAGTAGAGAGTAGTGACTGTAGTAGAGAGTGTGTAGTAGTGTGTAGTAGAGAGTAGTGACTGTAGTAGAGTGTAGTACAGTGTGTAGTAGAGAGTAGCGACTGTAGTAGAGAGTGTGTAGTAGAGAGTGTGTAGTAGAGTGTGTAGTAGAGAGTAGAGTGCGTAGCAGAGAGTAGTGACTGTAGTAGAGAGTGTGTAGTAGAGTGTGTAGTAGAGAGTGTGTAGTAGAGTGTAGTAGAGAGTAGAGTGCGTAGCAGAGAGTAGTGACTGTAGTAGAGAGTGTGTAGCAGAATGTGTAGTAGAGAGTAGTGACTGTAGTAGGGAGTGTGTAGTAGAGAGTAGTGACTGTAGTAGAGAGTGTGTAGTAGAGAGTGTGTAGTAGAGAGTGTGCAGTGATTTGAGTTTTACATCAAATTAAAAACGGGAACGGAACAAACTCATCCTATACATTATTGTGGTAGGTGCCCACGCATATAGGGTTAAATGATGCGTTAGATGCCACAGGTCCCACCAACACGCTTCCTTTATGATAGGAGAATGCCCAACATCGCGGAGATTTGCTCTCTGCTCTTCCCGGATATTTGTATTTTCAAATGTATAATGTTATCCTGCTAAACGAAGACGATGCTCAAACTATAAAAGAAGAGGGTTTCACAGATATGTTAGTCCTTCCGGGCAAACGAAATGACCCAAAGAAAGATCAAGTGACAGTTTAGAGCTCCAAGTGAGTCTTAATAAAATCAGTGTCTGGAACGCATAGCATCAAAAAACGAGCGGGGCATCAAACTGCAGTGTCATTCAATCAAAGCTTCAAGGCTTCTGAGCGCTAGCCGAGAATTATTTTTTGTGAAGCACTAATCACTGTGGAAGGTGCCCCTGCTATCCCAGATGTGAGAAGTCAGTCTGATATGAAAATAAGCAGTATTTGGAATGAATGTATTTGGCAGGGGGAAGGTGGGGCGGCGCAAGACCGTACTGACGAGTGAACAGGAGCCATTTTGTACCGAGTGATTCTGCCTGTGTGCATGTAGACAAACCAGGCAGCAGCATGAGCATGTGATTCGGTAAAATAACAAGCATTTACAATGCAATGGTTTTGCCTTTGTTAAAGTTAGAGCTATTGGCATTGCTCTTGACACTCTGAAGCTCCACTCTGCATTCTGAAGCTCCACTCTGCACTCTGAAGCTCCACTCTGCACTCTGAAGCTCCACTCTGAAGCTCCACTCTGAAGCTCCACTCTGAAGCTCCACTCTGCACTCTGAAGCTCCACTCTGCACTCTGAAGCTCCACTCTGAATCTGCACTCTGAATCTGCACTCTGAATCTGCACTCTGAATCTGCACTCTGAAGCTCCACTCTGAATCTGCACTCTGAAGCTCCACTCTGAATCTGCACTCTGAATCTGCACTCTGAAGCTCCACTCTGAAGCTCCACTCTGAAGCTCCACTCTGAAGCTCCACTCTGCACTCTGAAGCTCCACTCTGAAGCTCCACTCTGAAGCTCCACTCTCCACTCTGAAGCTCCACTCTGAAGCTCCACTCTGCACTCTGAAGCTCCACTCTGCACTCTGAAGCTCCACTCTGAAGCTCCACTCTGCACTCTGAAGCTCCACTCTGAAGCTCCACTCTGCACTCTGAAGCTCCACTCTGAATCTGCACTCTGAAGCTCCACTCTGAATCTGCACTCTGAAGCTCCACTCTGAATCTGCACTCTGAAGCTCCACTCTGAAGCTCCACTCTGAATCTCTACTCTGCACTCTGAAGCTCCACTCTGAAGCTCCACTCTGAAGCTCCACTCTGAAGCTCCACTCTGAAGCTCCACTCTGAAGCTCCACTCTGAAGCTCCACTCTGAAGCTCCACTCTGTATCTGCACTCTGAATCTGCACTCTGAATCTGCACTCTGAATCTGCACTCTGAAGCTCCACTCTGAATCTGCACTCTGAATCTCCACTCTGAAGCTCCACTCTGAAGCTCCACTCTGAAGCTCCACTCTGAAGCTCCACTCTGCACTCTGAAGCTCCACTCTGAAGCTCCACTCTGAAGCTCCAATCTGAAGCTCCACTCTGAAGCTCCACTCTGCACTCTGAAGCTCCGCTCTGAAGCTCCGCTCTGAAGCTCCACTCTGAAGCTCCACTCTGAAGCTCCACTCTGCACTCTGAAGCTCCACTCTGAATCTGCACTCTGAATCTGCACTCTGAATGTGCACTCTGAAGCTCCACTCTGAATCTGCACTCTGAATCTGCACTCTGAAGCTCCACTCTGCACTCTGAAGCTCCACTCTGAAGCTCCACTCTGCACTCTGAAGCTCCACTCTGAAGCTCCACTCTGCACTCTGAAGCTCCTCTCTGAAGCTCCACTCTGAAGCTCCACTCTGCACTCTGAAGCTCCACTCTGCACCCTGAAGCTCCTCTCTGAAGCTCCACTCTGAAGCTCCACTCTGAAGCTCCACTCTGAAGCTCCACTCTGAAGCTCCACTCTGAAGCTCCACTCTGCACTCTGAAGCTCCACTCTGAAGCTCCACTCTGCACTCTGAAGCTCCACTCTGAAGCTCCACTCTGCACTCTGAAGCTCCACTCTGAAGCTCCACTCTGAAGCTCCACTCTGCACTCTGAAGCTCCACTCTGCACTCTGAAGCTCCACTCTGAAGCTCCACTCTGAAGCTCCACTCTGCACTCTGAAGCTCCACTCTGAAGCGCCACTCTGCACTCTGAAGCTCCTCTCTGAAGCTCCACTCTGAAGCTCCACTCTGCACTCTGAAGCTCCACTCTGAAGCTCCACTCTGCACTCTGAAGCTCCTCTCTGAAGCTCCACTCTGAAGCTCCACTCTGAAGCTCCACTCTGAAGCTCCACTCTGAAGCTCCACTCTGAAGCTCTACTCTGCACTCTGAAGCTCCACTCTGAAGCTCCACTCTGAAGCTCCACTCTGAAGCTCCACTCTGCACTCTGAAGCTCCACTCTGAAGCTCCACTCTGAAGCTCCACTCTGCACTCTGAAGCTCCACTCTGAAGCTCTACTCTGCACTCTGAAGCTCCACTCTGAAGCTCCACTCTGAAGCTCCACTCTGCACTCTGAAGCTCCACTCTGAAGCTCCACTCTGAAGCTCCACTCTGAAGCTCCACTCTGAAGCTCCACTCTGAAGCTCCACTCTGCACTCTGAAGCTCCACTCTGAAGCTCCACTCTGAAGCTCTACTCTGCACTCTGAAGCTCCACTCTGAAGCTCCACTCTGAAGCTCCACTCTGAAGCTCCACTCTGCAGCTCCACTCTGAAGCTCCACTCTGAAGCTCCACTCTGAAGCTCCACTCTGAAGCTCCACTCTGAAGCTCCACTCTGAAGCTCTACTCTGCACTCTGAAGCACCACTCTGAAGCTCCACTCTGAAGCTCCACTCTGAAGCTCCACTCTGAAGCTCCACTCTGAAGCTCCACTCTGCACTCTGAAGCTCCACTCTGAAGCTCCACTCTGAAGCTCCACTCTGAAGCTCCACTCTGCACTCTGAATCTGCACTCTGAAGCTCCACTCTGAATCTGCACTCTGAATCTGCACTCTGAAGCTCCACTCGGAAGCTCCACTCGGAAGCTCCACTCGGAAGCTCCACTCGGAAGCTCCACTCTGCACTCTGAAGCTCCACTCTGAAGCTCCACTCTGAAGCTCCACTCTGCACTCTGAAGCTCCACTCTGAAGCTCCACTCTGAAGCTCTACTCTGCACTCTGAAGCTCCACTCTGAAGCTCCACTCTGAAGCTCCACTCTGAAGCTCCACTCTGAAGCTCCACTCTGCAGCTCCACTCTGAAGCTCCACTCTGAAGCTCCACTCTGAAGCTCCACTCTGAAGCTCCACTCTGAAGCTCCACTCTGCACTCTGAAGCTCCACTCTGAAGCTCCACTCTGAAGCTCCACTCTGAAGCTCCACTCTGAAGCTCCACTCTGCACTCTGAAGCTCCACTCTGAAGCTCCACTCTGAAGCTCCACTCTGAAGCTCCACTCTGAAGCTCCACTCTGAATCTGCACTCTGAAGCTCCACTCTGCACTCTGAATCTGCACTCTGAATCTGCACTCTGAAGCTCCACTCGGAAGCTCCACTCGGAAGCTCCACTCGGAAGCTCCACTCGGAAGCTCCACTCTGCACTCTGAAGCTCCACTCTGAAGCTCCACTCTGAAGCTCTACTCTGCACTCTGAAGCTCCACTCTGAAGCTCCACTCTGAAGCTCCACTCTGAAGCTCCACTCTGAAGCTCCACTCTGAAGCTTCACTCTGCACTCTGAAGCTCTACTCTGAAGCTCCACTCTGCACTCTGAAGCTCCACTCTGAAGCTCCACTCTGCACTCTGAAGCTCCACTCTGAAGCTCCACTCTGAAGCTCCACTCTGCACTCTGAAGCTCCACTCTGAAGCTCTACTCTGAAGCTCCACTCTGCACTCTGAAGCTCCACTCTGAAGCTCCACTCTGCACTCTGAAGCTCCACTCTGCACTCTGAAGCTCCACTCTGCACTCTGAAGCTCCACTCTGAAGCTCCACTCTGCACTCTGAAGCTCCACTCTGAAGCTCCACTCTGCACTCTGAAGCTCCACTCTGCACTCTGAAGCTCCACTCTGAAGCTCCACTCTGAAGCTCCACTCTGAAGCTCCACTCTGAAGCTCCACTCTGCACTCTGAAGCTCCACTCTGAAGCTCCACTCTGCACTCTGAAGCTCCACTCTGAAGCTCCACTCTGAAGCTCCACTCTGAAGCTCCACTCTGCACTCTGAAGCTCCACTCTGAAGCTCCACTCTGAAGCTCCACTCTGCACTCTGAAGCTCCACTCTGAAGCTCCACTCTGCACTCTGAAGCTCCACTCTGAAGCTCCACTCTGCACTCTGAAGCTCCACTCTGAAGCTCCACTCTGCACTCTGAAGCTCCACTCTGAAGCTCCACTCTGAAGCTCCACTCTGCACTCTGAAGCTCCACTCTGAAGCTCCACTCTGCACTCTGAAGCTCCACTCTGAATCTGCACTCTGAATCTGCACTCTGAAGCTCCACTCTGAAGCTCCACTCTGAAGCTCCACTCTGAAGCTCCACTCTGAAGCTGCACTCTGAAGCTGCACTCTGAAGCTCCACTCTGCACTCTGAAGCTCCACTCTGCACTCTGAAGCTCCACTCTGCATTCTGAAGCTCCACTCTGAAGCTCCACTCTGAAGCTCCACTCCGCACTCTGAAGCTCCACTCTGAAGCTCCACTCTGCACTCTGAAGCTCCACTCTGAAGCTCCACTCTGCACTCTGAAGCTCCACTCTGAAGCTCCACTCTGCACTCTGAAGCTCCACTCTGAAGCTCCACTCTGAAGCTCCACTCTCAAGCTCCACTCTCCACTCTGAAGCTCCACTCTGAAGCTCCACTCTGCACTCTGAAGCTCCACTCTGCACTCTGAAGCTCCACTCTGAAGCTCCACTCTGCACTCTGAAGCTCCACTCTGAAGCTCCACTCTGCACTCTGAAGCTCCACTCTGAATCTGCACTCTGAAGCTCCACTCTGAATCTGCACTCTGAAGCTCCACTCTGAATCTGCACTCTGAAGCTCCACTCTGAAGCTCCACTCTGAAGCTCTACTCTGCACTCTGAAGCTCCACTCTGAAGCTCCACTCTGAAGCTCCACTCTGAAGCTCCACTCTGAAGCTCCACTCTGAAGCTCCACTCTGAAGCTCCACTCTGAAGCTCCACTCTGTATCTGCACTCTGAATCTGCACTCTGAATCTGCACTCTGAATCTGCACGCTGAAGCTCCACTCTGAATCTGCACTCTGAATCTCCACTCTGAAGCTCCACTCTGAAGCTCCACTCTGAAGCTCCACTCTGAAGCTCCACTCTGCACTCTGAAGCTCCACTCTGAAGCTCCACTCTGAAGCTCCAATCTGAAGCTCCACTCTGAAGCTCCACTCTGCACTCTGAAGCTCCGCTCTGAAGCTCCGCTCTGAAGCTCCACTCTGAAGCTCCACTCTGAAGCTCCACTCTGCACTCTGAAGCTCCACTCTGAAGCTCTACTATGCACTCTGAAGCTCCACTCTGAAGCTCCACTCTGCACTCTGAAGCTCCACTCTGAATCTGCACTCTGAATCTGCACTCTGAATGTGCACTCTGAAGCTCCACTCTGAATCTGCACTCTGAATCTGCACTCTGAAGCTCCACTCTGCACTCTGAAGCTCCACTCTGAAGCTCCACTCTGCACTCTGAAGCTCCACTCTGAAGCTCCACTCTGCACTCTGAAGCTCCACTCTGAAGCTCCACTCTGCACTCTGAAGCTCCACTCTGAAGCTCCACTCTGAAGCTCCACTCTGAAGCTCCACTCTGAAGCTCCACTCTGCACTCTGAAGCTCCACTCTGAAGCTCCACTCTGCACTCTGAAGCTCCACTCTGAAGCTCCACTCTGCACTCTGAAGCTCCACTCTGAAGCTCCACTCTGCACTCTGAAGCTCCACTCTGCACTCTGAAGCTCCACTCTGCACTCTGAAGCTCCACTCTGAAGCTCCACTCTGAAGCTCCACTCTGCACTCTGAAGCTCCACTCTGAAGCGCCACTCTGCACTCTGAAGCTCCTCTCTGAAGCTCCACTCTGAAGCTCCACTCTGCACTCTGAAGCTCCACTCTGAAGCTCCACTCTGCACTCTGAAGCTCCTCTCTGAAGCTCCACTCTGAAGCTCCACTCTGAAGCTCCACTCTGAAGCTCCACTCTGAAGCTCCACTCTGAAGCTCTACTCTGCACTCTGAAGCTCCACTCTGAAGCTCCACTCTGAAGCTCCACTCTGAAGCTCCACTCTGCACTCTGAAGCTCCACTCTGAAGCTCCACTCTGAAGCTCCACTCTGCACTCTGAAGCTCCACTCTGAAGCTCTACTCTGCACTCTGAAGCTCCACTCTGAAGCTCCACTCTGAAGCTCCACTCTGCACTCTGAAGCTCCACTCTGAAGCTCCACTCTGAAGCTCCACTCTGAAGCTCCACTCTGAAGCTCCACTCTGCACTCTGAAGCTCCACTCTGAAGCTCCACTCTGAAGCTCTACTCTGCACTCTGAAGCTCCACTCTGAAGCTCCACTCTGAAGCTCCACTCTGAAGCTCCACTCTGCAGCTCCACTCTGAAGCTCCACTCTGAAGCTCCACTCTGAAGCTCCACTCTGAAGCTCCACTCTGAAGCTCCACTCTGAAGCTCTACTCTGCACTCTGAAGCACCACTCTGAAGCTCCACTCTGAAGCTCCACTCTGAAGCTCCACTCTGAAGCTCCACTCTGAAGCTCCACTCTGCACTCTGAAGCTCCACTCTGAAGCTCCACTCTGAAGCTCCACTCTGAAGCTCCACTCTGAAGCTCCACTCTGCACTCTGAATCTGCACTCTGAAGCTCCACTCTGAATCTGCACTCTGAATCTGCACTCTGAAGCTCCACTCGGAAGCTCCACTCGGAAGCTCCACTCGGAAGCTCCACTCGGAAGCTCCACTCTGCACTCTGAAGCTCCACTCTGAAGCTCCACTCTGAAGCTCCACTCTGCACTCTGAAGCTCCACTCTGAAGCTCCACTCTGAAGCTCTACTCTGCACTCTGAAGCTCCACTCTGAAGCTCCACTCTGAAGCTCCACTCTGAAGCTCTACTCTGCAGCTCCACTCTGAAGCTCCACTCTGAAGCTCCACTCTGAAGCTCCACTCTGAAGCTCCACTCTGAAGCTCCACTCTGCACTCTGAAGCTCCACTCTGAAGCTCCACTCTGAAGCTCCACTCTGAAGCTCCACTCTGAAGCTCCACTCTGCACTCTGAAGCTCCACTCTGAAGCTCCACTCTGAAGCTCCACTCTGAAGCTCCACTCTGAAGCTCCACTCTGAATCTGCACTCTGAAGCTCCACTCTGCACTCTGAATCTGCACTCTGAATCTGCACTCTGAAGCTCCACTCGGAAGCTCCACTCGGAAGCTCCACTCGGAAGCTCCACTCGGAAGCTCCACTCTGCACTCTGAAGCTCCACTCTGAAGCTCCACTCTGAAGCTCTACTCTGCACTCTGAAGCTCCACTCTGAAGCTCCACTCTGAAGCTCCACTCTGAAGCTCCACTCTGAAGCTTCACTCTGCACTCTGAAGCTCTACTCTGAAGCTCCACTCTGCACTCTGAAGCTCCACTCTGAAGCTCCACTCTGCACTCTGAAGCTCCACTCTGAAGCTCCACTCTGAAGCTCCACTCTGCACTCTGAAGCTCCACTCTGAAGCTCTACTCTGAAGCTCCACTCTGCACTCTGAAGCTCCACTCTGAAGCTCCACTCTGCACTCTGAAGCTCCACTCTGCACTCTGAAGCTCCACTCTGCACTCTGAAGCTCCACTCTGAAGCTCCACTCTGCACTCTGAAGCTCCACTCTGAAGCTCCACTCTGCACTCTGAAGCTCCACTCTGAAGCTCCACTCTGCACTCTGAAGCTCCACTCTGAAGCTCCACTCTGAAGCTCCACTCTGAAGCTCCACTCTGAAGCTCCACTCTGCACTCTGAAGCTCCACTCTGAAGCTCCACTCTGCACTCTGAAGCTCCACTCTGAAGCTCCACTCTGAAGCTCCACTCTGCACTCTGAAGCTCCACTCTGCACTCTGAAGCTCCACTCTGAAGCTCCACTCTGAAGCTCCACTCTGCACTCTGAAGCTCCACTCTGAAGCTCCACTCTGCACTCTGAAGCTCCACTCTGAAGCTCCACTCTGCACTCTGAAGCTCCACTCTGAAGCTCCACTCTGCACTCTGAAGCTCCACTCTGAAGCTCCACTCTGAAGCTCCACTCTGCACTCTGAAGCTCCACTCTGAAGCTCCACTCTGCACTCTGAAGCTCCACTCTGAATCTGCACTCTGAATCTGCACTCTGAAGCTCCACTCTGAAGCTCCACTCTGAAGCTCCACTCTGAAGCTCCACTCTGAAGCTGCACTCTGAAGCTGCACTCTGAAGCTCCACTCTGCACTCTGAAGCTCCACTCTGCACTCTGAAGCTCCACTCTGCATTCTGAAGCTCCACTCTGAAGCTCCACTCTGAAGCTCCACTCCGCACTCTGAAGCTCCACTCTGAAGCTCCACTCTGCACTCTGAAGCTCCACTCTGAAGCTCCACTCTGCACTCTGAAGCTCCACTCTGAAGCTCCACTCTGCACTCTGAAGCTCCACTCTGAAGCTCCACTCTGCACTCTGAAGCTCCACTCTGAAGCTGCACTCTGAAGCTGCACTCTGAAGCTGCACTCTGAAGCTCCACTCTGAAGCTCCACTCTGAAGCTCCACTCTGAAGCTCCACTCTGCACTCTGAAGCTCCACTCTGAAGCTCCACTCTGCACTCTGAAGCTCCACTCTGCACTCTGAAGCTCCACTCTGAAGCTCCACTCTGAAGCTCCACTCTGAAGCTCCACTCTGCACTCTGAAGCTCCACTCTGAAGCTCCACTCTGAAGCTCCACTCTGAAGCTCCACTCTGAAGCTCCACTCTGCACTCTGAAGCTCCACTCTGCACTCTGAAGCTCCACTCTGAAGCTCCACTCTGAAGCTCCACTCTGAAGCTCCACTCTGAAGCTCCACTCTGCACTCTGAAGCTCCACTCTTAAGCTCCACTCTGAAGCTCCACTCTGAAGCTCCACTCTGCACTCTGAAGCTCCACTCTGAAGCTCCACTCTGAAGCTCCACTCTGAAGCTCCACTCTGAAGCTCCACTCTGAAGCTGCACTCTGAAGCTCCACTCTGAAGCTCCACTCTGCACTCTGAAGCTCCACTCTGCACTCTGAAGCTCCACTCTGAAGCTCCACTCTGAAGCTCCACTCTGAAGCTCCACTCTGAAGCTGCACTCTGAAGCTGCACTCTGAAGCTCCACTCTGAAGCTCCACTCTGAAGCTCCACTCTGAAGCTCCACTCTGAAGCTCCACTCTGCACTCTGAAGCTCCACTCTGCACTCTGAAGCTCCACTCTGAAGCTCCACTCTGAAGCTCCACTCTGCACTCTGAAGCTCCACTCTGAAGCTCCACTCTGAAGCTCCACTCTGCACTCTGAAGCTCCACTCTGAATCTGCACTCTGAAGCTCCACTCTGAAGCTCCACTCTGAAGCTCCACTCTGAAGCTCCACTCTGAAGCTCCACTCTGAAGCTGCACTCTGAAGGTCCACTCTGAAGCTCCACTCTGAAGCTCCACTCTGAAGCTTCACTCTGCACTCTGAAGCTCCACTCTGCACTCTGAAGCTCCACTCTGAAGCTCCACTCTGAAGCTCCACTCTGCACTCTGAACGGTCAGACTCCAAAAATCGGCCCTAATCACAATAGTATTATTTCACCTGCGTGAATATAAGTCTTTGAAATTCTGGCCAGTGGTAATACACACAAGTAATATAAAATTGTTGTTCCAAAGAGCATTAAATGGAAATAAAACAAGTACCAGACCCATTGACACCTGCACCTTAAAAGCGAAACTGACTGAAGCAAGCGCCCGGGCCAAGTTGAAAAAAAAAGCCACACACATTAGATGCAGTCAAGGCGCGCTCACGAACTCAGAAGGCACTCCACATGAACAACTACCAGACACATTGACGCCTGCACTTTGAAATGAAACAAAGTGAAACTGACTAAAGGAGGCGCATGGCCCATTAGATGCAGTCAAGGCGCGCTCACGAGGTCAAATCTCCAAAGGAGAAGCTCGTGACAGCCTGACTACAGCAGAAAAAGCTCGTAACAGTCTGATGTCCACAATATTCCCAGAAAAGTGGCAACATAAGTTGTCTCGCATAGACAGCAAAAGCTTCGCTTTTGCTTTCGTCTACGCGAGACCTAAAAAAGGGGTGCTAGAAAAGAACCCCCATCTGTATGGGGACCCAAGGACCAGCCACCTTTGTGGAGCGCTGCGGTGCAGTGGCCATCTATGGCTGGCGGAGCAGGGCATGTGGTAAGCGCTGAGAGGACCTATAACACTGAGCTAGAATTAAGGCCCAGGAAATTTTGGGCCAGTCCTCCCAGCACCATGTACACTGGCCTGCCTCTCACCACTGTACAGGAGGGTCCTGAGGGCAGCCTGGCCGATCATCCATGCTCAGATGAAGGAGCGTGAGCAGCAGAGAGATTGCAAGTACATTAACTGCAATATGTGTATAAAAATATGATGTAAGGGATGACAAAGCTGTACCATCAGGTGTCCCATTCCTCCATGTACCTAATTGTACAAATTTGACAGTCATTATAAGGCAAAGGCTCACTGTAGCACATAGAATGACTGAGCAGAGTGCATTCCGGGGCCGGTATTTTTTGGGACGTCACCAGGGGAATAGAGCCACACATGTGCATTTGCATATAAAATTACACAGGCAGCACCATTACCAATGAAACAAAGCATCTTATAACTGATGTGTACATGGTGTGAGGAATGGTACAAACACTGTCCAGTTTGTGGATGATCAGAATTTGGGTGTTTCCTGCTGTGCCTTGCATGGCTTTGGTGTGTCTTAAGCCTCCATTTACCTAATCTGTACAAATGCAGCAGTCATTTTAATGCCAAAGGCTCACTGTAGCACATAGAATGCACTGAGCAGATTACATTCTGGGAGCTGTCATTTTTTGAAGCCACCGGGCGAATAGAGCCACACATGTGCACTTGTATATAAATTTGCACTAGCAGCACCATTACCAGTGAACCAAGGGCCTCATAACTGATGTGTGCATTGGGTGAGGAATGGTACAAAAACACTGTCCAGTGTGCGGATGAGAGGCCTTTGGGTGTTGGATGTTGTAACTTGCATTACCTTTCGTGAGATTGGGTTCTGATTAAAAAAGGTCATCATATGCCATGGATTTAAGACAGACTTTGAGATCCTTACCTCACTCTTAAGTGATACCAACTTCTCTAAGGGGGTCCACATACACACGTCTTCCCAACAGTGGCTTGTTTGTCATTTGTCCAGTCATGGCAGCTGTAAAAACTAGCCACAACTGTTCACCAGGGTACAGCACTACCTGATCAGTCTTTGAAGGCAAATTGTGGCATCAGATTGTCTGCTGTTGTGAGGGAATATCAAACTGTTAGACTCACCACTTAGCAAAGCTAAAATCTCAGCCCCTATTTGGATATGTACACCCAAATCTGCATTTGTGTTGTCTCATACAATGCTACACAGCAGACAATTGTTAGAAAGTGTAGGAGTGCTGAGACTCCATATCACAGGATCATTCAATACCATTCGGACTGTCTTCGATCTCCTTTTGTAGATTACACTTGAAAATGGTCTATTTAGCAATGATAGGAAGGACAGATTACAAGAATTCAAAAGGTGAGGGGTGGTCAGCACAGAAGTGTATGCCATAAAAATTTGAGTAAGATGTCAATGTGTGAGTCAAATCAGGGCATCAAAGTGATCATAAAGCATACTTTAGGCTCCAACTCACTTATATTTAACAGACTTTAACAGCAAGTGCAGACTTAACAAAGACTGCACTTGATTCATGTAGTTATGTGTGTTGTTTTGATGTGTACAACCACTACATTATGATTTGTCTTCCATTTAAGTGGACCCAGGTGGACAAGAGGACCAGGCTCAGAGCAAGACATTGTTGGGACACAGGCAGGCACGAACTCTCTCCACAACCGAAGAGGAGGAGGAGGACTGACCTTTAAGATCAGAAGGCAGGAGAAATATACCCACCCAGACAGAGCAAGAACACACCACAAGTGCTACAGCCTTTGTGGAGGCTGAGGACATTATAGGGAGGGAGGGGAAGAACTGGCCATCTCTGGCTTGGGGAGAGGGAGGAGATCGACTCTTCCCCTGACAATCTACAACTTTTGCTTGGTGAGTTGTCCCTGTGGCAGGTCATACCACAACCTGAGCCTGCCATCAGCCTCACCCTGACTCTATAGGCCCTGACTTACATGGGGGTCTCCAGCTGTATCCCTTGCCACTAGTTCCCTTCCAATTAGCTGCCAGGAAGACCCTAACATAGGCTCTGACCCTCAAAACACCACACTTGTATGTCCAACCCAAAACCCCTCCCTGTATTAGGATTCCTGTGGCTACATCCCAGGAAATGATGGGGGCATGTGAGGGGCAGCCAGACATGTCCTCTTGCTTCATACTGCAGCTCTGTGATGAGCTGCGTATGCTGCGAGAGGAACATGCCAGATCTATGGCCACCCTCACTGTCAGTATTACTTCCTTGAGTGCAACCATGTTGTCTGTCCTGGCCAAATGTCCCTCCCAATCCACCCTCAATGTTTCACCTTGTACGTTGTCCCACACTGTTTCCCCCTGTACTCCTTGTGCGTTACAACCCCATGTGTGCCTGGTCCTGCACTGGCCAGCCAGGAGCCTGCATACGATTCAGAGGATCTGAACATAGTGGAAATTGAGGATGACCAAAAGGGCAGTTGTGTTGTTTGACTATGACTTTGCCCCTTGTCTATAGGCTGGTTCCCCAGACACTTCCTGACGTGTTTTATTCATGTTGTCCAACCCCCTTCAAGTTCCCTTGTCCATTTTGTGCAAAGAATATCATTTGTTTTCCTTTCTCCCTTTCAAACGGAATTATTTTTGCTTATTTTTTTAATCTATTTCATTTACATAAAACTTTAATCAAACTTTCTCTATCGTGGTAATTGTAAATGTTGTGTTCAAAGTATGTACAAATACCTTGGGAGTAGTTATTTGCTGTGTACATAATAGCTTGTCGCACTGATGGGGGTTACACTTTTACATGTGTCTCTCACACACATTCATCCTCACATCTCTAGGCCACCACTAGGGTAAACAATTGACCATCAGTACATAATACGCAACTTAGGGCCTCATTACGAAGTCGGTCGGAGTTGCCTGTGACCGACACTGTCACAGAATTGGGGCAGACCGACTTCCGGTAGGCAGTCCTGACCGCCTAATTATGATGCGACCGCACATGGTACGGTTACATACTCATATTTCCCTATGGGAGCTTGTGTTATGGCCGTTAAACAGCTGTAACACAAGCTGCCATAGTGAAATGGGAGATTGTGTTAATCCCTGCGCCCTGTGGAAGGCACATCAAGGCGCTTGACACAAGGTGCAGGATCAACAACCCTCGGCCTCCAACTGGAGGCCGCAAACAGAAGGAGGTCCTGCTTTCCGACAGGCTTTCCATGTCAGAAAGCCCAGCATGGAAAGCCTGTCAGTAACCGTGCAGCATAATCTGGAAAGTGTAAAACGCTGTCTAAATGGATTACAGGTAGACTTCCGACTTGCCAACGGGCTCCTTTAGCCTGTTGTAATCCAGCCTGAATGACTGGCTGATTTCAATTCCGATCGGCTGTATTGTACTCAGCTGGTCAGAATTGAAGCCGATGATGTCGGTTGGAAAGTCTCCGACCTGTGGTCCGAGGCTTTCCAACCGACTTTGCAATCAACCCCAAAGTCTTGACTTGTAGGGAAATGCATCTTTTATTTATACATATTCTGGATGATATTCTTTCCTGTGATCAAGAGGGATCGTGCTTGCGACTTCGCAAATTTGGTGGTGATGATCACTGTAAGTAAGTGCATTTGTGTTATTGTCGAGGTGCAGGTTAGTGTGGTGCATCTACCTATACCGGGGGAATTTCCTAGACAGGCGCTGATGGTGTCTGCACAGTTGGGAGGAGTGCATGGACAGGGGCTAAAGGTGTCGGTACAGGTGGGGCAGCGCCTGGATGGGGGTAATGGTGATTGTGCAGTGGGGAAGGGTGCAAGAGTGATAGTAGCTGTGAACTCTTGCAGAAAGCCTGTGCAGCTTGTGGGTGAGATGTGCTGCAGCTAGATGTGATGGCTCCTCTCTCTGCGTTGACCTTGAAGGAAGACTTTGGATCAGTTTCAGCATGCAGTCCATCATCTTCATGGCTAAGGCATGGTGTCTTGCACTCTCTTCACTATGGATGGATAGTATGTAATTTATCTTCCTGGACTGGTGTGTAGTTCCTACCAATCTGTAAGACCTGTGCATTGTTTGAACAACATAAACTAAGGGCTTGGTGTCAGGACTGATTCCAGACACTTCTGGCTGATATGTTGGCCTATAGACCAGCTAGCTCACAGTGCCACCATAAGCCCCCTAACCTATCAGGGAGCGAATGGTTTGTGGCAACCACTGAACATGACAACCCTGATTCCTCATCAATTGTGGAAACAGTCCAAAACTTTTCGCTCAGTCACTCGTGCTCACTTATTCTCAGAGAAATATAAAGAGAATACACAGCGGGACATTTTCAATAATATTTATTGAACCAACGTTATTCTTGCATAAAATACTTGCGCTGCAGTGATTTAATTAACAGTCACCAGATAAGTAATGCCCGGTTCCATTCCACAGTAAGCTTGATCATTCAGCATCAAATAGCTCCCATTCAAGAATAGTTTGAAAACCTGACGTATCATGGCAGCTGGGGAACCCTTTAGATAACAAGGCAAGTTTGCAACAAAAGTAATACATGCCCCATGTAAAGAAATGTCCTTTCATACAAAAAATCTGCTCAAATTGTCCCAACAGTAGGAACCACTAAGGAAAACCTGTGTCCACTTTCCTGCATCTAAACATGAGCAGTAATTTTCAATACATGTGCACATAACCATCCCCTAGCACTTCGTATCTGCCTACCTGTTGGTATTGGAGATAATATTGGAAATTGGAAGGTAATGACCGGTAGAGTGATATAACCATGGATAATCCAGTCTGTGGATTGTGTGTCAGCCACAGTAAAAGGTAATTAGTATAATTTTTCAATGTGCAGCATGCTGTATTTTACATATCTGCATGCCTTAGTTATTTACCTTTCTGAAAGATAATATTAAGAAAACAGGCAGGGAGTGTTGATGTAATGCCACGGGTCACTGACAGAATATCGAGGAGCAAAATATCGACCTGCCAAAATATCGTGGAGAAAATATAGAATGCCAGAATATCAAATTCCTATCTTCAAACAGGTAAGTACAAAAATATTGACTCCAAAATATCGTTGTAAAAAATATAGACAGTCAAAATATGGAATTTTTTAAATGTCTTAAAAGTAATTTAAAATTAATATAATAATAAATATAATTAATTTAAACATACTTAAAATACTTAAATACACTTAAAATTAATAAATAATTAATGTAACTTAAAAAAAAGAAATAATTGTAATACATACATATATATATATATAGAGAGAGGGTTAAATTTACTATTACCACTCCAGTGAGTGCAACAGTAGAGAAAACATTGCATAGCATAGGGGTAAAAATTACTATTCCCACTCCAGAGAGTGCAACAGTAGGGAAAGCATTGGATAGCGTAGAGGTAAAAACTACTATTCCCACTCCAGAGAGTGCAACAGTAGGGAAAGCATTGGATAGCGTAGGGGTAAAAATTACTATTCACACTCCAGTGAGTGCAACAGTAGGGAAAACGTTGGATAGCAGGTTGGTAAATATTACTATTCCCACTCCAGTGAGTGCAACAGTAGGGAAAGCATTGGATAGCGTAGGGGTAAAAATTACTATTCCCACTCCAGAGAGTGCAACAGTATGGAAAGCGTTGGATAGCGTAGGCATAAAATATACTATTTCCACTCAAGTGAGTGCAACAGTAGGGAAAGCATTGGATAGCGGGAGAGTAAAAATTACTATTCCCACTCCAGAGAGTGCAACAGTAGGGAAAGCGTTGGATAGCGTAGGGGTAAAAATTACTATTCCCACTCCAGTGAGTGCAACAGTAGGGAAAGGGTTGGATTGCGGGAGGGTAAAAATTACTATTCCCACTCCAGAGAGTGCAACAGTAGGGAAAGCGTTGGATAGCGTAGAGGTACAAATTACTATTCCCACTCCAGAGAGTGCAACAGTAGGGAAAGCGTTGGATAGCGTAGGGGTAAAAATTACTATTACCACTCCAGTGAGTGCAACAGTAGGGAAAGAAAATACTTCATATATGAATCAAAATAAATATTAATTCCAATTACAAATAATATAAAATAATTAACAATTTTATATAATATATTAATTATTCAATTAAAAATACAAATGAAATTTAATTATTAAAAAAAATTACCTACTAATACAAATTATTTACCAATTAACACTAAATTAATTAACAATTATAAAAAATTAAATATTACAACAAAAATAAGCAAGAAATACATTTAAAAATGTAATTATTTATAATTCAATTACTTCCCACACTATTCCCCTATAAACGCACAACCCACTACTGAAAAGAAACTAAGAAAATTAACATAATTATCAATTAATCAATTAATTAAAACTATTGACCAATTATATTTTAATTAATTACCAATTAATAATTAATTACCAATTAATTCAACATAAATACCAATAAATAAATTAACATATTTAATTAATCATATTTAAATTACTTCCCACCCTATTCCCCTATAAACCTACAACCCGCTACAGAATTATATTACGCAAAAATTAAATACAATTAAATTAATTAATTAAAATGAGTTATAAAATAAATATACACTTTTCACACATATAGTAACATAAAAAACTTTAAAAATTCATATTAACTTACTTACCTCAAATTCGATATTTTGCTGTCTATATTCTGTCCATTCAATATTTTGTCCATTCTATATTTTTGATTCGATATTAATGCTATTCTATTCGATATTTTGCTATTCTATTTGATAATTCTGTAGTCTATATTCTGTCCATTCGATATTGTGTCCATTCTATAGTTTTTAACTCTTTATTTTGGCCAAACGATATTTTTTATTCGATATTATGACTGTATACCGTAATGCCACAACACATGGCCAGAATGTGTGTAACGTCCATCTCAGTATTACGATAGATTGTAATTGTGACAGTCCATGTTGTAAAATCGACATGTCCTGTTGAATTATGTTGATTGCAGAAGACACAATGTTGCCAAGTGAATACATTCTGAATGATAATGTGGTCATACCGTTGTCAACTAGAGCCAAAGCCTTTTCCATACAACCCTGTTGATCTTGCACAATCTCCCTGCAGCTCCTGCTAAGAAATCTACCATAGCGCGTTGTATATGCCATACCAGAATTGCTTTTGACATGTGCTTCTGGGACCTAGGAAATAATCCCTAAGATCCATGCCATCAGAGAGAAGGGACAAGTGTTGTTTCACCTAGGAACTTGTGTAGGTCTTAAGGCAATTAACGCATAACTTCCCAACATTATATGATGTCACCAACCCTGCATGTTCTGATTGTGCATAGCATAGGTCAGGCCTGTTGATTTTAAACCCTCCCGTATTTCCCAGGAATCTAGACCGACATGTATCTGTATCTAGAGGCCAAACCAACCAACTCTGCTGATCGGGGTCTGATGTATTGTATGATCCATTGTGTAGCATGGCATCTAGCTTAGCCTCACTGTGGTTTTTTTACAATACATTTTATTGAGATTTTACAACTAACGGGGAATTCCCCCGGCAAATAACGTTCATGCAAATCATGGATTACAGATATAAAAGCTGCTGATGAGGGTAGCATGTGAGGAGCAGTTAAACCAAAAACCCCCACCTCCCACCACCCCCCTCCCTAGCACTGTATCACCCACTAAAAACATTGTACAGGCATATAAACATATACGCATATCTCCACGTTGGCCAATCTGCATCTTGAAGTGAGGATTCATTAAATAGTAAGTCTGTCTATAGGGTCGGAATCTGCTGATGGTGATAAGAGGGAGAGGTCTATGGCCCGATAGGTAGACCATGCTTTCCAGATCTTCCCATGCTTCTGCGGGCAGCCTCAGGCTTGAAACACAGCCACTTCGGCTGACATACATTTGTCTAAAGTGGATTTCCAGGGGGGGGGAGAGGACTTCCACGGCTGAGCTATGTGCTGCTTGGCCAAAGTAAGTCCCAGGAATAACAGATGCCATTTATATATGTTCCCCCCAGTGTCGTCCATACTGTGGAGAAGAGTTAGTCGAGGGTCTGCCGGGAGGTCCCATCCTAGCACTCGCCCCAGGCAGGACAACACTTGCGACCAGTCATGTTGCAGTGCCATGCAGCCCCAGACCGTGTGCAAAAAGGAACCCTCGTTAGATTGGCATCTAAGGCATGTGGGGGACGGGATTGCTCCCATCTTTCAGAGTCAGAGAAGGGTATAGTAAACCTAGCCAGATGTGTTTTGCGTATTGTTGCCAATATTCACAATGTGCAAAACGAAATGTGAGGTGTATTCAACTCTTTCATCTTAGCTAAACCAAGACATGAAGTCTGTTGCACGGTTTTATTCAGGAAAATCATTTGATTTGGTATGAAGCATGCTCTGAATAAGGCCTTTTGTCCATGAACTTGGCAATCTCTTTTTCCCCATATAGACTTTGTGTCTATTTTGCCTCTCTAAAATTAAAAAACCTGTATAGACAGTTGGGCCATCAAGGAAGCAGAGTGAATCAGCTTGGTGTATGTGAGCATACTTTTCTTTGCAGGTGCAGGTGCAAGCCTATAGTAATAAAAGGCTGGGTCTGATGTGTCAAAAACCAGAAACATATGCAAACTTCTGTGCAAATCTTTTTGAACTACCTTTTGGTGGTGTTGGGCAGTGTTCTCATTGGGTGTAATTGTGAACAGGACGTGGGATACTAGCTTTGCATAGAAATGGTGACCATAACATTGATAACAAACCATGTTGCCAAAGTAAGATGTACCATCATACAATTCATCATAAGAAAATGCGGCTCATTGCTCTAAATCTGAAAACAAATTATGAGCAGTTTCAATATCCCAAACATCAGAGATACTAGAGGTGATGATATCATTAATGAAATTTTAAACAAATATGGAATTTGTGAAAGTTCAGTAGGGCAATACACATCATATGATACCCTGTCCCATGCAATTCCTTCAGAAACTGGAACTGCTGTAATGTTCACGGTGTGATGATATATGTGGTTTGAGAACTAAGTTCATGTGTTGGACTGCACAGTGATCTGTGAGATAGCGTCCACTCAAAAGTAGAAAAAAAGACAATTGGCAAACCAATCCATAATACCAGGAAAAGTAAGCCATCTGTAATCCATAGATGTATCCAAGGTACAACAAAGTAAGTCTTTTTTGCCCAAAGACAGAAAGCATAAACTCAAAGCTTGAAAGGAAGAGGCATTGTCGGCAGCTCACGTTTATTTGGATCTGATGAAAAATCCTCATAATGCAGGAAGGAGCCCGATACCGTCCGGTCAACTCTTGGCAGCTCTCAGGTTTTTTAAAACTGGTAGATGACTCAATCTGTGGCATGTTGACATAGATGCCGTCAATTTTTCTAATTGAAATTTCTATACTTGTTGACTGTACAGTTGTAGCTGTTTCAAAAGGGAGAAGCATCCTCCCATTTTCTTTGGCAGCCTCTCTTCAGAAAGTGGAGTCTTCAGTCGTTATTAAAGCTTCCATCTGAACTTTCCGTACGGTAGAGAGAGAAGTGCAGTGACTACTCAGGAGCCCACATGGCCTACTGTTGAAAATCGGCCACATAGTGTGGTTTGATCAAATCAATTGAGACAAACCTTTTGTCTCGATGGCCAACAAGAGTCGGGAGAAGGACAGTTCTGATTCCTTCGACATCTGGGACAGGTACAAGCACTCTGTAAGATGGCCCAAATTCTTTCTCATGCACAATTTTCTCTCTGAATTGGTCCCCAATCTCTGGGACCCAGGCAGGTCTTGCTGTTACCATTTTCACTTCCCTAGTGGCGGTGCGTTTTACTTGGACGTTGCTTTGTTAAGCTCCAAATTCTTTAAGGTCCTGTACAAAATCCAAACGATCCTTGAGGTCAAATGGTGTTTCAGCCGCCACTGTGCTGACACTATCGAGGTCGGGTACCCACATTCTTACCTCAAACAGGACCTCATAAGGTGTATGACCCCCCTGGGGATTTTTTGGGCATGTTGTTTAGTGCCCCCTGGACCTCATATAGGTGATTGACCCAACTGCCACCGACCCTAATACCCTTGCTGTTAAGGACTGCTTTAAGTCACAGTTTTTCCTCTCGACCTCCAAATTTCCCTCAGGATGATAAGGGGAGGAGTACCGCATGGCCACACCCAAACTTCCAATGGCTTCTTTGTAAGCTCAAGAGCTAAAAGCCGGGCCCTGGTCAGAATGTAGTGTGTCAATTGTGTACGTCCTGATAAAGACTCAACAATCCTTTATAACAGTTTCAGCATCAGCCGTGCAATGGGGCCAAACCCACAGGAATCTAGACCATGAATCCACTGCCATCAAGTTGTACTTGTAAGCCCGTCAGAGTGTAAGAGGCCGCAGTGATCCATATAGACACATGTAAGAGGTGTGTCTGTGATCAATAAAGGTGTTTGTGGTAGACGTGCTACGGTGGCGCCCTTCTTCTACTGGCTTATGTCGCATTTGAGGACAAAGTCCTTGGTCTGTTTAGTAAGAACTGGCCACCAACAATGCTGCTTTAGTAGTGAAACTGAAGCAGGCATACCTGTATGTGCTGAACCCTGTCCCTCGTGTGCAGCTAGAATTAATCCCAAACTGAGATCAGTATTTGGAATCTATCCCCGACCTATGGAATTTGTGCATATGGAATTTGTTCTACATCTAACTTATAGGAGTACTTGAATGGAAAACCTTTTTTGCAGGGCCGAGCTCTTGCACGTGACATTGACATCTATCTTAGTTGCTCCATCAAATCTTGTGCCGGAGCAAATTATTACAAAACCAAAGGGGATGATGGACGGAGTGTGGAACATTGCAAGCACTCACCCCCAGTCAACTGATCAGAGTTTAATACATCATCATTCTTTAGCTCACTCCGCCACCCCAGTTCAGAGATGGCCATTAGCAAATCAGTCTGACCCTGTGCCTCATGGGAACAGTCCAGCCCGAACTGCCAAGCTGTGTCTTCCCTGGACAGGAAACAAGCAACCTGGGACTGGTTTCTGGCTAATCAGCTAATCAGCCATCGTCAGCCAGGCTAGCTTGTATCCAGAGCGAGTTATTGCAGCAACGGCAAAAGTAGGAACTTTCGCCTTTGCGGCTTCACCTGCCAGTGAGTTCCCTTCATTGTATCAATCAATCAGGAGTTTGTTAAAGCGCGACTACTCACCCGTAAGGGTCTCAAGGCGCTAGGGGTGGGGGGGTGGGGGTGGTGGGTGCAGGTTCCATTCCATCAAGGAGGGGGTCTGTCGAAGAGCCAGGTTTTGAGGTTTCTTGCGAAGATGGGGAGCGATGTTGTCTGTCTGAGGTGGAGCGTAAGGGCGTTCCATGCCTTGGCCGCGAGGAGGAAGAAGGAGCGGCCTCCCGATCTGGTCTTTCTGGTGCGGGGGACCACGGCGTAGGAAAGCTGGGCTGATCGTAGGGTCCTTTGGGGTGCGTGGAATTTGAGTCGGCTGTTCAGGTATGCTGGTCCGGTGCCGTGGAGGGCCTTGTGTGCGTGGGTGAGCATCTTAAAGGTGATTCTCGCCTCGACGGGGAGCCAGTGGAGTGTGCGCAGGTGCTGGGAGATGTGGCAGTGTTTTGGCAGGTTGAGGACCAGTCTTGCGGCGGCGTTCTGGATGTTCTGTAGCTTGCGGATGAGGTTTTTGTTTATTCCGGCGTAGAGTGCGTTGCCGTAGGCGAGTCTGCTGGTGACCAGGGCGTGAGTGACTGTCTTTCGGTGTTCGAGGGGGATCCATTTGAAGGTCTTACGAAGGAGGCAGAGGGTGTGGAAGCAGGAAGATGAGACAGAGTTGATCTGACGGTCCATTTTGAGCTCGGACTCCAGGATGATTCCCAGGTTGCGTGCGTGGTCTGTGGGGGTTGGCGGGTTTCCGAATGCGGTGGGCCACCAGGTGTCGCTCCAGGCGTCGGGGTTTGGGCCCATGATGAGTACTTCTGTTTTGTTGGTGTTTAGTTGAAGGCAGCTGTTTTTCATCCATTTGGCGACGGCTTCCATGCCTTCTCGAAAGTTGCGTCTGGCGGTGTTGGGCTCGTTGGATAGGGAGAGGATGAGCTGGGTGTCGTCTGCATATGACACGATGTTGAGTCCATAGGTTCTGACGATGGGGGCAAGTGGAGCCATGTAGACGTTGAAGAGCGTTGGGCTGAGGGAGGAGCCCTGGGGGACTCCGCAGGTGATCGGTGTGGGGTCCGAGAGGAAAGGGGGGAGTCTGACCCGCTGCGTCCTGCCGGAGAGGAAGGAGCAGATCCAGTCGAGGGCCTTGTCCTGGATTCCTGTATCGTAGAGTCTGCGTATTAGGGTGCGGTGGGAGACTGTGTCGAACGCCGCTGATAGGTCGAGGAGGATGAGGGATACTGTTTCTCCTTTGTCCAGTAAGGTGCGGATGTCGTCTGTTGCGGCGAGGAGGGCGGTTTCCGTACTGTGGTTTTTTCTGAAGCCAGATTGGGAGGAGTCGAGGATGTTGTGTTCTTCAATGAATGTGGCGAGTTGGCTGTTGATGGCTTTCTCGATGACTTTCGCTGGGAACGGGAGCAGGGAGATGGGTCTGTAGTTTTTGAGGTCGGTGGGGTCCGCTGAGGGTTTCTTTAGGAGGGGGTTGACCTCGGCGTGTTTCCAGTCGTCGGGGAACGAGGCGGTCGCCAGGGAGCGGTTGATGGTTTGGCGGAGCATGGGTGCGATGGTGTTGGCGGCTCTGTTGAAGATGTGGTGGGGGCAGGGGTCCGTGGGGGCCCCTGAGTGGATTGACTTCATTGTCTTCAGTGTGTCTTTGGTGGTGAGGGCTGTCCAGTCATCAATCGCTGGTTTCCGGGTGTCGGGGTGGTTGGTGAGGGTTCAGTGTGTTGGTTGTCTTTGTCGAAGTTGTCGTAGATGCTCTTGATTTTGTGGTGGAAAAAGATGCTGAGTTTGTCGCGGAGGTCTTGTGAGGGAGAGATGTCGGTAGACTCGCTGGTGGGTTGGGCGAACTCCTTAATGATGCTGAAGAGTTCCTTGCTGTTGTGTGCGTGGGTGGAGATTCTGTCTTCAATCGCTTTTTTCCTCGTTTCTCTGATGAGTTGAGGATGGGCGTTGGTGGCGGCTCTGAAGTTGTTGTGGGCTTCTGTGGATTTGGTGTTTCTCCAGGCCTTTTCAAGGCGGCGGCATGTGCGCCTGGACTCTCGAAGTTCGGTGGTAAACCATCTGGCTTTCTTGGCACGGGTATTGTTTTTCTTGAGGGGGGCTATGGTGTTGGTGCTGTCCGAGATCCATCTATGCAGGGTTTGGGCTGCGGTGTTGGGGTCGTCGTTTTCCGCGATGGTTGGGGTGAGGTTGATTAGTGAGGAGGTGAGCTGGTCATCGGTGATTTTGGTCCAGTTTCTTTGTGGAAGCAGGTGCTGGTGTCTGTGGATGATGGGTGTTCTGAAGGTGAAGTGGACGCAACGATGGTCGGTCCATGGGAGTTTGGTGGTGTGGCTGAAGGTGATGGAGTTTCCTGTAGTGAAGAGGGGGTCGAGGGTGTGTCCTGCTGAGTGCGTGGGCTCGGTCACGATCTGGCGGAGTCCAATGTTGTGGAGGTTGTCCACGAGGGATGTGGTGTTGGGGTCCAGTTGATTGTCGAGGTGGAAGTTGAGGTCTCCCAGCAGGGTGTAGTTAGTGGATGCGATGGCCTGCGGGGAGATAATGTCCGTGATGGAGTTGGCGAAGGGTCCGCGGGGTCCAGGGGGTCGGTAGATGAGGGTCCCTCTGAGGGCGGCGGTGGGGCTGGCCAGTATCTTGAAGTGAAGGTGTTCCATCAGTTCTGTGGACTCGTCAGGGAGTGTGCTCAGGCGGAGGCTGGATTTGTGGACGATGGCGATTCCTCCTCCTGGGTGGATGGGGCGGTCCTTCCTGGAGATCTTGTATCCTTGGGGGATGGCGATGGCGATGTCCGGTCCCGAGGTGGTGTTGGTCCAGGTTTCGGTGAAGAATGCTACGTCTGGGGTGGTGGTGTCGATGAGGCCCCAGATTTCTGTTGCGTGTTTGTGGAGGGATCGGACGTTGAGGAGGATGCATTGCAGGGTCTTCGGTTCGGTTGTGTTCTTGTGGGCGGGTTGTGCTGGATCCGTGTTCTTGGCGGTGCTGCAGGTGTGCCGGCAGCGGTGACAGCTGAAGGGTCCATGGGTGTCAGCTGGTGATGCTAGCTTGCAGTTGTTGTTGCAGCCTGGGTTGAGTGCGTGGAGTGCTGCTGGGTCGTAGCGTTGGCGGGGTGGAGGTCCAGGGTTCCTGGTGCTGGTTGCGGACGGGTCGCAGACGGGCGCAGACGTGCTTGCCTTTGACGCGCCTTCGGTGCACCAGCGGCGCGCCCGCAGCCCGTGGCCGTGCAAATGGGCAGAAATAAGGCACAAAAGAGCAGAGGTGCAGAAAGGTGAAAGATAGAAAGGGGAGAAAAACGAGGGAAAACGAGTGAAGGAGCAGAGGGAGAGAAAGGGAGAATGGGCAGAAATAAGGCGCAAAAGAGCAGAGGTGCACAAAGGTGAAAGATAGAAAGGGGAGAAAAACGAGTGAAGGAGCAGAAAGAAAGAAAGGAGACAGAGGTCCACTGGACCACCAGGGATGAGGCGCAGGGAAACCTGCGGGTGGAGGAGGGCCTCGATCACCAACACTGAAGAGTGCAGGGGCAGGGGCACCTCACTTAATGGTGGAGCTGCGAGGGTGGGAGAGCAATTTCACTGACAAGGAGTCAGTGGTCTTGCTCGCCTGTCCCCGCAGTGGCCGCCATTAAGTAGGGGTCGGGGAGGGCTGGACAGCTGGGAGGCACAAAAGAGCAGAGATGCAGAAAAGAGCAGAAAGGTGAAAGATAGAAAGGGTAAAAAAACGAGTGAAAACGAGTGAAGGAGCAGAGGGAGAGAAAGGGAAAATGGGCAGAAATAAGGCACAAAAGAGCAGAGGTGCAGAAAGGTGAAAGATAGAAAGGGGGAAAAAACGAGTGAAAACGAGTGAAGGAGCAGAGGGAGAGAAAGGGAGAATGGGCAGAAATAAGGCGCAAAAGAGCAGAGGTGCAGAAAGGTGAAAGATAGAAAGGGGATAAAAACGAGTGAAGGAGCAGAAAGAAAGAAAGGAGACAGAGGTCCACTGGACCACCAGGGATGAGGCGCAGGGAAACCTGCGGGTGGAGGAGGGCCTCGATCACCAACACTGAAGAGTGCAGGGGCAGGGGCACCTCACTCAATGGTGGAGCTGCGAGGGTGGGAGAGCAATTTCACTGACAATGAGTCAGTGGTCTTGCTCGCCTGTCCCCGCATTGTAAATACCAACACGTTGATGACTCAATATATAAATAACATGAGCCCGTAGAAGGCCTTCTTTCAACTTTGCCACTTGTTCACAAATCATCTTGTGCTGTACTGTGCAAACTTTGGAATCCCTAAATCCATTCTGGCCCCAACAATATAAATATTCAATATAGGACTGGACACAGTAAAATGAATCACACATTATAAGTGGGGAGGATTTGTGATCCGTATTTTGTAGCATCAGTATTAGGGCTTTCAGTTCCACGAGCTGCGCCTTGCAGTCTCCTATAAACTGCATGTGAGTGTTCCCAAGAAGAAACTTTCCATCCTGCATGTGCCCTTTTACAATTGTGCATGCCATGGAATATTGCTGTTTGTTCCTATGGGCGGCTGTGCAGGTCCATCTGTATAAATGATACATTCATCTCGATCTTGAGGCATTATCTCATTCGGCAGTGGGTATTCTTGTTCATATTGCAGGAATGCTTGTGTTTGTGATGTAGAATCAAATCTGTAATCTACATCTGATGCAGTGAGAGAGTCAGCCCAGTGAATCCATTGTGAATGCAGTGTTTGGCATTCAGAATGCTTGCTTTTGTAACAGCCTCCAAGGTATGTACTGGGGTTATGACAAATATGCGGTTCCCCTGCGCTAGGACTCTCTCTCTCACTACAGCAGTTTGTATTGCTGTGAGTATTTTTTCAGGTGGTGCAAAACGCATTTCAGTGTTCGTGTACAAATGTGATTTGCAAGCAATAGGTACTGCATCACCTTCATTAAAAGTAATGTACGTGTACCCGGTTGGTCCAGCGTCTACGCCAGGGGCGGCTGGTGACATTTGAAAGTGGTGAGGCGTAAAATGATAATCATACTGCACCATAGCGAGCGAGCGCAGCGAGCAAGCCTGAACCCCCTAAGGAGGGTTTTGAAAAAAGCGTGGACAAATGGTGCATTTTCAAGCAAATTTGAGAAAGCAGGAAGGTTAATAAAGCAATTGTGAAAGTGCAGTTATTACATTAATAGATGTCATAACATAGGTAGCTGCTTATTCAGTATAACCATAGAGCTTCATACATTCCGTCCTATTACGCTGCTGAATTCAGACTATAAGACTTTCATGAAAATCTCAGCTCTAGGAGTAGCAGAAGTTGCACAGCAGTTGGGAAACAGCCTTTACAAAGCATTGGGAACCACTCATTACCTTTAACACGTTTCCATTACAACGCATGTGACTTTATCACGCATGTCTTTCCACACAGTTCATAGTGTTTAGGTGCTACAGAATGTACTTAATAATATGCCATTTGATCAGTAAAATCTATTTAGTCCCCAAGTACAACAAACACTAGAAAACTTTTAAAAACAGAGATAACAATGCATTTCTGAGTACCTCATTCACAGCCTCGTACAAACATACACACACCTATAATACCATTAAAGAAGCTTCTTTCAGTTCTATAGTAATTAAGGCTGAAATGTCAAACACCACTTTTTGCCCTAAGTTCTGAATGACATGGAATACAGCATTGAGTTCACAAAGCAAACAATGGAAGCAAATTATGTTAAGGTTTCCATCGGTGATTTTTTTTCTTAAATGTGCCTGGTACCGTTGTTTGCAATTATTAACTAAATTACTCCTGAACTCCCTGCCCCAGCGATATTGCTTGACGCTGAAAAAGCGTTTGACTCGCTAAAATTGTCCTTCCTATATGCCACATTGCACAAACTGGGTATCCCTAAAGGTTTTTCTGCTTTATTTATTTATGAAGTTTTATATAGCATGAACTTGATCCCGAAGGATATCAGAGCGCTTTACAATTTGAGGCAAAGGAAACAAATCAGAACATTAGTCTAACATTGGGTAACTAACTAACTAATGGGCATTGTACCACCATTAAACCGAATAGGAGAAAAATATCTCATATAAAAAAATATAAAAATCTGAAAAAGATAAATTTTTCATTTACAAAGCTATCCTACCATCATTATTATTTTTTCCACTGTCTGGATAAAAGCAGCGGAAACAGGTGCCACCTAATCACCTGCCCTTGACAGAAGGACCACTAGCCATCTTGAATTAGTCAACGTACAACTGTAGCTTAACCCCAGAAAGGGAGGGGTGAGGGGAAGAAAAGGCTGCTTTCAATGAGGCATGGGAAGGTCATATTTAACAACGAAAGGTGACAGGAGCCCGCACTTAATTAGCGAGTGGATATCCAGTATAGGTATATGTTGGCTAGAAACAAACCTGCTGTAAAGATACCATGTGCGCTGAACGCTGCTTTCCAAATAGGCACTTTCACCATTTGAATAAAAAACTGCCTGTCCAACAATTCAGTTATGGGGATGGCGGGCCCATGCAGAGAAGGCAGTCCCTCAGTTTAAATAAGGCTCCATTCAAAAAAGACTGCTTAGTTGGTCTACTACTGAAGTAGTCACCTACCCCAAGATCCCGTCAACGTTCAAGTCAAACTAGAACTGGCATTAAGTCTTCAGATAAAAGAGAGTTTCTCACACCTTTATCAAAATGGAACAGAATGACCCTTTTATTGTTGAAAACATAATATCCTTGCTACAGGAAAAAAAGCACTGACTTTTCACACTTACATCTTAAAATGCAACACACTAAAAAAAGAAAATCCTGAACTTGGCGCCCTGCTGGCTGTAGGGGATTGCGGTGCGGCTAATTGTCATAACGAACACGGCCTTTTAAAGGATAAGCAACAAAGCCAGATACTCTATTCAGGAAGGATACAGCATGCAGGCAGCATTTTTCAGCGGGAAATAGCGAACACTGAAGATAACAGCACAGTAACACTCTAGTATAAGTTATCTCCATTTCCAGCACTGACTTGCAGCATCTGAATTACTCAATAATCATCCATACAACCGCAACCTTCTAAATGTCTTTGAACATTCTGCGACCTTGCTTAGGCGTTTAGATTGACGGTTATGTGGCAGTCATTCCTTTGAGCAGGACTGGAACATTGCTTACTAACGGCCAGTGAGCACACAGAGTTAGCGAAAATCACCGAACTGTGATATTTTGAGTTAAGGAGTAAAGATCAAGATTGAGTCTGTTTATTAACGTAAAAGGTCACTGATATACAAGGCCTGTATCATGTTCGTCTGTTATCTTGGTCTCTGGGGTCAGAAGAAAAAGGAAATAAAGGCCAAACGAAACGTGTCGATACCTTTCAGTTTCATTTTTCATATGCAGCATTTTATGTTGCGGCACTAGTAGGAAGCCTTATTATAATCTAATAAAGAAGAGAATCTTTTTTAGAAGGCGAAGGTGCGTGAAAAAGGTGCCGCCTACATTTATAGATTGGGCTACTACGAGGGGACATGGTGCCGTCCAGAAGAACTCCTAACTTAAGTAATGCGCTGCTGTGATCTGAAAGTAAGACTTAATTAAGCACGTCCCAATCCAGTCCACTACAGGTGAAGCAGTGATTGTTAGGAACTCGGTTTTGGTTAGGATCAGTCCAGTCCATCCCAGGATGATGGCGCATGCATTAGTTAAAGGTCTTATTTGTTGATTGACAGACTCTTGCAGTCTGGATACATTAAATATAAACTCAGTAAAATCAGCATACATTTAAAACAAGCATTTACAATGCAATGGTCTCTGCAATATTATAGGTAGAGCTATTGGTATTGCTCATTTTTTAAAAATCTTTTTTGTATCCCTAAATAAATGGCATTGTCATTTCTATCGGCATTAGCTTTTTTTTGCATATGTGATACCTATTGCATTAGCAGAGAGAGAGAGTGAGGTAGTGAGATAGAGAGAGAGAGTGAGGTATTGAAATAGAGAGAGAGTGAGGTAGTGAGAGAGAGTGAGGTAGATAGAGAGTGAGGTAGTGAGATAGAGAGTGAGGTAGTGAGATAGAGAGTGAGGTAGTGAGGGAGAGGGATGTTGTGAGGTAGTGAGATATAAGCATAGAGTGATGTTGTGATGTAGTGAGATAGAGAGAGAGGTAGTGAAAGAGAGTGAAAGTGAGTTATGTTATTCTAAACTTTTTAGAGAGAGAGTGAGGTAGTGAGTTAGAGAGAGAGTGAAGTTGTGAGGTAGTGAGATAGAGTGAGTTAGTGAGAGAGTGATGTAGTGAATTTTTGAGGGAGTGAGTCGTGATATACTGAGGTAGTGAGAGTGAGATAGTGAGATAGTGAGATTGAGATAGAAATAGATAGAGTGAGCTAGTGAGATAGAGAGAGAGTGAGATAGAGAGTAAAGTTGTGAGGTAGTTGTGAGCCAAAACGAGGGAGGGATAAAGCAGCCCTGGTTGTAATGCAGTGGTTGTAATGCATTCCTATATGAGCCACAGTATTGCCGCCTGATTGTCTGACTATTTTTCTGGTGGCAACGGAGAGCTTGATGTAAATTCCAGTCTCTTCTGCAATGCCTCTTCAAGCCTCTCTCTAGTTAGCCGTCCTACTGTCTTGTGAAATTGCTTGTCCGTGTTGTTATTCAGTTCAGTTCCATTAGTTGGCTTGCTTTCTGTCAGATTTATGCCGTTTGACCTTCATGCCTGCCTCCTCTGCGAATGCTCACTCAACACCCACCTGTCAGACCAACCCACTGGTTCATGAAGCACACGTTCTCCGGTATTCATCATGAGCTGAGCAGCTTTTCAATGAGTTGGGTCCTTTCAGTTCTCCAAGTTTATGTCGCAGGCTGTTACTTTTGAGACTTTTCCTTAGGATCTGCAACCAGTGCACCCTCTGCCAAGTGCCTTTATGTGTAGGCCTTCACCAGAAATATGTCCGACTCGGCGCTCAGCCCCAATAACTACCACAGGACATCCCTGCCCACAGCCTTTCACTGGTTTTGCGTTTATCACCATCGGTCGGCCAGCCCTCTATATCGCGTGTATTGCTCTGAAAAGTTTCCCGTAGTAAGGTTTTTGGGCCAGTATTTGTTCTTATCCGACACTTCGGTCCACAAACACCATCCTTTATGAGTGGGAATTTATCTCAGCGTTTCACTGAAAGTGACTTTGAACTTGTAAATTAACTCACTTCCACTTACAAATTCGCCAGTAAGTGAAGTTGTGAGCTAGAGAGTGAGTTAGTGAGAGAGCCTTGCATCCTCGGACTGCCAGTGGTGCCGGTGCGGGTGCTCGCTCCTCTTAAGGGCAGGTCACAGTGTATGAGGGGTGCTCCCAAGTCTTGCAGACATGCAATTCAAAACTGTGGCTGCTAATCTGAAAAAAAGGTTAAGTTTTAGGTTTGTTGAATTTCAGTATTTTCCAACATCCCCTCTCCTTTGCTCCTGGAGTTTTTCCCTCCCCAGGAGGTGAAGTTTCTGTGCTGGGTGTGCATGGGAAATGCAATATATGGGTATATAGGTTATGCATGCAGTTATGAGTATGCAGCGCTACTCTACAAAGCAGTAGTTCAGATGTCTTTGTCCTGGTGAGATGTGTTCTGTCCTCTATGTGATAAGTCTCTCTGCTGAATTTAGAAGGTTTTGGAATACCAAAATCTAGCCAGACTCCCTTCCTGTCTGTATGTAAGTCCCATAGGTCAGTCTGGAAATAACCAATCTTAGTAGCACCTGTTGCAAGACAACTGTCTCGCAATGTTCCAGACTTGAGACCCTCGCCACCTTCACAAATGTGTATCGAAGCTTGATATACAGGGTCCGATTCAACCCTGTCCATGCATCGTACCTGGTGGCCTGCGTTTTCTAGTTTTGATAGCTCTATATCTTGATATTGCTCTCCAGCCTAAACCGCTGCCAATCGCACACCATCTGTATCAATCCTGCTGCACTCGCTCCCTTTGTCTCGCCTCCTGATCTCACACTCCAATCGGGAACTCCTCTCTATAATGATGGTCACAGAGGGAGAGTCCCTACCCCGTGAGTGAATGGTAGTGATAACTTAGTACCCAAAGTTGCTAAATTACCTTGAATTTAGCAACAATCAGGAAACAACCCACAAAATAGATTTAAATTAATTTTTAACCGCCTGCTTACCTCAGAGGGGATAGAAACGGCACTCACCGGCTGTTTAGAGAGGCGGCGGCTTGTCTCTGCCGCGGGCAGGGCTGCTGGGCTTCGGCTGGGGACGTGCTTCTTCTCCATGCCGGGCAGGAGTGCGGGGAGACCTCCCGTCCGCTTCCTGCCTGGCCCACTGTACTTCCCGGTCACGGCTGCGGTAACCAATCGCACCGCGGCCCTGGAGTTTGGAGGCGGCCACAGCGCCTCTCAGAGAATCCCCGGGCCGGCAGGAGGGGGGGGGGGTTGAGAACGACTCACGGGGCTCCCGGTGAATTAAATAAATAAAAAAATTTTAAAAACGGCAGACAGAGCACACTGCAGTCTTCTGGCAGGCGGCGGCGGGGATGCAAGGGCCAGCCATCACGACGAACAAGACGATCCTCCCTAGACGAGAAAAAAAAAATGGCGGCTGCAAAGCCTGAAGAATTTTGGATTTGGGTGCGTGGTTTTGCTGTTCTGAGTGACGGATGACATCACTGTCTAAAGAACAGCAAAAATGACGCCCCCAAATCCGAGAAAGACGGGGCTAAATCGGAGTGACGGCTCTCTCCTCAAATGGCTGGCCTCCGTTTAGGAAGCCGCCAATGGGAGAGAGGCATAAACTGAGGCGGGACTAACAGTCCCACTAAGAAACATTAATTCTTGGACTTCCGGTCTGCCTTTGGCAGACCGGATATTACCGAGACCTAAAAAGCGTACCCTTGTTTGTCAAAGGAATCACCCTTGTACTCTATGACATGTTTGTTCATCAGAGAAGTTACCTAATAATCTTCAATAGTTCTGCTTGCTTCTCTTCTGTGTGTATCCAAGTGTCGCCGCTGTGTTGGACGTCTGCTGCTGCCTGCGCGCACGTGGGGTCGACGAGCCTACACAGACTAGAAGACGTAGAAACTAACTAGAAAACGTCATGGTGCGCGCGTCCCGAATGGCCAATCACTGCATGGCTTCACATGCTGAAGTCACACAGTGATTGGCCATGATGCAGTGCTGAGGCAGTGTGCCACCACCCACGCGCGGCATCCAATAATGGATTTTGCGTGGTGGCCCAGCCAATCCTGGCGCTGCATGCAGCGCCAGGATTGGCTAGGGGGCACACTGACTACTCGCCCTGGCACCTTTCAAACACCGGGGCCTGGCTAACGCAGCACCCCTGGCCCCTTCAGTCCCTCTCTAAGGGAACTTGACTGTGACCGTGACTAACGCATATGCTCGGGCTAGTATCAGCCCCAAATTCCTCATGCGCTCTATTGCTGCTGACCTGCTGTAGACTGTCACTCAAGCTGCAGCAGACCAGCCAGCCCATAGCCCAACCCCCTGTGCACTATTCGCCACATCGGGTGTGTCCCGGATTGAAGCGCTGCGGCGTTTGTTGTTATATCCAGGTTAGGTTATAATCCTAATATTTTGTAAGTGTGCACACTGCTCGTCTCTTGTCACGGTGCGTCCAGCAGGCTTAGTGGGGCTACACCCCTATGCCCCAATGGACGCACCGCGGCTGGTCTACGCGGATCACCAGGTTAATTGTGTTGACACGAATGTGCAAATGCGATGAAGCTAGCATGTTAGCTTGTATGGGACATAAAATATCAGAATGTTCCTGTATCCAATGGTACGCTGAAAAATCAGGTCTAATTAAGTCGTAGAAAGATTTTACCCTTTCTGCTTAATCCAAAATGTATGTCCTTCCAAAATTAAAAATTCCTAAAATGGATTGTAGTCTTTTTAGAGTTGTTGGAGTAGTGCACATTTTTCTTATAAAATGTGTTGCTAGGTGTGAGAAGTTAGCCTGGCATATGCTGTCCCCTAAATATAGTGGGCACCTTGCACCAGTCCAAACAACCCCTTAGAGGTGATAGGTTAAAGACAACCTTATTTGAAAGCTATCCTAGTGGTAGCTATGGAGCGCAGCCTTCGAGCTAAGTCTTGAAGGAATGTAAAGCAGCTTGTTTTACCAGTCTATAATCTCTAGAATGACCAATTGAAAGGAGAACCACACCAGATATATATAATATATATATATATATATATATATATATATATATATATATATATATATATATATATATATATATAATATGTGTATTTATTCTAAACACACCCTACTAGGCTCTGTATGAGGCTAGAGGTCAAAGCAAAGCACATACGTTACACTTAATATATCACAGTAAATTAGCACAATATACGTAGGCCCTAGGGGCGACCCAATCCATATATTAAGAAAGTATCCATGGTGATCCAAGCCTGGACCAAAGATTAGAGGAACCTGAAAGCAGAGGGGACAGAGTCTGGGTCACTAGCCAGTGACTAGGGGCACAATAGGCGAATGCCCACAGATGTCGGGTGATTTCAGGTTGAAGAGGTGAAGCTTGACTCTTCAGCCACGAGGACCAGGAGGCATCAACAACAAACAGGATCTGGAATCGAGCTGTCCCACAAAGAATGTTGAGTGCTGCGGTGTTGGTGCCCAGATTAGACCCAACACGCCTTGGCAACAGCAACCCATGCAGAAAGAGGAAAGATGCTTCTTTGTGGACCTGCAAGGTCTGAGGGACTCACCACACAGTGGAGAGTCAGGGCATGTCTGGAGCAACCAGGGAATCCCAAGGAAAATCAGAGTTGCCTTCTCAGGAACCCACCAGTCGACGGACAAGGGATCGCGAAGGTACATCAAGCGGAAACATTAAGGGCCGGCTCACAGACTCTCGTGAAGTGTAGGCCAGCAATCTTTGGTGGAAAAGGTGCTTGGGGTCTGGGCGCTAAGTAACCCAATGCACAGCCTCAAGGAACGTTGAGAAGCTGATGCACTTGCAAATGTGAACAGTGTCCAGGGGTTGCGGTTCCACGGTACTCACGAGGGCTGCAGATCTCGGCTTTGCTGGGGATTCGAGTCAGCCTTCGAGAAGTTGAGAAATCCACTTCTTGGGCTGCAAATACTTCCGAGTCCGGCGGGAGCTTCGGAGATGCAGGGGAGTAACTCCTTTACTCCAAGGGAGATTCTTCAGTCATCTAGTCATGTAGATCATCGAAGTGCCAGGATTTCTGTAGCAGAGTTTTGTCCAGGTGTACTCTAAAGTCCTTTAGTCAGGGCTTCCTTTCTTATACTCAAGGAAGGGGTTGGACTAAGTTTGGGGACCCACCTATGGGAGAGTTTGGAAAGAGGTGTGGCTACACCCATTTCCTTTGTCCATATTCACACAAGAGCAGTGGCTGGTAGCCCCTGCAACCGGTTTGAACTGGGCTATGCACAGGGACACCAAATGTGCCCTCAGTGCAGATTTCAAAGCACTCTTGGAGTGCTCCCACCCAGCCCCAATCTACTAAGGCCTGTCTGGGAGGTGGTTACATCTCCCTGTGACAGGAAACCTATTATCCAGGCCTCCCCTGCAGGAGTTCCGTCTAGCAGCAGGAGGCCAGAATTGTGTCTGTGGCTGCAGCATCCATTTTGTGATGCCAGGGCTCTTTAAAACTCGTACCGGGTATACCAGTATGTGCATGTCTCTCCCTCTAGAAGGGTGGGATCATACCCCCACCATCAGGTCTGGAGGGGGGTATGATTCCAAAGTGTTTGACACCAAACACAACAGGTTTCCTTGCAGCCATTCCAAAGTTAGCATTTACCGCGAGGTTATAATGCATTTAAGAGTATATGGTGTGGCTGCATCACAGAACAGCCACTGAGAATAGATTCCGAAGGCTGCAGAGGGGCCCTGCTCATGCATGGGCACCCTCTCACACAAAACCCAGCACCCTGCCTTCAGGATTGATAAGGCATGCCATAGGGGTGACTGATAGGTGTAGTGATTTAAGGTAGATATAGGTAACCTATATCTAAGTAAGGGGTGCATGCACCACCTTACCTAGTCTGCAGTAGCAGTCCTGTGGTATCATTTTGGAAGGCTTCCCAGGGGTGGCATAATACATGCTGCAGCCCCTGGTAGGCTTCTGGAGTACCTATGCCCTTGGTACCTAAGGAACCATATACTAGGGACTTATAATGGTACCCCAGTAACCAAAATGGAGTGTACCTAATGTACATGGAATCAATCAATTTAGAGAGGAAGCAGCTAGGCTGGGGTCCTGAATAGCAGGAACCCAGCCAGACTGAAGTCGAAAAACAGTGAAACATCAGCAAAAAGTGGGGGTAACCATAAGAAGTAGATCATACTCTCCTTCACAACCCCCCCCCACCCCCAACTCAGGGACATTAAACTAACCTTGACCAGTTGAGTCTTCATGATCTAAGTGGAAATATCTGGAAAGTCCATCTGCATTGGCATGATTCCTCCCAGGTCTATGTTCCACTGTATATTCCATCCCCTGTAGGGAAATGGACCACCTCAAAAGTTTGGGGTTTTCACCCTTCATCTGTTTTAGCCATAAGAGGGGCTTATGGTCATTCTGAACAGTGAAGTGAGTGCCAACAAGTATGGCCTCGGCTTCTGGAGAGCCCAAACCACAGCAAAAGCCTGCCTCTCAATAGCTGACCAACATTTCTCTCTAGGGGTCAGTCTTCTGCTAATAAAAGCTACTGGTTGGTCCTGACCTTCATCATTCATTTGTGATAACCCAGCCCCTACCCCCAACTCAGATGCATCTGTTTGGAAAATGAATTCTTTGGAGTAGTTAGGACTCTGCAGAAAGGGAGCAGTGCACATGGCCTGCTTCAGGTCATCATATGCCTTTTGGCAGCTAACTGTCTACTGAACTTTCTTAGGCATTCTCTTGGAAGTTAAGTCATTCAGGGGTGTCACAATGGATCCATACCCCTTGACAAATCTTCTGTAGTACCCAGTCAGGCCCAAGAAAGCTCTGACCTGAGTCTGGGTAGTTGGAGCAACCCAGTCCATGATGGTCTGGATTTTGCTCTGCAAGGGTTGAACCTAGCTTCTACCCACAAGGTGACCCAGGTATACAACCCGACTCATCCTTATCTGGTACTTAGTAGCCTAGATAGTTAGGCCTGCTTTCTGCAGGGCCTCCAAAAGATTTCTCAGGTGGACCAGGTGATCCTCCCAGGTGGAGCTAAAGACAGCAATCTCATCTAGATATGCTGTACTATAGTCTTCCAGGCCTGTTAGGACTTGATTCACCAACCTTTGAAAACTGGCAGGTGCATTCTTAAAACCAAAGGGCATCACCACAAATTGGTAGTGCTCACAAGGGGTAGAAAATGCTGTCTTAGGCTTTGCATCATCTGCTAGTCTGATCTGCCAGTAGCCAGCTGTCAGATCAAATGTGCTCAGAAACTTGGCTGAGGCCAAAGTATCTATGAGCTCATCTGCTCTGGGTATTGGATGGGCATCAGTCCTAGTGACTGCATTGGGACCCCTGTCGACTACACAAAACGTCATCTCTCTTTTACCACCCTGGGTGTGATGTTTAGGCACCAAGACTACTGGACTAGCCCAAGAATTGACTGAGGGTTCAAGAACTCCCAAATCCAACATCTTCTGGACTTCAGCCCTGATACTGTCCCTGACCTGATCAGGTTGCCTGTAAATCATATTTTTAACAGGCAGACTGTCCCCAGTGTCCTCTTCATGAGTGCACCAGTTAGTCTGACTTGGAGTCAGAGAGAACATATGTCTGAACTGATTGAGCACCTGTCTGCAATCAGCGTGCTGCTGGGCAGTGAGGCTGCCTCACAAGGCTACACCATTCACTGACCCATCATCAGGGTTATGTGAGAGCAGGTGAGGGAGTGGATCACTCTCTTCCTCCTGTCCCTCATCAGTATCCATGAGCAAGCCCATGTCTGCCCTGTCCACATATGGTTTTAGTCTGTTGACATGAAGCACCCTACGGGGGCTCCTGGGAGTTCCAAGGTCTACCAAATAGGTAATCTCTCCCTTCTGTTCGACAATTGTATAGGAGCCACTCCACTTGTCCTGGAGGGCAGCTGTACCACAGGCTCCAACACCAACACCTTCTGTCTTGTCTGGTAAACAGTCAGCACAGGCATTTGGTCATGCCAGGCCTTTTTCAATTCCTGGCTAGTCTCAAGGTTTTTAGTTCCCTTTTTCATATCCTCTGCCGCCCTGGAGCGGAGACCAAGTATATAGTCCCTATGTCCTGTTTAGGGGGTTTGAGAGGTAACTCCCATCCCTCCTTCACCAGACACAATGGACCCCTAACAGGATGTGCAAACAAACGTTCTAAGGGGCTGTAACCAACCCCCTTTTGACACACCTCCCTGTAGGCAAATAAAAGGCAGGGTAAAAGGATGTCCCATCTTTGCCTAAGCTTTTCTGGGAGACCTTCAATCATACCCTTCAAGGTTTCATTGAATCTCTCAACTAAACCATTGCATTGTGGGTGATAGGTTGTGGTGAATTTGTAATTCACTCCACACTCCTTCCACATTGCAGTCAAGTAACTAGACATGAAGTTGGTACCTCTGTCTGATACTACCTCCTTAGGAAAACCCACCCTTGAGGATACTCCCAAGAGGGCCCTTGCCACCACAGGAGCTGTAGTGGTCCTAAGTGGAATGGCTTCTGGGTACCTAGTGGCATGGTCCACCACCACCAGGATAAATCTGTGCCCAGAGACTGTCTGAGGATCCATGGGACCAACTATATCAAACCCAACCCTCTTAGAGGGAACCCCCACCACAGGTAGTGGTATCAGGGGGGCCTTTGTTGCACCACCTGCCTTACCACTGACTTGACAGGTGACACAGGAGCAACAAAACTCTGTGTTGTCTTCAGACATGTGGGGCCTATGAAAGTGAGGGACAATCCTGTTGCAAGTCTCGTTTTGGCCCAGGTGACCTGCTAAGGGGATATCATAAGCTAGTGTTAATAGGAAGCCCTAAATTTCAGAGGTATAACCAACCCCCTGGCTGCACCAGGCTTGGGGTCTCTACTCTCTGAGTATAGGAGTCCATCATCCCAATAGATCCTATGGGTACCACTAGCATTCCCAGCAGCCTCAGCAGCAGCTTGCTGTGTGAAGGGTTCAAGAGAGGGACAGCTCAGCTGCTCCTGGCTCAGATCTGCCCTGGAAGGGCAGTTCTCTCCCTGTCGTCAAGAACTCAACATAATCAGGCTCAAGCTCATCTGGGACAGTTCCTTCTTCAGGACTAAGATCATCTTCCTCAGGAGACTGATCTGTATTCTGAGTCAGGGGGGAAGGCACTGCCTTTACCCTACGGTTCATCTTTTGGAAGGCACCTGGTCCATTCCTCCAGAATGCAGGGCCTGTTCAGCTTTTGACATTTTGGCCTGTGACCTGGTCACAGCAAACACGTGTGCAGGGATTCCTAACTTTTCTGCATGGGTCCTGAGTTCCACTTCAGCCAAGCTGAAGTCTCTAAATCATTGCCAAGCAAGCATTCAACAGGGAGGTCTGCACTTACCACAACCTTCTTGAGGCCAGTTACCCCTCCCCAGGAGAAATTAACAACTGCCAGGGCATGGCCAGTCCTGACATTGCTAGCATTGGTCACTTGGTACATTTCACCAAGTATGATCTGCTCAGGAGCCACAAGGTCTTGTGCCACCATTGTGAGACTTGCCACAGTGTCCCTGATTGGCAAAGCCTCTTTTCCATTAATCAAAGGCTGCTGTCTGTATTTGCCCAGATTACTGAGACTCACAAAGGAGGACATATCTATGTCTCCATCACAGAGCAGTACAGCATGAGTTGGAACTCTGACTAGGCCAGAGTCCATCTCTGAACCCAGGGTTAACCCTACCACACCCTTATTTTGAGTACCACCGCTTGGAGCTGAACTAGGGGGAACAGTTGCCTTAGGGGCAATGGTGGCTGGAGTTGAGTCTTTGGACTTTTTACAATCACTAGTCCAATGGGTTTTCTGTTTACAGGTTTTACACCATGGTTTCTTTTGGCCTTTTCCTTTGTTTGATTGGGACTCCCCACCAGATGCAGATTTTTGGGGACCTTGAGAAGACTTGTGGTCTTTACCCTTTTCCCCACCCTTGTCAGAGTTCTTGGAATATTACTTCTTTGGGTCACCACCTTGGTTCCAAATCTTCTGCTTCACCCTGGTTCTGACCCATTTGTCTGCCTTCTTTCCCAATTCTTGGGGAGAGGTCAGATCAGGTCAGAGTCCACCAGGGACTGATGTAACAGCTGATTTTGACAATTATTAAGGATCTGCTCCCTCAATATTTAGTTGTACAGTCCTTTGAAATCACACACCTTACTGCCAAGTAACCAGCCGTCCAGAGCCTTAGTAGCACAATCTACAAAGTCAACCCAGTCTTGAGTATTTGCCTTTTGGGTATCTCTGAACTTCATTCTATACTGTTCACTGGTTAGGTCAAACCCTTCAATCAGTGCACTCTTCAAGATATGGTAATTGTAGGAAAGACTGGAGGACACAGGAAGCTTGATGAAGTGAGAGTTTAATGGAAACACGTCTGGAGTAAGTCCAGTCTAACAGTTTAATGCCACATCATTCTAAACTCATGTAAAGCATACATATTTGAAAGATGCAGTAGCATGTGCATGTGCACAACAGAAAGCGACTGACACGAGATGTCACGGGTAGAGCTAGAGCCATGTGCCATCTCGTGTCGGAGATAATATACAGTATACAACACACCTCCCTTCCTGTAAATGAAAAAAAAACAACAACAAAAAAAACAACATAATAATAAAATTTTGAAGAACAATCCTATACATTTCTAAAAAAAAAAAAAAAATCTTAATTCATGACAAAATCTTTGTATCTTTCAGGAAGGCGGTGAGACCTAGGACAATTTTTTGAGGGTACCATAGATGGAGTGGTCCTTACAACCCTAGGGTTGGCATTCTCACTCAAAAGACTCCCAGAAGTGATTTCTACATTTCCAGGGAACCCACTGTCAGATTCAAAGTCAAGGAAAACATTGCTATCATCGCTTGACACAACAGCATCCTTGCCTTTAAATAAAGCACTACTGCCATCCTTTGACGCAAACATATCTTTGCTTTTAAATATGGAAACTCTGTTCAAATTCCAAACACTCCCATCCTCAATTCTGACAGCATGCTTGAAAACCTCAATAACTTCCTTGGGACGTGACCAAATTTGACCTCCTTTCAAAACACCTTCCTTTCTTTTAATACGAACAAAATCACCAACAGAAATGACATGTTTACTCACTGATCCCTGCTTTGCCTCCATCCTTTCCTTCATCTTATCCTTATATGCGCTAACTCTGTCTCGAACCAAATCATAATCTACTTTTGAAAAACCACAATGGTTACTCAAACTTCTTTTTAGCCACCATGGAGTTAAACGAGTACTGGGTTTCCGACCCCTTAAAAGTTCAAACGGACTAACCAAAGTGACAGAGTTGGGAGATGTTCTATAAGACAAAAACATAGACTGAAGAGCATTACGCCAATTCAAATGACCTTTAACAGAAAGTTGGATAGCCTCCTTCACAACTCTGTTGAATCTTTCAACCTGGCCATTAGCTTCAGGATGGAACACAGCAATTTTGTTGTGCGTAATCCCACATTTGGTGATAAAACATTGAAAATCCTTGCTGGTAAATTGTGGTCCATTGTCAGTCACTAATTCTTCTGGGATTCCTTCTCTACAAAAAAACTCATCTAAGAACTCTACTACATTTCTAGTTGTTATCTCCCTAACCATTTTTACCTCTGGCCATTTCGAGAAATAATCTATCAAAACCATGCCAAATTTCTCATGTTCAGGTAAAACAGAAAATGGACCAATGAAGTCAAGACCTAACTTCCGCCAAGGACCGAAAGGACATTCCACAGGACAAGGTTCAGGACGTAAAGGGACAGCAGACTTATCACTGTTGGCGCATTCTGAACATTTTTGGACATAGTGTTCCACACAACCGTCCACTCCTGGCCACCAAAAGAAATCTTTTATACGTCTCCTAGTAAACGAGATTCCTAAATGCCCCTCATGGGCAATGCCAATGATAGTATCTCTCAAGGAAAAGGGAGGAATACATTTGTCACCTCTCATGAGAACCCCATTTTCGATTGCTAACTCATCCTGAACTTTGGCATAACTCATCATCTCGCCTGAAAACTTCCTTTGTTCTGGCCATCCTTGTAAAATATAATTTTTAACTTGAGTTAATTCAATACTCTTCTCCATTTCTCTTACCCAGGACTCCTTACTCAAATCAAACTTCTCCCCATACACTAACATAATGTCTTGCGAAGTGAAAGCTACTTCACACTCATCATCATCACAAGGGACATCACAAGAAGTGTGCAACCTGGACATGCAATCAGCATGAATGTTAGTCTTCCCTTTTACATACACCATCTCAAAATGAAAGGATTGTAGTCTAGATGCCAATCTGGCAAGGCGAGCCGATAAGGTTCGACCTCCCCCTGGTGCCATCATGTAAATGAGAGGCTTATGGTCAGTCTTAATAGTGAATTTTGTTCCCCACAAGAAGGTTTTAAAATGTTCAGCCGCCCAAACTGACGCTAATAACTCTCTTTCAATAACTGAATAATGTTTTTCAGCATCCCTCAACGCCCTTGAAGCATAGGCAATTATCCACTCTTTTCCGCAGTCATTTTGCATGAGCACAGCTCCTAACCCTGTGCTACTTGCGTCAACCATGATGGTACATTTTTTTCCAACAACAAAAGGTCTTAAACAGGGTGCATTCACAACAAAACCTTTCAGATTCTGAAATGCCTCCGTCATTACATCAGACCATAAAAACCTTGCATTTTTCTTTAAGAGTGGCCTAAAGGAATCAACTTTAGAAGAGAAATTTGGAATAAACTTGGCATAGAATTCCATTAATCCTAAGAAGGCTACCAATTGTTCTTTTGAAACTGGAACCGGGGCTTTAATGATGCTCTCAATGTGTTGTTGCTTAGGTCTAATTCCAGCACCACTTATGGAATGTCCCAGGTATTCCACTTCTTTTTCTTTAATTTTACATTTATCAAGACGAAGAGTAAGACCTTTAGAGGATAATGCGGATATAACTTTCCTTAAATTATCATCGTGCTCCTCTACATTTTTTCCAAATACAAGAATATCATCTTGAAAGGCGATTGCCCCTGTCAACCCTTCAAGTGTCTCTTTCATTAGCCTTTGAAAGACGGAAGCGGCACTAGCCAATCCAAAAGGCATGCGTTTATATCTGAAGAGACCTTCTGGCGTAATAAAGGCTGTCAGATTTTTGGAATCATCATCCAAAACAACTTGATGATAGGCACTTGCCAAATCTATGCACGAGAAAATCTCAGCACCTCCTAATGTTGAAACCATCTCATGAAGATTTGGCAAGGGATGAGCATCTACCCAAATTGAATTATTTAAACTGCGAAGATCTACACAGAGCCTCAATTCGCTGTTGGATTTAACTGAAATCACGATCGGGGAAACCCACGGCGAGGACTCAATGGGCTCAATAATGTCCTTGTCACACAAGTCTTTGAGTAGGACTTTAAGTTTATCCCTGTAGGTAAGAGGGACGTTCCTGACTCTGTGCCGAACAGGAACAACACCATCATTGAGTGTAATAGTGTGTTTAAAACCCAAAAACTGACCAAGTTTCCCACTAAAAACATTTGAAAATTCAGATTTCAATTTATCAAGCATGAGATTACGATCAGGATCATTGGTGTTAGCAACGGAGTAAACAGGAGGATTGGCTCTTGGATCTATCTTAATGCCCAATTGATCTTGGTGTGGCCATCCTAACAAAGGTTGCCCAGACTTAGCGACATAGATCTTACCATATGTGGATTCACTGGCAAAAGTGATTTTCCCCCAAAAGTAACCTACCAATTCAATCCTATGTCCAGTATAACCCCCTGGGGAGATGTCAGATTCAAGTAAAATTTTGTTTGGCCAATTTTTTTTTACAACATCTAAACCCAATAATGTATACCATGCACAGGTGTCAACAAAAATGTTAATTGTCATCCCATCTATAATCACATCGCAAGATGGAAATTTACTTACACCTTCACTACCACAAATATTGATAACAGTATTGATATCATTTTCATTTGAATCATAGTCATCAAAATCTTGAACAATATTAACTTTTTTGGTAGTGGATTTACAAAACTTTGTTAGATGCCCTTTCTTATTGCATTTCAGACACATTTTATCAAGGGCAGGACATACTTTAGAGTTTGCTAAATGATTTGAACTTCCGCATCTGAAACAAATCCACTGAGTATTGCTTTTCTTATCACTTTTAGTGTACTTAAATTTTGAGTCATTCTTATTGTTAGCAAAGTCATTTTTAAAGGTAAACGGTTTCTTAAATTTCTCTCCTTCTTTGGAAACGCTAAAGACATCTCCTTTTTCACTTCCTCTTATTTCCTTTGCAAACTTCTCGGAATGTTCAATTGACCTTGCAATGTCAATGGCTGCATTTAGAGACATATCCGAAGTTGTTCAAAGTCTTTCCTGGACCTTTTTGTTATTTGTTCTCATGAGTATTTGATCTCTTAATACCTGTTCATAGTTTATATGTTCAAAATCACAAGTTACGGCAAGAGATCTGAGAAATGATACAAAATCATCAATTGGTTCATCTGCAGATTGTTTGCGGGAATAGAAAATAAATCTCTCCATGACGATGTTCTTTTTCTTTCCGAATCTAATTTTTAATTTTTCTGCTGCACATTCATACACATCTTTTTCACCAGGATTGGTTAAAGCTGGAAGAGTGACGAATTCTTTTAATCCAATCCCCCCAAGACAATGTTTTAAAAGGGATAATTTCCTCTCAGGTTCGCATTCAGTGCCTTCCATCACCTCAACATAGGCTAGGAAAACAGGTTCCCATATTTCCCATTCCATGGGAGGGTCACCTTTATTGGCCAAAAACGAAGGAGGAGGAACAATTCCACTCATGTCAAAATGTTTAATGTTAAAATATTATTAGATGTGCAAGAAAATAAATATTCAAAACAATACCTTTAAACAGAATTGAATTGATGAAAAATTGTGTAGAATCCAAAATAATACCTTTAAATGAGGTTGAGTTGAGAAGCAATCGTGTAGAGTATATTTCAGGAAGAAAAACGGACTTCAAAGAAAAAAAAACGATGAAAAGAAACACCACTCGATTGAAATTTACCAATCTAAGATGGCCGCCATGGAAATTGCTTTCTTTTTAGAGGAGATGGCCTTGTTTTGAAAGCGTATGACGTAGTGTTCAATTCCACGTAGGTCGCGCGTGCGCGCGTGCAGGCTGAAGCTCGAGCAGGCAGAGACTCGCGCTGAAAACAAACCCTCCGAAAACTTCGAGGTAGTTGAAAAATTGATTTAAATACCTCTGAAAACGGGAGCGAGTGTCGCTGGAGTAACTGTAGAAATCCGCCTGAGTCGCTGTGGAAATCAGCTGGTACCGTAGGCCAGAAATAAATTTAAAGTCAAAAATTATCTTTTTCTTTAAAAATTCATTGATGAAATCTTCTTAGAACAAAAGATAAAGTCTTTTTTCCCTCGTCGCCAGTGTAGGAAAGACTGGAGGACACAGGAAGCTTGATGAAGTGAGAGTTTAATGGAAACACGTCTGGAGTAAGTCCAGTCTAACAGTTTAATGCCACATCATTCTAAACTCATGTAAAGCATACATATTTGAAAGATGCAGTAGCATGTGCATGTGCACAACAGAAAGCGACTGACACGAGATGTCACGGGTAGAGCTAGAGCCACGTGCCATCTCGTGTCGGAGATAATATACAGTATACAACAGTAATCATCAGCATCCTCTTCTCTAACAGTGAGGAGCTTGTCTCTACCTTTGTCTGCAAAGGAGAGCCACAAGATTGCTGACCACTACTCCTGGGGAACCCTCTGAACTTTACCAGCCCTATCAAGTGCAATTATCCATTTGTGGACGTCATCCCAACTCTGGTAGGGAGGGACAATCTTGCTCAAATTCCTATGGTCCTGAGGTTTCACTCTACCACTATGGAAGTTGCTGCCACCATGGGGCTCCAGCTTCTTTCTAGCTCTCTGAAGCTCTGAAGTTTTCTTTCTAAGGCTACCTGCTGTCTTCTAATTCTCAGCTGGGCCGCCTCATACTTGAGTTGAAATTAAAAGACCATTTGTTAAGCGCGGTAGCTACCCTCAGGCGTCCTAGCGCTGCAGACAAAACGCATATGGAAGTACAGTTGAAAGCTATTCTGGTTTGTTAAAAAGCAGGGTTTTTAGGTATTTGCGGAAGGGAAGAAGTTTGGGCTCTGATCTCAGTTGGAGGGGGAGGAAGTTCCAGAGCTTAGCCGAGTTATGGGAGAACGAGCGGCCCCCGCATCTGGCTCTCTTGATCCTGGGCACCACGGCGAGGAAAGAGGATGTGGATCTGAGCTGTCTGTTTGGGTGGTTGGCGGTTATCAGAGGTTGGTTGATGACAGCGCCCGTTCCCCAAAAGGCTGGATGAGCGATGCACAGTGCCTTAAATTCTACTCTTTACCTCATTGGAGGTCCTTCAGCCTGGGCTTGACCGTGAGTTGGCGGGGAATCTGAAGGAGTGTTCTGGCTGCGCAATTTTGAATGATCTGGAGTTGTTCAGGGTGGCTTGGGGGCCCCTAAGTAAAGGGCGTTCCCAAAACCCAGACAAGACAAAATGAGACCTTGGACCATTGTCTGTCTAGCATGGAAGGGCAGTAAGGGAAGGACCTTACGTAGCTACCACTAGCTGAGTGTCGTACCCGTAGGTGATCATTTTTACCCCGAAGGTACGGATGATCTCGGCTAGGGGGCTCATGTATATGTTAAATAGAGTATAGCTCAAGGAAGAGCCCTGTGGCACAACGCAGCCGAGAGGCTTGCTAGGGGAGGTGCAGTCGCCCTCAAAAACCTTTAAGGAGCGGTTGGAGAGGAAAGATTCGAACCAACTAATTGACTTTCCTGAGATTCCCAAACTGCTAAGTCGATGCAGTAGGATGTTGTGGCTCACAGTGTCAAAAGCGGCACTTAGGTCAAGGAGGATGATGGCTGCTGAGCCTCCTTGATCCAAGATCCTCCTGGCCTCCTCCGTCACTGTGACTAAGGCAGTTTCAGTCCCATGGAGGGGGCGGAATCCCGTCTGGGTGGAGTCCAGTAGGTGATTGGATTCTAGGAACTCTGCCAGTACCATAGTTGCCTGTCTCTATTCTCCTGGGAGGATTCCCTACTGTGAGAAGAAATAGAGGTCCCTACAGATCTGTCAGAATGGTCAGACTCCTGAGAAGGAGATCTTGACCTTCTAGGCATACCTCCAAGTCTACCAGGTGGAGTAAAGAAAGGGCCATCACTGCCCTCTTCCTCCTCCCCAAGAGGAGTTGCTTCTTCCAGGATAAAGTCATTGTCACATTCCTGGTCAGCTTCAGAGGGCAGGACCTGGGTATTTTCACCTCTCTGCCTTTCCTCATCAGCTGCCCTACCCACTCTGCCTACCCCTTGTGACCCTGAGGCCTGTCTGAGATCATCCAACTGCAGTATCTCTATGAGGCGTTGGGTGTTTGCACTTTTGCCTGTCTTCAATCTCCTAGTAGTACATAATGCTCTCAATTCTAAGAATGGGAGTCTGTCATACTGGGATGCCAGTATCCTACTGACATCTGGCAGGGACCCACTGGTTCCTGGCCTTGAAGACATCACTAGTGTGGTGTGATGTATGGACCTACCTACTCTAGTGTGGCCTACTAAATTCTCTTGAGTTGTAGAAGGAGTGTGCTAAGCCCTTGACACACAACTCTAAGTTCAGTAGAACTTACTGTAGTTTAATCTTGCATTATATGTACCTCAGGTACCTTTAGTGGTTTTCAGTTAGTCACTCACTTGAGATTATCTGGTAAAACAATGGCAAGCTTGAATCCAAACCGCTGCACACCAATGTGAGAAGTTGGCCTGGCATATGCTGTCCACTAGTTATAGTGGGCACCTTGCATCAGTCCAAACAACCCTTTAGAGGTGATAGGTTAAAGACAGCCTTATTTGAAAGCTATCCTAGTGGTAGCTAAGGAGAGCAGTCTTCAGGCTAAGTTTTGAAGGTATGTAAAGCAGCTTGTTTTACCAGTCTATAATCTCTTGAATGACCAAATGAAAGGAGAACCACACCAGGTATATATATATAATATATGTAATTATTCTAAACACACCCTACTAGTCTCTTTATGAGGCTAGAGGTCAAAGCACATACGCTACACTTAAGATATCACAGTAAATTAGGTTTAAATCTTTTTATTTGAAACCTGCACCTGGAAAACAAGTTAGTCAGTGCCAATGTTACATAGCCAACAGTAGTCATAAACCTGGGAGAGGAAAGGAGGATTCCTAATAAAGTGAGCATAGCAGTCCAATATCTTCCTAACCCATGGCAGCATTGACAAACTAGGGGTGTTACATAGTGCCAACCAGGTGGAAACCCCCCTCCCATTCCCCAAACTCTCCCTGCTCCTCCCTCCCCTCACCCCCCCCCGTCCAGTGCTCGCATCTGTCCCTTCCAGCTTCTTCTCGCGTGCTCTTGTCGTATACTTCCTGTGCTCCCCACTCATGAAGCCTCCCCTTCCGGTCCAGTGAGTCTCAACAAGCGGAGATATCTTGGGCAGGTAAGTTCTCTGAATTCAGTAACCAATAATGAGTGGAACGGTTGCCAAAGCTTGTCATACTGATCTATGTCCCCGGCTAAAGTAAGTGACATCTTCTCCATCCCCAATACACACCACAGCCGATTAAGCCAACCTGTAGTGGAGGGGACGTTTGTGGTGCGCCACTGTATTAGGATGTTTTGTATTGCAGAGCCTAGGGCGATAGCCATCTGGCGTCCCCTGCATGAGCGCAGAGGGTATGTCAGGGGGTTAGGAAGCCCTAGTATAATGTAGGCAGGAAAGCGAGGCAATTCAGTGTGAAAGTGTGTGTCAATATCGCCTATCACCTGTGTCCAGTACGGCTGTACCAGGGGACAGTCCCACAAGATGTGCAGTAGCGTGCCTATATGTCCACAGCCCCTCCAGCAGTTTTTATCCTTACTGTGGTCCATCTCATTTATCCGTTCCGGGGTGTAGTACCAGTATGTGGTAGCCTTAGTTAGTGTCTCTGTAAGTCCGGTGTGGTATGCTGAGTGGCGTGCCCTGTAGGAGATCTGGTCCCTTTCTTTGTGGCTCAGGGTCCTGCCTAGCTCTCGCTCCCAACGTTCCCTGCCTGGGTTATAAAGGTGAGCTGATTGTGGTTGAAGGAATTTGTAGAGATCAGATATTAATTTGGTGTCTGAGGTGCGGGACAGGAGCCATCTCTCGTATGGCTGAAAGCGCCTATCTGCTGTTTCCCTCACCTGCGGCTGGAGTGCCCAGTGGCGGACTTGGAGGTAACGCATCCGCTCTGTCTCGGGGAAGTTGTATTCCTGTCTGAAGATTGGAAAGGGGAGCACACCATCCGGGCAGTAGATGTGACAGAGGCAGCGACATCCCGCCGGTCGCCAATGGGCGTAAGCTCCCTTGGCTATGCCCGGAGTGAAGTCCGGGTTATCGACCAGGGGCGTAAGCGGCGAGGGAAAGGTGGTGAGTTCATGTACGGTATTAGTGGCATCCCACACTTTTAGCGGAACCCGTGTGACGAATGAAGCGTAAAGGTTAGCCGGTCGGGCCGCTTTGCTGAGGAAGGGGATTTCCTGAAGTGGGCGCCCTGCCACCGCTTGATCCTGGAATAGCCAGTGTTTTTCCCACTCCCACTTGCTCCATTCTACCAGATAGCGTAGCTGCGCTGCCTGGAAGTACTTGAGCAGATCTGGTATTCCCAATCCCCCTGCTTCAGGAGCCAAAGTGGTCAGTGCTCTCTTCATTCTCAGCTTCCGGCCTTGCCAAATGAAGTGGGCGAGGTCAGTCTGTGTTTGTCGAATCCATCTAGTGGGTGGCTGGAGCGGTAGTGCTCGGAAGAGATACAGGATTTGAGGTAAAATGGTCATTTTTACTGCTGCTATTCTGCCCAGCTACAAGAGAGGGAGGCTTTTCCATCGGCCCAGTTCTTCGCGTATTTTCCTTTGAAGTGTGTTATAGTTGACTGCTGTCATAGTGGGGAGTGTGGGGGTCAACTGGATCCTCAGATAAGGCACTGCGTCTACCGCCCATTGGAGGGGAAAGAGGGTCTGCAAGTATGTCTTGGTAAATGTAAATGTAAATGTGTTGCACTTGTATAGCGCACAGCTACCCCGGACCGGGGTGTCCCGGCGCTTGTACTCATACCGCTCAGGAACCCTTCCTGGCTTTCCTTGTGAAATGTCCACTCCTGGGCACCTCCATGGTGAAACCAGGCATCCCTCGCGCTGTTGGGGCCGTTGTGGAGATTAAGCAAGCTATTGCCCAGAGTTGCAGCGAGGGACCCATGATTACAATAGGCACTGAGGCGAGAATATCCGGTCAATGGAATTTATGAGCCAGAGTCCCGCTGAGGCAGGAATCGAACCCTGGTCCCTGGCCAGAACACTGCATCAAGGTCTGCCGCTCTAACCATTGAGCCACACTCAGGGATAATTAGAGGGCCATCGATTTATCGGCGTTCATTTTTAATCCGGCCACCGCCGCAAAGGCATCTATTTCTGCCATGCATGCAGGCAGGGCCGTCTGTGGGTTGTCAAGCGTGAGTAAGACGTCGTCTGCATAGAGGCTAATGGTATGTGTATAGCCACCAAACTTTATCCCTGTCGCTGTTTCGTTTTGGCGTATCCTCTGAGCGAACAGCTCCATATATAGAGCAAAGAGCAGAGGCGACAGCGGGCATCCCTGCCTCGTGCCTCTTTCGATGTCAAAGCTCCGTGAGCTATAGCCGTTTACTAGGACCACTGCTGTAGGAAATTTATAACAATTAAAAATGAAGGTGCAGAATTTCTCCCCGATGCCAATTTTCTTTAGGACCATCTCTAGGTACGGCCAGTGAACTTGATCGAATGCCTTCTCGGCGTCAACCGCCAGCATCATACACTCTCCGGGGATTCGGGAAGTCTTTTCTACGAGGTGTGTAACCCTCTTGGTGTGATCTACTGTTTGGCGGTCCGGTATGAATCCCGCCTGATCCGGGTCTATAAGTCCTGGTAGATGGGGGCCCAGTCGAGCCGCCAAGATACTCGTGTATAGTTTGAGGTCTACGTTAAGTAGCGAGATGGGCCTGTATGATCCGCACTTGGTTCTGCCTTTCCCAGGTTTTGGGATGACTGAGAGGGATGCACGCAGAAGACCATGGGGAATGGCACCGGGTTCCGAGAAGGTGTTAAAAAGATGGGTGAGAATCGGCGCTAATGTTGTGCAGAATGTCTTGTAAAAAAGGGCTGTGAAGCTGTCCGGCTCTGGGGCCTTTCCCGGCTTAAGTTTGGCTATGGCAGAGATCACTTCCTCAATGCGGATATCCCTGTCGAGGTACTCTGCTTGAGAGGGCGCTAGAGAGGGAAGCGTGATCGAGTCCAGATATTCGGCCGCTGCCTGGCTGTCTAGAGGGTCACTGGTATAAAGAGTAGCATAAAATTCCCGAAACGTTTCCGCGATCTCTGCGTCCTCTGTGACCGCAGACCCGTCGGGGCAGGAGAGTTCTTTCACTATCTGTTGTTGGCGCATGGTTCGGAGCCTGCTTGCCAATAACCGGCCACATCTGTCCCCTCCCGTGTAATAGGCATATCGCTGCCGTAGGGCTGCGTATTCCGCCCGATCCGTATCTAGTGCTGTCAGGAGGTGTCTGGCCACTTTAAGTTGTTTCCATATTCTAGGAGCCCCCGTTCGCTGATGCATTTGTTCCAACTCCCGAACCCTCTGTGTAAGCTCGTCCCGTTTGCGTTGTCTGTCTCTATTCTCAGCCGAAGAGAGGGCTATAAATTCTCCTCGGATTCCCGCCTTCATGGCTGCCCACTGTGTCGCCCGCGTCGTGTCATCGTTAGCGTTGTGTAATTGATAGTCGTGTATAACGTCCTGAATGCGTTTTACCACATCTTTTCTATGTAAAAGAGTGTCCCGTAGACGCCAGACCCTGGGGGAATTTGAGGCAGGTGGTAAGGTGAGGGTGGTGGTGACTGGTGCATGGTCTGAGAGCGAGAGTACCCCTATCTCTGTCGAGGTGGATAGAGCGCAGACTGGACCAGTGACCAAGAGATGATCTAGCCTGGCGTATGTTTTGTGTGCGTTGGAGTAATAAGAGTATTCCCTGTCGTGTGCGTGTGTGCGGCACCAGAGGTCGTGGAAGTCAAGCTCTGCTAATCGGTCTGTGCAACTGGCGGAGAACGCTCCGGTTTGGGGAGCGCGTTGTGCTGACCTATCCAGAACTGTGTCAAACACCATGTTGAGATCCCCCCCATAATGATGTGTCTATCCGGCGTGTCTGTGACGTCAGTGAGGGCTGAGTGCAGAAAGCGTTCCTGGCCATCGTTAGGACTGTAGATGGACCCGATTGTAAACAATAGGCCTCCCAGGGTAAAGCGGTACGCTAACAATCTCCCCCTTTGCTCTGCACACTTATGTAGAACCTACCCTCTAAATGTCCGTGCCACTAAGATCGCTACCCCCACGGTCTTGTTAGGGCCCGAGGAGAAGAGCTGAGTTGGGAACTTTCGGGAGTGGAGTCTATGACAATCTCGGGCCACCAGATGGGTTTCTTGTAGTAAACAGATGTCTGCTTGGGAGTTCTCTAGTAGGGACAAAATGGCACGTCGCTTAACAGGGTTGTTTAGACCTCGCACATTCAAGGTTAAGATCTTAAGGGTTGTAGGCGGCATGATGACCATTGGAAACAGACCCGCTATGCCTCACACCCGGAGGGATGCGGGACGCTGGGATGGGACCTAGACTATTGTGAATAGACCGGAGCATTGGACAACCCAACCTCTCTCCCACCCTTCCCCATCCCCACCCCAACCAACCTCCCCAACCCATCTTACCCCAATCTCTTACCCCAACAGCAACCAACTCCCCCCCAACTCCCACTCCCCCCCACCAATCCCTCCCATAGCAACCCCGCAAAAAACTACTACTCATAGTCTCGGGCCTACCGGAACAGAGTTCAGGTCTGTAGAGTGTCAATGTGGAGGGTAACGTGGCAGCGGCTGACACAGCAGCTCCCCCGCCCTTCCTCCCAGACAGAGTTATAGCATGAAGGCATACCCCCTGATTATAACACCTTACAGTTTGGTTGCTGTGTTTTCAGCCACCTCCAGTACCGCCGCCTCTCGCTCTTGAGTGGCTGTGATGGGGTCAGGCCTCGGAAGAGACCTGGGGGATCGTCGTCGTCGCACAGTCTGGCACCCATCTCTGGAGCGTCATGCGGGTCCGTCCTGTGACCTACTTGGGGAGGCCTCTCTAGATCCAGCCTCCTCCGGCATTTCAATGCCCAGCAATGCACATGTGTCTCGGAGTGATCTGAATTGGTTTAGTGACCCCTTCCACTTGAAAATGAGGCAAAACGGGTGACCCCAGGAGTATGGCACTCCGTTGTCTCTTAGAAAGTTCGTGGCAACTCTGAAGGCCTTTTGTTTCTGCAGGGTAATGGTGGAGAGGTCCTGGAAGAGGGCTACGGGGTCCCCCCGGAAATGGATTGGTTGTTTCGATCAGGTCTCTCTCAAAATGCGTTCCTTCAGTGAAAAAATCGGGGAGGAAATCCAGTATGTCCTGGGGGGGGCCTGTGCTTGTCGCGCTAATCTGACTCTATGTGCGTGGTCAATACAGATGTCAAACTCACCGGGCTCCCCAAGGATCTCTCAGAACAGCTCCTGCAGGTAGTTGACAACGCTATTCCCCTCGGACTTCAACGGAACTCCTCGGACCCGTATGTTATTCCTCCGAGAGCGGTTCTCCATATCTTCAGAGTGCGCTTGTAAGTCTACCTGTTGTTCCTGAAGACAGAGGATCTCCTGTTCCAGCCGTTCTATCTCCATGCTACGGGTCTGGTCCGCTTCCTCCACTGCTGCCACGCACTCCCCCGGCCCTTCCACATCCCGGCGGAGCTCCCGCTGCTCCCCCGCCAGTTCTTGTTTCAGGGCTTGAAAGTCGTCCCTCAGGGTGTTAAAGAGGGAGGCTAGGAAAGCTTTTGTGATGGGAGCAGCCTCGTCATCTTGGCCTTAGGGGCTGACAGGCGCCTTTGGGAAAGATGTCACCTGGGCCTTCTCTCCTTTTGGAGCGTTTTTGTGGAGCATGTCCACAATGTTGCAGGATCCTTAGCGCCCCGCATTGGTCATGTCGCAGGAGTTTTGTGAACGCTTAATGTCCGGGCGGGGCACTCCGGGAGGCCTCAAGCGTCACCACGGCGATGTCGAGGACAGGGCTCGTTAGGCTCGCGGGTCCGTGTCGGGGTCTGAGAACCCGAGGAGGGCCTTCGAATATTCCTGCCCGTTCGAGAGTGCTGCGAGCCAGTCACTGCCAGTCCGGGTCTGTCTTGCCCCCGGGGTCAATGGTTAAATGCCCCGGCATCCACGCCAAAGTTCAGGGCGCAGAGCTGAGGGGGCTCCCTGCTCGGGCCTGTTACTCCCGTGGCTGCGTCCTCAAGGGTGTTCTGTTCTCTGGGGGCCCCCAGTGCGAGGGCTGACCATCGAGGGGTCAGCCGTAGAAGAGGAGTCCGATGGTATCCGGAGCGAGTCCGGGCTCGGGTAAGCAGCAGACGTTGGATGTCCCTCAGGGGGGGCCTCCGGTGTGTGGGTGGTGATCACTCCGGTGTGGATATGGTGCTATGACGGCGTCGCGGAGTATCCTAGCAGTAGGCCCGAAGCCTGGGCCTCGATTGCAGCGCTCCGCCTGAGAGGTCGAGTAGGCCGGGGGCTCGGGCGTCCTTCTTGTCAGTCTCGGGATTAGTCACCAGGCTGCCCCGTCTGTCCGGGACCCCCCGTCAGCAGCCGAGCCCTCCCCAGGGCTGAGGCCCGGTTCTCCTTCTCCGCCTCCGTCCAACCCGCTCACCTCTGTACAGGCCTCATCTCCAGGTGGCGAGATCAGCCGCTATCCACTAGGCCGTGGGGACCGACGTCCCTCCGAAGGGTCCACACCCACTCGGAGCGCGGGAGCCTCCGCTCCACGTCGTCCTCCTCAGAAGCTAGGCCCTAAGCCGGGGCCTCAATTGGCTCAGCGGCCCGGCCTCCAGCCGATGCCACTACTGTCGGCCTCGGTCTCGCGCCGGCCGCGGGGTGTCTGGGCCGTCTGTCCGCTGCTCTCTAGGGTGGTGGCAGCCGCGCGGTTCCTTCCACTCGTGCTGTACCAGATCGCAGGGTGTAGGAGTCACTCCAGGCGACGAGCGCCCACGGCCCCCATTTCACTGTCTCACGCCGTCAGAGCTTCCGTTGTACGCTCCGCCGCTCCGGTGGGCGACGCAGCTCGGATCTTCAGGTGAGGAGCACCGGGGCAAAGCGTTGCACTCTCGGCTGTAAAATATGTGATTTCAAGGGGCAGATCACTCTATTAAAAGTGTGATTTGGGGTTCAGGGCTGGGGAGCCTCGCAGGACACGTCTGGACAGGCCGCCATCTTATATCACAGTAAATTAGCACAATATACGATAGGACCTAGGGACGAACCAACTCATATATTAAGAAAGTGGTATAAGAACCACGACTTGACTAGATACAAGGCCTAGAGCCTGTAGAAGTGCTGGGGCCACAAGGAACAACCCAAGGTAGTGATACAGGGGACCCACGGGGTATGTGCAGGGTGAGAACACAGCGGCGAAACACCATTATCTTCTATGGGGAAAGTCATGGTTGGAAATTTAAAGATTATGGATACTTCGGAGAGAACTTTGAGCAAACCCCTTTAAACTTAAGGGGTTCTTGGGCCAACACCTACAGGAGCACCGGAGTACTCGAGTTACCTCACCCAAGGAAGCTGGATGCATCGGTGTCTTTTGGTGTCGGGAATCGTTATTGATTTCAATGGCGATCTGCTGCGAAGTGCTGCTGCCGTCGAAGTGGAAAGTGTCCGGGGTGATCCAAGCCTGGATCAAAGATGAGAGGAATCTGAAAGCAGAGGTGACAGAGTCTAGGTCACTAGCCACTGACCGGGGGCACAATAGGCGAATACCCACTGATATCGGGTGATTTCAAATTGAAGAGGTGAAGCTTAACTCTTCAGCCACGAGGACCCGGAGATGTCGATGACAACAAGGATCTGGAATCTAGCTTTCTCACAAAGGATGGTGAGTGCTGCAATGTCGGTGCCCGGATTGGACCCAACGAGTCTTGGCAACAGCAACCCATGCAGAAAGAGGAAAGATGCTTTGGTGTAGACCTACAAGGTCCGATGGACTCACCACGTGGTGGAGAGTCAGGGCATGTCTTGAGCAACCAGAGAACCCCAAGGAAAATTAGAGTTGCCTTCTCAGGGACCCATCAGTTGGCGGACCAGGGATCGCAAAGGTACCTCGAGCAGGAAACACAAAGGGCCGGCTCAAGAAACACTCGTGGAGTGTAGGCCAGCAATCTGTGGTGGAAAAGGTGCCCGGGATCTGGGCTACAAGTAACCCAATGCACAGTCTCAAGGGACGTTGAGAAGCTGAGGCACTTGAAAATGTACACGGAGTCCAGGGGTTGCGCTTTCACGGTACTCACAAGGGCTGCAGGTCTCAGCTTTGCTGGGGACTCAGGTCGGCCTCGGAGAAGTCTGGAAATCCCCTTCCTGGGCTGCAAATACTTCCGAGTCCTGCTGGAGCTTCGGAAATGGAGACCGGAAAATGCTTCATTGGTGCCTGCCAAGCAGGGGAGTAACTCCTTTACTCCAAGGGAGATTCTTCAGTCATCTAGTTGTGTAGATCGTTGAAGTTCCAGGATTTCTGTAACAGAGTTTCGTCCAGGTGTATCTAAAGTCCTGTAGTCAGGGCTTCCTTTCTTATACCCAAGGAAGGGTTAGACTAACTCTGGGGACCCACCTATGGGAGGGTTTGGAAAGAGGGGTGGCTACACCCATTTCCTTTGTCCAGTTTTGTGCCAGAGCAGGGGCTGATAGCCCCTCCAACCAGTTTGAACTGGGCTATGCACAGGGACACCAAATGTGCCCCCAGTGCAGACTTCAAAGCCCTCTCGAAGTGCTCCCACCCAGCCCCAATCTACTAAGGCCTGTCTGGGAGGTGGTTACCCCTCCCTGTGACAGGAAACCTATTGTCCAGGCCTCCCCTGCAGGAGTTTCGTCCAGCAGCAGGAGGCCAGACTCATATCTGTGGCTGCAGCATCCATTTTGTGATGCCAGGCCTCTTTAAAACTGGTACCGGGTATACCGGTGTGCACATGTCTCTCCCTCTAGAAGGGTAGGATCATACCCCCGCTGCCAGGACTAGGAGGTGGTATAATTTCAAAGTGTTTGACATCAAACGCAACATGTTTCCGTGCAGCCATTCCTAAGTTAGCATTTACTGCGAGGCTGCATCACAGAACAACCCCAGAGAATAGATTCCGAAGGCAGCAGAGGGGCCCTGCTCATGCATGGGTACCCTCTCACACAAAACCCAGCACCCTGCCTTCAGGATTGATAAGGCCTGCCATAGGGGTGACTGAAAGGTTTATATGTGTAGTGATTTAAGGTAGATATGATAACCTATATCTAAGTAAAGGGTGCATGCACCACCTTACCCAGGCTGCAGTAGCAGTCCTGTGGTGTCATTTTGGAAGGCTTCCCATGGGGTGGCATATTAAATGCTGCAGCCCCTGGTAGGCCTCTGGGGTACCTATGCCCTTGGTACCTAAGGTATCATATACTAGGGACTCATAAGGGTACCCCAGTAACCAAACTGGAGTGTACCTAATGTACATGTAATCAATTTAGAGGGGGAGCAGCTATGCTGGGGTCCTGAATAGCAGGGTCCCAGCCAGACTAAAGTAAAAAAAACAGTGAAACATCAGCAAAAACTGGGGGTAACCATACAAAGTAGATCCTACTCTCCTACACCAGGCTTTAACTTGAGAAATCGTACCCTAAAATATAGGACACTGAAGTGGGCACTTTTAGATTTTTTTAAATTGAATTTGTGTAACCCAGATGAGCAAACCCAAGAATTATGTGGTTCACTCTGGCCAAGTGTTCTATTAATTCATTGTCCGCCAGATAGATATAATCTACATAGAACAATGGTTCGTCATCACAATTTTAAAGTAACTCTGTTACCCTAGCTGAAAAGAACCCTGGGTTGTTCTCATACCCTTGAGGTGATTGACAAAACCACAGTTGAAAGCCTAGCGCCGAAAACGCAGTCAAATATCTGCTCTCAGGTGCTGTTTTGGCAGAAAAATCAATTTGAGATGTCTAGTGTTGCTTTGTATTTCTTCTGCACACTGATTCATTAGTGCATCACTGTGTGCATTCTGTACAGCAAATATGCGTGTGGATGCATTTAAATGTCTGTAATCCAAGACTAGATGATATGAATTATTGGGTTTCATTATGGGAAACCAAGGATTATTCATAGGTGAGGTGCAATTCTCTATTAGATCCTGGTACTCAAGTTGATCTAAGATCACCCTGGCTTGTTTCTTTGCTTCATGTTTAATTGGGTATTGTCTCTGTGGTAGAGGAATTGATTTTAATTTAATTTCATGATGAGGTGACTCATCATTCCACCCAACATGATTCGCGGTAAAGTGCAGGAGCTGATGCTAGCCCCTACTCTTGTGCATATGAATTTTTAACTGATTCTCGTACGAGGCCAGAAAAAGCAGGTAAAATAACTTCTTCTCCCATTGGGCAATCCATTACAAACTCAGGTAGCCAATCCTTTTTGGCCAAAGCAATGTTGTAATCATAGGTAAGGTTCTCCCAAAAGAAACCCTTCACTTTCCTGGGTGTGCCCCCTCCATTTGGAGGGTTATGTCGTACTAACGATATGAGACACTTACCTTTGTATCAAGTGTTTCCACCATGATATGCTCACTCAGCGCTACTCCCTCCAGAACGTCCATCAGGTTCTGGTGAGCTTTGGTGACTTTGGCCACACTGTCCGACATAATCACTGCCCATTCCCCGTTCCGAGGCAAAGCCCTCAGTATCTTGGGCGTTTTTAATTTTAATCCTGGATACCTTTTTCTTTTTAAATTTAGGTTTGAGGTACTTTGTTTATCTTCCTGTCTAATGTCGGGTCTGGTGGCTCAGTGGACTAATGCGTCCACTCCAGGGGATTGTGTTCGACCTCATGGTAACAGGCTGAACCCCTGGCAGGTCCACTCAGCCTTTCATCCATCTGAGGTCAAAAAAATTAGTACTGTTGGGTAACAATGAACATCTGCTATTCAGTGCCAAGATACCTACTGGTGAACGTGCTCTTTATGTTATGTTAATGATGCAATCCAAAGTGCGAGGTGTCTCCCTTTTTGGCATGACTCGCTCGTGAATACAGCTTAATGCTCCTGATCATCAGGGAAGGAACACTCTTCCTCCCATGCTCAGGACTCCTCCCTATGGTGTAGACAGGCCAAGTTTGAGCATGTTGGGATGAGCTCCCTGACCTAGCAGGTGGCGCTCATTGTTGGGTGGGTTCACTAAGTTCTTCAAACTTCTTTTCCTCCTCCAATAGACCTCTGGTATTGTGTCAAGCACTATAGACTACAACCTGAGATGTAAGGATTTTTTTTTTCTTATTTCATTTTCCCTTGGGTGACTCTCTTGAAGTACTCTATATAGGGAATATTACTCTATTCAGCCTCGAAGCATCTAGAGAAAATGTAGTTCACAATGATACTATACATATGTCTACTAAATTACTCAACAGCACATTCAACCAGCAGGAAAGTATCCTTAATTGGAAGACAGTGAGGGAAAACATTATTAGTACGCTAGGCTTGTGGAACAGTGTAAGTAAAGAAATATCATTGTCTATTGGGCTGTGCACTGACTGGCAATAGTATGGCCTGTTACATGTCCATACTTTATTTACATTCATTTACATACTTGAGAGTGAATCTCCCTGTAACAATGTAGTTCATGTGTTCTGGTCTAAAGATAGAGCTGTGCGGTGTTACTTGCAACGTGAGAGGGTGTGTTTGGAGTTTGGATATAACGATTGATTTGGATTCCTGTTGAACAGTTTGGTGCTGATTTTGCATAGGTGTATGGTATTGGCGCCAGTCAAATGCTTAACAAGCTTATTGGTCAATAATATGCCCCTATGCGAGACCCCAAAAGAATGTGTATGATGGCCTTCATGAGCATAAAGGTCTTTATGTATACTTTCTATCACAGTACCTTGTTGTCAGATGCATGTATGAAGAGAGGGATTTTGAGGATCAGTAAGGCAACCCTTGTCTATCACTTTTGAGTAATCCTTTGATCCTAGCTGTTTACCATTACTTGAGGTGTTTTGAGATAGTAAATAACAATATTAATAACAAATACCTAGGCTTTCCTGTTTTCAGTTTCTATTTTTGGTAAATTCTGGTGGTGTTTTGTCAGTGTTTTCCAGTGATTTCAATACCTGAAAAAAACAGTGCTTTCCAGTGATTACTATTTTTCGCGCCATAAAAAACAATTGAAACAGTGTTTTTCCTGTGTTTATGGAACGCTTTGCTTTTATTATTGCTGTCTTTCTTCATTGATGCATGGCATATAGACAGTGTACGTACGTGTATATGACATCCAAAAACATTTTACAAGTCAAATTTATTGTAGTACACCATACAATATTTCTTCAGTGTTTCTTTAGTCATTCGTGCTCTCTCTTTCCTTCCCATGTACACTTTTATTTGTGAAAACGCCCTCTCAACATTGGCACTTGAGACTGGCAACAGCCAGAACACAATTGCCAACTCTGACCACTAACGTAGCTTTCCATGCCAGTACTGGTGCACCTCAAAGTTGACATTCTCTGGTACAGGTTCTGCAACATATGCGTTGAATTGGGTGCACATGCCCTCAGAGGTATTAAAATGGTCAAAAATGAATCTGTACTTTGCAAAGCCCGGAGAAAATTCCCCTTTACGGAATGGATCTAACACTTGTGCAGAGTACCAAAGTGAGGCTTCATTGACTTCAAACGCCATGGTTGGTGAAGGGACATTTTTATGCATCATAGCTAGCTATTTCTCATGCATGGTCAAATAAAATTTCCTAAATTCGTCTTCAACACTTCTTTGCTTACCAAGTGGCAAGCATTCTAACAGGGAACATGTTGCCGTGCCAAAGTCACTAAAAGTGTCGTCTAGCCTACTCTCGAAGAGATGTTTGACATCGACACCAATTATACTGAACACTTGGTAGACAAGGGTGTTTTCTGACTCTAGTGTTTTTTATTATGTCCACTACAGCCGTCATGTTTTCCTGTAAAAATCTATGGATGCAGTACAGTGTACTTTTTTTGAGATCACTATCAATATGCACCTGAAGATTCTCAGATTTCTTGCCTTTTGCATCATCACTAAGCAAAAATTCAGTAGGCGGTCGCCACATAGATAATATTGCATTCACGGCCTCTAGGACTGAGAACCACTGACTAAATGACATAGTCTCTTCCACCAGGCACACACACCACCAGCCGTCAGTGCGCGCTTTCACCAGGCACACACCACCAGACGTCGGTGCATGCTTTCACCAGGCCCACACACCAACAGCCATCAGTGCACGCTCCCACCAGGCACACACACCGCCAGCCGGCAGTGCACACTTCCACAAGGCACACACACCACCAGCCATCAGTGCATAATTTCTACAGACACCCACACCACCAGCCATCAGTGCACACCTCAATTGTTAACGCATCCACAATTAACTATTGTAGCAATCGCAGTATGGCGCACTTTACTTTTAAACATATTCATCTAAAGCGCAGCATGCCACCATTGCTACAAAAATAAAGACACATTTTTTTTCGCCTACAATTTATAGACTTTTGGTGTTGCAATACTTAGCAATGCCAATAGCTCAAACGTAATTAATGCAAGACCTATTGCATTGCAAATGCTTGTTTAAAGTGGATTGCGGAGAAAGGCTGACCAACAATAAAAGAAAGTTTTTTGCTTAAGATCTCCTGTCTATATTTACAGCTGCAAGCAATTCAGAAAAACAATAGAAATCTTTAATTAGAACGTGGTTATTGGTGTAGCATATTTTGGAAAATGGTAATAACGTTGTTACACTGACAGTCACGTTTACTGTAAGACTGTTTTGTATACCTGGTTATATTTTAATAATGTCTTTTATTGTTATTTATCTGTTTTCAAATAAAATGACAAAACAAAAAGATATTGGCAATTGGACATGGAATGTTTTATCCGTACCTTAATATTAGTATTCAATTCATTAAAAAAAAAGGTTTAATCAGCCCTTTATATATTTTTGACCTTTATAAAACATCATTTTTCAATTGACAAACACACATGCCAACTCCTCTTTGAAATTTTTTTGCGCCAAGTTAATTGCAATAATCTGACACCCAAAGGCATTGCAGGCGCGCGATGCTCATCGAGATGAAACCAGTTCTGGGGGATATAAATGTATATCAATATATTTATATATATCGCTGAGCCTGTTTGTAGCAGCTGCTGCTTCAGATCGTGGTGGAAATGAAGGCAGCTAATTCTATTTGCCCTGTGCCCCGACTACATTTCCAAAAGCCTCTGTGTGTGTGTGCAGGGTAATAAACATATTGAGATGGCAGAGAATCAGTTGGGGCTCACTGCACCGTCGGCGCACGAGACAGCTGAGTTAATGGGGATGCTAGTCCACTACACCACCACTGAGCTCAGCATCTGATCGACAAAAGGGGAGACAGGCAGAGGGGGTTTGTTGCACCAAAGAGTTTTCACATGCCCTTATATATTTATCATGAATACATGCTGTTTTGTGTATGCCCTTCCATTGCAGCAAAGACCTGCCATTAGGCAGACAAACGGCAGACCTCAACAGCTCCTCTCCCGCACCGCATTAAACAAATATTGTGCCTCTTTCCCAGATAGGGGGGCTAGTGCCTGGGTGAGACGTGGCGGGCGCCGGTAGTGCGCTGAAAAGTGCATTGACCTGGGGCCGGTAACAGTACCGGGGGGCCCTCAGGTACAGGCAGGGGACAGACATCCCTCTCTTGCTGACCCCCCCAACGAGCCAAGGGCTTAAGGGGTGCACACCTTTATGTGAGGCGTAAAGTCGGTGGGCTGGGTTTATTCCGTTGTCTTTGGCGAGGACGAAATACAAGTGCTCCTGGAAGGCCAAAAGGCCGTGTTTAAAAAGTTGCGAAATAAGAATTTCTGTAACACAAAATTGTATCTGTACCTGTCTCTGGCTCGCTCTCTTTAGGTCTTTTTTGCATTACTGCTTTTTTTCACTCTTTCTTTATCTCTTTCAAAACCCCTCTCTTTAGCTCTTTATTTTGCAGCTGTACATAGCGCCAGCTCGACCCAAAAGTATTGGAGCGCTTTACATGAGCACCAATTACATTAAACAGGGGCACATTCATTTTTATAGCCACTGGGAGGTTACGTGATCTGCCCGAATCTCCGGATGTTCAGCCCACCTCCAAACTCGAACCCGGTTCCCTAGTTAGCAGCTCTAGTTGTTACTCCACCGTAGCTTGCCCTCTCTTTAACACTCTCGCGTCACTTCTCGCAGTTCTCCCTTCTCGTTCTCTCTCCCTAACTCTTTTTAATTCTCTCTCGCTTTATCTTTCTCGTTCTCTCTCTCAGACACACTTCATTCCACAATGTCTCTACCAGCTTCCTGCCCCCGCCTGTCTGTGTCGCTCTGCCCTTCCCATCTGTGGGTGGGCTTGTGAGACAAACCTGTGACGGACTGCGACAATCCGTTTCTCAGTCGGCCAAGACGGGAGAATAGTGTAACTAAGCAGGCAGCATACATCCCCCCCAACACTCACACATTCCGGCCCACAAACTGAGCCTGTGTGTGGCCCCTTGTACCAGAGAACCAGTGATTATACTGCAGCGAGCGACGAGCTGACGGCAGAGACAGTTTCAACCGCGGCTTCGACACTCTGAAGTGCACAAATATTGACACTGTCGTCCAATGAAGTGTCAAAAATAAATGTCTGCACAAGTTATGACTGTGGACCGAGTTCAGTCCCAGCACAATCAGAAACCGTGTGATTGGGTGTGTGTTGATGAACGTGAGAGGGTGTGTGTATTTGTGAGTGCGTCTGTGTGTGGTGATGTGTGCGAGGGAGTTATTGTAAGCATGCTTCCTCTTTACCCGGCGTACACCCCACTTTAGCCAGGCAGGGGGGCCTTTGCTCACAGGCCGATTTAAGCAATGGAATCATAATTAAAACAAGCATGCCACCTCTTTACCCGGTGCCCACCCCACGTTAGACAGACAGGGGCCCTTGTGCATGGGCCTCATTAAGCATTCCACTTAAAGCCCTGCTTGAAGCAAATCAAAGTACCCCCCCCCCCACAACCAAAGTCATGCATGTAAAAAGAGGTCAGATAGCTCCTCAATTTTGTTGTAGGGAGATGAGTGGGGCAATGGGATAGGGTTACGAAGTCCGTTCCAAGTGGAGCGGTCCTGGTTGGAGAAAGACCTAATGGTTTAAAAAGAAATTGTGCCCGCGCCGCACCCCTGCACTTTATGGTTGAGTCACCATACCGCCAGAGAGAATGCCCAACCCCACGTTAGCCAGGCAAGCGGCCCTTGCTCACGGGCCGCATTTACCAAAAAAGCTTAATTCAAAAACCAAGCATTGCAAGCATTTCAAGCCTCATTATGTAAATGGTCTTTTTAAAGACCTGTGAAGTAATGGGGCGCGGCCGCAGGCTAACAAACGGCAGACCTCAACAGCTCCTCTCCCCCACCGCATTAAACAATATTGCGCCCCTTTCACCGATGCCCACCCCACGTTAGCCAGGCAGGGGGCCCTTGCTCACAGGCTGATTTAAACAATAGAATCTGGATTAAAAAAAACAAGCATGCCACCTCTTTACCCGGCGCACACTCCGTGTTAGCCAGGCAGAGGGCCCTTGCTCACAATGCTTTGGCTCCATCAAGTGGCCAAGTGGTGCAACAGCAATGAAAATCAGTGACACTCGGTTTAAACCGAGTCAGCTGATTTTCATTCGGTAGTGTACTTTCGTTCAGAGTCGGTTTTAACCGAATTCCGGACACCCTACAAATACCTTATCAGAGCCCATTTGCGGGGAAAGCCAGCAAACAGGGGCTCCTGGGTGACACTACAGTGGTTGAGGTTGTTTCGCACTGGTGTCCTGGCCTCCATCCTGCCATGGCCCTGCAACTGAGTCAAGTACAACATTTTTAGCACTTGGCTGTCAGGGTAGTGAGGGTGTCCTGTCCAAGGCTTCTCAGGGAGATATTGTGGAAGGCAAGAGCTCCAAAATCAACCGTCAACCAACAGACTCAATAACGTCAGTGTCCTGCACAGAGCTTGTTTGTTAGTAAAATCAAGTACTTTACTTACACAACATTACTAAATACTATAAAATACAATTATGCTCAAGAATACAGGGGTTAAATCCCTGGTTGTGTTCATCTGGCGGTGCTACATCCTCCCACTTTTAATGTTCCCCATCTACGTGATAACTAGGTACTACAGTATCTGGTGGTAAAGTAATGCATTAAGCACAAAGGCAGATTATCACAAAGACTCCAATGTGGCTTACAAATGCAACTCAGTCGCTCAAACTTACCCTTGGTAAATTTCTGGTCAAAAGATTAAAGTCTACATTTAAGAGTATCTCAGCTCATGTGATCGGATTGTGAGGGAAGTTATGCCAGTGATGCCTGGAAATTAGTCCTCCCACATCAGAAGGCGGCTGCACTTGCAGTATCCTTTCCCCAAATTTGACATTGATGGGTCGGTGAAGTTAGGGTCTAGGTGTTGTGGCTCCACCAGGCCAGTGGAGGTTGTTTCTTCATCCAGCTAGGCTTACAGCAGCAACATGCAGCTATGGTGTCATGTGCTCATTAGGCCCACAATGGTGATGTGCATTTTTAAGTTTTCTTTGCAGTTTTATATAGTGCAAACTCAACCCGAAGGCATCAGAGTGCTTTACATGAGCACCTGTTGCGTTACAGATGGACACATTCATTTTATTTTTAGGCACAGGGAAATTAAGTGATTTGTCCAGAAATACAGAATGTTTAAGCCTCCCGCCAGACACGAACCTGGTTCCCCAACTTCAAAGTCTGCCTCTCTGGCCATTAAGCCACGTCCTCCCTAGTGGATTAGGCTTATATTACTGAGGTGCAGTTGCATCCTCCTAGGTCAATCAGGCTCAGACCATCTAGATCACGGGTACTTACAAACCTTCTGTCGGGGGCAAAATTACAGTAAAAAAAATCAAACCCATTTCAAAACATTAGACAATGCGACAATGCTGTATTTCAAAAGCAGATGTAAAAACAAAGAGCATATTTTGATAATACATTTTTATTAGCAGACAATAGCGATCTTAAGAGGCATTGCATAGCTTCATACACACTTTGACCCCAATTCCATCACAGGGTTACTTTTAGCCCACAATTAACCCCACAATAGCCTGCAATGTCTTGCTAAGGGAATGGTGTAAAGGCAAGGACCAAAAACTGAAGAAAGTCAAGAGGACTCTAAGAGTTTACTTTTTATTTCTGGGGCAAACTCCATGACCGCTGAGGCCAGTCTGAGAGGGCCCCCCAGAATTCTCATGCCCTTACGCCTGGCCTTCCTCGCTTTACGCTCTTATAGTGCAGACTCTAAGAAATGCCTTTGCCATTGCTGGAAGGACGGGGATGGCGATCCAGCCATGCTGAAGAAATACAAATACGACAAACTGACATGGTGATGAACACCATCCCTTTCACTGCTTACTTCATCCTTTCGCCCTGATATGTGTAAGGGTTTCTATTTGTCAATAGTAATGCTGTATGTCTAATATTAATGTTACTTACTACATCTTCCTCTGTGATATGCTATCATATAAGAAAAGCTATCATAGACGAAATGCTTTAAATACATAACAAATAATTGTTAGCATGCATTGAAGAATTTTGTGCTTTAGGTTTTTATAAATTAGCAAAATGACAGGTGACTTTTTTGTTGGCTGCAGTTCTGGTGCCATAGCATCCTACAAGGCGGACCCCTTCATATCCATGCTACCACACTGCCATCACGCACCCTGGATCTACTACCCATAGGCAGTATCAGTGTAGCTGACCATTATGATCATTTTTGTGGGCTCGCTATGGACGGTCACAGTCAGTCTCTCTCTCTCTCTCTGCACACCAGTCTCTCTCTCTTTCTCAGTCAGTCCCTCTCTCTCAGTCTGTCAGTTAGTCCCTCTCTCTGTCAGTCAGTCTCTCTCTCTCTCTCTTCGTCAGTCTCTCTCTCAGCCATTCAGTGTCTCTCCTCGTCAGTCAGTCTCTCTCTGTCAGCCTCTCTCTGTCAGTCAATCAGCCAGTCTCTCTATCAGTCAGTCAGTCCCTCTAAGTCAGTCAGCCTGTCTCTCTCCTCTCTCAGTCTGTCTCTCTCTCTCTGTCAGTCAGTCTGTCTCCCTCTGTCAGTCTCTCTCAGTCAGTCTCTCTCTCTCTGTTAGTCGGTCTCTCTCTCTCAGTCAGTCAGTCTCTCTCTGTCACTCTCTCTCAATCAGTCAGTCTCTCTCCCTAGTCAGTCAGTCTCTCTCAGTCAGTCAGTCTCTCTCTCTTAGTCAGTCACTCAGTCTCTCTCTGTCAGTCAGTCAGTAACTCTCTCAGTCAGTCAGTCAGTCAGTCTCTCTGTCAGTCAGTCCGTCTGTCTCTCTCTCTCTCTGTCAGTCTCATTGTCAGTCTCTCTCTCTGTCAGCCAGTCTCTCTCTCTCTCTGCATGTCAGCCTCTCTTTCTCAATCAGTCTCTCTCTCTCAGTCAGTCAGACAGTCCCTCTTGCTCAGTCAGTCAGTCTCGCTCTCTCTCAGTCAGTCTCTCTCTCAGTCAGTCTCTCTTAGTCAGCCAGTCTCTCTCTCAGTCAGTCTCTGTCTGAGTCAGTCAGTCTCACTCTGTCAGTCAGCCAGTCTCTCTCTGTCAGTCAGTCACTCTCAGTCAGTCAGTCTGTGTCTCTTTCTCTCTGTCAGTCAGTCTCTCTCTGTCAGTCTCTCTCAGTCAGTCAGTCAGTCTCTCTTTGTCTCTTAGTCAGTCTCTCTCTCTCTCCCAGTCAGTCTCTCTCTCTGTCAGTCTCTCTCTCATTCAGTCTCTCTCTCAGTCAGTCAGTCTCTCTCTATCAGTCAGTCAGTCAGTCTCTCTCTCTCAGTCAGTCTCTCTCTGTCAGTCAGTCAGTATCTCTCTCAGTCAGTCAGTTAGTCTCTCTATCTCAGCCAGTCTCTCCCAGTCAGTCAGTCTCCCTCCAAGTGAGTCAGTCAGTCACTCTCTCTGTCAGTCTCTCTCTCACTGTCAGTCTCTCTCTCAGTCAGTCTGTCTCTCTCTCTGTCAGTCTCTGTCTCTCTCTCTCTCTGCCAGTCTCTCTCTCCTTCTCTCTGTCATTCAGTCTCTCTCTCTCAGCCAGTCAGTCTCTCTCTGTCAGTCAGTCAGTCTTGCTCTCAGTCAGTCAGTCCCCCTTAGTCAGTCAGTCAGTCAGTCTCTCAGTCAGTCTCTCTCTCTCTCTAAGTGAGTCAGTCAGCAGCCGCAGTCAGCAGTAGGAGTTCCTGCAGGGCGGTGACGTGGGGAGGGGGAGGGCCAGGGTGGGGGGTAGTAATGTATGGATAACGGAGTTTAAAGGGTAAGTAAACATATAAATAAATAAAACTAATTTCGTAGCGCGCACTGCATCACCAAATGCGATGCAGTGTGCGCAACAAAATGTGTTTTATTTATTTATATATGTTTACTTACCTGTTAAACTCCGTAATCCATACATTACTACCCCCCACCCTGTCCCTCCCCCTCCCCACGTCACCGCCCTGCAGGAACTCCTACTGCCAACCGCGGCTGTCAGTCAGTCTCTCTCTGTCAGTCAGTCTCTCTCTCTCTCTCTCTCCGTCAGTCTCTCTCGCTCTCTCTCTGCCAGTCAGTCAGTCTCTCTCTCTCTCTTCTCAGTCAATCAGTCAGTCTCTCTCTTAGTCCGTCTCTCTCTCTCAGTCAGTCAGTCTCTCAGTCAGTAAGCCAGTCTCTGTCAGTCAGTCAGTCTCCCTCTCTCACTCAGTCAGTCTCTCTCTCAGTCAGTCAGTCTCTCTGTCAGTCAGTCAGTCAGTCAGTCTCTCTGTCAGTCAGTCAGTCTCTCTGTCAGTCAGTCAGTCTCTGAGTTAGTCAGTCTCTCTCTCAGTCAGGCTCTCTCAGTCAGTCAGTCTCTCAGTCAGTCTCCCTCTCAATCAGTCAGTTAGTCTCTCTCTCTGTCTCTCTCTCTCAGTCAGTCAGTCAGTCTCTCTCTCTCTCTCTCTTTCAGTCACTCTCTCTCGCTCTCTCTCTCTCTCTCTCTCTCTCTATCTCTCTCAGTCAGTAAGTCTATCTCTCTCTGCATGTCAGTCTCTTTCTCTTTCTCAGTCAGCCTCTCTCTCTCAGTCAGTCAGTCCCTATTGCTCAGTCAATCAGTCTCTCTCTCTCTCCAATCCTTCTCTCTCGCTCTCCACTCTCTCTCTCTCAACTCCCTCAACTCTCTCTCCTCTCTCTCTCTCTTTACTCTCTCCCTCCACTCTCTTCTGTCACTTATAACATTGGGTTTACCAAGGCTGCTCCCGCAAAGCAAATAGCAACGAGTGCCCCATGCCTAATTCTGTAGTGAAATCGTGAAAAGTTGGGAGGCCATGGATACATTACCTGCAAGGTCGGCGAGCCACCAAGGAAGGCCTGCCGGGCTAATGGCGGCCCGTGGGCCATACTATGAGTACCACAGATCTAGATGTTGTTAAAGCCGCCCAGACCAATCAGGCTCACAGCATTTGTGGCTTACAACTGTATTTACAGCTTCCCAGGACCATCCGGCTTACAGCAGTGAGGTGAAGTTGAATCCTCCTTGGCGAATCAGGCTCACAGTGATTAGGTGCAGTTTCATACTTCAAGGCCTATCAGGTGTACAACTCCAAGTTGCATTTGCTGCCTCCCAGGCCTATCAGATTCATGGTGCAGAAGTGCAAGCTTAGCCACACGGAGTCACATCCACAGTAGACAGCACGTATGACCAAACGTGGTTGACATAGTCTTTAGGGCAGTTTTCAGGTAGGAAGTGTAAAGAGAGACTGATGATCCCCTCACAGTGTGGGTCTCTCCTGGCTTTGCTCTCTGATAGTATCTGAGAACAAGCAGGGCTTCTTCTCCTTGACCATGTCTCCTACTTTATGACCAAACACATTACTTCCCTTTGTCAGTAGGAAGGCAAGCTTATAGACACCAGACATGCCCTCAGTTCCTGCAGAAGAAAGTGTAGATTTCAGGGGATGCCCCTTCATCTCTGCGAGTATGGTTGTCAAGCAGACACAAACCCTGGTTACACAGCAGCTTTGTAAGCCCTCTACAGATCACCCCTTTTCCTTGCTCTAGAAGAAATTAGTACTGGAACAAAGTGGGGTGGCCTTAGTCTCACTTGCAGAACCTTTCACAGGCAGGAGAGGGGAATCCACTCTCTCAAACCTCTGAATAGGTTTAGAGTGGTTCTGTTTCAAATATCCTTAAAGGCTTCTCTCCAAACACAGCCTTTGCGTAAATTGATGCTTGTAACAGCAAGTAGCAATGGTGCTGTCTCCAAGATGGGACACCCGTTACACGGGCACAAGGAAGTTTGAGCTCTCTGCACCTGGCTCTCGGCCTATGAAAGACAGTAATCAGGGAGACAAAAGAGTAGGTCTGACCTAGAAACTAAAGGCCCAATTCACAAATGTAATCTGAGACAAAATCATAACTTTATGACTTTCGGTATTCACAAAGGGCATTTAGGAGTAGTAAAGTTAAGATTTAAACTTAAGTTTTGGTCTTTTGTGTTCAAAATATTTTATTAGGTTTTGCATAGATACATAAACAAAGACAATACAAAAAACAGTATTACAAATCAAAAATACCTACAAATTAAAATCATACAATAAGCAATCTCAGCAATGGATATCAAATACAATAGGTAATACAATATTCTAGAATCCAAAAAACATAAGAGGGAAGGGGGAAAGGCACACAAGTGAGACTGTAATGCATAATCATCTTAAAAGAGCTACAAAAGTACATATTAACAATTTACAAAGAAATAAAAATCAAGATTAGCAGAACTAACACAATATTTAAGAAGATAAATAAGTATCAACAGGTAACCAAACGGATTCATAAAATAAAGGATTATGAGTAATCCCTTTTAAGGATAGCTGAGAGCTTCTACTGGAAAAGATAACCCACGACCACCATGCATGAACAGATAAAAGAGAAGCATCTTTCCAACAAAAAGTGATAGATTTTAAGGCTGCAGAAACAAACATTTTTTAAAGTTTGCCTTGTAAATCAGGTAATTGGTGAGAAATTAGAGCAGATTTACATATTATTAATGAGTAAGAGACATCAGTTTGTATATTAACATTTTTTTGTATGATATTCCAAACATCAGACCAGAATTTGAAAATTAGTGGACAATCAAAAAGCATATGCTGTAATGTACCAGGATGAAGGTTACAATGCCAACAGTTGTCAGAAGGGATGAGTTTAGCATGGAATAAGCGTGAGGGAGTCCAAAAACGATTATATAATATGTAGGCATTCGTTTGATAAATTGAAACAAGTAACCAACCAGAAATGCTACTAAGCCAGATATCTTTCCATGAGTCTATAGATAAATCAAGTGAGAGTTCATTGTTCCAAAATGTAGCAATCATCTCTATATTATTACCTAAATTGTCAGATAATTGTTTATATAGAATAGAAACACCATGTCATGAGGAGGAAATAGTTTGAATGTAAATTGATAAATCAGCAGGCGTATTATAAGGAATATCATTAGGGAAGGAATCTAAAATGGAATTGCATAAATATTGGTATTTAACAAAATCAGAAGTAGGTAATCCAAAACGTTCCTGTAACAATTGAAAAGGAATAAAAGTATTGTTAAAATATACATCTTTGAGATAAAAAAATACCTGCTTTAATCCAAGAGTGCCAATAACTAACATTTTTATCTAATTTAATAACATTAATATACCATAACGATAATTCAGTATTATTGTACATTTGAGTGAGAAAAATTAAATCAAGATCATTAAATATAATTTTAGTAGATTTAACAATAATAGATTTTTGAAACAATTTAGCAGTATTATGCATGGATATCAGAGCAGGTAATGGAAATGGACTTTTAATAGATTTCTCAAAATTAAGCCGAGCAGTGGGGTTATCAACAAAGGAGTGATTAAACCATAATGAACTTTGTTTTAGAATAAATGCTTTATGGTAAAGAAAAAAGTCTGGAATACCGAATCCGGCATTCCGTTTAGGATTTTTTAATGTTTTATAACTAATACGTGGAGGTGTATTGTTCCATAAAAATTTAGATAAACATTTATCGATATCTTTATAAAACTTTAATGGGAATTGTGTAGGAATCATGGCTAGGGTATAAAAAAATTTGGGAGCAATAGTCATTTTGATCGAGTCCATTCTACCCCACCAGGAAAGATACAATGACTTCCATTTAAACGTTTTCTCTTTAATATAATTAAGGATAAAGTCACAATTTAAATTTAAAGTAGATTTTATAGAGGAAGTAAATAAAATTCCAAGATATTTTAACTTATTCTTTTGCCAAATAATTTCTGGAATGGGAAGCATATCAGGAGTACAGTAAACATTTAAGGGAAAAAAATCAGTTTTGTTAGTGTTTAAAGTATACACAGAAATTTTTGAATATGTCGTAATAATGTCCATTAAAAAGGGAAAAGAAAATACAGGATCACTGATAAATAAAAGCACATCGTCCGCATAAGCAAGGCTTTTAATAGCAACATTATTAATAGTAATTCCTTTAATATTAACACATTTCCTTATTGCGATAAGAAAAGGTTCAATGCCAGTTAAAAATAAGAGAGGAGACAAAGGACAACCTTGTCTAGTACCTCTAAAAAGTGAAAATTGGGAAGAAATTTGGCCATTAATAAATAAACGAGCAGTGGGTGCAAAACATAAAGCTGAAATTATGCGAATAAAAGTGTCACCAAAATTAAATGAGGATAAGGTATGAAATAAGAATTGCCAGTGAATTTTATCAAATGCTTTTTCAGCATCCAGGGACAAAATACCTGATGGCATCAATAAAGTAGAGCTGTGATCAATAACCTGTAACAAAGATCTTGTATTATTAGCAGATTATCTATTCTTCAGAAATCCGGATTGATCAGGGTGTATAATGCAATCTAATATAGGACCCAACCGAGTGGCAAGTATTTTAGCATATAATTTACAATCCTGATTAATTAAGGAAATAGGGCGATAATTAGAGACAAGAGTTGGGTCTTTATCAGGTTTAGGAAGTACTATAATTAAGGCTTCTGTAAAAGAACCAGAAGTTGAACCTGATGAACCAAAAAATATAAAAAGTTGTTGTAAGAAAGGCAAAAGTTGGGATTGAAATTCTTTATAAAATTCCGCGGGGAAGCCATCAGGGCCAGGAGATTTATTCTTTTTAAGGGATTTAATAGCTGAGATAATTTCCTCTTTAGTAATAGGAGAATCAAGACCATTTTTATCAATTTGCGAAAGTTTGGGTAAATCACAAGACTGTAAAAAGGAATCAATTGCAGAGACATCCTGGGAATCTGGTTTATTATATAATGTAGCGTAAAAATTCAAAAATTCATGAACAATGTCATTATGCGAGAGAGCAACTTTACCTTGAGAACCATGAATAGAAGTAATTTGGGATTTATCTTTTATGATGCGTAAATAGTTAGCTAACATTCTTCCGGATCTATTTGCATGAAAACTAAATTTGGCTCTGGCATTAGAGATTTGAACACCAGCTCTTATGGCCGGGATGCCCGTCACCCCCTCCCAACACAATCCCCAAGGATGGGAAGTCGGACGCAGGCTTGAACTTTTGGAAGGCGGGAGGGAGTCACCCTCCCGGCCGTATTTATTAAAATATGAAACAAAATTTAAAACATTAAATAAAAGTTTCATAATCATGTACAATTTTACATTTATTACATTTCGATGAAGACATGTTCTTTGGCTAACCTTAACAGATCTCTAATACAAAGGTTTCCTAGCCGAGTCTAACATCCTGCAAATGCATACATTCTAAATTAAAATTGTACATCCTAGCATTAAGGGCCAACGGCAAGGTCTTAACTGGTGTCAGATCCCTACTACCAAAACTCTCGCCCTCACGGTGTGAGTGGCGCATGCGCAGAGGACTCTACCCTCATTGCCAACTGTAACTTCCCTTGTCGTGGTGGGGGCCCCCTTTCCACTCGACGCCATCTTAAAGGTCGTCCGAGTTCCCGTGTGAGGTATCTGTAGGAAGGACAGCGTGGACTCCCCCCCATCCCCACACTCTCTATCCGCCGTCGCGGATATCTGGCCCCCGGGAAATTAGTAGGAGGGGCATATAGCCGCCTCCTCCCCTGGGAGGGGCCTATGGCCATCTCCCCTTAGGCGACCCATCCTTAGTGGGTGCCGCCTCCCCGTGGGAGGGGCCAATGGCCGCCTCCCCCGGGCGCTCCCATCCATTCTGGGTGGCGCCCCCCTCTAGGGACCTTGAAATTACTGCTCACCGATCATGACCTTACCGCCACAGGCCAGATAGTTGACCGACTATCCGGCCCCCCTACTCCTCCTAAAGGTCATGCTTCCTCAAATGCCTTAGCCATGCTATGAAGTCTCCTATGAGTAAATCATTCCCCTCCCGGGACAGGTGAACCCCATCATTCAGATACATGTGATCACCCCGAATACACCCATGAGGAATGCTATGCAACTGCGAAGAGCGAAACAATCTACCAATTTTATTGTTAACCCTCTTCACCGAATGGTTCAGTGCTGACACCGAAAGGCCCCCCCCCGCCATACCTTCATGGGAATCATGTGGGACCAGGCAATCGTGCACCCCGGGATTCTTTTCGCCAACCAGCTAACAGCAGACAAAACTTGTTCAAACAACACTCGTCTACCCAGTGTCACCAAGTCATTGCCCCCCAGGTGTACTATGACTACAGATGGCGGTGACCTTTGCCGCCCTAAGAGACCCTCAACAAATGACTCGAATTGGTCAAAACAGAGCCCGCCCTTCCCATGGAAGGCCACTCTGTACCCGTATTCCCCAGCTGCGTGAGTCGCGTCACCTGCTTTGAATATGTCCCCGGCGCGCCTCACGTATGAGTGGCCCACGACCCATACCACTCTCTCTAGACGGTGATCCATGACCGCTGGTCTCCTGGTACTGGGTCGACTGCAAATTCCGCCCCGAGTGACAGGCTCGCGAAACTGTAATTAAAACAAAAGACAAGAAGCGTGAGTGCATGTCAATTGATCTTTACAACATGTGCAATCGCACATACCTTTTGAAGCAATTCGAGGACCATCGTCCCAACTGTTTCACTTCATCCGCACTCTGACCCCTGGCTGTAGCCTCAGTAGCAGCCCCTATCCTAAAGGAGTGGGTCCCAAAATCGCACGGGTCCATGCCCGCAGCAGCGATTGTCAGTGCTAGTACCCTCTGGAACTGAAACCTCGTCAGTGGGGTGCCATCCTTGTGCCTCAGCAAACTCCCCCCCCATGTAGCCGCCCTTAGTGCCAAGTATTCCTCTATACACATTATCGGGCACGTGGGGGACCCTCGCGCGCGCTGCACAACAACACTATTTCCCAGAGCCCCTTGGTCGGTCTTGGACCTGGCTATCGCGACCACCATCGAATCACCCCTAATTTGGACGTGATCCCTACACAAGCCTCCCTCAACGTCTTTCTTATTCCTTGTGACCAGTTCGCTCACCCGCATAGCCCCATGGAACGCTAATGGGAAAGCTGCCCGGAACAGAACTGCTTCGAATTGGGAGGAGCATGTCTCGTCTAGTTTCGCTATGAGTAGGGACAACCTATCTAAGCCAATCGGGCGCCTTTCATCTTGCTTGCGACCATCGATGCGCTGCCAGCCGCGAAGGGCTTTTTTCACCAAAAAGGAACCCGTTGGGTCTTTTATGCCATGCACCTGCGCCATGAATGAAATGGCCGCCCTATGCCTATTGGCCGTTGCCGCTGATCGGCCTTCTCTGTGCAGTGCTACCAGGAACCCCAGGAAGGATTCCTCCTGACCCCAGTTCTGATTCCCTGTCGGACCCAAAAATGTGCAATAGGAACGAAACGCTCCTTCGTATGCCTTCCTCGTCCTGGGGGCTAAGCTTGCTGCCACGAGGTCTTGTAATCCGGGGCACCGATTAGCCAAAGTGCTTCGGGGAATGGTGCCGCCACTAGGTCCGCTGTAGGTAGATAACCCCTGAACGCCTGCATATGTGAACGAGAGAGTGCATCAGCCGCATGATTCAGTACACCCGGCACATGTTTCGCCCTGAACTGTACATTCAGTCTCATGCAAAGCAGAACAACTTCTTTCAACAATCTCAAGATCCATTTGCAGCGTGCTGCCTGTTGGTTAATGCATTCGACAACAGTCATATTATCAGACCAAAACACCACTGAGCGGTCTCTGAAATCGTCTGGCCATGCCATCAGAGCAACAAAAATCGGGAATAGCTCCAGGAACCCAATGTTACTTGTGAGACCGCTGGAGTGCCACCACGCCGGCCATGTTTGCGCCGACCATCGATTACCAAAAATGGCGCCAAATCCCACGCTCCCCGCCGAGTCAGTCCACAGACCTAGCTCATCTGATGACGCTGGTGGCTTGTTCCACACTACTCGACCGTTGAAGTCCGCCAGAAATGCCAACCAAATGCGCATATCCTGGCGAACCTCTGCAGACAGTCTCGTTCGGTGGTGTCCTTCTTTGAGACCAACCATAGCTTGTGCAATAGAGCGTGAGAAGGGGCGGGCCATTGGTATCACTCTCAAGGCAAAGTTAAGCTGACCCACTGTTTGTTGCAACTGGTGCAGGGTCACTTTCTCCTTACCAAGGCATAGCTTTAAGGAAGCCCTAAACTTGGCCACCTTTCCCATTGGCAAACGGAAACATCCCTCCACAGAATCGAGCTCAATTCCCAGAAACTCCAGTGAAGTAGATGGTCCAACCGTCTTACCTGGTGCCAATGGGACTCCAAACTCCCTCATGAGGATGCAGAAGTCGTGCAGCGCCTGCGCACATTTCGTATCGCCGGCTGCTCCCAAAAACAGGAAGTGATCGAGATAATGCATAACATGCCTATGCCCTGTGGCCTCGGTGAATGCCCACTCTAATAAACAACTGAACATTTCAAAATAGGCACAAGAAATGGAGCAACCCATAGGCATGCATTTATCCATGTAATAACTCCCTTGGAATGCAAAACCTAGCAAACGCTGATCCTGCGGGTGTACCGGGAGCAACCGGAACGCCGACTCGATATCTGATTTCGCCATCAGCGCCCGGGGGCCCAGGCGATTCAGCATGGCCATGGCCTCATCGAACGATGCGTACCGCACCGAACAGACATCTGGGTCAATGGCCTCGTTCATGAGGAACCCCTTGGAGCAGACAGGTTATGAATAAGCCTAAACTCCCCTGGGTCTTTCTTCGGGACAACCCCTAACGGGGAACAGATGAAATCCGCCACCGGTGGGCGATGAAAAAGCCCTGCCACTCGCCCTAAGCTGACTTCTTTCGCAATTTTTCTCTCTACCCCACTTGGGTTATGTTGCGCCGATAACTGGTTTTTACAAAAGGAGTCCCCTCGAAAATCCCCCGCCGGGATGTGGAAGCCGTGTAAGAATCCCTTCCTCAACACCCCAGCGGAGACATGATCAGGGTATTTGTTCAACCAAGGAGTCATAGCCATGAGATCAACAGGTGTAGGCAATTGGTCACAACGTTCTACCTTACTCCTGCTTGGACCCTCCCTTTCCTCCCGTCCCGCTATTTTTTGATCTACATGAACTCTCCGGGTGCGAGGAATTCCCACAGCCCGCACACACATGCTTGAACCTACATGTTCCTTGCGGTCTGTTACAGTTGCCTCGATTGAAGCCCCAACAGACCCCCCGCTTGCCGCCATTCCCGCCGGTTTTCGGCTGGTGATCGCCACCGACGCCTGCTCGAAAGGGCACCGCGGGCTTTTGGCGGAAGACCCCCGACCCACTCCCGCCCGGCGAGGATGTACCTGCCGCCCCTGGCAGGAGCTGCTTATGCCATGAGACTGAGTCGAGGCAGTCCCATGTCAGAGAGGCATCATATTCTTTTGCTTTTCGGAATTTCATGTCATAACCTTTCCATTCCTCTCCCTCATACATTGCATAAAAATCCATAATACGAGTTTGATAGCAAAACAGTTCAGTTAACACCTCGGGTTTACGTTCCCCCATAACTGCAGTAAATATTGCAAAGGCCTTCACCCAATTCGTTACTGTTTCATCCACCCTGAATTCCGCCATCTTGGCGCGCCACACGCTCGGGTGCCACAAATCTTTCTGGGTTTTAGCATATTCCATCTCGCGATGGTCAGTTAATAATGAAAACATATTGACATATTTGTCTCCCCATATTAACTCTTTTGTGGCCATAGGGATGTGCTGTGCCACCTTCTCCCGCCTTGAGGGTAATGAGCCCTCCCCTGCCATTGGCAAAGCGAGCTTACCCGGTTCGGTCGTTGTTCCCGCCGTTTTCTCAAGACCAACTGCAGGTCCTACCGGTGCCACCAGTGGGGAAACAAGAGGAAGATTCGTCTTTGCGGCATCTCTCGACTGCCGCAATTGCTGGATTAGTAGCTTGGCCTCTTCGGCCGTGTCTCCAGGTGCCTCGGCACCCCCTGCCTTTTTATTGAGCCATGCAGCCAACTGGGTGGCCAATTCAGGAGGCATTTCCTCATCGTTAGCGGGGGTAATCACTACCGGGATCGGTTGACCCGCGTCTGGGATTGGTACCGGGTTGTCTGCCAGTGTGACAGGGGCGGCCGGGGGTACCTCTGGGACCAGAACCTCCCCTGAAACCGCCCTCTTCTTGACCCGCTTCCCTCTACCCTCGGGGACGATTCCCGGCAAGGGGTTACCAGGATTGCTCAGTGCAGCCAGTTGTTTTTTGACCTCCGACAAACCTCGACCGATCGATTGGACTTGTCCGAGTTTCCGGTCCATGCAAGCCATCGGGTTCGACAACAGGCGTAGCACCTTATCCGTCTCGGAACCCTTTTCTGCTTTCTTGCCAGCCATGGTTTCGAGTATCCGCTCCTAGACGATCAACGAGGTCCTGGACTCTTCGACTTCGAATAACTGAAAGAGAAACACAAGAATTATAAGTTCTCAAAATTGCTGCTTGTTCCGTCGAGGGCTCACGAGCAACGAGTGGGTGCAGCCTTCAGAGCACAGGAACAAGAGGACGCTTCCTCGGATTCCCGCTCTATTTATTCTTCTGCGGGAGGGCGTGTACCCTCCTCCGGTACGCCTACTGGGCGTGGTCATCGGTGTAGGTGTCTAGGACAACCCCTCCTGGGCGGGAAAAGGCGCGCCCCGGCTACGCCGCTTCGGGCATACCAGCCGAGACACGCCCCCGCCCAAAATGGTTTCCCGGGAGGATCGGGGCACCCAACCATACGTTCGGGGGGACCGAGTGGTCGCCCCTTTCCATTTACTAAGGATTGAATTGAATTCATAACGTAGTTTTTGTAATTTTAATTTATATTGAGGGTTGTTGGAAGTAATATAAAGTCGTTCAAATTTTGTGATTTGGGTATGTAAGGACTTACTGTGAGCATGAAAGGTTTTATTCTCATGAGCCATAATAGAAATCGTAGCCCCTCTAATATATGCTTTGAAAGCATCCCAGCTATTGATCATAGAAGTGGAACCCTCCGGGTTGAGAACAAAATATTCCTTAATAGCATTTTGAAGTTTAAGCTTGTTATTGTCTTGTAAAATTATGCCAGTGTTCATTCGCCACCTAGATTGTTTAGTATAAGTTGAGTTTACATTCAAAACTAAAGAGATCATAGCATGATCTGAAATGTCAATGGAATAAATACTAGGAGTTGTTATTGAATTAATTAGTTGCCTAGAAACCAAAAAACAATCAATTCTAGAATGGGAATTATGAGGATTTGAAAAGAACGTAAAATGTTTTTCTGTAGGGAAATGTAGTCTCCAAAAATAAACTAATTTGGTAATTTTAAGAAAGGATTTGAAAGCAAAAAAAACCTTAGTTGTTTGAAGCTTAGTAAGAGATATTCTATCTAGTAAAGGGTCAGAAATGACATTAAAAACATGTCCAACAATCAGAGGAGCATTACCGATTTTCAGAACTTCGGAAGAGAGAGAATTCCAAAACATCGGGTCATCAGCCGTAGGCCCATAAACATTTAATAAAAAGAGAATTGAGTTATGGACTTTAATTTTAACTAATATATATCTACCTTCCTTATCAAAAGTTTTACTCAAAATTTGACAATGTAATTTTTTTGCAAAAAAAATATAGCGACACAATTTTTCCTACCGAAAGCAGGAGACGAAACAATAATATCAACCCATTTTTTCTTCATGTATCCTAAAATCTTATCATCGATATGGGGCTCTTGTATAAAACAAACATCAGCTTTGCAACTGCCAATATAGTCTAAAATCTTTGTACGCTTAACTGGATGACGTAAACCTTTAACATTTAACTAAATAATTTTAATATTATGTATATTAGCCATAAGAGAGACAGTGACAGAATAGTAGAAGAAGAGGAAAAGAAAAAGAGATCGGAAAAAGGAGAACAAGGTAGCTCCAAACTAGATAAAAGGAAAGAAGGAATGAAAAAACAAAAAAGAAACGACAAACAAACGACATAAATATGAAGTGTGAAACGCACACACGCCTTACAACCATGACCGGAACCGCTGGAGCCCATTATAAAGAAATGTCATTAGTGTGTCAGAAGAAAGTCCTGAGACAAAAGAAAAACCGAAATCAAGCAGCAGAGTCATCCGTATCCATTGAAGGTTGAGACTGTTGAGCCAAAAAATGGCGCAAATCATCTGGGCACTGAAAAGACTTTGAGAAATTATCCTTCCATATTCTCATCGTGGAAGGGTCGAAGAGGCCATATTTGTAGCCAAGGCTGCACAATTGAGGGCGAAGAGCAGAAAAGTCTTTGCGAATCAAGCCTGTTTCTTTGGCGAAATCCTGGTGAATAAATATTTTGTGCCCATTTACCATCAAAGAAGGTATCTCTCTAGCAGCCTTCCTGATAAAAACCAAATGATGATGTCGAAGGACCTTAAAAATCATTTGTCGTGGCTTGGAATTGCGAGGATTCCTTTGTGAGGGAATTCTATGAGCCTTATCAATTTCAAATGTTTCAGTGAACTTAAGTGCAAAAATTGACAGTATAGCAGTAAAATAAAGAAAAAGTAATAAACTGCTGTGGAAATATATGTAAAAAATACTGGTGGAGCAGCTAGAATGTACTGGGGGAGTGGCTAGGCCAAAGCCAGCCCCTTTCCTGAATGAACACTCCTCCCCCTGTGACCGAAACCTGGCTGTACCTTACAGCAGAATGAGGAGCTGGAACCAGGCAACAAAGAAAACCACTTCTGCTGCTTCAAAACGGCCAGAAACGTTCCACAGCGCAGGTTGGTGTTCAGGAGCAATAGCGACCTCCTTAAAAGCACTTAACTGACAGAAAAATCGTCGTTAAAGTAGAAAATAGGGGCCGTTTTCGCACGGAGACTCTCACACAGCGGCCATCTTGAATCGCAATAACTATATATCGCGCACCCGCAATCCACTGCTGATCATGTCACATATTACATCATTAAGTCTCCTTAAGTTTTGGTCTAAAGTTTAACTTAAGTAAGACTTACGTTTAACTGAGACAAAATCTTAACTTTAATACTCCTAAATTATCTTTGTGAATGCCGAAAGTCGTAAAGTTAGGATTTTGACTCAGTTAAACTTAAGTATTGTTCTTAAATTAAACTTAAGACCAAAAATTAAGTTTATTTGAGACAAAATCCTAAGTTTACTACTCCTAAACTGAGACAAAATCCTAACTTTGCGACTTTCGGTATTCACAAAGGGCATTTAGGAGTAGTAAAGTTAGGAATCCAACCTTTACTACTCCTAAATGTCTTTTGTGAATTCCGAAAGTCTTAAAGTAGGATTTTGTATCAGATTACTTTTGAGAATCAGGCCCTAACTTCCTTACCTTGATCAATAGTAAGTGTATGTCCACCTTCCACTTCTACCATCGACCAAATGGCAGTGGTTAGGAAGAACTAATTAATAGCACCTTGATAAAAGTCTTCATGGAATTTCTAAAGGCATCGCAGCCTGCATCCTCCTCACAGTGTCTGAATCTCCACCCTCTAGCCGCAGGAATGCAAGCAATACACTGTTTGGGGAAGCTTGTGCCGTGCTAAACTAGGGACATCCAAAATGAATCCCATTAGTTATAGTACTCAGACATGTACACACACATGTATCACAAGGCCACTGTATAGGGTGACCAGATTCTCAAAACAAAAAACGGGGACAGGTCATAGACATAGAAGTAGGACTAAGGTTTGCAGTAACCATCAACATAAAAGTAGGGCTATTTGACAGCTGTCATAGACATAGAAAAGGGACTACAATGACAGCTCTCTCCACAGACAGAGATGAAGCATTACAGACAACAAATCAGAGGTCTTTTATCGGCAGTAACCATTAATTTAATTTAAACACACTTTGCCTCAACATTTGCTATAGTTGGTGACCACCCTTGCCTTGAAATTCCAAGCATGTTTTCTGATAAAATTGAATTGATTTTAAAACAAAAATGTTTTAAAGAAAATAGTTAACCCCTCCTGTGCTCATGACAAGCTCAGCTCGTCATGAGCCACGGCGCTCCGGTGCTCATGACGAACTCAGCTCGTCATGACCGTGCCCGTTAAATGGAACGCTCGCATGCTGGGCTGATTACCCTGTTGTACTGAGCGTTCCATTGGAACGGGCGTGGTCAGGAGGAGCTCAGCTCATCATGAGCACTGGAGCGCCGTGGCTCATGACGAGCTGAGCTCGTCATGAGTACCGAGGCGCTGTGCGTGCCCCCCCCCCAGCACAGTGGGGAATCCTGCCAGTAGCAAAGGAGTTAAAGGAGTGGAGCTCTGGACATTCCTGTCAAGTACGATGAGACAGATATGTTGTAGATGACAAGTGCTCACTCATTGTTAGAGTGGCCTCTGGGTACACACAACGAGCCCTGATATTTGTTTTTAAGCTCAATGCTAGGGTACTTTTATCAGTTAACTTAAACAGGTAACTGTATTCTGCACTATCAAACAACTTCTCAGCCTCTAAACAGAGAACTATCAGAGAAGTTTAACTGTTCGCATACCCTTATTGGGGACTGCACTAACCTAGTATTATTGCTGTTGGTTCTGACCTTAATGTATCCGGATTGATAAGGTGAAATAAGACAGAGCTATACTGCGGCCAATCAGGACTCTAAGATCGAATTAAAAAGTTTGACATCACAATGAAGGAGAGCTTTTGACCTGTGTGAATCAAACTTACTGAAGCCCAACAAGGGTTTCTGTAAGAGAATCTAAAACTTCAGTTAAGTGAGACTCTGAGTGGGAAAGCTGACTGCTGGTAAAAAGTCTTCTTAGGCAAGCCATCTGATTGCAGTCTATATATGTATGAGCAGCAGCCTGAAAAGACTCCCAATGTGATCGTTCCAGCAAATCAATCCTTTCAGTCCCATCTCTTATTTCATCAAGTGGTTGCATGCCTGTTTCTTGCAGATATTGTTGGATAAATGTCTGCTATGCCCTTCTTCTAGTAATAGCTCTGCTGGGTTGCAAAGGCCCTACCAACTATGATTGCTGTTCTTTTTCTGCTCCACCCGTGGCACAAGTGTACGTTAGTGGGTAGTACCACTGCATATGCCGTCATCCGGATTAATAGGTCTACTTTCATGCGATTTTGGTAAAAAGTGACAGCAAAATGTCCACTCCGGCTGGCTTTCTGCTAGTTTGAAGCCCATACGAAATTTAGAAATCTAAACATCTAAACTCTTGTCACCAAACAGCAACGAATGCCTTGGCACATATTGCAACACGTCAATTTATAGGACAGCAAACCTAACAGTGCTTCTAAGAAGTACCTACAGCAGTTTTATTAATGTGACAAAGTTTTAAAATGCAGGCTTTACATTGCTTATAGTGGGGCAGGCAAGATACAAAGAGCAAGGAAATAGGTAACAATATTTAAGCCCGCATACTGAAACCTAGCAACTCATTGATCAGGTTTCAGCCTATCTTACACCGAAACAAAGGTAAACCAATCTGATGTGCTACAAGGGCATATAAACGTAAGTCAGATCCTAATTTAAAAAAATTACTATAAGAGAACACTTACTCTGCTGGGGTTTATCGCTTTTAAATTTACTGGTCAAGCCACAATTGGGCACTGACTGTGATGGCAGTTAGGCTCGTGTGTCAGGCCTCGGGCAAGGTGGTTTGCTGCGTGGAAATGTGATGAAAATACTCATGTTGCGGGCTGGCAGGGCAAGTCTCGTTGTATGGCTACAGATGACCCTGGCTCCAGGCTGAGGCATCTCTGATGCGGAGGCAGGGTCCCGTCGACGGTGCTGGTACGGCTGGGCTGGGGAAGCTTCAGCTGGAGACTGTCCGACCCTCGCTCGCTTTAAGGCAGAGCAGAGCTACACTGACTGGAGGTAAAATCAGGGTCATGCAGGTCACAGGTGATTCTAACCAGCTGCTTTGAGATGGCTGCCACAATGACGTAGGTGGCGATGCGAAGTGGACAAAGAGAAGGGAAATCCCGAGAGAAAATGTCTCTCTTCAAAGGATTTCCCTTCCTGCTACCGCACTCACCTCAGTGACGTCACAGTCACACGTAGTGCAAACAGAGCATGCGCGCAACCGGGACAGTTAAAAACGGGGACATTTCTCTGTTTGCCCCGGACACTGTTCTAAAACGGGGACATTTGACTAACTTGGCGGAAAGTATCGTACACGGGGATACTTCGCCAAAAAACGGGGACCGTCCGGGGAAAACCGGGACGTCTGGTCACCCTACCACTGTACAAACAAAAAAACTCAACATACACACATAATGACAATACAAGGTTCCAGGGTATACATAGCCACAGATCAGGGGCGGAGGAGTGTTGCCCCACTGCTTTCTAGCAGTGTGAGAAGCAGAAACATAAAATGGTAATAACTACCATTTTATGTTACTGCTTCTTGCACTGCGAGAAAGCAGAAGGGTTTGGTTGCCGGCAGGAGGGTGGGCGGGGTTGGTCTGCAAGCAGGACGGGGCACGGTAGGTGTGGTGTGTCCACTCCTGAGAGCGCATGACTTGTTTGGCCGGTCCTCTGGGGCCGACAAAACCAGTAATTCTCACTCTGCTCTTCTCCATGCAGGCTGCAGTGCAACCTACATGGAGAACATGGACGTGCCATTATCCTCTGGCTGGGCGGCGTCCCAACCAATCCAACGCTGCTTGCAGCATTGTCATTAGCTTAGCGGTGGGAGTGGGAGTGGGAGCCTGGCTGCCAGCTTCCTGCTCCTGCCGGAGGCAGGAGAGCAGAACAGGAACAGAGACGATTCGGGACCCGGCCGACGGGAAGGTAAGTTACATTTTTGTATCTATTATCAGGGCTCCCGGTTTTATGGTATTTATTTTTTTAACATTTCCGTCAGTATTTATCCATATTTATTTTGTCTTCTTTTTATCTGTATATATCCGCATTTATTTTCGGTGCAAGCAAGATAAGACTCTGGAGCTAGTATTTTTCCATGTTTATTTAAATAGACAGTCCACACGGTTGTTATCGGTTTAGCTATATTTATATATATACACCAAATTAAGTGAATAAAATACATGTGTGTGTGCTGTTGCTGTGTTACAATATTGAAAACACTATGGGCCTCATTAGGATGGAGGATTTTCCGCATCCTCCGGGCCGACGGTGGCTTCTGCCGGCCCGGAGGATGCGGAAAATCCTGTGCGGACCCACCAAAGACCCACCGCCACATTAGGATGGCTGGTGGGTCCTGGTATCCGTCCGCAGCTTTTCCGCCGTGGTTGGCTTACAACCGCGGCGGAAAAGCACTAATATGGTGACGGTGTCTCTCAGACACCGTCAGCCAGATTAGGATGGGCCCTGAAACCTGCTTTTCCGCGGCTGCTTTTCCGCCGTGGAAAAGCATGTGTAACTTCACTGCGGGGGCCCGTGGCGGGCCCCCTAGGTGAAGAGGGGTGTGGGGGGTGCACATGGGGGGTACCTATGGTACCCCCCTGGATTTGTATGCAGAAAGCGGCAGGCACGGCGCGGTGCCTGCCACTTTCTACATACAAATGCAATGCGTGCATTTTTAACATTGCTGCGGGTGCAGCTTGAAGCCGCACCCAACGCAATGTTAAAAATAGAGGATGTGACCGCCAGGGTGGCGGTCACATCCTAATTTTACAGAAGGGAACTCCGCAGCCCAGGCGGAGGTTCCCTCCTACTCTATGGTGGCGGACGGACTCAGGTCCGTCCGCCATCATAATGTGCCCCTATGTCAGTAGCCAAGATTTTTAGGTGTAAACACATTTAGAATTTAGACGAGAGCACCTGTGCACTGTCAGTGACCTGGCCAAAGAGGGCATGAAAGAGCTGACAGCTTTCATGCTAATTTAGATATATTGGGTGCCTCGTTGCTCTTATTGCCAGTTCCATGCTCCTCTCTGGAGCATGCTCTGTGGTGCAAGTTGCTGTCCAGAGCTGAGCTCTCCTTTTTTTATTTCTGAGCACCAAGGATCTTTAAAGTGTCATTGCCAACACCTTTGTCCCATCTCCACCTTTCACCATGATCTTCCATGTGGATAGGGCAGTCTTGAGAATAAATCATCCGCCTGGTGTGGGAATAAAGTTGCACTCCTCAGAAATTAAGGCCCTGCATTAGTCCTTCCGGGCTCTATTTCCCTCACACTTCTGAAACCTGAAGTAATGAACAACACCCACATGAGCTGGCAGCTTTTGAATCACTTTTTTTCAACTAATTCCTTCGCTAATGCAAAATACATTTTCCAGAATGGAAACATAGTCTCTGCATTGAAGAGTCTGGGCCTTAAACGTGCCTTATTTAACTTTTTTACTGCCTAGTAGCATTGAACCTTTTACTGAATTTAGAAGACAAAGTTCTGTTTGTTGAAGACATTTTTGGTGCATTAGTGCGCTATATCACACAGTGTAACTGAGGCCATGGTGGAAAAAACACGCTTTAACTTTGAACAGAGTTTACAGATATGCCCTGGCTGTCTCTGGCAAGATGCACCTCACAGGAATGTTTACATTCTGCTATTGTTTTCATGCTGTGTTTCTTCATGCCAACCAAAGTCAGGGTAGAAAGTTTTGTTTTATGGCCTGCAAGGATACAAATGTTAATGCGACCGAATGTTCCTACTGTGTTTTTGCTGCCGGTCTATTAGCCTTTTTCAGGTCACATTCAAAATATTTTTTTTTGTTTTTCAAAGTGACTCAGTGACCATTTGGTTAATTACTTATTTTTGCCACATGCTTCCAATAAGCAGTTTTAAAAAAAAGAAAATAACTGAAGCCGCAGGTAAGAGAAAGGATTGAAAGAGTTTTTGAATGCCTTGTCACCCTGCCGTTCCTCACAATCTATCCTGCAATCAACTGATTTCTATTGGTCTTGCATTAGCTACTTAGCGCGTCCCCAGCCTCCATTAAGAGCAAAAAGTGAAAACAAGTGGTATGGAGGGCAGGCCAGAGGTCAGTACAAGACCCTCATAGGAAGGAATTGCCCGCGCATATCCAAAGATTAATGGCCCAGCAGGTGTTAATGTGGGCAGGCACACACTGAAAGAGCGGCGTGGCGAGGCAACCACTTGGCTGAATCACCGGTTTGGTCGTAATTTCCATTTCTATTTATAAATACAGACAGACAAAAATATTTTTCAGTCTGTATTTATTTGTAAAAATATGTTTAAACAGAAAACCGGGAACCTTATCTATTATTAAATTAAATCTGCCACCCCATTCCCCGCGCGAACCCCCACCCCACCACCTTCGAGTCATGTCAGACGCGACTGCCACAGATTAGTATAACACCACAACCAAAATTAAGGTCAGGTTACCAGATTCACATGCAGTTGATAGAGCGTCATGATATTCTGAAATTGTAGGGGTGCATCATAACCGCAGATAATACGCACCCGCATATATTCTTGTGTTGAATTAACGACTGATCATTACAAATGTGAAAGTAATCATGCAATGCGTAAGTGTAATGATAGCAATTTAGTTCATGTTAGTTGAAAAAGTAAAACAACATTTAAATGTAACTGTTTATTGCAAATGCCTAACAAATTAGTTCATGTGTAATGTAATGCGCTAGATTTAACCCTGCACCATAAAGTCTACTTGTGTAGAAATTACTAAATGTGCCTTAAGGTAAAGAAATGAAATGCTTATAGATGCAATGTTTATTAATGTGTGTAGTTCTGGAAGTATAAAAGTTCTAAATGAATGTTCACGTTTTTGCTATGAAAGGCCTATTCGTATTTCTTACGTTAGCTGAATTGAGTGGGCCCGAAATGTGCTTCCCTGGAAAAGCTCTCAGTTGAAGACGCGTGAGTGTGGGAGAGAAGAATTGTAAAGGGGGTAACTGCTGCATGCAGAGGAAGGGTGACGTCAAAGAGTGCCGTGCTGCGATAGGTCGGTTGGTGTAAAGCCGCGCTGGGATTGGTGGATTGTCATCAGGAAGTGGAACGAAAACAATTGAAGAGAAAAAGTTGATTTCATCATGAAATGTTTTAAAGTTTAACGAGATATGCGCAGAGGAGATAGAAAGGCAGTTACTCGAGGAGGAGAGGAAACTCCACCTGAGGATACCCAAGGCCATTACATGGCTTCAAATGTGGAGCTGAATACTATACTTTGGCTCGAAAATTGGCAAAAAATGACTGAAGGAAAGGAAGAATTGACTTTCCCGCGTTATGGTACTATCAGGTTGGAAGTGTTGTATCAATTGAAAACAGTGACGTCTTCATTGCGACCTTTACCCAGACCAACACAGTTTGAGGCGTTACATGCATGGATTAGAGCAGCCCATGGTAGGAAGAGAGATCGAAGCCAGGAAAGGGTGAAAAAGTTGATCAGGGCATTTCAAGATGCGCGAAGGGATGCATTGGAAAAGAGATGGAGAGTGAAAACTATTGAAGGGGATAGGCTGTTTAGTTGATGGTAAAAGTAGGAGAAACCCAAAAGAAGTGTGGTGAGGAGGACGATAGTGGCACCGATGATAGCCTGATAGACTGTTGTCAGGGAGGCCACCTCCATACAATCCAGATTCAGTAGAGGGAAAGGCGGTACCAACAGAGGGAAATGGAGGGTCGCAGACTCAACCTAGAATGAGAGGGATTGGGAGAATCTCAACGGGAATAGAAGGTATGGGAATGCAGACTCCAGTACGCATGGAAGTTAATGGAGTTACAGGTGTTACAAGATTATCAGATGTCCTCACATTACCGGTTACCATTGGTCTCATAGTGTCAGTGTACAAACCAGATCAGGTGAGAAATGGAAGTTTGGCACAGTCTGCAGTAGGAGAGGGGACTGGTGCTGGAGGGAATGTTACAGTGAGTGGAATAGCTCACCTTCCGAGGTCCATAGAATCGAGTCCGCCATTGTTAGCTACTGCAGACTCCTCTAGAGGACGGTTGGATGTAAGGATGGGGAGACCAAGGTCTTTAGCGGATTCAAGATCCGACCTAAGAATGTGGGATCCACCAGCGAGGATTCAGAATGACAGGATGACAAGAGACTGGGATCGAGGGGAGTCAGGAAGCCGACCAGTCATACGGAATGTAGTAGAAGAGAACTGTGGAAACCAGAGCAGTGGGAATGGAGAATCAAGTGGTGCAACAAGTTGGGGAACCCTGAAAGTTGCAATAAGAGCAAAAATGTTGGACGTGGTGAGGTTGAAAGTTGAGGTAGATGAGATAATTAATGGAAACCTGCCTTTGGAAAAAGTGGACCTTTATGAACCTGATGAGTTACTGTTTTCTGCAAAGGATGTGATGCGCAAGGCAAGGTCAGCGCATGAGAAACTGACAGAATTAGCAAAAATGTATGAGGTGGATTTGTCCAAAACAAAGATGTTGCAGGGAAGTCATAGATTACAGTAAAGTGACCAAGAAGTGGAAGAGAAAAGAGTCATAGGGCTGAAAGCTTATGTTCAAGAATTTATCATAGGGACACGCAGATTGAGCTTGCTTGACAAGTGGGAGGAAAGTTGGTCCAAAAAGAAAAGTACTAAAAAGAGCGAAGGAGAGACATCACCTCCAGGAGGGGGGATGGTAGGAGTGGAGAATTACCTCTCTGCGAAAGGTGTCCACTGGAGGATGTGTGCATGTACCTTGGAGTAGAGGTGATTTTGCGGCATTCACAAATGAATTTCCTCGGCTGAGAGAGAAGCCTGTTGAATGGTACAAGCAGGATGATTGTTTTGTTGAAATCTCAAAGGTGTTGTGGGTTGACCTGAACACATTGTTTGACATTGTTTTACCAAGTGACTTGTGGGCAGCTTGTAAAGTTGCGGTTGATTAGCCAACCTCTGAACCAGGCAGGGATCCTGTAATGAATGGCCCTTCACCTATTGTCATGAAAAAGTTTGAACAGGTAATTACATGGCTGAAGTCCAAGATATCGCCACAGGATATTGAGTAGGTCAAGATAGATCAAACCATTCAGGAACCCAAGGAATCTGTACATGAGACTCCTACAAGCCTTTAAGCAGTACAGTGGCTAGACACTTTAGACCCCAAAGACATGGGACAGTTTGTTTCCAAGTTAGTCTTGGGTCTGAGACCAGAAATTAGTTTCATGATTCAGCAGCATCTGATCTGCTGGCAGAACAAGTCAGTGGACAAAATACTGCGATATGCCAGGTACTGCAGTGATGAGGTTGGCTCGAAACATAGAAAGCTTAAAGATAAGCTGATGCTAGTCCAAATGCAAACCGCTGAAAGGGAACTCCAGATACAGCCAAGTGGAGGAACGCTAGGGAGAAGACAGGGAAACCCTAGACAGGGATGGATGTGGCAACACTGAAAAAGACCACTGCATGTCACCTTTGTCACAAAATTGGGCATTGGAAGCGCAAGTGTAGGTTGAATCCAGCTAACCAGGTGTAACAAGAGGAGGAGATGGTGCAGGTACCGGAGGTCATCATTATAGTGACGAGACACAGGTGTATACAAGGGGGGTCTTGGCACCGCAGGTGCAGGTTTCACGACCTCTGAGGATTCCGCAGGGAGTTAGAACGTACCAACAGATGCCCCTTTTCGAGAGTTTTGAGGAGTACAGCTCAGATCCGTTGAAATGACGGTGCCTGAGGGGGGAGGAAGACTGCGCTCTTGGAGCAGTCTTATGGAGGGCGGATGTTGACGGTCATCCCACCACCTTTTTGGTTGATACTGGTGCTACCCGTTCGACTGTGAGGTCTGCAGTAGTTCCTAACCTACCCCTCTCGGGACAATCAATCCAAGTTGTAGGAGTGGCAAATAAGAAAATGACTAACCCATTGACTGAGCCGATTCCTGTGAGAATATGAACCTTTTGAGATCAACACCAGTTGGTGGTGTGTGACTCGAGTCCAGTTAGGACGAGATCTCTTATGCAAGCTCAATTGTACTACCTATTGTACCCAAAAGGGAGTGGAATCGCAGACCAATGATAAAGATGCCACCTTTAAGGTTGCAAATCAGCATTTGTGCATAGAGATGTACCCTGTGTTAACAGTGGAGGAGCTTCCACTTGACCTAAGACACTCTGTCTCACTAGATGTGTGGGAATTTACGGGAGAAGAGATTGGATTAATCAAGGGTGTTGAACCAGTTAAGATTCAGATTAGGCAGAACGTTTAGTTCACGAGAACACCCCAGTGAAAATTGGTCACCAGAGATAATCTCAGGGATCAAGCCTGTAGAGGATTCCATGATCAAGCAGGGAATCCTAAAGAAGATAATGGGCAGTCCATGCAACTCACCCATTATGGGATTACAGAAACCGAGTGGGAAATTTAGAAACGTGCAAGACCTGCAGAATGTCAACACGATTGTGGTTTCTTGTTGTCCAGTGGTATCAAATCCATAAGTGATACTATTTCAGATTCCATGCAAAGCAGAATGGTTTACGGTGATTGATTTGTGTCAAGCATTCTTTTCAATACCTCTTCATGAGGAAGGCCAATTTTTGTTTGCATTCCGGCTGGAAGACCGTGTGTTAACATCATGTCGTATTGCTCAGGGGTATACAGAGAGTCCATCGATCTTTAATCAGATCTTGAAAAAGAATCTTGAGAGTCTTGTCTTGCCGCAGAACTCTGTTCTCCTGCAATACATCGCTGATCTCCTGATTGCATCAGAGACTGAGGACCCTTGCAGGATTGACATGATTACCTTACTGAATCATTTGGCAGAGAATGGACACAAGGTCTCCCCAAATAAGTTAAGTACTGTTTGAGTGAGGTACAGTACTTGGGTCATCGAATAAGAAAAGGCAAGAGAAAGGTGTCACTAGATCGAATTGAAGCAATCATGAATATGGCTGTACCTACCACTCACAGGGAAGTCAGAATGTTCCTAGGGATGGTTGGCTACTGTCACCAATGGATTCCTAATTTCTCCCTGAAAGCGAAGCCTTTGCAGAGGCTGACACATAAGGATGTGAGTGATCCGGTACCATGGGACAACGACTGTCTGATGGCCTTCTTAGAGTTGAGAGAGGGCGTGTGTCATGCTCCGGCTCTGGGAATGCCTGACTATAGTAAGCCTTTTTCATTGCTCTGTTGTGAGCGAGAAGGTTGTGCATTGTCAGTTCTGACTCAAAATCATGGAGGTGACCGCAGACCAGTTGCCTATTTCTCAGCTACTTTAGATCCAGTAGCTTCAGCGTTGCCCGGATGTCTCAAATCCATTGCTGCAACCGGTCAGCATTGAGAGCTGTGAAAGCATTGTTATGGGTCACTCTCTAATTGTGTTCGTTCCACATTCTGTTGAATTGTTGATGACAAGGACTAAGACACAGCACTTGACCAACAATAGACTCACACGATACGAGCAAGTTATCCTTGCTGCGGAAAATGTGACTCTGAGAAGGTGCTCTGTTTTAAATCCTGCTACACTGATGCCTTTACCAAATGCAGATGATGAATATTGTGAGGGCCATGACTGTCTTGATGTGACTGAACTTTGCCCCAAACCGAGACCTGACATTGTTGATGAACCTCTGACTGACCCTAATGAAATTGTCTTTTCGATGGGTCATGTTTAAGAGACAATGTTGGTTAGCTGACAGCAGTGTTTGCTGTATGTACCATCACAGGAGTGGTTGAAGCTGCTTGTTTAGAAGGAGTATACTCCGCACAAGTGGCCAAAATCATTGCATTGACTCGCGTCTGTATGGCGGCTGATAGATCCGAATTGCCATCTACACCAACAGCCAGTATGGGTTCGGTGTGGTTCATGATTTCAGAAAGCTATGGTCTCAGTGGGGTTATTTGACATCATCTGGTTCTCCTATCAGAAATGGAGAATATGTGAGTCAACTGCTGGAAGCCTTACAGTATCTGAAGGAAATTGCAGCCCATGGGAGGGGAACCAAATTTGTTTCTCTCTGCAATAAGTATGCCGATGAAGTTGCATGTTTTTGCGCTGAACAAGGGTGTATATTTACTGGAGATTACACAGGAGAGAGCCAAGAGAGAACCAAGCTCAACATGATGTTAGCCATGGCAGACACTTGGGATGAACCCACACGCCTGCAGAAAGAGGTTTCAGAGCAGGAAAAAGGTACATGGATCAAGTCATGTTGTAAGAAGAGGGATGTTGACATTTGGGTCTCAAGTGACGGTCAAGTAGTGTTACCAGATGACCTGTTGAGCCCGATGGCAAGACAGATTCATGGTGCTGTGCACCTAGGAAGAGATGCGATGGTGCGAGTCTTCAGACAAACATGGTACAATCCACAATTTTGTGTGGTTGCTGAAGCTGTGTGTCAGAGGTGTGTTACCTGTCAACAAATCAATGCCAGAAAGAAAAGTGCGGTTACCTTGAGTCACATTGGGAAGTCAGGAAGGCCTTTCAATAAGATGCAGCTAGATTTCATCGAGATGCCTAAGTGTAATGGGTTGAGGTACATTTTAGTGGTGGTGTGTGTGTTTTCACGATGGGTGGAAGCTTACCCAACACGGAGATGTGACACCCTCACTGTAGCCAAGCTACTGTTGGGAGAATTGATACCCAGGTTCGGTTTTCCAACCTCTTTGGAGTCGGATAGAGGAACACACTTCCACAGTGAGATCATGAAGTTGCATTGTATCGCTTTAAGTGTTGATCAGAGACTTCATTGTAGTTATCGACCAGAGGCTTCTGGGAAAGTGGAACAGATTAATGGAACTTTGACAGCAAGGATGGCAAAGGTGTGTTCGTCTACAACCCTGAAATGGCCTGATGCATTGCCTTTGGTGTTGATGAGTGTTTGCAATGTCCCAGATAGAAGGAACAGTCTTTCCCCCACATGAGATCCTAATGGGGAGGGCGATGCGGTTGCCAGCAGTACCAGCCACAGCTTTGATAAACATCACTGATGACTTAATCCTTGACTACTGCAACAAATTAGTTGATGTGGTCCTTTCTGTGTCTCAGCAGGTACAGGTTGCTGCTGTTCCCACTTCAAGTGATCTTTGCCATGAACTGTGCCCAAGGTATTGGGTGCTTGTCCGAAAGCACGTGAGGAAGAGCTGCCTGGATGCTCGGTGGCGAGGCCCTTATCAGGTGATACTGGTAACGAACACGGCAGTAAAGTGCGGAGGATTGCCAACCTGGTTCACGCTTCTCACACCCACTGAGTTTCAGCACCCTTGGAAGAAACAGCTCCTTTCACAAATGAAAATCCAGCTGTGGCAGCAGGGCCATGAGAGGGGAGAAGTCAAGCTGTAAGGGTTGCTGGCGACGCTGATTGCTCACCATTCCAAGCTGAGGCGGGTTACGCTGCCCGAAAACCCAGACATTGATTCTGAGGAAGAAAGTCAATTTGGGAGTGGTCTAGAGTCAGAATCAGCAGGAGGAAGTGGTTCGCAGAGTGATCGGACGGAAAGCAGAAGGGCTAGAAGCACAGAAGAAGTGTGGACCGAGAGACAGAGAAGGCTAAATCTGCGACTGGCCCTCAAGAGAGATCTTGCTCCTGTGTCTGAGGTCTCTGAATCTGAAGAGAGCGAGGAAAAGCAGAATCAAGGCCTGAAGAGATCATGGAGAACAAGGGTACCTTGCCAGGGATACCTTGCCTCGGAGTGGACTTACGCAGTAACTGATGCCGGGAGTAGTGAGTTCCGGGAGGCTGAGGTCCATGAAGGTGGTCAGCAAGAATCCCCTACTGAAAATCGATGTGGTACTGCTAGTGCCAGGACTTGAAATAGAAGGAGTATTGACAATCACAGTTCCGAAACCTCTAGTTGTGAGCAAGGTGCGGATCCTGATCTTGCATGGATTAGTCTTCCCAACATTTGGATTTGAACCATCACCTCATGAAATGGTAGATGTTCGTCTTGGAATTTTGCAACATGTTTTAGCTGTAATTGGATCTGACCTCATTGTAGATTACGAACGAACTGTGTTTTGTAAATAGGTGTTTTAAGAAGATAACCTAGGCCTGAGTGGAAGAAGAATTAAATTAGGGACTATCCGTAGAAGAAGAAAGAGGGTTAAGGAAGTCTTTTTGGACTGTGTAAATAAGGAACAAACGTACTGTAATGGGAATTTCCAGCACTGCAGGAGTGGTTGAACTGGGTACACAGCAACTTGTGGTGGCGAAAAGACTCCAAGGGGCAGATTTACAAACCCCTTGCGACACATTTATGTTGCCATTGCATCACTTCTGCAATGCAGCGGCGCCGTAACCATGCACCATGTTGCGCCTTATTTACAATGTGACGCATCTAGGGAGATGCATCACGTTGTAAAGCCCTGCGCCACATTAAACCTGCGTCAGGTTTAATCTATGCAGGGTGGGTGTTCCGTCAGTAAAAGCCTCAGAAAAGTGACGTAGAGAAATCTACAAGATTTCCCTGAGTCACTGTTCCAACGCTGCTGCGTCATAACCCTGCGCCTGCTTGAAGCAGGCGTAAGGCGTGACACAGCATGTTAGGTATGGGCAGCCCCTGGGCATTGCTGGAGTTGCGGCACGCTTGCGACACGGCTCCAGCAATGCGCCGCCCCTATGCCATCAGATGCGTCAGGCATCTGTTTATCCTTGCGCCATGATGCGCCGCATTGTAAATGCGGAGCATCTGTGGTGGCGCAAGGGTAAACTTGCATGGCGCATCTTACCTGGCGCATCCCTGCTGATATGCAGGGATGCACCAATCCTTGTAAATCTGCCCCTAAGTGTTCGCTTGCTGAAAACTAACCTGACAATGAGAATGGAGGCTGGAAATCTGAACCGTATGTCAAAATGTATGATAGGCACAGTTATAGTAGGAGTTTCAATAGTCGTAGTTATCATAGTGTCAGTTGCTATTCCACAGGAGGTAGAAGTCGGAGAGGTGAAGGGAACGCCTATACCTAGTATTTCTAATAAGAAATAGGGCATCATAGGAGCCAAAAAGGCTATGCTAGATCAGAATAATCGTAGATTGCATGTAGATTTGTCTAGAGGTGATTTTAAGCTTAATGTGTATGCTAAGCTGCTATATGAGTATGTGGAGGCGATGGGTGCGAAGGATTGTTATGTGTGTATGCAGTTGCCTGCCTCAGTGGATGAGGGTATTAAGTTTCACCATCTTCCACTGACTTATGGGATTTCATCTACCACGCAGACGATTTGGAACTGTTGGAAGGTGAAAAGCATTCTAGAATGAACAGAGATACAAGTGCAAGAGCAGTGATTGGAGATATTTTTGGAGCGGTAATACCACATTTGGGAGTGATTCTGAATGATGTGAAGCTAAAGAAGTTAGCGAGTGTTGTGGACCGATTGTCAACAAACACAGCAAAGTCATTTATACTGGTTGATGGAGTGATGTTGTCGATAAGGATTAAGCATGGGCGTAAAATCCGTTCCGCTCGCGGAATTTCGGCAAATTTGCAATCCGCGAACTCTTGCGAATTTGCCGAAAATTCACAAATTCGCACGCAGCGGATTTTTTTGATTGGTGATACAATATTGCGGCGCGCGGTGTTCACTTTCCATCATTCAGCGTTTGCAGAGTTGTTTTTCTCCATGTTTTGCGTGTGCTGCACCATTTTGGATCTTGCTGCGGGATCCCGCGGGAGTTTGTCGCCCGCAATTACGTCATCGCGGCTTGCCACCTTGCACAGCAAGAGTTTGTCAACGCGAGTACGTCATAAAGGCCCGTGATCACGCAACGCGGGAGTTCGCGGGAGTAAACACTTGCGAACACGTAGCTGCGGCGGGCAGCGACAACCTCGCAATTGCAAAATGGCAAAATTTGCAATTTCGCACAAGAAATCCACCAGCAGGCAGCATAAACCTTCTGAAAATGATGATTTTTATCAGAATAACTCCTCAGGTTCAGGTTGACATTTGCCTGCACTTTTTTTTGCAAGGAGTCCATTCGGGGGGGGGGGGGTGTGGGAGGAAGGAAGTGCCCCACAGTCTTCAACTTCCTGTTCCTGTCCAGCAGGCTTCTCCCAGTGCTTTCTTCATGTGCTGGTCACTTTCATTTGGATCTTGACCTGGAAGGATTACTTTTTGTGGATGCTGATGGATATTTGGATTTGAGGCCTTTTTGACTTTCTTTGGATCACTTTTGGATTAGAAATTTCACAAGTAAGTTTGTTTGGGGCATTACAGTTGCTGCAACTACAATTTTGGAACTTTTTCAGAACATTAAATAAAATATATTGTCGGTAGCCACAGTATCCAGTAGGACCAGGGTTAGTTATGGGTGCATGATACAACTGTTTTGTTGAATTTAAAAATGATTTAGGGCATGGATGGCATTGGATTGTGCTGATTTTTGTGTGTTTTTCGATTTTTTTGGCTGCTGTTGGGGCCTTTTGCCCAGGGGTACTCAGTGGTGCATGGACTGAGTCTTTCTGTGGGGTCTCTTTAATGTAAACATCATGGAGGGCATGGATGGCATTAGATTGTGGTGATTCTTGTCTGTTTTTCGATTTTTGGGATGTTGATGGGGCCTGTCCATGTGGGTGGGGGCCATTTTGAGGACTGGTACAGGCAGGGCCTGGCCATGTGGTGGGGGTCTAGGGGCCATTTTGAAGCCAGCCAGTGTGCTTTGTTGTGCTATAGGCCTGCACCCAGTCTGCCATGCTTTCATCCATTATGCCCAGGGGTACTCAGGGGTGCATGGGCCTAGTCTTTCTGTGGGGTGTCTTGAATTTGAACATGATTAAGGGCATGGATGGCATTGGATTGTGGTGATTTTTGTGTGTTTTTCGAATTTTGGGCTGTTGCTGGGGCCTTTTGCCCAAGGGTACTCAGTGGTGCATGGACTGAGTCTTTCTGTGGGGTCTCTTTAATGTAAACATCATGGAGGGCATGGATGGCATTGGATTGTGGTGATTTTTGTGTGTTTTTTCTATTTTTTGGGGTGTTGATGGGGCCTGTCCATGTGGGTGGGGGCCATTTTGAGGACTGGTACAGGCAGGACCTGGCCATGTGGTGGGGGTGTAGGGGCCATTTTGAAGCCAGGCAGTGTGATTTGTTGTGCTATAGGCCTGCACCCAGTCTGCCATGCTTTCATCCATTATGCCCAGGGGTACTCAGGGGTGCATGAGACTAGTCTTTCTGTGGGGTGTCTTGAATTTGAACATGATTGAGGGCATGGATGGCATTGGATTGTGGTGATTTTTGTGTGTTTTTCGATTTTTGAGCTGTTGTTGGGGCTTTTTGCCCAGGGGTACTCAGTGGTGCATGGACTGAGTCTTTCTGTGGGGTCTCTTTAATGTAAACATCATGGAGGGCATGGATGGCATTGGATTGTGGTGATTTTTGTGTGTTTTTTGATTGTTTGGGGTGTTGATGGGGCCTGTCCATGTGGGTGGGGGCCATTTTGAGGACTGGTACAGGCAGGGCCTGGCCATGTGGTGGGGGTAAAGGGGCCATTTTGGAGCCAGGCAGTGTGCTTTGTTGTGCCATAGGCCTGCACCCAGTCTGCCATGCTTTCATCCATTATGCCCAGGGGTACTCAGGGGTGCATGGGCTTAGTCTTTCTGTGGGGTGTCTTGAATTTGAACATGATTGAGGGCATGGATGGCATTGGATTGTGGTGATTTTTGTGTGTTTTCGATTTTTGGGCTGTTGTTGGGGCCTTTTGCCCAGGGGTACTTAGTGGTGCATGGACTGAGTCTTTCTGTGGGGTCTCTTTAATGTAAACATCATGGAGGGCACGGATGGCATTGGATTGTGGTGATTTTTGTGTGTTATTTCGATTTTTTGGGGTATTGATGGGGCCTGTCCATATGGGTGGGGGCCATTTTGAGTACTGGTACAGGCAGGGCCTGGCCATGTGGTGGGGGTCTAGGGGCCATTTTGAAGCCAGGCAGTGTGCTTTGTTGTGCCATAGGCCTGCACCCAGTCTGCCATGCTTTCATCCATTATGCCCAGGGGTACTCTGTCAGTGGTGCATTTTATTGGTCTTTCCATTTTGCGGGGTGGGTATAATAAAAATGCTTACTTGCAAGCTATTAATTGAAGCGCTACATATGCAACATTTATTTAACTGATGTTCCTCTGGCTTCGTTTGCTTTTAGGTGCAGAAAGACGAATCATCAGCCTCATCGTCACGTGTAAACACAGACAACTCTGCAACTTGTGCAACTGCGGCCTGCTGTTCTGACATCTGAAGAAGATGGCCCCCAAAAAAGTTCCCCGAAGCTCCTCTAACAAGAAAGTTACCAGTAAGGAGCAGAAGAAGCAAGTGGCGCCACTTACCAAGGAGACTGCTGTGCCGACCGCCACATTTTTTGGGAAAAAAAAGTACGCCTGCAGCAGCAGCGGGGTCTGCTGGAGACCAAGCTGGGAGCAGCACCCCCGCTCCATTGAGCTCAATGCCACCACCACCATGCCAACTTAAGTCCAAGCCCTTGAGTGCTTTAGAGGCAGCCAGTATAGTTGTTCAATCACCATCGACCAGTGATGTTGGCTCATCGCAAGAAAGTAGCAGCATCCCTCAATCAACACAGGTTGTTGTAACTCATCTGACGAGTGTTCAACAACCACAGCCGCAACAACAACCACATGTGCAAGTACAAGCCCAAGTACATGTGGAAGTAGAGGCAGCGCAAGGAGATGCGCAGCCAGAGGTGCATGGAGCGGCACAAGTGCCCACAATAGTTGTTCCTCCCGAAGTAGGGGCACATCAGGAAATCGACATTCAAGCCGAGGTATCATTTGAGGAAGCCACTCCTCCTGATCATTCATTGTCTTCCAGATCCCTAGCAAGGAAAAGATCAAGGATGGTGTCTACATCTTCTTCAAGCCCCCTTCCTTCTGATGATATGGATCCAAATTGGGAACCACCACTGCCGTCTGAGAGTGAGACACACCATGATCTGACAAAGGTAGCTAAGTGTAAAAGGAAGGTCCCCGAAACTCTCGTACTTATGGAGTGTGATGATGACGCTGAACAAGAAGTGGCGTATACTACTGCTGATGAAGACTCTCATGACGACGACGCAGTCATCATAAACGTCACTGCAGCCCCAGCGGGCATGCAGCAAACAGACTTTTTTACCCTAGCCCGAAAAGCTGCTGAGCGTGATGTTGTCGACGAGGCAATGGGACCACCACCAATGCAGTTAACTAGTACACCACCACCTACCGCTTCCATATTTTCTCGCCAGAAGGGACCTCCATCCACCTCGACCTCCATTTCCTCAATTAGTGGTGCTGCAAGTGCACAACGTAGTAAAGTTCGGCAACACACATCCTCCACTTCATCTGGCATTAGCATTACCAGTATCGCCTCCTCCGCCCCCCACAGACATTTGAAGTCCGCAGTTTGGGACTTCTTTAGTGTTAGCACAACAAGGGAAAACAAAGCCATTTGCAACCATTTGTAAGCTAGGAGTTAGTCGTGGTAAGCTTGGTACCAACTATGGTACCGGAGCCAGAGAGGTCATCTTGAGAGACAGCACACTGTCAAATGGCATGCGCACCTAAAGTAGATCAAGGAAGACCGAATTGCAAGTCAACAAACTGTATCCGTTGATGTTTCATCTGATGATGACGAGGAGGAAGAAGCGTCAAGCATTTCTTCACTTACACCCAGTACCCCTGTCAGCAGCACACCCCCTGCAAGATATATGAGCCACACTAAGAGTGTGGGAGAGAGTGAGACACCAATGCGAAAAAATTCATCATCACCGAGCGTAACTGGGTCGAAGAAGTCATCATCATCATCATCCCGTAAAATGGTCCAGCCCACCATTAGAAGCATGTTGTTTTCAGATGCGCCATTTGAACGCAACCACCCAATGAAGCGTCTGTATAACACTAAGCTGGCTAAAATGCTAGCGCTGGACCTTCTCCATTTTTCTTTTGTGGAAGGGGTTGGTTTTCTTGAATTAGTGGCAACGCTCTGCCCTAAATGGAAGATTCCTAGCCGGTTCAATTTTGCCAGAGTTGCGGTTCCAGCACTACATGAAGATGTGCTGGAGGTGATTGAGGCAGCTTTGCAGAAGAGTACTGTTCACACTATACATCTGACAACAGACATGTGGACCAGTTGCCAAGCCGTTGATTACATGTGCATCACTGCACACTGGGTCTCTTTGTCAGGGGTTACAGCAAAGCTAAGGGCAGGTGTTGACCCGGACAACGTTTTTAAAGCTGCTCGGAAACATGCAACACTAGCCATGTTTGGGATGGAGAAAAGTCATACAGGAGAAAACATTTTGCATGCGTTTAAGACAAAGGTGTTACAATGGCTGTCCCCAAGAAAACGCATGATTGGTTATGTTTCCACGGATAATGGCGCCAATATAGTTAAGGCCATGGATAAGGGTAACTATTTCAGAGTGCCGTGTTTGGCGCACTGTATAAACCTGGTTTTGAAAAAATTCTTGAGTGAAGAAAGTCCAGTGTGCGAGTTACTGACCACCTGCCGAAGAATGTGCACACATTTCAACCATTCTTTTAAGGCCCGGAAGCAGCTGAGGTGCCTGCAACATGAACGTAAACTGCCAGTGAAAGCACTCATCCAGGAGGTGGCAACACGTTGGAACTCAACCTTCTGCATGCTTGAGCATCTGTTTGAGCAGTGTGCGGTAGTCGATCAGTATTTCTTTACACAGGGTGCAGCTACGAAGGACCTGAGGATACATGTGGAGCAATGGAAGCTAGTTCAAAGCCTGACAGACATGCTTCGTCCTTTTGAGGTCTTCACGCGTGCAGTCAGCAGGGAGGACTGTAATTTGGGAAAAGCTATCCCATTGTTGCGCATGCTAGAGCACCAATTGAAGGCGGTGTCTTCTACGTTTCAAAAAGATGGAAAGCAAGAAGCATTTGAGTTGGCGGAGAAGTTATTACAGCGCCTACTTTTCGATGAACGTCTTCAAAAGATCCACACAGAACAGCATTACATTTGTCTTACTATTCTGGATCCATGGTACAAAAAGGCACTGGCAGGCAGAGTAGTCTTTCCTTTTGATGACGCAGAAGTTAAGAAGTACAAACATTGGCTAGCTGTGGCAGCCAGGAGGTTTGAAAAAGACCGGCAGGGAATTGAAGTAAAAGGCAGTACATCAGCATCAGCAGGCCATCCGGAGTCAAAAGAATCCACTTCTGCATCTGTGGCTCTGGCAGAAGTGAGTGATTTTCCCTCTCAGCCGTTAAAGACAACAGAAACCGGATCATCTGCACCAGACACAACAGTAACATTGTGTGAAGAAGAGGATTGGCTAACTCAGCTTGGGTTTGCTTCTCAAAAGGTCCCAGCAAAAAGTAAGCAAAGTGGAGGAACCCTGGAGAACCTTGAGTCGATGGTGCAGGACTATCTGAATGACTCAACAGAGGTCTATGTTCATGATGACCCATTGGCGTATTGGCATGGGAAAAGAGAATTGTGGCCAGAGATCACCCACCTGGCTATAAATTACTTGTCTTGCCCACTCGCAAGCGTGTCTTCTGAATGTGTTTTCAGTGCTGCTGGTGGCAGTGTAACTTGCAAAAGGACCTGCCTCTCGCCCAAAAATGTGGAGAGGTTAACAATGATCAAGATGAAACAGCACCTCATACCACCAGATTACAAAATACGAGAATGCACGCAGGAAGAAGACGAGGAGGACACCAACTTAGATGAGGGAAGTTCTTCTCTGTTAGGTGACCTACTCCCGCCTGAATTCGCAGAGTATGAGGAGGAGCTCTTCTTCCCTGACACTGAGCCCTGAAAATGAGTCAATGAATCACTAACTTTCTTTTTCGACCTTATTCACTTTTATTTCTGTGTGTCTTTCTTTGTTTTGCAAAATCTATATAAAAAAAAACTTTAATCACCTAATCACAAAAACAAGCCCATCAGCATAACTGTCTTCACTTATTTGCTTATTGATTTGAAGGTGCCGCAGTCTGCATTCCTCAGGTTCACAAGAACATGCTCCTCTATCCTCCTCCTCCAGACTCCTATTTCCCTCAAAGCAGATGGCTGGATTACGCCCAATGAAGAAAGACTCTGCACTTGTGGGGGTGTTCTACTTCTTTGCGGGTGAGTTGAGGGGTCTGGGGCCATTGGTGGGAAGGTCTAATACCGGATAAAAGTGGTTTGTAGAAAATCGGAGCAGAAAAAGATTTTGCGCTTTTGATCACTTGCCTGTCTTTGGGGTGCTGCTTGGCGGGCATTTAGGTTGTTGTCGGTGGGTTTCGGGGTCTGGGAGCACTGCTGGCACAGTCTAATGTTGATTGCATTTGTTTTTCAGGAAATGCATGGTGGAAAAGGGGAGTTAGGGCCTAGCTGCACAGCGCATTTGGACTGAATTCCAGGTAGTAGGCTCATTTTTGCTTTTTGCCAGTTTGGGGGTGTTCTGCTTTATTGCGGGTGGCTGCACGGGTCTGGGGCCATTGCTGGGAATGTCAAATACCAGATCAAAGTGGTTTGGACAAAATCGGAGGCGAAACTTTTTTTGAGTTTTTGCTGACTTGCTTGTCTTTGAGGTGCTGTTTGGGGGGGTTCCGGGTGTTTGTGGGTGGGTTTTGGGGTCTGGGTACACTGCTGGGTATGGATACTTTTGATTGCAAGAGGTTTGAAGCAAATCCATGGTGGCAAAGGGGAGTTAGGGCCTAGCTGCAGAGCGTGCGCGGAGTGATTTTGGAAATTTGCCTGAAAATGTCAAAGTCCCCATTTTTGTAGTTTTGCTTTTCGGCTGTTTGGGGGCCTTCGACTTGTTCCCGCCTGGGTTGACGGGTCTGGGGCCATTGCTGGGAAGGTCTAATACCAGATAAAAGTGGTTTGTAGAAAATCGGAGCAGAAAAAGATTTTGCACTTTTGATCACTTGCCTGTCTTTGGGGTGCTGTTTGGCGGGCTTTTAGGTTGTTGTCGGTGGGTTTTGGGGTCTGGGAGCACTGCTGGGTATGGATACTTTTGATTGCAAGAGGTTTGAAGCAAATCCATGGTGGCAAAGGGGAGTTAAATCTAGCTGCAGAGCGAGCGCGGAGTGATTTTGGAAATTTGCCTGAAAATTTCAAAGTCCCCATTTTTGTAGTTTTGCTTTTCGTCTGTTTGGGGGTCTTTGACTTGTTTCTGCCTGGGTTGACGGGTCTGGGGCCATTGCTGGGAAGGTCTAATACCGGATAAAAGTGGTTTGGAGAAAATCGGAGCAGAAAAAGATTTTGCGCTTTTGATCACTTGCCTGTCTTTGGGGTGCTGTTTGGCGGGCTTTTAGGTTGTTGGGGGTGGGTTTTGGGATCTGGGAGCACTGCTGACACAGTCTAATGTTGATTGCATTTGTTTTTCAGGAAATCCATGGTGGAAAAGGGGAGTTAGGGCCTAGCTGCACAGCGCATTTGGACTGAATTCCAGGTAGTAGGCCCATTTTTGCTTTTTGCCAGTTTGGGGGTGTACTGATTTTTTGCGGGTGGCTGCAGAAGTCTGGGACCATTGCTGGGAATGTCTAATACCGGATCAAAGTGGTTTGGACAAAATCGGAGGCGAAATTATTTTTGCGTTTTTAATGACTTGCTTGTCTTTGAGGTGCGTTTTGTGGGGGTTCCGGGTGTTTGTGGGTGGGTTTTGGGGTCTGGGTGCACTGCTGGGTATGGATACTTTTGATTGCAAGAGGTTTGAAGCAAATCCATGGTGGCAAAGGGGAGTTAAATCTAGCTGCAGAGCGAGCGCGGAGTGATTTTGGAAATTTGCCTGAAAATTTCAAAGTCCCCATTTTTGTAGTTTTGCTTTTTGGCTTTTTGGGGGTCTTTGACTTGTTCCCGCCTGGGTTGACGGGTCTGGGGCCATTGCTGGGAAGGTCTAATACCGGATAAAAATGGTTTGTAGATAATCGGAGCAGAAAAAGATTTTGCGCTTTTGATCACTTGCCTGTCTTTGGGGTGCTGTTTGGCGGGCTTTTAGGTTGTTGTCGGTGGGTTTTGGGGTCTGGGAGCACTGCTGGCACAGTCTAATGTTGATTGCATTTGTTTTTCAGGAAATCCATGGTGGAAAAGGGGAGTTAGGGCCTAGCTGCACAGCGTATTTGGACTGAATTCCACGTAGTAGGCCCATTTTTGCTTTTTGCCAGTTTGGGGGTGTTCTGCTTTTTTGCGGGTGGCTGCAGGGATCTGGGGCCATTGCTGGGAATGTCTAATACCGGATCAAAGTGGTTTGGACAAAATCCATGCTGGGAAGCGTTTTGGTACATTAACTTAGGGCTCGTTAGGGTTAGCACTAGCAGCAGGATTGCATGTGTTTTGGGGTGTTGTAGATTTTTGCAACTCTGTTCTGGGGTCTTAGAGCCCTCGTGGGAATGTGTAATTTTGGTTGCAAGTGGTTTGAAGAAAATCCATGGTGGGAAAGGGGGGATTTGGCCTAGTTAAAGAAAGCGTTTGCCACTATTCTTAACTTAGGGCTCGTTAGGGTTAGCAGTATTGTATTGCATATGTTTGGGTGGGGGGCTGTTTGTGGGGGGGTTTGCGAGTCTTGGAGCGATGCTCGGTATGGATACTTTTGCTTGCTTGCAAGTGGTTTGAATACAATCCATGGTGGGTAAGGGGGGATTTGGGCCTACTTTACTTTCAAAGTACGTTTTTGTCACCATTTTCTACTAGGCCTTGTTTTTGGAGATCTGATTGGTGGTCTTCTACATTTTTGCGACTGGGTTTAGTAAGGGTCTGGGAGCACTGCTGGGAAGGTCTAATTTTGTTCTAAAACACAGTTTACAGTACACCTAGCTTGAGGGGAAAGATCCGCTAAATTAATTCGCCCATACTTATTTATCCTTCAAAAGGAGACTCAGACAGAGTACGCACTTTCAAAAATATTGTACTGTCTATTAGGAAACTCAAAGTGTGACTTTTTGCACTACACAGCGTACATACCTTATATTTATTTGTCAGTGGTGTTCTAATATCACTTCCTGTTTTTTCATCAATAAATACAGGCCGGGTTTCAGCCTGTGCAGTGGGAAAAAAAGGATGAGGTCAGGCTTCATATTAGCGAGCCGCAATTCAGCATCCGCCAGTCAGGCAGTGAACACGGTGTCTTCTGGTCACCAACATTGATGGACGGAGCGTCAGATGGAATGGAGGCGTCCCGCTAATAAGAGGAATAGTTGGATGCATGCAACTTACCAAATTCAACAGGACAACTACAACAACATACAGATACAGTATCCGTTCTTTTCTAATTATCTTTTAAGTAATGTTATTGCTGTGAACTTCTATGAGTGACACTCTGCATTTCTTTGATCTCTGCTTCTAAATTCATCCCTACAGCCATTCTATAGGTTTTACTTCTGCTATTTTTTAAACCTAATTTAATGCACAAAGTGTTTCTCTGAGTGCAGAGATAGGCAAGTGAAAACGCATAATTATTACTGCAGCCCTGTACTGTCGCATTCTTTCATTCACGGTTGTCGAAAGTACTACTTACTTTTCAGTAACCATGCATGCAGTAGTGCATGCACTTCCTTTATGTCACTTAAAAGATTTATGGTTAGCTTTGTACCCAAAGATTTGTTTATCTTCAATTATTGTTTGTCCATGCTGTGCTTTTTTTTCTTCTCTCAACAAAACTTTCCCCAAAACCCCCATTCCCATCGATTTTCCAAACCCTAACCCTCTTCCCCCGGGCTGTGTGGTTTTGATTGATGTGTGACTAAATGACAGCAATAATTCCACACACTTGCTGGGGAGGATAAGGTCATAGCAACAGGCTGGTGAAGGAATCAGAGGATATATTCTTACCCAGCTTGACACTGAGTCACTATTGGCAAATGAAAGCAGATTTTCATGTGCCCCACCAACTAGATTGGTCATCAAGAACATCCTCCTCCTAGACGTGGCAAATTATTTCGCTGCTGTGTCCTTCACCTTCAGTACTATTTCTTGTAGTAGTAGCCAATGTCAAAGAAATTCAACGCAAGTACTACTTATACTTTCAATACTTTACCATTTGTTAGGCTACATTGTGGCACTGTTCTAGTGTACTGTCACCTGCTATATTCTCTATCGTACCGTTCTAATGCTACGGTAAGGACAAACAAGGTTTCATTTTCTTTTTTTTCAGATGCTGCAACTGCCACTGTGTAACACCACAAGTACCACCGCAATGATGACATTTCACCCGCCCAGGATTGCCAACCTTAATCGCCATTTGCTGTGCAGCCAGCCCTGTGCCTAGCCCTATTTCCAAACACAAATTACAGGTAAGATAAGCGTTTGGGGGGAGGTAGTATAATGGAGTATTAGGAGAGACGAGAGACTGACGGTCCTAGGACTATTGAATTCACTTACTCTGTGAGAGGCACTTAGTTTTGAAAACATTTGGGCCATTAGTACTTACACAACTTGAATCAAGATGCCACTTAAGTTTCAGGACTGTTAAACCCCCACCCACCAGCCTCAAAAGCAGTAAAAAACACGTATGCTAAGATAAAGTTTAAAGTATATTTATATATCCCTAACATAAATAATCTCCCGCAAGACCCAACCCACCCCCCTCCCGAACCCCAACGAATGTCCGTGAAAACTAAGTCCAAAAAAGTAGAAAACCCAACTCCCAATTCCCACCCCCCAGAAGTCTTTAAAAAAGGGGCAAGGGACAGTCTCCTCCTACTGCTGGCTGCTGTTGACTTTTCGGGCCAGGTCGCCATGCTCCTTGCGGAGGGTCTCGAGCAGGGTTTTGGTATGGAGGAGCTCCTGCTCGAGGTAGGACACCCTGAGGGAAAGGCGGTGCATCCTTTTTTTGCAACTGCTGTGGGGGGCAGCTGATTTCTTTGCTGCTCGGCGGTGGCGGGTGGCTGCGGTACCCCGGCTCCGTACCGCTGGAGACCTGCTGCGCTGACTGGCTGACCCAGGGAGCGCGGAGGAGGATGCACGTGTCGCCGTGGATGTTGTCAACGTACTCTGCGTGTCCTCCTCCTCCTGGGCCACCAGCCGCCGATATTCGGCGACAGTGACCTCCAGCCTCCGTTTCCGGGCCCTTTTAGCCAGCTCCTTCCGTGTTGGTTTGGAAGGAGCATCTATATGAAGAAAGAAAGACATAGTCTGTAACCAATGCTCTTTAAGATTAACACAAAATGATTCAGCAGAAATTTGTGTCACAGTAGAACTAGCAACTTGCAAGCGCAGTACATAACTATTGTGGCCAGTATCTATCTAACCTCCCTCTTCTTCATCCTTGCTCTAACATTAGTGGGAGTTTAAGGAATCAATTCTACGAGCACTATGGACTCACTCCATTAGAGTTGACTATGACAGTACACCAGTCTTATTCTTCTTCTTCTCTCTTGTTTAGCAAAACTGGTACGTTAACTTCTTCAAGCCGGCATAATGCCAGCGCAGTCAACTTGCACCCGAGAAAAACAGACGCCCACCATGATGAGTGAGACAGACTTGCGTTACCGTACCAGTCCAGTACATGCAGGTGGTGATGCTCTTACTTTTCTATTATGGGTGGCACTGAGAATACTCTGTTACAAGGGCTACTGCTTAATTAATTTAACTTCCACCCTACAGTGCCAATGAATACTAGAAAAGGAAAATGAAGAAGATAAATAATCTGATTATCTATTACTGCACATGGTATGTATTTACTTACATATGGGATAACTTTAGGTGCTTTGCTTTTTATTGAGTGAAGAGTGATACATCCACACATGAATGACCAAGTTCAACTAAACTTATTAACAGAGGTAGTGAGTGGCCATCGTAATAGCCGGATATATGCTGTGCTTGCAATACAAACTAATGCTACTATTTATGGTAGTATTCAGACAAAATTACTTCTTTTCCTTGCCTTTCCTACACTGGGACGGACGTGCGGGTGCGGTGTTACATGCTCTTCAAAGTAACACTTAGTTTATCCAGTGACCGTCTACTCTCTCTAGATACACATATGCTATCTAAGAGTCAGATAGTACCATGATCCAGGCATCCATCCATTCAAACTATATGTCAATCATTCTTCTTCATGTCTCTCATCTGGACAAACCTTACGTTTTCTCACGGGGAGCACACTATGCAGTCTGCAATCTCAATAAGTAAGGAATATAGGAGCTTACCACTGCCCGCCACTACCGTGGCAACCCGCACAGCAGTTTCGTCCGGCACTTGTACCGCCTCCTCCCCAGAAGTCTCCTCCTCCACGTCCGCGCTGTGCCCAGCACCAGAGGTTCCACCTACAAAGTACATTTAAGAATGTTAGATGTCATAGACATACACCACTCACTAGTATTTTGTCTAGGAATGAAGAAATGTGAATACAGAAACCAATCTAATAATTTGTGACTGTCTACTCTAAAGTAAAAATGTCCCTTTTTCCAGGGAAGGGTTATGTCTTGCTGCACTTTTTGGCACAACTGATACCAAACTGGTGCTTTTTAACACGCACCATTTTTCTCATAACAGACAGAAGCTTCACTTCTTCACTTCTAAGTGGAGAAGTGTGGCTCACTGGTTAGAGCAGGCAGACCCTGAAGCAGAGGTCAGACCCAGGGCCAGGGTTCGATTCACGACGCGGCAAGGTGTTGAGCTCAAATGTCCACGGACTCGATAATTCTCGCTTCGGTGCCTGACCTAATCATGGGTTCACACTCTGCAACTCTGGGCATTAAGCTTGCTTAATCTGCACAACGGCCCCCCCGCGGCGGGATGCCTGGCTTTCACCTTGGGGATGCCCTGTAGGGGCTATCTCACAGGGAAAAACCAGGACGGGTTCCCAAGGCAAGCGCGGAGATACCCCTTCGGGGGTCGATTCTGGCGCTATATAAGAAATATAATAATAATAAGAAGAACAAATCATCATCACTAGGACGGAGTGACCAACGATTCAGCACCAAAAAGGAAAATTAAAGTTCAAACCAGGTGAGGGCTCGGCTCGCCCACAATAAATGTGTTAAATAAATCACTAAGCACTTTTCAATTTTTAATCAACTGTTTATGATTTATGACAAGCTTGATTTTAATAAATATTTTTACTTTTAATAAAGCTTTAAAACTTAAATAGACTCTGTGGTTTTTGGTCAAGAGTGAATGAGCAAAAGGTTTTGCAATTTGCAAGCATGAGTCCGTGCCTCTAACACTTCTGGACTCTGACGCCGTACTCTTGTCCTGCGTTGGATAATCATCATTGGGGATCAATCATCGATGAATTTGGGAGCTAAATGACTCTACCACCCTATCTAGTCAGTAAGGAGATTGGGGATTCTTCAAAGTCTGATATCACTGAGGTATGTGGAAAGTCTACCTGCGCCTATTATAATTGATAAACAATGCACTATTTAGTGTCCATAGTTCTGTTTGTGCAGATTTGTCCCTGCAACAGTAGTAGTCTGGATTGTCCTCCTATCCAAACCAAAAGTAAAGTAGTATCTTATTCTTTCTTGTTGGTCATTCACCTTTTTATTGTTGGTAATTGTCAAAGCATAAACATTTAGAAGACTTGAAAAGACATTATGGACAATCCCAGAGGACTGCACTCAGTGCATAGAGCTATTGCTGACTAGATTGGGAGTTTAGTTTAACACCTTTTGCCAAATGTGCAATCTTAGTTAGCTACACAGACAGACTAATAAGAATAATCTAGTAATACCACAGGGGTCATAGTAGAGGCAGGATAAGAATTTAGATACAGTCTACAAGAAGATCAAAGACGATTTAGAAAAAATGGAATGAGGAACGCTAGGAAAAAATAGGTACTCTATATTAAAATTAAAACTTACCGGGGCCAGCAAAGGAGCCCTCGCCTGACCGATCCTGGCCTTGAACAGCAGCAGCAGCCGATAACCCCTCCTCCTCTGTCCTCTTGCCCCTGGGGGGAGATGATGTACAACATGAAAGAAAGAAAGACCCGAAAACATGGATGATTGTTGTCAACCAAATCAAACATTTCAAAAGAACAATAACAAAATATTTTGGCGAAACAGCAAATAGACAACTATTCCACTGGATATATTGACCTATCTCATGTGGTCTACTACGATATTAGTATTGCTTGATTTGCGGACCGTCGACTTGGAAAGTTATGTAACTCACTAAACAAACCACTAAAAAGGTTCGCCTAGGACTGGCAGGCAGCAGTCCGCAGCACGCGAAGTGACAGACAAACTCCATTGTGATTGCAGATCAGCGACAACACTAAAAAGTTTCCTACTACATTAACCAGTCATTAAAATACTCAAACTATCAATACACCACCACTATTTCTTCTTATTGCCAGGTGTACAAAGGAAGGACTGGACTTGAGTCTGTAGGGGCAGATTTACAAGCCCCTTGCGGCTCCTTTGCTCCATTGTTGCGTGACTTTTGTGACGCAGCGGCAGAACAAAAGAGGCGCCATGGTGCGGCGTATATTTACAATGTGACGCATATGGGAAATGCATCTCGTTGTAAAGCCCTGCGCTATCAGGGGGCGTTCCGGCGCAAGGGAGGGCGTTCCTGCGCAGGAACGCATCCTAAAAATGGCTGAGGGAAATCTACAAGATTTCAATCAGTCACTTTTAGGACAATGATGCGTGACTCAAACCCTGCGCCTGCTTGAAGCAGACGTACGGCTTGACGCAGCATTGGGGAGATAGGGCACCCCAGAGCATTGCTGGAGCTGCGCCATTGTTGTGACGCAACTCCAGCAATGCGCCGCCTTTACGGCACAGATGCGTAACGCTTCGGTGACGTTTTAGGCCCATGCTGTGCCGCATTGTAAATACGGCCCACCATGGGTGGTGGTGGCGTGGCGCACAATTACTGGTGCATCCCTGCTACTTTGCAGGGATGCGCCGGTAATTGAAAATCTGACCCTTAGTGTCTAGCATTACGCAGTTCTTTAAACTACACTCATACATAATTTCTCAGGCCAATGAAATGAACACAAAATCGAAAACAAATAAGCATAGTAGCAACGCTACATAGGAGAGCAGTGCACCTGAAATGCCCAGAAGATTTTGAAATATAAATAAATTTACCTACAATGTAATCGGCAGCATTATTGCTCTTGGTAAAAACAAAAATTTGCAATACAATAACACACAGAGCAGGAAAAAACAGAGTAGTGATGAAATAGCTACTACTACTCACCAAGCCCGGGGATCTCGAGGCCGAGCAGGTCGACCAAGTCGCGTTCCCGGTCCAGGAGATCCGTCCAACGGTGGGTGGCCTGGTTGTAGGTGCGCCAGACCTGAGAGTGTTGGTACATGGTCCGGCACACCTTCTCCCACCGCTTCCGGCGCTCCTGGATCCCGTAGCCGCTAGCGATCTTGCCGCCTGCCATGATGGTCCAGGGGAGGCGGCGGTGGACATAAAACACTAGTGCGGCCACCTCCTCCGCGCTAAAGATTTCCTGGGCTGTGACTTGCTCCCTTTACCATGGTCTGGGCAGAAAGGAAGGTAAATAATAAATAAGAAATAGAATTGGGAAGAAGAAAAGAAAAGAGTTTAAAAAAGTAGTTTAAAATTAACCATAAGTAGCAGAAAACACAAAAATATAGAGCTAGAAAAATAGTGGGATAGATAATAAGTAAAATAGATTAAAAAAAAAACTTCAAACAAGCAAAGGGTGGCAGAGATTGACAGAGGATACAGAAAGCATGCCCAGAACCATAGCATTGAATGAGAAACAAGATGGCCGCGCCCGTTCATGACCGCGTGGGTAAGTTCGCGCGAGATTTCCCTCGCGATCACACGAGAACTTGTACTAGCGAGCCGCACACTTTGCGAGATTACACATAGCGCCCGGAAACGGAATTATGTCACGCAAACAAGATGTCCGCGCCCGTGAACGACCGTGAGGGTAACTTCGCGCCGTTGCGCTACAAGCGGCTCGCTAAAACGCACAAAACCTTGCGAACTAACACGCCGCAAAAAAACAAATCGCATATTCGCACAAATTTGCGGCTTCCAAATTCCATCTCGTGCAAATTCGCGCCCCGCGAAATTGCAGAAAAACGATTTTTGCAAAACTGAAAACACTCAGCAGGTGCAAAAGTTCAAACTCATGATCAGTAACCATTCCCTGTAGTGCTTCCTGAGGGGCCCCTCCAGAGTTCAGTTGCCTACTTGAAACTATTCTATGACCCTGCTCTGACCCTCACAGCAGGCTCAGAGAATAGCTGAAGGTATGCCACAAAGGTCCTGTTAAAAAAAATTACACTGCAACAGAAAGCAATTACAGATAAGGAAGCAGGTGCCAGACTGGAAGTTCAAATTCAATGACACATTAATCAACCCCTAATTCATTCATGTCAGTGCAGGGCAGGTGTGCTTTCCCCCCCATAAGCTACAGTGATGAACCAGAGGGTGGCAGTGATGTACCAGAGGGTGGCATGGGTGAGACAGAGGGTGGCAGTGGTGAGACAGCGGGTGCTGTGATGAACCAGACGTAGAAACAACATGGTCAAGACCGTTGCGACCCGACAAGTAAGTTCGCGTTTGCGAACCGGTAAAAAACACTGGCGAACTGGCAGAAATCCTTGCGAACACAAAAAAAAAAATTCGCGAAGGTTCGCGGATTTTGCGGATTGTGAATTTGTGAATATGCAAAGTCGAGAAACCGCGAATTCGTAAAATTCGCCCATGCTTAATAAGGATGACGGTGATGCAGAACCATCTTGCTTTAGATTTCTTACTAGTAAAACAGGGTGAAGTCTGTAAAATGCTGAAGGTTCAAGAGTGCTGTACTTATATACCAGATAACAGAAAATATATGCAGAAATATATAAGTAACATCACTGTGATCCATCATGACATTAAGGATATGACCAAAGAGGGAGTTTGGGAAAAGGTTGGACCATAAAGTCTGCATGTGTAGAAATGACTAAATGTGCCTTAAGGTGAAGAAATGAAATGCTTATAGATACAATGTTTATTAATGTGTGTAGTTCTGGAAGTATAAAAGGCCTAAATGAATGTTCACGTTTTTGCTATAAAAGGCTTATTTTTATTTCTTATGTTAGTTCAATTTAGTAGGTCCTAAATGTGCTTCCCTGGAAGAGCTCTCAGTTGAAGACAGTCAGCAGATTTCATGTGTGTGCAAGGTTACTTTGTTTACATGCTTCTGTTGCAGGTGCAAGGACATCATTATCGCTAGCTAGACTGTTGCCCATTGTTTTAGGAGTTAGGTATGGAGGAGACCTGAAACAGTGTATCGTGGAATGCCGTTAATTAGGACTTTACTGGAGAAGCCTGAGATCCAAGGACACACCAACCGTTGCTGGACGGAATACAAGTTTCAGTGGAAAGTTACCTACGTGAGGTGCCCGGCCAGAGGAGGTATTACAGGGGCGTGTTCTATTGAAAGTTCATTTTGTATTAGGGACAGTGCCCAGAGGGATGAGTGAGCAGAACCGTTAGGAGGGTAGAAGAAGGGTTTGATTCTCAGAAGGAAGACTTAGCTTTGGCTATTGACCCTTGCAACGTGAGTGTACTTCTTAGGAAGTCTTCACGAGCTGACACCTTTGTAGTGTAGTTCCTATATCCCTGATAGGCTCTGCGCATGGGAATAATGTACACTATAGTTTTGACATATGACTAAGGTCAGTATGTCTCTATCGAGTATATTAAACTTAAATACTTGTATGTGCCAGATAACTCAGAGAAACTTCTAGAATAAACGAGAAGGGATTCGTTTCTGACAACTGCATAAACATGACAACTTTGTTTCCCTTTAGAATCGGAACACGTCTCAGAATTGTGGAAACAATAGATAACAGTTTCACTCAGTCAATCATGCACGTTTCTACAGTGTTGCACAGAAATAGAGAGACGGGCGTTTCAATAAAAGGATTTATTGAACAGTCTTATTTCTCATGCAAGAGATATGAACTTCTACAATCGACAGACAGAATGCGAAGTATAATGCGTACAGCGTTAGCAGTAAGATAAAATAATACTGCAATAGCATGGTCTGTAGCTATGACATATATAAAAATACATACATAAATACCACAGGCTAAAATACTCAACTGGAGCTTCTAAAATAATCCTACCCCAGCGTACCTAACCTAAGAGTAGTACGAGGGAAGAAGTAGGTGCTGTTTAGTTATAGTCTACTTTAGTTTAAGTGTTGTTTTGCCAAGAGTTGCCAAAAGTTTCTCTAGGTTCTAGTCTGCTCCATACCGTAGAATGAGAGAGGTTGGAATCTCTTTTCCGGGACTTGATCTCTAACACCCCGCAAGGGGAGTTAGAAACACTGGAGCTGGATTCTCGGCGAGGAGGATGACAGGGTCTGTCAGTGTGTCAGATGGGGACTTGACTTCCTTCCAAACTTGCCGTGGCGAGCCGCGTCGTGCAGGTAGGCAGTCGAACCGCACCGTGGTTTGCCATGGCTAGTGAAGGTATATTTATACCTTGAAGGTGTTTAGGAATGCCAGTATTGATATATAAGTCGGGCATAAGAACGTCATGAATGAACACCTAAGGAATAGATTTTCATGCATAATAAATTAGTTTTTGGAGAAATCAATATTCAGGCAAGGGAAAGTCCTAAAGGCTTAAGAGTCTGGTTTTCCAAAAACTCGTTGTGATGAAGATCAACGGATGTAGTTGACCATGCCTGTATTTGGTTAGCATGAGCAATGCCTATAGAAGGGCTGGATTTCTATGCCTAAAGAAGGGCAATGTGAATTGTACCTATATAAGGGCATGAATCGTGAAATCTATAAACGGTATCTAAATCGACACACAACACCCACTCCACTTTCGTATGAACAACATTACTAAATCTTAAACATGTTAAACATGTCTAAAATAGAGTATCTCATGAATTGCTAAAACATGTCTAAAACATATTTCTAAAAAATGCATCTAAAAGTGTTGCTATGCATAAAAATGCAATGATGCTGTACATATTAAAGCAAAGTTTCATTTTAAGCATATGTAGACATTTTGAAGGCTACATGAATGAATCAAAAACATATATACATGTGATGAAATTGCTTCGTAACTACAGAAGAAAAAGGGCCGAAACCATTTCATGTTAGATTACATAAATCGATTTGTTTGTGGATAGAGTTACATATTGTCTCTGGAAGTATTCAAATAATTCTGTTTTCTGTGAATAGTTCTACTATAAGCAGATCAAAAATGAAAAATACAAATTTGAAGAAAAAAAATTAATCATAGGAAAAAAGTTCCAACCTTAGTACTTTGTTTTGAAAAATGAAGGTCAGATTCAGAGTTCCTCAGTACACTGTGTGCCAAAATCAAAAGTCAGTGTTTGGGCTTGGAGAAAACATAAAATCATCTATTTCTGTAGACAAAAAGTAATCTACCGTTGTAGGTGAAAGTTGGAATACCTCATTTAGAAGACTAACTGCACATAGATGTGAACTATCCCCTTCGGCATTAGTCACATCAGCAATATTCGTATCGGATATTACCTGTGTGCCTGTTGTTTTCTCTCGTACCTCAGCAGTTGTAATTTGTGTCTGTGAGATCCCAATGAATGCCGTCATCAAGGTTGGTAGAGCTGGGGACAACACAGAGCATGAGCCTTTACAGGGTGCAGCAGAGTATCGACGTCCGTAGGCATGACTGATGAGTGTTAGACAGGTGTCTAGCACGCATTCTTCACCGTAAAGCAGGCAGCGTAGAACAGGTAAGATGCAATCTTGCCAGACTAGTCTGAGTGACAGAAACCATGTGGTATTTAATTCTCGTAGATGAGGAAAAGCCAAAATTTGGACGATGCTCTCACAACACTTCATCTCCAGTAGAGCTATCTCCACTGTGAATTGGGTGTCGCTGGTGATTTGGCTTGCCATATTGTAGCAGTAGGAGCAAAAATAGTATCCCTGCAACGAGTGCTAAAAGGAGCGGCAGTCCGCCAAACTCAGAGTGCATGAAGTTTGGAATTATTTTGAGGACTGCTTGAAAAGGTGCTAACATTCCAGAACACCCAGTCATAAATACATGTACAATAACGCTCGTATCAGACATGTTTAAGACACGACCTAACATTTCTGAGAAATGTATAGGGCAGATTGTATTCAAAACGGCATGTATCTCGTGGGAAGTCCTTGCGACGTGTAAATCATAGGTAGGCTGTCTGGAATTCGGTTAAAACCGACTCTGCCCGATATTACCCTACTGACTGCAAATCAGCTGACCAGGTTTAAACCGAGTATCGCTAAATTTTTCACATTTGATTCACCACTTGGCCATTTACACCTTTTGGCCACTTGAGGGAGCCAAAGCAGTACAAACCCAGCATCCGAGCTAGGCCTCGGTAATTCCATGAAATATTTCACCCTCCTCCCACTGTTCATGGCCTTCAAACACACTTTTACTTTCAGCGCGGTGCTCTTGATACGGACGCTGCGCTTTGCATTCGGCGATGGTTCTGTGTAGTGGCAGTTTCTATAGTTGGGCAGAGGGGCTGCGCCCTTATTAATTTCACAGCTGTATGAATGGTAATTGCAAAAAGTAACTACCATCCATTTTGCTTTAAAAACAAAGCATACTGTGTAGATCGCCTCGCCAAAAAATAGACATCAGGCACCCGGGCAGATTTCATAGGGGCACATGCGCTAAAGCGCATGCGCCAGTTACGTCATGTTTTTGGCTGAAAATGAATCTAACTTAATCAGCCTAGTATGGCCTTAAATTCTGCCAGCCCAGGCCAGCAGCACTTCGGAGTCCCCGGGACCGCCCAGTAATGACGTTTTAAAGCGTCACATTTTTTAAGCAGCCCCGGGCGTGTACAGTGTGAGCCCTGTACTCCCGAGGCTGCCTGTCAGTCATTTAGAGCTGCCTCGTACAACCCCTCCCATTCCCAAGTGTCACACAGTGACGACTTGGGAAAGGGAGGGGTTACACCCTTTCCAAGAGGCCCTGCAGGCCCTGATACCCGTGAGGGCAGGTCAGAAGCGGCTTTCTTGTGGCACTCGTTGGTGCATTAGGACACCATTCAGCTCAGAGCGTGCACCTCCATGGTGACGTGAAGCATGCCCGCCCCGCACACCTTTACCATAGCGCTTTCAATCAGCTCTGCAGGAAGTATGAACTCGTACTTTGGCCAAGAACAGCTCTACCAATTATATTCACATTTAAACTACTGCACCACTTGTGTACACGTCTTTTTGCCAGTTCACCTCAGCCCTCACTAGCGGCATCCTCTGCTATCCCAGGATTGTGACCCCAAAAACGGCTCCCCAAGTCCATTTTAATTATGAGCATCTGCTCTTCCGGTATCCCAGCACAAGAGACTGACCATACTAATGCAGCAAAAGCACCTCATTCCTGAAAGGGAGCAGCCTAAATCGGACCTGCGGCGTCCTTCGTCTTCATTGTATCAGGAGCAGGTGCGCAACATCCATTGGGCTCACAGTGCTTCAGCCCCCCCTCCCCTTGTTGTGTGTGTCAGCCCGGGCTGGCACAGCTTTGCGGGCTGGCGACCGTCTGATTGCAGCCGCACCCAAGTAGGTACCATTTTCTTGTAAATTAGGCTTTTGTTATGTTTCACCCCTTCTTACAGCCACTTTGTCTATGAGACACCCTTAATACAACGGCCACGCTCCTATGAGAGACCCCTCGTTTTTTCATCCCACTAACGCCCTGTGCCAAAGGTTTGCAATGTCTTATTTTGGTGAACATGTACAGGGATAGGAAAGCCAACAGCAGCTGCTGCTTACGAAATCAAACTTCGATGGTGTGCGAAATCCTATGTGGGCATTTTAGTTGCTGGTTTCCCCAGCTCCTGCAGGAGAGACCCCAGGCTAGGGGACTGTGATGCTTGTTTGTAGCCTTGAGTTTACGAGCAGCCGGCAACGGCTGACGGGTGCCCGGCCTGCCTCTGGGGAGTGTAGTGCAAACGGAGCAAAGGTGAAGAGGCTTGAGGGACGCGATACGTGTCAGTGCTGTTTGTCTGCGTGGTGCGCATGCAATCTCAGCTGCCATCCGATGACCATTTTTCACAGAAAAAGGAAGCACAAGAAGAAAAATCGAAAGTGAAAGACTGTTACTTCCTGTCAAAGTGAAAACAGAAGAAGAAAAACACAAACCCAGTGTTAAGGACTGCCTCCCTGGCATGCCTCTCAGAATCCAGTGTCAGCAGCCATGAGAAAAGAATACAAAACCAGCATTGTGTCTCAGATTTGAGTAGCGATTTCCTGCCTTTGGGATGGGGAATGCATAGTTACAGCACGTAATTGTAACATAAACTCATCCTGCCATTCTTACGTATTTAGAACAGCGCATGCGATTTGAGAGGGATTGATAAAGCTAGAGGTTGCATGTATAAAACATCCTAAAACACTGAGCCCATGTGGTTTCAACTATAAAACAGCATCAAATGCTGAACTTATGTTCTCTATAACACAAGCATAGTTTAAAATAAGAAAGTTTTGTTTTATGCAAATGCATTGCCATTTTACACATCAAAACATTTCACGCTTGCTGCTGATATCAAGTGTGATCGTATATTGACAGGACTTAATTCAGACATCAAATCACCCTGCTATCCTTACGAAGTCAGTACATGGCGTGCCATTTGTTATAAATTCATAAAGGCACAGGGAACAACTATAAAACAGCCTGAAGCGCTGCGCCCATGTATACTATAACACAAGTGTTTTCTACCCGCGTACATACAACACGCATGCAGCCACTTCGCATTGCTCTACAATTGGAAACAATATGTGGAAAAGGGGAAAAAAAGGAAGACTGTGAAGTGTCAGCTTGTTCACGCCACCTGAGAAAGGAAACCAGGCCAAGATAATTAAGTGCTTTACGATCAGCAGTAAAGATTGTAATCTCTTTGTTCCCAGCATCAGTGAGATGCAAATGATGAAACAGCCTGTTGCGAAAGGTTTTTAAAAAAAAAAAAAACAGGTCACTGGTAATGTAAAAGGAACAAAAACAAAATAGCCTTTGGATTTGCATACTTTTAAATGCATGCTACATCAACTCTCCCTGTTATCCTTACGCAGGCAACATATAATGCCAAACTATCCTTACGCACTGGATACATAACGTGCCAATTAGTAGTGAATTAATAAGGCCAGAAATTACAACTATAAAACAGCCTAAAAAGCTGCGCCCATGTACACTATAGCTTAAGCATATCTTAAAATACGAATGCTTTGATATGTGCAGATACATGTGCAATTGAAAAATAGCAGCGAGTTTCACGCTCCCTGCTCACATCAGATGTGTTGATCTATTTACGGCACTTATTTATGGCATCAACTCACCCTGCAATCCTTACGCACTCGGTACATGGCATAGCATTCATTAAGAATTCCTAAAACCAGAGGTTAAAACTAGAAAACAGCCTAAAGGGCTGAGCCGATATTCAGTATAACACAAGCATAGCTTAAAAAAAACAATGTTCTGTTTTATACAGATGCAAAAAACAGCCTGAAGGGTTGAGCCCATATTTAGTATAAAACAAGCATAGCTTAAAATAATGTTTTGTTTTATGCATATGCAATTTTAAACTAAAGCGAGTTTCACACTCGCTGCTGACATCAAGTGGGATGGTATATTTACAGGACTTAATTCTAACATCAACTAACCCTGCTATCCTTACCAATCAGTAGATAGCAGTGAATTGGTAAAGTTAAAAGTATAACTATAAAATAGCCTGAAACGATAAGCCCCGGTTCACTATAACAAAAGAATAGCTTATAATAAAAATGTTTTGTTTTATGCAAGTGAACGTGAAATTGTAAAACATAAACAAGGTTCACGCTCGCTGCTTACATTAGATGTTAAGGTATATTTACCGCACTTAATAAAGACATCAACTCACACTGCTATCCTTACGCTATCAGGCATAGAATACCATTGCTTAGGAATTCATTAAAACAGAGAGTACAAGTGTTAAAACAGCCTGAAGCGCTGCACTATTAGACACTATAACACAAGTATAACTTCAAGTCAAAATAACAATACTGCTAATATATTATGCCAGAAAGTGTATGTTCTAAAAACAATTTACTTAGGCTAATAATGCAGCGCAGTCGACTTAGGCCCACTTTAAGAAGCTTATCATATGTTCACAACAACAAAGAATCTGAAACATACTAATCTACCCACGTCAATACAAACTGCACGCAGCCATTGCAGCAGCTACAAATACAGACCCAAGACACTCCGTAGCGCTAGATGGTAGTAGAAGTAATGCATCAAACACTGAAAGTACGGACCCAGGAGACTCCATAAAATGCAGGGAAATAAAATAAATAGGAGAGTACCCTAAAAATAAAGTGTTAAATGTCAGTAAGAGTAATGCATCAAACACTGCAATAAAAAAATGTAAAAACTAATTTCAAATAACCCTGATATCCTTAGGCAGTCGGTACATGGCGTGCCATTTGTTGGGAATAAAACAGTATCAAAGGCTGAACGTATGTTCTCTATAACACGTGCATAGTTTAAAATAAGAAAGTTTTATTTTGTGCAAATGCATTGCCATTTTACACATGTACACGTTTCACACTCGCTGCTGATATCAAGTGTGATCGTATATTTACGGGACTTAATTCACACATCAAATCACCTTGCAATCCTTAACGAAGTCAGTACATGGCGTGCCATTTGTTATATATTCATAAAGGCACAGGGAACAACTATAAAACAGACGGCAGCGCTGCGCCCATGTACACTGTAACTCAAGTGTTATTTACCCACGTCAATACAACGCAGCCACTTCGCATTGTCCTCCAATTGGGAATAATATTTGAAAAAGAGATAAAACAGGAAGACAAAAGGTCTGTTATAGTGTGAAGTGTCACCTTGTTTGCGCCAGCTGAGAAACTAAACCAGGCCGAGCCAAGATAATTAAGTGCTTTACGATCGGCAGTAAAGATTGTAACCTCTTTGTTGCCAGCATCAGTGAGATGCAAATGACTACACTACAAGTACGGACCCAAAACACTCCATTCAAATGCCTTAAAATAAAAACAAAAAAACTATTTCGGCAAAATAAATTTAAACGCGCTAAATAGCAGTGCAGCTAAGACATCAAACACTGCAAAAAAACAGACCATCGTACACTACAAGTACGGACCCAAAACACTCCATTCCAATTCCGTAAAATAAAGACAACAAAACTCTTTCAGCAAAATAAATTAAACAAGTCTTCGTGGCTGGATGGTGTTTGGGAGGTGGGTGGGGAAGTAGGAGAGGGGGGTGTCATCGGGATGAAAGCGCTAGCGTCCGCATGCTGGCAAATGGTGACCTGCAGAGTGCGTGAATGGGAAGAGCGGCCGTGGGAGGTGGGAGGGAAGTAGGAGAGTGGTGGGGGGCGGGGAGCGGCAGACCTTGAAGTGTGATTGGGGGACAGACAAATGGTGGTGTGACGTGGCTGGTTCATTGAAGTCTGGTGCGAGGCTGATGGGTTTGCCATGCAGGCACGTCTCACACGAGTGCATCACATGAACTGGACGTAATTCGCACTTGGTAGAAGTTTTGTTTTGCCTACTATATACTCGCCTATTAATCCCTGCGGGATATAATAGTCGAGACCTAAAAAGCATCTTTAGGTGTTTATCATGACTCCTCCTCCTCCAGGAGTGCAAACAAATGACCAAACACTTTCACCCGCCCCATCTTTTGACACCTATTGTAGACAGACGCTATACCCACTAACACCCCGGTCTGAGACATACCCCGCCCTCTGTCACCTCAGACCTCCCGTGCCTGGCGGGTCAGGAAAAACGAATACCTCAGAGGGAGGGTCTTAAACAAACTGAGCAACAGCAGTCGGGAGAGGAAACAGAATTATTTTGAGTTAATGTGCGACATATTTGTATCTACAACGTCCTTAGAGCTTCCGGGTGAGCCAGAGATTCCACGAGCACGCAGACTTTTGGCGCATGTGTAGAACATAAGACACTGCGGGCATGTAATGCGCACTATTTTGAACAAGCATTTGCAATGCAATATGACTCACATTTACGCAAGAGGTATTGCATTTGCAATGGAAGTGGGACTGTTAAAAAAAGGCACAAACAGGAGTGGGGGGTGAGGGGTTGGTGAAAAATCACGGGCTGTGTGAGGGGGCGGGATGAGGACACAGAGGAAAAAAAATAGAGTTCAGTACAAGGGCCAATAGCTTCAGAAGCATACAAATTACGCCATGGACATCAGGAGGAGGGACTAACTAGACGAAAACCAATCAGGAGGCAGCATTTAGGCTGTAAGCCAAAAAAAAAAACTAGGCGGAGATGGGCGGAGCTTATGCGAAGCTTCCCCACTAGAGTACATACAATATACACCATGCCTCGCAAAGCGTGCAGCATGCGCGCTGCGAGCTAGGCGAGGCCTAAAAAACAGGTTCGTGTACCAAAACCACTCCATGAGCCTTCTAAGACAGCTTCCTCTGCTTCTGCCTGCGTGATTGATAGTGACCGTCAGCGAAAAGACCCGCTTGTTTTCTCTGAATCGCAATCCTCTCCAGTTGCTTTTATGGGAGCTCAGTGGGCAAGATGAAGCATTAGTTGACAAACTCCTGTACAAGGGACACGTAGGCAAGGTCATTTGGGTAGCCAATCACGGAGCAAGTACAGCTACATCCAATATGGCCGTCACGCCTGTATGGCAATTATTAGTATGTGGTCTAGTTTGTCAAAGTACTCCTCCGCCTCCTCTATAGAGCAGCAGGTGTGAGTGATGCAGTGGCATACGCATGCGCGAACGCTGGCAAAGCGGTAGCTGAGGCGACGAGTGGCAACAAACGCCGTACATACGAGCGCGGTGGCGGAAGCGGTAGTAGCCGAGGTGGCGGCTGGCAGCCTAGGAGGTGGTATGGCGCACTATAAAGTGAGTATGCTGCGTTTCAGTATTGCATACTTTGTTTTCCCTTCGTGCGTCATTGTATCACTTGTAATTTAAATTAATTGCAGTTTAAAGGGTTGCGTGTTACCATCCGCGGCTGCGTGTTACACTCGCAAAAGTAGTGCACTTCCTTTTCCTATCGAGACCTCGCATGCCAACTCTACCGCACAGGGGCTATATATATTCATAGTTCCAACAGTTCCCTCAAATAGCTTCTTGCCACTTTAGGTCCACGTAATTGTTTCTCCCTTAGTGTGTCCTATTCTTTGATGCCTTGTTTCTTGCTTAATCTGGTGAGAGCACAGTTAAGTTACTTCCCACTAGTGGAGTGGTTAAGAGGAAAACACGTTGTGGAATGGCACCCAGTCGTAAGAGGCGTAGTCTTATTTTCTCCTCTCTAAAGATATGCCAAAAGTTGTAGTTTATTTCCTCGTCACTCTGCTGTGGCAGGGCCTAATGGAGTGCTAATTGCCATAGAATGTGTGTGTAGGGGGCACTATTTATTTTAGCTGCTTTTTTTATGCATGCAGTCTTGCATTTGTAATTCACAGTGCTACAAGTCATATTGCGACAGAGCAACAAGTATTGGGTGTATTTACAAGCCCTTGGCGCCGCCAGTGCGTCCCTTTTTAACATGGGGGGGGGAGGGGTGGTGACATTCGGGCGGCGCAAGAGGCTTGTAAATAAGCCCCCATGTACATTAGGTTTCTCAATGTTTACTTTAGTGTGCCTATACGGCAGTCTCAGAATGGCAGCCCTGCGCACTTTGTAGTAGTTCCTTCCTATTCCTGCATTTGTTTCAACGTTTACGTCTATCCGTCGCCAGACGGAACTTGTTTCTCTAAAGATTCTCAGACCTCAAGCATGAGATATATTGCTACACAAACTTAAAAATCCCGAACACGAAAAGTAATGTCCGTTTTACGTTTGCTAAGGAAGTACCAAAATGGAAAGTGGGAGACCATGTTTTTTTTTTTTTTGATTAAAAAAAAAAAGTTTTTAGCTAACCGCACGCGCAAATATTAATTTGTAAGTCACTTTTATGGTAATTTCATGACCCGTTTTGACTTTCTTACATAATGTACCTCTCTTTTTTGAAACGCTGAATGTTTATTTAGGCTGCTGACTCCAAGAGGGAGCAATTTAGGAGATATCTCGAAAAAGCTGGAGTACTCGATACGCTAACGAAAGGTAAGTTTCTCTATTTAGAGCAGAGAATGTTCCAGTGATTGTAATTTAGTTTCATGTTTTCTGCAGAATGAATGGGGAGGCAACGCGGGTAAAATATTTTCAAATGACAAACTATCTCCAGTCATTCAAAACTTATTTGACAAACCGCAGGTGTCATAAAGTGCTGACATAGGGCCTGCTCTCGGACCACCAAACTCGCCCGCCAGATAACAAGTAATTTTGTTGTCTGGCGGGTGGCGTGGCTGTCCCACTGCGGTGCAGTTTAAATGCTCATAGTGCGCCTTATAACTGCACTGCTGGGGAACTGCCAATGGACGTTGCTGCACGGCATTGACTGAGCAGTCCATTGCATGCAGAACAGTGGTGCCTTCACATAGGATGCACCCAGGCTACGATATAACACAATGTAGTAACAGTAAACCCTCGGATAATTTTTACTGTTCTGTATAACCGTGATTGTTCCCATTTCAACGCCTTTGCAAACCACTGCGTTTGTAGCGCTGTTGACTAAAACACTATGGGCTTAATTGCGAGGGCGTGGCGGCTACTGCCGCACCGACTGCCATATTACAACTTCGGCAGTTGGACTGCCATGGGATGGCCGCAGTCACCAGGGATCTGCAATCCCTTGCAGTGCTATAGAGCAGCCTGGAAGGTCTCTGCTTTAAGGTGGTAATAACTGATTTTGCAAAACAACTTAAGTCAGTTGCTGTTTCACTTTTTTAATATAGAAATGAAAACTAAGCTTAAACAGTCCAGTTTCCTGTTGGATTCCTTTTGATTCTAATATATTTGTGGTAATTGAAAGTCCTTGGAGCCAGGTGTATAAAATAGGTTGGATTTATTAAAGCTTAGTTCCAGGTTAAGTTCATTAGAGTAAGTAAAGTAGACTGGAAAAAAAACCCACCAGGAGCGACCTCCCTGTCGCTCAGCCTGCCACCAACTGACACTCTACACTCCAGCCAGGCACCCAAACATTCCATGAGGTCATCAGGCATTATAACACTCGTATTAGCTACAGGGAAGACACAGCTAGAGCAAGTAAAAACATAAGTCAATTATAACTATATTATTTAAGATTATTGCTGTAAAAGCATTTTGTCAAAACACACAAGATGTTGGACGGAATGTTGCACAATGGCAAGATTCACCCCCAGTCTCAGATCTGGGTTCAATCCATCGTTATTTTGCTCACCAAGCCATCCAAGTTCATACATGACCATATGCAAATCAGTCTTGACCCTGTGCCTCATGGGAACCGTCCATTCCGAACTGCTAAGCCATGTCTTCCCTGGACCGGAATCAAGCATCCTAGAACCGGTTTTCTGGCTATCAGCCTTCTTCAGCCGGGATAGCTTGACTCCAGTGGTGTAGTGAGCAAGGGACCCACGTCTGGGCATACCCTTCCCACATAGGGTGAACAGCAAAACACACAAGATGATGGACGGAATGTTGCACAATGGGGCACAGGGTCAAGGCTGATTTGCATATGGCTGGGTTCAAACTGGAATGGCATGGTGAGTAAAAATTGATAATTTAGGCCCAGATCTCTGTACTGGGGTGAATGTATGACATTGTTCTACATTCTGCCCATCAACTGTTGTTTTTGCATTTGTAAAAGCATTTTGTCCCTAGCCTAAGCGGAGATGAAGTACACGTGTAAAGCAGCAAAAAGTCAATAGTAACAATTAACACCACTCTTGTTTATTAGGTGTTGTGGCAATAATTCACATACTATATTGCAAGTAATCAAAAGGAAACCAAATGTGATGGGGTTACTGCATATGAAAACATTCTTGTTCCAGTACTCCACATTTTGTCCCCCTGGAATCCTGCACCCAAACAAGTATAACATAATTACTTCCTTACATTTTCCAGACCCTGTTTGAAAGCATATTTTCTGCACGCTTTTAAACTTTTCACTAATCTGTGTTTTTTTTTTTTTCATTATTGGTATTTTGTCTTAAGGTCACAAGAGACCCTTTTCTTGGATGTATATAAATAAGCATTAAAAATTCAATAGATCTTACCTTTCATTAAGTTAAAGCCATTTGCTTTGCTATACAATACCATTAGCAAAGCAAATGACTAACTTAATCAAAGGCGAGACCTATTGCATTCTCAATGCTTATTTTTATGTTCCCTTCTGTTTTCCTCCTTAAAACGGCTATCCTGTGCATGCAGAGTGCACATTCTGCAAAAGACACAGCCGACCCTCTGCCTTCTGTGCACTGGTACTGAACCTGACCAGTTCATAGTATCTAAGAAGAACATTGAACTAGCAGAGAGGGTTAATGCACCTGCTCCAGAAGACTGTGTACTACTCCTTGGTTCTGATATGGGAGGGGTAGACTCTAACTTTCATACTTAGGTGTCCAAGAATCTACAGTGCTACAGCACAAATATTGCATGCCTCCCCGAGAAGTCAAAGGAGCTGTCGACTCTCCACGCAAATGTACAAAGCAGCGTTTCTTTAGATCTTCTATTAAACACACTGCCTTATGTGGAGGCTGCCACCCCTTCTATTCACTTGTTTAAGGCTAACCCAAAATAAGTGATAGCCAGTGCTTGAAATGAGAAGTGCAGGTACACTCCGATTAAAAGTATTCGGCCTGTCTTGAGAATTGCTGGTACTCTCCCTCTCTCAAAGTAAAAAAGTTGCCGATACTCCATAACTGACAGTACCGGACCATTTAAAGCACTGGCATAGCACACGAGCTCCTAAACCACAAAGATGTGCTTTAGTCAGAATCTAAAATGAGCACGCTTGCACCGCAACTACCATTTATGCCAACAACATATAGCGTTAATCGTTAGACAGAACTGTCTGGAGCAATTCACTAGGTAAAAAATGTGATTAAGACAGTATTTATTCCACTTATTATGAAATAACCGTTGTAGGTTATGTATTCAACGGTTTGTCTTCTTACTAAAGGTGTTACATGTTCAACCATAATTCAATTTTATTGCGTTACACATACTGTAGGAAGGTGGATATCTGACTATGGTTACCCCCAAACTTTTTGCCTGGTGTTTAGCTGGTTTTTGACTTAGTTGGCCTGGGATCCTGCTATTCAGGGCCCCAGGCTGATTGCTCTCTCCTTAAAATGGACTCCATGTACCTTAGGTGCATAACACAATTGGAATTGGTTCACCTTATAGGCCCCTGTAACAGTGTACCATAGGTACCCAGGGCATAGGTGTAGCCAAGGTCTACCAGGGGCTGCAGCATGTATTGTGCCACCCCTGGCCTGGCCTCCATATTTGACACAACTGGCTGATCACTCAGCTGGGGTAAGTTGGTGTAATCACCTCTTACTTAGGTACAGTATGCCTGTGCCTAACCCTAAACTGGACACATATGTTCCCATCAGCCACTCCTATGGAAGGCCTCATCAATCCTGGAGGCAGAGTGCTTGGAAATATGTGAGATGGTGCTCTAGCATGAGCTGAGAATGTCTGCAGCTGTCGGGAACCACTCCCTAAGCTGTTCCGGGATATTGCCATACCATATACTCTTAAGTGCATTATAATCCTCGCGGTTATTTGCTATCTTTGGTTTGGCTTTATCAAAACATGTCGAGTAAGGTGTCATACGAATTGGAATACTATCCCCTCGCCAGTTCTGGCGACGGGGATAGCATTCCACCCTTCTAGAGGGACACGACATGTGTGTAGCCTTAACCCCGGTTAAAGTTAACCAGAGCCTCAGCATCACAAAATGGATGCTGCCACCACAGACACATGTCTGACCTCCTGCTGCTGGGAGTCCTTCCAGCGAGGAGGGCCTGGACAAAGGGTTTCCTGCCTGGGGAGGTGCGAGCACCACCCCAGACAGGGTTTTGTGTATTGGGTAGGACAGGGCTGAATAGATTGAGACATGCCTGGGGCACACAAGGTGTCCCTGTGCATAAGCCAGCCCAAACCGGTTCTGGGGCTTTCCAGCCCCAGTCCTGGCGAGGAGCTGGACAAAGGAGAGGGGGTGTAACCACCCCCCTTCCTGGTCCCACCCATAGGGGAGGGACCTAGTAGGTGATCCACCCCTCAGATTGGGAATAAGAGAGGGAGCAGTGCCATTGCACAGCAGATCATCCTGAAATCAACTTTAAACAAGAAGAAGACTGGACTTCGACATTCTGCTGCACAGAAGACTGAAGAGAATCTCCCTTGTGGCCTAGGAGGGGCCACCCTGTGAACACAGGTATCACCCAGCACCTCGACGTCTGCTTTGCCGCCGCCTCCCGCCGGAGCCCGAGTGCAGAGCCTGACAAGACACAGCTTCCCAGACTTCTCCTAGCCCGATCCACAGTCCCTGCAAAGAAGGGACCCGTGGAGGCACCGAGAGACGTGGGAGCGGCCATCTTGAAAGACCCCCGAGACGCTGACTGCGCAGCACCCTAGGCACCCTCGACTCTGTGCTTTGGGGTTTGAGAAGCCCCACAACCGAGCAGCATTTGCACCAAAGATCAGCCCTCCAGCATCTCCACAATTTGCGTGGGGCCCTTTTGCTTTTTGCCACTCGACTCGCCATCCCGGCCGCTTGTCACGTGGTCAGCGGCCATCTTGGCGACGAAACCTACAATTTACACTGTGGGTCTGGTTGCTCCAGACCTGCCCTCGCTCCTGTAGAAAGGAGTACCCGCTCTGACCTTGCTGGTCCGAGTAATAAGCCTTTTTCACTTTCCCCGTGGCTTGCGTTAGCCAAGGCTTGTTTGCTTCAATCGAGTTGCCGACACCGCCATCAGCTAGAGCCTTCGAGGGACAGCTCGTGATCGACTCCTGGACGTCCTTGACCTCTTCGTGTCCACGTGGCTGCAGAGAGAAGCAACACCTCATCACCTGTTTGCACCCGACTTTGCCTGGTTCCAATCTGGTTCCACAGTGGTCACTGGTCAGTGACTTTGAACATTGTCCCCTCTGCTTTCAGGTCCTCACCACTTCAGATCCACCCTTGGATCCACCGGACACTTCTCCTTCACATCGCCTGCAGCATCTTCAGCTTCAAGCGCCAAGAACCTGCGTGTCAAAACCCAACGCCACTTCGACCCTGTGCACCCACTTCCTGTGGGTGAGGTAACATTGCAAAGCCGGTGTCCCTACACTGGTACACACCTCTAGGGTCTGTGTCTTAAGTTTTGTTCCTCTAGGTTCAGCGGAAGTGCCCTTAAACTAACTTTGTGTACTTTTTACGCACCATAGACTTTACATTGGAAAGTGCGTGCACTTTGAACACTGCACCCGAGTCCCGTGGGCCTTTCCCGACTTAGTTAACTCCAGTCTCGAATAGCTCCAGCGATTCCCAAGGCCCTAAGCCTCTTCACTTTCCTATTGGTATCTCTTATACCACTTTCTTAGTATATGGTTTAGGTGGCCCCTAGGGCTCATCCATATTGTGCAACTTTTGTGTATTTTAAACTGTCTTGTGATTTTACGCTTGTGCTTCTGTGCTCATAAAGAGTCCAGGGGATTTTATAGTTAATAAATCAATATATATTTTCAATATATATCTGTGTGGTGTCCCTTTCATTTGGTATTCAAGGGGGTTGTGTATGGTATAACAGCTGGCTTCACATGCCTTTCAGAGTTTAGCCTAAGACTGCTTTGTCCACGTTACCACTAGGATAACTGGTCTACAAGGTTGAATTACAACCATCATCATAAGGGTTGCTTGGCATGGTACAAAGTGATCACTAGAACTAGTGAGCATTATATACCAGGCCAACTTCTCACATTGGTGAGCAGCGGATTGGGATCTGAGCTTGCTGTTGTTTTACCATTACAATCTTTGAGATTATCATCTGAAAGATCACACAGGTACCTGCTAGGTACATATAAAACAAGACTAGTATACTTAAGTTCTACTGAACTTAGTTGTTGTAGAGCAAAGGGAGTAGCACACCCTAGCTACAACTACTAGATAGGTTTAGTAGGTAAACACCAGTGTAGGTAGATTGCAACACATCCACCCACACTAGAGCAATGTCTGGAGCAGAGGGGTCCAGTGGACTTACTCCTGTTGAGAGTGACCCTCCAAGGGCACCATCCAAATTTGCTATTTTTTCCTTTAAGGAATTAAGACAGCTTTGTGTCTTAAGGGGTCTGAAGACAGGGCCTTCCCCTACTACAGACCACCTAAGAGAGCTCTTAGACCAGTCTGAGACTCTAAAGCCCTCCAAGGCAAACCCCACAGGGGATGCTGAAGGAGGCCATCCTTCAGAGGATGACACTGTAGACACCCCTGCCCCTATCATCCTGGTAGATGAGGAAGCCTCCACCACTGGAGCTCCTCAGGTAGATGTAGAGGAAGAAGAAGAGGAGGAGGAGGTGGAAAGCAGTGAGTCAGATGATGACAGAGATAGTCAGGTGCTGGTCATTAGACTGAACCAGGCTAACTTAAGCTTACTTGGGAATGAATCAGGTAACAACCCATTCAGACCCCCAGGTGGACTTAACCAGGGACATAGGAGGAGGAGGAGTCACTCAGGTGAATCCAATACCTCCCATGTCTCTAGAGGCTCTCATGGTCACTCCAGGAAGGAGATGACTAGCCCTCAGAGAAGGGAACATGAGGCCAAGATGAGAGAGGCTGAGCTTAGGATCCAGAGGCAAGAGTTAGAGGTTGCCCTGGCCAAGGAGAAACTTGCTAGAGCAAGACAGCCTAGAGAGAGTGGATTAGGATCCACTGGTGGCAGCACTATCCAGAAGGATAAAAACAGGTCCTTTGATACAAGAAACCTGAGTAAGATTGTGCCCCCCTACAAAGCTGGGGATGATATCCACAAATGGATGACTGCACTTGAGAGAGCCTGCATGGTACAGCAGATCCCTCAGGAGCAGTGGGCAGCAATCCTGTGGCTCTCCTTTGAAGGCAGAGACAGACTCCTCACAGTTAGTGATGAGGATTCTAGAAACTACATGGTCCTGAAGAGTGCTCTGATTGATGGGTTAGGCTTAACCACTGAACAGTACAGGTTAATGTTCAGAGATACCCAGAAGACACAGACTCAGGACTGGTCTGAATTTGTTGAGTGTGCCACTAAGGCTCTGGAGGGCTGGTTGCTGGGGAGTAAGGTTACTGACTATACAGGATTGTATAATTTAATTATGAGAGAGCAAATCTTAAGTAATTGTCAAGATCAGCTTCTACATCAGCACCTGGTTGACTCTGATCTGACCTCCCCACAAGAATTGGGTAGGAGGGCAGACAAATGGGTCAGAACCAGGATCAGGCCTAAGAACCAGGGTGGTGACCAAAAGAAAGAGACTACCAAGCCTCAAGAGAAGGGTGGGGATAAAAGTAAGGAAAAGACTTCCCCAGGGCCTCAAAACTCCAAGAATGGGGGTGGGTCCCAAGACACTTCTACAACCCAGAAAAAGCCTTATTGTCATACCTGTAAACAGGTGGGGCATTACAAAACAGATAGCTGTTGTCCCAAGAATGGCAATAAGGAGAATATACCTCCAGGTAAGGCTCCAACACCTCCTGTCACTGTTAGCAGTGGTCCCCCAGGTGGTGGGAGCACCCCCAAGAATTTGGGTGGGTTTACTTTTGGAGGACAGGTGGACTCTGGCCTATCCAGGTCCCCTAACTCAGATACTCTTGTCTATGAGACTGGCATGGGGTTTGCCAATTTCACTGCTTGCCCAAACACTTTGAGCAAGTATAGACAGGAGCCCCTCATCAATGGTTTGAAAGTTGAGGCCTTCAGAGACACAGGGGCTAGCATCACCATGGTGGGTGAATGTCTAGTCCCCTCAAGGCAACTTTTACCTGATGCCAGATATCAGGTGACAAACATTGATGGCATAGAAACCAATCATCCCATGGCAGTAGTCAATCTTAGCTGGGGAGGTGTCACTGGCCCAAAGAGAGTGGCAGTGTCAGCCAACTTGCCTGTAGATTGCCTACTGGGTAATGATTTGGAAATCTCAGCCTGGGCTGAGGTTGAACAGCAAACCCATTCTAGAATGGTAAATCTCCATGGAAAGGTTAGTGGGGCTGTGATGGCTACAGCCCCAATCCAAGATGTCCTTCCTGAAAAGGTTGGGAGGGCTGAGCAAACCTCAGCCCCATCTTTAGATAACCTCCCTCCTGAAAAGAGTAGCAGGGCTGTACTAGTAACAGCCCATACCCAAACTGAGTCTCCTCCTGAAAAGGTTGGTGGGGCTGTGATGGCCACAGCCCAAACTCAAACTGATACATGGGTAGTGAAGCCTGAAATGATGGATCACTACACCCAAACAGAGAGCATTGAGGAGGAAGAGAAATCTCCCTCCCACCAGACTTTAGGAAAGGATCAGCCTCCTCAGGGAACTGATCTTACTCCTGATGAAGGAACTGTCCCAGAGGTTGTTAGGCCTGGCCTAACAGAGCCTCTGATGGCAGTGGACCCTTCTCAGGTGGGACCCAGTCTGGAGCAGGTAACCTGCCCCTCTCTACCTTGCCTTACTCAGCCCAGGGCTGCAGAGGACAAGAAGGACAGTGAGACCCAAAGGGCCCCCTGTCAAATAAAGCACCCCCATCAGCAGATTAGGGGCACCGAAACTAGTAGCCCTAGTGAGGTGAAAACTTTAAAAACTCCTGAGGGATCCCCCTTAAAAGTAGTTAGGGACCTCCCCCAGATGGATATTGTTGGGCACAGCCAAACCTGGGACCCTAAGGGCCCAAACCTGAACTGTCCCTCCAGTAAGCCAAACAGAGGGACTCAGCCTCCAGCTTTAGGTAGCCAGAGGTTGACCCTGAGAGCACAGTGCAACTCAGTCAGAGAAAGAAAGGCACACATGGTGGAGAGTGATTGGAGGAAGCTGAGCCCTACAGAGGAAACTCACTTCAGTACTCCATCTCAACACCAGCCTTTGACTTTGCAAAGACACACCACAGGTAGAGATTCCCTATGGTGGAGACCCTCAGATACCCTTAGGGTGAGGGATTGCTTAGTGGACCATGAGACAGGGGGTTACCAAGCCAGAGCTGGTACTTCCTTATATGGCCACTTAGGCAATATAGGCTTACCTGGTCAAGGATAGCCTTATCTCCTTTCGTTTGGGGGGGGGTTATGTAGGAAGGTGGATATCTGACTATGGTTACCCCCAAACTTTTTGCCTGGTGTTTAGCTGGTTTTTGACTTAGTTGGCCTGGGATCCTGCTATTCAGGGCCCCAGGCTGATTGCTCTCTCCTTAAAATGGACTCCATGTACCTTAGGTGCATAACACAATTGGAATTGGTTCACCTTATAGGCCCCTGTAACAGTGTACCATAGGTACCCAGGGCATAGGTGTAGCCAAGGCCTACCAGGGGCTGCAGCATGTATTGTGCCACCCCTGGCCTGGCCTCCATATTTGACACAACTGGCTGATCACTCAGCTGGGGTAAGTTGGTGTAATCACCTCTTACTTAGGTACAGTATGCCTGTGCCTAACCCTAAACTGGACACATATGTTCCTATCAGCCACTCCTATGGAAGGCCTCATCAATCCTGGAGGCAGAGTGCTTGGAAATATGTGAGATGGTGCTCTAGCATGAGCTGAGAATGTCTGCAGCTGTCGGGAACCACTCCCTAAGCTGTTCCGGGATATTGCCATACCATATACTCTTAAGTGCATTATAATCCTCGCGGTTATTTGCTATCTTTGGTTTGGCTTTATCAAAACATGTCGAGTAAGGTGTCATACGAATTGGAATACTATCCCCTCGCCAGTTCTGGCGACGGGGATAGCATTCCACCCTTCTAGAGGGACACGACATGTGTGTAGCCTTAACCCCGGTTAAAGTTAACCAGAGCCTCAGCATCACAAAATGGATGCTGCCACCACAGACACATGTCTGACCTCCTGCTGCTGGGAGTCCTTCCAGCGAGGAGGGCCTGGACAAAGGGTTTCCTGCCTGGGGAGGTGCGAGCACCACCCCAGACAGGGTTTTGTGTATTGGGTAGGACAGGGCTGAATAGATTGAGACATGCCTGGGGCACACAAGGTGTCCCTGTGCATAAGCCAACCCAAACCGGTTCTGGGGCTTTCCAGCCCCAGTCCTGGCGAGGAGCTGGACAAAGGAGAGGGGGTGTAACCACCCCCCTTCCTGGTCCCACCCATAGGGGAGGGACCTAGTAGGTGATCCACCCCTCAGATTGGGAATAAGAGAGGGAGCAGTGCCATTGCACAGCAGATCATCCTGAAATCAACTTTAAACAAGAAGAAGACTGGACTTCGACATTCTGCTGCACAGAAGACTGAAGAGAATCTCCCTTGTGGCCTAGGAGGGGCCACCCTGTGAACACAGGTATCACCCAGCACCTCGACGTTTGCTTTGCCGCCGCCTCCCGCCGGAGCCCGAGTGCAGAGCCTGACAAGACACAGCTTCCCAGACTTCTCCTAGCCCGATCCACAGTCCCTGCAAAGAAGGGACCCGTGGAGGCACCGAGAGACGTGGGAGCGGCCATCTTGAAAGACCCCCGAGACGCTGACTGCGCAGCACCCGAGGCACCCTCGACTCTGTGCTTTGGGGTTTGAGAAGCCCCACAACCGAGCAGCATTTGCACCAAAGATCAGCCCTCCAGCATCTCCACAATTTGCGTGGGGCCCTTTTGCTTTTTGCCACTCGACTCGCCATCCCGGCCGCTTGTCACGTGGTCAGCGGCCATCTTGGCGACGAAACCTACAATTTACACTGTGGGTCTGGTTGCTCCAGACCTGCCCTCGCTCCTGTAGAAAGGAGTACCCGCTCTGACCTTGCTGGTCCGAGTAATAAGCCTTTTTCACTTTCCCCGTGGCTTGCGTTAGCCAAGGCTTGTTTGCTTCAATCGAGTTGCCGACACCGCCATCAGCTAGAGCCTTCGAGGGACAGCTCGTGATCGACTCCTGGACGTCCTTGACCTCTTCGTGTCCACGTGGCTGCAGAGAGAAGCAACACCTCATCACCTGTTTGCACCCGACTTTGCCTGGTTCCAATCTGGTTCCACGGTGGTCACTGGTCAGTGACTTTGAACATTGTCCCCTCTGCTTTCAGGTCCTCACCACTTCAGATCCACCCTTGGATCCACCGGACACTTCTCCTTCACATCGCCTGCAGCATCTTCAGCTTCAAGCGCCAAGAACCTGCGTGTCAAAACCCAACGCCACTTCGACCCTGTGCACCCACTTCCTGTGGGTGAGGTAACATTGCAAAGCCGGTGTCCCTACACTGGTACACACCTCTAGGGTCTGTGTCTTAAGTTTTGTTCCTCTAGGTTCAGCGGAAGTGCCCTTAAACTAACTTTGTGTACTTTTTACGCACCATAGACTTTACATTGGAAAGTGCGTGCACTTTGAACACTGCACCCGAGTCCCGTGGGCCTTTCCCGACTTAGTTAACTCCAGTCTCGAATAGCTCCAGCGATTCCCAAGGCCCTAGGCCTCTTCACTTTCCTATTGGTATCTCTTATACCACTTTCTTAGTATATGGTTTAGGTGGCCCCTAGGGCTCATCCATATTGTGCAACTTTTGTGTATTTTAAACTGTCTTGTGATTTTACGCTTGTGCTTCTGTGCTCATAAAGAGTCCAGGGGATTTTATAGTTAATAAATCAATATATATTTTCAATATATATCTGTGTGGAGTCCCTTTCATTTGGTATTCAAGGGGGTTGTGTATGGTATAACAGCTGGCTTCACATGCCTTTCAGAGTTTAGCCTAAGACTGCTTTGTCCACGTTACCACTAGGATAACTGGTCTACAAGGTTGAATTACAACCATCATCATAAGGGTTGCTTGGCATGGTACAAAGTGATCACTAGAACTAGTGAGCATTATATACCAGGCCAACTTCTCACACATACCCATTGAATTTTTTTAAATGAAAGAAAATACATTTATAATTTATAACGGACATGTTACGATATTATATAACAATAGTGGCACCTGCTATTTACAGCGCTGCAAACAAAAACAAGCACTAGAATAAAAACTGCGCTTAGTAGTAAATGTGCGGGGCACCTTCCCGAAAAACAAGATAATGCATTATTGTACGCAGCATGCCTTTCGTTGAAGGAATTAAGCCAGTATATTTACTGTCCCCATCACTTCCGTAAATGAGGAACTAGCAGACGTGTAGCGAATGTTTGTTTCCTTTAACAGTAGAATATTACAATCAACTTGATTACTTTTCGTGAGATGTCTTATTGTTTAATTGGTTGTATTGGGCCTTTTTAAACTTATTTTTTTAATATAATTTAAATTTTTCATATTTTATAATGTGCAGTTGTCAATAGGAAATTCTAAAATCTAACAATCACTGACTTGTGCTCTGAGCGTCCCTCTTTAAACACATTAGAAAGCTGCGTGGCAGTGAGGTGAGTGATGGCTTGTGGTGAGTAGTAGCAGTTAGGCAACGATGTGAGTTTTGACTGCATGGCGGTTAGGCGGGCTGGATGTTTGTAAGTGAGGTGCGTGGTGACTGCAATACAAAGTGGGGCGAGTGGTATCGGTGACGGCGTACCAGTGAAATGAGTGATGGATGTGTGCAGGTAAGGTGAGTGAAGGCTTAGGTGTCGCTAAAACCCCATATACCCCCAAACAAACAAAACGGTGAAAAAAGTGACAGTTTATTCCTGGACCCCAACCTTGGTCAGGTAGTTCTGTGTATTAAGCATGACTATACCCACTAGTCAGGAGGTATCCACCTTGTGGCCAAGGATGTTAATGTCCAACAAGGCAGGCGAACAGCCTTTTGTTTAGAAGGACCCTCACTCACCACTAGTTGGTGACATGCTTCATCATCGGGTCCCCGCTGGGGTGACCGAATGTCGCCCCAGCGTGCTACGACGCCTGAGTTACAGCGGAGCGGGTTTTGGTGGTGAGTGTACTAGTGATTAAACTCAAATGTGTGTGCAGAATAAGTGAGTGCAAAATTAAAAAATACAGGGTTGAAGCCCAAAAAATATTTAATGCAGGCTATCCCGTATTGTGGTTAAAAACATGAAAATCGGACAATCAATGGTACTATATTAGGTGACCTGTGTCCTTAATTACAACAAATGGTCAACATGTTTCTGCTGTCAAAAAAGCGGGATCGCGCAGCATTCGTCAGGACCACACTAAATGGCTCTCCGGGGGTATGTACGCTCTAAGGTACACCCTCCCGTGAGGCACTTATGTGAAAAATACAAGAAATATAATTGAAAAGGAAAAAATTACTCACGGTTATTAACCGTGGCGGCGCACTGTGGAGTACAGTCTCCTCGAGGTACATGTAGAAGGAAAAGGAACAAACTGACACTTAGGACATAAACATCAATAAGACATGTCATCCTGCTTAGTAACATGTCTTTGTACCCACATCAAGGCTCACTTGTGCCCCCTTGTCATAAACCCCATAGTACGATGGAAGGGTCGGGATTCTCCTTTCACTGAGGAAATACTCCCCATGCCAAACTAGATTGTCATGCATGGCCAGGGAAAAAACGTGTTCCCTGAGGTGTAGATGCAGCAATAGGGTCTGCTTCATCACCTTAACACCAAATCGGCACTCTGACCACCCTGCTACTAATCCAACCAAACACTCATGCTGAAAAATGCTAGGTGATCATGAAGAGAAAAACAATAGACTCACGAAAAACAAGATAAAGGACCTCAGTGAGGAGGATCTGATAAGCGTGACTGAATTTCAAAATACGGCAAGGTGGGCTAATGGTATCAATTGCGTGTGAAAAATACGATATAACCCACGTGACCGAAGAAATACGTGTGGCAAGTATAATCAAGCAAGTATGCCCATTCATGCCGAGTGTGGGGAATGAAAACTTATTCCCAACCTAGAGGAAGAACTTACAAATTTAAAGAAACTCATAGGCTTCCTTGGTCAGGACAGCGTAGGGCAATGTTCACGCAGCGTCCTGTGGAATAAAAAACAACGGTAAACACTTAGCAGCGTTCTAGCAAAACCGCTGACTAAGGGACCGGTAGCGGGACTCCTAACGAATCCAGCCTGACACTTACTTTCACGCCTGCGGTTCCCCGCCCTGTACCTACATCAAGGGATCACCGTCCGCCCGAAGATCAAACAGCAATGGAGCCGGGCTGTTTACATCCTCATTACTGACTGTCATGTGACCGGCGTACGCGAATGACGGCGGCGTGACACGTTACTGTCTGTCACATGACCGGCGTCCATAGACGCCAATGACGTGAGGCCCACTGCTAAGGAAAAAAAGAAATTTAAAGGGGCAGTGTTTAGAAACAGCCTGCAGGGTTTGATACCCCGCATCACCACTGGACACTAGCGTAACATCATGAGAATTTATCAAGACTACAAAAAGAAAAATGTGTGCTTTGTTAAGTACATTAGTGTTTAGCCACTCTACAAATGGTAAATCACTAATTAAGATGGAATTACCTTCATTTGATCAAATCAGACATGGTATCACTGAAAGGAGCACTCAGATGGAGTCAAACTCTGTTTATCAACAGGCTATGAGTGCCCTTATTGTGTAGGGAATTATTGTCTCTTATACCAGTGCTTTTATTAGAAAAAAGGAGAGAGAATAAAAGTCAGTCAATCCTTTTGCTAATGGGTGTGCATGAATACAAAAACCTAATGGGTAGGTGTACAGGAATACAGAAACCTGATCCGAAATCAGTAATACCCCAAATTTCATTTATATGGAGGGTCATAACACTAACACCATGGTATCATGTAAAGCAAAGAACTGTGTTTGAGGATGCACACAACAAGACCCTCGGGGGTAGTGGGAGAAAATAAACATCCCCAAACATGGAGAATCTGTATGCCAGCAATGAATAACAGTAGGCCCTTCAGTTTCTTTTCAATGCTGACCCCCACGGAATATCATCATTCAAACCAGACTTGTTGGTTGATAAGCGGTAAATCCATCGTTGTTCTTTTTCAAACAATTGGGCTTCTGATCCTGTTGGCACTTGTTCCAAAACTGTCCAGCGCATGTCGTTGGGAGTGTTGCTTTTCCAAAAAATGGGTAGTCATCTTAGTAGTTTTGCGGCAGCGAATATTGCTGCAATGCTCACCTATTCTTACTTTGATGCGTCTGGACGTCATGCCTACGTATTGTAAACCACAGGAGCACGTGATTAAATAAATCACACTGGCTGTATTACAATTCGTGTGACCACGTTGTTCCCAGATTTGGCCATTTGAAAGGTTCAGTGTTCTGGTATGGGTAGTAAGGTGACATATATATATATATATTCACAGAAAAAACCATAGGTTATAGTGGATATATAGTTAGGAATTTGCATTTACAAAACCTTGAAAATTCAATGAAAAAACCATAGGTTATAGGCCATATATAGTTAGGAATTAGCATTTACAAAACCTTATTTTACTCGCATAAAACCATTGAAATTCCATATATAGTTAGCTAACTATAAGCGCTAACTATATATCGCGCACACGCAATCCACTGCTGATGATGTCACATATTACATCATTCATGACATGGTCAGTGACATCACTGATGACATCACTGATCACAACATCCAGTGATTGTATGTGTCTGTAAAGTTTAAATATGTTTCACATATTGAAGAATGAGTGGATGTATAAGTGTCTGAATGAAGAATTTAGTAGGTGCATGACTGACTGTATGAGTGAGTGATTAAATGTGTCTCACTGAGTACATGGGTTAGTGACTAAACTGTCTTAATTCGTGCATCAGTATGTTTGATGTTGTGTAAGCTGCTGCATGTGTTGATCAGTAGCTATAAAAGTGGCCATATGGGTTATTGATTGGTTGCCCAAATATTTGAATGAGAGGCTGAGTGTGTGTGTGGGTGGCTGGGAGGTGCGTGACTCTGTGCATAGATGTGTAAGCAGTTGATTTACTAGGAGTATGAGTTCAAGAGTGCATGTGGAAACAGCTATATGGGCGGTTGACTGTGCATGGGTGTGTTGGTGAGTGAATGGATTTCTCATTGCTACATGTGCAAGTAAGTACGTATGTAAAACACAATACATGTGAGAGTTGAGATATATAAATAACTGAACATAAGAGCCAGTGAATGTGTGAGTGGCTGTATCGATCACTGTGAGCTTGTATCAGGGATTATATAAGAGAGTAAATATATGTTATTATATGTTTGAATAAGTAAGATGTGTATAACTGTATAGTTGAGGAAATGGAGGTGTGATTGATTCTTTGCATGACTGACTAGGTGTGTGAGTAACTCCATGAATGAGTGACAGTCTGTGAGTGTCTGTTTATACTGAGTGTATGTAAGGTTATATTAGAGTCTGAAGAGGTTCATTGTATTATCACATGAGTGATGTGATCAGTGATGACAAATGAGATGTCATCAGTGATGTCATTTGAGTTGTCATCAGTGATGTCATTTGAGATGTCATCATTGATATCATTTGAGTTGTCATCAGTGATGTCATTTGAGATGTCATCAGTGATGTCATCAGTGATGTCACTGACCATGTCATGAATGATGTAATATGTGACATCATCAGCAGTGGATTGCGTGTGCGCGATATATAGTTAGCGCTTATAGTTAGCTAACTATATATGGAATTTCAATGGTTTTATGCGAGTAAAATAAGGTTTTGTAAATGCTAATTCCTAACTATATATGGCCTATAACCTATGGTTTTTTCATTGAATTTTCAAGGTTTTGTAAATGCAAATTCCTAACTATATATCCACTATAACCTATGGTTTTTTCTGTGAATTTCATTGGTTTTTTAATAGCAAATATGAAAAGCTTTAAAATGTCAAGTACGTGATAGATAAAAACATTTTCGTATTTATGCACGCTGATGTGCTTTGAACGCTGCCCCCCCCCCCCTCCCCTCTTTTGCCTTAGTAGTACTCTCTCTTTGCAGATACTGAAGGGTAGTTAACGCAGGCCTTTACCCCCGTTGTAATCCGTCGTGCCTCCTTGTCTCTCCATTTGATTGATTGTTGTCCAAGCATTTACTGTTTTAGAATTGGTTCTCTTTGGATCATTCTCTATTTACAAACAAGCACAAAGTCGCAATACTCTGTTTATTCTTTGCAGATAGTGAAAAATCGTGTAAAAAAATAAAAGTAATCGAGCAAAATCAGTAGGCCACTAATTGGATCTCTTTTTGACCTCGCTAAAATAGAAATATTAGGAACAACCCTTCTTGAGAAATACGAAAATAGTGACATGAACTGAGCTCCACACCATGAGGGCTGCAAGACAGCTCGGCTCCATCACCCATCCCGCACAAAATAATGACAAACCCTATGCAAATATTAAAAATATAGACAACACACCAGCAAAGAAACAGGGTAAAACATTTTATTAAAAAACTATTTACATAACGTTGGTTTATAAGATGATGTCAGTAGTGGACCGATGTGTGAATAGATCGAAAACAGCACAAGGCTCCAAGATCCGGATAGCAAGCTCCTGGATGTTGGGTGCCATAGTTTAGAGTTCTGAATTTCAGCCTTTTTCAATGCCTGTGCTTTGTTGAATCAAAATGGCGGCTTGACACAAAGCTGACTCAAGCGTTGTTACTGATGCTATGCAGACCAAAACTGGTTTTCAGTTTGTACATTTTTCTAGATTTTTCAATCCAAGTTTGGTTGACTTTGTAGAACGATGGCTTCAGATTTTCAACATACGGTGTGGTGGCGCTGACTGGGAGGGGGCGCTTCGCTCCTGCCCCCTCCCCAAGTAAGATTTTCATACGTGAAAGTACGTTAATGGTTTTGGTCCCTGAGATGCTTCGATGTCACTACCATTCTCAAATAGCATAAGTTCTGGATGTTGGGTGCCATAGTTAAGAGTTCTGAGCAGCGCTTGTAACACTGTCTGAAGCTTATTTCCACCTACTGCAGCTTCACTATTCTCAAAGTAAGTGAGTGTCGTTTGTGGACCTGACTGCATTAGAAAACAATGTGATATGTTACCTTCCTAAACAGCTTGACGGAGGCCCCTGAGGGGCGGTGTGATGGCCATGGACTCGGAGAAGACGCTTGGCTCCGACACCCTCCCCAAGTCTTATAGCACTGGTGTAGCCTGAGATCGCCCCTGACATAGGCGGCCGGCTCCCGGGGTCCGGCGGAACTTTTTGCCTTTTGATGACTCTTCAATTCTGGACCTTGTCCCACAATCCGTTTGACCTGAAGACAAGCTGTAGTGGGGCGCCCCTTTATCATTTTAGTTGCCATTCCGCCCGCTTTTGCTACACTGTGCCTCTTCCGCCATTCAGCTGTTTTCCGCCCGCTCTTGCGACTACAGCGTCTCGCTCACCATGTAGTTGAGATGCGCCCGCTCTTGCGGTGCAGCGATAGGCGGCTGCCACAGGACTCTCAAAATGGCGGCCGGCTCTTCGGTTTTGGGCCTGGTCCACTAAAATGGCCCTGGGACACCTTGGAACTCGGACGCTTGTCTGCTAGGGCTTGGGTCCCATTCTCGAAAAGCGTCCCCTCAGCCGTGAAGATTCTACAAAAGTCTTGGGGGCCTCCGACTCCCGCAGGCTTCTGGTGGGGAACGGCTGCCATGATTGCTCGTGGAATGGCCACGACGGAGCTACGAGATGGTAGTGGTCTCATGCTGACGCCAGCTTTAGTCTGAAACATCCAGAAACACTGTAGACTACCAATTCGATCAGTTCCGGTAGCGCCCCAACATGACCCGGAAGAGAAGAACTTGCCCTCCCCTCTTTGACTGATGGTTCTTGTTGCCTGTCCCCTCTGTTGTCATTTAACAGAACTTTTTGGACTGCTGAAAGGGGTTGTGTTCTGAACGCTGGTTGGTGGAGACATTTAGACTATATTCTTGACCTACGTTGTCGCGTAATGAGTTTTATGACACGCCGCGTTAGCGCACCCGGAAGTGATCCGAGGCGCGGCGCGCAGCGCGTAACGTAAGCATAACAGGTCATGTGACTTGTTAATAAAACTTTTCATTGGTTCATTTTACTTTTGTTAATTTAATGATGAAAAGCTTGGCCATATGACCTAAAAATTACGCTTTTTATTATTTTCGAACAATATTTTTTTTTCAAACATATGTTATAATATTCCAGGCTAATGTACTTTCCCGGAAAATTTACAACTGTCTTGCAAGTAAAATATATTCCTTTTTCGAGAAAAAGGGCGTTTCTTCCTTCCATGACGGAGCCGTTGAGTAAAAGAGATTCGGCCTGCTGTCTTAGTCGCCGATACGCCTGATTATCAGATTCTTATCGATCACTTTATGTTGCAGGAGTGGAAAACACAACTGCCCTTGACCATTTATCTTTACTGCGTTCCTACATATTATACCTTTTATCCGTCATGTAATTGGACTGCTTTATTTCACTTGCCTTTTACTGATTCGAAAACAGTCACTAAAAGTAAAAACTTTACAAATGAAAATACTACTACCGTGTTTTGTTTTAAAAACCTTTATTGTGAAAATGTCAGTATACAAATACGGGCCTATAACCACGTGGGCCGGCCACGGAGCAAACTGAAATCGTATATGATGAGGAGACATTTACACTGTAGAAGAACGTAACGAGCGGGCCATTAGGTGACAAGAACAAAGGTGTCTAACAGTTGCGGAATCGGTGGACGTACATTTTGTAATTAAAATACGACAGGGCCACTTACAATAACATTTTCTAGATATACATTTGCGGGCAAAGAGTTACGAGTCCCATTTATACCGGCGCCATTTTGGGCGAGGCCGGGCAGGTCCAAGATATAGTCAAAATGTCTCCACCAACCATCGGCCAGACCAGAACCCCTTTCGGCCCTTTATGCTACAAGATGGTGTCTTCCATTCAGAAAATATTGGTGGCAGCATTTTGAAAGGAAACAGAAACAGCCGTTCTCGAGTTTCACATTGTTACATTTAGGAAGAATGTTGAAGAGTAGTATGTGGTAAATCTGAAGCCATTTTTCTACAAACTCTCAATCAGACTTGAATGGAAAAAAAAAACCTGAAGAATGTCCAAACTGAAAACCAATTTTTGTCTGTATAGCACCAACAGTAACGCTTGAGTCAGCTTTGTGTCAAGCCGCCATTTTCATTCAATCAATAGCGTCCCCCTGCACACATTCAGGGACCTGGTCGTGTCTTCAGATGAAACGCATTGTAGGAAAAGAAGCAGAAAAGAAAAGGCAAAAGGTTCCGCCGGACCTAGTGAAGCTGCAGCAGGTGCAAATAAGCTTCAGACAGTCTTCAACTTACTCTGATTCTTATAATAAGCTTCAGACAGTCTTACAAGCACTGCTCAGAACTCTCAACTGAGGCACTCAACATCCAGGACTTGCCATTCGGATCTTAGCGCCTTGTATTTTTGTTTTGTTCTTGATGGAGGGGAAACAACAAAAAACAGGCATTGAAAACGGCTCAACTGGAGCAAAAAAAAAATTACTTCTTGGGTGCATTAGGGCATTTATGATTTTCGAATGCCGTATTCATCAGGTTGATGCTCATGTTGCCATAGGACAGCATAGCACCACAGTGTATACAAGTTAACTTCATATGTTCAGATGAGGCAGGTGGCATATTTAGCATTCACCTTCTTTGATCCAGGAGGGATGGAGAAAAACTGCCAGATGAAACTTGAAACTTGGCCATACAGATCTCGGCGCGTTCGACTCACTGTACCGCAACAGTGACCGCAACTCAGCTGGACACGCCGTCTTTCGGCGCAGCATTGTAGGATGGCCACACCAGTGCGGCAATTTGCTAGACACCACCTCGGTGCCATCCGGATCTCGGCGCGTTCGAGTCACTGTACCGCAACAGTGACCGCAATTCAGCTGGACACGCCGTCTTTCGGCGCAGCATTGTAGGATGGCCACACCAGTGCGGCAATTTGCTGGACACCACCTCGGTGCCATCCGGATCTCGGTGCGTTCGAGTCACTGTACCGCAACAGTGACCGCAACTCAGCTGGACACGCCGTCTTTCGGCGCAGCATTGTAGGATGGCCACACCAGTGCGGCAATTTGCTGGACACCACCTCGGTGCCATCCGGATCTCGACGCGTTGTGCTGCCTTCGGCCTATTCGCACATCGGTCCGCTACTGACAGTGACCGCAACTCAGCTGGACACGCCGTCTTTCGGCGCAGCATTGTAGGATGGCCACACCAGTGCGGCAATTTGCTGGACACCACCTCGGTGCCATCCGGATCTCGGCGCGTTCGAGTCACTGTACCGCAACAGTGACCGCAACTCAGCTGGACACGCCGTCTTTCGGCGCAGCATTGTAGGATGGCCATACCAGTGCGGCAACTTGCTGGACACCACCTCGGTGCCATCCGGATCTCGGCGCGTTCGAGTCACTGTACCGCAACAGTGACCGAAACTCAGCTGGACACGCCGTCTTTCGGCGCAGCATTGTAGGATGGCCACACCAGTGCGGCAATTTGCTGGACACCACCTCGGTACCATCCGGATCTCGGCCCGTTGTGCTGCCTTCGGCCTATTCGCACATCGGTCCGCTACTGACGCCGCCTCACGTGCCAACGGATTTTCTACGCTTTTTGTAGCCCTATGTCGCATAACAGGTCATGTGACTTGTTTATAAAACTTTTCATTGGTTCATTTTACTTTTGGTTTCCTAAAGATGGAAGGCTTGGTCATATGACCTAAAAATAACACTTTTCATTGGTTTAGAACATTTTTTTTTCCCAAACGATGAAAGCCCCACCTTGTTTCTGGATCATTCAGACTGAAGCTGGCGTCAGCATGAGAGCACCACCATCTCGTGGCTCCGTCGTGGTCATTCCGCGAGCAATCATGGCAGCCGCTCCCCACCGGAAGCCTGCGGGAGTCGGGGGCCCCCAAGACTTTTATACAATCTTCACGGCTGAGGGGACGCTTTTCGAGAATGGAGCCCAAGCCCTAGCAGGCAAGCGTCCGACTTCCAAGGTGTCCCAGGGCCATTTCAGTGGACCAGGCCCAAAACCGAAGAGCCGTCCGCCATTTTGACAGCCATGTGGCAGCCGCCTATCGCTGCACTGCAAGAGTGGGAGCAACTCCACAACATGGTGAGCGAGACGCTGTGGCCGCAAGAGCGAGCGCAACTCAGCTAGATGGCCGCCACCTGGGGAGACCCGTTCACGCCGCCTCCCCCCCCCCCCCCCCCCCCCCCCCGGGCCGCCGCACGCCAATTTTCGGAGCAGCATTGTAGGATACCAAAACCAGTGCGGCAGTTTACTGGACATCACCTGGGTGCCTGTCGTACATGTTGTGTCAGCCATGTGACACTGGACACAGACCGCTACTGACGAGGCCTCCCCCCGCACCACCCGGGACGCCCCACGCTGTTTTTCTGTGCTGCATTGTAGGATCCCTAAACCAGTGCGGCACCCAGGCGACATCACCTGGGTGCCGTCCAGAACTCTGCACGTTGTGCTGCCTTGGGACTATTCGCACAGCAGACCGCTACTGACTAGGCCTCCCCCCGCCCCACCCGGGACGCCCCACGCCAATTTTCGGAGCAGCATTGTAGGATCCCTAAACCAGTGCGGCACCCAGGCGACATCACCTGGGTGCCGTCCAGAACTCTGCACGTTGTGCTGCCTTGGGACTATTCGCACAAAAGACAGCTTCTAACCATTGTTGCTTTTTGTGTTAATAAATGTTTAAATGTTTTTAGTTTTTGTTCTGTTCATTATCGTTAAAAGTTAATAAAGTTTTATAACCTTAATTTGTTGGAGTGTTATCTATTTTTTGAAAAACGGGTGAATGGGGCCTTGAATCGGGTTATTGTCATGTGTGGGCTTTGGAAGTGTGCTGCTGCAGGATCGGACATTTCAAACTCAAATGCACGTTCTTTTTCTTACCTTTCCGAAGCATGGAGCGCAATAGCAGGCAGAGAAAGGGTGATGCACGTGTTGAACACTACCTGACCTGGCAAGTTGCTGGCAGTGCCCCCCCGCCCGCTCCTGAAAGAGGGCACACACACACCGCCGCCCCGAGTACTTCACAAATCTTTAAAAGACCATGCGCTTGTTCATGAGGCTTAAATGGTTTATCACCTCTTCTAGAACCCCTACATCGACCCTCTGACGTTTCATGGAAAAATTACCATGTAACACAATACCAAGCCCTGTCAGCTGAAACCCCCAAGGAATCGTGGGGCATATTATCAAGGGGGTTTATCTCCGCTTTTTTGGCTTTAAAAACCATGAAAGCGGAGATAAAATTATTTCCCTATTATCAAGCTGTCGCTAACACCAGTTAGTGACACCTAAAAGGAGATAGCGACCATCTTGGGCCCGGCTTTGCATGTCAGTGATACTTATCACTAATGACATGCAAAGTGGCGTGCCAAGATGTTAGCGACTGGAAACAGTCCCTAACATCGCTACCTTCTATTACCAACTTTTGGAGATATTCGCGCTAAGCGCGAATATCTCCCAAATCTAACACCTGCCCTGAGCAGTTCTTAGCCATGTTATCCAATGGGAGGTGGATAACATGGCTAAGAGCATTAGGTCAATAATACATGAATATCGCTGACTTTTCTGCGATAATAGCAAGGTTTATCTGCGATAAAAATCGCCGATGTGCGGCGATAATTTTTGTCTCTAAACAAGTTATAGACAAAAATTATCGCTAGTTGTTCGTAATATGCCCCCGGGTTTTTGCTTGCAGAAATCGGGAGGCGGGAGACTAGCACTGAAATCAGTACTCACACGCCTGAATCAGGAGGATTGGCATGTCTGAATTCTCTACAGCTGGGGCCATAAACTACATCCGCAGGGGTAGGTGATAGCCTGGGACCAGCCTGGCATCTAAAATGGCTGCCGTGCACGACAAAATTGTGGCATTCGAAAAAAGGCAAGATGGCGCAGCCGCTGGAAGAGATATATCAACATATATCAGCCTCCTCAGCCACCCTCAGGAAACATAGGGGATTAGGATATGTCTCCCGCACCCCCTTATACCTAGTACTTTAATTAACGAAGCACAAAATGGCGAATTCCCGTTTCGCTACCAGTTTGCGGCCCAGTTCGCGGCCCGTGAAGCGCTTCTACCGTGAAAAATCATTTTTTTTTTATTTTCCCCACGGGACCCTTTAATAACCCCAACAACATTCCTAGGGGGTCAAGAGGGGGATACCTTGCCCCCTTTCATTAAATTCCCCCTTAGTTTTTCACCTTTTCTTCTCTCTCGATCCTACCGAGAGACAAGATGGCGGCCGCTCCGCACTGTCACGCAGCAAAAAAAAAAAAAAAGCTCACGCACAGCCGCTGGAAGAGATGTATCAACATATATCAGCCTCCTCACCCACCCTCAGGAAACATAAGGGATTAGGATACGTCTCCCGCACCCACTTATAACTAGTAATTTAATTTACGAAGCACAAAATGGCGAATTCCCGTTTCGCTACCAGTTCGCGGCCGCGCTTCTACCGTGAAAAATCATTTTTTTTTTATTTTCCCCACGGGACCCTTTAATAACCCCAACAACATTCCTAGGGGGTCAAGAGGGGGATACCTTGCCCCCTTTCATTAAATTCCCCCTTCGTTTTCCACCTCTTCTTCTCTCTCGATCCTACCGAGAGACAAGATGGCGTCCGCTCCGGACTGTTTAGAATGTTGACAGACACCGGAGAGCCAATCAGCTTTCTGCGCGCAAAGTTCCGATAAGCGAAAAGTAAGCGGACCGGATCGCTGCCCAGAGCGCTGTTACAGATATATATCTTGGTTTGAACGTTAATTTCTCAAAAACTACTGGAGCACATATATTGAGACCTAGCAAAGGCACATCGGGCTAACAGTCCCTACAATTTTGCCAAGTTTCGTGCAAATCCATTCAGCCGTTCGAGCTAAAAGTGAGTCCAACCGCCCTATGGAAAACTCAATGCAAAAAACGCGTTTTGGGACCCCCCTTTTTTCTCAGCCCCCCCTTGACGAAACCCCACCAAATTTTCAGGGGCTGCTCAGAAACAAAATGTGCCATTTTCCTGAAAATTTCAGCCGATTCCATCCACAAACGCCAAAGTTATTAGACATAGAATTTTCAAAAGTCCCATAGGGAATTTATCCTAACTATATATACCTACTGGCGATAGCCAGTAGGTAATATATATATATATATATATACTACAATTCCCGCAAGGGAAATGACCTGTGACTGCTGGTAATCCCCAGGCATTAAGTACTGTAGACCCTGAATTTAAGGGAGTAAAGTCCCTGGGGCGAGTGTGGACCAATGAGTCTTTCAAACTGGTAGCTCTTTTGTACGAGAATAAAGGTTTTTCCCACTTGTGTCTATTGCTGGTTAGTATCTGCCAATGTTTGGAGATGCTCCTGTTGTTGTTCACGTGCTCCTGTAGTTTACAATACGTAGGCATGACGTCCAGACGCATCAAAGTAAGAATAGGTGAGCAGCAGATTTTGTTGTTTCTGTTTTATATAGCACTAACTTGACATCCGAGCGCTTTACATAAACACCAGTTGCATAACAGACATTCATGTTTTTTAGGCAAGTTTAGATTACGTGATTTGCCCAGAATCACAGGATGCTTGAGCCTCTGCCAGACTCCAACCTGTTTTCCATTCAAAGTCGGCCTTTCTAGCTGTTAAGTCACACCCTCAGTGTGGTGAGTGGAGGTGTAGGGTAACCAGTGGTTACATGGCAGTGAGGAGAATAAGGACAGTGTGTCAGTGAGGTGATTGCATGGCTGTGATATGAATGCTGTGGGGATGCTGAAATGAATGGTGGCTGTGTCAGTGAGGTGATTGATGGTTGCGTGGCGGTAAGGTGAATGCTATGAGTGGCGGCTGTGTGTCAGATGGGTGAGTGGCGGCTGTGTGTCAGATGGGTGAGTGGCGGCTGTGTGTCAGATGGGTGAGTGGCGGCTGTGTGTCAGATGGGTGAGTGGCGGCTGTGTGTCAGATGGGTGAGTGGCGGCTGTGTGTCAGATGGGTGAGTGGCGGCTGTGTGTCAGATGGGTGAGTGGCGGCTGTGTGTCAGATGGGTGAGTGGCGGCTGTGTGTCAGATGGGTGAGTGGCGGCTGTGTGTCAGATGGGTGAGTGGCGGCTGTGTGTCAGATGGGTGAGTGGCGGCTGTGTCTCAGATGGGTGAGTGGCGGCTGTGTGTCAGATGGGTGAGTGGCGGCTGTGTGTCAGATGGGTGAGTGGCGGCTGTGTGTCAGATGGGTGAGTGGCGGCTGTGTGTCAGATGGGTGAGTGGCGGCTGTGTGTCAGATGGGTGAGTGGCGGCTGTGTGTCAGATGGGTGAGCGAGTGGGCGGCTGTGTCGGGTGAGCGGCTGTGTGTCGGGTGAGAGTGGGCGGCTGTGTGTCGGGTGAGAGTGGGCGGCTGTGTGTCGGGTGAGAGTGGGCGGCTGTGTGTCGGGTGAGAGTGGGCGGCTGTGTGTCGGGTGAGAGTGGGCGGCTGTGTGTCGGGTGAGAGTGGGCGGCTGTGTGTCGGGTGAGAGTGGGCGGCTGTGTGTCGGGTGAGAGTGGGCGGCTGTGTGTCGGGTGAGAGTGGGCGGCTGTGTGTCGGGTGAGAGTGGGCGGCTGTGTGTCGGGTGAGAGTGGGCGGCTGTGTGTCGGGTGAGAGTGGGCGGCTGTGTGTCGGGTGAGAGTGGGCGGCTGTGTGTCGGGTGAGAGTGGGCGGCTGTGTGTCGGGTGAGAGTGGGCGGCTGTGTGTCGGGTGAGAGTGGGCGGCTGTGTGTCGGGTGAGAGTGGGCGGCTGTGTGTCGGGTGAGAGTGGGCGGCTGTGTGTCGGGTGAGAGTGGGCGGCTGTGTGTCGGGTGAGAGTGGGCGGCTGTGTGTCGGGTGAGAGTGGGCGGCTGTGTGTCGGGTGAGAGTGGGCGGCTGTGTGTCGGGTGAGAGTGGGCGGCTGTGTGTCGGGTGAGAGTGGGCGGCTGTGTGTCGGGTGAGAGTGGGCGGCTGTGTGTCGGGTGAGAGTGGGCGGCTGTGTGTCGGGTGAGAGTGGGCGGCTGTGTGTCGGGTGAGAGTGGGCGGCTGTGTGTCGGGTGAGAGTGGGCGGCTGTGTGTCGGGTGAGAGTGGGCGGCTGTGTGTCGGGTGAGAGTGGGCGGCTGTGTGTCGGGTGAGAGTGGGCGGCTGTGTGTCGGGTGAGAGTGGGCGGCTGTGTGTCGGGTGAGAGTGGGCGGCTGTGTGTCGGGTGAGAGTGGGCGGCTGTGTGTCGGGTGAGAGTGGGCGGCTGTGTGTCGGGTGAGAGTGGGCGGCTGTGTGTCGGGTGAGAGTGGGCGGCTGTGTGTCGGGTGAGAGTGGGCGGCTGTGTGTCGGGTGAGAGTGGGCGGCTGTGTGTCGGGTGAGAGTGGGCGGCTGTGTGTCGGGTGAGAGTGGGCGGCTGTGTGTCGGGTGAGAGTGGGCGGCTGTGTGTCGGGTGAGAGTGGGCGGCTGTGTGTCGGGTGAGAGTGGGCGGCTGTGTGTCGGGTGAGAGTGGGCGGCTGTGTGTCGGGTGAGAGTGGGCGGCTGTGTGTCGGGTGAGAGTGGGCGGCTGTGTGTCGGGTGAGAGTGGGCGGCTGTGTGTCGGGTGAGAGTGGGCGGCTGTGTGTCGGGTGAGAGTGGGCGGCTGTGTGTCGGGTGAGAGTGGGCGGCTGTGTGTCGGGTGAGAGTGGGCGGCTGTGTGTCGGGTGAGAGTGGGCGGCTGTGTGTCGGGTGAGAGTGGGCGGCTGTGTGTCGGGTGAGAGTGGGCGGCTGTGTGTCGGGTGAGAGTGGGCGGCTGTGTGTCGGGTGAGAGTGGGCGGCTGTGTGTCGGGTGAGAGTGGGCGGCTGTGTGTCGGGTGAGAGTGGGCGGCTGTGTGTCGGGTGAGAGTGGGCGGCTGTGTGTCGGGTGAGAGTGGGCGGCTGTGTGTCGGGTGAGAGTGGGCGGCTGTGTGTCGGGTGAGAGTGGGCGGCTGTGTGTCGGGTGAGAGTGGGCGGCTGTGTGTCGGGTGAGAGTGGGCGGCTGTGTGTCGGGTGAGAGTGGGCGGCTGTGTGTCGGGTGAGAGTGGGCGGCTGTGTGTCGGGTGAGAGTGGGCGGCTGTGTGTCGGGTGAGAGTGGGCGGCTGTGTGTCGGGTGAGAGTGGGCGGCTGTGTGTCGGGTGAGAGTGGGCGGCTGTGTGTCGGGTGAGAGTGGGCGGCTGTGTGTCGGGTGAGAGTGGGCGGCTGTGTGTCGGGTGAGAGTGGGCGGCTGTGTGTCGGGTGAGAGTGGGCGGCTGTGTGTCGGGTGAGAGTGGGCGGCTGTGTGTCGGGTGAGAGTGGGCGGCTGTGTGTCCGGTGAGGTGAGTGCTGCCCGCGTAGCACCGATGTGAATGATAACCGTATGTCGGGTAAGTGGCGACTGTGTGACAGTGAGAGAGTGGCGGCTGTGTGTCAGATAGGTGGCTGTGTGACAGTGAGGTGAGTGGCGGCCGGGCAGTGCTCACCTATGTACTCTGCTTCGCAGGGCCTTGGCATTCTGCATCCAGGGGTACAGAGTGCCATGCAAACCCTGCGTGTCAGAGGCATGGCCTGAGGCTGTGTAGTGGGAGGCCGCAAGCTCTTCTCTAGCTGTCTGCACCGATTTATCACAATCTTAGCAGCACTCCCCCTAGTGGAGATGTTAAATGCTGCATGTGTCCCAGTATGTATTTCGACAAAGTTAGAAACCCTGTTGCAATGCGTAAAGGAGCGTTTGAAAAGTGTAATTATTTCTTGGAATAAAATATTTCATATGTTCATGGCACCTTCTTATGATTTGCTGCTTTATTATTTTGGTTTAGCTTGGTTGGACTTAGAGGCTGTAGGTGTGCAGCTGTGAATAAGGGCATTTTATGGAAGGTGCCTTTTTATGGATCTTGGATATGAATACGGTCACATCAGTTCCCAAACAGCATTGAGGGCTGGTTCTTAGACACTGCACCTCTTATTGCCATGACAATCATAAATAGTTATTTAATCAAGATTGAGCCCCCTAGATGATTCAGTAGGCTTTCTTAACCTGTTTCACAGTGCCCTAGTACACTCTTAGGGTGCACATGCAGCACACCTGGTCCATCTCAGAGTTGGATTTCCCCGAGGTGCATTCAAACACCGAATGCTTCCCCTTCAGCAGGGTCAGTTCATTGCTGAACTATTTGTTAATCAAGCTGCTTAACAACCATACCTAGAACTGCTTTTATGTCATAATCAACAGACTCCACAGTCTCTGTAGTATCCTATTCCAGCGTCTTAAGATCTCTTCTGATAAATGATATATTGGAGTTCTCCTCGGCTTGGAGGGTATTACTTTGCTTACATCATTGTAAGTGTACCGATATCAGGTGATGGCTTGACAACTATATTGATATGGTTGCCAATTAGTTTATGGTGAGGTAACTGAGAAGTCCAGTTTGGGCATAGTTATGCCAGTGGGGCACCGGACTGCTTTTACCATCTGAATAATATTCTTTACTTGGCTGTGAAAAGAATTGTCCTATGCTCTGCTTGGAGAGAAGAATCACTGAAATCTATTTGCTTAAAATGGATCTTTCATCAGGCTTCACGTGAGGGTGGAAGAGAGTTAGAAAACTCCAATGACCAGAGGGTTAAAGCTTTTAAAAAAAAAAAACGGTTTGCACACCCACTGTGACAAAAGGAGTTACTGGGATGGAAAGGCTTTTCCAACGCTATAAAGGTATCTGCTGTTGGCGTCCGCTGTCTGGATGTGCAGGACCTCCATCATGAAGGACTTCCAGTTCTACCTTTCTCAATCCACTAGTACATACACTAAATTATTGCAAGAACTTTGCACAAGCATCTTCACGAGATTCATGTCAAAGCATGAGGATGTCTATATGCCACGCACTTAAAAGCCATTTAAAAAAAGATTGTTTATCTAGGGAGCTGCTCATCATTACTCGCACCATTCACTCTGACAAGCCCTTAAGAAGGCCAAACACACCCCTTACAGTTTAAAGTCTTGAGGCGACGTAGCCTTCTCATGTACTTTCAGGAACACCAAAAGATTTTACTCAAGACATTAGCAGGAGCGTCTCCTGCCTTAGATGCCAACATAGAACAGTGGGGAATGGACATATCAATGGGTTAACCTCACTAATGCATGCCCACTATGCATGCAAGTGGTGAACGTTTGCGCCTGTGCCAAGGACAGCACATTGCTTGTGTATCTGTGAACATGGTCGGTGCACAGTGTTAAGGGGGTGGATGGAGGTATAAATCATGACAGAACACCCCCCCCCCCATGTTTAATTCGGGCCCAGGAATGCACATCCCACAGGTAACGATTTAGACATAAGACCACACCCTTGAAAGGTGGATGCTCGACATCTGAACCATACTTGCCAATCCTACCGATTAAGGTAGCAGGCTGCCCCTTTCGCAGTAGTCCTACTGGCTACCGATATAGCCAAGTCTTCCTTTTGGCTTTTGAAGGCTGGGATGGTTGCAGTAAATAGATACCCAAGTGAAGGACAGTGGCATAAAATGAAAGTAATTTCTTTGGACACTGAAGAAGGCTGCCTGGGACTGAAAGTAAACCCGTGATTGCAACAATGTCTGTGGCGTAGCTAGGAGTTTGAGGGCGGCGGCCACGCTGCACTGGTGGCCTGTTGCGGCGGCCTTTATAATTTATTTGGGGACACTCACTGTCTGACACTTTTGTTAGTCAGTGTCCCCAGTCCCCAAATAAATTATAAAAGCCGCTGCAACGAGCCACCAGTGCCGCGCGTGCTGTTTGAAGTGCAAGCAAGCTCATGTGACCTGCTGCCTGCAGCGAACGCACGCTGCACTCCCCACCACCTAGCATAGTGGTGGTGGTGTGGTGCGTGCGCGAGGTCAGAACATAGTTTCTGTCACTCGTGGGCAATGCCAACCTCTTGCGCACAGACACTGGCAAAGGCGGGGACGAGTCACAGGTCCCGCAGTCATGCTGAGGTCAGCTGCATCAAAGGTTTGTGCTGCACTTTTAGGCTGTGCCGTAATTCTGAACTGCACGACATCCTGGGAGCCAGCTTCAAGGTATTCAACCCTTTCCCGGTGGGGATCTTGAGGAATGGATTGATTCCCACCATCAGTGCACACCATCCGGGACAGGTGGGCCCAGGCAACGCCGGCCGCGGCTAAATTATGTTGGTCAACAGCTTGCGAAGTGCTAGGCTAGGCTAGGCTGCTGAGAGAGGCTTAAAGCAGCATGATGAGATCCCGCCTGGCAACTTGACCCATGACCTCAGGCCTACCTGTGGCTTACTTGAGTGAGGCAGGACTTCTGAATCACTGGCGAACCTGTGCACATGTATATGAGCTGTCTAAGCTTCTCACGTGGCAGCACCTGCACGTGGGATCCAAGGCACAGCTGCCACAAGAAGTCATTCATCTTCAAGAGTCAGTAGGAGTGCTGGTATGTTTTAAAGCAAATACTTGTGTGTGGTGCCATATGTATTTTTTAGACTACTTTTACAGCCTGCTGCACAACACGCACTGGTGCAAGTACTGTTAGATAGCTTGGGCTTTTTAATGCTCACTCTCTCAAACTATATTTGGAATAAAACTGCATACCGCCGAGTTGTGAACCCTAGGCTATGTGTACTTTATTCTGAGTTTTCTCCTGAAGCTTGCATGCACCCCTATGCTCAATTGCGTCTGTGTTAATTGCTTAGACTAGCAATGTCTGTGTTAATTGCTTAGACTAGCTTAGACTAGCAATGCAACGTAGCTTCAGCCTCAGGTTGTTAAATAACGGGCGGGGCTGCACACCATGCTGATATCAGCGAATTGATTTTTATCAAATTGCTCAGTGTCTTTTTGAGAAATTAGTCTGCAGAGGGGTTGTGACCTCTAAGCTACGCGTGTACCCTTCCATTTACAGTGCTTTGCAGACTTTTTAAAATCTTCTTACAGTTTCTCGTTGCTCAAATGGGTGTAATTTCAGATATTTGTTTCCGTTGTTTTTACTGCTTGATTTTCCTTGCGAAAAGTGTCACTCATAGTTGTTGAAATGTCACTCATAGTTACACTGACATTATAAAAATGTCACACTTAGCAATCTGAAACCTTGGCAGCTATGCTTCCTTTATGTCCGGCCTGCTGTTATCTGTAGTTCCGGTGCCAGCTGCTTCCCTCCATATGCGCAAACCATGAGCTAAACATTGCAGGCATTGCCCTGCAACTGCAGAAACAGACATGACCACTGGTTGTACAGTGGGGTGTCGTAGAACATTCCATAAAGTATAGAACCCTGCAAATGCTGGTAATTTGTAACTTGCAAAGACATACAGTTTTACAGATAAAACAAATATATCGCACAATGTGTGTCAATCAAACAAACAGGATTTGCATAGTGTCTATTATCACCTGTAAGGTTATCTAGGCACTGGGAGGTAGGGGTGGTGCTGCCGATGAGGGACGTTATGTCGAATATCCATGATTTAAGGCCCTTCCTGAAATCCTGCAGGGTGGCAGTCTGTGTGTTCTCCTTTGTACTGCCGGTCACCGGTGTATTTAACTCTGTAGCCTAGGACCGTGTCATGTATGTGCATGCAACTTGCATGATCGAGATAACTATTAGCGGCGATACTATGTGTCTCTCTGTCCTTTTTCCCCAGCACGCCTCCTCCCAGCTTGAAGACCATGCAAACCCTATAAATATAGCCTCCGAACACACGGCTTGAACTCCGTAAACAAAGAGGTTATATTATTTTTAAAGACCTGGCATGTTTTAGATTCCCTATATAACTGTGATTCTCCCATGTGGCCACCATGGAGTAATTTTGCAGCATTGCACTGACAAAGACGTGGTTTCAGTCCAAGAGAGAACACGTTTACGAACCCCCTATGCTGCTGCAATCTTCCCACTCTTATATCGCGGGTACTAGGAAACATTTGTCCAGCGGCCACAAAGTATGGTCTGTGGTGTGACTGAGGGATGCACTGTTGGGAGTAGGGGGTCCTGTTTGGGTCGGGGATTGTGCAAGGAGGCCTACAAAAATGTTAAACGGGCAAGCATTTATTAACAGGTTAACTAAAGGTAAGCGGTAAAGGACACCACAGTAGTTACTACTTTTAACGTGCAAATAAATGCCTACCTGTTTATTTAACACTTTTCCTAAATATTAGTGCTGTGCCGGAAAAGAGCAGCTTGTGCCACTATTCACCAGGCGTTAGAGGATATGGGAAACCCAATAGACCCTTGTAGGCTTGGGCAATAAACAATGCAATGAAGTATCTACAAGGGATTTTCTTACTGGAACATTTCTAATCTTTTTGAATTCAATAAGGGGAGTAAGTCATGAAGGATCAAACCCAGACGTGTCCACAGGACAACAACACCAAATGTGGATAAATAATGAAAAGCACACGGAAAATCCTATTTACATAGAAATAGTTGATGTATCAAAAAATTAATTCGAGAGGTTACATAAAGAAGAGAAACCCATAGGCAAAAAATTTCATGAAAAGATGTATAAATTAATTAAACAGACAATTCATAACATACATTATCTCCTGCAATAGAGATAGGGTAACCATAAACTATGAATACAAATTACTTTCAAGAAGATACATTTCTTATGATTTGATGGAGAGCCGACGTTTCGGTCTATGCAGCAGAAGTCAATCAGACCATCATCGGCACAATTGATTTTTGCTGTAGAAGCCACTTATATGAGAAAAGAGGTTGAAGTGAATAAATAGTATATGTAATCTTGTTCCTGTGATCGGCAGTCAAGACCGCATTCCTGTCAATCTGAAATGATGGAATTCTCTAGGAGTACGTCAATACTCAAGATTATTTCTCGGCACGAAGCCCGCAGACTACGTCATACGGAAGAACGAGATGCACGTCTATTTAACAGGGGCTGCTTGTAAAGGTCAAAAAGCGGCCCCTGGCCTGTCTTACTTTGAGTATCACTGAACTACATTGAAGAAAGACAAAACCATGCGCCCAGGCCACATTCAGGATGATCTTGGAAAGGCTTTTTGGCCTGTGAAACAGTTCATAAAATGTTTCTCAAATTGCTTAACCACAACAGTACCGGAATCCGTACCCCTCCAAGCAAAAGAACAAGGTGTATTTAATCAAGTATTTTATTTATCACGTTGAAACTGTTTCCGCAGAGAACCTTTTTGATTTATTTTCGCAAGAGGTATTTTGCAGCACATTTTCTTGGAGTGGTACCAGTAATGCCTCAGCTTGGAACCGTAGACACTTCATCACAGCACCACCTACATGTTAAATTGGAACCACCCGAGAACCCTTCTGTGCGCCCACAGGTCTGATAGTCAGGGACACTTTCCACCCGTCTGGATCAAGACGCGATCTGATGTGCCTCCCGCTACGGGATGTAAATTTGTGACGTCCGTACCGGTAAAAAAGCTGTATGCTTTCACCTCCTGTAACGTCATCCAATAGTAAATTCCTATTTTTCTGATCTGAAATACCCTACCCGTTTTGGCCACCGAATACCCTGAACTCAAAATGAGAAAAAATATGTATTTATATAATTCTTATTTAATTACAGTGAACAATGCCTCCAATTTTTTAAGAGCCACGGTAAACCCAAGAGTTTAATTTGTGGTCTTAAATATCACTTTCCGAAAATGGGAAAAGGGATTATGAATACCGCGAGGTAAAACTAGCGCGTGCCAGGATATTCCTGGAGTTTAGGAGAGTGTATTGTATTTACCCCGATCCAGCGAAGAGCGAGGCAGGAAACAGAGCGGTGCTCGATAAAAGGAGGATCGGTTGGAATAAAACGGGTTCACCCTCAATCCAGAGAACAGTCAGCTGGAGAGCACTCGACCCTGTCCCCACCAATCACTCCGCCTCGGCAGTAAGCCTGATGCAATCAATTAAAATCCTGCGCTTTCTGTCAGGCGTGCAAGCTTTGCTGCGCATCGGAGCAGAGACATTTCTGCTTCCTGTTCATCAATTCCTCCCCATGCTGCACTGATATCTGAGGAAGAAGTACATTTATCCCGCAGGGTTTTTCAGGACTGCGAAGTGCCCGCGACTGTATTTATTACCTTCACGCAAATGCGCGCAGCAGCCACGTGGTCTGTACTACTGTCGAGGCGCTTTAGAAATGGGTTTAGGATTTCCTGTGTATTGATGGTGACCTCACTGCCCACAGCGAGTAAAACAAGCTCTTGCCATCGATCTCTTGTCTTTGTTGGGCCATGTGTTAGGAACACATGGCCCCATAAAGATAAGAAACCTTTCACGGCAGAAGGAAAGCAGGCGAGGCCGTCCAAGTGGGACGGCCGAAAAAGCCTAAGTGTTCGTCATAAAGAGCTCTTTTCCAATAGCTGGCCACCATTAAGCATAATCGGTGACGCCGGCCAATGGAAAAGAGGGGTAGGGCTTAAAGCCCTTTACTGAAACTCCTCTAAATCATTGAATCTCTCTGCGCGTGTGCGCAGCCACGCTAGCCGAGACCTAAAAATGAAGATCAATCCGCAACTATGTCCTTGTGCAATATTATACCACCTTATATAGCAACACTAGTGCTGGCCAGAGCTCCACTATCCCACAGCTGACACGTCAAAAGATAATGGAGCATACATAAGCAAGATACAGTACAGCAGACACACATCCGGGATGTATTTCACTCTTAATGGTTATACGTTCACAATAGATGCAGGCTTCTCATGCAAATGCGTGGAACACAACGGTGGTGGTAGTGCATACCGGTGATTGACGGAATGTGTAGGTCATCAGGAAGTAAGTTGCAGAGTGGGAGTTTCACCAATCCAATGAGTCAGGTGATATGTTATGTTAAAATTTTTGTACCGCGCACGTTCACCGAAACGGTTTCTTGGCGCTCATAACAGATACGGCGGTCAGGGGCAGGAGTTTCACTCATAAGCAGCTGTAAAAAGGAACGTCTTCAGTGACCTACGAAAACATTCATAGGGGAGACGGTGACGAAAGGAGGAAGGGAGGGAGTTCAAAAGGTGGGGGCCAAAAAAGAAAACCGGAGACCACCCTGTTTCTTACATTGAATTTGAGGGATGCACAAAAGATTATCAGCAGAGGAGCGGAGGGTGCGAATTGGTATATATCGCTTAAGGTTGGATGAAATAAAAGCAGGTGCAAGATTGTGAAGGGCTTTGAAAATAGTGCATCCAAGTTTAAAGGTGCAACGTTTGGCCACCGGAAGCCAATGAAGGCTCCGAAGGAGTGGTGAAACGTTCTGGTGCTTTGGCTGATGGAATACTAAACGGGCGGCCTGATTTTGTATCAGTTGTAGCCTCTGGAGCTGATAAGAGGGATGTCATCAGCAGCCTCTGAGTTCTAGATTAGATGAGATTCCAACAGTCCCCATATATCCCTGGGTCCTGCTGCGCAGTGTAACATAGGCGGGACACCAAGTGTTTCGGCCCATCAGAGTGGGCAACGTGCTGTGTGGGGGCTCCTGGGGAAAGTCAAGAGTAGCAGCTTTTACTTCAAATCTGTCTGAGCTATAGAAATACATCTAAGGGTGTTGGTTGTCTGGCAGCGAGCAAGGTTTCCCGAATAATGACTAGGCCATCTTTATACAAGTCCCCCCAAGTAGTAGTTCTAGCCCGTTGTAGCATGTTTCAACACTTGCTTTCATGAGTGACTGGAATTGATGGCTGATAGTGTAATGGATGGTGAGTATAGCAGAGGCATATCTACTTTTTTGGCTAGTTTGTCCCCTGTGCAACAAAGTCAGGGGGCAGCGGTAGATGCAGGGGCAGGTGTATACCAATATATGGCGTGATGCTCCTGTGCACATAGATAGTAAAGCTCCATGTCAGAGAATTCTAAACTTCCCTTCCCGAAGGGTAGAGTATTTCCCATTCTATACACAGTTGTCTGCAAGCATTTCAACTCTGTTCTGAGCCTTTTAAAGAAGTGTCACCACAGTGAATAAGGGGTAGTAGGGAACAGATGCAACAACTTCAGCAATATAACTATTTTCATTCGGGAAATTCGTCCTGCAAAGGACATGGGCATTGGCAACCAGCGGGTAATGTCTGTTACACTGGTCGAAACCTTGCCATAGTTTTCACGCATACGTTCTTGGGTCTCGCCTACGCGGCGCGCATGCGCTGCAGAGGCAAAAAGACCTTTTGGGATCGCCATGTCTGTTCAGCCAAACACGTGCACGCATTCCATTGCCTTCAATGACAACGTGTGCAAGTGTGGCAGTGGAGAAGTGTGGCTCACTGGTTAGAGGAGGCAGTCCCTGATGCAGAGGTCAGACCCGGGACCAGGGTTCAATTCCCGATGCGGCAGGGTCTTGAGCTAAAAAGAAATGTCCACGGACTCGATAATTCTCGCCTCGGTGTCTACTCGAATCATGGGTTCACACTCTGCAACTCTGGGCAACAGCTTGCATAATCTCCACTACGGCCCACCGCGATGGGATGCCTGGTCTTCACCTTGGGGATGCCCAGTAGGGGTTATCTCGCAGGGAAAGCCAGGACGGGTTCCCAAAGCAAGCGCTAAGAGACCTGTCGGTGATTTGGCGCTATATAAATCGAAATTAACATAACATAACATTATGGCTCCCGCAAGTAAATCTCCCCCCTCTGCTGCAGCACAAGCGCTTGTTCTGTCTTCCCAGAAATGAAACGATGAACCCCAAATATGTCTCCACTAAAGGAGGGTGACACAGAAGATCTAAGGAAAAATAAACACCCAAAAAACTGTTTTACTGTCTGCACATCCTTGGCCTCAGCCTCCCTCGAACGAAAAGCAAACAATACCCTTTTCTTAACCAAAATACCCAGCTAGCGCCAGAGGGAGCTGGCGAGCTCATCGCTTTGCAGCAGGTCACCTCTTCCCGGGGTAATGTCCTTTGTCTGGAGTCATGCGAAGCCCCCGTCGCCTGAGCACAAGGGGTTTGTAACCTGCTAATAGTCTGCCGCCGCCCCAGCCCTGGGAACCCTACCCTTAAACAAGTGCTGCATAATGCCTGCCCCAGCCTTACACCCAGAGGCTCCCAGCCGACCCCCCGTGCCAGACGCAGTCTGCCAGCTCTCAGCCTCTCGATCTCCGAGCCAGGAAGCCGAAGTCTGCGAATCAAAAAAAAAACGATCCCTGCAGTGGCAAGAAAGAGGGAGAGAGGGTGGGGGGGACTTGCCAGCCATAGAATTTTCTAGAAGGAGCGCCCACTGGTGAGCTCCGCCATCACTCCCGTACAAAGGGAGGCTGCGCCGTGGACTGCTTAAGCAGCTTGACGAGGGGCCTGTGGCGGCGAATGCCTGACAGGCATTTTAAGTGCATGCAACCTGGCATGTCCCCAGGGAGCCGGGCCCTTGCTTAATCTCAGCTGCATCATCTGCCCCTTTCTTTGTTCCAGCCTGACACACTTACTACCCGCTCACAGGAACCACTCAGACAAACGGGCACAGGTACAGGGTGTGGTACACTCAGGACAGTTTCACTCACAGTCCTCAAAAGTACCCTCATTCCTCCTGGGAAAAGAGGATCTCCTGTCAGTGGGCAGGTACTGAGCATTCGATGGTCACTGCCCAGCTCTTTATAGGTAGGTCTGGACCAGCCTGACTTTCTCTCAAGCACTATTGACCCGAGGCAGGGGCATATCGCAAAAATTTCCCATTCACTCTTAGGCCACTTGACCTTTTAATTCCAGTAATTTAAACTTGTCCCTTTCCATCTGTGCGATCTCATGTTTACTGCCCGCTCACACTGTGCAGGCAGGTGCCCATTGAAAGTCGAACAGGCTCAAACAATAGATAGCACAATCTCCTCCTGGAAACCGAGATACACCTGTCGCAGATCATACTTGCATCCTTTAAGAATGGGCCACACTCATAATCACAGTAGCCTGACTTGCATCTGACTGCCAAATGTTATTGGTCTTTACGAGGCAAATTTGTATCATAAATTCTTCCCAATCACTAATGGACTTGTCAGCTTCACCCTAAATCCTGGCACTATTAACCAACCTCTTTCTCCATACATGATGGGCACACGCTTACTGCCACTCACATAATTTTTCAGATTAGCAGGCTCAAACAAGAAATGTTCATCTTCGTTCAGGGCGCAATATCAATCGGCACACAATTTCCCATGCTACTGGAGCATTTAAAGGTAGGGCTACTCCAATATATGCAGGCTAGCCTTACTTGTAACTGGCTATACCTCAGCCCTTCCAGAGAAAAAAATTCTTGGAATATCAAAAAATCTTTCTATTTGTCTGTTCCACAGCCCACCTCTGGTTTTTGTACATCAGTATTCCTAGTAGAAAAGCCTAAAAAAATAAACGAGAGTAGCCAATGTGCACTACTATAAATATGCGAAATAAGCTTACGCGATCTGCATCCTGTTTACTACTGCAACATCTTTGAATTAAGTTTATAAAAATTGTGCCGCTGCAAACTTTTCCTGAGTTGCACGGATTGCCAGAAGACTAATCAGTACAGGCAAATGAATCCATTTGAACATGAAAGTAGTAGTAGTCAAGAGAGTTTCACAACCAAAGTCCATAAAAGGTAACTCAAGCCAATCAAATATTTGCTGATTCACAAATACATTAAAACAGAAGTGATCCAATTTGCTAAATCACGAAGTGTTCTAAGTCTGAACAAAAGCAAAGGCCTATATTTAGTGAGTGATTTGATTTAGTATATGTTTAGCCATCAAATCTTTGTTATAACCTGACAATCATGCTGACCATATCAGGGGCGCATATGAGTAACACAAAAAAAGAAATGTGGAGTCCTAATAGATTGTCAATACTGACCGCTGAAATTAATATAGCCATCAACGATAATACATGCAATCCTCTGTGTGACTCTTTTTGCCTGGTGTAATCGATCCGTCACTTGTCCTCAAGTACGTTGTTACTAATGGGTCACTGATACCCAATGTGTTTCACATGAGTGAGTAAATTTCCCTTGGTCCTTCGAGAGTGGCATTTTGCCCACACACAATCTGTGCCCAAAATTTATACAGTTTGCCACCGGGTACCTGTGTAGTCTGTGCATCAAATCTTTGTAAATTAGTGGCAATATGCAATCTGTGTTAAGATGCAAGGACACATTTGTAGACAACACATATTGCTCCAAGTAGATTATCCCCATGAATCGGGTCTCTAGCGTACAAGGCAGCACAGATTGCTAATGTCCCTTGGATCCTTGTGACGGAACATTACTTAAAACCCCTCCATCATCAGTGCTTGGCAGCAGGCCTTAGAGGAAAGGCAGCCTTGGGAGTAACTAAGACTGACACTGAAGAAAATAAATATAGGGATGGCAGAGGTCAATCTGTCCCTCTTCCATTCACAGTGAAACCCGTACACATCCTCTGCATTGGGCTTGGCATCTGAGCTTCGTGCAGGGCACGGCTGGGAAGACAGTGAATTTCCGATGCCACCTTTCTGGAAACTGACCTCCACCAGAGGAAAGTACTGTGAGACAGTCGAGAAACTGCCAGTGTCTGGGAAACAGTTGGCAGTTTGGACTGACTGACCTTGGTTTGTCTTCCTTTAGCTGTATTAGGTCATTACTCTTTCTTTTTTCACCGGAAGGATTGCTTTTACATTTTTAGTAAAAGATCAACTGTTAGAGCTAGACGCCTACCACAAGACCTAAAGAGATGCACTATACCTCTTCTTTACATTTTATCATGCTTAGGTTTGCTAACAGCAGTACTAATAACTCAATCTCCCAAAAATCTGCTGCCCAATGTACAAACAAGCATTTGGCATTATCAATAGGTCTCGCCTTTTGGACCTTATGAGGGTTTAGCCATGCAACAGTTGATGTTGCACGAAGGATATTGAGCTGGATAACTAAACACTTATAAGGTCACAAAGGCGAGACCTATTGGCTAAGATATTTTTATTGAAAGTACAATAAGGAAGAAGGAAGAAAGTGAGAGGAAAGATAGAAAGACAGTAAATGCGACCAGGGCCCTCGAGGGAGCTCACTTTACATGGCAGAGGAGACTGACCATTGCTGAAGATTGTTCAAACCGGCCACCCTAGCCAGGATGGCTCAAAGTCCGCCAGCGAATAATGCTGCCCCAAGGGGGAGCCCATATGAAGGCACCGGCTCACAGTGGCGCCAGGCACAAGCCACCCAAGTCGGGAGCTCAGTCGATCAGTCTGATTTGCGCCTCCTCGTCTCTCCGCCAAAAGAAAAAGAAAGAAAGAACCCACCCCCCATAGAGATAAAAGGAACAGAACACCCTCCCCCAAAACTCCTTCAACCCTCCATCCCCCCTCCCCCCAGTGGTGGCAGCTAAGTAACAGGCACACATCAAAACATCCTCTCACACCTGGAACAAATGGAGTGCACGCAGTGTGGGCGGGCAAACCGCCGACGGCAGGCCCTGAGCAAGGAAGCGGACCAGGGGGCCCCATCGAAAAACAAAGTTTTTGAAATCCCCTCTGAAAACATCCGCCATACGCTCCATGCTCAGCAGTTTCCACAACCTCGCATGCCAGAGGGAGAGTGCAGGAGCCGCCTCCTTTTTCCAGGCCGCCGCCAAGGTCAGCTTGGCCGCGCCAATGCAGAGCCAAAGGATTTGTTTATCCGCCTTGGTCTGATGCTCCAGAAGCGGATCACGGAGACCCAATAGAACAAAGCCTATCGAGTCAGGTATCGGGTAACCCAGCACATCTTTGATTTGGGACAGTATCTCCTCCCAGTAGGGGCGAATGACAGGGCAGTCCCACCAAATATGGCGAAAATCCCCCAAGAGGCCACATCCTCGCCAACATCTATCCGATGTGGAGGGAAAAATCTTTTTCAACCGGGCTGGGTAAAGATACCAGTCCAACATCGTTTTCATGTGGGCCTCCCTAAGGTCAATGGAATGATTAAATCTGTGCAAGTCACGCCAGAGGTGAGTCCACTCCTCGTCGGAGATATCCCGACCCAGGTGCTCTTCCCACAAACCCATATATCGAGGGCGAGGCGAGCTAGCCGTAGCAAGCAGAAGGCCATAAATGAATGAGATCACCCCTCTCATGGATGCGGTGCGGGTGATAAAGGTCTCAAAATCTGTAAGAGGCCTTGTCGCTGCGTCCCGCACCTCAGGTGACCATGCCCAGTGTAGCATTTGGGTATGCCGGTAACGCTCGGAAGGTAGCACCGCATAGTCACCCATGCAATTATGGAAGGTGAGTGGCTCATAACCGTGAAACAGGTGCGTAAGCGCGTGACAACCTCCCGCCCTCCACACATCAAAGGGGCCCTCCACAAGCGCCGGCGGAAAGGCCGGGTTAAAATGTATAGTGGTGAAGGGGGACGGGAAGGAAGTCCACCTCATCGCTGGAAACCGAGTCTCAGACCTTCAGGGTAGTGCTCGTAGGAGTGCTAATATAGGCATTCCGAGGACGATCCCCCTTCGCTTTCCAGACCAGGTCCCATATCGACCTCCCCGCCACACTCCTATCCATATGCAGCCAGTGCTTCTCCGATTCCATCTGAGTCCATTCCACCAGCACTCGGAGTTGCGCCGCCTTGTAATAAAGGTGCATATCCGGGAGGCCGACTCCTCCCTTCTTCAAAGGCCGTCGCAGCGTGAGGAAGGAAAGTCTAGCGCGACCCCCTTGCCAAATGTAGTGTAGGATCATGGTCTTAATGCGCCTAAAAAAGCCCCCATCCAATGTAATAGGGAGCGCTTGAAACAGATACAGGAGCTTGGGGAGCATCGTCATTTTAATAGCATGGATTCGGCCCAGCCAAGAAATGAACATGGGCTTCCACCGATTAAGCTCATTCTGTATCTGGGTCAACAAGGGCGGGAAGTTGGCCGCATACAGAGTGGTGACGGACGAGGTCAGCCGGACACCTAGGCACTGTATAGAGGAGCTGGCCCACGACAGGGGTGAGAGCGGCCGGATGCGGTCCACCTCAGCAGATGGTAGCGTAAGGTTAAGGATATAGGACTTGCTAGGATTGACCCTAAAACCCGCCACTGCCTCAAACTGAGAGAGTACCTCCTGTACCCGTGGAAGGGAGCTTCCCGGGTCCGCCAGCGACAGCAGAACATCATCAGCAAAGAGGGAAATTTTATGCTGCTCTCCCGAAAAGGGGAGACCACTGATGCCCGGGTCTTCCCGTACCCTAAGAGCTAGGGGTTCAATGCTGAGCGCAAAGAGAAGGGGAGATTAGGGACAGCCCTGCCGCGTACCCTGGGAGTGAGCAAAGAAGGGTGAAACATGGCCGTTAAACCATGACTCTCGATCGAGGACCGTGGTAGTTGGCCCGCAGCATAGCTATGAATCTGTAGGAGAAACCATAGGCCGCCAGCGTTCCAAAGAGAAAGTTCCAGTCTACCCGGTCGAACGCTTTTTCAGCGTCAAGACCCACCAAGACCGCCGGGATCTTGAAGCGATTGGCCTTCTCAATCAGGTGAATCAGCCTTCTGGTGTTGTCGTGGGTCTGGCGACCCTTTATGAATCCCAACTGATCGGGATGAATGAGGGCAGGCATAAGGTCCTGGAGTCTTGCAGCCAAGATGGAGGAATATAACTTGGCATCTACGTTCAGTAGAGCTATGGGCCGGTAGGACTCGCACTTCGAGGGATCCTTCCCGGCTTTGGGGATGATCGAAATATCGCCTCCGCCATAGAACCCGTAGTCTGACCCGCCTCCCTCATGCCATTAAAGAGTGTCACCAAAAAGTCGCTTAACTCGGAGGCAAAGGTCTGATAGAAGGGTGCCGTGAAGCCATCCAGACCAGGCGCCTTAAGTGGCTTAAGGGACTTAATCGCGGTCAACACCTCCTCCCTAGTAAAGGGGGCCTCCAATAGTTCATTCCACTCCTTGGAAACCTCCGGAAGCGGATGAGCCCTCAGGTACTCTTCCTGATCCTCCGGCACCAGGCTATCCGCAGAGTACAGGGTGGCATAAAATTCGCTGAAGAGCTCCGCCTTGGCCGCGTCTTGATCCTCCAAGGCGCCCGAGAGCGCCCAGATGCCACCTATGTATTCTCTCTCGCGCTTATCGCGAAGCTGTCGAGCCAGATGTTTCCCTACTTTATTGCCTTGTGCGTAAGAAAGACGCCGTAAGCGCAGGCGGGTATACTCCGCCCGGTTATTATAGTGGGCCCTGAGTTTACCCCGCACTGCCGTAAGCGGACTGAGCGTCCTTCGAGAAGGATTCTGCTTGTGCGCAGTTTCAAGTGTCGTCCGCTCCGCCTCCAGCGCCTCCCTTTCCTCACGCCTAAGTTTGTTCAAGGCGGAGTTCAAAGCAATGCACGTGCCCCGTGTCGTCGCCTTAAAGGCGTCCCATTGGGTGAAAACCGAAGTGTCCCCTTCCCTGTTAAACTCAAAGAATTCACCAATGGCCGCCCTGAGTTTGTTGCATGGCTCCTGATCTCGGGTGAGAGAGATAGGGAAGTACCATTTGCGGTGCGGGGACGTCCCCGGGGCCCAAGACAGGCACACTGCCAGGAGGCTATGATCCGATACAGAGAGCGGGAATATCCTACTTTCCCTTGTACCCTGTAACGACTGGCTCAGAAAGATATGATCAAGACGCGAATACGTGTGGTGAACATGGGAGAAGAATGTATAGTCTCTAGTGTGGGGGTTGAGAGCGCGCCAGCTATCAATGAGACCCAAGCTTACCATAGCGTCACGGAGGAAAAGAGGCCTGCCTCCGTCCGCTGCTGGTGCGAGCAATCAAGTTTTGTCCCAAACCAAATTGAAATCCCCCCATGACCACCAAAGTCCCCCACCTCCCACAAGAAAGCCTCAAGGAACCCATTTAGGCCCGTGTTCAGCGCATAGAGAACCACCCAAGTGCAGAGCTTGCCAAAGAGCATCCCCTTCACCATCAGCCATCTACCCTCCCTGTCGCTACACACACCCAGGGGTTGGAATTGTAGTGTAGAGCGAAACAAGAGTGCCACCCCCCGGTGTTTAGTAGAGGCCGAAGACCTGTAAATCAGTGGGTATTGCCTATTCTTGAGCCTGTTTTCGTCCCTACGAGCCAAATAAGTCTCTTGCAGTCCCACCACATTCCGATGATGATCTATAATGTATTTCCACACCTTCTGACGCTTTTGGGGGGAATTGAGGCCTTTAACATTCCATGAACCTATCGTGACTGGCATCATTTAGACATTCCCCTCCTCCACCCCGCTCCACACAAAACCCCCTGTAGTGCCATAAACAGCCCGAATACACCCACAATCATACCAGATCCACCGCTACCACCACTGAGCCCACTCCAAATCAACACCCCCCCCAGCCCAAAGGAGCCCCAAGATACCAAACAAAACAGCCCCAGAACTTTAAAGAGAAAAAACAGTCCAAAAGAAGAAGCAGCTGGACATGACCATAAGGGTCGGGGGTAGAAGACCCAGGTAATGCCCCCCTCGAGTTCAGGGTCGGGGTAACCCTCCATTGGAGCAAGGTCCCTTAATGTACCTGAGGTGGTAGAGCCCCTCCGGTCCCACAGGCAGATGTTTGAAAAGCCTAGGCTGCCGAAGAGCTGTCTATCCGGCTCGAGTCAGTCACCAGAGCCACCGAGGCAAGAGCCTCTCCCCTCTCACTTTGGCTCGCCGATGGATCCGGGCCTTCCGCCATTCCAGTGCGGCCCACTTTTTGCCATGCCGGGGAGCGGGAACGGCGTCGTCTTCTTGGAGAAGCGCTGGCGCCAGCCAACGCGGCCTCTTCCTCCATGCCCAGAAGTTCCTGGCAGCCGCCAGGGATCGTATTTGCACCAGTCTGTTCTGCCATCTAAAGATGAGCCGAAAGGGGTGGCCCCAGGAATAGGACACCCCGTGCTCCCACAGGAAAGCCGCGACCGGGCGGAAGTCCCGCCGCTTCTATAATGTGGAGGCCGCGTAAAGTCCTGAAAAAGCTGGGGGCTGTGTCCCCGGAATTGTAAATTGTTAGTATCCCTGGCCTTCCGTAGGATCCTCTCTTACAATTGAAAGTCATGGACACAAACTAAAATATCCGGCGGTGGTGAACGCGCGCCACGTGGCAACCCAACTCGATGAACTCTGTCCATGCGGATCTCCGAGAGATCCGCCTCTGCCAGAATCTGCAGAAAAAGGGCCTCCACATACTACCGCAAGTTTCCACCTTCTCCTGCCCAGGGCACCGCTCGGATTCGAATGTTATTACGGCGGGATCGACTTTCCAAATCCTCGCAGTGGGCCTGAAGGTCTAAATTTTGCTCCTGGAGTCTGAGCATGTCCTGCTGTAACTGGTGGACGTCGCCAGCAAGGCCTAGATCGTGATCCTCCAGGGTCGCCACCCGCTCTCCGATGCCATCCACATCTCGGCGGACCTCGCGCAGATCAGAGGCCAGCTGGGATTTCAGCTCCATGATGTCGTCCTTGATGGATGCAAAAAAGTTCGATCAAGAAGGCCTTCGTGACGGGGCCGTCCCCGTCCTCCTTCGGGGGTGACTTGCTGGGACCGTCCTTCCCTAGCTTGGTCGTGCGGTTCCTCGTTGTCATGATGGAAAGCCGCGGCTAACCCCTGCACGCTCCGCGATCGCCAGGAGCGTCCCGGGATATCAGGCCACACTTCCTCGCACCCCCCGGGCCCCCTGCTCTGCCGTCTCTGGGAAGCCGGAGCTATCTGGGGACAGCGATCGCTCAATGTCCGTTGAATCGTCCCCGGGCTGTATGGGGTAGGGTTGGATCAGCTTCGCTTCTCCTCTCGTCCCTCTGCGCTGTCCAGCAGCCGCCAGACAGGTCAGCGCCTCCCCGTCACCTCGTCCAGATGTTGGCCGAAATGATCCACAGGGGGGGTAGATCAAGCTCGGGTCCCCCGGGTAATAGCAGCCGGGGATCTCCGGGTGATGCAGTGTAGGCCGCACCAACCTCGTGCGTCGCCGCCTCATCACTTCGGCTAAGTCCGCCGTTCTTGGTCGTAGCTCGACGGGGAAAGGCTCAAAAGCAATCAGGGCACCTCAGCAACCCCAATAAGGTCGATTCCGGAGCAAAGATCGCCCCAGGAAAGCTATACAAGGCGATGAAGGGCTCGAGGCGCCGGAGGAGCTCGCAGGCACGTCTTACTCCGTCGCCATCTTGGCCACGCCCCGCTTGTATTTTTTTTATTTCTAGTCACATCTATGCCCAGACATCGAAGATTGTTGTCGCACCATATCAGCAGGAAATCTGGTTGGAAACTCTGGGTTGAGTCAATTAGCCGGAAATATATTTTGTCCAGTTTATTTGGATCCCCGACAAACCCCCACAGTGATTAATTTGCGTAGCACAGAGTTCAGGCTATGTAGGGGGTCACAAAGATATAGGGTTATGTCAGCATAGAGCGATACTAAAATGTGTCTAATGGGATATCTAATCGGTAGTGGTGGTGTTGAAGCTCGGCAGCCAGTGGTTCCACCTTAAACTGCAATAGTGACGGGTCACCCTTGCTGCTTGCCCTGTGTGATAAAGAACGGCTCGGAGCATGATTTGTTGAATTGGACAGTGGCTGATGGATGGGAGTGCAGAAGGGCAATGCATGTAAAAATGCAGAGGGGAATCCCATGCATCGAAGCACGACCATTAAATAATCCAGTTCCTGTGAATCAAAAGTCTTGGTGGCATCAAATACTGCAACTGTGGATAAATCTGGGTCGAAATCCTGCAGCAATGCGAATAGGGTGTGCAAGTTGTACGAGGTGGACTGCCCAGGTATGAGCCCTGATTGGTCTGGTCGGACCAGAAAAGTCATTAGTAGACTAACTGTTCACCAGGACTTTGGTCAGTATCTGGGAGGGTCTGACCATGTCATCCTCTTGCTTCACAATAAACTGCTTTCTGTAACAGAGCGAGAAAGCTAATGTAAGCTTTATAAGAACCTGGTGGTAAGTCGTCTGGGCCAGGTGCTTTTCCTGAATGTAACGGCATTATAGCTTCCCATATCTTATCCACTTCTATATCTGCTACGAGGAATTCCCTTTGTGTGTCGCTAGCCATCCTAGCGCAGCATCCTCTAGATGGGAATCTACATCCACCCCGTGTCCTAGTCAAGGTGTACAGTGTACTATAAAATGAGGCAAACATTCGCAATATGTCTGGAGTATCCCATATTAAAGTGCTGTCTCTGTCTGTAATCTCAAGAACTGTGTTTGCAAATCAGGGCTTGCGCATCAATGACGGCAGTGCATGCCCTGGTCGCTCCCCCTTGCAATTACATACTTTCCTCAGTATAAGCATACACGTTTGCACGTTTTTTTGGGGGTATTCAGACTGGGGTGCCCTAATCTTCCTGGCTGCTTCAGAGTCTCTGGGTGTACCCAACTGGGTCTTTAATTTCTTAATGTCTTCCTCCTGTTATATTTTCGAAAACAGTGGTTCGGAATTGTCCAAAAAATGTCCAGGGTAGGTATTCTCCGTTAAAGGGACAAGGTCCCACAATCCTACTTGATGATCAATATCTCCGGTAGCAATACGTAATATGCACAGGGACATGAAAGTCGAAATAACGCAAGTTATTTATTTTTAGAATGATTATTAAAAAATCAGGTGCTAACATAAGTGACAAAAATCATGATGTGAAAAAGTGAGGGTGAGTCTAAAACATAACCATCACAATGACAACATATAGGAGAACTCCTCAAGAATTTTATAGTGTAAGGAGTTCTTGTTGTAGGGGTTTGACGTTTCGATCTCAGTTATTGGAGATCATCTTCAGGACATAGAAATAGTGAGCAAGCTGAATCTAAAAAAGATATACATAGGTTATAGTATGGTTCCTGGTTATTTATTTATATATAGTAATTGCTTGAATCATTTGGTGAATATTGGTGCACCAAATGATTCAAGCAATTAACTATAACTTCAAAGACTTCCCAAACAGTACTCTGTTTGGGAACTTAATCAATTTTTCTATTTATAAAAAGTCTCTGTTCCCAGCTCCTCTATAAAGGTGGCATCCACGAATAGCAGTGGAGAGGCACCACATCGCATATGGCGAAGAACCCCTCGGGGGCGGGGGTGGCTCAGTTCCATGAGAACTGGGGAATAATCTGAATAGGTGTGTGCTAAATGTGTGGTGGCCCGAATCCATGACCCCAGCCCTCGTGTCGGAGGCCAGTAATCCAATTTGTACCAGCTTGCTTGCACACCTTAGTAGAAAGTCACTTATTTTAGCTGTGGATGCAGTGTGTACCAGGCATTTAGCATCTCGCCTACTATCCTAATGTCCTGGACACGTCAGTCAGCCACACTATCAGAGGTAGAGGAGCTGTGCAGCCCCTCCAGTTCTCCATTGATAGCCAAGTTGAAGCCCCCCACACCCTGTGGAAAGTGTGTTGGGCCAATCTGTTATCTGACCCGATACTCTGTTGTTGAATGAGGGGTCGTCAGAGTTTGGGCTATAGCAGTTAGTGAGTGAGAAAGATGCCAATCTGCTACATATCCAGGTATCTGAGCCCTCTGGTCATTACATGATCTCTATGGGATATACAGTGTGTCCTTGCAAACAAGTGTCGCTGTGCCATATGAATGATGCCCAACTTTTAGCATAAGTGCTGTGGGCAGTATCAAAGAATTGCGTCTCTTGTAATAGAGCAATGCGTATGTTATGCCTGCCTAGTTATGCTAGTATGTGCCCACGCTTGCAGGGATCTACCAGTCCTCTAATGTTCCAAGTGAGGCAATTGATGCGGGAATGAGTGTCGCTATCTCTCGCGGATTTGATGTTCGTCATTCCTAAAGTAGTAGCGAAAAGCTAGTGGAGTAAATCGGGCATGGCAGCACTGTCAGCTTGTTCATTCCTTCGATCAATCACAGTCCCTTCTATCAACCCAATTCCGTCAGGGATATCAATCCCATTCAAACCACAAGAACCAGAGGTGGCTAAATTCAAGATTAATTTCTATCAAATTGTGGTGTAGGACTGCCATCCATGGCAATACACAATCTGCAGCGATCCAAAGGAAGAGCGAGTAGGAATAACATCAGAGAGGAGAAAAGAGCAGACAAAAGGGGCACAGGAGTAAGAAGTAAGCAACCAACTGCCAAATTCAGGGGTATCCTACAGTTGGATCCCCTAGAGATCCACGTGGAATCCCCTCATCAGAGCAAGGGTTATTGGAGCATGTTATCGTATGTCCCAGATACCTCCATACCCAGCAGTGTAGCAACTCTCAATAGTAGTGCGCATGATCAGGCACTTCAAGATTGTTCAGTGAAAGAATGTCAAAGGTGTATAGAGACAATTTGATGCTGATAAAATCTCTTAGACCTTCCGCAGCCTAGCTTAGTCGGACCGTGCATCCCAAGCCAAGGTGCTGCCAAGTTTTTTTTATTCTTACTGGTGCACATCGGTTAAGAGTTGTTCCTATAGAGGGAATGAGGGCCTGGACGGGGGTGTTCCTTGGCTCTGCGAAGACGCCCACGCCCCATGTCCTCTCATGAAGTTTCCTGCCTGTTGGGAATGGGTGATCTTTGCCCATATCTGATATATGGAGCCGTGCCCGATACAGCTTTGCGTAAGGGATGTCTGCTTGATGCAGTTTTTGAGGGTAATCCATTTTCGGCGGGCCCCTTGAACTGGGGTTGTAAAAGCTGGATAGATACACTGTGTTGCCCTCAAATTGTAGAATGCGCTTGTCCCAAGCTAAATGAAGGGCTGTTTCTCGGTCGCAATAGTTCAACAGTAGCTTGGAAAGTGCTTCAGTAGATGCTCCACAAAGTCCTCCATTCGGCTAGCATTGATGGACTCTGGAATCCCTATGATGTGTAGATTATTTTTGCCTTATCTCTCTTAAATCTTCATTTGTGGCTGATATTATTTTGACTATCTTCTCCATGTTAAGTAGCTGACCTCCCTTGGTCGATACAGTGTTCTCAACCGCAGATATTCTGTGCTCGGCCTCTGTTATGCAACCATCTTGTTTTTCCACTTTGTGGGTGATGACATGTGCATCAAGATGGATGCCATCTATTTTATTCTCAATGGACGTGAGGCTTTGTTGAATAGCGGAAGTAGTAATTTCAGATCTGCTGCCTCTGTGGCCCCCATTATAGGAGAGTGTTCGGGTCCTGTGTGGTCTGCAGTGTTCCCAACACTTAAGCAGATTTTCGGGGCATCAAACATCTGCTTGGTATGGCCCCCATCCGTTTTTTTTCCCTATCGTTATTGGTTATAGTCCGCCCAGGTCTCGAACGTCTAGAAGTGTAGTGTAGCTATCATGTTCCCCATACCAATTCCACTGATGTATAGTGTGCATAAAAGTCCCTTAAGAGTTCCTCGGATCTCCTCCGGATCGAAGGCTATCGCTGGTATTCCCCACAGCCACATGGTCCCGCCACTCCTCTATGGTACAGTCAGAGGGGCAGGAGCCGACCCAGACAGTCTTGTAGTGGCACACTATCCGAAGTGTAGCTTGGCCGTAACGTGAAATAACTGTCTGCACTTCAGTATCAAAATGCTGTACAGGCCACCAATAAGAGGCACCTCAATCTGGACTCCAATGTGTATGGTGGTCAGGAGGGATAGGCAAAAGCTTGTCTGTCGCAACATGCAGTCCATGAATCGAGGGGAGGTAGTGTGCCAATTTGCCATTCCATTTGTATTTTTCATATCTATGGGCCCTGCGAATAGGGTCTGCTGGGAAATAGGCCCAGGGTGGCAAAGGTTCAGCGTGCAGTGCAGGGCTTTTCAACCATGATGACTATCACTGGCTTCCTCTCCACACCTCAGTCACTACAGTCCCCTATGCCTCCCAAATCCCTTGCTCGATGACCTTATAAAAAATGATCCTTCATATGGCATCTCCTCAGCTGCAGGTAGTCATGTTCGCAGCTTGGCTTGATGGAAACCATTTTTCTCTCAAAAGTCAAGTAATATGTTGTCCTGTAGTCTTTGTTGTCCGTAATGACTTTTGTGGGCATCTGGGGCAAAATATTTTGCCCCAGCACCTGTCTGCCCTGTCGCTGACTCCGAGACCGGCCCCGCAAGATCACTGGTGGGACCGGGTGGAGTGACGGAGTGATCAGCGGCATAGGGTCGTGACGCTTCGCTGTTGCCTTTTTTGGAACAAAAGATGGAGGCACAATGTCAAGGGGCAAAAGACTGGTGCAACAGAACAGACTGGAGAGGTTCACGCTCCCCAAGACATCGATGCCTGATTCCTCCCCTACGTGCAAGGGTGGTGCTGCACAGGGGGAAGTCGCGCCAGAACCCTCGCTTAAGGATGTCCTGGAAGCCTTTGCATGGAGCAAGACTTCTCTAGAACATAAGATAGATACCATCACTGTAGAGGTCAATCTGCTCCGGGCAGATATGAATAAAAATAATGAACGTGTCAAGCAAATTGAACTAGCCACTGCAAGGCTAGTGGAAGACTCCTCCCAACTGCAATTAGATGTCAAAGACTTACAAACGTTCTGGAAGTTTGCAGAAACTAAGCTGTATGATTATGAAGGACGCCTGCGTCGCAATAACGCACTGATCTTAGGTGTCCCGGAATAATCGGAGGGGCAGGCCACATATCTCTTCGTGGAAGAACTTATCCCTAAACACCTGCAACCCAGAGGGCTGGAAAATGTATTGTATTCGTTGTTGAGGGAGCCCACAGAGTCCCTGGGGTCGGCCGAAGCCCCCAGGGACCCCCCTCAGCCCGGGCCTCACCCCCCTCACGCCTCTCCCCTCGTACGATCCTAGCCAGGGTCCTCTACTTCTGAGACCGAGATGTCATACTCCAGCCCAGCATTACAGGGCGGGACCGCCCTTGAAGTACTAAAACGCGGACATAACAATCTATCCAGATTTCACCCAGCTAGTTCAGAGACAGCGATGCTCCTTTTTGGGGATCAAACAGACATTGATGGATAAAGACTATAAGTACGCCATGCTGTTCCAGGCCATGCTCCGAGTGGAGGCAGACGGTAGGGCCTGGTTCTTTGAGAACCCGGAATCGGCGGCGGAGTGGTTGGAGAATCGCTGACCAGTGGTCCATTTGACGCTGGGGTAAAACTTGTGTGGGGGAGATGGGTGGGATCTGGAGGGCGGGGTAAGACGCCGATTTGGGCCTCCATGCCGTACTGATCAGGTTCGGAATGGGACCTAAAGATGGGGCACACCAGAGAGTATATCCGTTTTGGACCCTTCTCAACACACATTGAGTGATATTTTGAGTTACCTGTATGAGATTGCACAATTATATTTTCGGGATGGAGGTGACACCACACACCCCACTTTTCTACCCTTAGTTACCTTGTGAGGCGACGGGCACTCTGCAGGTTTAATCATCAGTTTAAAGCCCAGACAGCAGGGAGGGGGGAGGTTGGGAGGGAATGTTCATGTTAGGATTTATTCTTTTTGCAGGATTAGTTCAATTGACTACACTGAGTGGTTATACAGAGCGGGAGCAATGTACGTATGCAAGTTCAGATGGGTACACAGTGGGAAGTAGGGATTAGAGTCCTTAGCTGGAACATCAGTGAACTTGGCGACAAGATTGAGCATAGTATGGTCCATCAGTATATCAAAAGACCGGCCCCAGATGTTATCCTGTTGCAAGAAACTCAACTAATTGGTAACACGTGCCAAGCAATGAATAAGGGGGGTACAAGTTAGTGGCACACGCAGGCTTTACATCCAGTTCAAAAGGGGGTGGCATACTAGTTAAGAACTCGTTCCCCTTCACTGTCCACATGGTCCGATAAGCGGGGTAGGTACGTAGGAGTCTGTTATCTGGGAAGGCCGAACTATTACATGTGTCTTGATATGTAGCCTTTAAAGTGATGCATATAAGGATCTGGGTGCAGTACTGCTGTCATTCCTGCAAGGCCTCCTCATCATAGGGGAGGTTTTAACGCAGTGGTATCCGGTGAGCTGGATCTTCACTCTCTTCGGGACATTAGACCTGCACAGCGGGGGCTATCTAACTTCCTTGAGGCCTTTGGATTGGTAGATGGATGGAGGATGCGTAACCCAGATAGGGCCCAGTACACCTTCCTGTCCGGTGCCCATCATAGTCTGTCCCGTATAGACTATATCCTAATCCTGGCGACGCAGGCAAGCAATATTCGAGAGATCCACCATCTGGGTTGGGGCATCTCCGATTTGGATGCATATGGTCCTGGGCCAAATGAGTGCAGGGAGAATTGCTCCCATTAATCAGTGGTATCTACGGGACCCTGAAATTCGAAAGAAGATAACTCTGACCACAGATCATTACTTCCGAGAAAATGAGGGAACTGTGCAATCAGCCTAAACGTTATGGGAAGCCTACAAATCAGTTATCCGCGGGGAAGCCATATCCCTTATTTGCGGGTAGGACAAAAAGAGTAAGAGTTGGTGATGGTGGAAGATCTAGTGCTTAAATTGGAAGAAGAGTTGGAGCATACAGTGACACCTGAGAAGGTGCACCTCCTAAGCTTAGAGCAAGACTAATTCAAAGGCATAGCAACAGACGGAACTAGCGAGCATGGGGAGGGAAAGGCAGAGTAGACTCTATGAACAGGGAGACCAGGAAGGGAAGTTGATGCATGGTTGGATAGGAGGGGGTGGGCTGCCCAAGCTGACTGGAGGGTGCCCATCCAATCAGGCCCACAACACATAGCCGACCTGTTTGCAGAATATTACCTGAAAGTATACAGAATGGAGGGGCAGTACACGGAGGGAGAAAATGTTGCCCTGCTTTGGGATATTGTGCTCCCCACCCTTGCTGACTAGAATCGTGACTACCTTGAGTCCACTTTCTCGACTGACGAGGTGGCTCAGGCGATACGAGCGATTAATTCTGGGACAGCGTTGGGCCCTAACGGCATTCCGATCGAGTTGTATAATTTAAGACCGGACAAGATAGTCCCCTACCTTCATTCAATGTTTATGGACAGCAGAGTAAAGGGACACTTCCTATAGATCAGAGGATTGCCAACATTGTGGTCATTCATAAAAAAAGTAAACCTAAAACCTGTTGCACGTCCTATAGACCGATATCACTGCTCAATGCAGAACCCAAGATCCTAGCTAAAATGTTGGTGACTGGCCTCGTAAAAGTCATCGATACCCTGGTCCACCCTGACCAATCGGGCTTCATGCCGCACCGTAACACTGCCTTAAACCTGCGCAGGCTGCATGGAGTATTGGTCAGAGCTATAACTATCTTAGAGCCCACAGTACTAGTATCACTGGACGCCACCATGGGGTTTGATATGGTGGAGTGGCCATATCTCTTTGCTGTGTTGTACAAATTGGGATTTGGGCCCCAATTTGTGAGCTGGGTCCGGCTATTCTACTCAAAACCCATGGCCCAAGTTGCCGTGAACAACCGCAAATCAGCTGCATTTCAACTCTGCCGTGGAACGCGTCGAGGGTATCCATTATTGCCGCTCCTATTTGCCTTAGCACTGGAGTCTTTGGCGGCATGGATCCGCAGAGATCCAATGATTCACGGTATGTGCTGGTCCCCAGACTGGGAAGATAGGATATCGTTCTATGCGGACGGTATTCTGCTGTACCTGACTTCCCTGAGGGCCTCTTTAGTATGCCTGCTAGACATCCTCGCAGTGTTTGGCAGATACTTCGGATTTATGATAAACTGGTATAAATTTGTGATCTGTGTCCTGCAAGAAAAACCTCATGTTCGCCCGATTCAGATAGCCTCAGATGGCTTTCGCTACCTCGGAATATTCATTACCTTAAACTCCACGTGCCGCTTCACTCACAATCTCCTACCGCCAATTCAGAGATTGAAAGGTGATCTCAACCACTAGAAGTCTTTGTCTCTCTCATTGTTGGGCAAAACTGACCTTTTTAAAATGATGGCTCTGCCCAGTTTCCTCTATGCCCTCCAGAACTCAATGGATCCAGTTCCCAAATCAAATTTTTAAGAGACTCTTATGGGACAGCAAACCTCGGATTGCCTAGGCTAAACTCGCCCTCAACTGGTACGATGGTGGCATCAGTCTCCCAGACATTAAAAAATATTTTTGGGCGGTCCATCTGGCTGCGATAAACCAGGGGATGTATGGTAGTCTAGACGATCCAGGGTATGCTCGGGATAGATGGCTCCGCCCAGGTGAGGACTGTAGTAGAGCACTCTATTTGAAATCCCGTAAATACCCCCTTACAGATCTGACCGCGCACTGAGTCCACATATGGCATGAGGTGAACAAACACCTGGGATGGGACCATAGACTCACACTGGCAACTCCCCTCTGGAAATCTGAAAAGCGGGGAAGCCTGTGGCAAACTAAGGGGTTTGACATATGGGACCTTATTGGTATCTCCCAGATCAAGGACCTCTGGGTCAAGGACAAAATCCTTCCCTTTGCCTCCCTTCAACAGCAATATAGCCTGGCAGGCACTGAGCATTATAGATATCTTCAGGTCCAACATGCACTCCACCAGTGGCGGTTTCTGGTAAAGGGCGTCGGGGCTCCGCCCCCTTTAATTTCATCCCCCCCCAGCGTCGACATTCCTAAAGTAAAAGGAACTCTTTATGTGAAGTCTGCTATTAAAAAAAATGTACACACGTTTGATGGGGGCAATGCTGTTGTTGATGTGCTGACACACTGCCAGCCGCAGCCAGTCCGATTAATTCTTTAACTTTCTGCCTCTGGTGCCTGAGTCTACTGTATTTGCCGGGCGGGTGAGCTCACATCCCTGAGGCCTGTGAGGTCATCAGCTCGACAAATACATAGACTCGAGCTCCAGTCTCCACCCTCTGATGACGTGTGAATAGAGTTTGCCCTGGGCGCTTCAGGTTGAAGCCCTGTAGCACCGGGGATCCACGTCAGTCAGGGAGAGGAGATGATGGTCACCCCACCCTTTCCCAATTCGTCACAGGGGGTGGTACCTGCCCTATGACGAGTTGCAAAGGGGTGGGGTAGAGGCTGCAGTCAGGCGGGAAGTGCAAAAGTCGATTGTGCGCAGTTTCCCAAATGGACTCCTGAAGAGACACTTTGCAGCCTCGAGGAGGTGTCTGTTTCCTGCGCTGCTAACTTCAGAAACTGTGAGGAGGCCGCCATTTGATGTCCATCACTTCAACTTCGGACTCGGAGACAGGTGGTATTTCGGGCCTGTAGTCACCCCTGGAACCTGGCAGGCGTCACTCGCATTCTAGAACAAGCCCTCAGGAAGGTAAGCGCCATCGGAAAGCTGGGCAGTGAATACATTTGATTTATTTGGAATAGAAGTATTTTTCTACTTTAGTGCGCGTCGTGATTGTTTTTCAGAACACATATGTTGAAAGGTATTTAAGGGAATGGCATGCTACTGGGACACAACATCCTAATTTTGTATTGCAGGATTTGTAAAAGAGGGTAAGTGAAAAGTTTAAAACGGTAGATATGCTTTTTATTACAAAGGGAATGAAAGACTACCTAAATGGTCTCTATTAAAAAACAAAAACCAGCATGCTTCATTTAATGATATTCGTTTACCCTCATCGGAATGTAAATTGAAGTGTTTATTGCTGATATTCGTGCCATGCATGGAATGCTGTTGGCAAAACCTGAAACTCTCGCATCAATCTTGTTTTCCGTTTTGCTAATAAATATTTCCTCTGTTCTGTACAGCAACTTTCTATTTCTCATGTAATTATATTTTGTTTGCACAGTAATTTGTGACCGCTGAACGGACCAGACGCACCTGTATGCACTTTGTCCTTAATGGGCATAAGTATAACTATGTGTCGTTGACTGGTTAATATTAGGGTATTGTGCTGGCGAAAGGCCTGTGCTCTGCAGCTGCCCTCACACAGTCCAGATGCTTCTGGACCTAATGTTTGATAGACAAAGATGAACGCACATTGGTGCAAACACCTTTTGCCTAGTATATCACAGAAAGGTTTTTGCACCAGAGTAAAACTGAGAAAATAGACTGTCTACTTAGGACTAAGGATATAAAACGCTCATTTTTGCTTATAAATTATTTAATGTTCTATACATTTTAGTAAAGAAGTCTTACTCTGTATCATGTTCAGGATTTGAGGGGACCCGGGCAAGACATATTTGGGTGACCCTACATAGAACTATTTTTTATTTTATCACCATTTTTCTGATGATTCAAGTCAACATATTTTCAGACAGAACTTAATTATATGTTTGACTTTAACAGTGTCACACAAACATAGTTCCAATAAGTCTTGCACAAGACCACAAGCAATCCTTAAGATGACATAGGGTAGAAAGACATAGCTAGAGGTAGAGGTAGGAGGAGAAGGAGAGAGGTAAAGTTAGAGCAAAAGGGTCAAATAGAGAAATCGCATTCCCTGGGAGGGCCTTGGGAAGATTAAAATGTCTCTCCAAATGGACTCGCGTAGTGTAAAACCCCGCCTGTCACTCAATGACGCGTGTCCTGGGGTTGTTGGCGTGCGCAGTACAGTACGGCAATTGTTTTACGCCCTACCACTTTCAAATGTCACCAGCCGCCACTGCACTCCACGCTCACCTAACTAGTAAGACCTCCCTCCCTGATACATCCCCCTTGAGGATAGAATACTTGACGGCCATCTTCCCGAAAAACCATCTCTCTGATCCACAAAAACTGATAAACAATATGAAAGACCCACTCCAGTCCCACAAGGAAAAATTGGTTAAAGACCGTCCAGAACTGGATGAGCAAGACTGGCGAGAGGCGGTCTCCTCCCAGAGGAAAGTAGCGGTCCAGGCCAGGTTAAGTTTAGTGCAGCTAAACATTTTACACAGATTTTACATCACCGGGCCGGGGTTAGTCCATATGGGCAGAATAGATAGTGGAGAGTGCAGACGTAGGTGTGGGGAGGTGGGTACATTTATCCACATTATATAGGAATGTGAACACATCCAAACATACTGGTGTGCCTTACATCACACTCTCAGTGAGGTACATGCAGTCGATTTGCAGCCAGAGGCACACAGGTGCCTCCTAAACATTTGGAAGCCAACAAACCTGATCTCTTATACTAAGAAATGGGCAACCCTGGCAGTAATGGTAGCTAAAAGGAACACAGCACAAAATTGGGGGGCTCACCAACCGCCAACACTAGGAAAATGGAAGGAAGATTTGGACTGGTGCATGCTCCGGGAAAGATCCGTCTATGTAGCCAAAGGGTGGCCCAGGAAATGGAGCAAAGTATGGGGGCCCTGGAACTCTTATAGAGGGGAATATCTGCACCCCGCCAGCACCCCTGAATGATGACGAGACTCTTGTAACCCCCTAATGGTCATGTATTGTTTATTGTGAATTGATTGACTATAACCCAGGTCCGAAAATTGGAAGATGTATTGTCTCCTGCTTATGTGGCAAAGTGGTGTGTAATGTAGATTTGTTTAATAATGAAAAAAGATTTATTAAAAAAAAAACTGGGTAAGTAGGTAGGGGAACAGCCATTACAATGCAGCTGTTGCTTCGCAGGCAGTTACGTCGCATGCGTTACAACGCATGCGACGTAACCACGCGTACACTTTACGACGCGGGCCATTACATCGCATGCGCATTTAAAACGCATGTGATGTAATGGCATCGGAGCACAGACAGCAACGCAGGAACCGGGATCAGAGACTCAGCGGCACTGGGAACGGACCACGAGGAAGGAGAGAAGTAAGTGGGATTAGGGTTTAGTGTAGTCTCAGGTAGTAGTAGTGTAGGCGCTAGGGCTCAGGGTTGTGTCAGGGGGTTGTAGTGTATGGTATTGGTTTAGGCTTTAGGGTTGTGTAAGCAGGTCCGGGACAGACTGTACGTAGGGGTAGGGTCGTGTTTTGAATACTGTTTTGGGGTACTTTTAAATTATGTACTGTAGTGTATTATTGTGGACTGTGTGTCTGTAGGGTAGTGTGTTAGTGTTTGGGGGATATTTAGCCATTTAAATACATGCGGCAAAGTTGAGTACGATGTAAAGGCATATAGTATGCATTTCCAAGGAAATGCGAACTAATGCCATGCGTTGAAAAAATATGCGTTGTGAGGGTACATGCGAATTAAAAACCGCGTTGTGAAAGCACGCATTGTTTTAATTTGCGATGTATCGTCATACATCCAGTAGGTAGGGGTTAGCTCAATATCTGTTTTAAATGAGGATATGTATTCAAACATTAGGCTCTGAACATTGATAAGTGTATGGATAGGCTCCAGGTAATGAAATGAAGACAACCAAAATATGGGCCATTTGAGAAATTTGCTCAGGTGTAGGAGTTTTTCAATGCCATAAATAGGTTCTGTTTTGGTAGTTTTCTTAATGCTCTGAGAACGAGTTTATTGAGGGGTGCTATGGTATCAACATACTCTAGTCGAAACTAGGTCAGAGGACCGCTGCTGCAGATACTAGCAAGAACAGCGAGAGGAGCTGTAACAGTGGACATTGCTCAGCTGACTACTGAAAACCACAATGCTTCCACGTGCTTTTCTACTCCACATTCGATCCATCGACCAAACAAGCTTTTACTTACTCCTCTGGAACCCACCTCTCTAATGTAATGCAGAAATTAAACCAACCCATTTTCAAGAGGACGAACTGACAATTATTCAAACCAATGCCACTTGTCATTTCAGTGCAGGAATACAGTTAAGCCGTAATGGCTATATGGCTGCTCCAACCAACATAAGTAACAATGACCTGTAATTGGTAACTTTTGTTCAGAAGGTAAATACTGTTTGAATATCTTGTCCTGTCAAAACACACTTCTGTTCATTAGTTTCTTTCGTACATTTGATTGTGTCAGTTTACTGCTATAACATGCTGGATTTACAGGTTTGTTTTTTTACAGAACAAATACAAATGTAGGCTTTCATATGAATGGAGCAGAACTAATTTCCCTTTGTCAGACTTTTGTACTGTACTCTTTTGCTATGTAGGTTTAGCAAGTGTTAAGAATACAAAACAAACTTCATCTGTTGGCTACTTTTCCTTACAATACTTTTGATGATACAGCTTTACTCTAGTTATGCTATTGCAGTCTCATGAGCAATAAGCCCCCCCCCCTTTCATATTTTTGCAGACCAAGATATTGTTGTTAGGCAGCACACAGTGTTATCAACCACTTACCCAAACAAAAAAGCAAATTAACTTTGCTAATGCTTTTTTCGATGTAGCATTCAAAAACACATTAATAGTGTTAATTGACAATAGCCTTACTGAGTAGGCTGCATAGCAAGTGTACTGTAATTACTATTTTATGTAAACTATTTCTTTTTTGGAAATTAAAAGCCACTTTGAATTGTGATTTATCTTTTCAGTGTTGGTGGCCCTTTATGAAGAACCAGAGAAACCAAACAATGCATTGGAGTATCCTTTGTCTTCCTTCAGTCACAGCGTTGATTTCAATGTGATTATTTTAGGTTCCAAAGTGCATGGTTATGGGTTTCCTTCCTTCCCTAGAAGGAAAGGACCCATATTTATCAAGCAAACTGTCAACTTTATTACTAACTCTGCGACTGAAGAATACATTTAATCCACAGTTCGAAATCAAAGGTCTAGGTACGGACCGGTTGAAAAGCGTTTTTTTTGTTGTTGTTGTTTTGCTGAGAATTGCAATATGGGTGACAACACATGCCCTGACTTCATGAAAACACAAAAGTACTTTGTTGTATTGTATATTTTGTTCTAAGGGGCCACAGGGTGCTTTACAGAATATATTTACTGTGATGTGAGGTGTTTGATCATGCGTTGCAGATGCAACTTTTTGTAGTTTGACTGGTTGAAAACAGATTACAAAAACCAAGATCTGATGCGCGGAGGGGAAAAATGTGCAGTATGGTCAGTACTGGGCAGCAACATTGTGCAGTTAGTGTTTACATAATACATTTTCTACTAATTAAGAATTGAGGCACCAGACTTGCATTGATTTGCCCTAAATTGAAAAGTTTTTGGTCCGTTGTAAATTGGAAGAAGCCTACAATGCTAGGTCTCATCATATTTTCACAAAAGTAAGTTCTTGGGGGCGTGGCCAAGATGGCGGCAGACCTCCGTCCTATCTCCTACCCAAACTACAACGCAAGATAGTCCTTGATAGGGGAGGTCAAGAAGCCTCGTATAGGTATGCACCGATCGTACCAAGGCTGACTGGCCTTGGAGCACAACATCTTATCACTTACTATCTCGCTAATCAGTTGCACTACATGCTAGAGTGGCACAGATCTACCTCAGCAAAACATTGGTCCTTCACAGATCAGGTGATCGCCGGGATGCAAGTATGGAAGGTCCCATAGTTGGTGAAATATAGACTGTGGAGCGTCTACTCTTTTCCGGTGGCCATGCCACTTTGGAGATCTGGGTTAGGGTTTCCTCCTCCTGAGTCCTAACCACCCACTTATAGTCTCTTACACTATTTATAGACCCTTCCCTCGGGCTGTGATAAACGAGGGATTTAATGCAAGGCAGAGAGCCAACTGTAAATTAATTGTCTTCCTTCAACCCTTGGGGCTTGATGTCTTTCGACCAACTTAGATCTGGTATAGCGGAATCAGAACGCTGGTGCTATATCCACATACGGCATTGGGTTCCCCAGCCCTCTGTTACACCTCGTCCTGCTAGGGCCATTACCAGTTTTGAAAAATAGCTTGTCATTAAATCAGATGACAAAAGGTTATCTGAACTCCACAGAATCCTGCTTAGGCGCCCTCTCCTGTCAAGGTGGCTGTGCAACTCGTATTGGAAACAGTTAGAACATACCCTAACAGATAAAGAATGGGCGGACATTTATTGTAGTGCGCTATTTCTGCAGCTAGTGCAATGGCGAAGGAGGTAATGCTCAAAGTGACCCTCTACAGGCATTGCACACCAGAACGCCTAGCAAAGTGAAAACCAGGTGCTTCCCCCATGTGCTGGTGTAACTATGAGGCCACAGACACACTTGCTCTGGCACTGTCCCAAACTCAAACGTTACTTGGAATTGGTGCTCGCAGATATTGACTATATATTTGACATGGGTCTACCTCTCTCCCAAGCTATATCCTCCTAGGTCTCCCTAACTCTCTCGCATAATCCATCCCTTCTCCTAGACTTAAGGCTATAACTCTAGAGCTTTGTGCAGCCAGACAGGTACTCGTGGATCATTGGGGTATGGACTATGTGCAATAGCATAAGGACTGGGGGATACTCTGGGCATGGAGAAGATTTTTCTCTACAATAAACCACCAGCAGTGACCATTTGAAAAGCTGCAAGCCCCTGAATTAACTTATTTGCAAATTAATTTGGAGAACTCTCCAGCCCGAAATATTAGCAAATGCTTTATCTAACGCACTTTGATTAGTGCACAGGGGTGTACAGGAACCCCCTCTCCCTCTGCTTCTGTTTTTCCACCAAGCTTGAGTGAACTGGTTGTTCTTTCCCTCTAAATTGCACCCCCGATGTGTTGCATGTTCTGTGTCCAAGCTCTGCAGTCAGTTACCCATAGTCTGTCATGCGGGGAGTTCCCAGTCATCTAACAATTGCTCGAACGGGATCAAGGCACCTTCCTGAAACCCTAAAGTGGTTACCCCTGCTGCTTCCGACGCTGTTACTTCAGCTTACCCAATCTGCTCACTAAATGGAATTCTATAGCTTAAGCGGGTTTCTGGTGCATATGGGACCATGTTCGTCATAAGGCATAAGCTCCCCTGATAGCTACTATTTGCCTTGTGCAACAATCTGTTGGCCTGGCGGGGGAGCACTTCCTGCGATAGTAAAGACTCGCTCACTACCCTCTGTGCTCGGAAGTGGGAGCCAGTCCCAGTTCTTCCAGATGCCTGCCCGCTAACCAGCGGGCATGTCACTGTAGTTATGCCGCCAAATAATAATGTTCTAAATTTGAAGTGCTTAAGCCTCCCTTGTCCACTGGGAGCTGTCATTTAGCTAAAGCTATACGCTGCCTCTTTTTCCATAGGAAGCTTCCTAGCATTGCATGTACCATGCGAAAGGTGTTCAAGGGCATAGTTACTGGCATGTTATGGAAATCGTATAAAATTCAGGAAAGAACCACCAATTTTGAAAGGGCTATTCTGCCCTGCACAGATGGTGGAAGTGTACACCAGAACGCTATCTGGACAGTGTATCTATGGCCATAGTGAGGTTACTATCTAGGAGATCACAAGTGGTGTGGTAGACGTTAATGCCTAAATACCTGAATGTGTGCAATACCCAACAGCTCTCAACCATTATATTCTGCTGAGGACAGTCTGGATGGAGTGTGAATAGGCAGGTCTTTGACCAGTTCACTCCTAGCCCTGAGGCGGTGTGGAATTCCGTGGGTATGTCGGTTATAGCATCCTATTTGCCTCGTACATCTATTAACAGGTCCTCTGCATATAATGAAATTGTGTCTCTCTCCCTCAGTTGGTATCCCCAATTTCTGTCTTTCCTGTCGGCGCCTATGTGCTAGCGGTTCCACCTCCAACAGTATCCGGGACCGATGGCATCCTTGACGTGTGCCCCATCTAATATGAAAGGGGGCTGAGATGCAGCTACCTATCATCACCTGCGCCGTAGGTTCTGTGTAAAGAAGTAGGATTCATCTTTGAAACCTCCCTCTGTGCTCATGGCTGTCTAGGTTGTGAACATATAATCCCAATCATCAGTATCAAATGCTTTCTCTATGTCTAAAACTACACACGCTGCGAAGGGCCAGTTCCCAGGTGCATGTTCCAGCAATCAACATTCTACAGATATTGTGTGTAGTGGAGCGGCCTGGGATAAACCCATTTTGGTTCAGGTGATCCAAATGCAGGAGATGTTCCAGCAACCACACCACCATGATCTTACTTAATATTTTGTAGTCCTTTTCTAACATGGAATGGGACCGGTAGGATGCTAGTTATAAGGGAGTCTCTCCCCGGCTTTGGGAGGTAGAGCAGTTGTGCTTCCCTGAGCGACGCAGGCAGCAGCCCAGCTATGAGGGCAACGTTGTACACCTCTATTAGTTTATGGGCTAGTAGGTCCTCGTATGCCTTGTAAGTAAATAAACCATTCAGTCGTGGGATTTTACAAGTTTCAGCTCACCTAATGACTCCTTGAACCTCTTGCTCTGTGATGGATGCACTGAGGTCTTCCCTCGCCTGTCGGCGTATACTAAGCAGCTTGATCGCATTGTGAAATCTACAAATTGAAGTTTGGCAGTATACCTTCATTCAGTATACCTTCATGGCTTTCCATTATGTTAGTGTGGTTTCTACTGTGTCCCAGTATTCTGTGAAATAATTCAATATTCAGTGTGGGTTGGGTCTTGGAATGCTGCATCCTCTAACGCAGCTGGTTGTAGCCACCATTTTGGCACTGGGGGAATGCAAGTGCTCCATGTCATGTGGAGTAGTAAGGGGTTATGGTCTGATAGGGTCTTCGTTAGATATTCTGCCTGTGACTGTTAAGTGTATGGCATGGTGGCAGTCAGTATGGTCCAACCCACATAGAAATTGTGCGGTTGCGAAAAGAATAATCTTTAACATGTGGGTACATAACACACCAACTGTCTACTAACGACTAGTGTGCCAGCCATTGAGTCAAGAGGGTTGCCAGTGTGATCACAGGGGAGGAGGGAAGACGTGGGTGAGATTCAGGAGGGGGTTCAGTAGGCAGTTAAAATCTCCTCCCATTACCTATGGTATGTGCCCATCTGGTCATTATGCATTATGGCGGAAAGATTTGCCCAATACGGATGTTACGCTACATTTGGAGTGCGAACACATCCCAACAATAGGGGTCGTCCATCCAATTGCCCTTCTACAGAGACCTCTCTCCATTCTGGGCCTATTTCTGCTGCTATGCTCTTGAAGAGCACCATTGACCTCACCCATATGAGTGACCCCTGACCAAACCCTGAGATGTAGTACCATAGTACTGACCCTGCCACTGTTTTGTAGGTGTGCGTCTTTCCCCTATGGACATATGTATTTCTTGAATAAATGTTATTGTAGTATCTCTTTAGAGGTATTTTTTCACTGCATGCTGTGTTCGAGGCATATGGTCTGCAGATGGTACATTTATGAATAGATCGCCATCTGGTGTTGGGCTCGGATGATTGCACTTGTTTTTTTCTTGAAGTCTTTTGTCGTCACAAGACTGGTGACTCCTCCTTTGGGTGCTAGTGTGCATGGGCATCGGCTCCATCCTTGGATAGTTTTTTCCGCCATCGGGTTCGGATGAGGATCGAAGCGCTCCGGATCGACTTCGGGAAAAAGTGATATTTCTGCGCGTAGTCCCTTTCCAATTCGACGGTATTGTTGTCAAACGCAAGTTCATTTCCATTCCGACGCGTTTCGACATCAACAATAAACATTTTCGATTTCTACGTCGACGAGACCTGGAGGCCTATCTCACGTAGTCCAGCCTGGAGTCCGTGGAAAGGACTCCATTCAAGAGATGTCCAATGTGTGGTGCTAAGTTCCTACACGAGGTGTGCAATCTTTGCCTATCACCTGAACACGAATCCAGGGACTGTGAAGCCTGCGCAGCATTCTCCTCCAAGTCGACTATTAGAAACAGTCGAGCCCGAAGACACGATGTATCGAATGCAGTCGGAGGAAATCCCAGAGCTGTTTGAGGCCCAGCGCCCCGAAGAGGAAGATGCGGACGAGTCTGGGTCAGAAGTGGACGAGTCTGATGCCGAAGAAATCGACGCTCATCAAACCGTGAGTGACGACGTCCCCTTACCGAAAAACCGACCCCGTTTGGTGTCGACTCCGAGCCCGGTCAGACTACCGAAAAAGTTTCCGGCGCCCCGCTTTCAGGCTCGGCAACGAAACTGAAACTTAAACACTCGGCCTCCCACCATGTCGGATCCAAGAAACGGTCGACATCGACACCGAAGCTCCATACAAAGGAAGGCTTACAGTCACATTCCATGTCAAACGAAACATGCTTCGGCGTCGAAGACTTACTCAACACCGAAAGAATCGGAATTGAGCAAATTCTCGGTGCTGAAAACACAGAACATTGACGGTCAGAAGCAAAGGCACCTTTCGGAACCAAAAACTTCGGTACCGACATAGGAGCATCAGACAGATCCAGAACAAAAGACTTTGTTTATCCGCAAACTTTCAAAGTGGTGACAAAATTACCTAAAAATGGGAAGAATGAACAGCTGGACGACAAAGCTCTTCCTCCTAAAAAGAGAACAATGGGGACAAATGCAACTCCTCCCCTTTCTCCTCAACCTAGAGACACACCCTCTTCTCCTCTTCCTCAAACTATGCCAGCTGTTCCTCCACCTTCTACACCAAGACCATCTACACCTCAAACAAATGTAGAAAGTGATACAGGGGAGGGAGAACTTCATGGGGATGACGACACTGCCCCAGATGAAGCAGACCCATGGGAGAATTATAATGCAGGGTCAGATAACGACCCAGAATTATACCCCTCAAAACCTTCACCACCTGATGATAATACAGGTTTTGCAAAGTTAATTAATAGGGCAGCAAAATACCATAAGGTAGACTTACACACGGAACCTCAAATAGAGGATTTCCTTTAAGAAACACTACCTGCTGCACAAAGAACATCAGGAACACTACCTATGCTTAAGGGTCTTCTCAATCACACAGCAGACATATTCAAAGACCCTGTGAGGGCTAGGGTATAAGAATTGATAAATATAAGGCGGCCCCAAAGGACCCAATATTTATCAAAGGACAGGTACCTCTGGACTCGCTTGTAGTCACAAACACTCGTAAAAGAGCAAACTCATTATCTACAGGAGAAGCTCCTCCTCCTGATAAGGAGTCCAAGTTAATAGATGCATCTGGCAAGAGTAGCATCCCAAGCAGCAAACAGCTGGCGCATAGCTAATACACAAGCGCTACTTGCACGCTATGATAGAGCTCATTATGATGAGTTAGAAAAACTCATTACACATCTCCCTAAGGAATATCAAAAAAGGGCAGACCAGTAATTACAAGAAGGGAAGATAATAACTAACACTTCCATTAAGTGCGCCTTATACGCACTGCAGCAAGATCCATCAACACCAGTATCATGTTAAGAAGACATGCATGGCTTAGTCTCAGGGTTCAAACAAGAAGTACAAACATCCTCATTGAACCAACCTTTTGATGAGAAAACACTTTTCGGTTCAGGTACAGATGAGACTTTAGAAAACATGAAAAAAGACACAAACGGCTAAATCAATGGGAGCATTACAACAGCCAACTCAAAGGGGTTCCTTTCGTAGGTCCACCTATAGAGGCGGGTCAAAGAATACAGGCACAAGCCAGCAATCTACCTCTTTTACACCAACATCACCCAGAGGTAATTCAAGAGGCAGTTACAGAGGTAACCACAACCAGGGTAGAGGTCTCGGAAATAACAACCGCAACTCCCCAACCCCAAAACAGTGACTTCATACAGCTCCCCCAGACTATATAACACCGGTCGGGGGACGTCTATCACAGTTCCTACCTGTCTGGGAAAACATCACATCAGACAGGTGGGTGAGACAAATTATCCAACATGGTTATTGCCTAGAACTCACAGCTACCCCACCAAACATCCCCCCAGACAGCGTCCAATGAGTTAAGATCATCTAACATTGCTAAAACAGGAAGTACTATCACTGCTACAAAAGCATGCTATATAGAAGGTGCCAAAACATCAACAAGGGACAGGAGTATACTCTCTATACTTCTGTCTTTTTTGGGAATTAGGGTCTCTAAGGCCAATTTTAGACCTCAGACCTCTAAATGCATACATAAATTCGGAACATTTCCACATGGTCACACTCCAACAAATACTTCTTTACTGAAGAAAGGGGACTTTCTTTCTACACAGGATCTAAAAGACGCTTACTTTCACATCCCAATTCACAAAGCCCACAGAAAGTACCTCCGGTTTGTAGTAAAAGGACAACATCCATTGCTGAACTATTCTGTGTTGATGTCTGTCCAAAAATGAGTTCAGGTTATCTGCTGTGTGCGATGTAACCGTTGCTATGTTCTCTGAGATATTGCTTCTATTCAATATGTTGGAACTCCCCTCCAGCTGCATCTCCTCCTGAGTTTGCTCTGGTGAGGATCTATGCTCCAGGTGTATGTTGGCAGTAGACTGTGTTCGCATCTGCTTTTCTCAACCCTGGACTGGGTAGTGGCTTCAGTAATGGTCACAGGCCCACCAACTCATCCCCGCCTTCGCGAGTCTCCTGGTGCCCTCAGGGATCGGGCTCGTGCATACAGTTGGGGACAGGCTGAGGACTTGTATTGACGCTGTACCACCCAACCCCAGGTGTTGTCTGGTTCTGTGAAGTAGCTGGTGCAATTCGCGATTACCTTAAGCTTGGCCGGGATTAATAAACAGTATGAGAGTCCAACCAATCGTACCAGTTTCTTCACCCCTAAGAAGGAGGCTCTGCGCCGTCCTACCAATGTGTAATCCGGGAAGATCATATCTTGGCATTATCGTGCTTAATGGGCTCCTTACAACTGCTGCCTGTAGTATGGCTTCCTTGTCTCTGTAATTCATCAGTCGTGCCACAACTGGTCGTGGAGGCGCACCAAGTGGCTGGCACTCGCGGTGCTTGTTCAACCAAATAGTGGGGTGACAGTCCAGTGGGTGATGCTTTGCGGGCCAACCACGTTTTTGAAGAATGCCACTGGGTCTGCATCTTCTGCTCCCTCCGGAAAGCCAACTATACAGATATTACAACTTATTCTCCCTTCAGATTCTTCTGCTCTATATTCCATTCTTGAACTTTCTCCTCTAGATCCTTGATTTTTATCTTCTACTTACTCACAATTAGTTGGAGCACTCTCTTTGGTTTGTGTTACCCATGCTCTCTGATAGTCTTTGGGTAGACTAAGCTCCACCGGAACTGCATCCACCCGACCACTGAGGCCTTGTTTGGTTTCTGCAATTGCAGTCAGGATTTGGTCCAGATTGATGTGGGCAGGAGCCAGTTTTGTGGCCTTCTGGAGCTCCCCTGTGTTTTCGGGGTCTAGTCCGCCGGCACTGAAGCATTCTGCTGGTTGAGTACCCCATCGCCTCCCCAGTTTGAGCACCAGTGCTTTTCCTGCACAGTCCAACGTGTGTACAAATCTTTCTTCAGCTGTCTGCGTATGGACCTGCCTTCACCCTGGGGTAAATGCCAAGTCTGTTCACCAGGGTGGTACAAGCAGTCATGTCCGTGGGGATTCTCTGGTTCAGACTGCATGGAGGAGGGCGTCATGCTCCCATTCGTTGTTTTGCAGCCGGAGTTAATTGGCAAAGCGATACCAAAGGGGATGATGGCCGGAGCGTTTGAGCAAATCACTCAACCCCAGTCATCTGGGTTCAATTCATCATCATTCTATAGCTCACTCCACCACCCCAGTTCAGACATGGCCATATGCAAATCAGTCTGGCCCTGTGCCTCATGGGAACAGTCCAGCCCGAACTGCCAAGCCATGTCTTCCCTGGATCGGAAACAAGCATCCTGGGACCGGTTTCGGGTTCATAATGCTCATCAGCCTGGCTATCTTGAATCCAGTGGCAAAGTGAGCAAGGGACCTACGTCTGGGCATACCCTGCGAACTTAGGGCGAACAAAGCGATACCAAAGGGGATGATGGACGGAGCGTTTGAGCAAAGCAAACACTCCCCCCTACCCACGCCCCCTCCCCTCCCCGGTGTCAACCGCCGAAACCAGTCCTAGGATGCTTCATTCCAGTCCAGGGATGACCTGGCTTGGCAGTTCGGGCTGAACTGTTCCCATGGGGCACAGGGTCAAGACTGATTTGCATATGGCTGGGTTCAGACTGGAATGGCATGGGTAGCAAACAAACTATGGATTTAGGCCCAGATCTCTGTACTGGGATGAAGTAGACTGAAATTTCATGACTGACATCAACCTCTATGGATGTTATTTTTTGTAGTCCAGATCGGGTATAATGTATGTCCGTGTTGTTTTAAAAAAATGCATGTATTTGCATCTTTCAACATTCTAGTAATGGGTTTAAACATGCTTTAGGGTAATCGAGTGAAAGGCTCTCAAAACCTGAACCATTGACAATTGCATAGAACGTGTTGTCTAAGAAATAAGGTATACTACCATACTATTTTCTCAAACAGTCTTTTAGATCCAATGCTTTGCAAAAGAAATTGCGATTCTTAACTCTTTGTAGCTTTCTGAAACAACATTTGTGTGTGGCTGGTCCAGAAACGGCAGATGTTGAGACGCTTCGTCTAGAGTTAGCTGAACTTAAACAAAAGTATGAAGCTTTACAGGAAGAATTCAAAGAGTACAAATCTAAGGTAATGTAATTTGTAAGGTTTTAAAAACATTTTTTAAATCCATGTGTGTAATATTTGTAAATGTGTTTCGTTTGGCAATTCTAGAAATGTTAAATCCAGTCTTGAAATGAAACACATGTGGATATATCTGTGTGTGTGTATATATAACATATGCATGTATGTTTCCTATAGATGTTACAAATTTGAGGAACAAAAGTACAAGAAAAAGTACATTTATTAGTTGCATTTGATGATATTTTAATTAATGTTGAATAAGGATTTAAATTGACTTCTTTTTATCGCTATTTTGCAGCACGGTGAACCGCCTCAAGAAGAAAAACGGCCAGAATAATACTTCTTCCCAGAGGGGCTAATGCAAAGAAGGACTTCTCATGTACAGCTGCCTTTTTCCTGTTGTAGTCTAGATGTTAATAAATGCTATTGAAAAAGTGTATCAATTGTCTGTTTGGGTGTTTTGGTAGATGGGAAGACAGTTTGGTGCATTAAAGAGAACTGTGTATTACTATTACTTGCACTATGGATTTAGGCCCAGGTCTCTGTACTGGGATGAAGTAGACTGACATATCATGACTGACATCAACATCTATGGGTGTTATTTTTTTGTAGTCCAGATCGGGTATAATGTATGTCAGTGTTGTTTTTAAAAAATGCATGTAATCCAGTTCAGTTGATTGGCTTAATGCAGCTATCTTGGTCATGGTTTTGGAGGCAATTAGATTAATGTTCTAATCCGGCTCCCCCTTTCTATCTTGTGGCAAAAATAAACTAAAGAGCATCCTGTGCCAGATGTTTGACGTCCTAAATATTTGGCTCGTAGAAACATGGAAAAGAATTTGCTTTTTGAAATGGATAGGGTGGGATAATGAGTGATGTGATCTTTGAAGTAGAGGAAGTCATGTCCAAGAACTGAATGATATAGTGGATTGCCACCGCCAGGCAGGTGGTGTAGTTGCTTAAACACTTCTTAAGACTTCCTTTACGTAATGGACAAGAACACAAGGTACATTTATATGACAAACCAAAGCTACTGACCGTTTGGAGTAAAGAACACGCTCGCTCACGCTCTCTTGCACAATCTCTCTCTCTTGCACAATCTCTCTCTCTTGCACAATCTCTCTCTCTTGCACAATCTCTCTCTTGCACAATCTCTCTCTCTTGCACAATCTCTCTCTCTTGCACAATCTCTCTCTCTTGCACAATCTCTCTCTCTTGCACAATCTCTCTCTTGCACAATCTCTCTCTTGCACGTTGCACAATCTCTCTTGCACAATCTCTCTCTTGCACAATCTCTCTCTTGCACAATCTCTCTCTTGCACAATCTCTCTCTTGCACAATCTCTCTTGCACAATCTCTCTCTTGCACAATCTCTCACTCTTGCACTCGTGAACAATCTCGCTCACTCACTCACTCTCGCTCACTCACTCTCCACCGATATTCTCTTGGTTAATCTGAGAAAGTAAAAAACGTGGGCATGTAGCGCATACCGCACCCTGCCTAGTTAGTATCAATTAATAAGCACTTACTGCCTTTGTTATAACTACAACGCTGTAATTTTTGAAGTATAAAGGAGAGAGATGCTCACTATTGGCTGGCCCAAGGTTGAGTCAGTCACCTAGCACTGACCCCAGACTTCAGGCGGTGGGCTCCTCGCTTGCAATAATTAGCCTGAATCCCTTTTTGGTAATGGAGTATCTAGTATAGCAAAGCCCTGTAAGCCCAGCGTTTTACTTGTTTCAGATTGAATCATTAATGTTAAGGCCTTTCTCACGAAAGAATGACTAAGGTAGTTCTGTTTAAGAGAGCCTCTGGAGAACTGATCCATTTATATATTGCATTCCTTACCCTAGTTGCTGGGCTTCAAGTCCAGTCCCGAAGTAAGTTAATTAAAATGCATTAATTCAGAGCCGTCTTGGAGATATTTTCCAAACATTTCCATCATTACAGTGAGACAATTAATATAGCAGTTAGTCAGTACTTCTGGTACCATGTAGTGAAGCAGCAGCAAAGTAACTCTTCCTTTTTCTCTCTTTATTATTTTTTTTTTTGTGGTTTTACCTTACCCGGAGACATTGACCCAAATTTAACAATCTCCACCCACCAACTTTCTTTAATGCGGCTCGGAAAACATGGTTTAAAATACTAACATACACAGAAAACCTACATTTATACATGCATAAATGAAATCTGTAGCATAGTGCTTTCCTCCCCAAGAACATCTTTAAAGGCATATTAACGCATTCGCAGCCCTAACATTACTTTGATAAAATGGCTCTGTTTAATAACCTTGAAAGATGTTGTAAGGTAGAAATATTAAACCATCCTAACTAGTCATCAGGAATAATCGCGTAATCTGCACTTGAATACGTAAGTAGAGGGAAATAAATGATTACTTCCTAATAGAGAGTACACTGCTTAGTTAAAAGTATGGTGTCCGCATGGGAGCGTAAGATTATAGGGAAAAAATAAAAAACGTTCTTAGACTTGTTGAAATACAAGCCCCGTATATATTTCCATGTAGAGCAAACCCTGTATATTTCCATCTAGAGCTATTCATCTACTAGATGTTCACTTGAGTGCATATAACAAGGTGGGTCTGCGCAGTCCAAAGAATTGAGTGCACATATACGGTCTTTCTGCATTTATGTAAGATTCTCAGTCCATCCCCACTATACTTCCTTAATGAATAACCTACTTGTATTGCACTCCAATTTTTTCAGAGTGTAGATAATGCACACTTACAGTTGTGCTTAAGTTATATACGAATTACATGTGTATTTTTATTCTTACCTTTTGTACTGCTCAATCACTTAATTTATTATTATTTAATTTTATAGAGCGCGTAGTCACCCGTAAGTATCCCAGCGCTAAAATCAGTACAACTGGAAGTTGACAGGGGGAGAGGAAAGACAGTTTAAGGGAAGAGGTGGGTTTTCAGTTGCTTCCTGAACCGTAGGTAGTTGGATTCGGTTCTCAAGTGGTGCGGTAAGGCGTTCCAGAGACGTGCGGTGTGAACCGAGAAACGTCTTCCTCCTGTTCGGGCCTTCTTAATTCTGGGGGTAACAATGAGGTGTTCCTGGTCCGAGCGGAGGGATCTAGGGGCTTTGTATAGTTTGATGAATTTTTTTAGGCTTGGGGGGCCATTGTTTTGGAGCAATCTGTGAGCAAGGCAGAGAGCCTTGAACATCACTCGTTCTCTCACCGGAAGCCAATGGAGACACTTTAGCGCTGGTTTGGCTGAGGCTCTGGCGGGGGTGTTAGTAAGGATCCGGGCAGCAGCATTTTGGACCCTTTTACCTACATTGCAGCATTTCATTTGATTATGTTCATTCGGAAGAAATGGAGAGGACCAATCCAGAGTTCCGCCGCTTTATTGGCACACACACACCTCTCAGCATGAATTGGAAAAATCTGTTAGTCGTGTTTTCGCCTGTTTCATATTAATGCTCCTTTGCGTTATTGATGAAGTTTGTTCAAAGGATCTCTGCCTTTCTTGTCTTTTTAAATAGAACACAGTGAACATCATTTTCAGCAAGTGTGTATTTTGTCGTACTGCCTACGATGAACTTTGGTATTGATGCTGGTATCAAAATCCCTCAGCTCTTGCCTATAGGCAGCTTCTTGAAATCCAGAAGACACTTCCGACCTAACTGGGTTTCCCTTCTCAAAGCTGTATCGTGCATCCGAACCAACCGCCCACTGATTACCTTTCTTTGCAATTCTGTCAGAGGGTGGACAGTGTTCTTTCTTTTGCTTTAAGATCTCATTTGCTACTTTCTTGGCTTCAGCTGCTCTGAATGTGGTACGCACAGCTATGTTAGGAGGTTTAGGCTTTATGATTGCTTCAGCAGGGTCACTATAAATCTGTAACCAGTGAAGTGTAATGGAGACTGGTTCTCAATCCCGAAGTTGGACCAAGGTTAAGTTTACCTGAGCGCTTAAGTACCTATTACTTATTCAGGACTATGTGCAATACTCTCTTCGCTTATAACCATTCAAACTGTAGTGTTAAATGATCATCAACTATATTTTAGTAGTGTCATTATCTATGGTAACGTCAGTTATTCCACTATTCTGTCCTGCTACATTATAAGATGAAGCTTGGAACATTTAATTATCCAGAACTCACTTTGAGCAATAGACTGTGATTGCGCTAAAAGATCCGTTTATATAACCATCTCGGGTTAGTTTGGAAACCGCGGTCTTCTCCAAAGCATGTTTAGGATTAAAACATGGCAATATTTAGTAACCTCAGTATTAGCTTAAAACGTAGTTAAATTGTGAATTTGATTTAGAATATAGCCCTTTATGTATTAACTCCATTTACATTACTGGCATTGCGCAGCCCGGGAGTGTGCTCTGCCAATGTCAGCCAGTTACTTGTCAGTGTGTAAACATTTCAGGCCCAAGGCAATAGCATGTAACCATTTTCGAAGGTATACTTTCCTATACATTGAAAAATAGATTAATGGAATTGTATTTCACAGCAATAAATGGTGGCGACATAACTGGTAATTTTCTCCTGTGGAATTAAACCATTCCTCAATACATTCTACTAACACTGGTCCATTCGCAATTTTCAATGGCTGTTTTCACCAACCTACAATGGAGATCCTGCCAGTGGGTCGTTTTGGCATAATATTCAGACCCTCCAGTTTATCGCGATTTGCAAACAAATCGCGAAATCGGGCAATCTCTGAAAATGCAGCGATATTTGGCAAAAAGCCCGCGAAATTTGCCGTTTTCGCCGTCCTTTCCGCCAGTTTAAAAGTGAAGGCACGAGGCACCCATTTTCCATTTCCCCCAGGATTGATTTCGCGGCAAGAAGAGAAGGAGCCAGGAGGTCGAGGACGGCGGCCGAGAGAGGGAGAAGACCACGGCGGCCGAGAGAGGGAGAAGACCAGCACCACACCAGCAAGAGGGGGAGAGAGCACGAAGCGGCAGTGACGCACACGAAGGCTCTTCCTCGGAGCAGGAGGAAAGCCGGCCAGCGAACAGAACACAGACCGGTACCGTCCGTCCTTCACGCTGGTGGGGGCCCGCCGCACACATAGGGAGGCTAGGTAGGCAAGTTTAAAACCAGCTTCGTTAATAAGAAGCGCTGCCCGGGTGGGAGGGGGGCAGTGGAGATGTGGAAGAGGAGAGTAAGAGAGAAGCTTTTATTGCAGGCCTTGCCCGGCCTTGGGTAAAGTGATCTACTCTGTGTGCTGAAGAGAGTTCTGCAAGGGCTGTTGCACGATTCATACCACACATCCATTTCCTTGGTTTCTGTATATTTTAAAACCCGGTAATTGTGCGGTCCTGACGTGTCCCACCACTTGTCTCTCCTTTTACAATTTTTTATAGTTTTGCACGAAGGAAAAATGTGCTATGCTCTAAATCTCCTGCCCCAACATGGTTGTGTGTGACAAATTTCTCAAAAGCTAGATCTCTCTGTAGGGTTGGCAGATTCGGATGATATCAGACAGCAGTGAGCTGAGCTGTGCTTTCATAAATATGACCAGTCTTTCATTGTCAGGACATTTAGAAGAAAAAGAATTACATTTCAGACTTGACAACATTTTATCAGCATAAGGAACTGAAAGACAAAAGAATTAAGGGAGGGTGAATAAAATATGAGAGCAGATATTTGAAAGTGTGTTGGCATTGTAGTTGGTTAAATGTGTCCTGAAACGTTACTATTTGAGTTTATGACAAAACTGAAGTTTTTCAGTGGTAGGGCACAGTTCTTTTGCTTGTGGTTTAAAAGAGATGTAACCACATGGCTGCTGCCAGAATCATGTGGTTCTTACGGATATTGCTTCACATAGTTCCAAAATGATAACTGGGTCATCTGACGCTCATGTTAAATATATGCTGCATTAAATGCATATAGTATTCTGTATGAACAGTAATTAGCTGTATTTGAAAACAATTTTTTTAAAATACTTAACCATCAAAGCAGCACAATTATGAACACGTTTATATGTGCTGTTTTTTATATAGCATAAACCAGCCAGGGAGGGAATCGATGGGAGCGAATGAGAGGTCCTTATATTTATTAATTAAATTTTAGGCACAGTAAATTGAAGTGGTGTGTTCAGAGTTGGATGGTTTTCTCTCAAGTGCTTAAACTGGGATTAGCGTTTCATGAACAAACGAAAAAGAGATATGCGTCTTCTAAGCAGTGTATTTGCAGTGTGGAAGAATTTTCTTTGAAGACTTCTGACTATTGAGTGTAAGCTGCTGTATTGAAAAAATAAATATTACAACATGCACTGTGCTGAGCAGAGGGAGAGGTGGAGAAGGTGTACATTATAACCAGCAACACAATACTGGTCTAGACTTGGAGTGCTCTGAAGAACTGAACGTACATGGCCAAAATGAACATGCCTTTTACCTAAAACAACTGGGCTGAATTGTAAATAAACAAAATGTACATAGCTCCATGTTGTCAAATAACTCAAACAGTAAGATATCTGTGTTTGGTGTTGCAAAAAACCCAAAATAAAATGCCGCTAAATTTCAACTTTTGTGCCGCTAAATTTGCCAATCCATGCCACTATATCCTGGGGGTGTCTGAATATTGAAAGGTAATATTAAACCTCCAAGCTTTATAGAAAACTGGCCAACTTTTCCGAAAATAGCCTTGAACGATTCTTAGAATCTCCAAGTCTTCTTGATTTATTGTAAGATTTTTTTTTTTAATTTTCATTTTGTAAGCATTTCTTGTACACTCTGGTAAAGAGAACATGTTCCAAAAGGAAAAATCAGCTTGAAAATGTTGCAAAATGAAAGAAACAGATGACTGACACATTGCTAGCATTCTCAGCTGTCCTTTACTGGTTCTCTGGAAGTAGCTTTTTACTGACTCCCTTCAAAATTCTTTTCACTTAAGCACATTCTTGATTTCTATTACAGGACTGGAGGCTTCAGATTATGCTTCTCTTCTCTTTTCTTTACTGTCAACACAGCAGCCACTTCCACCAATTGTGGTCCATCAGACACTATAAGAGTCTCCATCACTGTCCTACGAGTCTTACTTTGCTGCTCATGGCAGAGATGTTCTATTTTGATTTTCTAAACAATTGTGCTTGATAAGTGTGTATATATAGTCCGCTATTCCTTAAGTGCGCATGCTTATTGAAACGGACTAGGCTTAGGTGCATATTTGTATTGCAATGCATTGCATGATAACTTACTTGGTTACTGTGATTACGCGTAGGCTCACACGTGTTTTAGTTGCTACGGGCTGTTGCTCTGTTTCTATGGTTCCCGCTGGGTGATCAGATACTTCACTGAGGTAGGTGGTGTTATTTGAATGAAGTTATATGCAAATATATTACAGCGCTAACTCAGCGCTTATTGTCGGCTGTCTCCCCTCGTCAGGCCCATCACTCTCGCTGAGCCAGACGTCTCCCGTCGAGAGATTCCAGTCTCTCGCATCAGAGGAATAATTAGCCTGGTTTTTCAGAGTGGACGCCTGACCGGCTGAAACAGTCATCCCTGGGAGTGCGCACATGCTCCGAAAATTAGTGGTGTTTGGCTCTTTACGCCCTGACTGGGCTGGAACAATTACTGAACACAGCTTTACTAAGTAGTTATATTCTTCCTAACTTGTGTGCACCTGGGTTGGCTCCCCCTGACTCCTATACCTACCTTGGCATAACTTGTATTCCTTGAACAAGTGTGATGCAAGTGGATCCGTAATGGGAGAGTGGGTGAGATATGAGGAGGAACCCAACTGTGACTGACAGCAGGAGACTGTCCTAGAAGATAATATTGTTGACGCCCAGGACACATCCGTCCAGCAGTCTGTCAACAGGGCAATTGAAAGCACATTTCCTACCACTGTACAACCAGCCTTAGCAGCGGTGCTGTAACCCATTACTTACTAGCTGGAAAGCTTTGCAAAGCGTCACGGATTCCACAACCCTCTTGAAACTCCCACAGATACACCTACAGATAAGCGTATGTCTAAGTTGGGGGGGGTCATGGACTCATGCTGGAGCATTAGCCAACCTGGCACAGGCGAATGCAGTGGATCAGGGCAATTCCACTCCACCAGTCACTGAAGGTGCAAAACAAAGCGCAAACAAAAGGTCTGTATAGATACAGACACTACTGACAAAGTGCCTCCTAAAAAGAAGTCTAGAAAAGCTGTCATTTTAGTACCCAATAGGACTCCTTCTAACATGAACACCTTTTTCACTTTTAACCCAATCAATATAATTCATCCTCGGTCGTCCGATTGGGTTGCAGCCCCTGAAGTGGCGGACTATTTGCATGATAATTTTAAGAAGGGTTTTGATAAGGAAGTGCGCAATTGTTTGCTCTCATAGTGCCCTTGACCGGATATCCCAGATGAAGTGGCAGAGACTCCTGATATAGATGTTAGTCTCTTGACATTTCTTAAAAAGTTTGCAAAGGACCCTTAAAAGTGTATTGAACGAGACTGGCTGGGCTGCCAGGACAAACTCCTTGATATAGCGGGACCCTTGCCCAAGATACTTGAGATGGCCCTGATGGCGAAGGAATCCGCTAACCCCATAGATCTGGACATCCTGGCAGGCTGGACACAGAGCAATTTGCCTTCTGGGAGCTCAATTCGCTCCATCTCTATGGAGAAGCATAAATCACTCTTAATGAGGATGGACTCTAACTTAACGGAATTAGCCTCAGCTGAACAGGGCCCCCTTACAGAGAGCAACCTTTTTGATGAAAGATTTGTGAAAGACGTGTCAAAGACTTTTACTTCACTAGACCAGGCCCAGTTCGGTATTAAGTGTGTTTCAAGCTGGTTTTTTTAACCGGACCGGACAAGGCAAAGGACGCTTGTCAGGCTGCTAACACTATAAGGTCCTCCCAGAGGAGACTATGGACAAGGTAGAGGCAACTGGGACTCTACCAGAGGTGGAACCTTCTACAAGACAAGACAAAGGTTCAACAAACGCAACTTCCACAGAGGTGGTCACAGAGCAGGATTTCAGGCTCAAAACTCTACAGGTAAGTGTAGCAGAATTTACTTACTTTCCCTGGGGGGGGGGGGACATACACAGTTCTTCAAACATAATTGGGGGGTGCTGTCACAGGATGCGTTGATTTTAGACTATTCAAGGTTTTCATCTAAGTTTTACCAGCCACCTTTCCAAGACCAATATCAGTTTCCCAACAAGAATGTGTTTTTACAGACGCAGAAATAGAATTGCTGCAGAAGCACGTGATTCCCTATTGCGATATTGTGGTTAGCGATTTCTGCAGCAACGTCTTCCTGGTGCAGAAGGGTGGTGGTCACAGGTTGGTGTTAAACCTGAGAGCATTCAGCCATTTTATGGTTTACAAACATTTCAAAATGGAGGCTATCCATCTGCTAAAAAAGGGAGATTGGATGGTCTGGCTGGACCTTAAAGACAGTTATCTGACTATTCCTATCTATCCTCCTCTTCGCTGTTTCCTGCAGTTTTTAATGGAAAAACTGATGGTTGGAATATATGGCCCTTCCTCTGCGCCATGTTTTTTCACCAAAGTAGTGAAGACGGTGATGGCCTATCCCAGAGCACAGGGCGCGTACGCATGATAGTGTACTTGGACGATATACTTATCATGGCTCAGACTCTAGCAACAGCCAATCTTGATTTGCGGATGCCATGGTCCCTTCTGCAAAAACAACAAACTCAAATCGGCCTTATATGCCCCCCACCCACCCCAGATGATAGACTTCCTAGGCTTCGTCATAGATTCACAGGCAGCACAAGTGTGCCTTCCCAAGTCGAAGTTACAAGATCTCAAGAAAGAGTGTGTTATCCAAACCTATGGTAGCTCTTCGGATGATTGCCAGGGTTGTGGGTTTTTTAGCATCCTCGATACAAGTGATTTTTGTGGGTCTGTCGTAAATTGGCAGCAATGGATTAGCGTTAGCAGAAGCCATTTTGTATTTCTGGCAGCCATCTTGTCTGCCATGTGCTGCAATGTGCTCACCATGTGCTTTGTCCTACCTTCCTGTTAACTGCGCCTGAAGTCTGCCCAGTAACAGGATATATTTAGCCTCCTCCACTTTAACGCATGCCCAGACATGCCCGGTAGGGTCTGCAGCTGTTACTGATTAGTTTCAGATATGAATGTGTTTACTACTTTCTGAAAACTGTTAGCTCTGCCCACTTGGTTGAGCAAGTAGAACTTGCATGTCCATATTAGGCATTTTTGTTTGCTCACATGAGCCAGGACTGCCCCTTGCATTTATGCTTACTATGTAACTCTAAAACATATATAAAGCCCCAGGTTTCTGCATTCAGTTGCTAAGGCTTCTGTGCGACGTTGTCTCACTCATTTGAGTTTAATAAATGTCTTTTGATATTGCAGTTTCTGTGCCCACTTTTGTGCAGCTTTTGAAGGACTAAGTATCAGTGAGACCCCTGAGAAGTAGTTTTGATTTCTACAAATGGTGCGCCAACATGGGACTCATCAGAGAGGTGGCTATCTGAAGGAGTTATCTTGTCAGGAGACAGAAATCTACGGAGGAGGACAAGACCAGTTTCTACTAAGGAGGTACTCTGTGCACGGAGATTCTGGGGATTCTTTGTCTGCATCTGAATTTGCTCTGATACTAAATTTCACAGATATATTTTATACTGTGAACAAGACAGACAACACTTCACCAGTGTATGTCAATTTGGCTCTAATAGTATTGAAGAAAAATTATAAGGAGATATACAGGATCAAATTGTGTCACCTGCAGTTAGCTACGACTGCCCTTTCCCTTAGGAACAGACAGCCCTAGATTTATATTTCCTTGATTGGACCTAAGGATGAAATTATAGATTTGTGGCTCTTGCTAAAGGTGACCTAAACCTTTAATTTTTCCCTTGAAGAAGGAAATGGAGCATTAGGTGAGATTACCGTATATGGTGTAGGGGCCAGCAGTAGAGTTAAAATTTGTTTACTATTGTGACTTTTGTGTATCACACATACTCTTGGTATTATGTCACAAACTTGACTATCACCCGAGTAATTTCTTGTTCTTCCTATAGAGTTTCCTTTTGCTGCTTCTCCCCTGATTGATGTTGCATTGTGCCTAGTTATTGGGGATTTTAGCTGTGTCCTACTCCCATTTCCCTTTTCCGTATTCCTTTCACCAGTCAGCACATTTATTATAATTGGTGTATTGTTCAGGTTCACACTTCCAGACTGCAGTGATGTACCAGGGACCCCGATATTATGTATAATTCCCTTTGGTATGACCAGACTGGTTTTCAAGAATTTTCTTTAGACCTACTTCGATGTTTTCCAGTCTGATTGTCAGGGTAGTGATAGACTGGTTAACTGACTCAATACTATAGTAAGACAAGTTTTCCACCTCAATAGGAGATACCTTATGTTTATTTTTTGAATGTGACAAATTCAATGCCTATTCTAATTTGGTTTTCAGTTCCTTTTTCTGTTGCTTTAATTTTTGATGGACCGGATGTGTTTTAATAATGGCAATACCAGGACTCTCTATTTCTTGTCTTTTTTGTTTCCACATTTTGATCATTAGCCTTTGTATTGCATAGTGCGCCTGATGCACAATTATCAAAAAGGAGGTATCTACATGTCCCTGATAATCTGTATTATGTGACTTTTCTTTTGAGGTGTTTTAGATAAGGAATTTAGGAACACTTAATCATTGAGGGAAAAAAAATGTTTATTCCATTAGACGATGTCACTATGTGTGAGGACATCCATTCATATAGAATTCCCATGTAGCTATCTACCCTTAGACGGTAGAGGATATGCTCTCATATGGAAACCCAATTGAAGAGGCTAGAGGTACTGTTTTGCCTACTGCCTTTGTCTTTGTATTCTATGAGAATGACAGTGTATTTTAGATCACAGTAGTCCCATGGCGTATGGCCACTCCTTTGAAGATTGCAGGCCACCTGCTTGCAGTCCCCTTGTTAAATACAATGAACGTTTTTTGTACTAAATGGAAGGAAACTAACAACTGTGTCACATTTCCTACGTCATTAGGTTCTGCGGTATCCAGTCATAATAACCTGCAGAGCGCTTATTAAGCCCAATTCCCACCAGTGACCGACAGATGAGGGCCGGAGGTCTTGGCCTGACAGTCCCAGCACCCAGAAAGTAGCAAGGCTGGACAGCGATCGCCAGCACGCCATCAATGGTATCTTCAAAGCATTGTGCTTGCTTCATCAGAAGGTGTTGAACATCAGAGAAGGAGGATCTGGTTTTGCCACTGATTCAGAGTTTCAGTGCAAAAGAGCAAAAGCTACCTGTCATATGCTGGTAACCTCTGACAGTGTGCAGTCCCTTGGCCTGAGTTTTGGCCACCCCCCCTCCCCCCCCCCCCTTTTCCTTTGCTCCAACGGAAGGGCAGTGCACCGGAGGATCCAAGATTGGCAAAAGGCACTACATTATGGTGCCCATGAAAGAGCAGCCTGAGCGTCCTCTGACACTGAATAATGAGTGTTGGAGCTTGAGAATGTAGACCCGGGTCTGCACGAGATCTGTGCCCATGAACAATGAAGAGCACACTATCTGCCGCAGAGGAGAGATACTGGTGCACTGCATTGAGACTTTGAGACTTTCGAGTGAGCTGTGAGGGTTTGCCAGGAGGGCACTCTGACAGATACTGAGAAGCACTATTTTCATGGAAGGCCTGAATCAAGAGGCCCAATGCAACAATGGAAGCAGATTTGATGGACGATAGAAACCTACCAGAGAGGCTTTGAACGGACTCTGGGCATGGTTGTGGTTGCAAAAGAGGTTTTCGTGAAATTGCATAAAATGGGTGTTAGGAGACTGATTCTTATTGTTTTGCTGGCATTGTTTTAGAGTAGTATTCTGTTAAGTAAAAGTAGAATACATGTCATTCTCTGTGGAAGAGTATCCCTATTCAACCTGAGAGCATTGAAGGATCGCCACTGTTTCACCCGAGTATATAGTGGTTACTGAAAGGCATGGGAGCTATGAGGGTGTTTGCTGGATGATTTTAGGATTTTGCTTTTGCTTAGGGTTGTGAAAAATTATAATTTTGTTTGTAATAGTGGTCATTACTTTCTCCTACTGTCTGTATGTTAATTATGACCCAATGCCCCGTTCTCTTTGTATTCCTGCTCATACCCTTAATGAAATGTTTAGAATGGAAAATGCTCATCTAGCAATGAATTAGGATATTGTGAAAATTAATGAGCACATATTTTCTATGTTCCTACTGGATCATAGGAATGTCTTCAGCTAACGCTAAAAGGGCCGTCTGTTGTAAATTGGCAGCAATGAGTTAGCGTTAGCAGAAGCCATTTTGTATTTCTGGCGGCCATCTTGTCTGCAATGTGCTCACCATGTGCTTTGTCCTACCTTCCTGTTAACTGCGCCTGAAGTCTGCCCTTTAACAGGAGATATTTAGCCTCCTCCACTTTAACACATGCCCAGACATGCCCGGGAGGGACTGCAGCTGTTACGGATTAGTTTCAGATATGAATGTGTTTAATAAATGTCTTTTGATGTTGCAGTTTCTATGGCAACTGTTGTGGCAACTTTTGTGCAGCTTTAGAAGGACTAAGTATCAGTGAGACCCCTGAGAAGGAGTTTTGATTTCTACAGGTCCCTTGCACTACCGGGCCCTTCAGAGGTTATAGATACAACATCTACGCATGGGTCTATCATATATCTATGTGTCGGACTTGGCGAGGGTCATCAAAACCTTTGGGATAGGAGTGACTTCGTATGCAGACGACACTCAACTGGTGCTGGCAGTGAAAAAAAACGGGAGTGAGGTCGCAGCTAACTTCCAGTCAGGCATGAGAGCAATTAGTCAATGGATGGATAGGAACTGCCTAAAACTAAACACTGATAAGACTGAGGTAATGGTGTTTGGAGATCTACAGCCATCTTGGTCTCCAACTTGGTGGCCTTCGGAGATGGGTAATCCACCTATCCCGGTTCCGAACGTCAGAAATCTGGGAGTGTTGTTTGATAACAAGTTAAACTTTACCAGTCATGCCAACGCGGTGGTATCTTCATCCTTTTTTACGCTTCGTAAGGTAAAAAAGTTGTTACCATTCCTTCCTCTGTCGGCTGGAAAAACCCTCATGTCCTCCTTGGTGTTGTCCAAGGTGGACTACTGTAATGGGCTTCTGTTGAATGCCCAGGAGCAGGTTTTCAACAAACTACAAATGGTACAGAACGCAGCCGCACGAATTCTGACCAAAACCCCAAGGTTTGCTTCCATTTCCCCTATTATACACCAACTTCATTGGCTCCCGATCAGAAAGAGAACTAAATTTAAAGCTTTATGCATAACCTACAAAGCATTAAACAGCCTGGGACCTGAGTTTTTCAGGTAATCTCTGTGTAGATATGTCCCTAACAGAGTCTTAAGATCAGCCTCTTCTGCGGCTCTATGTATTCAACGGGTGAGAACGGTCACATGGGGAGACAGACGCTTCCTTGTGGCCGCATCTAAACTCTGGAACTCTTTGCCTACCCATATAAAAAGCAGCCCATCTTTGATGATTTTCAGAAAGAAACTGAAGACATGGCTATTTACTCAATAACTTACAGGGAGTGCCGCCTTTTTTCTTTTTTCTGCTAACTCAGCGCCGAGACACCACATGTGGTATTTGTTGCGCTCTACAAATCTTAAAAATAAATAAATATGGATCTAGTTGCCCTAACGCAAGAAGTGAGGGAAGAGACGCAATGGTGATTAGGCCGCATAGAGGTGTGAAATGGCAGAGCCATTTTGGGGTCTCCACCAGAAGTAGTTAGTCAGACGCCTCAAAATCTATCACTCCACATCAATTGCCTGGAGTTGTTAGCAGGGTTGTTCACAATACAAGCCCCGCCCCCCCACCCCCACCAAGGAAGTGACTTGTTGCAGCCTTCTCAGGATGGACAATATCTCTGCAGCAAGATAGATCAACAAGCTGGGAGGTACGAGGTTGTCCCTGCTAGTGGAGATAGCGAAGGATTTTTGGCACTATTACCTGCAGTAACAGATATCCGTGATTGCGGAATACATTCCGGGACAGTCTAACACAGATTGGAATTCCAGGTATCTGAAGGATTACAGCGACTGGCAACTCAAGCCACAACTGTTGCAATGGTTACAGTCAGTGTTGGGTCCTTGCAAGATGGATCTCTTTGCCTCCAGACTGATTCGACAACTGCAGACATTTTTCAGCTGGAGACCAGAGCCATTTTTCAAGAGCGATGGATGCTTTCTCCCAGGATTGTGTAGGAATCTGAATTATGCCTTTCCCACATTCATCCTAATCCCCAGAGTGAGGACCTAGATAGCCCGTCAACGGGTGGAGGTGATTTTGGTGACGCCACTATGGAGGTCGCAAACCTGGTTCCCGATCTTGTTGGAGATGAGTTGCGACCTCCCCAGGATGCTCCCTTGGTCTCAGACGATGCTCCAGGACCCTCATGGAGTATTGCATCTGATGGGAACGTTGGGTCAGTTGTCCCTGATGGCATGGAGGTTTTCCGGCAACAATGGGAAATGCCAGGAATTTTGAAAATGGCTTCCTAATTCATTAGACAAGCATGGGCCCATTCCACTTGAAAGAGATAGTCCTCAGCTTGGAAATGCTGGGTATGTTGGTGTGTGGAACGGCAGGTGGATCCTTTGGGGGCAGAGTTTTATCCCACTTAAACTTCCTGTCCGACAAAGCCTCAGAAGGCTTAGCATATCGTTTGGTCAAACATTTCAGATTGGCTATATCTGCAGGCTATACACAAGTAGATGGAAAAAACGGTAAGCATGCACCCAGTGGTGTGTAAGTTGCTTAAAGGCATTTGGGTGGCTAATGCGGTAAGGGTCGACGGTGGCAGGGTGGACAATGGCAGTGTCTTCCCCGACCCGCTTGATGCCAGTAAGCACTCTCAGAGCGTAAACACTTGAATTGAGGTGGTTTTGTTTATCGAAGCCTGACTTGATCGTTTTAAAACTTGCTGAAAATTAAATTGCTGAATGTATCGCCGTATTTTAATGTATGGAATAAACTCCCTTTGGCTCTCAGGCAACGCCCAGAACATCTGTTGTTCAGGAAACAGCTTAAAACTTTCCTGTTTCAAAACTAAATCTTAGTAAGTGTTTTCCTGATTGTGCTTGTGGTGTTCTTAGGGCGCAGAGGTACTCCCCCGGGAGTCGATTTGAGTGCGATATAAACCAGCACATAAATAAAATAATCATCCTTGACCGAAATCTTCATGTTTATGGGATGTGTCACTGGTCATAAACCTGTTTGATACAGGGCAGAGAAATGATCGATTTATCCAGGAAGCAACTCTCAGCTAAATTAGTGATGCTTTTGTGTCTGTCTGTCTGCCTGCAGACGTTCTTCTGACATGAAAGCTCTGGATGTTACAGGTAGAGTATTTACTCCGGAGTGAGTTTCTTTTACCATTTCTAGCAGGACAAAAAACTGTCAACTAGTGTTGTGTATAATGCTTTTCCTAGCAATCAAAAGTTGTGCGTTGTACAGTGCCTTGAAGCATATGAAGAGTATAGATGGTGTTTGAGACCAGAGGGTTCAAAACAATTATTGATTGCCTTGCAGAAGCCATATAAGCCTGTGTCGACAATAACCAGATGGTTGAAGTCTCTTAGGAAAGATGCTGGGGTTGATACCCAGGTGTTTGGAGCACATTCTGTGCAGGGTGCTATGGCGTTCAAAATGTTGGTTGGGTTCAACTATCTAAGACCTTATGAAATCTGCAGATTGGCCAACTGAGTCTGTTTAAGCAATTTTATTATAAACCGGTGGGTGATATAACTACTGTGGTGTTTGATAAGTGTTAAACAAGCATAATCTGAAGCCTCCGGTCCTGTAATAGAATAAAAAAAATTGCTAGCATTTGCACCAAGAATTTTCAATTCTATTAAGGACACGTAGGCGAGGATTATCCCACCCGGTTGTATTCAATGTTTCCTTACAAGAAGTACCCACCCGTATATAATTGTATTCTTTTCAGCAGAGATTACGGGTTATCTATTTAATTTATTCCAAGTTCAGACAAGGGGGCAGAATAATCGCTCGTCTGTTTGAAGAAGTTGGACGAAGTCCCAGTTATCAGTTTATTTCTTCCACGTTGGAGGATTTTTGGTGAATTCGAATTAATGTTCACACTTGGACGATGGACTTGAGCAAAGAAGGAGGTTCATGGGACAGTGATGGTGACTCTTACAGGGTCTGATGGACCACGATTGGTGGAAGAGCACCATGGGCAATGTAGGTTGGGTATGTTATGAAAATGTATTTTCATTGGCTGCTGTGTTGACAGTAAAGAAAAGAGAATCATAATCCTCGCCTCTGTGTCCTTAATAAAATTGATTGCTACGAAATATTTTATCCTTTTTCTTACACCGACATATTGAGCAACTTGAAGTAGAGTTGGGATCACACTGCCTCACATCCCAGCACTCAATTTTCCCTCAGTTGTAGACGTTAATTTTTCACCCTTAATGCAGCCTGTGCTGTGTAAATCTAGACATCTGTTTCTGGATTCATTTCCTCGTTTTGGGGGTGCTGAAGTGCTATCTCTCACTGCATTTTCCATGATGCAATAGTGCATATTGAGCACAGGGATGTGAGGCAGTGTGCCCCCACTTTCCTGTTTGAAAAGGCTCCCATTAACTACTGGGTTGACTAGCTCCTGTTGATGCACCTGTGCCTACTGAGTAGCACAGAGGCCTGAGAAGACTTTGTGCAGCATTTCCCAAAACGCCCTGTTCTCTGTCGGTGAAGGTATTAATCCAGAAACGTGTCCGATTGTTACACAGCACAAGCTGCAACAACAGGGGTGGCAAAGACTATTGCTGAAGTAATTGTTACAGTGCACTGCATATATAATGATGCATTGGGGCAACTGAGTGCTGTGATGTAAGGCAGTGCGCTTCCACCCTCCTTTATCAAACAACTTGTTGGTGAGGTCTATGGAAATTTTTTTTTTTTGGTTTGATTTTAAATATGAGTTTTGTAGTAATGAAAATGCCCGACACATGGTTTGTCATCAGATGCAGATTTTATATTGTATGTGATAATTGTGGCTAGAGTCTTTTAGAGGAGGAAAAGGTGTCAGGCCTAAATTATGTATTAAATGGTGCTATTTGTTTCCAGAGCGTTGCTTATAATAACCCTAGCACTTTATAATAGCTAGGAATGACTGCTTTGCTAGATGGCTTCCTAGCGCAAGAACACGCGGTGCATTTTAAGGCCAAAATATGCAGACCAAATGACCGAAAACACCTGTATTTTTCTGGGTTTTTTTTTTGCGTCCTCATATTCGCCCTTGGAAACCATGTAGTGACGAAGATGTATAGAAGATGACTGAGGCACTGGCCCAGGTAAACTGGGGGGGATTTAGATGGTACCTGACAGCGTATCCCACAGTGCCACGCAACCCAACCTTGTCCTCATCCAATGGAACCAACAGGGTTATTGAACTGCTATGCACAACCCATTTTATAGCCAGAGTCGCATATATTGGGTATGTAAAGCAAAAAGGGACCAAAAGAACAAATGATCCATCCAAGCAGCACAATCATAGCACTCGGGCGGGGGGGGGGGGGATGGGGGGAGGGGGGGGGGTGGGGAACACCACGATGTTCTGGCCTATAGTTACCAGTTCAAAAGCAGCCAAAATCTCCTCTTGTGTTGGTTACCTACTCTAGCCAGATCTAATTGGACATCTGTAACATCGCTGCTCGCCAGTCTGTATAGAGAGGAGGAGTCTTGTCTTTCCAGCGTTTACAAATTTCTCTTCTAGCTAATAGACAGCTATAAAAGACCAGTTTTTTACTTATACCTTCAATCTCGGGTATAATACCAAAGAAAACTAACGTGGGACAAGGACTAACTTGTAGATCAATTGCTAGTGAAAGGGAGGCACAGATTTCGTTCCAAAAAGATGTTATATATGGACACTCAATGAACATGTGTACATCTGATGCTGCTAATAAACCACATCTAGGGCATGCAACCTGAGCATTATTGGTGAACTTTGATAAACGTAGTGGAGAATAGTACGCTCTATGCAGTGTCATCAAGTGGTTCCGACGAAGCCAGGAAGGTTTTACAGTCTCCCCCAGAATCTTAAAAGATTTGAGCCACAACCCCTCTAGATCAATATTAGGTATATATATTTCCCAAAGGGAGTGGGGAAGCAGGAATTCACCATCAATCTCATCTAGTATAAGGTTATACCAAAATGTTATCTCTTTTTTAAATGGAGGTTTGTCCATCATATAGGATACTAGATTATGATCAGCACCTAATTTATGCCTACCCCTTCCTAGACCATAAGCTTGAGACCAGCTCTGGATTTGAAGATATTTAAAGCGTGGAAAGCGAGTTCCTATTATTGAGCTCAAGGTCTCCCATGGGAGTAATACTCCATCAACAAACAAGTCCCCCCATGCTGAGATCCCAGCCTCTCTAACTGGAAGGGCTAAACTGTCCAAAAGCCAAGATGGAGCACCTGGCGAGTCCCATAACGGGGCCCGACTCTGGTAATAATCCAAATTAAGTGTACGTCTTAGATTTGTCCATGTTCTAGCTAAGTCCCTCAGCACCTTTAACTTAACCTTCTTAAAGTATTTTGGGTCTCCAAATTTTAACAAAAAGTTTGTCGGTCCAATTTTTTCCCCTTTAAGAAGTGCTACGAATAATTTACCGCTCCCTACATTATTAGGGGTCTTTAAAAGCATCCTAATATGGGAAAATTGGAAAGCCCAGCCGTATATCTGGAGGTCTGGTGCTGCAAGGCCTCCTTTTTCTCGACGCCGTCTGATCTTCCAGGATAACCTGGGCGTACGGCTATTCCAAATGAATCTATTTAATTCCGTTTGAAGTTTGGCAATCAAAGATGGATCAAAGAAAAGAGGAGTAGTGTTGAACAAAAACATAATCTTGGGTAAAATGGTCATTTTGACCAAATTAGATCTACCTATCAGGGAAATCGGAAGAGCTGACCATGATCTCAGCAATCTTCGAGCTTCCTTAGCCACACGGGCAAAATTTAACGGGGCAATCTTATTAATATCCGTGTAGATATTTAGGCCTAGATACCTAAGAGTAGCACTTGGCTGTACTCCTACAACCGGAGCAGGTTGATTCCAAATCATAATATCAGTTTTGGATGCATTCACTTCATAACCGGATATTGCCCCAAACTCTTCTGCAATAGATATGACCGTAGGGAAAGCTGAACTTAACTCAGACGAAAAGATAAGAACATCGTCCGCGTATAGTGCGACTTTCCGCTCCCAACCTTCAAAAATAAAAGGTTTTATATTAGTATTGTCCCAAATTAGTTGAGCAAAAGGCTCGATATATATAAACCAAATAAAAGTGGTGAGAGGGGACACCCTTGACGGGTTCCTCGTGTAATATTAAATGGCTCTGTGAGCTCCCCGTTAACCAGTAATGAAGCAGAAGGATTTTTATATAATAGTTTTACTGCTCGTCTAAAATTGTCTCCCAGATTGAACTTTTTTAACACTTCTTCTAAATACACCCAATTTACCCTATCAAAAGCTTTGGTGGCATCCAGGGTAAAAACTGCTAGAGGAAGTGATGCTGAAGTGGCCATATCTATTGCACCAATGAGGTCATACGTCAGTTCATGCAGTTGCCTCTCTTTCACAAAACCTTTCTGATCCATATGCAAGATGTTATTTGCTACACCACTCAATCTATTCGCAAGTACGGCTGCAAAGATTTTATAATCCGTACTAAGGATTGAGATCGGTCTATATGACCCACAATTGGATGCGGGTTTGCCAGGCTTTAAAATCAGGGTTATGGAGGCCCTGTCCCAAGAAGCAGGAGGTAGGGCACCATCTAATAAGATGTTGTTGAACAGATTTGTTAGGTAGGGAAGAATAGTTGGACATATTACTTTATATAATTCCGAGGGTAACCCATCTGGTCCTGCTGCTTTGCTTTTTTTACTTTTCGAGATGGCAAAGCTAATTTCCTCCGATGTAATAGGGCCATCTAAAATTCCCAATTGTTCAGGGGTTAAAGCCGGTAAAGCGATCCTAGATAGCCAGTCCCTTGCTTGAGTGGGTTGTACCAAACTATCTTCTTGATATATCTCACTGAAGAAACTCCTAAAAGCGCCACTAATTCCCTCATCTGTAGAATGTAATATGCCATCTTTACTGATGGCACTAATATTATTTCGGTCTTTGACTTCCAGGAAAGGAGCTTACCAGCACCTTCCCCATATTCGAAGTGGGCCAGTCTACTAGCCTCCCATCTCTCTAAGACCCGTGCACTCAAGACTGAGGAAAGATCTCCTTTTAGGACTGTTAATTTCTCTTGCATCCCAACAGGTGCGGACCCAATTGATGTTAAATACCTGGTAATCTCTTCTTGAAGTTTTGCTATCTCCAATTCCAGCGAGGCAACTGCTTCCCTATAAGTCTTATTTTTATATGCTGATATATTAGATATATAGCCCCTTATGGTTGCTTTGAATGCGTCCCATGTTATTCCAGGTGGCGCAGGCCCCTGGTTAAACTCCCAAAAGAGATTAACTTCCTGATTTAATGCCTCTGAGATGTCCGAGGAGAAAAGTATTGATCTATCGAACGACCAGTATTTTAATGAGGGCCTGGATAGAACCTCCAGCTCAAGCAAGATGGCAGTGTGGTCTGAGAGATGGAAAGGTAAATGAGAAACTGATTTTACGTATTTAACTAAATTTTGATTAATCAGAATGAAGTCTATCCGAGACTGGTGATGAAATTTATAATTTTTAAAAGTGACCCCCTTCTGAGACCCATGTAGAGTCCTCCATATGTCAATATAGTTCAAAGTTTTCATATTATTTAGTAAAAACGTCCTAGTCTTGGATAAAGTTATAGCCCTGTTAGTAGGTGACTTATCTAATAATGGATCTTGAACAATATTAAAGTCGCCTGCTAGGATAACCGGCTCTGAAAATGCATATAGTTCTGCGAAAAGAGATACCAATACTGATGCATTGTCTTGGTTTGGACCATAGTAACCTACTATAGTGAATGGTGAGCCTGAAATAATAACAGAAGCTATTGCCCATCAACCATACGGATCTACCTGTTTGGTAACTAGCCTGGCCTTGATAGATTTTTTTTAAAAGAATGGCCACCCCCCTAATGTGTGAGGTTTGAGATGTTATTACTCCAAAATCTATCCATCTATTCTTGCTCAACAGGTTTTGCATTTCCGTTTCTGCAAATTGTGTCTCCTGGAGCACTAATACCTGTGCAGCCGAATCTCGTAGATATTGGATAATATTATTTCTTCTCGGTGAGGTGCGAAGACCATTAGTGTTCCAGGACAAAATACGTAGATTATGCATTACAGCAAGAAAAAAATATCATATAACTCAAAAACCAATACTGCCAAACTCCAAAGAGAAAACTATAAATCGATCGACCCCTTTAGTTTTTTTCTAGAGTGCTGTAAAGGACGTTTAAGAGGACTTTTTTTTGCTTTCCCCCCCCCCCTAACCCCCCACCCACCCCATGCCCCCCACCCACGGGAAACCCCCACACAATCTATCTGGAAACCCAGAAAGATAGCACTCCGCTGTGGACCCCTGCAGATATCAAATATCTACTAATTATGTGAAGAAATAATCCAGAAGAAAATAAGGGCAGGAAAGAGAAAAGACCTAAATGGGACTAAAAGGTTCTGTAATTTCCTGAACTTAAGCCCACAAGTGAGTATATAGCACCTAAATTGACAGGATTAAACAAGAAGAATATATATATATATATATATATATATATATATATATATATATATATATATATTCTTTGTTATTTTATATATGTATATCTATGTTGTTTTCTTCCCCCTTTTTTTTATTTGTTTTATTTAAACAATTGCCCACCACCTATTATTCAATACTTAAGAACTCATGTTTCTTTTGTGTGTCTAACTACAGACTATCAGCCATCTGACAAGTTTTTAACCTGGGCTAAAGACCCTAGGCTAAAGAAAATATTATTAGAGCTAATTGTAGATTTGCGAATTTGTCGAATTTGACAAAAGACTAAGGTACAGCGAGGTTACCTAAAGAGAAAACAGATAGAGGGAAAGGGAGAGTACTACTTAGGAGACTCTGACCCCCTGCCCATACTCAGCAAAAAATCATCTGCAGCCTGTACTGATCTTATGTTATGCATAGTGTTCTTGTATATAACTCTTTAAGCCGCAGGGAAGACTAGTTGAGCGACGGCCCCTTGACTCCTGAAAGCTTCCAACCTTTTGCCAAGCTCCCATTGTCTATCAAGCGTAACTCTCGAAAGATCAGATCTGATCTGAAAATTGAACCCCTTGGCGTTTACCACTTTCTGCTTCAATGCGATATTCAAAATCGTTTCTTTTAGGGAGTATGTGAGAACATTAACCAGAATTTTCCTAGGCTTTGTTCTCTCTGAGTTTCTCCGAAATGGCTCTCTATGAATGCGTTGAATATCAGCAGCTATTTCTTGTTCTGACAAATCGAGCCGTAGTGCCTCTTTCAAGAGAGAGACAATGAATTGCTTGATGTCTGAACCCTCCTTCTCCTCCGGTATATTCAAAACTCGAAGATTATTCCTGCGGGCATGATTTTCCAACGTCTCCAGCCTTTCGGTCAAACTCTGATTCTCTTGTCTAAGGTTCCTTAGTTCTGCTTTTGTTGCACTTAGATTAATATTAACTTCTGTAACGGAATCTTCAAGAGTCTCTGTCCTAGTCGTAAGAGCACCAAGTTTGCTATCTAATGACTGACAATAGCATCGAATATCGGCTTGATTTGATGCAGAAGTCTCAAACCCCTTTTTAATATCTGTGGCCAGGGTCGCAAACATTGACTGGAAAGAGGCTTGTAGTGTAGAAACCAGATCTGAATTCAGAACCCGTGTGGTATCATTAGGTAAACTAGGATCTCCCCTACTATCAATAGAAGATATTGTGCCTGATTCCTCGAAAACTGACTGTAAGCTAAGGCCGGACGCTACACTCGGTGGCGCTCGCGGGAGTGGGGGTGCCAGCGGAGCGAACAGTACCAACGAAGGCGCTGTTTGCTCTAAATTGATAACATTTAGGTGGTCTGCAGGATTCGATTGACCTAATTCTCCAGACTTAGAGGAGCGTGATTGATCCAAATGGTAATCCAAATCTTTCTTGTGTATATTGTCAATATTACCATTCTTCACGATGGTACTATCGTTTATGGATTTGGCAGTGGTAGTGGCAAAAGTACTGGTTTCATTCATGGCCACACCGGCTTCCAGAAAGGGATCTGGAGTAGGGGCATTCGTTCCAGCACCAGCCATCTCCCTAAAAATATGCTCAGAAACAAGAACATTCGTGCCTACCATTTCCCTTGTAGTATGCTCCTCCACATGTTTAGCAGCCATCTGTAGCTCCGGTGAAGTAGCCCCTACCTCCTGGTTTAAAAGAGGGGAGCAAGAATTGCTTGCCAAGAGCACCACTTGAGGGACCACTTTAAAATAAGAGCGCAATGAAGGGGTAATTTTTTTTGAAGTGGTAGCGGAATTCTTTGATTTATTTTTTGTGGACTTGGGAGTATAGGAGCGTTTTGCCTTTACCTGGCCAGTTAGATAGGTCGACAACTTTATTTTCTCCGTACCCTCAGCAATAACAGCAGCAGCAGTGATAGTCTCTGAAGTGGAGTGGGTGACTATGCCTTCTGTATTCAAGCCCTCTTTCCGAACACCTGCAGAAGCCACCCCACTCAAAACGTTATGATTTATCACACCAGAAGAGGGAAACTTATTTATATTTTTAGTTTCAGCTTTATGAAAAAACGCCTTATTAGTTTCTTTCTTGCTATCAACTGTGCGATTCCTTCTCAACCTCCCTCTCTCTTTCCCTTTTCTACTGCGCTCCTGGAAAACCTCCTCAGCACACAGTGATATGCCTGCAGAATTCAAAGTAGCAGAGTCTTCCCCACTACCCCCTTCAGTGCTATCAATGCTGGTATCACTGGCTTGCTTCTTTCTCTGATGTCTGCGCTGTCGTCGCTGCTGAGCTAGAGATCGTTTCTCCACAAACTCTCCCTCCTCCTCATGCAGCTCTAGCTGTGCTTTTATCTGTGCCTTTGCAGCCACCACCGCACCATGCTGCCCCAAAAAAATACCTTGTGTTCGGCGTCCTCTCCGGAGCTCCAGGGCGGCCAGTGACCAAATCCAGCCACTCGCTAAGGAATGCGAAGGCTCGAATACTGGCGGACTTACTGACACTGAACGCTGTGATTCCTGCTCTCGCTCTCCGGGTGTGATCGTAGCTTGAGAGGTTGCTGCCTCCCTAGAGGACGCCGCATACACTGCTGCGGGCTCCGAGTTTGCCTCCTCCCCCAAACACGTGAGAGGCGGAGGTGAAGGTGTGGCGGTATGGCGGAGAAACGCTGATGCCGAGGTTTGCCCGTCAAACTACTTCTGCAAGCTCTTAATTCAAATGCTGCTCTCCATGGTATAGCGTGGTATAGCGGGACGACATAGGAGATCAAGCCTGCAGAGGTTTCTTCACTCCGATCCGTACCGAACCGGGAAACTGCAGGAGTCCCTGGGCGGAGTACTGCCGCGGCTCAGCCGGCCGCCGCCATGTTTCCCCCGAAAACACCTGTGTTTTTGCTGGTGTTATGGTGAAGTGGGTAATCAATTAAATCAGCCACTGCTTCATGTATATCCCTGAACTGACCTGAATGCAAGACAAATCGTGTAAGTACATGGGGAGCTAGCCCAGCCACCTTCTTCATCTCCAATATATCCTGTAGGAGCCAACTTGCTTGGTCACACAAGTGGTAAATTTGTGTGCAAAATTGCTTGTATACACCGAGCCATTTGGATTGATAAATGACATCACTTTTTTTTTTAATAAAGTTGAAGATTCGAATGCTTGCTACAATTAACCTTTTGAACATAAGAAAACTGATCAACGTGAACCCAGCTCTGGTTTGCTGGCCTCTTACTACCATTGTTGTAGAAATTGCCTTTTGGCAATTATATGACCACCCTCTTCATGGTTCCTGCCCAACCTAGCATGGCGAGTGCTCGATGGTGGATTTAAGAGTAGGTCAGCGGCTGCTGCCTCCAATTCCCCCTGGGGCGATGCAGTGTGGGGCAAAAATGCTTACTATTTGCGACTGCGATCTTATGCTCCTTCTCTACGCCTCGCTGCTTCTGGCTCTCCAATTCCCGGTATACAGACTACCCATGTATTCCCAACACTGCTCTCATGCTGTTGCCCCCAGCATGAGAGAAGAGCTGGGGTTGGACGGGCGAGCCGGTCTCAAGCTCCAGCAGGTAATGGGAACCTGTCACTGAGTTCTGGGGATATCTCCAAGGAACAGCCTGGAGTTATACAAGTGTGCATGTTGGTTTGGCCGGCAGACCAAAATGGCATGTGCACTTTCAGTTCCTAACAACTTCCCCGCCTCCCTCCCCTCCATGCGACATGGCCCCACCCTACACTCACTGTTTGGAAGTCAAAAATTAAATGACAATAAAATAGTTGTCATTTTATTTTTCTTCTTCCTGCTGCTTTTGGGCATTGGGCCGGCACTCCTCCACCATCAGCAACAGGAGACAACTAAAATGTCACCATAGATGTGATTGTAGGGGGTACAAGTCCAGTTGTCTTTACTTGCTACAACAACGTTCTGTAAAGTGGTGAGCTTCAGGGGAGATGTAAGAAACTTGTCTAAATGTAAGGTACAGTTGTAGTAGATCCAGAGACCAGTGATTATCTCTGGTAGACAAGACTTTGGAGATCTGGAAGTAAAAAGGTCACCATGAAGAATACAAGTGGTAGGACATGGGTGGAATATAAGTAGGGTGACTTACATGGAGGATATAACACTGAGGGCAAAGTGCAGAGTTTGCATGAAGAAAACCGACGCAAGGTAAGATGTACAAAAGGTGTTGAAGCAAAACACAAAACTGCATGTTAGAGACCTGACACCAGTAAATGTTGGTGACCTTGTTCTCCATCTGACTTGGTAGCAGTTTTAAATCTGAGATACGGCTTAAAGAGGAGAGTCATCGGCTCCTTCTAGGAGCAAAGGAAAGTGGGTGACCTGTGCTTCAGGACTTGACATGTTATGTGTTTCATGCATTGCAGGCCTGACTGAATGTAGTGCATGCTAACTTTACATTATTTTTTGTTGTTTCTTACTCTGCATACACAACACATCAAGACAATCATTAAGACAATGTCTCGATAAGCAATTTGTGTGATGAGGACCAATGTATCATTCAAATAAACAGCATTAGTGGATTCACCATTAACAATGTTATTTTGATGTTTTGGATGCATGAAAGCCTTAAAATATGGCATAACAAAGAAAACAATACAGAAACCAATTCATAAGTAAGTCTATTTGTACGTTTAAAACAGTAGCAATGAAGAAGACTATTTTGCCAAAGTTAAAGGTATAATATTAATTTGTTCTTACACCACCCCTCAATCTAAAATTACGTTCTACACTGTGATGTCATTTACATTCCTGGTGTACTAGTATAGCCAGCTCTATATAGAATGGAATGATGTCATTCTTGAGACAGTTTGAAGGAGAAGATCAACTCCTTCTACATGGATGCAATACATTATTATTTAAGCGTCCCCTTGTCTCGTCCGACCACTGGGCTATAGATTGTGTATCGGCCCTTTGGACTACCATATCATGTCAGTGGGCTGTACTGGACAGGTTGAAGCCTTCTATATAATTGTGATCCAGCAACTGGCTACAAGGAAGGCCAAGTCAAAAAATCTTTTTGCACTACCAGATTTAGGACTCTTGTAAAGCCACTGCATACAGCTCTCTAAATAAATTCCTTGCCACCAGTTTTAATGAGAGAATGGGGCTTTCTGCATCCCTAAACACCTGGGCAATTTGGCAGATCCAGAACATGTGTTTTATGTCTGGGTTGAGATTAAGGCGTCGTGGACAGTTTGAAGTGCCACTTGTGTAAATTTTACTGAGGTGCGCTGGGGTTAAATAAGCTTGGTGTATGTTATGCTGAATGTACTGAAGACTTTCTGACCTGTAAAAAGATTTCTTGTAATGCCAGTGATCTGCCTGTTCTGTTTAAAAGGGTGGCCAACACATGCTTCCTACTTAGTTTGGAGTTCATCCAAGTGTACCATTGACAGATCAGGAATAGACCTAACCAACGAGAAAATTAGGCTTTGGAACACCCCAATTGTGAATGTGTGGAGTAATGGGTTCGGTGGTTCAGGGTCTATTGCGTCGGAGAGACTCCGCCTCCCTAATGAGGTGCCTATGGTTTAAGAACTATCCCTCTGGCAGGCTGCATTGCTTCATCATTAAATCAAAAAGTATCCGAGCACCATTTTGAAAATGTCACCCATGTGTCAAATCTCCGCGTTCTCCCATATCTCTGCGGCTCTGCTTTTAGTGACCTATCTAAAACTATGAGTGCTCTTCAGGGAGATTTCAAGATCATAATGGATGGCATTTGGGGGGAATCCTCCAGGCCTTTGGTAGGTAACGTAGGCTATAATTACTAATTTATTTGCCACTGCGGGCAAGACTGATTTGGGAATGACGAGTTCTTGAATGGTACTTCAGGCACCCCTCACGTCACTGTTTCTCACCTTGGATAAGTGTTAACCAACCAACAAGGGAGCAGGCCACTGGAGTTGCACCGCAAGATATAATGTTCAAAAGCCAGAGCCCTTAGACCTCCCTGTTCTTTGGAGAGCTATATTTAATCCAAGGCAGCACCATGTCTTCTGTTAATCTAAATTGTGTCTCCCATCATGACATTCAATGTAAGAAATAGACTTGAGGGAATATTAAAGCAGCCTCTGCAGCATGATCATTTTGGTGAAAGCTACCTGGCACTGCACTGTCTGAGTGGTCACCTAAATGCATTTTCAGTTTGAAGGGAAGACACTGCTTTAAATAAGTTCCCATTGAGTAGATTGTTATTTGAGTGCTATATATTGATGCCACAATAGTGGAAGATGGGGGACTATCAAGTTATCTGGTGTTTATTTATTGCTGCGTTATGCCTGGGACAATTAGGGTTCAGAGGTCCAGTTCTCTTCTGATTTTCATGTTCAGAAGCATCACGTGGGTGCCTGAAGGTGCAACATTTATGTCTGGCAAGAGCTAGTGGAAGCGAAAGACACCTGTCCACGACCGAATAAATAACAGATTCTACAATGCATTTTTTTGCGTGGGGTTGTTTTTAATCGATTTAACCTCTTCACCACTACCAACCCTTGAACTCAAAAGATCATATACTTATCTTTATCTCTACCTGCCTCAAAACCAGTTATCCCCTTTACCTCCACCCACCCAATAACCCTGAAATCGCCATTACCACTTCTTACACCTTAACTCTAAAATCCACCTTCTCTTCATTTACCTCTACTCACCCCTGAACCATAAATCACCCTTACCCCCGCTTTTACCCTCCTACACCATCTTTACTTCCCTGTACCCGTACCTCAACCCATATTTTTTACTAACATAAAAATTATGCAAAAAAAGACCTTCTGGAACAAAGAGCCGTGTGGTAAAGAATGTGTGCTAAAAATATCAGGTAAAGATAAGCCTATTGTATAAATGTCCCTGTTTGGTAAAGATTGCGAGCTAAAGGTCCTGCAGGATAAAGACAGTGGGGTGAAGGCAACATACGACCCTATCCAATGGGGTAAAAGTTACCAGGCCAACCTTATCCTCTGTGCATGTTCAAGCTCGTAAAAATCTTCGGCCACACTAAACTTTGCTCTTAGGGTTGGGGTCTGTGTGGGGGAGTCTACCATGGTAATCCTAGTGTCCTCTTGCACTTAACACTAAAGTCCAGTTTGGAGTAGGGGAAAGGTAACTTTGTTTAATAAAAAAAACTTTTCCTTCATATTTAATATAAAGCTGATCTAACAGTTGAATTGCATTTTTTTATAACTATTAAAATTAGTGGTTTAATTATTTATAGCTGGTGCTATTCCTGAGATACAGTATTGCGTTTTTAATCTGTGTTTTCTACATCCGACTGCTATTCCTGCCTAGAGAAACTTGTTTTTTTGGTGGTACTAACTGGGATATATTAACATTCTTGTCCTAATTTTAACCCCTCCCCTGCTGATGACGGAACTGCTCCGTCATCAGCTGCGGTGGTGCTGTGCTGATGACGGAGCAGTTCCGTCATGGCCCGCCCAACGCTCCTGCGCGGTGCGAATTCCGCGCCTGCGTTGAGCGTTCCATTGAGCGGGCAGGGCAATGACGGAACCGCTCCGTCATAAGCACAGCGCAACCGACGCTGGTGACGGAGTGGTTCCGTCACCAGCATGCGCCCGCCGTATTTCCGCCCGCCCCCTTAGCACTGCGGCGGAATAGCCGCCGCAGTGAAGGGGTTAAGTACAATGCACCATTCCTTGTTGACTACAGCACCAATTTGAGTGACTCAATATTCTAAAGGTAGGTTTTGACCTGTTAAAAGGGTCTATTATGGCTGATTAGATTGCAGTCTTTACACTGCTAGAGTCTGGCTACAATGGTGGCTGCCACTGTAGTGGAAGGCACACTAGGTGCTGCAGTTTAAGAGTGGCCTTTAATGTCCAGGTACTGGGTACACTTTGTACCATATTCTAGGTACTTGTAGGCAATTTCAATATGCCACTTAGGAGTATGCCAATTCAACTTTTTACCACTCCTGCCCCTGTACCGGTGAAGGGGGCATATTTGCTGGATGATTCCCCAAGTGTGCAGCGGACGCTTGGAGTAAGACGCGCTTGCTGCTACTCTGTGCCAGTTCCCTACTAAAGTTCTGCTGCTACTAGTTTTTTGAAAGTTTTTAAAGCTTTTATTTGAACTTGTATCCTGCTATCCCTTTGGTCACTTGCCCTTGCTTGTTTTACTGGTGTTCTTACCTGCTTTTACTCTCTCGCCTTGCTCCTTCTGCTGTGCCCTTTTCTGCTCCAATTGCCTCCTGGAGTCCTTTGGGAGCACATTTCTTCTTCTAGCTTGCTTCCTTGACTTTGGTCCGCCGCGGGACTTCCTGTTTGAGCGGGAAGGGTCTTCCTGTTGGTTTCCTCTGTTGGGCCGTGCCGGATGCCATTTTTTTCGGTCAGCGGTCTAGTTCTTTTTACTGCTCCTGCCCCTTTTCTAGTTCCGGTGAAGCGGGCATATTTGCTGGATGATTCCCTGAGAGCACTATGGGCATGACAAAGGCAGGGCAGTCTGTGCCCATCCGCGCCTGCCCAGCGCCAGGGCAAGGCATACTGCTGGTTCCTATAAACACAGTAATTGACAGAATATTGTATACTCTAGGTCACAACTACTTTCACTACGGCCTAAATACCCACACAGGAAGTGTGCACCTAGTATTAATCTTACTAGGGGAGGCAGAACATTGCCATAAGTGTAATTTCCGCCCCACTAATGGTCTGTCCTCCCTTTTGGGCCCTCCACACTGGCCTCAGGGGCTTGGAGATGCATACACATGATTCCTCGATAACCAGTAGACTTTCTGTACTTAAGGGAGCACTTATTAATGCTCGTTCCATGATTAAGCATAAGACCGAAATCGCCCTGACCATTACTACGCTTAATTTGGACTGCCTCTTTATCCCTGAAATCTGGGCGAAGGAACACTTGGGGCCCAACCTGACCGATGCTGTTCCCCCAGGCTATACTATCCTCCGACATGACCGACCCCGCAGATTGGGTGGCGGCCTAGCCCTGATGGCTAGAGACTTTCTCAACTGCATCCTTACCCCTCTGGAGGGAGCCCCGGGTTCGCTTCAAGAAGCAGATATTTTTGGTATCAAATCTGGAGAAAATTGCAAATTCTCAGGCCATTTGGTTATAGTCCTCGGGGGTCTAGGGCCAACTTTCTTGAGACATGGGGCCAGACTCTTGAAGCATTTACCACCATGACACATTCCACTATTCTTGGGGATTTCAATTTCCACCTTGTAACCAGGACACAGATTTTGTACATTTTCTCGACCTCATGACCTCAAGGGGCTTTGCGCAACTTATTCACTCCCCCACCCACAGGGCCGGCCGCACTGGACGGCATCTTTGCCAACCACAGTAATCTTAGGATCAAGGGTGTCCAGCGTATTAGCTGGGTCAACCATGGGTTTGTTGAGTTTGATGTTACTTTTCCTTCTCTCACTAAGGTCATGTCTAAAGTACTCCCCAAAAATATATTAACCCCTTCCACGCTCATGACGAGCTGGGCTTGTCATGGTGTAGCCTCCTCGCACGCTGATGACGAGCCCAGCTCGTCATGTAACATGGGTTTTTTAAAATCTCAGCATAGGTGCTGAATTCATATAGCGCGCATGAGGTTAAGTAGAAGAATATACAAGGTCACCCCCACAGACTGGAAGGATGCTTTCATTTTAGCCTCGGCCAGGAGCCCGACTGCTTATCCTACATCGGCAGATGGTTTCCGTGAGTGGATTACCAATGCATTTGACATTGTTGCTCCAGTCAAATGCTGTGTTATTTAGAGCCAAACCATCAGCCCTGTGGTTCTTAGACGAACTTAGGAATCTTAGTGCTGAAGCACTATAAGTGGGCATCTTCCAGGCGAAATCCCAATATTTCACTCACCAGATTGTTAGCTGATAATTCATCTAGCACGCTCTTCAAAGTAATCGGAGAAATTACTGAACCTTCAGCAGCACCACTCCTGATTCCTACCCAAGACTTTTGTGACAACATAGCCCTCTACTTTCAGGAGAAAGTCTGGAAAAATTCTCTCCTTTCGAGGAAATTAAGCCTGCTACAGATTTCGCTTTGTTGCAAACAAAAACAAGGGGACACCCTACTCACTAGGAACCTGGGTAAGTAATGTATGACAAACAAAAATGGTTCTTGTGGGAAAATACTTTTCAATATCCATACTACAATGCACAATCACAATGGTTACGGGTCACACAGATGTCAGAAGGAAAGGAGATGGCAGTACACGTCTGTTTTGTATTCACAATAAATATTTTATATTTGATTTAGAGAGTATAAGCATATACAAAAAGCAAAGACATATTATAAAGCAGTGCTTAGTATCCCCAGTGTGAATGGAACCAAAAAGACAGACTAGTGTAATAGTGACACATAGAGATTGGTTTCCATCATTCAAAAAACGACCATCTATGAATTCACAATGTTTACAGCCACTGTATACATTAGTCAGAGCTGAAGGTGAAATAGCGGTAATAATCCAGTCGGAACCTCAAGTAATCTGAAAAATATATTCAGCAATAAGATCATCTAGCAAAAAGAACCTGTAGGACCTGTCCCTTTTTGGCTAAAGTTCCATAAGCACTTTGCTTTTCCCCTAGACCTTTTTTGTGACATGGTGTTGCCAACGTAGATGCTTTGGGTACTTTACCACTGCTGATCAGTGTCAAAGTGCAAGTGTTCCCTGTATAAAGTGTAATGGTAATTGGTTGTCCATGATTGGTATGTTTGCTTTACTAGTAAAGTCCACTATGTGTGCCAGGGCTGGTAATGCAAATGCTTCTAGTGGGCCTGCAGCACTAATTGTGCTACCCACACAAGTAGCCTTAACACCTTGGCTGCTATGGGTTTTCCCCCTGGGTGCTGCAATTCCATAAATCCCACTTTACATGACAAAGCCAGCTCGTCATAAGCACAGGGCAGGTAAAGCCCATGACGAGCTGGCTTTGTCATCAGCACTGAAGGGATTAAAAAGGGAACTCAGGCCTGCAATTGCAGTGCCTGCGAGCAGTTTGTTAAACTGCCATGTTCTGACAAGTGCACCCACTTGACAGACCTTATCCTTCCCGTCCTATGCACATCAGACACCCTGGGAAAGGTGCAGTGCATGTGAAAGGTAGGACATGTACCAAGGTGTGTACCAGGTCCTGACTGTGAAATAATCTCCATTTCGTTTTTCACTGTTGAAAGGCCATCTTGCCCATAGGATAGAATGGGAAGGCTTTGTAATATGTTTTCCAGCCTATCTTCCCAAAGGCTTAAGATGGAGAGGTGCAGTTTAGTGTGCCAGAACTCACAATGTAATAACACATCTTTTTATGAAGGTGGTTTTTGATTTGTGTTCAGAAGCCACTCTTTTAGAAGTGGTTGGATATTTATGCTCTAACATTTCTGTGTGTGTCTGCCTGGTTGTGGATTGACTGGATTTGAAAGCAATAGGATCTGGGGAATGTCTTGACCCAGGGGAGGAGAAGCAAGGATCAGCGAAGCTGTATGCATGTGCTTTTTGCAGCCTGAACCCTTTGTGAGGATTGTCCAAGTATCGTGTGCACTGGAATCCAAGGGAGTCTCATCAACGGTGTGTGCTTTGTGCAGTGTTAAACCGTCGTGAGGATTGCCTTATTGTGCACACCTGGAATCCAAGTGGGTCTCATCGATGCTGTGTGCGTAAGCTTTGTGCAGCATGAGACCTTTGTGAGGATTGCCTTATCGTGCACACCCGGAATCCAAGTGAGTCTCATCGACACTGTGTGTGTGTGTGTTTTGTGCAACGTGAGACCTTTGTGAGGATTGCGTTGTTAATGTGCACCCCGAGTTAAGTGAGTCTCAACTACTCTGTGTGCATGTTCTTCGTGCAGCCTGAGACCTTTGTGTGGAGTGCCTGAAGCTCAAGGGTGTCTCAGTAACGCTGTGTGCATGTGCCCTGTGGCATCCTGAGATCTTCATAGCAGTAGCGGCAAAACCGGCAGCCCCGGAGGAGCTGAGCTGCTGGCTGTCCCCTCCGTTGCTAATTCACAAAGATTGCATAGGAGTCTCACGCTGCTAGATTAGGGGAGTAGAGTGAGTTTGCGCCCCCCAAGGTAAAGTGTGTCGACTCCTGGGGCAGGTGTGCGCTCGGAGGGAGATGCTCTTGGCCTCTCTCATTTCGGCAGCGCAAGCCTCTGCTTCGGCCCATATTGCCAAGGGAGTGGCAGTACTGGGGCCGGAGTCCAGAGCTGCACTTTTTGTTACACTATACCCATGTTCGGCGAAACTGTTGACTGCGAGTCAGAAGGAGTGGCCGAGAGACCGCCTAAGGCACTGTGATCGGTGCTGGAGTGTATTACGAGTTATCTTATTTCTACATAACGGAGTACCTGATTATCGTAGTGCACATTACATCATTTCTGCGTAACGGAGTACCTGATTAGCGTATTACATTATTCCTGCCTAACAAACTACCCTGATCAGTAAATGATGCGTATTATTATTTTTCTATAACAAACTACCTGATTTTCGTATGACTCATTGCATTGTATCTGCATAATGAACTACCTGATTAGCGTGTTACGCCTCGCATTATTCCTGCATAACGAACTACCTGATTATTGTATTGTGCATTGCCTTATTTCTGCATAACGACTTACCTGGTGGTTGTGTTGCGTATTGCATTATTTTTACATTGCAAAGTGCCTGATTGTTATGTTATGCATTGCATTGTTTTTACATTGCAGAAGTGTCTGATTCTAGCATTATAAACTGCATAACATGGTATTAGGATTACAGTGGAATGTTTAGAAGAGCTCATTAATATCACCAGAATTTACAAGGGCTGGCTGGCCTAACAACCGGCCAGGAGAAATATTACAAATACGCATATGTTGTATTTATATTGTGTGGTCATATTTTATATCTTTATTTATATAAAATGTATACTCGTTTTTATAAAACTTGTGTGGAGTCTATTTGTGGTGTCATCATTGGGTTGCTGTGAGTGTGGTTGTCAGGATCCCTCCTCTTAGTGAACTTAATGCAGACTCAATTCGTTTAAAAGCAAGAAAATGGAGCGCCAGCCGAGACTTCACATGGTCCCGGTTGTGGACTGCGTGGAATGCTAGGTTAGCAGTCTAGCCTTTCCAGCACGTGATTGAGAGTCCAGGTGCAGCGCGCTTTCCTTTGGAACTGCGCACTTCACCGAGGAATCCGGTCACAGAGGTCGCGTCAGAGAGAGAGAGAAAGGAAGAAACATTTCCAGTCAGTGTAGAGTTATTTAAGCTTTCGCTGCCTTGACCTTGGGGTGTCACGAAGTCAAGAGGTTATAGAGCATTCAAGGGAGAGTTTTGTTTCAAAAAAGAAATCCGAGCTATTTAAACTGCGTGTCAGCGAAGAACATATGCCAGAGCAGTGAATTCCAGTCATTAATCCACAGAAGCAGAGAGAGAGAGAGAGAGACTCATTCGAAGAAGCGGAGAAACACAGAGCTAAGTGGAAGATTTCTTGTTATCAGTTCAAGTTCAAGTGACTGTGTAAATATTGTAATAACAACGTTCTCAATGCAAGGAAAGGTCTATGAACTGTTTAATGGAGTAAAGCCTGACTCACCAATTGTTGAATTTCGTCTGCAGAACCAGTGCTAGACAGAAGACTTCAAGTTTAATCTAGAAAGAGATAGGGACAGTGTTAGAGAGGTTTTTCAGTACAGTTAAAAGAAATTACAAGCAAAAGAAAAAGGAAAACTTACCTGGAGAGTTGAATGAGGTTAATTCATCTATTCAGGAGAAAGCACCTGTATTTAAGAAGAACATAATATAAGGATAACGTAGAGACAACACTGGTAGGTGGAGAAAACAAGCAGTATACATTTAGTACAAGCACTGAGCATAGAGTAGAAGGCAATAACACTTTTATTATATTGCAGAAGTAAGAGGTAGACCTGTCGTCTGAAAATACAGAATATGCAGATCATTCAAAAAACCTACACTTCAGTATAGAAGAGCAGCAGGTTGTTACAGATTCCTGGGTAGGTGTTCTTAGAACTAGTCATAGGGAAGCCAGAGTAGCTCAGGTACAGTGATTTATTATCTTGTATGTGTTTAGTTTTCCTAGGGTTCTTTGAGAAGCTGATTTGCAAGCTGATTGAAGATTCCTACGGAACTCCAGAGGATCAGGACCAGTCTCTTCTCTGTTTTATTTCTTTCGTTATTTTATCCAATTTTCCCCTTCCCTCTATCTAATCAGTTAGAGTCATGATATACTTCTGATTCTGATTGGTTGGAAGTGGGAGTCGGAAAGCTAGCATCTTCTGTTCCTGTGCAAGTCTTCGAGAGGATAGAGTTGGTAAGAAAGTGGACTCTGACAGTGGTTGCTAATATTTTACACGTTTGCCTTTAAGATAAGCCTGGCTGCTCGTGCCAAGCTACCGAGGGGGTGAGCGGGGGCCATCTCAGAAGGTGAACTGTTGTGGAAAAGCGGGTCCCTATTTGGCCTAAGGTACCTACCTCAGTCAACCAGGGATCCCGGGTCTAACAGAACCCCATCACCAGGTATTCTTGTGAAGTGCAACTATTCTTTGGGATAAAATTGGCTCGTTAAAGTGACAATACCAAGAGTGGGTGATCAAGGTGTTCTGCTTCCATCAGTTAAGGTAGATTTAGATAAAGTTGGGGAATTGATTTGGCTCATGAATGAGTTCCATCTACCCTAAGTATGCCGCAATAGCACTAAGAACAATTGATGGACCGAAAGCAGAACAATGGCATTTGGTGAGCAAAAAAACGATTGATTTAGGCCCAGATTCCTATATTGCGGTGAATGTATGACATTGTTCTGCATTCTGTCCATCAATTGTTCTTTTAGCAGTAGCACTACTGGTGGCCATAAAGGTCTAAATGGACTAGGCAGTATGTACTATGGTGCAAATTCTACAACAGATTAAACTATCAACTGTAGGGAGGCCAACACAAGCCTCCCTGGTGAAAACATAGCAACCATTCCAAACCATTTATCACAATCCCATTGGTCTGCTGAAACCAATACACAAACACTTATTGAAAGTGGAGGATTCCTGTAGTTGGTTTATGTAGGTGCGTACACAGTGTACAGTCACGGCTTATGCAGTCATAAGAGATTTGCAATTTGCAGTGATGGGTGGCGGGCGTACCTTTCACTCAGATCAAGGGCCAGCTCTTTCCTTCTGTGTATTAGTGCAAGCACTTGCTAAGATGGGAGTACACTTTCACTTCTTATAATTCTTTAGGCATAGGCAACCATAATGGTGCATCCTGGCTAAGCAACCTATGTAGCGCACTAAGAGCTTGAAATAAAATGCCAAGACATGTTTTGATGAACTGCATACCTTAGGAGCTGCTGTTTGGCATTAAAATGTTTAGTCCTGGGAAGGAGAATGTGTGTGAACAATCAGGCCATGATCTTTTAACAGATATTCTGCTTAGCTGATGTAGGACCCAATGTTTGGGTGAAGCTGGATACAGCTCCATCAATACTATCTGCTGTAATTTTCTGGTTACCAGAGGTTGAGATCTGAGAGAAATGTGGCTGAGAGATTTGGGGAAACTGAAGTATTTGGTCTTGCCTAGAGAGGATAACTGCCAGTTTTAGCAGAGAAAGGAACAAGAGTGGTGGTGTTACCATCATTGAACATAAAGATAACACCTGTGTCAGTTCACTTGCTGAACCATGTATAGTCAACCAGTGCAGCTGGCGGAGATGCAGTGCACTGTACAACCAACAAGAAAGTTGTTGTTCGTTACACCCTCAAAATGAAGACTAACCAGATCCATGCACAGATCAGCAAGCGGTTCGCACTGTAATGCATGTGGATGCAGTTGTACCACTACCACCCATCTCGATTGCATTGAGAACCTATTGAATGAAAGTACTGGTATCCAACCAGATATTCACAATGAACTGTCTGAATGTGAAACCTTCATTGTCCAATCAGTCGCTGATGACCAAAACTATAGACTAGAAGCTCACACCAAAGTTGGCAAAGTAGATGGGTGGAGTTCAGACATGCAATGCAGACTTATTCTGAGCTGCCTTGACTTAAGTCTAGTTAACTTTGACACTGTTCATAATTTTTTTCTGATCATTGTGATGTCTCATTTAAATTGAGTATGGTGAATACATTATGGAGACTGCAAATCTACATTCTGTACCAACAACGGTAGGAAAGCTAGAACATCTACATAGACACTTGGACTGTGCCGGATGGGTCTACAGTAAAAAACAGAGGGTCATCACCAGACATTGAAGCATAGGACTGTAAATCGGCAAGTTCTTTATGATGTTCTTATCTCAGTGTCTGGTAAATCTTGCAATACAATTTAATTTAAGTTTAGACAAAAGGAATGCAGCCTGCAGGTATGCAGTCTCTGTTCATCCTAGGATCTGGTAACCCAATTCCGCTTAAGACCCCTTCTTGCATCAGAATAGCAAAATTATTTTGCGTTGTTAGTTTAAAGTTCTGTAGTTTGGAATTGTATTGCAGTTGCACACCAACTAATTATAACCCATTGTAGTATCACAAATTGAGAGTGTGCAAAAACCATATCCAATTTGCTCTCAAGTTACAATATAGGTCTCTTGTTGGGGTAGATGACAAAATGTATAATATTATGCTTATTTGTAATTACCTTTTTTTAATTTTGTTCCATAACTCGAGCGATATGATGCACCTGATGGTGTGGCTTGGACGCCGATGGCGATGGCCGCCTGAGAGCTCGGCTCCGGGACTGAGCCCGCATTGATCCTGCAGATCGGAGTCCATGGGGCACCCTAGTCCCCGCAAACCGATGATCGGACTGATTGGAACCCACTGGGACACCCGGTGAAACTTGAAAATCGGTTGATCCGACGGAAAATCGAAGTTTGGGGACCAGCGGAGTGCGACCCAAGATGGCGCCCGGACCTTCTCGACGCTTTGCCCGGGACCCTTAATCCCGAGGAACATCGTTGGGCACGGCGCACCCTCCGCCTCCTATCTCCCTATGATATGATGGTCTGGGTGCTGCTTTACCCAGAATCTGAGCACGGTGACCGATCCCGGACGGTCTGAGGTCCGGGCTATCGTTGACTTTGAAACACGGACGTCTAGCGACCCTGTGTGTGGAACCGACCCCCAGTGCCGCACCCGGCTGCACCCCACTGAGTGACTGAACTCCATGGGCAGCACGGCGCCTTGGCGCCACAAAGTCTCCGGCGGCGTTGGTGACTCTCGTTCTAGATCCTCATCGGCCAAGCGGGCCTACCAGACCTGGCACCGATTGTCCCCGCCTCCTTCTCGGTGCCCTCCAACGACACGGTGGTGGTGCGGCCCGGGGTTGCGGAAGACCAACAGGCCTTGGAGACAGAGATCGGCGACCCTCGGCTCCACGACAATTTGCCGGGAGGGACAGAGTGGACGCCCGTACTCGGTGGCGCCTCTGACTGACTTTCCACCGTGGGATTCCAGCGCCATGGGAAAACCGAGAGGACCCAAAGGAACCACTCCAGCTGCCTCGGATTCGGAGGCGCCGGACAAAGATGATCGTGGGGACCCGGAGAGCTCTGGAGGCTCTCACTTGCAACAACAATTTGACCGGGTCCTGGAGGCGATAGCGACCACGCGCTCGGCCCTCCAGCAGGACATTGCCCAGGTTGCGACGAGCTTGGGCCTCCTTAGAGCGGACCATGGCAAGCTTTCAGATAGGGTCAAGGAAGTGGAGGGCTCGATGAAGACCTTAGAGCCCGCGCAGAAGACCCTGGCCGCGACGATGAAGGATGCCCTATCCAGGATTGAGGCCCTGGAGCGGCAAGCGGAGGATGCGGAGGGGCGTAATAGGCGAAACACCATTCGTGTGGTGGGCCTGCCAGAAAAGATTGAAGATGGCGATATGGTGGCCTACTTGGAAGCCTGGCTCCGGGACACGGCGGCACCAGAAGGCCTATCCTCCTTCTACACTCTGGAGCGAGCACACAGGGTGCCAGCGAGGCCGCCGCAGCAGGGCCGCGCCCCACGGCCGGTGGTGGCGTGCTTGCTGCATTTTAGGGACAGGGACCTCATCCTCAATGCCGCCAGACATAATGGCCCTTACAAGGTGGAGAATAGCCAGGTGAACATTTTTCCGGACTACACGTTTGAGACCCAGCGCAGACGGTCCTCTTTCCTGGCGATCAAGCGCGAGCTTCGGAGCGAGGGCATCCAATACTCGCTCCTGTTTCCCGCAAGGCTCCGCATAATCGTTGATGACAAGACTCAGTTCTTTGATTCCCCGGAGGACGTCTGCAACTGGCTCGAACTCTATAGGGCTGGTAAAGATGGTTTCAGCTCGTCATCTCAGCTGACAACAGAACCTGGACAGCGACGGCGGTCCAGCAGACTTCGGAGTCGCCGTGGCCAGACGGGCAGACCCTCGACCGTGGAGACATCAGCGGAACGGAAGGGAGTGTTGGAGATGTTGACTACGATGTCTGGTTCGCGAGAAGGCCCCATTATTGAGGAAACGGACCCTGGAGAAGAGGGGGCGCCAACGGACTCGGAGGACTCGGTGACTGACAGTGTCCACATGCCGGTGATCACTCCCAACTCGGTTGAGGACCTTTTGGATGGACAGGGGTGATGGGGTGAGCTACTTCCATTTGGGTGGGGGTCTGCAGCGGGGGTGGCAAGGGTTGGCGATTGCCCACGAACTCCGGTGTGATGGGGGGAGGGGTGCCCTGCCCGTGACATAGCTTTTGTTTTGGGCTCACTTTTAGTCTCGGTAGTCCGGGAGTCGAGGGCCCATTACCGGCGCCCAGCCCGCACCTAGCCCTTAAGGCCCTCCTGCGGTGGCGACCGCAGGATTAGTCGGGGATTTTGGGATTGTTAGGGGTATGGTTTGGATGGGAACTAGATGGTACTATTTGGGTCCTGTTCTGGGGAGGGTGGGCAGGGGTTTGTTCCGACCGGGGGTTGTGGTTTTTTGGTTGGGGAAAATGGCCGCCATCAGTGTTAGGTTGATTGTTGCACTTTCTTTGTTGGGACCGGGGTGGAGAGACTCGGAACGAACGCTATGGGACAATGGCTGATGTTGCTAATGTGAAATGCATTACTTGGAACGTACGAGGGCTTCACACTATGTCTAGACGCCACAAAGTCCACGCCTATTTAGTGCGTAGAGGGGTGCAAATGGCGCTGCTGCAGGAGACCCATCTCAACAAGGCGGAAGGGGCGGCGCTACAGCGTAGGTGGAGGGGGCAGGTCTTCTGCACTTCGTATTCAGCGTATGCCAGGGGGGCGCTGATTTGGATCAGGGCTGGGGTTCCATTCCAGGTTACAAAATCCGTGGTGGACCCGGAGGGCCGCTACGTAGCCATCTCAGGCACACTGGGGGGGAGGGACCTGAACGTTTGCTGTGTTTATGCGCCTAATGTGGACCAGCTCGCCTTCCTCTCCGGGTTATCGGGCTCGTTGGCCCACTTCTTCTCTGGGCCCCTCCTGCTCGGAGGGGATTTCAATTCAATAGTAGACGTGGAGGCCGACCGTTCGCACCCCCCCTCCCTGACTCTACGGTTCACCGTGTGGCTAAAGGTAGGAGGGAATGGCAGACGCACTGGGGGCTCTCGGACATCTGGAGAGCACAGCACCCCGATACTAGAGACTACTCCTACTTCTCGGGCCTGCACGAATTGCACGTCCGATTGGATGGGTTTCTGGGCTCGGCGGAGTTGATTTCAGCAGCGGTCCGGTCTGAATATCTGACCAGGACTATCTCAGACCATAACCCTCTCTTGCTGGACCTTCGCTGGTTTCCCGGGGTTCCCGCTGTGCCCACCTGGAAATTGCGCCGGCAGGTCTTGGAGGACGCGGTTTTTAAGGCGGACCTGGAGGATACAATCTCGGAATATTTCGCGTCCAACGGGGGTACTGCGGGATCGAGGGCGCTGGAATGGGACGCCTTTAAGGTGGTGGTCAGGGGCTACTGTATTGCTAAGAAGGTGGGCATGCGGCGAGTCATCCTTGATGACTTGGCTGCGGCGGATCGGAAGCTTCGTGAGTTGGAACTCCGCCGCCCTGGGCGTCCTGAACTTCAGGAGCGCACGGCGACGGCGAAAGAGGCGGTGGCGGCGGAGGTTGAGCGGCTGCGCTGCTTCGACTATAAGGCCTATACTGCTAGGTCGCTCGCGGAGGGAGACAGATCGGGCGCACTGCTGGCGTGGTTAGCTAACCCCACACGCCAAACTTCCCTGACGACGTCCATGCGCACGGCAGAAGGGGCCGAAGTGCACACTCAACCTGAGATCCTGAGTTGTTACCTGCGCTACTGTGAACGCTTGTACCGCAGCTGCTCAGCCAGGGACCCCTCCCGGATTGAAGACTACCTGCGACCCCTGGAGCTCCCAACAGTGGAGTCGGACGTGGTGAAGGCTCTAGGCTCCGATATCGAACTGGGTGAAATCCGCAGCGCCATTAAAAAGATGGCGAGGAATAAGACCCCGGGCCTAGACGGTCTTCCGATAGAATTTTATTCCGCCTATGTTGACCTCCTGGCGCCAAGGCTGCTGATAGTCTACAGAGAGGCGAAGCGATTGGGTCGGCTCCCCGGCTCGATGTGTGAGGCCTTAGTGGTTCCCCTTCTCAAACCGGGCAGGGATTCATCCGACCCGGCGTCCTACCGTCCACTATCCATGCTGACGGTCGATTACAAGATACTGAGCAGCATACTGGCGTCGAGGCTGCTCGGTCACATGCGCTCCCTGGTGCACGAGGACCAGGCCGGATTCATACCCAAGCGAAACACGACCATGAACATCCGCAGGCTGTTTCGTTTGCTGGGAGAGCCGCTTGTTGACACCCCGTGCCCGGTGGTCCTTTCGGTGGATTTGGAAAAGGCCTTTGACAGCCTGGAATGGGACTACCTGCGTAGTGTGTTACGGCGGTTCGGCCTAGGTGAGGGCTTCGTCAGGTGGACTACGGTACTGTATGCCTCGGCATCGGCCAGGGTACGCACAGGCCCGCTGATTTCCTCACAATACTCGGTGAAGAGAGGCACGAGGCAGGGTTGTTCATTATCCCCGCTTCTCTTCACGCTAGCGGTGGAGCCACTGGCGCTGCGGCTCCGATCCGGGGCCCACTTTCACGGTTTACGGACACCATTGGGCCCGCATTATGTCTCGCTATACGCTGATGACCTGTTGCTCTTCCTTGAGGACCCGATTGATGCCTTGAATGGGGCTGCATCGGCACTCACGGCGTTTGGAGAGATCTCGGGCCTTCGGGTGAATTGGGCCAAGACCTGTCTGTTCCCGGTTCGCAGGGGCACGCCCAGCCCCGATATCAGTAGGGAGATTAGGTGGGAACCCGACTGCTTCAAGTACCTGGGGGTGTACATCTACCACGACCCGACTGACCTCCTGGATGGGAACATAGCTCGCAGCACTCGCGCACTGCGGGGTAACATGGATTTCTGGGCTACCCTGCCACTCTCGGTGGCGGGGCGAATCGCTCTGCTAAAAATGGTGACGCTCCCTCGGCTGCTCTACTATTTCCGTGCGCTGCCGGTTTGGATCCCCCCGGCTACCTTTCGCCTACTGCGATCAATGGTGGTGAGATTCCTCTGGGGCTCGGGCCGCCGGAGAGTGGCCCTCAAGACCCTGACAAGGCCGAAAGCTGAGGGTGGTCTTGCAGTACCAGACTTTGAGAAATACTACTTGGCAGCCCAGCTACAGACCTTCACTCAGGAAGTCGCCAGGGAATTCCGTGGCCCAGAGACCGGGAGGGGCACAGGGATGGCCAGGCACGTTATCTCCTTCATTGCGTTGCGTCAACGTCTGGCCTTGCAGGACCTGACGCTCGAGGAAAAGACCATTCGACTATGCTGGAACCGCGCCCACGCCCGGGGACGGCTGCGGCTGCCGTACGCACCCGAAATACCTTTGGGTATGTTGACGGCCCTGCCTCACGGCAGTGATTGGTCACGACTAGCGGATTGGGAAGACGCGGGTCTACAACAGGTGGGTGACCTTTACGAGGATGGGGAGCTACTGCCCTTCCAGGAGCTCATTGACCGCTTCGATGTTCCTCGTGGCGACTTTCTTTTGCACACAGCCCTGATCCGAGCGATTCAAGCGCACTGGAAGAACGGAATGGAGGAACCTCCTACATCCCCGGTATGCCAGTATGTCATGATGTCTGCGGGTACGGTCAAGGCGGTCACATGCCTGTATAACAGACTGGTCAACGAGGGGTTAACCCCCCTCGCCACCTTAAGAACCCGTTGGGAGGCGGACGTAGGGAAGGAGATACCGGAGGCGACCTGGTCACAACTAATGAGGCGGGTCTGGAAGGGCACGCGCCACGCCCGCTTTCAACTGGTCCACTTCTATGTGCTCCACAGAGCATATTTGACCCCGGCGAAGATCCAACAATACTTTGCCACGGATTCTGCGGACTGCCCCAGGTGCCGCGCGCCTGGGGCAGACCTCCTCCACATGCTGTGGTCCTGCCCAGGATTGTCCTCCTATTGGCTCGAGGTGGGAGACACCCTGAAGGAGTTGACGGGGAGGTCCTTATCGGTTGATGCGGCGGTGGGACTCTTACACTGGTTTCCACATACCCCCAAAAATAAAATTTCTAGTAAATTCATCGATCTAGGGCTTCTCCTTGCTAAGCGGGAGGTAACTAGGAATTGGAAGGCGAGGGTTGGCCCCACGTGGACCCGGTGGCATAGCGAACTTTTGAAATGGGCGGCAGGGGAAAGCACGCTGCGATACCAGCTAGCTAGAAGGCAACACAATGAGAAGGCGCAGGAGGCAGCACTAGAATGGGAGACTTCAGTGCAGGCCCTCAGGGATTATTGCGCTTCCAGCGACTCTGAAAGTGAGGATGCTGCTCGCCCCGAGTCCCGATAGACAGTTGTATTTTACATATCTGTAGAGTTCCCAGGAGACTCTCCCATGATCCCTTCTACATCTCTTACCATACACTGATGGCGGGGTTGGGGAGGGTTCTGTTTAGTTTATAGTGTTTTGGGGGGGGGGGTTTTACTTTTGCTTTCCCTTTTGTAGGATGGTTTAGAAAAGCAGATGACGGACTGTGGATCATCCGGACCGGCCTTGCCCTCCTGTCGGGCCCTCACTGGTACTCGCCGCCCGACCCTCGGGTTGTGGGCTAAATGGCTGTATGATGGGATGTCTTACTGAGTAGGGGTGGGATGTGTTCTATTATTTTTGATTGAACTTATAATGCTGGTCCATTTTGTAACTTTTTACTGATTCCTGCAATAAAAATATATTTCAAAAAACAAAAAATGATGCACCTGATATCTTTTCCTTAGACCCTTCAATGCTCTGTCGGCCAATGGCCATTGCGAGCACTACCTCCGTAGTGCTGCTCACGTCCATTGGCTGATGCAGCCCCGCCCACTTAATTAAACCGCCACGGTTAAGCGGTTAAGAATAAAAAATATATATTTGTTGCACTGCATTCTAGATTAGTCATTATAATTTCCTTAAGAAAAACAATCTGGTCCAAATTTTCGATGATCAATATTTACCAGTAGTTTTTATGTTTAATGGTTTGAAGCTGGAAGAGGGGTAGGCTTGTTTAGTCCTTTATCAAGTGCCTGTTTTCATCCATACAAGTCTATTATTGATGCCTAATATTTGCAGATGCTCAGGAGTGTTACAATTAATGCGAAACATTTCTGTTCGTCAGCTGCTTCTCGCTGAAAAAACGAGCAATTTTTAGAATAAGCAAGTACCTCTATTTCTCGACACAATCGGATCCATTGTCCCTGCAAAACAAAAATGTTAGCAACTTTTCAGATTGATGCCATAAAATTTAAGTTTGCAGCATGATTAGCTAACCATTCAACTTTACGTCTGTTGTGGGTTTTTGCATTTCTGATCAATAATAAATATGAAGTGCCTACAAATTCAAACTTATGGTTACCATGTTACCTCGTGGTCACATGTGAAATTGCTTTTTCAAAGTAATTTTAGATCTCGCCTAGGCAGCGCTTGCGCTGCTCTTCTAGACATGCTATATACAGGATATGGGCATAAAGCTCCACCCATCTTTTTAATTGGCTCATGTCATTTGTAAATGGTGGCTTCAATGGTCAATAGGCTTAGTAGTCCCGCCTTACTACCGCCTTGTCTCTTCTTCTAACCTCCCATGAGGAAATCCCTTGTTAAATGTTTTGTTACTCCCTAGGTTTTAATTACAGCCTCCAGGCACTTTTTTCTTAAAAGGCTCCAGGCAGGACACATACTTAGTCCTAAGCTAGGCTGGCAGTGGTAACTTCACTCACTAGAAGACCTCACATTTACATGAGACCATCTATAAATGTCCCTTCATCAGCTCCACACAGTACAACCTAGTCCAAAATAAATGTAATAAATATTTTGTCACATTTCAAAGCTACTAATTGTATATATGGACATAGCTATTTGAATTTACTCGTAGTACTGTCTTGTATGCAATGCATTATGGGTAGTGTGGATTTACCATATCATCTACAGGGTACAGTACCATATGTGACCAAAAGAGGTCCTCATTTATAATGCCAATAACTCCAACTTTGTAGTCATGCAGTGTTGGTGCCTTGCTCACAAGGGACCTCTAGAAGCAGCTTGCGGTACTGCACTTAGACATGCAGTGCTGATGCCTTGCTTACTAGGGACCTCTATCAGAAGTTTGTGGTACTGCACCTATACATGCAGTGCTGGTGCCTTGCTCACTAGTGACCTCTAGGAGCAGCCTGTGGTACTGCACTGAGATATGCAGTGCTGGTGCCTTGCTTGCTAGGGACCTCTAGGAGCAGCCTGCGGTACTGCACCTAGACATGCATTGCTGGTGCCTTGCTCACTAGGGAGCTCTCAGAGCAGTTTGCGGTACTGCACTGAGACAATCAATGCTGGTTCCTGGCTCACTACGCAAGCATTTGCTATGCACTAGGTCTCGCGTTACAGAAAGTATGAGCTGGTTGGTGTTGCATTATTATTTGCAACGGCATTACCTCCAAATATCAGTAATGTGAGACCTATTGCATTGCAAATGCTTGTTATTAATGGCTTTGCTAAGTACAAGTGTCCAGATTTATTTATATAAAACGTTTAAGTCTCGCCTAATAAACAGCACATGTGCTGTCGGTTGTGAGCAGTGCTTTAAAGGTGCAGGTACTCATCAAGAGGAGGGATAGACGGGGGGTTGAGTTTGGGGGTGGGCATAAGGGCGGTGCTAAAGGTGGAACAATGGGTGGAGGTACGTTTTTGAACTTTCCAAGCTTTTTATGCAAGAAATCTGCATGCATTGTTAGAATGTCGGATGTATCTGTCCATTAGTTTTTTACACTAATAACCACTAATAAGTGTTTATTACTTACCAAAGTAACCCTTTTTTTTAGCAACCTTAATGTAAACCTTAACCCTTTTGATGCTCATGACGAGCTCAGCTCGTCATGAGGCACAGTTGAGCTGTGCTTATGACGAGCTGAGCTCGTCATGAAACTGTAGTATTCAAGCAATTTTAGCACAGGAGGGGAAAAGTCACAGCAACCAAGGTGTTAAAAGATTGAGATTAAGGTTCTAAATATATGCATTGTTGCATGCCAAACTTGTGACCTACAGAGAAGACCAGGATCTATGCAACAAAAACAGTATCCAGCTGAGAAATCTACAAAGAAAAAAAATTCTGATCTATATGTTGTATGCTTTACTTTCCGGCAGGCACAATGGCCCTCCAGGCAATTTTTTGGTGAGTTGAACCTTATATTAGAATGCCCACATCTTTTTAGAAGGTGCATTAACCACCAGAGTTGTCCACTTTATTGCTACTTACGGTGCCTCAATCTTTCTTACTCCATGGAAAGGCCCTGATTAGTGAATGCTTAGGTACAAAAAAGCTAGCAATTTATTAGACACTCATTCTCGACTATGGTGGGCGTTTCTGTCTAAACTGGAAACCAGAGTTGCTTTACAAGGGACATACTTTGTGTAACTTCAGTAAGCAGAATAATCTCTCTCACTGCCATTGGATGAGAAATTGTGACCCAGTGACACTGGCAAGAATGCTGCTGGTGGATCAACCTTTCAACATTCCATTTTATGTGGTTGAAAAGGAGTGGTGGACAGAGTCAACATGTTGCAAATGTGATATCATATGAACAAAGTTATCTACTGGGCTATCTGAATACACTCTGTGTAATTAAAATATACACCATTATCGGTAACGCAGCACACATGATGAAAAAACATCTCGGTTGGATAATTTGAATTGCTTTTAAATCTTTTGTTGACATTACTTGCAGTAGTTATGGCTATCCCATGAATGTTTATTTAGTTATTGATTTATATTATATGCCTCATATACATAATATAGTAAATGTGATATGTATTTTTTTATTTTCAACTGTCAATGAATTAAATATAAAAATGCAACAGATATTCAAATCATGTCACAAATGGCAAGAGGAACTTTTTGAATCGAAATAGGACAGAAGAAAAGTCCGTCAGGAGATGGAGCTTTTTACAAATTAAATATGTTTTCTGTGCTTGTACCAAAATAACCTGTACCACTGACCGCCTGGGGGTGCGAAATAGATGAAACATGTGTTTTCCTGCTTACATTTATAGACTTTTGATAGAAATACAGCTGTATACTTCCTTGTGGCATGTAAGCCCAGATCGTTTAGAATTGGCTGCAAAGAGCATATCACATTTTTCTTTGGGCTTTCCGCCTTCTTTTCCGTTCAAGGTCGATAAAACAGGGATCAGTGAGTTTGGTAACAAGATCCCATATCATTTATCCAGTATTTGGGTGTCTTTCATAGATTCACATGCCTGAATCATTCCCCGTCATCGAGACGGGAGCCTCCGGTATATAAAAAAGTAATGTCCTATAGACATACATATAGATGAGTAGGCCTAAGGGTCTCACCTTTTTGTCCTATCTAAGTCCTTATGTAGAAAGGACCAAACAGAGTAGGCCCAAGGGTCCCACCTTGGCAGCCTATCTGTGTCCTTTTGTAAAAAGGACCAAAGTAAAGAGAACTAGCCAATCAGCTACTACCTCCTTCTAGAACCTTCCTGTGAGGAGCCTCAGTCTCTCAGATTTTCTACCACACGTTGTGCTAGGGAGTCTCCACCTGAGTTCTCCTCAGGAAACTTATTTTTTCATCAAAAATCGATATTTTCTCAACTTCTTTGCTATGGCTGATAGCCAGAAAAAAAGGACCATTTCGAGCCTGTGCCTCATGTGGTAAAAAAAGGCTTCATGTGGAGGATAAACATGAGACCTGTTTATACTGCCTCTACCCCCAACACCAGGCCAAGGACTGCAAAATATGTAGAACATTCTCCCATAAAACTCAGAAGGACCGGGAAGGACGTCTTCTGATATGGCTGAACAGGCTTAAGAACAAACCAGAGAGCGACCTGGTTTCAGAAGGTGAGAGCATGTCTGGCGCCTCGCCGTTCTCCTTGAAGAAGCCTAGGGTTTCCTCCCCTGGCCCCTCAGATACCCCTCCTAAGAAGGCCTCTAGAAAGTCTTCAGAGGGCAGGCCACCTGTGTCTGACAAGGACCTTCCTGTCCCCAGGAAGCAGCCGCTGATTCCTGCGACAACAACGTCGATAGTCTCCTCAGCGCTGAAAACCGTCTCTACGTCGACGACAACAGTGTCGACGACGACGGCTTCGTCGGCGTCTTCCTCGGCGACGAGAATGACACCTTCATCGTCGACGAGTAGACCTGTGCCATCTACAGTTCCATCGACTACTAGGACTATGTCGTCAACGACGAGATCGACGCCAAAGACATCGACGACGACCCCGTCGACGAAAGCCACAACGTCGACGAAGCCTCCCTCGTCGACGAGGAGCACCTCATCGACGGCGACGAAGCCGTCGACGACGGAGAAGTTGTCGTCGACGAGGACAACGTCGACGAGGGCATCGTCGACGGACACATCGTCGACGAAGAGTAAATTTCCGCCGACGACGGAGATTTCTATGGCGGCACCGCCGACACAGGCGTCGACGACAGCTAGTACCTGGAAAGAGTCTGAACTGCTTTCATATGCCATGGATGCCCAGACGTCTCATGTCACAATCAAAATAACTAAAAAGCCAATCACACCGGACATGATGTCACCTAGTAAGGTGCAACAACTAACCCCATCCTGCTTCTTGCAAGATGAAGAGCCAGATGAGGAGTTGTATACTCAGGCCACTAGTCCTTCAGAATTGGTGCTTAAGTGCCAGAGTACAGATGAGGAACAAGAAGTAGAGGAACACATGGAACAAACTGTCCATACTCAGGTGCACACACAAGTAACACCAATGGTGTGCCTACCAGCATCCATTGTCTCGGACCTACAATTCCTCATCAAAGACTATAAAGAGCGGTTCCCAGAGAAAGCCACTACTGCTGCACCTCCAGTTCCACAGGTACCTGCTCCCGTACCTCGACATAAACCTCCTCCGCTGGTACTTTCTAGAAATCAAGATCCAGCACAAGACATCATCTCGTCCGACGATGAGGAGAGAGACCATGAGGAGGGGGAAGTCCGTGACGATGACTCAGACCCTGACGCAGACCAGGACTACGTCGCTCAATCTCCGGCCTCTCCAGAGCCACAGTCTTCGGAGTCTCCACCCGCGGACATTGTTGGCTTCCATAACCTCATTGAGAGGGCAGCCAAAAGGTTCCATATGTCTATGGAAACACAGGAGACTAAATGTTTCCTCTACGATTTTAAGTAACCTACGAAAAAGACGACAAGATCAATCCCGATTATTGACTACCTATGGAAACAGGGCAAACAACTAATGCAGACGCCAGCTTCTCTTCAGGTGGTAGTGCCCAGGCTTGATAAAAAATACAAAGCCACATCTTCGGCACCAGCATGTCTCACGGGTCACCCCAAAGCAGACTCCGTGGTTACTCAAGCGGCGCAGAAGAACTTGCGCAATCCTGCATCTCCCTTATCAACGCCACCCGACTAGGAAGGCATGAAGCTAGATGCCATTGGAAAACGCTTTTCCACCACATCTGCAACGACGGTGAAGATCGCGAATTCGATTGCACTCCTGGGCCGCTATAACCGTCAACTCTGGGCGGACATCTCTCGCTAACCTGCCAGAGGATTTGAAAGAGGAGGCACACTCACTACTCCTAGAGGGCCAAACATCGGCTTCTGAACTGATTGACTGTGCTATAGACGTAGCCATGACTAGCTTCAGACAGCTGGCAGGCGCCGCTGTTCTAAGACGACAAGGTTGGCTTAAGGCCACCTCCTTCCGTCAGGAAGTACAAACTAAAATCATTGATATGCCTTACGATGGCGAAAATCTTTTTGGCGAAAAGATCGATGACGCCCTCACCACTATCAAAAAGGACACCGATACGGCCAGGGCTCTGGGAACTCTACAATTTAGAAACCAGTCCTTTCGTGGCAACAGAGGAAGAGGACAATCTACGTACAGAGGTTCCTACCAAAACAGGTCCTCCTACCTGTACTCCCAGAGCAAGACGCAGTTCCAACAGCGTCAAAGCCAGACAGGAAGTCAACCTTCCTACAACAAATGGACCAAAAGGGGAAAAAACCAAAAGAGACCTGCTGGCAATCGCCAATGACTCTTCCCAATGGCCAGCCCATCCACCATTGCATTTTTTAAGACTTGGAGGAAAACTCTCCTTCTTCCTGAAGAACTGGCGACAAATAACGACGGACCGGTGAGTTTTACAACTTATCCAATTAGGTCATTCACTGGAATTTCTTTCGATTCCCCCAACGACACCACCAGCCAAGCGGCCCCACAGACACCTACGGCTGCTTCTTCAGGAAATAACTTCCATGCTTCAAAAGGGAGCAATAGAGAAAGTTCCACACGCCCAAAAAGGAGAAGGATTCTACTCCCACTTCTTCCTAATTCACAAAAAAGGCAAGAAATGGAGACCAATCCTCGAACTGAGAGCGCTCAATGTGTTCCTAAAGAAACAGTCATTCCGTATGGTCACATTACAAGAGATCCTGGGACTCCTGGAAGAAGGCGACTACATGACGTCACTAGATCTGCAGGACGCCTACTACCACATCCCTATCCTCAAGGGACACAGGAAGTACCTCAGGTTCGCAGTGGCAGGAACCCACTATCAATTCCGTGTTCTCCCGTTTGGCCTCAAATCTGCCCCACGGATATTTACAAAATGCCTCTCTCCTGTGGCAGCCTTCCTTCGTCAACAGGGCCACCAGGTTTTCCCATACCTGGACGACTGGCTGGTAAAGGCGCCGTCGGCGATAGCCGCAGCCACATCTTCCAGCGCCTGTCTGAATCTTTTCCGCCGCCTAGGCCTGACCCTCAACAGAGAGAAATCAACATTGGAACCAAGCAAGGTCATCACTTTCCTTGGAGTGACCCTGGACACGGAACGCGCGAGAGCCTTCCCCTCGCAGGAGAGAAAGACCAAACTCATCTCCTTAGTCACGTTAGTGGCATCAAGAAAGACTCTGACTGTCCGTACCTTCAAGTCTCTCTTTGGCATGATGTCCTCATGCATTCTGCTCATTCCACACTGCCGTCTCAAAATGCGCCTCCTCCAGGAAGAACTAACGAGACAATGGACACAAGCTGAGGGATCCTTCGAAGACCGCATACAAGTCACACGAACTATAGTCAATCATTTACAATGGTGGAGGTCGCCCAAACACCTGTCGCAGGGACTGCCGTTCCTGCTTCCGGCGGAACCACACGTGGTCACAACGGACGCATCCCTAGAAGGCTGGGGGGCGGTCCTGCAAGAACTCCAGATCAATGGCAAATGGACGCCGCAGGAATCCAAACTCCATATCAACATTCTGGAGCTAAGGGCAGTCTTTCCAGCTCTCCTAGCTTTCCTTCCACGCATCCGAAACACCCCAGTGCTCGTCAGGACAGACAACACCACGACGATGCACTACCTGAACAAACAGGGAGGGACGCGTTCACTTTCACTCTCTCAAGAATCACAGAGAGTCTGGAATTGGCTTCTAGAGCATGGAATAACACTCAAAGCTGAATACGTCCCGGGCAAAGACAACGTCCTGGCGGACGCCCTGAGCAGGGAACGGTCACTATCCCACGAATGGGAGCTGGATATGGAGGCGCTGAACTACATCTTTGCGGAGTGGGAACCCCGCAGATAGACCTCTTTGCCACCAGGGAGAACGCCAAATGCCCAAGCTTCGCAAGCAGGCTTCCCCAACCAGGAACCCTCAGGAATGCATTTTCCATCGCTTGGCGGAATGTGTTTGCTTACGCCTTTCCGCCATTTCCACTGTTACCCAGGGTCCTCAGGAAGATGAAGTCCGAGCCCTGCACCCTGATCCTCATCGCCCCATCCTGGCCGAGGCAGCATTGGTACACGGAACTTCATCCCCTATCTGTCCGACCACCTCTTCGCCTACACAAACATCCGGCCCTGCTCACAATGTCCCAAGGACAGGTTCTCCACCCGAACCTGAGCCCTCTGAAGTTATCAGCCTGGCTCCTGAATACCGCAAATTCAGCCACCTGAACATTCCGCAGGAGTGTAGAGATGTCCTCGCTAAAGCTAGAGCCGACAGCACTAATAAGACCTATTCTCTAAAATGGAAGCGCTTCTGTGTCTGGTGTGTGACAGAAAGCCTACACCCTTTCCATGTCACCCCACAGCAACTGCTACCATATCTACTGCATCTAGCGCAGTCAGGCCTTGCACATGCGTCCATCAAGGTACATCTAGCAGCGATATCCAGGTTCACAAGAACTTCCAAGGGTCCTTCCCTGTGGGCGGACAGGCTTGTCAAACAATTCCTAAAAGGCCTATTCATATCCTTTCCACGGCCAAGACCAATCCCTCTGTCGTGGCACCTCAACGTGGTCCTTCACCAACTGATGAAGCACCCCTTCAAACCTATCCACAAAGCGGATATCAAATTCCTTTCATGGAAGACGGCCCTCCTCCTGGCTCTAACCTCTGCCAGAAGGGTCAGTGAACTGCAGGCTCTCTCCATCCAAGATCCTTTTTTACAATTCAGAGAGGACAGTCATCCTGCGAACTAACCCACGATTCATACCTAAAGTCCCCTCGGACTTCCACCTTAATGAACCAGTGGTACTAAAATCGTTCTTTCCAAACCCAACTACTACGGCTGAAAGAACCCTGCATTCATTAGATCTGAAGAGATGTCTCAAATTCTACACCGACAGAACACGACACTTCAGAAAATCATCTCAGCTCTTTGTTGCATTTAGCAGACCAAGGAAAGGCATGCCCCTGACGAAACAAAGTATATCAAGGTGGATCTCTTCAGCGATAACTTTCTGCCATGACAAGGCTGGGCGGCCTTTGGACTCACGAGCCAAAGCCCATTCCACGAGAGCCATGTCCATGTCTGCGGCACTATTTGCTGGAGTGCCACTCCTGGACATCTGTAGAGCGGCGACCTGGAAGTCCCCGCATACCTTCACCAGGCACTACTGCTTGGAAACTGAGCTGACGAAAGATGCAGCAGTGGGCGGAGCAGTGCTTCGCCATCTATTCCAGTGAGGTGAGCCTTCTTGCATCCCACCATACTTTACTGGTATGCACATTTCTTTATTCCTAGATACTACATGACATTGTATGTTGGTGATTTGCAGTCGCAGATATGTTTTATCTTCAGACTCGTGTATGATGTACCACCACAGAATGTGCATAATGTATTGCTTGCTACTCTGATTCAGGCATGTGAATCTATGAAAGACACCCAAATACTGGATAAGAAATGCGTTACTTACCTGTAACTGCAGTTATCCAGTATTAGTGTCTTTCATAGATTCACATGCACCCTCCCGCCTCCCCTGGAAGGACTCACCTATCTCTCTAACAACTTTACGCCTAACTAGCTTGGTGCGTACAAAAATCTGAGAGACTGAGGCTCCTCACAGGAAGGTTCTAGAAGGAGGTAGTAGCTGATTGGTTGGTTCTCTTTACTTTGGTCCTTTTTACAAAAGGACACAGATAGGCTGCCAAGGTGGGACCCTTGGGCCTACTCTGTTTGGTCCTTTCTACATAAGGACTTAGATAGGACACTAAGGTGAGACCCTTAGGCCTACTCATCTATATGTATGTCTATAGGATATTACTTTTTTATATACCAGAGGCTCCCGTCTCGACGACGGGGAATGATTCAGGCATGTGAATCTATGAAAGACACTAATACTGGATAACTGCAGTTACAGGTAAGTAACGCATTTCTTACACATGCAAATAGGCAATTCAGTTGTGGAAGGATGGCTAGAGATCGTGAAAGCAAGCGCAAACCTTTTGTTCTGTACACAGTATATTGAAAATACTCAGTGCAAGCAACAATATGTTCTTTTAACTGGACAAAATGCTGGTATATATTTTGGCGACGCAAAATATCATTTGACTTTTTACATAGTGCTCAAAATTCTTGTCTTATAATAGATGTACTGGTGAATTTGTGTTACATCTAATGACAGCAGTTTACATATAGCGATTTTGGCTATAAAAAAGGCCTGTGAATAATGTCTTCACACCCTTGCCCATTAGGTTTTACAGCCATCTTTCTGTGCCTGCTGTGTAAGAACAAAGGATAAACTAACCTCCCTGCAGCCACACCTCTGTTCTGACCATCTTACCATTTCCTCAGATTTACTGGGTACATAAAGATCTAGGCAGTAGGCGCCTTAACCACATAAGCTATTTTGAAATGAAGACTTTGCAGCCAATTAAGCAGGACAGATATACTGCCACATTTCTCTTTGTTGCCAGTTTCTTTCTGGCAGAAATATATAAGTGGACGCCTAGATCTTGCTCCAGGGTTGCATCACTTTTTGCTCACAACTCTGACGCAAAATCTAATTTGTTAAATATTGTAATGTGCTCAAATGTACTCATGATTGACCTGCTTAACATATGTGAGGTCGTAGAAGTCAAAAGAGACTGGACAGGTAGGAGGAGCCAAGATGGCGGCGGAGACGGACGTGTAGTCTCCCGGCTCCCCGAGCCTTTGTCTCCCGCTGATATATCCTGCCTTCGATCCTGATTTTGCGTGACTACGGGAGGACGGCGGAAGTGCGCTGAGGCTGTTGCCGTTTCTCCGGGAACCCTGCCAGCCTCCCAGCCGGAGAAATTGTCGAGCTACTTTGGCGGCCGCCCCTGGACCTGGAGCTGAGACCCGGGCTGCTCCGCTAAGATGGCGCTTGCTGGAGCACCGTGAACGATCGAGCTGGGGGGAGGCCGGCGATCTGCCTCACAACGTACGACGCGACGATACTCCCTGGCCCCCTTTGCGAGGTCTTCTCCTGGATGGTTGGAATTTCCCTGCCGCTTCGCTCTGGGGGAGCTCAGGTGAGGCGCGCCGTGCCTTCCCCGTACTGGAGTACAGCCGACTAGCGGAGCCTGCCTCTGGTTTTGCCCCCACCCTGAGTTTGCTAAGGGGAGCTCACCTTGTTGTTCGCTCGCCGCCAGCTGCCCTGGACTATCCCGGTGGCCTGAGACCCTGTCTGCCCCGCGGACCTCGCCTACACATTCCCGTGCTCTCCCGGGTGGGTGGCGATGATGGCTGGTGCCATTGAGGCGATGATGGGCTACACTATGGCCCAGGATTGTGACTCCAGATGGGCACCTGATCGGCATGCTGGGTGGCGAGCCACACCTCAGACTACGGACAGGGTGGAACATTCCCCTGCTGTGACCTGCAGCACTATTTTAGTAGCGCTTGCCGACCTGAGGGCTGCGATGTGTGAGAGCTCTCGAGTACTGTGCAGGAAGCTTGATGATGCGGGTCTTCCAGCGGCGCTTATACCACCAACTTGTTCCCCTCGCTGTGCTGATCCGCCTCCGCTGAGCTCCGACTGTGTTACAATGTTGCCGCCTAAACGCATGGAGGACAGTTCTTTTGGCAACGCTACAGTGTTTCCCTCCCTGCCTGCATCCAAGACCTCATTTGTGGCATTGCAACTTTTGTTTATGGCGCAGTCGGCGCTGCAACTGGCTTTCCTGTTGATTTGTGATCCACAGGCTCCGCTATTATTGAACCATATTCTGCGATGCCTGTCTGCTCTGAAAACGTTACTCCTTGGGGACAGTGGAACTGTTTGTGCTTGCCGGCGTCCATCTTGCTCTTGGATATCTCGATTCTGCCGAGGGTGGCCATCTTTTCTCTTTGTTCTACCTGAGGCGAGCTCCCGCCGGGTGTCATGGTTGGGTGGACGCTTGCGATCTGGTCAGGGCTAGGGGCTTCCGTGCTTTAACTTGTGCTGGTCTGTCTGGTGGGGTCTCGGACTGGGGCGCTTCCTCAGCGCATATTACAGTGATGACTCTTCACATCTCATTCTGTTATTGCTGTTTATTGTGGTAATTTCGTGTATGGGATGGAAGTGTACAATTCTGGCTGGGAGTTCGGGAGACTTTGGATTTGGCCCTCCTCCGGTAATAATAGGTTTCCTTTTTCTTTTCTTCCTTTTCTTTTACTATATTTCGGGTTCTTATTGGGTGACAGGCACACTGCTGGGGGGGGATAGGCCGTAGCCTCTGCATGCGTGTAGGGTGGGGGGTTGGGGGTTGGGATTTTAGTTACCGCTTTTAGTTTCTATGGGCCTGGTCTTTCTTCTCATTCTCCTGTTCTTTTCTTTTCCTGTTTTCTATCTTGAGTCCGTGGACGGGATTGGTGATGGGTGGGCGACGGGGGATGCGGTGCTTTGTGACTGGCTTCATTATCCTGATACGTATACTCTTGTGCCGCCATACTGCGTGGGGGGTTTCGACTTCCGTTGTTGCTGATTTTCGCGTGATGATGTTGCCTGATTGTGTACTGAAGTGATCGTACGGACTCTGCTCTCCTTGGCTTACTATTTATATAAAATGATAAACTTCATTTTTGGGACAAAAATCTTAAAATTAACCTTCACTGCTCCTGGACACGGTAACACAGCGCTATCCGTTGTAACCTTAATTGCTTGCTGATCTGTATTAATGAGCTACTGTGTCGCCGTATTGTTTGCATTTGTGCTTAAAATGATATTGTGGCCGGCCTGATGGTTGTAGGCCCGTATTTGTACTTTTATAATGCACAATAAAGGTTTCCCAAAAATAAAAAAATTAAAAAAAAAGAGGCTGGACAGTGAAACCCTATAGGCCTCAGCACCTAACTTGCTATCCCTAACTTATATAGATGTGAGCTGGAATTACCCAGAAACGTGTGTGCATACAGACAAACACCCACTGTCGCAGTGTAATTTCATTACAGGTATATAACAATTTAAAAACAACAGCACAGGTGCACCACAATAGAGCGTAGACAGGGAATTTGATAAAAATGCACGTCCACAGAGTATTCTTCCAAAGTTCTTCTTTATTTCAATGAAGTTTTTTTTTTTAAAACATGATCAGGATGATCAATACACAGCTGATGCGTTTCGTCCTTATCAGAAGGACTTCTTCAGGGCAAGATGAGTCTTTTATACTGTCAACATTGGAAAATAAACCGCATGGTAAACCAAAAGGGGAGTAACTAGTTGCTTGTGACCTAAATGTATTGAGTTTAAGATTTTAGTTAGCACCTTAATCTGACAGAAGAAGGACGAGTAGGTGTATGATGACTTCCAATTAAAGCAATCCAAGGTCCCAGGTCAGGGAACTAGGTGAAATACGACATTGGTTTCACAATTGCAACAGCCGGCCAGAATCAGCTGGTGTACTCTTCATCGGTGAAAGACCAGATGGGTGCATCTTCCACTGATGAAGGTGCTAACTAAAATCGTAAACTCAATACATTTAGGAGGCAAACAACTGGTTTCTCCACTTTTGGCGAACCATGCGGTTAATTTTCCAATGTTGACAGTATAAAAGACTCATACTCTTTGGACGTGGATTTTATAAAATTCTCGGTCTAAGCTCTATTGTGGTGCACCTCTGCTGTTGTTTTTAAATATGTGAGGTCTTAGAATCTGATCTCATTTTTTGTGATATCACTTCCTGTGAGGTCATGGGTTAGGATGTCATCGGCGATGTCACACACTGTGATGCCACTTGGTGAGTGCCCCACTATTTTTTTTGCACTTGTGCTCTGGTGGGAGAAGTATAATGGACAACTGGTGTTGGTGGTTCTGTAGGCTAGGCATCACATTTAAATGTTATCTATACCTTATTAAGATGCCAGTGCAACTCAAATGGAATTAGAGTAATATGATCGAAAATCAGGGATAAAGACGTGTGTCAATTTTGGCATGTAGGACAGTTTTCAGTGGCAAGAGAGAGGCTTGTGAGACCTTCACAAGGACAGGTGGCCGAAGTCCAGTTATGACAGTATTTTTAATAGAAAAGGGACAAGAATAGCTTAATCTTTTCAAGACCCAGAGGTAATAGTTTGCCATTTTGAAGATTTTGTTCATACGGAGGAGTCAAATGTGATGAGCGATGAAACAGTGGGTGAAATTGATAGTAAGTCAGCAATGCGTAGGAGTCTATAAGTTTTTGCATTTCATTGTCTGCTAATAAAATCCTGTCTGGCATGCTGATCTATTGCCCCACCCCTCGCTTAGGAGGGGTTCTGTCGTCTCTGGACGAGTTCCTTTTGAAGTATATGCTGAAAAACTTGAATTTCACGGTTCTAGGAGACCTTAATATACATGTGGACGCAACTTCTGACCCTCCTGTCAATTTCTTTTGGAGCATGTCATTGTGTGATACGTCGCAATTTGTGAATCAACCTAGTCACATCATAGGTACCACCTTAGACACCATTTTTTCTAACACTTACGTTTTGGTACTCCTTATTAGTCCCCAGACTTGGTCCGACTAACCCCTCATTCACTTAATTGGTCACTGGACCTCAGCCCTCACAGATTCGGCTTTGACTGTTCTCTACCATATACCATACCATACCATATACCCACCATCTTGTTGTTGTGCTTTCCCCTGGCCCGCCTCCCCGCTACCGCCTCCCAGCTGACCCTCCCACGCTCCGCCCCCCTCCAATACCCATTTAAGACAGATGACAGCGTCCACGCGCAGCGGTCGCGCCGAATGTGCGCCAAAGATAAGCCGTCTACGCCCGTCCGCGCCTGGACCGCGCCCAGCGCCAGACCCCCTGGTCCCCGCCGTGCCCAGCCCACTAGAGTCACATATGATGCCGCAACTCTCCTCGCCCTCAACCCCAGACGCGCACCACAATGCTGGTAAGCCACCCCAGGACGTACCCACGGCCCATTCGCCTGCCTCTCCTGCAAGTTCAACTGCTTCAGGACCCTCACCAAATCCACTTCCTCCACACACAGCTCCGACTCTAACCGCCTGAAGTGCATCCTGCTCAACACCCGCTCGGTCCACAGACACGCAACGGAACTCTGGGACCTACTCGACACTGCATCACCGGACATCGCCTTCCTTACAGAAACACGGATGAACACATCATCAGCACCCGACATCGCCATAGCGATTCCGGACGCTTACAAGATTACCCGTAAAGACCGCACCAATTCAACAGGAGGAGGCATCGCCATCATCCATAAGAACACCATCAAAATCACGACCAGCTCCGATGATAATCTTGCAACCGCCGAACATCTCCACTTTCAGATCCACACCGACCCTGGGACCACACTTAGAGGCACCCTCATCTACAGGCCTCCAGGTACCCGCAGTCAATTCAGCGATGACATCACCGACTTCGTCAGCCCACATGCCCTCGCCTCCGAGAACTACATTCTTTTAGGAGACTTTTAGGAGACTTCAACTACCACCTTGAAAACAAACACGACAGCAACACCACCACCCTTCTGGACAACCTGGCCAATCTCGGACTCAAACAACTTGTTGACACCCCCACCCATGTAGCCGGACACACGCTCGACCCTATCTTAACCTCCTGCAAGCACATCTCCTTCGATCGCACCACAGCTCTCCACTGGACGGACCACAGCTGTGTTCATTTCAGCTACAAAACCACCCTGACCCACAACCACCCACAACCTATTCCTCGGAGAAACTGGAACAAAATCACCTCCGACCAACTCCTCACATCACTCAACCAAAACCCTCCCACCCTCTCATTGGACCCAAACCAAGCGGCCACCAATCTCAAGCAATGGATCACCCACAGTGCTGACGAATTAGCACCCCTGAAAAAACACCAGATCAAATCAGCCAGCAAAAAGGCTCCCTGGTTCAATGATGACCTTAAAAAATTCAAGAAGCTATGCCGCACCCTGGAGAAAACATGGAGAAAAAACCCAACCACCGACAACATGTCCACCCTCAAGGCAGCCACCCGCAAACACCACCAACTGATTCGATCCGCCAAGAAATCAGCATTCAAGGATCGTCTCGACAACAACACTCACAACTTTTCAACATCGTCAAAGAATTCACCAACCCCACCGCAGCATCTAACGACATCACTCCCTCCCAAGATCTCTGCGATGCGTTATCCTCCTTCTTCTACAACAAAATTGCCGACATCCACAACAGATTCGAGAATACTCCAAGCGTTCAACCCTCCCCACCCCCCTCAGATCCTACTCCACCAACTAACAACCTTACCGCCTGGAACCCAATCACCACTGAAGACACCATCCGCCTAATGAACTCCATCCACTCTGGCTCGCCAACTGACCCCTGCCCCCACCACATCTTCAACAAAGCGGACTCCATCATCGCACCCCATCTCCGTGATGTCATCAACTGCTCGTTCAACTCTGCCACCTTTCCAGAAAGCTGGAAACACGCCGAACTCTGCGCCCTTCTGAAGAAACCCACAGCAGACCCCTCTGAACTTAAAAACTACCGACCTATATCTCTCCTCCCATCCCCGGCCAAAGTCATCGAGAAAGCCGTCAACAACCAGCTCGCCGCCTTCCTTGAATCCAACAACTCCCTCGATCCATCTCAATCCGGGTTTCGAGCCAAACACAGCACCGAAACCGCCCTCATTGCAGCGACTGACGACATCCGAACACTACTGGACAACGGTGAAACAGTGGCCCTCATTCTACTTGACCTCTCCGCCGCTTTCGACACAGTCTGCCACAGCACCCTTATACAACGCCTCAGCAACATCGGAATACAAGGAAAAGCCTTAGACTGGATCACCTCATTCCTCGCTGGGAGAACTCAAAGAGTCCGACTTCCCCTATACAACTCTGAGGCCACTGAAGTCATCTGTGGCGTACCACAAGGATCTTCACTCAGTCCCACCCTCTTGACCGTTTACATGAGTCCACTCGCCTCCATCGCCCGTCAACACAACCTTAACATCATCTCTTACTCCGACGACACCCAGCTAATCCTTTCCCTCACCAAAGACCCTAACACCGCCAAAACCAATCTTCACGAAGGCATGAAAGAAGTAGCCGAATGGATGAAACATAGCCGCCTAAAACTCAACTCAGACAAAACGGAGGTGCTCATCCTAGGATCTTCCCCCTCTGCCTGGGACGACTCTTGGTGGCCTTCCGCTCTGGGCACAGCACCCACACCCACAGACCATGCACGTAACCTTGGCTTCATCCTAGACTCCTCTCTCTCGATGTCCAGACAAGTCAACGCAGTCTCATCCTCCTGCTTCAACGTACTTCGCATTCTCAAAAAGATATTCCGTTGGATCCCCCTCGAGACAAGAAAGACTGTCACCCACGCACTGGTCACGAGTCGACTGGATTATGATAACACACTATACGCCGGAATCACAGCAAAATTACAGAAAAAACTCCAACGCATCCAAAACGCATCAGCGAAACTCATATTAGACATCCCTCGCCAAGATCACATCACCGGACACCTAAAAGACCTCCACTGGCTTCCCGTCAACAAAAGAATTACATTCCGCCTTCTCACCCACGCACACAAGGCCCTCTACAATCTAGGACCCGAATGCCTCAACACTCGACTGTCCTTCTACAAACCCACCCTCCAACTAAGATCGTCCAATCAAACCCTCGCCGCTGTCCCGCGCATCCGAAAATCCATCATGGGTGGCAGATCCTTCTCCTTCCTTGCTGCCAAGACCAGGAACTCACTCCCCACTCACCTCCGCCTTACTCACAACCACATCTCCTTCAGAAAAGAACTTAAAACCTGGCTATTCGACAAATAATGAACCCCTTACCCAAGCGCCTTGAGACCCTCTGGGTGAGCAGTGCGCTATACAAATACCCGAACTTGAACATAATTGGGACCCAGTCTCTTCTATGGAGTTTAGCCTTGCCTTGAGCAAGCACTCTCCACCTATGGCGGATGACTTGGAGGTCAATGTCAGTCGGTCGACTCCTGGCATACACAGGAGGCTAACCACATCGTGCCTATTAAACACAGGGTAGTTAATTCCTCAGGAAAAAGACAGTCAACCCCTTGGGTTAATGAGGAGCTTAAAGTGCTTTGTAAGCACTGTATGAAAATGGAAAGGGATTGGGGCATCATTACCTTTGTAATGACAAAGCGCTCTACAAGAAGGCGCTAAATATATACCATTGTGTGATTAAGAAAGCTCAGTCTGACTTTGTCTTACAGATCAGATTGACATATCTCAAATCAAGTCGAGAAAGATATTTAAAACTGTCTAAAGGTTTATGTACTTGGAAGCCTTGCTTCAGCCTTTAAAACCATCCCTTCATTCATGTACCCAATTGTCCAACTTCTTTGAAACTAAAATCCAAACCATGGTGAATGCTTTACATCTCGCTGATGCCCCTTCAATGAGGATCAGTGACCACACGGCACTGCATTTAGAAAAAGTGCCCTCTCTTGGCCAATTTCTACAGGTATTTGCCTTGATTCCACTTGAAAAGTCCGCTCAGGCCTTGAGTGTCTGCAAATCAGGGTCGCCAGATGACCCCTGCCCTCCTCAAATTCCTACCCCCAATTGTACGGCCATCAACCCTGTTCTAAACCAGCTTCTAAATCTATCAATTCATTTACCCACAGTGCCCAGTGGTTAGAAGCAGGCCAAGTTGACAAACCCTTGGCAGACAAGATCAATCTTGCCAATCCCATCCCATTTCTCTACTGCTATCCATACCAAGATTTTAGAGAAGCTCATAAAAAGCAGCTCTCTGCTTATTGAGAACAAAAGGTGTTTCTTCACCCTACCCAATCGGGGTTCCGCCTGGGTTTCAGCACTGAGATCACATTGTTAGAGGTCTATTAGGTTAGTTATACGTCAAGGGAAGCAGATGGCTCCTTGATCTATGCGCAGCTTTTGATCCGGTCTCGCATTCAACACTCCTGCAGTACCTCCAAGCCATAGGTGTACGGTTCTGCTTTGGCATGAATCAGTCCTTTTTGTCAGACAGGTCACAGTCAGCCAGGATGGCTCCATTTGCCTCTGATCCTAAACCCCTGGGTTATGGGGCACCTCAGGGGTATGCACTAAGCCCCACAATATTTTCAATGTGTCTATGACCCCTGTGGCACCCCTAATTGAATCCTTTGGAGTACAGACAATATCTCCTGCAGATGATTTGCAACTGCTCCATACCCTTGACAGAAATTCACCTAATGCACTGCATAACTTCCAGACTGCTTTACGTCTGTGTTTCAGTGGATGCATGATAGTGGCCTCCAATGTAATACTAACAAGACAGAAATTCTGCTTTTTGGGGGTTCCCTCTACCCAGCTAGTATAATGACCATTGGCCCAAGGATGTCTCCCCGTTACCTCCCCCTACTGCTGTAGCGCACAATCTTGGGGTTACATTCAGTACTACTGCTTCTTTCGCCCCGCAGGTGGGTGGTTGGGGTTGTGGGCACCTGCTTTGGCGTGCTAAAGTCATTAAAGTTCCTCTAAGTCCCTCCCTCCCGCAGCAGAAAACAGTAATCCAGGCCCTGATCACCTCAAGGCTGGATTATGTGAACTCTGTACTGGGGCCTAACTGACTTTCTCCAGTATTAGGGGTGTCTTTCCTAGATTCACATGCTTGAATAATTCCTCGTCGTCGAAGTGGGAGTCCCACGGTACATAACATAGTAATAAGAAGCATATATACATAAATATATACATAATATATACATATATACACATAAAATAATATTCCATAATATGTATATTCTTTAAAAAAAAATAAAGTCTTGAAGTACCATGGAACAAAATAGGCCCATAGAAAGCATTGAGGGAGAGCTCACTTTAGTAACATATCGGTGTCATTATAATCGTCCAATTTCCAGCCAATCAGGCTGTAGCACCCTCTAGAACCTTCCCCTCAGAAGCTCAAGCCCTCAGATTTTCTACTGCACGTTGTGTGAAGGGAGTCTCCATGAGCTCTGCTCAGTTTTCTTCAAACTTCAAACTTTTAGCTGTGTCTACACCAAAGAAGTTGTTATTCAGACCCTGTTCCTCATGTGGAAAACTGCATCTTTTCAAGGAGGACCCTCATAAAAAATGCATTTATTGTTCATACCCGGACAATTAGGTGAGGAGTTAAAACATTTGCAGGACCTTTTCAAATAAGACTTTGAAAGATAGAGAGGCCCGTTTCCTTCTGTGGCTACAGAAGTTGAAGACTTCAGACAACACTGATGTCGACGACAGAAGAAGCCAATCTCGTCGACGACCCAGTCCAAACGCCATTCGTCGGCGAAAGCTTTGTCGACGCCTGCCTCTTCGTTGACGGCGGCCTCGTCGACGGTCACTGCCCCGTCGACAACTACTTTGCCGTCGACGACACCTTCGACGTTACAAGCCTCGTCGACGACAACAAAGCCAATGTCGGCAAAAAAGACCTCATCGACGGCTACAGTTCCTTCGCCGTCGGAAGCCCTCCAATCCTCGTCGACGTCAGGAAAGTCTTCAGCTGAGATCTCAACGACGTCATCGTGGACGGCTCCTTTTTCATTTGCCACTGCTAGCAGCTTCACAGTGGTTACGGCTACTGCTGTCAAACTCCCAGCTCCTTTGGATTTGAGCCCTTTGCATCATCAATGCAGTCCTCCACCTCCATTGTTTGCCACTGGAGAAGAGAGTGAGTCAGGGCTCCTATGTGGACGATAACTTTCGGGCTGCCACTAGCCCTTCGGAGTGGCACATTAAATATCAGGACTATGATGATGATGCTGACAACCAGGAGTTGCATGTCTCTGCTCCAGAGACCTTACATGCTGGTGAACATGAGGTTCCTATGGCACAGTTTCCTATGTCCTTGATCTCCAACCTGTGGTACATGCTCAATGACTACAACCGTCGATTTCCACCATCCACGCCGGCATCTCCTTTGCCACTAACTACTCAGCCTCATGTCTCTGCTCCAAGAGCCGCCTCTCCTACTCCACAACTTCCTGTTCATGTGGATACTGATAATAATATGGATACTGACCAGGATGATGACGCTGCAATGGCAGATTGGGATGCTTATCAGGCACAAACTCCATCTCCTCCACCGACTTCCCCTTTGGCATCGCCTCCAGTTGACATTGGGGGTTTCCATCTGTTGATGTCAAGAGCTGCCAAAAGATTTCACTTGCCTATGGTTGTCAGGCAAGAAGACTGCTTTCTATATGATTTCAAAGATCAGCCTTTGAGGCAGGTGCATTCTATTCCGATCATAGACTTCATATGGAAAGAAGGCCTCAAACTTATGGAACGGCCTAATTCTGTCCCTGCCGTGCTTCCGCGTATTGACAAAAAGTACAGGGCACCGGAGGATTCGTCTGCTTGTTTAGTCTCTCAGCCAAAACCCGACTCTGTCATAACACAGGCTGCACAAAAGAGGTCCCGTAATCCATCTTCTGCTTTGACATTGCCTCCGGATCAGGATGGCCGCCGACTGGACACCATCGGCAAAAAGTTTTCCACGATGGCTGCAACCACTGTTCAAGCGGCAAATTCTTTAGCCATCCTCGGTCATTACGACTGACGGATGTGGTCTGAAATTGCTGCCTTAGTAGACCTCATACCTGAAACGTCTAGAGCTGAAGCACAAAAGATCGTGCAGGAGGGTGAGAAGATTTCCTCTGAAATCATTGACTGTTCTATTGACATTTCCTCGACTGGTTTCCGACAGCTAGCTGGCGCTGCACTTTTACGGAGACAAGGCTGGCTCAAGTCTACGTCCTTTCGGCCGGAGGTGCAGGCTTAAATCCTTGATTTGCCTTTCGATGGTGAGTCCCTCTTCTGAAAACATGTGGACGACACCCTGGAGTCTATTAAAAAGGATACTGATATTGCTCACGCCCTAGGTTCTCTGCAATACCGGAAGAGGCCTTTTCGTGGAGCACGTGGTCGGGGCAAAACCTCCAATTTTCGCGGCTTTTCCCAAAACCGCTCTTACAATGACAACAGACAGCGTTACTCCAATCAATCGCAGTCTTGACAGAACGACGCCAGGCCATACAGGAGTAAAACCACTTACAGAGGTGTTAACTCCTCGAATAAAAAAATGACTTTCACAATTTCAAGTCTTTTCCCACTCTACAGATTGGAGGTCGAATCTCCCAAAGATTTTTCAATTGGTCACAAATAACTTCGAACCGTTGGGTTTTGGAGGTTATCCAAAAAGGCCATGCTCTGGAGTTCATCAAATTCCCACCCAACCGCCCACCATCTGGTCCTCCTCCAAAACATCTAAAGGAACTGTTTGCCCAAGTTGCAGTAATGATCCAAAAGGGTGCAGTTGAAGTGCTTCCTCGAAAACAACAAGGGAAGGGCTTCTATTCCTGCTTTTTTCTTATCAGGAAAAAGTCGGGAGAGTGGCGCCCTATTTTAGATCTCCGAGCCCTTAACAAATTTGTCAAGTCCAAGACATTTTGAATGCTGACCCTGCTGGAGATTTTGCAGTTCCTGAATCTGGAAGAGTTCCTCTCCACAGTCGACCTCCAAGATGCATACTTTCATGTGCCAATCCATCAAAGACACAGAAGGTATCTCCGTTTCAAAGTGGGATCAAAGCACTACCAATTCAAGGTTCTACCTTTTGGCCTTCGTTCCGGACCGAGGGTCTTCACAAAAATCATGGCTCCGGTGGCGTCTTATCTGCACCTCCAAGGCATACAAATCTACCCTCATTTGGACGACTGCTTAATCAAGGCACCAACCTTTCTCTTTTTTTTTTCTTTTTTGGTTTCCTCATATACCGTTATGGAATTCTTGAAGGGAGCTTAGGCAACTCAAGCTGAAAAGGTCAATCCTACCTGGCCCTGATGTTAAGCGACCAAATTCAGAAGGAGCCATGCCTGATCCCTCAAGTTGCCACTGCTTTCCCAATCCACTCCTTTTCACGCCGTAACTGGCTCCCTGCGTTACTAGGGAGATTTAGGAACCGACAGGGCCCAGGATAAATCATAGGAACACCAAATTACATTTACCTGTCTTGCCATGCCGCCGGGGGCTTCCAAATTTTATCAAAACTTGTGGGATCACATGCCATATCTGACTTACTGGTAAAAATAACATGTTTAAGGCAGTTTGAAAAGGAAGGAGGTATTGGATCCTTCCAGGCTCTGCATATTTCGCGCCTGGCAAGGAGTATGACGTAAAAAATAAGCCTTGTGTTGAGATCATCAGTATTATAAACTACTCCTAGTCCGGAAAGAATAGTGCTAGTTGTTATTACCATTGGTATCTGGAGAACATCCCCAGAAAGCCCTGTACTGAATCCCAATAATTTTTTATTTCTGGACAAACAGCCAGCATATGCACATCATCTGCGGCCAGGAGCCTACATCTTGGGCAATGATATTCTAGATTAGAGAATTTCATAAGTTTCTTTGGGGATATATATGCCTTATACATAGTGTACAAATGTTTCCGCTTTAACAATAATAATAATAATAATAAAGAGATTTATAAAGCGCCTGGTGACGCCATCTCAGCATGTCCCCGCGCTACGGAGAGAGGAAAGTCGCTAAAGCAAGAAAAACTCCTCTGTTCAGCTGTGAAGTTAGATGTTATACAAGTGGGTCTTAAGAAGTTTTCTGAACTTGATTTCAGATCCTTCTAATCTTAGGCTGATCGGTAGTTTGTTCCAGTTGCTGGCTACCAGCAGTCTGAAAGAGCGCCCTCCCAATTTAGCTCTATTGACGTGGGGAATTTTTAGTAGACCCGCTCCTACTGAGCGTAGTGCTCTAGCTGGCTCATAAATATGTACCAGGTCAGAAAGATAGGATGGAGCTTTATGCCATACAATCCTGTGACATATTAAGAGTGCTTTATACATCACTCTCTTTCTGACTGGCAGCCAGTGTAGCGCTGCAAGAGCAGGCTTAGAAGCTGCTCTTTTAGGAAGTCTCAGCACTAGACGGGCGGCAGTATTTTGGAGAACTTGCAATCGCCCTAGGTTTTTTTCCGTGGTGCCTAAGAGCAGCACATTGCCGTAGTCCATACGGGACGTGACCTGGGCTTGGGCCATGGTGCGTCGAGCCTCCAGCGGGAGTAAATCCAATGTGTGGTTGAGGGTTTTCAATATCCCAAAGCACTTTCCCACTAAACGGTTGACGTGGCCCTCATAGGACAGTTTGGGATCAACCCATATTCCCAGGTTCTTTGCCTCCTTACTGGGATTGGGCGTGGGGCCCAAACATGTTGGCCACCAGTCCACTGTCCAGCTAGAGTTGCTTCCTCCAATCACCGTAACCTCCGTCTTGGAGCCATTGAGCTTTAGACAGTGCGAATTCATCCATCCTGCTAAAGCCTGTATACAGGCCTTGAAGTTGGATGCTGCTGTTTCAGGGGCTTGGGACAGAGAGATCAGCAGTTGGGTGTCGTCGGCGTAGGAGACTAACTCCACTCCATACGCTTGCACCACTTCTGCCAAGGGGGCCATGTACAGATTAAACAGGCTTGGACTCAGAGCTGAGCCCTGGGGCACCCCTTGTTCTAGTGCTATGGCTGAGGATTTGAAGGAGCCCCTTCGGACCTGAAAACTACGGTCAGTAAGGAATGCTTTCAACCAGCTTAGCGCGGACTCCGTAATCCCTGCTTTTTTTAGACACTGTAGCAAGATGGAATGAGCTACAGTGTCAAACGCCGCACTGAGGTCAAGCATTATCAGTGCCATGGTATGTCCGGAGTCTGCCCCTTGCCGCTGGGTGTCTGTTGCTCTCAACAGGGCCGTCTCAGTGGAGAAACCCGGTCGAAAGCCTGATTGAGAGGGGTGCAGGAGGTTGTTGTTCTCTAAGTGAGCCATTAGTTGTATGTTGGCCACTTTCTCTGCCACTTTGGCCAAGTACGGTAGTAAGGAGATGGGTCTTAAGTTTTCAAGCACTTCAAGGCTAACGTTTGGTTTCTTTTTGATGGGAAGAACTATCGCTTTCTTCCAGTCATCAGGGAGAGTTCCGGAGGCAAAAGAGACCTGCAGTACATGCCTGATATAGGGTTCCAGCACCGAGATGCTTTCCCCCAGCACCCGAGGAGGTGCTGGGTCTCTAGGGGAACCAGATTTGATACCCTGACAGATGTTGGTTAGTATCTCTGCAGGGGGTACCGAGAAGACTCTGAGACAGTTCTCTACCCTGCTTGCCCCTACTTTTTCCTCAAAGTCTTGTCCACAGATTATGCCGCCTGAGAAGGTGGCGTAGATATCTTGGACCTTTCCAGCAAAATAGTTGGCTATTCTGTTACATTCCTCGACTGAATCGTTATCTGTAGTATTAGTATTTACTACTACTGAGATTTCTTTAAAAATTTTGAACAACTCTCTCGAGGAATTTTCTGCCTCCTCAATACGATTTTTATAATGTACAGCCTTAGTTCTTCGAAGTGTGATTTTATATTTTCTCTGTGCCTCCTTGTACATGGTCTTAATTTGAGGGCAAAAATCAACCCGCCATTTGCGCTCCAGTTTTTTGCATTCTGATTTGGCGTTCTGCAACTCGGACGTAAACCTAGGGGCAGACTTTTTATCTCGGCTTCTTGTCTTTGATGGACACATCGGGGCTGACGCATCTAGAGCGTTTAAAATACGCTTCTCAAGATTGCTATTAGAGCTTTCGCAATCAGCGCCTCCTGGTGGACCCCCTAACTCTAGTAGTTGACTAAAGGTGTCTTGTGAAAAACGCTTCCATTTCCGTCGTGGATAGCTATTTTTTTCCCCTCTGTGAATATCTGTATGTGGGCAGTGGATTTTGAAAGGGATTAAAAAGTGGTCCGACCAGGGAACAGGAATGGGCTGATTCACTCTTACTCCATTCCAGCTACTAAAAACAGGGTCTAATAAGTGTCCATGTATATGGGTGGGTACCTTATTGTTTAGTTTATTGTTTAGTACTAGTTTTAGGGCCAGCAAGTCTTGCTTTAGGTCTGTAGCTTCCTTGGATAGTTCATCCTCCAAGTGGATATTAAAGTCGCCTAATATCATAATGTGGCCGTCTTTACCACAGCCTGCAAGATAGTAAATGAATCGATCCATATACCCACCGAGTCTGCCCCCTTTGATGCTAGTATATTATTCCAAAGCTTTTGTATTTCTGATTCAGAGATGTTCTCGGCTTCTAGCATAGCTGTGTACCAGTATAAAATTTGATTTTTCCACTTATTCTTCCTGTATACTAGATCAAATTTTGGATTAGGGTTATTGAGATTCCAGGGCTTAGTTAACCACCATCTGGACAGCTGATGATATTTAAACCTAGTAAGTGTTCCCCCGGTTAGACCAGATATTGCCTCCCAGCTAAGAAGCTGCAAATCAACCTGGAGATCTCCCCAACACTCAATCGCCGCTGCCCTAAGAGGGCGAGATAGTAGGTCATCGAGGCAGGCCGGTGTTCCTGGAGATTCTCAGATTGGAGCCTGCACTGAGTAATAGGGAATATCAAGCTTCTGCCTCATAAAAACCCAATTTCTAATAGCTGTCCCCAAGATCTTTAGTCTTATTTTTTTTTTTAATTTTGGGTCTCCAAACTTAAAAAGAAAATGTGATTGGCCCTGTGGTACATCTCGTAGCAGCGCTTGAAATAATAAGCCTAACGATGTTGCCTCTATCTCCCCTGCCATGGGTCTAACGTTTTTAAAATGGAAAGCATGGCAATACACCAATAGATCGGGGAAGGCCAAACCTCCTGTTTTTAAAGTTCTCCTGAGCTTCTTCCATGCTACCCTTGGCGATTTTGAAATCCAGATAAAGGAACCCAGTTTCCCTTGCAACTTTTTGATAGATGCAGTATTAAAAGATAAGGGGATCAAATTGAATAGGAAAGTAAGTTTAGGAAGGATGATCATCTTAATTAGATTGACCCTCCCAAAGATGTTTAAGGGGAGTGATGACCATCTTTGCAGTAGAGCACAAACCTCCTCAGATACCTTATCCATGTTAGTTTTAGTGATGTCCTCAATTTTATGGGTCAAAAGGACCCCCAGGTACCTCATTTTTAACTTGCCTCCCACCGTACTAACCTCTTGGTTCCACTCCATGATTTCGGTTTTATCTTTATTAACGGAATAACCGGAGACCTCCCCGAATTCTTCAGCTAGAGCTATCATTCTGGGCAAGGCGGCCCCTGGGTTTGTAGTGAACATAAGAAGGTCATCTGCATATAATGCAAATTTTAATTCTAAATCAGAAATCCTAAAGGGTTTAAATGCTAAATCAGATCTGAGTAATCAAACAAAGGGCTCAATATACAAATCAAACAATAAAGGTGACAGCGGACAGCCCTGCCTGGTCCCACGAGCAATTGGTACCCAGTTGGTTAAGAGACCGTTGATTAATATCTTTGCCCGTGGGGAGCAGTAAAGCGACCTCATAGCAGTTATGAACTTGTTTGGAAAGCCAAAGGCATCCAGAACCCTCCATAAATATAGCCAATCTACCTGATCAAACGCCTTGGCGGCGTCCACTGCCGCCAGGGTCAAAGGAAGCCTCTTGCTGATGGCGACATCTATCGCTGCGATAACCTGAAATGTCAGTTCATTTAGTTGTCTATCTGGGATGAAGCCCCTTTGATCCTGATGGATGATTGTCTTTACCGTTTTGGCCAGTCTGGCTGCGAGCTCGCCGGCAAAAACCTTGTAGTCTGTATTTAACAGCGAGACTGGCCTATAGGATTCGATCTTTAGTGGATCCTTATTTGGTTTCAGGATGAAGGTTACAGTAGCCTCTGCCCATGAATCGGGAGCATTCCCCCCCTCTGCAAAGATTTTATTGCACAGAGTTGTAAGGACAGGCACTATTTGTTCTATAATTATCCTATAAATTTCCACAGGGAGACCGTCGGGCCCAGCTGCCTTGCCATTAGCCATTCTCATCAGCTGAGCTCTGACCTCACATTCCTTTATGTCCGACGCAAGGAAGCTATAGTTCTCTTCAGCCAGACATGGAAGCTGTATCTTACTTAGCCAGTTTTCTAATAGCAGAGGGGATTGGTTTATTTTAGCAGTGTATATCGTTTTGAAGAAAGATTCAGCCTCCTCCATAATTTGCTCATCATCGCTTGTAACAATGCCCGAGCTTCCCCGGGTTAGACTAGTGATCACATTTCTATTTCTGTCCATCCGAGATTTCCAGGCAAGAAGGCGACCACATTTCTCCCCATATGAAAAATTTTGAAGTTTGCTGGCGTTCCATCTACCTTTGAGGACCTTATCCAAGCCCGCTTGATAGTCTGCCCGCAGACCATCTAATTCCTTTTGCAGGAGAGGTTTCATGCTGGATTGATTGGTTGAGGCTACTTGGAGTTCCAGCTCATTCGATTTGATTTTACGAAGCTCTTCTTCACTTTACTTATCCTGTTCCTAACGATTGACAAAGTGGTCAGCATTCTACGCAAAAAAGCTTTAAATGTTTCCCAAACCACTTGTTGGGTGGCTGAGCCTGTGTTATTTTTAAAGAAGTCCTCAGTCAAAATTATCAGTTCCATTTTTGTCCCATCCTCTAGTAGCATAGATCTATCTAGAGTCCATCTTCTTTGTATTTCTTTTACTTTGAAGATAATTATTAACTCCACTGTTGTTCCGACAGGATAGCTGGGGTATATTCGGTAGTGTCAACGGCCGCAAGTAACACCTGATCGATAAGGAAAAAATCTATTCTCGAATGGTGGCCATGTCTACGGCTATAGAAAGAGAAGTCCCTCTTTGTGCTGTTTCTAACTCTCCAGACATCCATAAGGTTATAATCTTTAACTTTAAAGGCACCAACCTTTCTAACAGCAACTCACCACACTCAGACTTGCCTTTCCCTCTTCCGCAAACTGGGTCTCTCTATCAACCAAGAAAAGTCACATGTCTGTCCATCAGAGCAGAGAGTCTTTCTGGGAGCGTTGATAGATACGCGTCTCGCATTCTGCGCTCCAAAAGGTCCGTTTCTGTCCGGATGTTCAAATCCTTTCTGGGCATGACCTTGTCCTGAATACCACTGATTCCCAACTGCAGGCTGCATATGACAGTCCTTCAGGAAAAATTGGACAAACAATGGCGGCAAGTCTTGCGGTCGTTCAACGACAAGGTCTTCCTGACCCCCGCATCCAGGGCGCATTGGAATGGTGGGCTCACCTTCCAAACATCACAACTGGGCGTCTGTTTCAAGAGCCGGCCACCACGCTTACCCTTACGATGGACGCTTCCTTAGAGGGTTGGGGTGCACACCTCGGGGAGATGTCCATAAAGGTCAAGTGGACAGTCGATCAGCACAAGTGGCATATCAATCGGTTGGAGCTTCTGGCAATATTCCTCGCCCTGAAATCGTTTCATCTTCTGGTGGAAGGGGAGTCTCTGTTGGTGCGTACAAACAACACCACCAGTATGCACTACCTCAACAAGCAAGGGGGTACAAGATCTCTCCCGCTCTCCAAACAGGCACAACAGATCTGGAAGTGGGCAATACAACATTGTGTTCACTTGACCGCTGTTCATGTCCCGGGCATTTCCAACACCCTTGCAGACTCTTTCAGCAGATCGACCATGGACAACCACGAGTGGGATCTTCATCAGTCAACTCTGGAGTCCGTATTTCGCAGGTGGGGGCGTCCGGATGTTGATTTGTTTGCGACTCTAGTCAACCACAAATGCCCACGCTATGCAAGTTGGCATCCCCACAAAGGATCAAGCGGGAATGCATTTTAGATCAACTGGTCAAACGAATTCATGTACGCTTTTCCGCCGATCCCTCTTGTACCTCCCCTTCTGCACAGAATGAGGTTTCAACCGTGTCACATCCTGCTGATTGCACCCAGGTGGCCACGTCGACCATGGTTCACGGATCTACTTCTTCTTTCTCAGTGCGATCCGATCCCTCTTCATCCGCTGCCTCACCTTCTCACCATGACTCAGGGTCAGATTTGCCATCCAGACCCGGCATCTCTCCAGCTTCACGCTTGGCACCTGAATACCATGAGTTCGCCCATCTGAATCTTGATCCGGACTGTAGAAAGGTCCTTGCTCAAGCATGTGCTCCTTCAACCATTAAGACCTATAAATTAAAGTAGAAACGGTTTTGTGTCTGGTGCCATTCGGAAAAAATTGATCCTATGCTCGCTATTCCTGAGCAGATCTTGCCTTTCTTCCTCCATTTGGCAAAATCGGGACTTTCACATTCCTCCCTCAAGGTTTTCCTGGCGGCACTTTCCCATTTTTGACATGATGGATCTACGTCTCTGTACTCCTCTCGGATCATTCGCCAGTTTTTTAAAGGTCTGTTCCAGATGTTTCCACCTATCCGGCGTCCTCCACCGGCTTGGCGTCTGAATCTGGTCCTAGCCCAACTTCTCAATCCTCCTTTTGAACCTATTCACTCAGCGGAATTGAAATTCCTTACTTGGAGGTTTCCCTCCTCCTCGCACTTACGTCATCTAGGAGAGTGAGTGACATCCACACTTTTACCATACAGCCGCCCTTTCTCCAATTCTCTAAGGACGCTGTTACTCTTCGTACAAACCCTAAGTTTATTACGAAGGTTCCATCGGACATCCACCTTAATGAACCGATCATTCTCAAGACTTTTTTCCCTAATCCTCAGTCCCCCGCTGAGCGCACTCTTCATTCCCTTGACCTGAACCGGTGCCTCAAATTCTACATCCAACGCACTGCTGCATTTCGAAAGTCTGACCAACTCTTCGTAGCCTATGGAAGGATGCGTAAGGGTCATCCGGTCACTAAGCAAACAATCCCGCGTTGGATTTCTTCTGCCATCTCCTTCTGCCATCAACGAGCTGGCAAGCCTCTTTCAGCTCCTGTGCGAGCACACTCGACGAGAGCAGTTGCTTCCTCTACTGCCCTGTTTGCTGGAGTGCCTCTGCATCAGATCTGCAGGGCGGCAACGTGGTCCAGTAGGCACACGTTTACGAGGCACTACTGTCTGGAGACAGCTGTGGACACTGCTGTGGGTCAAGCGGTGCTTCGAAACCTCTTCAAATAAGGTGAGCCTCTGTTGCTTCCCGCCTCCTATCATAAAAGGTTTTTCTTATGGATATGCAATGTTGCCTGTATATGTCTATGCGATGCAACTTTCTTTATTGCCTTTTATGATTCTTATTGTGGTGTACTGCTTTCTATTCTTATTCAATCATGTGTATCTATGAAAGACACCTAGAATACTGGAGAAGAACAGAAGTTACGTACCTGTAAACTGTGGTTCTCCAGTATTGGTGTCTTTCATAGATTCACATGCGACCCTCCCTTCCTCCCCTCAGAGGCTCTCTTCTCCTCATGCACTCTTGGTCCCTCATGTGCTACGAAAATCTGAGGGCTTGAGCTTCTGAGGAGAAGGTTCTAGAGGGTGCTACAGCCTGATTGGCTGGAAAGTGGACTATTATAATGACATTGATATGTTACTAAAGTGAGCTCTCCCTCAATGCTTTCTATGGGCCTATTTTGTTCTATGGTACTTCAAGACTTTATTTTTTTTAAAGAACATACATATTATGGAATATAATTTTATGTGCATATATGAATATATCATGTATATATTTATGTATATATGCTTCTTACTACTATCTTATGTACCGTCCCACTTCGACGATGGGGAATTATTCAAGCATGTGAATCTATGAAAGACATCAATACTGGAGAACCACAGTTTACAGGTAAGTAACTTCTGTTCATCTCCTTACAGAGATTACAGCTGATGCAGAATGCTACTGCCATGCTTTCTACTATGCCTTCTCAAAAGAGCCCACATTCAGCCAGGCCTACAGGATCTGTACTGGTTGTCTTTAAAAGAATGTGTGAAGTTCAAAGATTTGGTTCTGGCATGCAGAGCTTTTTACCACAAAGGCCCTCAGTATTTTTCAAAAGATTCACACCTTACAAACCAGTTCGGTCTCTTCAGTCATCCAAATCCTTGCAGGCAGTAATTCCTGATTTCAGACTAAAAAAGTGGAACGGTAGCTCCTTCTCCTATCTGGCCACCAGGAAGTCAAATTCCCTCCCAGTTTTGTTCCCTGCTTCCAGGGACATTCTGACCTTTAAGACACTTCGTAAGAGCTGGCTCTTTGTTTCTGCCTTTTAGTACCTCTGTAATCCGACTTGCTGCTTAGCTCAATGGCACTCTATTGAGTTGCTGTTGCGCTTTACAAATCTTTAAATAATAATTATAATTTGTAAGTGCTTCAGCAGGTTAGGGTTGAAAGACTTTTTGTCCTTGGAGAACAGGATGAATTATTTTTTGTGGATTTAGAATGAAGAAGCTCTTTAAATGTTTACAAGTACAGAACAAGTATGTCCAATGGTGAAGACATGTTAAGGTAGATTAGGGTGTTGTCAGGAGATTGTTGGATGGAGATGAGTGCATCTCTATGCATGCTGCATTCACTTCGTATTCATGTTTTTGTTTTCTTCCCTGTATCATGGCCAAAGTGATGTCTCTCAATGTCTTCTTATCCCAGATTCCCCTACAAACAAGGTTCCTGTACTGCAAAGCTGATCAAAAGGCAAATACAATTCTTTCTCTTTCTGCTTCTGAATCTCCCTCTTTACACAAAAATTGCAAATATATATATATATATATATATATATATATATATATATATATAAATATATAGTATTTACACATAGTAAACTCGATGTACATTATTTGTCACACAAGACACAAATCATCAGCCTAAGTGCAGTGCACACAAAGAGGTGGTTAAATACACAAGGCCATCAAGTACCGCAGCCACACATAGGAAGTTATTTGCACTATTCCATAAAGTATGGGAAAAAATGTTTCACAATGGCATAGTGAATAAGTAACCCCTCCATGGCTCAATTTTTTCCATTCTACCAGATCAGGCATCTTCACTCAAGCTTCACTAACCAATGAAAATATGCATCTCTAAATTCTGCAACCTTTGGGCAAATATTCTCCTCAAGGAGACCAGGCACCAATATTCTTTCCCCTCACGTACCAATATTGTCAATGTTATCACACAAAAGGTGTATTTTTTCTCTGAAGCAAATACACCACCCATACATATGCTTCGAGAAAATAATGTCAGTATCAGAGCTTCCAAACCAGGTCACTCCTTTTCCCCAAAGATTACTTCACTGTTAATAAGCAACTCTTCAAATGTCTATTGTAAAAAAATAATCATAGTCTTGAGCAAGCCCTCCAATCTTTCTTTCAATTAAATGCTCATGGTTTTGTCTCGAATATTCCTAGCACGTGCAGATTTGCTAGTTTTGAACATTTTATAGTTTGTGAGCCCTCCCATATAATAACGTTTTTGTACCTCAGTACATCTGACGCACTACTCATTTGTCACCATCTACCCACTGTATTCATTTGTACGTTTCACACACAAACACTATGTTTCTGGTGTTCATCACTAACACCTTATGTCTAAGCTTTTCCCACACACATCATTCTGCATATCTCACTATACCTTTCTTCTGTGAGAATGTAATGTGTCTCGCACAGCAGGCTATTTTACATTGGTAAGTATCTCTTCCACACAAACACTGTATATTTAATTTTTGTGAGCATCCCACATGAGGTTAATTCTTATTCAGTAGCGGTCGGCAGTAGGTGTTTCTATAGGGCGGTGACGTGGGCAGGAGGAGGGGCAGGGTGGGGGGAAATAATGTATGGATTACGGAGTTTTACAGGTAAGTAAACATTTAAATACATAAAACGAATTTCGTTGCGCGCACTGCATCACATTTGGTGATGCAGTGTGCGCAACGAAATTCGTTTTATGTATTTAAATGTTTACTTACCTGTAAAACTCCGTAATCCATACATTATTTCCCCCCACCCTGCCCCTCCTCCTGCCCACGTCACCGCCCTATAGAAACACCTACTGCCGACCGCTACTGTTCTTATTGCAAAATTATCTTGTAGGGATTCTTATATTTTTGTGCAAGATAATGCAGTTTGAGTGCCCTCTAGGCTCGTATCATCCATCTGCAGTAATGTTTCTCATAGATTATACAACAAACATTTCTGTATTGTGTTGTATACTTCGAGATGCATTAAAGGTTTCTCCACCCTCCAGCGACAGTAATGCTGGCTGTAAACTTTCAGTGTTTGAGAAACTATTCTTGCTCGCCTTCTTGTGCCCTGCTAAACCAGGAGCTTCTAAAAGGGATCCGATTGTCTTCAATACTCTAACACACACACAGAATCCTATACCATACTATTAGACCCACCAGCCTTCGGGTGGTCTTCACTCAAACATTTTGCCTGCTTACCTCCTTTTTGTTCATATTTCTTTTTGTTAGCCTTTGGACTTTGAGCACTTTACCACTGCTGATCAGTGCTAAAGTGCATGTGCTTCACCCCCCTAACATGGTAACATTGGTATATACACAATTGGCAAATTTATTTTACTTCTAAGTACCTTGTACAGAGGTATACCATATACCCAGGGCTTGTAATTGAAATTCTCCAAGTGGGCCTGCAGCACTGATTGTGCCACCCACGTAAGTAGCCCTTTAAACATGGCTAAGGTCTGCCACTCCTGAGCCTGTGTGTGCAGTTTTACCGCCATGTCGGCTTGGCATTAAAAACCCCTTGCCAAGACTTAAACTTCCCTTTTATTGCACAAAAGTCACCCCTAAGGCAGATCCCAGGTATCCCATAGGGCAGGGTGCTATGTCACTAAAAGGTAGGACATGTACTTTTAAGTTTTGCAACTCCTTGTACTGAAAAACCCCTAAATGCGTTTTTCACTAGTGTGAGGCCTACTCCTCTCATAGATTAACATTGGGAATTCCTTAATACACTCTTTTAAACTGTAACTCCTGGATAGAAAGTAGTTGTTGTATCATGTTTTATATCTTTGGGATGGAAATGATAAATCTTCTTTACTGGTAAGGTTGGATTTCACATTAGTATTTTAGATATGCCACTTTTATAAAGTGGACATTTTTCTGCACTTACATCTTTTTGTGCCTGATGCCTATCTCCAATACACGCCAATATTGGTCCAATTGCATTTTGAGGTTTACATTGTCGCGAAGAGCAATCAGTTTATTCTTCCTTTTTTCCATGCCACCTTTGTTTGCTTGATGCATGGAGCTGTAAGCTTCAAAAACGTGTTTTATCACATTTGGTCTAATTACTTTGTGAATGTATATAACAATTAAAGCATATTTGCAAAATGTGACTACATGCCTGTCTTTACCACAGTTTCACTACAAAACAATGGGATTGTACTTGTTTATTAGAGCGTACGGCTCTACGTCAATGGGCGATTTGTATAGGGTAACTTCAAAGTCCAAAAGGATGTCCTCGTCCCCTCCGCCCTGTAATTTAGTGCATCCTACGCCCCTGCTCTTGCCCAGTTGCTTCACATCGGCACTCATTTGCGCTCCATCCACAACATTGCCTCTCATCACAGTTCCCAGCGCCTAAGTCTTGGAAGGCAGCTAGGCCTTGTCAACTGTTACAGTATCAAACTTGCTGGAAGAATAACACCTAGGGTACAAGGCCTTGGCAGCCTGAGGTGTGCCTACTGCTTCTATGGATGGTTTACCACTTCCTCTTCCACTTCTGCATACATACAGAATCAAACAAAACATGTGCAGTTAGTTACGTTTGTGGAGGAATAATCTGTCAACGATCTAGTTTATACAAAAGTTCAATAATGTTGGACTACCTAAACATGTAATACAATGAATTAAAAAAAACATGGCACCAAACACAGAATCAAATTCGACCACTTCGCTGGCTGCTCATCAAGTGAATTCCGTCTAAAGGTGCATGTGGCTTCGTTGTCAAAAAGCATTTCCCAGATATAAAGTCCGCTCTGTGTCTGGTTTGACAAACTAAATCATGATCATTACCTTCCCAGCACAGAGTTTTTTATTTAATCCCATCAGATTTTCTTCATGGTCTGCAGGTTTCTAGAGAGAGGTTTGGGAAAGCGTACTGCCTTCATTCCTCACTTCACCTGCAATTCGTGCTACAAGTAACCAAACAATACCCTTGAATTATAACATTTGTATAATGATTGGTCCAGCAGGAGTGATCAGTGGTGCATCGTGCCCTTGCTGTCTTGTGGGTGGTGCCCATAGTCCAGTTACTATTTACTTATTCTCTACAATAGTCTACAGGAGCAGTATTAACAGTAGAGTGCTCGGTGCCCTTTTAAAAATAAATACATTCGTTTTTTATGTTCTGCAACAAACCCGAAATCAAAGCACACTTTATATTCATACAATTGCTCTAGATTGAGACACCTAGACAGATCTCCTCGGATTCCACTCTCTGACCAAAACCACAACCCTATAAAGTGCACCCACAGATTGCATGGCTGGGGGGCGGCATGACGGGGTTTTACTACTGGACGAGTGTTGTATTACAGCATCCAAGCCATAAAAGGCTCTCCATTTCTCCCAGGCCTTGTCATATTTTTGGGAAATCTCCCACCCTTGTATAGTACCCGTTTTGCCTCCATACATCTATTCATACTCTCTGGACACATTTTGGCTATTTTACGTTTTGCGACCATAAAGCTCAACATACAAAATAACAACTGTGACCTCGGGATATCTACTTTAATCGGAACCCTAATATTACTAAATATGGTGTGTTGGGGTTAGCACTTCCTATGATGGCTTCCAGTTCGTGAATAACTAACCCCAGTATGTGCTCAGATGTCTGGAGTGCTATTAATGATGTTGGGGCAGATTTGTGACATTGGCTTCTGCGTGATTTCACATATCAGGACCCAGTTTTCCACTGGTCTATATTCAGGGATGTCTGACCCGCTAATCCCTCGTGCCCTGAGGACATGTGTCAGTTGAACATATCTATATCTATGGCAGTGCAACAGTAAACAAGCATTGGAAATGCAATAGGTCTCGGAATGGGAAAGTTTGAGCTATTGGTGTTATACATTTGTTTTATTTTTATTTTTGTTTTTTTATTGTAAATATCTAAATTAATATATTTCTTTTTTCCTAAGCTAATATTTTTTACTTTTGTAAAGGTGACACCTTTAGCATTTGTAATGCAACATGTTTATTTTTTACGTGACTTATATGTATTGATATAAATAAAAGAAAGAGTTTTTTTTTTTAATATTAAATACGTAAATTAAATGCCTGTTATTTTATATTGCTAATAGCTTAAAGTTTATTGAATATATTTATTGAAGATTATGTGTTGTGTATTTTATGGTGACGAAAATTGAAGAACATAAGTGAAATTTTAAGATTTATTTTGAAATTTGGACTAAAATGTGAAACATTGTGAAAACTGATTTGTTCTAATGATGATGTGTTGGCACTGAGTGATGCTGTGGTGCTGAGTGATGCTGTGACGCTGATTGAAGGTGTGGCGCTGAGTGATGCTGTGGCGTTGAGTGACGCATTGGCGCTGAGTGATGCTGTGGCGCTGACTGACAGTGTGACGCTGAGTGATGTTGTTGCACTGAGTGATGCTGTGTGCCTGTGTGATGGTGTGGGGATGAGTGACGCTGTGACGCTGAATGTTGATGTTGTATTGAGTGGTGCTGTCATTTTTTTTTTTGCGTTGACTGTTGCTGTGGCGTTGAGTGGTGCTGAGTGACGCTGTGGCGTTTTTTTTAGTGGTACTGAGTGATGCTGTGCTATTTAGTATTGATGTGGTATAGAGTGTTGGCGTTGTATTAAGTGATGCAGTGGCATTGAGTGATGTGGTAGCATTGAGTAATGCTGTGTCATTGAGTGGTGCAGTGTTATTTAGTGTTGCTGTGTCATTTAGAGGTGTTGTGGCATTGAGTGGTTCTGTGGCATTAGGGTGTTGGGTTTGAGGTTGGAGTTGAAGGATGTAGTTGTTGGGGTGATTTGAGGAAATGAGTGTTAGTTTCTTTTAGGATGTGTGAGGGTGATTGTTGTAGATCTTTTTTAGTGTATGAGGGTGAGTGAGGATGGGTGAGGGAGAGTGTATATGGTGAGTGAGGGTGTGTGTGTATGAGGTGTTGATGGTGTGAAGGTGTGAAGGTGTGAATGTGAGTAAGGGTGTGTGAGTGTGTTTGTGGGTGTGAGGGTAGGTGATTGTGAGTGTTTGAGTGAGGATTTGAGGAAATTATTTTAAGTGTTGTTTAGGATGTGTGATTGTGAGTGCGCTTGAAATTTTGTAGTGTGTGAGGGTGAATGAGGGAGGGTGAGGGTGAGTGAGAATTGTTGATTGTGTAAGGCTGAGGTGTTGTGAGGATGTGAGGGTGAGGTGTGTGAGTGTGTGACGGTGTGTGAGTGAATTATGGTGTGTGAGGGTGAGTGTTGTGTGAGGGTGCTGGTGTGAGAGTGTGATGGTGTGTTATGCCGATGGGGTGATGGTGAGTGATGTTGTGTGAGGGTGAATGTTTGTGGCTAAGTGAGTGTGTGAGAGTGTGAATTTTTGATGGTGTGATGGTAATTTAGTGTGTGTGGTAGTGAGGGTGTGTGATGCGTTGTGGGTGAGTGATGGTGTGAGGGTGATAGAGTGGGTCTGACTGCAAGTGTCTTGTCAGTGTGTGTGTTGTTGTGAGCTTGTGTATGTGTGGCTGTGTGAGTTTGTATGTGTGTGCGTTTTGAGTGAAGATCCTGTCCTCATTGTTGACTGACTCCCTTATTTTTGTAGTTTGTGCGTAAAAATGGCGGACGCAAACTGGTGCCATAATGCTACCTAAGATTTTTAGGTTAGCGTTCTAGTTTATTTCCCTTATTGACTTTGCATTTTGATTGACGTGTCTTCCGTCCAATCAAATTGCAACGTTGTCCTACGTAGCGTTGCAATTGCGTCACGTTAATTGGGGAACTTCCAGATCTTCACGGAGTGGCATTTGTGGAAGGCGTGTCGTGGTTCTTGCGTTGTCGCTGCGTGGTTTGACAGGTAAGTTGAGAATGTACATTTATGTTTGTTGGTTAAGTAGTGTTTCTTTACTCTATATATGTGTACTAAGTGTAGTAATGTTTTCTAATGTTTATTTTAACTTTTATTGTTTGCGATCATACTCGCCTTGTGTATGTACATATTATACTTTTATGGAATGTTTGAAAATTTTTGTAAGTAATTTTTATTTTTGTTTATGAGTACTTTTAAATATTAGAATAAATGTTTTTCTTATCTGCGCACTCCCTAATGTAATACTAATATACTGTTCATATAATATTTGTGCACTGTTTGTGTGCTGCTTGGTTGTAAGGCAGCCAGCCCAAAGTAACAATCAACCTCTGGTGGAAAATTCCACTAGTTTACCAAGCGCACTCCTATATGTTTAAAGTATAACCAATGTGAACAATTGATAACCTATAATATTTCAATGTTATCACTTGAAGAGAAAATTCAAAGAAAGAAATTCTTTTTCAAAACGTGGCTTTATATAATCTTTTGCTTGTAAATCTTGTTCATTCCAACATATTCATTTTGAAATCAATACACAATCTGAAAATTAACAAGTAAATGTCATCACATTATAAATTTGTTGTAATGACTCTGATGTTGAAAAACTTTTTGATGAAGGTGAAGACATAGTTGAGAAATAGGCCCAATGCCTTTCGGGGGGTTCCCTTCTTCAGGGGCACTGTAAGAATGAGACAACGTATCAATAATCCGTGTTAACATTTCATTTGTTTACAAAGTACTTCAACTAACATCTCATTAAATAATTTGCGAAGGCAGTTCATGAAAAACACGAGAGTTACCTGACATGGCAAGACAAATTCTTCCTCCAAGTGAGTGGAACCTCAATGGGTTTTTCTGGCGCACCGGCTTACGCCAATACCTTTATGGCGCAGTTCGAGGATACACATATCTTTAAGCAGGAGATCTGGGCTAAGAATCTGGCTTTTTATATCAGAATCATAGATGATATATTTCTTGTATGGAAAAGTTCCCAAGATTCATTAGAAGAGCTGATTAATGAACTCAACCACAAGCATGAAAGAATCAAATTTACCTATGAGATCAGTCAACAACAGATTCACTACTTGGATGTTTTGATAACTCACAGAGCCAACAAATTAGAAACATCAGTGTATACAAAACCCACTGACAGAAACAATTTATTGTTATACTCAAGTTTCCACCCACCGTCATTGAAAAACAACCTTCCGCACTCACAATTACTAAGAGTGAATCGAATCATGTCTAACCCAGCAGATCTACAAGAAGCTCTAGAACTACAAACAGAGAAATTCAAACAAAGAGGCTACCCTGTGGAAGTTTTGAAGACTGCTTTGAATAAGACTGAAGCTAAACATCGTGAGGAGTTGCTCACCACTAAGTTGAAACAGAAAAGTAATAGACATGTGTTTGTGTCTAAATATTCATCCAAATCCCAAGCAATTCAACATAACATTAAATCAAGATGGGAATTGCTGAAACAAGAGCCGGATTTCAAGGGGTTGTATGATGAAGAGCCCTTATTTGCGTACACAAGGAGCAAGAATCTAAAAGAAATTTTGACCACCACAGTTTCTGCAGATCAACCATTATTTAACGGAATGCGAAAGTGTTACAATTGTGTTCATTGTAACAATGTCATAACAGGGAATGTCATTCACCACCCACAATCTGGGAAAAGCATTTCATTAAGATATAATGGAGACTGTAACAGTATGAACGTCATTTATACTATCAGATGCCCATGTGGTCTTCTTTATGCAGGCAAAACTTCAAGAAAAATCAAGGTACGCATTTCTGAGCACAAAAGCACATTCAGAACGAAATCTACTAAATCTTTCTTTGCCACACATTGGTTAGAACACCAACACACCAATGCACAGCTCAGGTTTACAATCTTAGAAATAGTCACAGTGAAACCAGACAAAAACCACCCAATACAATTAGCACAAAGGGAAGCTTGGTGGACAAAACATTTACAGACCATGGTGCCGAGTGGTCTTAATGACAGGATTGAACTACAGTGTTTTTTATAATTGCAACATATTTGAATTATGCCAATGACTGACATGATATTTGCAATGCCATTCGTTCTGTGTGTACAATACCTAGCATGTTGTTTACTTAGTTTTTTGTAACAGACTCTTACACAGGTCAAACAATAGTTACCAAGCTTTTCTTTGCAATTACAATTCTTGTAATTAGCGAATTTTCTCTTATTTTCTCTTTTTTTGTTCATTTCTCACCATAACTTTCTTGTTGGATCTTGCTTCTCAGCTTATGGAACTAACAAAAAACGATCTGAGCTGCAGTTTAGGGTTAATGTAATGAGATTTAAACGCTCACCACTTTGATATGAGAAATTTCTGTTCCTCATACTGTTTCCGCGAACCAACGTATCATAGCACATAGTTTAGTTGCAATGTATATTTAACCACTATGGGCACAAGTTAGCTGACGTTTTACCATTCCAAGATGGATGATGTTTTCCAGTCCTATTACTCTGTCCATGGCTCTTAGGTGGGATGGATGATGTTTTCTAGTCCTATTACTCTGTCCATGGCTCCAAGGTGGGAGGTCACGAGTATACAACTCTAGCAGTCCTGTTTCACTGTCGACCAAACAAATGTGGGTATATAACACCGCAACATGCTGTCAGAAGTTTAGTTCGTGGTAGAGTTTGGAAGCACAACGGCGTCATTTTGAACAGTTAGAGGTGAGTCTATGTCTGGTTGAGCTAGTATAGGCATAGAGCGCGTGTAATCTTAGAATTTTACTAGTAGACTTGCTTTCTTTGCAGATAGTAACTAAGAAGCCCAGATTCTTAATGGAGAGGATAACGCAACTTTGGTGAGCTTATATACATAAAGGGGGTTACAGCACTCGATACAGTGCCAGTGTTTAAGTTTGACAGATTTAGTGTGCAAAGAGGGAAGAGCAGTTCCATTGGTCACCGAGATATGTGGAGATCAGATTCTCTTAGTAGCACAAGAAGGTGGCTCAGTTTATTTTGGGCAGTGGCTAGTGTTAATGCATGCAATTAAGATGTGTTATTGTATTGGTTAAGTTCAAACAGTATTCAAGAACGCTGTTGTTGATACGTGTGGTGTAGTAATTTTCCAGTCCTTTACTGAGTCATGAATTTTTTGAGAATATCAATTTTGCTGGCAAGACAGGAATGTTCTAATATACCTTTGCTTTTTTGCATCTTAGATAGTGAAATATCAAGAAGCATTCACCGCAGGTGCCGGTACGTGCTCGAGCACAGATGGCTTCGGTGCTCACGCACGAGTGATTATTGTCTTTCCACTTAGACTTATTTCTTTCAGTCACAGCTACTTAGTATCAAGTAAGTGAACACTTAGAGGAATAGATTCCCCATCAGGCTTCTGAACAAATTGATGTCTAGGTTGTGATACATATATATCTTGTCGTTTTCGTTCTCAGCTGAGAGATTGAGATTTATCAACTTTACATGTTGGAGCACTTGAATTCTGATAAATGACATTGAGGAGTTGAGATGTGAGTACCTTCGTTACTATTTTTGCCCTACAACATATGCAGTATGGTGGCACACTTACCATCAATATCGAGTTTATCCCTTGTTGCGCCCTGAATTTTGTAAATTAACACTGTAACGCAAGACACATTGATAGCGGTAGAGACGTTTTCTCCAGTTTAGTTTTTACCTCTTTTCTCTTTCTATTTTTTGACCTGGATCAATTGTCCGATGTTTATATCACTCATGTAATCAACTGTTCAAATTAGATGCCAGAACACATATTTCTAGTTTCAGTGTTTTTCATGAACTGCCTTCGCAAATTATTTAATGAGATGTTAGTTGAAGTTCTTTGTAAACAAATGAAATGTTAACACGGATTACTGATACGTTGTCTCATTCTTACAGTGCCCCTGAAGAAGGGAACCCCCCGAAATGCATTGGGCCTATTTCTCAACTATGTCTTCACCTTCATCAAAAAGTTGTTCAACATCAGAGTCATTACATCAAATTTATAATGTGATGACATTTACTTGTTAATTTTCAGATTGTGTATTGATTTCAAAATGAATATGTTGAAATGAACAAGATTTACAAGCAAAAGATTATATAAAGCCACGTTTTGAAAAATAATTTCTTTCTTTGAATTTTCTCTTCAAGTGATAACATTGAAATATTATAGGTTATCAATTGTTCACATTGGTTATACTTTAAACATATAGGAGTGCGCTTGGTAAACTAGTGGAATTTTCCACCAGAGGTTGATTGTTACTTTTAAATATTAGTCTTGATTGTAATGGTACGTACAAGGTATATTTGCTGTAGAGTTTGTAACCTACATGTTTTGATGCGTCGAATTAATGGCAAAGTATACGAATGAAGCCACATTTATTTATTGATTAAAAAATTTTTGTCAGTGTGAGCGAAATACTTTATTGTAGTTGTTTAAGATTTGCAATTAGTCATTGAAGTATTGTGCTCTTGTGATTACGCACTTTATTATTGTTGTGGATTATTCTTGCCATTGTGTAAGTTTTTAGTTTTTGCTTACTTTAGTAACTGTTTTATGTTGTGAATTATTGTCCTTCCGATGGCTTTGTTCCTTTAGAAATTGTTTAATGACTCGCTGTGTATTTATATATTTTTATATATTATTTGCATTTATAATTATTTTGATAAAAAATCTTTCTTTATATTGATGTAATAATTGCTGCAATGTCCTCGCGAAGTATTACGTTTTTTTATTTTAGAATACCTAGAAGTGTGTAATTATATTTGTAGTTACTGAAATAAATGTTACCTAACGCTATTTATGTGTGGTTTTGGAGTGTGGATTAGTAGTTGGAGGGTGGAGTTGTAGTTGGAGGCTGGAGTTGTTGGGTGGTATTGTAGTAGTAGTGTTGAGTTGTACGTTTGACTTGTACAGTGTTTGTGGATGTGAGCTTTGGGGGTGTGAGGTTGTGTGATGTTGTGTGAGTGAGTGTGACGTTGTGAGTATGAGGGTTGTGAGGGTGAGGGTGTGAGGGTGTGTGAGTACGAGGGGGTGAGGGTAATGGTGTGTGAGTGGGTGATGCAAGTTTATTTAAGTGTGGAGTAGGAGGATGGATTAGTAGTTTTAGGGTGGAGTTGAAGTTGGAGGGTGGAGTTGTAGGGTGGTATTGTACTGGTAGGGTGGACTTTGAGTGTGGAGGTGTATGGTGTGAGTGTGAGGGTGAGACTTTTGAGACATGGATTATAGGAACCCTGGCTAATGTAGGCTGTAAACGTAGAGCAATGTGTAGGACATGCTTAATTTTTTTTTTTTTTAAGTATTGAGGGGAATGCTAGGACAAGGGGGCATGAAGGCAGCTGCAAGGATACATAGGCACGTAAACAGGGAAGATATTATAACTATAGAAGGACACGCGTTATAGGAGACACAGTAACATGGAGACAAGTGTAGGAGGAGAAAGAAAGATGGAAGATGGGGACAGAAAACCATGGTCACAGAGACATACAGGCATTAGGACAGCAAAGCACAGGGACAAGGAAGCATATGTAGCATGAGATCCGGAAAGGAAAGTGAAAGAGAGATAGGGATAGGAAAGTAAGACTGAGAATGTGAAACACGGGTGACCAAAAACAGTAAGAAGAGGATAGATAATAAGTGTATCCAGCAGGTGTTTGGGACAATCATACCTTGGAAAGAGCACAGTTGTTTTTTAAATAATTGACATGGTGTGTTGAAAATTAGAACAGATGGAGTAGTAATATACATGTGACTGTGAGTGTGTTGCATGTATTTTTATAATTTGAACAAGTTTGTGTATGTTTTATATGTACATATTTACACTGTGTGTTCATGTATAGTGTTTTTACGTTTTGTATAAAAAAAAATAATTAAATGGCGGACAAGATGTTTCCCCTTTACGTTTGTTACGTTGTTTGTTTAGCGTTCTAGTTTTTGTTGACATTTTGTTATTAGTTTCGGTATGACATAATTTCTAGCCAATCCCAGGGCTACGTTTTGTGACGTAGCGTTACGTTTGACGTCCGCAAACTGTGACTTTCGTAGATGTTCGTGAACCGTCGCGTGGGAAAGGCGCGTTGTTCTTCCGGTATTGTTCCTGCGTCGCTTGACATGCAAGTCAAAACTTTATTACTATATAGATTATTTAGCGAATGTGTTAGCCATTTTTTCGAACTTTTTGTTTATTAGTAAAACTGTTAAATAATAATTTGCAACTTTTGCGTTTAGCGATTTGGTTTTCTGTTTAGCGCATGTACTTATTATTTACTTCTGTATTGTTAGAAATGTGAGATTTGTTAATTTGCAATGTTGAAATTATTTGTATGTGATTGTTAGCAATGTTTTATGTAATGTGACTGTTGTAGTGTCACTTTTAGACAATGTAGGCTTTAGCGAATGTACAACAGTGGGCATAAGTGTGTTGCTTCCTATTTATGTTAACAACAACAAGGGACCCCAATTCAGTCAGCAGGGGACCTCGGGGAACATACTTTTTAGAACAACAGTGGTCCCATGCATTCAAAAATATATGAGGCAATAAATATAGACAGAATCAAATCTATATTTGGAGCGACATGTCCAGCCGGACAGAGGTCTTTCAAGTTTACTCAATAAACAATTGATCCATACAGAGAGAATACCTTCCACAATTCACCAGTGTGGTACACAAGCCTGTGCCCAACACTAACGGAGCAAATACAGAAAGTAGATTTAGGAACATAGAAGGGTTTTTAAGGCAAACAAACGTTTTCTGTTTAAAATCCAATTGTACAGAAGTGTCAATAGAGCACCATTACAATACATAGAAATCAAGTTTTGTATAGGGTGCTAGACAGGTCGACGGCGTTTCGGTCCCCCTATTAAATCATGGGGACCATCATCAGGACATTCAATAATTGCCTTAACGTTATTTAACCTCTAATTGCCTGAAAAAGGAAAAGGGAAAAGAAATAAAAAGAAAATATACACATTTAGATACAAAATATTCAATATGTTTGATCAAGTGACTTAGAGTGAAACGTGCATCCGATCGCTTTATTTACAGGTGAATTGCGTCGCGATTGAAGGTTTGAAGTGGTATTGTCACATAGGGTAGTGAGTTTGAGCGTGCCTACAGGTGGACGGACGGCAGGGGCAGTGCCAAGGTGGAAATCAGGCTAGGAGTGCATACTTACAAGGCCGATGTGCAGGCAGCCGAGGACGATCATGCTCAAACATTCATGAACGAGCTAATGCGAGGAAGGATTTACGTGACTGAGAAGTGAGCATTCAATAATCGTGCCTATGTTGAAGAGGCGTGGTAGTGGGGGCTGTGGAATGAGGCCGTGAGTGTTTACCGAGTGTAAACACAGCAGGTGATTAACACGGTACGCCAAGCGCCATTGTGGGGGGGACGGACAGGCTTACCAGGACATTGCACTGGTACTAGACCGGCAGGGAGAAGTAGCCTGTATTCGGAACAGCAGCCCTAAGGAGGGAAGTAAAATTGAGGAGCGGCAAAAAATTAAAAGATAAGGATAATTAGAAAACAGCGGAGACCGAGTGGCCGCGGCCGTGCACAGCTTCTTACCAGAATCAGGCGCTAGTTGCCGCGTTACAATGGCGTAATCAGACGGCGCCAGGGTAGTGCCTGTCGGAAAATACAGAACATCAGAAATTTGCATTTAGAGCTATTTCGATGTAGAAGGGCTGCGGGCTGCTCGTGACTTACCGGGTTAGTCGGTCTTTCAGTCTGTTCCCTGGCGTGCTTGGGCAATGGAGGGGGGGAGTGAAGAGTGGGTGAAAAGAAGCTGATTGGTCTGTGATGGTGACGCCTTCCAGGGCATAGAAATAGACGATGGGTACGTAACTCGGTGACCATCTTGGATGAGATGTTATACTCAGGCAAAACGGTGGTGCATAGTGTTTAGTGCAAGTGACTCACAATTAAAACCATATTAATTACATTTGGACAAGGAGGTCACAAAAGAACAACATGACAGACTCAAGGTGCCAAAGCAGAATTTTCGGGTTCAAGATTGCGAACCAGGTTTCAGATTAGAGCAGTCCATTCCTCCTGCAGGTTCAACCCAGAGTTCAGACTGTCCGTTTTTAATATCCATTTAAGCTCTTCTCTGTTGAGCATACGAGTCAGGTCACCGCCCCTGGGCGGGATGATGACTTGAGTAATCACAGTCCAGCGGATTTCATTTTCCGTATGTCCTTTATTGACAAAATGTTCGACCAGAGGAGCATTAGGTGTTTTACACCGGATCCGACTTCGATGTTGAGATATTCGCAGTTTGATTTTCTGCTTAGTCTGGCCCACATAGATTAAGTCGCAGGGACAAAAAATGGCATAGATGATGTTACAACTATTACAATTAGTAAAAGTTCTCAATTCATTTCTCACTTCTTTGTATACAAACTCTTTGCAATCTATTGAGAGATCACATACAACACATGACCCACACTTGAAGTGACCTCGAACAGGGGGTAATAACCAATGATCATGGAGTGTGGTGTTTTTCGCATTTACAGAGGGTAAGGCTGCCCTTACCAGCTGATCTTTAAGATTTTTGCTTTTTTTTAAAGCAAAGAGGGGAGTTTCCCAGTTGAGTGGGCCTGAATTCAATATGTGCCAGTTCCTTTTTATACTTTGTTTGACACAGTTGGAGATGGTTGAAAAGGTAGTGACACATACCATCTTATCAGAGGTTTGTTTAGGTTTGGGCTCCAGAAGGGTTTCACGAGGGCAATACCAGGCTCTTTTCATTGAGTTTTTAATTAGGCGCCTGGGATAACCTCTAGTTCTGAGTTTGTCAAATAGAATATTGGCCTCACTAAAATAGTCCTCCTTCTTGAAACAATTTCTCCTTAGTCTGAGGAATCAGGGCCCTGGGGTGACAGCTACCGTAGCTGAGCAGGGTGTTCCTTTCCGTCAGTTTGCGGAAAAGGGATGTGTACAGTATCCCATCTTGATGTTGAATAGTGAGATCTAGGAAGGAAATGTTATTCTTGCTGTGGGTCAGGGTAAATGTGAGGCCGTTGCAATTGTTATTTAGCCAGTGTAGGAGTCCAGAGAAATCATTAGTAGACTCACCCCAGATAAGGAAAATGTTGTCTATATAGCGCTTCCAGGTATGTAGCCCCTGATGGAATGGGTTGCTACTGGAGAGAATTGTATTAGTCTCCAGCCAGTCCATATAGAGGATCGCTAGGGTAGGAGCAAAAATAGCGCCCATAGACGTGCCACGCACCTGCTGGTAGTATTGTGAGTCATAGATAAACAAGTTCTGGGTGAGACAAATCTCTAGGAGTTGTATTATGAACAGAGTGGGTACCCTATGAGGACGTGACCTGGTGTTAAGTATGCTTTCCATGACCAGTAGTGAGTCTCTCTGAGGTATATTAGTATATAGAGACTCCACGTCAAATATACATAGAGTCTCGTTTTCATGATTGTAGGGATGATTTTCGATGAGGTTAATCATATGCATGCTGTCTCGGATGTAGCATTTGGTTACTGGCACAAAGTCCTTCAGGAAGAAATTGACATAATGGCCCAATGGTTCTAGAACCGAACCACAACCGGATACTATCGGTCTGCCCGGGGGGTTATCCAATCTCTTGTGGGTTTTTGGCAGCGTGTAAATGACCGGGGTTCTCCGGTTAGTGATATTAAGAAAGTTGTATTCATGTTTACTTATAATGCCGTTGTCCAGGGCTTCCGTGGTAAGGAGTTTAATTAGGGTTTGGATATCTTTGGTGGGGTTGCAGGGCAATCTGCAATAGTGGTCCGTATTAGAGACTTGACGTTGGAGTTCATCTTTATAATTTTCTATATCCTGCAGCACTATTCCACCGCCCTTATCGGCTGGTTTAATAATCAGCTTGGTATTGTTTTTAAGAGTGGTGATGGCAGATTTGTCTTCCAAAGAGATATTATAAGGTATGAAAAGATGGGATTTCTCCAAATCGGAGATTTCCTTGAGAATAACCTTTTCAAAAGTGACGATTTCTTTCGGGATCATATTGGATGTGGGTGAAAAGGTTGATGGAGGTCTAAATGGAGTTACCACAGTTTTGGGCTCCGAATGATTGAGTTCAAAATAGGAACAAAGTCTCAACTTACGGAAAAAGCCCATTAATTTGGACTGAAGATCCAAAAAGTTTGGATAGGTTGTTGGGACAAACGATAAGCCTTTGCTTAGAATAGATGACTCCTGACTAGAGAGTATGTGGTTAGATATATTGAAGATAGGGATGATGTCAAAATTGGTGTTAATTGTTACCATTGGTAAAATTTGTGTCTGGTCTGACGCTCCCCTGGAGGATTGTGCCATCTCTGTTGCTGTTTTACCCTCCCTCTCTTTTGGGGTTCGGAGTTGCCTCTGGATAAAAAAGGAGTCTGGTTGCGTGTAGGGCCACTGGGTCCCTCACCAGGATCTGAACTGTCAGATGATTCAGCAGACGAATCGGTAACTCCTACCACAGTGTTTCTTTTATTGAAACGTCCCCTGGGTCTTGTGGTTTGTTGGTGAGGGTAGAAATTACGATTCGTGTAAAAATCTTTCTGTAAATAGGGATAAGTCCGCTCAAGGGTGAAGATTTTAATGTCTTTCTTCACCTTATTGGACTTTTTATTTTGTTCAATACGATGAAATTCCAAAACTGTTTTTTCAATTTTTTCAAGTAGGGCCTTAGTGTCAGTAACTGTTTTATCATCAATTATTTGTTTCTCGAGGTCTCTAATGATATCATCCAATTTTTTGAGTTCTTCGCCTGCAATTTCTATTCCTAGGACTAGCCAGTGCCTGGAGCATGTGGTACCAATACTACTGAAGCCTGTTATGTACTTGGGATTGTCGGTGAAAACCCCGGGAATATTCCTGACTTGTAAACCCAGTGGGATAGTATTAGATTTCAAATATTGGGTTAGCATAAGAGTCATTAGTTCAAGTTGTGCATGCTTTTTCTTTTGTTTTTCTAAGTCCTCAGACAGACTGGTACTACCAGTTATATTGGGTTCTTCTTGGTCAGTGAACAGGGAAGGACCTGCGCAGATCTTTTTAATATATTCAATTGAATATAAGGGGGCTGAGTCAGACATTACAGTGAAAAAGTTTAGGGGTAACGAAGTGTACAGACCCACTCGTGCCCAGGTAGGGAGGCGAGTGACCACTTAGGAGACGTGTTAATCACCTGCTGTGTTTACACTCGGTAAACACTCCCGGCCTCATTCCACAGCCCCCACTACCACGCCTCTTCAACATAGGCACGATTCTTGAATGCTCACTTCTCATAGTCACGTAAATCCTTCCTCGCATTAGCTCGTTCATGAATGTTTGAGCATGATCGTCCTCGGCTGCCTGCACATCGGCCTTGTAAGCATACTCTCCTAGCCTGATTTCCACCTTGGCACTGCCCCTGCCATCCGTCCACCTGTAGGCACGCTCGAACTCACTACCTTATGTGACAATACCACTTCAAACCTTCAATCGCGACGCAATTCACCTGTAAATAAAGCGATCGGATGCACCTTTCACTCTAAGTCACTTGATCAAACATATTGAATATTTTGTATCTAAACGTATATATTTTCTCTCTATTTCTTTTCCCTTTTTTAGGCAATTAGAGGTTAAATAACGTTAAGGCAATTATTGAATGTCCTGATGATGGTCCCCATGATTTAATAGGGGGACCGAAACTCCGTCGACATGTCTAGCACCCTATACAAAACTTGATTTCTATGTATTGTAATGGATTGTAATGGTGCTCTATTGACACTTCTGTACAATTGGATTTTAAACAGAAAACGTTTGTTTACCTTAAAAACCCTTCTATGTTCCTAAATCTACCTTCTGTATTTGCTCCGTTAGTGTTGGGCACAGGCTTGTGTACCGCACTGGTGAATTGTGGAAGGTATTCTCTCTGTATGGATCAATTGTTTATTGAGTAAACTTGAAAGACCTCTGTCCGGCTGGACATGTCGCTCCAAATATAGATTTGATTCTGTCTATATTTATTGCTTCCTATTTATGGGCATAAAGGGATACGTGGTTGCATATTTTTTTGTATTTGGACTTTCCTAGATGTTCGTGACCAGTTGCGTGGGAAAGCCGCGTTGTTCTCCCAGTCTTGTTCCTGTGTCGTTTGACAGGTAATTTTAACCTTTAATCCTCTATACTTAATTACACGAAAGAATTATCTATTTTATCGATGTTGTTGTTTATTTGTAACAATATTTATTACTAATTTGCAACCTTTGTGTAAAGTTTTTTTTTGTTTAGCTTATGTTCTTATTATTTATTGGTCTACTTATGTAAATGTGATGCTTGCTGGTGTTATCTGTCCCGCTTTTTACAATATGAACGTATGCTGCTTCTGTGTATTTTATATATGCATTCACAGGCAATTGCCAATGTTTATTAGGTGTGTGAGTGGCAGAGTGGAAGGAAACATTGTGTGTCCCCTAAGGGAAATGTTTCCTATTGCATCACTAATCCACGTTTAAACTTGAAAAGGAGAAAAAAAACAGTGATAGTAGTGAGTCTTGCTATGTTGATGCAGATTGATGTTGTTTTGGTGCATGGTGTTACTGTGGTGGTGCACTTAGCACCCCCAAAACACTATGAGCAATCACAGCATCAGTCATAGGAACACCAGCATGACTATACAACACAAGCAGCATCACTTACCACCACCCTAGCAACACTTACCAACACACTAGCATCACTTATTAAACAATAGGATCATTGTGGTGTTGCTGAATGTTTATGTGGTGATGCTGAGTGGTGTTGTGATGGTGCTGAGTAAAGTAGTTTTTCGGAATGTTGTTGTGGTGTTGTATAGTGTTAATGTGGTGTTTGCGAGTGATGATGTGGTGCTGGAGAGTGATGTTGGGGTGGCGCTGCGTGTTGTTGTCGTTGTGCTGAGCGATGTTGTAGTGTTGCAGAGTGATAATGTTAATGTGCTGAGTGGTGTTGTGTTGGTGCATTGTGTTAATGTGGTGTTGCTGAGTGATAATGTTGTGCTGATGAGTGGTGTTGTGGTGGTTGTTAGTGGTGCTGTTGTGTTGGTAGGTGGTGCTATGTTGATGCTGAGTGATGGTGTTCTGTTGCACGGTGTTACTGTGGTTGTGCACTTAGCACCACCAAAACACTCATCACAACAGCACCATCACTCATAGCCGGACCAGCATCACTGCACACACCCCTAGCAACACTTAGCAACACACCAGCATCACTTAGAAACACCATAGTATCACTCTGCATCACCCCAGCATCACTTACCACTATAACAGGAAGACGTTGCACCATAACAACATCACTTAACACCACAACCGCATTACTAAGCATCACAGTAGCATAATTCAACATGCTTGTGTTGCGTTGATTTTTGTTGTGGTGCTGCTTGATGATGTGGTGCTGTGATGAAGCAAATTGACGTTGGGGTGGTGCTGCATGGTGTTGTGGTGGTGCTGAATGATAATGTGGTGTTGCTGAGTGGTGTTGTGATGATGCTGAGTAAGGTGGTGTGGCTGAGTGTTGGTGTGGTGCTGTATAGTGTTAATGTGGTGTTGCCGAGTGATGATGTGGTGCTGTAGAATGATGGTTGGGTGGTGCTGCGTGTTGTTGTGGTGGTGATGAGCGAAGTTGTAGTGTTGCAGAGTGATAATGTTAATGTGCTGAGTGGTGTTGTGTTGGTGCATTGTGTTAATGTGGTGTTGCTAAGTGATAATGTGGTGCTGATGAGTGGTGCTGTGGTTGTGGTTAGTGGTGCTGTTGTGTTTGTGAGTGGTGCTATGTTGATGCTGAGTGATGCTGTTTTGGTGCACAGTGTTACTTAGTGCAACAGCAGCATCAGTCAGAGCAACACCAGCATGACTATGCAACACATGCAGGATGACTCCCCACCACCCTAGCCACACTTAGTAACACACCAGCATCACTCATTCACACTATATTATCACTATTCATCACCTCAGATTCACTTAACAGTATAACAGGAACACTTTGCACCAGAACAGCATTACATAACACCACTACAGCATCACTTATTACCACAACAGCATCACTGTGTACCGCCATAGTGAAACCGCTTCTCAAAAAGTCCACCTTGGACCCTGGTCTCTTGAAGAACTTCAGGCCAATATCTCTTCTGCCGGCACCTGCTAAGATGTTGGAGGCTCATTTGAACTGTCATTTATCCAACTTCTTGGATTCTTCGGGGTTTTTGGATGGGTCCCAACATGGTTTTAGAAAGCTCCACAGTACGGAGTCTGCTTTGACTAAGGTTGTAGATAACATTCGCCGGAAAGTAAATCTGGGCCAAACCACCGTGCTAGTACTGTTGGACCTTACAGCAGCGTTCGACACCCTGTCTCCCTCCACTTTAACATCTAGGTTAAGGGAGTCAGGGGTAACAGGACCGGCCCTCAGTCTCCTGAACTCTTTTTTACAGCAGAGAGAGCAGCGTGTGATGCTTGGAGATTTCCTCTCCCCTGTTAAGTCTCTGCAATGTGGGGTGTCACAGGGGTCGGCATTGAGTCCAACCCTGTTCAATATCTACGTGGCCCCCCTTGCGAGACTAGTAAGATCTCAGGGGATGGAGGTGGTGTCGTACGCCGACGACACGCAGATTATGGTGTCCCTGACCCACTCTGTGAGTACTACCGCCCTCAACTTTAGGTCCTGCATGCAACTTGTTGCAGAGTGGATGATTCTCAACTCCCTAAAGTTGAACGGTGACAAAACAGAGGTCCTGGTCTTTGGTAAAGACCAGGACATGTGGTCAGGTGAGTGCTGGCCTTCATCTTTAGGCATCTGCCCCACTCCCACACAATCTGCCAGGAATCTAGGGGTCATCTTTGACACCCTGCTCTCCATGGAGCTTCAGGTTAATAGGACTGTGGCCACCTGTTGGGGCATCATCAGGACCCTTAAAAGAATCCTCCATTATCTTTCCCCACAGGCACGCAAGCAGACTGTAATTGCTCTTGTTGGCTCAAGGCTTGATTATTGCAATTCACTTTACGCCGGGGCCAACAAGGGGCTTCTGCAACGTTTGCAGGTCGTGCAGAATACGGCGGCGCGATTTGTGCTGGCCCTGCCTTGGCTTTCTTCCGCTACCATGGCAAGGAAGAGTCTCCACTGGCTCCCTATCACCTCCAGAGTCTCCTTTAAACTTCTGTGCCTCACTTATAGTGCCCTTATGGCTGGCCCTACCGACGCTCTTGGATCCTTGGTCACTCGGTATGTTCCTAGCAGATGTTTACGCTCTCTAGAGATGAACCAACTGGTAGTCCCGCGCTCTAGGAAGGTCAGATGGGGGAGCAAGGCATTTTCCATTTTAGCACCCCAAGTATGGAACACACTCCCCCTGGAGATCAAATCACAGCCCTCATTGGATCTTTTCAGGAAGGCGCTAAAAACCTGGTGCTTCATTAAAGCCTATCAGTAAGTCTCTGTCCACCTGGTGTTTTCAGCTTTATATTGAGATAGGCGCCTTGACGCCCACTGGGCTAAGTTGCGCAGTTATAAATTCTGCTTCATTCATTCATTCATTCATTCATTCACTGTAGCATAATTGAGCATGATTAGTGATGCTTATGTATGTTAGATGTTTGTGTATGTTTGTTGCTATTGGATGTGTTGCTCATGAAATTGTGTGTTTGTTAATGAATAGATAGATAGATCGTTAGAGTGAGGGCGATAGATAGATAGATAGATAGATAGATAGATAGATAGATAGATAGATAGATAGATAGATAGATAGATAGATACATAGCTAGACAGAGTGAGGGAGATAGATACATAGATAGATATATAGAGGGCGGTAGATAGATAGAGTGAGTGCGCTAACTAGATAGATAGATATTGAGGGCGATAGATAGATCGATAAAGTGAGGGAGATAGATCAATAGATTGATAGATTGATAGATATATATATATATATATATATATATATATAGAGTTAGTGAGATAGATAGATAGAGTGACGACGATAGATAGATAGAGTGAGGGCGCTAGATAGAGTGTGGCCGATAGATAGATAGATTGAGTGATGGCGATAGATAGATAGAGGGCAATAGATAGATAGAGTGAGGGTGATAGATAGATAGAGTGATGGCGTTAGATGCGTTAGATTGATGCTTGTGTATGTTTGTCTGTTGTTTGTGTTTGATTTTTGTGAACGCTTCAATCTTGTGAATGTTTAACCCTTGTGCATCATTTACATTTGTGCCTACCTCACGCTTGTGGATGCCTTACTTTTGTGGATGCATGATGCTTGTGTGTGTCTGGTGTTGTGTGTGTCCTGTGGAAGCCTGCAGTGATGGACTTTTGTTGTGTTTGGCTGGCATTAAAGCAAGCATTAGCAGTTGTTGTGTGTTGCTGCCAGAAGCATTCTATGATGGCTGTAGGTGTGTGTGACTATGTAGTATTAGTTGAGTGTTGTTGTAGTTTCATTTAGCCTTCCCCTAGAAAAAAACAGACCATACAAGTTTATAATTTTATTTTCACACCTTTATTATTTTAGAAACACACAAATAATAATTTTTTTAACTTTGTACAAAATCTAGTAGCATGTCAGTGTAAAGTTTTAATCTGAGCATATGTCTTCCTCCTCTTTCTCTTTTACAATTTTAATTATTTTCCCATTACAAAAAAACACTTCACAAGTTTGAGGCAAATAATGTAGAAGCGCATCTCTAATGTTGTCCACCTCTTCATCCAACATAAACCATTGAATTAGTATGCTATTTTCGATGGGCATTGATTGATAAATATCCGCGTTTGTCACTCTTATTGTTATTATACTTGTTTCTCCTTTTGTGCTTTCTACTCCATAAATTTCAATGTCAATTATTTCCCCTGGTGGTGCTGTTACCTGTTGAGAAAATACAAATGCAAATATTAGTTATTTTAATAGTGTTTTTGAAATTTTTTTGTAAGTACAGTGTGAAAGAGAGAGTGTGTGTGTGTGAGAGAGAGAGTGTGTGTGTGAGAGAGATACAGAGTGTGTGATAGATACAGAGTGTGTGAAAGATACAGAGTGTGTGAAAGATACAGAGTGTGCCAGAGTGTGTGAAAGATACAGAGTGTGTGAAAGATACAGAGTGTGTCAAAGATACAGATTGTGTGAAAGATACAGTGTGTGAAAGATCCAGAGTGTGTGAAAGATCCAGAGTGCGTGAAAGATCCAGAGTGCGTGAAAGATCCAGAGTGCGTGATAGATCCAGAGTGCGTGATAGATCCAGAGTGCGTGATAGATCCAGAGTGCGTGATAGATCCAGAGTGCATGAAAGATCCAGAGTGCGTGAGAAGTAGACAGTTGTATATAGGTAGAAAAAGAGTTTTTATGATGTAAAGATGTGTTTTGAGAGTGAGAGAGAGTTTTTTTTGCGCTTACCTCAATTTTGCTGTGCCTTGTTGTATTCAATATTTTCTGTGCATTAAATTCATGGACAGTCACATGAGTTAGCGTCACATAATCTCCAATATTTATGTGGAATAGTGTAGCTTCTCTCCACAGTGTGACTTTGATGTCATCTGTAGCATCTTTTAAAGTAATAGATTTCAGTGCAGTGCCCATTGAAAAAGACAGTCTTTTCGTCCTCTTCCTAAAAAAAAACCATTGTTTTAATTTTTTAAGTACAGAAGACATAGTAATTGAGCGATGTATAAATGCCAATTTAAGGTGTTCAGATTATAACACCCAACTGAACCTCCTTTCTCAAATATGGCAGAGTTTATTTTTTAAAATGGATCTTTAGACGATGCTTGTATTTTTAGTTGACTGTGATACACTGGCAGATTAAGGTTTAAAAACATAGGACGTTCTACATAGTGTGACAGAGTGTTTAATGCTATGTGTTCGTAGCTTCAGAGCTTAGTTAGCAAAGGTGTAATGTTTTTGTAAACTAACTAGACATGTTCTTTTAGTGACATTACTATATGTGTGCCTTTATACTTACGTCAGATATGGTCCCTGAAACGGTCATAAGAGTTTTTAAACTTGCACGTTTTATTTCCTTAATGGGAGAAGCAGATGGTGCAGGCGGTTGCAAAATGTTCTTCGCTTGTTGGATAAGTCCATCATCTATTTTCATAGCGGGAAATGTTGTTACTTTGCTTTGCTTAGTAGTTAGAATTGTTTTGTTTTTGATGATGAAGTTGCGTATCAGTAGTCCACAGTTACTTTTAGTTTGCTTGTATAATTCTTCTTGATAACAAGTACATTTGATAGTTCCAGTTTTATCAGCTAGAGCCAAATGAAATAGTATTGGGGGGATGGTTTAGTCAACTGGATGTGAGAAAGGCTCTGTCGTTGTAGTCTTCGTAGAAATCACGCTCCCTTATGACCTAAAAGACATACTGTATGCAATTCTTGTTGCCAAGCATCCAAAAAGTTATACAAACGTTATTTGATTGACGCCGACATAGTAATTATTTTTATTTGCAAGACTCTATATAAAATATTAAAAATATCCATGGGACGCTAGAGAGGGAGGGGGGTGGGGAAAGAGTCGGCATGCTGAATGGGAGTGAGTCTGTGAGTTTCATTTAGTTTGTACACAAGTCTGTTTTGAAGTAAGCCTGTGGTGAGTGTATTTATGCGAAATGAATTGGAGAGTGATGCGCGCATGCTGGAAACTGTTTGCGTTTAGTATGCAGCTTAATTTTATATTTGTGTGTGTTAATCGTGTTATAAGTGTAAGTTGACTCTGTGTCCACAGTAATCTCCAAGCACGCTGTTGAAGGAGGGGGTCCCTAGCACGCTGTAGAGGGAGGGGGTAAAGACTATACATGATGAATGGGAGTGAGTCTATGTGTTTAATTTTATTTCTACACAAGTATTTTGGAATGAAAGCTAGCCATCCCTACTCTGACTCGAAGTTCTTAGCTTATGATGCAAACCTCGAGCCTAGAGTCGGAATGTATCCAATGTATGGTGCTGAATGGGAGAGAGGCTAAGCGATTTGAGTTTGAAGTAGTTTGCTTGTTTCCGGGTGAATGCGCGTGCTGGAGAGAAAGGGGAGAGGCGGCCAGGAGGGGAGAGACGGGCCGGCGCCCATCAAAGGGAAAGCCGCGTGCTGGAGAGAAAGGGGAGAGGCGGACAGGAGGGGAGAGACGGGCCGACGCCCATCAAATTGAAAGCCGTGGCAGTGAATAAATTAGGGGAGGAGAAATGTCTGAGGCAAAGCGCATGCTGGGGATAGCCGTTGGAGGGAGCCTTGTCGCTTTCATGTGCATGCGCTTTGAATGTCAATGCGCTTGTGCATTGAGCTTGAATTTCACGGGCACTGCAAGGAATCACCATGGAATCGCAAGTTGGTTAAAGTCTGTTTAAGCCCCCATAGTCTCGCAAGCTCAATGCGCATGCGCATTGACAGGCGAGACCTAAAAATGCCTCCTACATTACCTTGAATGGTCTCAAGCTCCCTCCTACCATTTTATCCCACTTGGAGCTGATCCCAATGTCATTCCATTGTTTGAATCCAGACAGTTTGCATACTTCCTTTAGCACCATCCCTTTCCATATCAGTGTAGCCAATGCTATCTTCCCCTGCCAGCCCGGAGCTTTGTTATTATTTTCCCATGCTTTCAGGGTTGCCTGTATTGGCACCGGAAAGCATTTTCTATCCTCCTGCCTATTAATGTAATGTCTCGAGTTACTTGAGGGCCCTTTCCAGTCTTTTTGCTGGCTCAGTATATGATATAAACCCCCACTTATAAATGGCCTGCAATTGTGAGGCCCCATAGTATGCCCTTATATTGGGGAGAGCAATACCCCATTATAGCATGATCAATGGTCTGTAGGGCTATCTGAAGAGTACCACCCATTTTAGAGAAACATCTGTAATATTCTACCAAGCCCATCAGAGTGTCTGATGCCACAAAGAGGGTATTCTGCAGGACATGCAGTAGGCTGGGTAGGGTGATCATTTTAAAAACGGACGCCCTGCCCACGATTGATAAAGGAAGCTTACCATGTCTCTGCATCTTCCTGAAATTCTCAGAGGACCCATCACAGGTTCTACTCCAGGAATCCAACTCTTTTTGCCATTATCGCTATTTCTGAAGCATATTCTAATCACCCTGAGGGCCCAGCTCAGGCTGCCCTGTTTCTCCCAGTCTCCCATCTGATGAACAATCGATTTGTCCCAGTTGATGCGGTGTCCAGAATATGAGTCAAAATAATGTAACAGGGTCAGGATCACCGGAAGTGAAATCTTTGGGTTCGTAAGATGGACCAACGAATTGACTGCATAGAGCCATATTTATTCTGGTTCATTCAACACCTCGGGAAATCCCACTGTGTCGGCCCTAGATAGATATGTTGATTTTCACAATTAATTAAAATGCTTGCAATTCATACAAAAGGGACATAAAAAAACACTTTCCACTCTCAATTAAAAAGTTCACATGACGTGTGAGCAACTCCAGGCATAGCGCAAACAGCAGGTGAGTGGGGACAGCAGGCACCCCTGCATTGTGTTTCCCCTCAATTTGAATGTCTCAGTAAGTACTCCATTCACTCTTACAGCTGCAGTGAGTGCTTTTTTTCTTTAACAGCAGTTCCACCCATTTGGAAAAATTGAGGCATAACCCAAGTCGCTTCAAGGTCAAATGGAGACTTCCCCAGTCAACTGAGTCAAACGTTTTCTCGTCATCCAGCGACATATGTCTTCGGGCTCTCAATCATCTTTGGTTTGATCTAACGTGACCTGTAGTCATCTGAGATTAAGCCTTGTTGCCCTCCCTTTCATTAATTCTGTCTGATCCTTGTTAATGAAGAAAATTAATCATTTTGGTTACACGTGATGCCAAACATTTGCTAGCATTTTACTTTCAGCATTCAAAAGTGAAATAGACTTGTATCATTTACAAAGAGTTATAGGTTTATCCTTTCTGTGAATCTCTGCAATAATTGCATTTTTAAGATCACATGGGAGTTCTCCCACATCTTTGGTAGCGTTAACAGGATTTGAAGATGTGACATAACAATTAGCTTAAGTAATGGCATCAGACATTTATCTAATTCCATTGGGAGGCCATTTGCTCTCAGTGTTTATCCATATTTCATGTGGGTAAAGGCTTCCCCATGTTCTTCTTGCAAAAGGTCTTCCCCCAATACCTCCCTCTCCGTTGGACTCAGGACCAAAACCTGCAACTCACTTAGAAATGCCTCTGCCTTGCTTTGTACAATCTCTCCTGTTGTGCCTTGGGAATGGCACTAGGACCCTGAGGTACAGAGTAAGGACAAAGACACCGGACACCACATCCGGTCAGGGGAGGGGACCAGGGGTCAGTCAGGAGCAGGATCTCGGAGCAAGAGGTCGGGGGCAGCGAGTGGCGACCAGCATGTATCAGAGAAGCTAATAAAGAAGACCTTGTAACTCCTACCGTTTCCTGTGTTTCCTTGGTCAGGGAACACGACATCTGGCGACGAGGCGACGCACCCATCTGCGTGCTCATCGGAAGAAAAACGGCGATTTTATACCAGGAGCCCACCCTGGATTGCATTGTGCCCAGAAGAAGAAGAGTGCCCAAGAAGACTGCCCAAAGCGCCAACAAAGAAGACCAGCGACGTGGGAGCCCACCCCAACTGCCGCGAGAGAAGAACAGACTCTGCCGGTAAGCGCCGTGCAGAGCAGCGCGAAGTTTAAAGGACTGGCCCGAGCTCACGCTAGAGTCTTGGCGGCCATTTTGAGGTCAGGCGTGAGGGCCAATCAACAAGCAGCATCGCGCAGGCGGCCATTTTGAGGTCAGGCAATAACGCGATTGGCTGCGAAGTCTCGCGAGACTCTCGGCGGCCATTTTGAAGTCAGGCACAGGAGCCAATCAGCAAGCAAGAAAATCGGCCGGCCATTTTGAGGTCAGGAAAGCCACGAAAATAGTTAAAAACGCCGATTCCAAAGAAAAAGAAGAAAAGAAGCACAGGCAAAGTCAAGAAACAATCAAAATAAAGGAATTGAAGTAATAATAAGACACAAACAAAGGAATACAAAATAAATTACTGGAAAAGAAGATAGAAAAGAAAGTGAAACAGTAAAAGAAGAAATGGCAGACCCAAAACCAAGTGCACAATACAGAAGACCGCTACCATTCAGCCTTTCTGAACCACAAACAGGAATTAGATGGGAAAAGTGGATAAGACGATTTGAAAATTATACGGAAGCCACTGATGTAACAAAAGCAAAGATGAGAGGTCTATTTGTAAACTTAGTGGGAGATGAAGTGGAGGACCTAATGGTAACGCTGCCGAAAGAAGAGATCGCCACCTATGACCAACTAAAGAAGTGTTTGACGGATAAATTTGATCCGCAGAGAAAAGGAAATTTTGAACGATACACCTTCATGATTGCATTCCAACAAGCAGAAGAGTCTCTGGATGACTTCGCAACCAGATTGAGGAAGCTGGTGACTCATTACGCTTTTGACAAATTTGACAATAAACAGGCAATAAGATTGCGCATCATCGAAGGCTGTCGTGACATCGATTTTCGCACAAGGATCCTAAAGGAACCGATCTCACTAGAAAACATTCTGACACTAGGGAGGGCTGAAGCCCGTGCGACAGCACATGCAAGCAAAATGGAACGTGGCAAAGGACGAGGAACAGAACAGATTCACCGAATGACGAACAACTGCTCAGGAGGCTGGAGAAAAGAAAGAAATGACCAGACGGCTAAAAAACAGACAGAAGGGACTTGCTACAGGTGCAGACTAGAGTTCCCGCACAGAGGTCCATGCCTGGCTTTCGGCCAGACCTGCAGGAAGTGAAACGGAAGAGATCACTATGCCAGTGTGTGCCAAGGAAGAAAATTTATAAGTGACCGAGGAAGGCCAGGAAGAGCACGAATGCCGACAAACAGACACATCGAAACAGGGGCAAGAAGCTCATCAATAGAATCTGAAGAAGAGGAAGTAGAAGAAAAAATGGAACGACTGTACCTCATGACCGCAGAGTCAGAAACAGATGAGGAAGATGATGATGAAATAATATGCCTGATAGACAAGAAAAAGATAAAGAAAACCGAGTCAGTGAATATCAAGGTCGGGTCACATGAAGCAGAATTTGTCCTGGACAGCGGTGCGTCGTGCAACATTATGTGCGTCTCGGAATATGACAAGATGGAAGTAAAGCCAATTCTAAAACCATCTTGAGTCAGAGTATTCACATGGGGGGCCAAAAGACCAGTAACCAACATGGGAAAATTCAAAGAAGAGCTGAAATACAAAGACCAAAGGACAACTGAAGAGATACATGTACTGAAAGGAGACATCCCGGCACCATGCTTACTGAGCAACGTCACGGCTCAAGTGATGGGCCTGATGGCAATGACATACAGCATGTCAGAAAAGAAAAACATTCTGAAGGAATACCCCAAGTTACTAAGAGGGCTAGGAAAACTGAAAGACCGACAAATAACACTACACATTGACGAGACAGTGAGGCCAGTCGCACAGCACCACAGAAGAGTGCCAATACATCTGCAACCACAGGTAGCCGAGGAGATAGAAGCGTTGCTAAAACAAGATATAATAGAACCAGCGGAAGGACCAACGCCATGGGTATCGCCAATTGTGTCTGTTCCAAAGAAAGACAGCTCAAAGATAAGAATATGTGTAGACATGAGGATACCAAACAAGGCCATCAAACGTGAACGACATCCTGGACCACATTTGGACGACCTGATCAGCTGTCTCACAGGCACAAGGCGTTTTTCCAAACTGGACCTATGCAAAGGATACCACCAACTGGAACTGGATCCTCAGTCTCGGTACATCACAACGTTCTCCACCCACCTAGGTCTGTTCAGGTACAAACGATTGAGCTTTGGAATATCTTCAGCGGCAGAGATATTTCAAGAAACAATAAGATAGATAATAAGGCCAATAAAGAACAGCTTAAACTACAGCGATGACATTTTAGTGTTCGGCAAGTCAGATGAAGAGCATGACAAAGCTCTAAGAGAAGTGTGCTCACACCTGGAGCAGTTTGACACTGAAGGAAGACAAATGCGAACTAGGGCGAAATGAACTGGTTTTCTTCGGCCACATCTTCTCCAGGAAAGGAATGCGGCCGGATCACAGCAAGGTGGAAACACTGAAAAAAGCAAAACAACCAACGGATGTAGCGGAAGTAAGGTAATTCCTTGGCCTAGCAAGTTGCTGAGCAAGATACAATAGAGACTTTGCCAATGTAAGTGCACCACTAAGAGAACTAACAAAACAAGGACAAAGCTTCCTGTGGACTACCGAATGCAGCAAAGCATTCGAAGAAATAAGACAAGCAGTCACAGCAGTGGATCATCTGGCCTATTTTGACCCGAGACTATGCACCGAGTTAACAGTAGACGCCAGCCCAGTGGGACTAGGAGCAATACTGGCGCAGCATCAACAAGGGAGGGACTCTCCAAGACAAATAGTGGCGTATGGAAGCAAGAGCTTGTCAGAAGTTGAAAAGGGATATTCGCAACCGGAAAAAGAAAGCCTGGCAGTGGTGTGGGCCTGCGAACACTACCACTTGTTCGTCTAAGGGAAACCATTTACATTAATAACAGACCACCAGGCACTCACGACAATTTATGGAAACCCCAATGCAAAGATACCGCCCAGGATAGAACAATGGGGAATCAGACTAATGGTCTACAACTTTAAGATTATTCACAAGCCGGGAAAAGAACACAATCCAGCTGACTATGTGTCGCGGCACCCTCTGCCACAGGCATCACAAGCAACAACGATGGCAGCAGAATACCTCAACTTTGCACTGAAACTCAGTACCCCAACAACAATCACATTGGAAGAACTGCAGAAGGAAACAAAACAAGATAGCACCTTGCAGGAATCAATGAAGATCACCAAGCAGCAAAGATGGAGACATGTGAACAGCAGCAGCCATGTGGAAAAAGGGGTAGACAAAGAAGAACTTCTGGCTTTCAAAAGGGTAAATGAAGAACTATCTGAATGCGGAAACGGAATAATGTTGAGAGGCACACGGATAGTAATGCCCAGAACACTGAGAACAAGGACAGTAGAGCTGGCACATGAATCACACAGAGGAATTGTAGCAACCAAGAAGATGCTGCAGGAAAAAGTGTGGTTTCCGGGACTAGACAACATGGTGGAAGAAATGGTGATGCGCTGTCACATCGGTCAAATAACAGGACCGTCATCAAAGCCGAACCACTGCAAATGTCTCCACTACCGAAAGCGGTGTGGACAGAACTGGAGCAGACTTCTATGGGCCTTTGGAAACAGGAAGTTACCTGCTGGTGGTCATAGATGAATATTCAAGATTCCCAATAGTGAAACCAGTAGCATCAACGTCAGCAAATGCAACCCTGCCTGTGCTAGATGATGTGTTCGCTGCGTGGGGCTCACCCCACACACTAAAGACAGACAATGGCCCACCATTCTCCGGCGAGGAATTCAAGAAGTTCATGGTGTACCTGGGAATAAATCACCGCAGAATAACGCCGCTATGGCCGCAGGCAAACGGCATGGCAGAACGGTTCATGGGAACAATAAAGAAGGCGATACAAAGAGCAAAACTGATGCAAATATCAAATGGGCAGGCCCTCTGTCAGGTGCTAAGGGACTACCGCAACACACCTCACAGTTCCACGGGAAAATGCCCTGCAGAACTGGTACTAGGGCGCTCGAGCAGAACAAGACTGCCACAGCTAGAGGAGGCAGAGTAAACAGAACACCAGGACATCGCGAAAGAGACAAGGAACAGAAAGCGAAAATGAAGGCGTACGCGGACCAGAGAAGACACGCGACGGGAACAACAATCAAAGAAGGAGACACTGTGCTAGTAAGACAGAGACAAGTAAAAAAGTCGGACAGCGCATTCGCAAAGGAACCACTGAGAGTGACTGAAGTCAAGGGGCCTATGATCACGGCATCAGTAGGCAGGTATCACATCACGCGGAACAGCTCCCACTTCAGAGAACTAAAAATAAAGGAAGAAGAGATGCCAAAGCAAGAACAGAGTGAAGACACTGCACCAATGGAACCACCAACTGATGTCAGAGAACAACGACCAAGAAGAGAGTGCAAGAAGACAAAGAGACTGATTACAGAGATGTAAAAGAAAACAACAAGGGGACAAGCATGTGAAGGGAGGATAGATCTCTTCTCGCAGATCTCTCTCTCTCTCTCTCTCTCTCTCTCTCTCTCTCTCTCTCTCTCCCTCTCTCCCTCTCTCTCTCTCTCTCTCTCTCTCTTGTTCACAACAAAGGGGGAGATGTCGTGTCTTGGGAATGGCACTAGGACCCTGAGGTACAGAGTGGGGACAAAGACACCGGACACCACATCTGGTCAGGGGAGGGGACCAGGGGTCAGTCAGGAGCAGGACCTCGGAGCAAGAGGTCGGGGGCAGCGAGTGGCGACCAGCATGTATCAGAGAAGCTAATAAAGAAGATGTTGTAACTCCTACCGTTTCCTTGGTCAGGGAACACGACATCTCCTAGCCTCAATAAAGGTACGGTAATGTTCTGCGAATGCTGGTACTATCTGCCAGCCAGTTTTGACAATCTCCCCATTTGTATCTCAGCCACCCTTTGCTCTTTTTCCTCTCTCCTTCCCAGCCAGAATATTAGGTGGCCCGTTTTATCCCGTTTCGTGGCATTTCCACTGCACCGAGAGATCTCACTTTTGAATTCCATTGTGAGTGAGGATATGATATTGTTCCCTGATCGCCACTAGCTGCAGTGTATCTCTGCGACCAAGCTGACTCAAGGGATATCAACACCTGTTCCTCCAGCATATTCACCTATTTTTCTCTGCTTTTCTTTTCAAAGAAATTATATTTTTGGTGTATCCCTCAGCACGGTCTTTTATGTCTCTGAGAGCATGACCAGGGAGTCAAGAGACCCCTCATTTTTCTTGAAGTGCACCTTGGAGTCTATCTGCCAGGATTTGACAACTTCTCTATCCTGCATTGGCCACAGATCCATCCTCCAGGAGCCTGTGGTGTCACCTGTGCCAGTCTCCATTGTGATTTGTAAGGGAGAGTGATCCGAAATCCTTCCAGCCAAATATTCCACCTCCTGTCTTCACCTAACCACATCTGCTTAAAAAAAAAAAAATAATCTATGTGCAATAAGGACTTATGGACTCTTGACAGAAAGGAATACCTTCTCCCCGACAGATGCTGAAATGTCCAAGCATCTATTAGGCACAAAATCTGCGCTAACTGCCCGGTCTGTGGACCCTGGCGAAGTAAACATGCGTGTGGAGCTCCTTTCAAGTTCCCAGTCCATAAATGTCCTAAAGCCCCCTTCCCCTCTGTTCCCACAGTATGTGATTCAGCTTCTGACTCAATCAATATAGGACCTTACTCATCAAGGATCCTACGCTGTAGTTTGGGGGTATAACATAACAAAAAACAACAAGGGCACCCAGCGAGTCAGCATAGGACCTCGGGGAACATATTTTTTAAGCAACAGTGGTCCCATGCATTAATAAGTATAGGAAAACCAATAAATATAGACACAGTGGGGCTATATTGAGTATTGTGATTTATCCAGCCGGACAGGGATCACTCATTTTTACTTATAAAAAGGTTTCAACAAGAAATTGCCTTACATTCAAGAAAGTGGGACACAAGCCTGTGCCCAAACGTTTTCAAATTGGCAAAGTGAAAGAAACAGAAAAGGCAAAAAGGAAGAGAGTTTTTTAGGCAAGGAGTAAGAGATTTCTGAGAATTGGCAAGTGACAGAAATTCAGTGACACCATTATAAGTATAGCACAATCGTTATACATTTCAATCTGGTGTCTAAACAAGTCGACGGCGTTTCGATCCCTGAACAACAATACATGGGATCATCATCAGGACAATCAATAAAGCCTAAAGAGTTTTACACAGTAGCCAATTATGTTCAGATCCTAATCCCGCAATTTGTAGGTAAACAATGGCGACGCCGGTATTAAGGCGCGTAAACAATGGCCAGTACGGCGGGGTTCGCAAGGTCATTACCCGGAAACCAATGGAAATGACGCCAACAATGGGGCGCGTGTGCACAAACCGACAAATGAAGGCTTCGTTTCATATACATTTACTATGAGGATGTTGCACCTGCCCCATTTAACCTCGTAAGGCCACATAGTATCCCAAGTCAACTTCCCAACACTTACAATCAGAAAGGGAAGTTGCTTCTTCGCCAAAAATGGTCACTCCTCTCGAGCCCTTGGTGAACCTCACATGTACCAATAACGTTTATTGTCCTCATTTGAAGGTATTTGCTAGTATTCCCCATCAAGTGGGTCTCTTTTAGCAAAACCAAGCAGGGAGCATCTACGAATGTTCTGCACCACAACCCCCTTCTAGATCTTGCAACCTAACTCATTTTTCAGCCATCTGGTGGTTATTTGCCATGGTGGTTAACGACCTGACAGGGGGTATTGGCATGGGCCTTGGTAACCTTTGTGGACATCAGTGTCTCTATGCAATTACTGTCCCTGTACACTGTGGTATCCTACTACTAAACTATAATATAATCCCCAAGCCCCACCTTACTTTTCTGTGTGTGCCATGCAAACTCCCAACATCCCAAACCTCAGAACAGTCTGTCGACCTGGCCCTCTCACCCCCTTACAGTCCCTTTCAGAAACGTACATTCTCACACAATGAAGAGGAACTGCAACTACAGACCCAACTCTGTGCCCTTCTTAAACCGGCCCCATATAATGTAACAAGGCTTGGTGCACTACTTGCATTTGGGAGGGGGGCATTTTTAGGTCAATTTGGGACTGGGCTTGAAGCCAAAGAGTACATTCAAACACTAAATGTCTTAAATTCTTCCTTTAAATGCCCCCTATATTCACCATATCACGCCGGTCACTACCTGCAGATCTATAAAAGTGCAAGCCAAGGTTCTACCTCTGTCTCCTCCAGAAACGTGCAGCTGCTTCATTAAAGGATTATGTGTGACCTAGGTATGACTAGGGCTACCAGCAGAATCCTTATTTACAACTCCTTACCACAAGAATGGGCCCCAATTCAGGGGAGCTCAGTTTGTGTATTTCAGAGCCGTTAGTGCTCCTAGCTGCCGAATTTGGGAGTGGGACAAGTCACCTGCTCTTCTACTGAGCAACAATCCACAGAGGGTTAGGGTAATCTTGGCTTACTAGTAGGCTTTCCCTATGAAGAATTCCTTAATATTGCTTTTGATGCACAGTAACTAGTGCTTGCTAATGCCTCTGATGGAGTAAAAGGAAAAATAGCCTAAAGTGAGTGGGAGCTTCCCTAGATGTGTGATGCCTTTCTCCAGTTTTCTTAAATGTCTGGCTGTTTTGTTTTCCTTCCTTTTGTGGCGTTTGCATTCAGATCGGCATTGAGGATGCTGGCCTAGCTGTACGTCCGGCTATTACCCACATTGTCCATCACATGTGAAGCACCACAGTATGGTTGATTATCACAGTGCCCTCTTGCAGAAAGCATTATAACCAGGCCCCTATAATGGAAAGCAGTACAAAAGCCACTTATACAAAGTATTCAAACCAACACCTCGATCAAACCCAGGTCCGTACCGTGCATCAGGCATTTCCCCGGGAGGCTGGAAGGGTTGGGTCCGGTTCTACAGTGGAGAGGGCCGGTTTTGTTACTGGGGACTTGTTTTGTAGTGGTGCTGCAATATCAGCCCCAGTAACAAAGCAGCAAGCAAGTGTTTCTAGCCTCCCAGGACCAGGCCCGGACTAGTCTGAGAAAATTGTCAGAGCTGCTTTGGGTTCCCAGTCTGGCCCTGATCAAACCCATTCCTACAACTCTCTAGTAAGTAAAGCCAATGCAACCAAAGTATCTCAATCATGGCACCTGGCCAGCAGTTTCTCAGAATGTAAAGCTGCCTATGTATGTCAACTTACACAAGGCCTACATATGTAAAGCGTCATAGATGTGTCAGTACTTTTGGCATTTGAAGTACCACTGCTGGGCCTGTGGTGGCCCAGTATGTAAAGCACCTAACCATTCAAGTAGCCACATTTACCTTGAATGTAAAGTAACACTGTCAGGCCAGTACTTCCCTAGTAAGTACATGGTCACAGTAAGGCCAGTACTCTTCAGTAAGTAAGTCCCAGGATGATACCCACCATAGCTATTCCAAGACTTCGTAACATCTTATGAAGATTATGTCTTATCCTTGCCTTCATCAAAGCTCTTTCTGGGGATGCCGTCTCACACTCAAGGTATCTGCCCAAAGCTCCCAAGACAGGCTAGATACTCCCACTCCTGAAGAAACCTACACTAGACCCTGATAACCTCGCTAATTACTGCCCCATCAATCACCTACTCCACATCGTCAAGTTCATTGAAAAAGCAGACTATGTTAAACTCCAAGACAAGACAATAATAACCACCCCTGCACAACTGCCAACCTGGTTACAGATCATTCTGCAGCATTCTAAAGACCACTACTTTACCCACCATGAATAACACCCACCTGATCACAGATGAAGATGACCTCTGCCTCCTTCAATTGCGGTACCTCTCAGCTGCCTGTGGCACAGTTGACCATCCCACCCTTTCACACACCTTGGAGGCTCGAATGGGAGCCATTGTCAATGTATTTCACTGGTACTCCTCCTACCTTTCCAATTAACAATAGTTTTTGAACAGGTGCCCCTGCTGTTCCTAAAAGATCCCTCTCACCTATGAAGTCCCCCAGGGTTCCTTAGTCTCATCTTCAACCACCGCATTGATCAGCTTGATGCTCTACTCACAGATGCACAAATATGCCAATGACACACCCTTTATTTAAAAGCTTTGGTTCAGACTTCCAACGCTTCAAATACTTCTGGCACATCATCCACAACTTGATGCCCAGCACATACCTGAAGCTCAAACCAACCAAGACAGAAATCCTGTTATACTTGCCAAAAACAACAAGCAAGGAAAAGTACAAATCAGCTCAAGGACATGATCCTTGACATCTTTGAGCCCCAACTTTCACAGATTGACAAGTCACTTGGATTCACCCTGGCCACCAACCTCACTCTAATGGAACACATTTACCAAAAAACAAAGGCGTCTGGTATTACTGCCCTCTTCTAAAAAATTGAATCTGATTCTTCTAGGAAGAGACTTGAAAACTGTTGTTCAATCCTTCGTACCCTTCTATTTGGATAGTGGTAACAGCCTTCTTTATGTCCTGGCCAGACTCCACACTGGCACCCTTTAACACAGACGTCTTCAATCTGTGGTGCGCGACCCCCAGGGGGCTGAGGAGTCCTGGGAAGGGGTCAATGCATTCCCCAGTCTCACTTTGCCTGGATTCTAAAACATTTGCTTTGGTTTTGGAAAAAAGACTGCAGTCGATCTTTTAAAATGCTACAGCTGAGGCTCCTGTGCTGTGAAAAGCTTTCGTGCCAGGGTGCCTGGTCGCCTTAAAGAAATGCAAATGTGCCCCATTAGTTAATCTGCAAGTGAAAAGGGTGCTTGGAACCTGGAGACTCACTCCAAGCTTTGTGATGACAAAGAGTTAACAAGTGGGCTGTGAAAGGTTTGTTTTTAATCATAACTGTACTTACACAGCCCTTAGTACCCCTAAGGAGGTGTTGAAGCGACAGTTATTTAAAAAAGAAATTGCATTACATAAGCCCTGGTATTCCTAAAACTTTATTTTGGAAAAAGCATTTTATTATAAAACTAATTACACATTTTGTATCAGTCTATATTTCACTGTGTGTAATGCAATGCAACTAATAGAGGTTTCATAATGTACTACAGTGCATTTCCCACTGAGTAACAACTTTTTATTTTTATTTTACATTACGCTGCCCATTACTTTATATGTAGGTACCTGATGGTGAAAGACCTAAAAAACATACATAATATCTTGGGGCTAATGTATGAGAAGCTTGCCCTGCAGAGCACCAGTTTTTTTGACGCTATGGTGGCGCAAGACCTAAATCATACCCATAAGTCTGTGCAAAGTCACACTGCATGGCTTTGCATTTCCTCATAGACATGGAGTAAGACAAAACAGCGCACGTCGCTGCTTCGCCTAACTCTGCATCACGGAGATGTTCCATGTGTGCTGCATGGTTGTTCTCACGCGACACCTAAGGATTTAGATGGTGCCCCGTATTTACAAAATCCCTTAAACCTGGGGCAGCACCAAAAACGCACATCTCCCCAGTGAAAAAAATTCTCCTCGCTTTTTCCTCTTTCTGTGTGTGCTGCAGTCTGCAGCTCACATAGAAAGAAGAAAACATCTCTCAGGATTGTTAGTGTGAGGGAAGGTGCCCTCTCTGCAAAAAAACAATCTTGCCTATGTTGGTGCTAGGCAGCAATTTGTGCTCCAAATCAAGAGGAAAGGACAGGAGTGGACCGTATTTCATAAATAGGATGCATTCCTGCCCTTTGATATTGGTGTAGGGCAGCGTAGGAAAAAGACTTGCAGCGCTGCCCTACCCTAATTCCTCATAAATGAGGCCCTTTATTTTTAGCTACACTTTTGACCACGCTCACTGACCTTTGGTTTGCTAAATACTGTTTACTATTATTTCCGCACTGTAAAAATTATTTTGTGTGGGGATAGGGGGCATTTATGGTTGTCGATGACTAGGAGTACCAGGTTCTAGAAACTTTTGTCAGGAGGGGGTCCTTACTCCTAAAAAGGTTTGACAAGGGGGTCTAAGCCTCAAAAACCTTGAAGACCTCTGCTTTAACGGCATCCTACATGCCACAGCACACCTTATCCAGGGCCTTAAAAATATGATTGCATCACCCTTACCCTGATGAAAGTCCATTGGCTTTCGTTGCCAGGTGCTGCCTTCACAAAGCCATCACGACCAGCACTCCCGCGTATCTTGCAGACACGTATTCCATCTATGGTGGTTTTAGGCATACTTGCAGCTAGGACACCATCAAACTGCAGACTGAGAAGTGAAAAAAAACAAGACAGCAGGCCTCTCCATTATCCACCCAGGATCAGGACCAACACCCAGTATCTGAACCTCTGCAATGCTGCTAAATTGAGAAAAGAGTTCAATACTCACCTCCCCAAAGAAAACGACATCACAATGCATTAAATCATCCATAACGCTGCTACCTCACCTATAACTCGTTGACTTTGCTTACCTTTTGTACAGTGACTTGCTGCCTTTTATATAGGGTTAAACTATATAAATGCTGTATATGTATGTGTATATATTTATATATACACAATCAAGAAAAGGGACGGACACTGCAGGGAAATCCACAAACACTGCAACACTGTTCCAGGAAAAACGGGGGGGAAAACCATTAGGTTTTAAAAAGAACCCCCACCACCGGGATCCCGTGCTGTACCAGAGTAGGTTCCGATGCGGACGGACTACCTTGACGAATGTGTGACCGCCCCGCCAGGATCGAACTACTGATAAATTTTAACATGTTGGTGTGAACCGTAAGTACGGCATTGCCCCACACTCACAGCACACCTTAGTATGTCTGCTGATATTTTACAAGGTCTTTTGATTTTGCCCTGCACAGTGTGTTCCTGAAGAAAGCCTATTTAAGTTGTTTTGTAAGGCTGAAACATGTGGACCGCCACCTGGATATTAAAGATCTAATTAATCTTTAAAATATACATCTTGCTTTTTAACCTTGTCCTGGGACCTTAAAAATAAAGTTGTTCTATCTTGACGGAGGATCCTAGAGGCAATTTTACTTGCACTTTATTCTCACTTCCTTCAAACAAACCATCCGCTCCGCTGTAATCAGGAGTCGAAGCACACCTGGGTAGCATTCGGCAGCCCAGGAGGGAACCCAATGATGAAGCATGCCACCAACTATGTTGGTGGTTCTTTTTAGAACCTAATGGTTGTGTTCACTGTTTTTCCTGGAGCAGTATTTGTGGATTCCCCTGCAGGGTCTGTCCCTTTTGCTGATTGGTAATTTATTTGTGGAAAAGGACATACCTCTCTATTCTCCTCACTCTCTCTTTGTTCTTTCCTAAATCTACATATATACAGATCTATGCACACACATACATGTGGATATACACTCACACACCACCACCTCCCCTCCCCTTTAGCATTTTCTACCTTCTTTCTTTACCTTATGGGGTAATACTGGACTGGCTACCATGTTTATATATCATGGGGCATTAAGAATGCTGCTCTGGCTAGAGTGCTGCTCTATAGCCAGGCAATATGAAAATTATAAGTGAAGATAAATAAATGTGGTACCGGCCCAGGCCCAGTTATTCAGCAGTGACTGGTGGTGAATAAAATGGAATCAAATGTTTTGGATCTCTTGAAAGTCCATTTTTCTACACTTCAGGCATGTTCCCAAAAAATAATGGGAGGTAACTTCAACTGCCAATATAAACCCCTTATTCTTGATATTTGGTCTTGCATGGCAGAGGAAGATGCCGCCTGGAAACTCCCTGAGATAGGGATTCAACCCATCAAGAGATGGTCTAGTGTAGGTGCTTCAAATTAATGCCCTCACTCTGAACCAGGGACTACGAGCCTCTAGTGGTAGGACCGACTCTGATAGTTTAGGCATGAACACATTTAATATAATAATTCATTCTAGCCTAATCAATTGTATTTTGTTAAATACCAGGCTCTTATCTTACCTTATAGACATGGAAGTGATTCCACGTACTCGTAGTGATCATAATGCCTTGTCCCTTCAGTTGGGTATATTTTAGCAGGATATGTTCTAATGCAGTAGATGAGACTTTTGATGGGAGGCTGCAAATTACCAGTAACAAGCATATGATTAAATGGTGTAGGGTACAATACTCCCACGAGACCATTAGTGAGATCTATGGTACGGCTGCTGATTGCCTGGGGGAGTGGTCAGTACTGAACCTATAAGGGGGGTGTTTGTGAGCCTTTATAGGTGGTATCAGTTGCAAATAACCTTTTATTTGCTAACCGAAGGGACAACTATATTTTTGTAAGGAGACCATGCAATCTAGGAGGGGTAGATGTCCTCATTCTTGGTTTAATGCTACTTGTAGAGATGTCAGACCCATATTAGTTAAGAGTTTGACAGCACAAGATGAAGCCCTGATTTTGGCTGCCAGGCTTTGTTATAATAAGGCACTCTCTGACACCAAAAAATAAAGCAAGAGGGACAAGTGGGAGAGCCTTTTAGAGGCCGCTAGATCTAAAGATCGTTCTTTTTGGAACCTGGTGTCAACAGGTAACCAGGAATGGAATTGATCCATAGGTAGCAATATTTTGGCTGGAGCCTGGGTTTTGCATTTCTCTAGTCTTTACTCACAGTGAGGAGCTTTACTGGGCTCCCAATTTGAACTAGTCAAACTCGGGACAATTGTACAGCATTGTAATTCCTACAGTCTAATGTCCATTGTTCAAACTCAAGTTTCTAATGTCCAAGTGATCACAGCTGAGGAACTATTATTAGCTATTGGGGGATTCTTCCCAATACAGCTCCATCGCTTTGACAAAATTCTGGGCGACCTGTTCTCGAACGAGCCAGGCATGTGGAGTATCTACTTCTCAGTAGTACTTCTACTGTTATGAAAGGGGCCCATATTCCCTCCATGTGGTTAGGGGCCCAACATTATCCCATTCATAAAAAGGGTTCCAGAGACTCTCCAAGTAATTATAGGCCTATAAGCCTCATTTATAGAGCACCGAGGTTATTTAGCTAGGTAATCCTTGGCAGATTGCAAGACTGGATGTACACCAACATATCATATCTTCATTGCAGGCAGGATTTAGGGAGTCTGTCAGTACAATAGATGGGGTGTTTCACCTATAAATGCTATATTGGAAATGTGTCACCTTGGGCAGAGGTCCATTATATGTCTTTGTTTGTTGACCTCCGCTCCGCTTTTGACCTTACCCCCAGAGATACTTCGTAGAAGGTCTTAGCCGAGATGCAGGTCCTGGGGTATCTAATAGACATCTTAGTGAGATTCCACACTGACAATTATGTGCAGGTTAGATGTGATAGTGCAGAAAACTGACAGATCCCTTCCTGGTGAATAGAGGTGTCGGGCACCGGTGTGTCCTTGATCCCATATTATCTTTGTTAGATTTCAATGGCCTTATTGATTATCTAGAGTTGTGTGACAAAGATGCACCTATATTAGCGAACCAGAGGGTTCTCGCCCTCATGTTGTTGGACGATACTCTTCTCCTCTTAAAATCCGCAATGGGTATTCAGACATTGCTGAACCGTTTTGAGACCTTTTATATGGAGATGGGATTAGAGATCAATGTGAGCAAGACAAAGTTTATGGTTTTGAACCTAGGGCACTCAACTAGGGCTAACCCCAGACTAGGAGGGATTTCCCTTGAAAGCATTCGTAGCTTTTATTATTTGAGTATAACACTGACAGAGCACCTGGGGTGGCATACACTTATTATGCAGCACAGGCTTAAGTTAGAACAAGTGGTGGGAGGAGTTATCAAAACGCTTTTAAGCTCCCAGTTTCGCCGACCCAGCCTGCTCTGCACAATTTCAAGCATCAAGCCCTGGGATCTGCATGCTACGGTGCTGATCTGTGGCGCCATCTAGATAAGAAGCCCTTACTTGCAGTGGAAAACCGCTTTATGCGGCAGATGATTGGTTTCTCAAAAAGTACTCCGATCCTCCCACTTAGATTTTATCTTGGTTTGAGACCACTTTCTGATAAAATAGCATTGCGTCCTCCATAATACTTGAGAAGAATTTGGTTGACCTCTGAGCTCACTTCCTATCGTAAAGGCCTTGAGGAAATTTTGTCTGTAGCTGGTTTGTCCATTATTCCATGGCTAAGGTACATTAAAGCTACTTTATTAGATTTAGGGCTTGATAGTCTATGGAGTACTCCAGGTTTGTCAAGGGCAATTACCAAGTCATCACTTAAATCGATAATCTGGCATAATAAAGACCATATTTTACACGCTCAGTCGTGATTAGGCACTTTTAGGGAAGCATTTCTAATAGTTATGGACACTTATAGCCCTGAGGCTTTTATTTAACGAGATTGAACCGCCTCTAGCCAGACGGATGTACATACAATTCTAACATGGAACTTTGTCTCTTGGTTCCTTTACAGTAACATGGGCCCATGATCCTAAGAAAGACTATGTAGGCCAGTGCTTGTTGTGTAGGGACTCCTTAGAAACTGTTCAACATGTTTTGTTCTTCTGCCCAGTTTATACTAACTGTAGGAGGCGATGGATTGTCTCGAGAGTTTAAGGAGGCTGCTAGAATGTTGAGATTTGATACCAATTGCCTAATTGGGTTTCCCCTAAGCAGGTTTGTGTTGGGAATGTGGAGATTAAGGCATTCGCTGCAGGTTCCCTATGTCTAGTTGATAGGGGTGACCAAGTCAGAGATTAAAGATATGCTCAGAATTATGGCATCCTGGCACATTCTTTGGATTGGATAGTGTGCTGTTGGAATACTATTGAGTTTTGCTTCATTTTCTGTTTTGTATTGTCGGAAGCTTATTAATAGTAACCCTAAGGGGCTCCTCTGATTATAGTAAGAAAGCATTGACATGATATGGTATCATTCTGGAGTGCTGTGCTCCCCATTGTCTGCTCTGCTGTTTTCTGCAACTTGTTTTAATCCCTGTTTGTTATCGTGTTGTGTTTTAAGGACAAGGGTTTAGTTGTCTTACTCCACTTATTGTTAAAGTATCCTTTTGGTGCTGTTTTTATCGTTTTACATGCTACATTATATTTTTATCTGTCATGTTATGGATATGTGCCTTTATGGCAGAGTGCCGAAATAAAGCCTTGCGAAATAAAATAAAATGTTATATTTCCAATATACTACAATCCTCTCTCCCTCTGTAGCGCATGCCCAGTGTTGCACCATAAAAAATGTACTCTGTTATGCTACCAGTTGACGCACGTGTTGACCTCTGCTTGGTATTCACAGACCCTTTTTGTACAGCACTCTGAAACGCATTAGGCGGACTACTCTATAAAAAATAATAATAAATACATAAAACAAATCTTTTTTAGGGCGACTGACATGGAGTCTCCCAGATTTGTACTGGCTTTTGTAGCTATGTTCGGCAGATCCAGGCATGTTGAAGGAACCAGGGGGCATATTAGCAAGAACCTCGTTCAAATTATCGCCGTTTTAGCGGCAGGAAGCTGACGCTAAAACGGCGATAATGGGCTTGCTAATATGCGTTATAGAATTCCAATAGAAGCCCAGGTTAGATGCCCAGGTTTGATCATCTGCAGTTTTTTAAAGGCGACCTCGAAACGGGTCTCTATCGGGCTCTGTTTTGTGCCCTGGCACAGGCGGTCCGGTTCTTTTTACGGACTGCAGTGCCAGAATGCGCATCATGTGCGCTGCTTACACTGATTACTTCTCACTAGTGGAGAAGTTATGGCATGATGTCCTGCCAGGTGAGCGTTGTAGGGGAAGGAAAATCCTTTAAAGAGAGTAATTTTCTCAATGGATTTCCCCCTTTTTTTTTTTTAAACTCAGCAGCAGCAACATTGTGGTGGTGTCACCAGGGCTTTAAGTGGAAGCTTTTTCAATATTATATACAAGCCATAGTTGCTGCTTATTTATCTTAGCAACTAACAACCATTGGCAAAGGCAATAGTCCTGACTTCTTGTAGGTATAATATTACTAGTTGTATCATATATCTGGATGCAATGACAGACACAGTCAGGCGGCACACTATGCTAAGCACATATCCTTAGCTTATGTGTTTTTAAGCCACACCCTTAATTACATTGACCACGCCCCGTTGAGAGACCCACCAGTTTTTTCATCCCACTTAAAGTCCTGCTTAATGGTAATAACTGCAGGTCCCCTCGTTCTGCCATGCCTTCAATAATTGTGTATGGATGTTCCAAGTGATGAGACCTTAGCAGCTTGCCAGGAAGCGCCCTGTGTGAGGGACAGGCTGTACAAAGCATGGATAACTTTTTTTATTGTGGTTCCTGTCTTCCTGACAAATGAAAAACCACAGAACTTAGGAAGAAGTAACGCATGTCATATGAGGGCTGATTGCGATAGAGATGTTTAAAAAAAAAGCATTGAACCGATAAAAGACAAACTCTAGCTAATATAGAACATAGGCCTCATACTCAATTTTGTTTTTTGACGTTTCCTGCCAAGTTTCTGCATCATGTAGATAAAGTAGCATTTGTCTCAGAAGAATGTTTGGATGTGCTTTCACAGGCACAAAAATGACTTTCACGAGAATATTAAAATGTTGATTGGGTGGAATTTGACGTGCCAGAGATTATGAGTCACGCAGAATATAGTAATATTTGCTTTTAGTAATGGTGCTTCCATGAGAAGCTCCATTTAGTAAAATTCGAAGAGATTTTCTAAATGTATTTACTTACTGTTTCCACTATAGGATTCTAATTGGTCCTTTTTATGGAATTCGCGAACACTTATAAGGAATATATGAAAACCATTGTTCAGAGCCTGTTAAAAGTGTGCTCTAGATGTGTAGAAAGACTCTTTCCTACTGATTCTAGAAGGGTCTCTCCTTGCCAGATTGCTCTCCAATTCTAAACTCTGGCTTATTTACAAGCCCCTTGTGCCGCCTGTACGTCACTTTTTTCCGTATTAAAAGTGACGCACAAACAGAGCAATGGGCTTGTAAATAAGCCCCTCTGTATTTAGTTGACCTGAACTTTACTAAGGGCCATATTATCAAGAAAGGGCGATACATTATCACTGCTTTTATCGGCAGGAAACTGCCGCTTAAGCAGCGATAATGGGCTTGATATTATGCCCTTGTGAATTGCCATAGAAGCCCAGGTTAACACCAGAACCTGAGTTGCTATGGGAATTCACAAGGGCATATTATCAAGCCCATTATCGCCGCTTTAGCTGCAGTTTCCTGCCTATAAAAGCAGCGATAATGTATCGCCCTTTCTTGATAATATGGCCCTAAGTTCTTTGAGTCTGATTTTTAACTGACCTTTGAACTCTGATTTATTAATTTGACCATAAAAATCGATTTCTGTAATGGTTTAACCCTTCCCTATCTTTGGACCAAATGGGTTCTACATGTCTAAATTGAAATTGTCATTTAAATGCTATATTGAGAAAAGGTGTCGGCTCTTCCGCAATGTCAGAGGGTCGTCACCACGCTTGCTCAGAGTCAGCAGCTGAAAAATAAAATGATATTTTATTATCATTTTATTTTTCTGTAACTGCCTGAGCCAAGCATGTGCAGGGAGGGGCTGGGCTTTAGCAGGGGTTGGAGTGGAGTGCACTTATAAGTGTGCGCATGCCACTTTGGCCGGCTGACTTAGGCAGTCCAAACAGACATGTGCAGTCAGGTTTCTCCAACCCAGATTATTCCACAGTCAGGTGGAGGAACAGCACAGACTTCATGTGCCCGAGCGTGTGTTAAACACGCTCGCTCAGGCCAATCCCCACACAGCTGTCATGCTTGGTAATAGCATGAGAGCAGCGCAGGGATTGACTGACGATTCTGTGATGGTGCCCCAGGGACTGCTGGGAGTAGGAGAGCGGTGGACGACTGAGTTGTCTGGCAGCGTCATGTTAATCTTTTTTTAAATTATTAATTTCACCCCCTCACCCCCGCCCCCCACTGCCTTTGCTGTCTCACCAGTTTTCATTGACAGCTGCTGCTACTAATGAGAAGCAAGTCCCGAAACTAGTACCAAAGTCCCTTCAGGGATTAACACTGCTATTGGACCATACCTTGTTCAAGGATAAGAGGATAAGAGGTGGAGTACCTCAACTAAATTCACAGTCAGAGAGGCCTGATGCTTCAAACAAGGATTACAAATCCTGTAAGGTTTGAAAATTGCGTCCTGACACTGAAGTAACCACAATGTGTGTCCTGACGGCCTCTTGACCATCGGAGAATTCTGCATATTCCTCACTTGCTAATCATTGATATGCTTGTGACCCCAATTAGGCCTTACACTACAGACCATCAACCAGACTCAGACCTTTCACCCTACTCCCGCATCTATAATCGATCCCAGGTCGTCGTCATTGTATTTCGTACTCACGTGCTGTTTTCGTTTTGTTCCCTGTCACTCAAATAGTCTCTCAATGGTTGCCAAATATCCTTAGGCCTAGATGTAATAGGTTTCAGTATAGTATATAGTTTACTATTGGTGTCGCAATACATTAAACTGTGATGCATTGTTCAAGAGTTGGAGTGCTTTTGCTGCAACAATGGATTGCCAGCTCCCTCTTATCAAGGAGTAGTGCTATACCAACATACCTACACATCGCTTTTGGAATGTGTGCGATGTAGCACAGTAGCGCCATTCGTGATGATGGCCTAATTTGGAGACCTGTGATTTGATGCAGTGCGGTGAAGACTTGCACCTAGTATCCCGCTACCCCACTGAATGTCCATGTCATGTGGATGTAGTCCGCTATTGGTGCGTGGCATTTAGGACAGTCGCTGTGCGGGACAGGTCTATGGAAGCCATCTTAACTAGTGTCATATATCCCCTCTGTAAATATTTATAGTGTATCAACTTGTGCCTGCAGTTGCCAGAAACAATGCGCATATATACACAACATGGTTTCCATACAGTGTCTGAAATGGGATGTCCCAAATCCACCTTCCAGGCACCCTTGACACTCCCATCGGATCACTGACTAAATATCGACGGACACAATATAGACTAGCCAAAATATCGATCCCAAAATATCGACAGACAAAATATCGAATTCCTATCTACAAACAGGTAAGTACCAAAATATCGAATCCAAAATATCGTTTAAATATATATACTTTGTAAAAATATCGAATTTCTTAAAAATAATGTAAAATTAAAAAACATAGTAAAAATAAATAGCTAAAATATACTTAAAAATACTTACATTACCTTAAAATTATTAAATAACGAATTTAACTTATATAAAAAAATAATATCTGTTAAAACATATATGTATATATTAACATAATACTAATAAAAAATACACAATATTATTACCGTAGGATAGCGGAGGTGTAAAAATTACAATTCCCACTCCCAGAAGTGCAACAGTAGGGAAAGCGTTGGATAGCGTAGGGGTAAAAATTACTATTCCCACTCCGAAGAGTGCAACAGTAGGGAAAGCGTTGGATAGCGTAGGGGTAAAAATTACTATTCCCACTCCAGAGAGTGCAACAGTAGGGAAAGCGTTGGATAGCATAGGGGTAAAAATTACTAGTCCCACTCCAGAGAGTGCAACAGTAGGGAAAACGTTGGATAGCGTAGGGGTAAAAATTACTATTCCCACTCCACAGAGTGCAACAGTAGGGAAAGCGTTGGATAGCGTGGGGGTAAAAATTACTATTCCCACTCCAGAGAGTGCAACAGTAGGGAAAGCGTTGGATAGCATAGGGGTAAAAATTACTATTACAACTCCAGAGAGTGCAACAGTAGGGAAAGCGCTGGATAGCGTAGGGGTAAAAATTACTATTCCCACTCGAGAGAGTGCAACAGTAGGGAAAGCGTTGGATAGCGTAGGGGTAAAAATTACTATTCCCAATCCAGAGAGTGCAACAGTAGGAAAAGCGTTGGATAGCATAGGGGTAAATTTTACTATTCCCAATTAATATAATTCACATAATTATCAATTAATCAATTAATAAAAATTAATTCTCAATTAAGAATTAATTAATTATTAATTAAAAAGTAATTAACAATTTGTTCAAAATAAATACCAATTATTTAATTAACATATTTAATTATTTATAATTAAATTACTTCCCACCCTATTTCCCTATAAACCCACAACCCGCTACAGAAAATAAATTGATTTAATTCACATAATTATCAATTAATCAATTAATAAAAAATAATTATCAATTAAGAATTAATTAATTACCAATTAAAAATGAATTAACAATGTATTCTAAATAAATACCAATTAATTAATTAACATATTTAATTAATTATAATTAAATTACTTCCCACCCTATTCCCCTATAAACCCACAACCCGCTACAGAGTTAAATTACACAATAATTAAATAACATAAAATTAATTAAAATAAATTACAAAAATATATACACTTTTCACACATGTACTAACATAAAAAACACTTTAAAAAATTCGATATTATTAAAAATTCGATATCTTTAATAAACTATATTATGTACTTCGATATTTTGACTGTCTATATTTTTAAAATCGATATTACATTACTTACCTTCAAAACGATATTTTTGATGTCTATATTCTGTCCATTCGATATTTTGTACATTATATATTTTGGACTCGATATTTTGGTTTGTCTATATTTTGGAATCGACATTTTGACCATTTACCACTCCCATCATGGAAAAACAGCCTTTACAACTAGGTAAATACATTGCATGCCTCGCATTTTTTAGCACATATATTTTTACTGCGAATATGCATTTACAACGCATGCCAATACTACATATTTAAGGTAAGTTGGGAGGGTGGGGGTCTACCCCCACAAAAACATTGTTTTAAAATCTAAAAACAATGTGTGGGATTGATGCGATGTAAATGCATAATCGCGGGATAAACATGCGGGCTAAAAAATGCAAGGCAAAGGCATGCAATGTATTTACCAGCGTTATACCATTGTACGTCCTCATCACGCGGTGGCATGTGTTCTAGACCAGCACGGTATAATCTGGCTAACAGTCTGCCTCCACCGGAGTCTTATATCAGTAACTTTAACAAAGTGAATTTGTCTGGCTACAGGGGATAGCTGGATATTCGGCACCGCAGCACATTTAGAAGCCTGGCCAAAAGAAACTGGTCCATGAGTGTGGTGCCTGCGTAGTGAGCATCCTCCGTTTGTGAAAAGATGTGCCCCTCGGGGAACAAGTCCCCAAATGTGTGCAGCCCATAGGCCTGCGGCATGCACTTTACTAATGGCTCTGATGTGATGGGTACTCATGGATTGTCCAACAGTGGGATTTGGGAAGCCCATAGTTCTGTAACTCATGTGACCTGGAGCATTTTCCTCCAGGCCCAGCATGTCGTGGACACAGTTTGAATATCCACTCTATCAGAAGGCAGCCCTGCTGGCAATAATCCTCGCAGCGGCACTGGGGCCGCTAGGTTTACCTCTGGTTTCTTATATGGCAGTCTTGCGTCTGGATGACACCATTGCCATGCATAGCTGCATTAGGCTGCTAAGTAGTATAACTGCATGTTGGGGACTCCAAACCTCCCCTCTCAAAAGGTAGTGTTTAAGTATCCCAAGCAATGCATGGTTGCCGCCCTCACTATACCAAGTGTGCACGCAACTGGGCAAAGAAAGAGTTGGTGAGTGGTATGGGAATGTTATGGCAAAGATACAGTAGTTTTGGTAGGACCACCATTTTAGCTATGGCAATCCTCCTGGCGATTGAGAGGGGCAGCTCGATCCAGCGGTCGATTTTTCTTTGTAGTCTCTCCAGCACTGGACCGTAATTAAGCCGCAGTATCTGCTCCTTGTCTCTATGCAGAACAGTCCCCAAATACCAGGCTTCTGTGTCACACTATATCAGTGGAAATCTCTCATATTCACGATTTTTTACGTCAGTCAGTGGGAACGCCACAGTTAATGTGCAGTCCCGAGAGGTCCCCAAAACGGGTGATCTATCTTGTGGAGTAGTGGGGCTAGGTTCTCGGCAGGGTGTCTAGCACACAGTATGATATCATTGGGCCAGTTTTAAATTGTAGGCCCTTATGTTGATGATTTTCCTGTAGGCACCTTATTAGGGAATCCATGGCAAAAATAAACAGGTTTGGTGACAGTGGGCAACCCTGCCTGGTGCCCCACGTTATCTCAAGGGGGTGTGTTATTTTGCCATTTATTCATATTCGCGCAGTGGGCCGAGTGTAAAGTAGGGTGATTAGCAAAATATACCCCGATGGAAACCCCATCTTACGCAGTACTGCCTGAAAGAAGGGCCACTCAAGCGAATCAAAGGCCTTTTCTGCATCCAGTAGCACTGCAATTGCAGATACCGAAGGCGCTCTATTATGCAGAATGGAGACAAATGTGCTAGAATTTAATGCGGGGGACCTATGTGGGATAAATCCAGATTGTGCTGTTGAGATTATTTCTCCCAATGGTAACATTAGCCAGGTAGCAACCATTTTGGCAAGTATTTTAATATCAAAATTTGATAGGGACAATGGTCTATATGAGCTGCATTGCTTCGGGTCTCTTCTCGGTTTGAGAATCAGCAAAATGACTGCCTCCCTCCTACATAGCCTTGGCGTACATTTCCAGCAACTGTGGCGGAAGCAACTCCTTAGAGGCCTTATATAAGGCCCCAGTGAACCCATCCGCCCCGGGGCCTTACTGCCAACCATGGCTTCTATTGCTTGTTTAATCTCCTCAACGGAAAAGGGCTTGCTCAGGAATTGCTGTTGAGGAGTCGTGAACCAGACCATAGCTAGGCTATCCAGGTAGTTGGCAATATCATCCTTCCCCTCTGTGTACCTGACGGTGTATAAATCTGTATAGTATCTCATCAGCTTTGTTTTAATACCGGGAGTATCAACTATGTATCCGTTCTGAGCCCTTCTTAGGCCGAGTATGTACGATTGCCCATGTGGCGGCACTAACAGACATGCCAGGGTCCGCCCAGGCCTTTCCCCTTCCCCATACCTCCTGGCAGTGGCATATTTACTCAGATAGTGAGATTCTCTCTTAGCTGCTTCCTGGTATTCCGCTAACAGCATTGCCCCTTTGGATAGGTAATCCTTCGCTATCCCATCCACCTGCTCCTGATCTTGGAGTATGAGCCCTCTCTCTAAATTGCCTAGCGAGATCCGTACCCCCCTCGTGTAATCCTTGAATGCCTCTCATAGTATGGATTGTTGTGGGACCGATCCTGTATTAAGTTAAAAATAATCTATTATTGCCTTCCTAAGTTCACTTTTAAAAATAGTGTCCATCAATGCCCACTCTGGGAACTGTCTCTGTCTTTCTATGCCCCCCTCTCCCGGCACACGCATCTTCAGGATCACAGGTGAGTGGTCAGGCAGTGTATGGGGCAGGTGCTCCACATCAAGCAACCAGGGGGTCATAGTACGGGACATCAACCAATAGTCCAATCTAGTCCAAGTGTGGTGTTGAGCTGCATAGTATGTGTACACCAGTCCATTGGGGTTACACAACTGTCATGCAGCATGCATAGCTTGCAAAGGTCAGTCAGTGCCATGTGGTCCTTAGGTTTAGTAGGAGGTGCCCTGGTAGTGCTGTCAAGCGTGGGATCTACTACAATGTTCATATCCCCCATTAGTACGTGGTCCACTTCAAGTGAGCAGATTAGCTCCTGTAAGTCATAAAAGAAACCTGGATCGTCTACATTTGGAGCATATACGTTAACAAGTAATATGCAATGTCCCATCAGCACCCCCAGGGCTAGCAAGTAACACCCCATTTGGTCTACCACCATGTGTAAATATCTAAATGGCAAATTTCTACGTTTCAGGGTGGCGACCCCAGTGCATACTACTGTAACTAGAGAAAAACCTGTCTTTCCCCCATGTGGATCCCAGAGTGGGGACCTGTGTGGGAGCTAGGTGTGTCTCCTGTAGAAACACTGCATCCACAGAGTGTCAGCGCTTGTATTGTACTACCTGCCTGCATTTTCGCGAGCGAGTTCCACATCATGAATGCTATGCAAGCGAATGCTTTAACATTAGTCGCCGCCATCGCACATTGAACACAATAAGAATCTTATGGCATTGAATACTGTTGTACATTGCTGCTTCCCTGTCCATGGAACAAACTGTGCACTATAAATAATATTCTGGCCAAACCCCCTCACCAGCTCACCCCACCCAAGCCAGTGACTTGCCACCCGGCAGATACCCAGATTTGTAAGCATAACAATTTCTCAACTTCCCAAAGCCAACTTAGGCTAAATATTTCTCAGAAGTGTGAATTTCACTGGAGGTGTGGCAACGCTACGTAAGCACCTGCTTCCTAAAATAAAGATTTAAACAGTGTGTCTAGTCTGTGTGTGGAACTCCGCCATCCTGTCCAACAGTCTCCGCCAAACTGGACCAAATGCTATGACAAAAACATAAAACAATGGTCCTTGCTAGAGGAAAAAATCAGAACAAGTAATAGATATTGAACAGAGTCGATTCTATATGTTCTATCCAGCCGGATAGTGCAATTTAATTAGAGTAAATAGATTTTCTGTCACAGGACAGTTGTAATATCCAGTGGGATACCATCCTGTATCCACAGTAAAGCAGTATACAAAGTGTGACGAGGTGACAAGGTGATCGTTTACACAAAAAACGTCAAAAACAAACCACATATAAATACAGTCAGGTGGAACAGAAAAGCAATCACTTTGAGCCACCGCGCTCTTTACCCGCGAATCACGGACCCCCTGCCACCCGGCATCGCCCGCAATCTTTCATGCTTAAGGCAATCCGGCAACATCGCCAGGACCACCACATCTAGAATTCTGAGTGTCTCATTCAGGGACAACTCTATGGTTTTTTTTTAAGTTTCAAAAAGATTTTATTGATCATAAAATAAGGCATCAGTACAGAATAAAGGAAGAGAAATGAGGGAAATAAGGGAGGGGAAAACAAAGAAAAAATAAACAGAATATACTTTACAAGGAAATTAAATAACAAAAGACTTATCACGGGCAATAGGATTAAAAGGGATACAATAATTTTACATCAGAAGCAAATGCGAATAATGACATAGTAGATAATAATGCAGAAAATAAATAAAGGAATTAAAAAGGGCATGGGGGGGTTTAGGGACCTCCTGCTGAGCAGGTCTTGGGCAAAATGAACAAGTCACACAATTATCCAAATACATTGTAACAGGAAACCATAAATCTGCACGTTTGGCTGCCAATTGGGCAGGAAACACAAAAGCCGCATCAAGTCTGTGATTATGACAAACATTGTACCACCATGCTTTAAATTAAATGTTAAAAGAAGTCTTTCAATTAATAGTAATCTGTTGAAACGCAACAGCCAATAACAAATCAACAATGCGAACAGGCAGGTCAGTTGAAGAACCTGGTTTTAAACCCAGCGGCGCCAGGGGCACGCCCAAAGTCTTCGGATTCACCTGTCCTCATATACAGAGACACAGAATACTTCTGGGTGGCGTCAAAGACCAAATTTATTAGCTGCAGCTAGTAACAGAAGTCCTAGAAATACAACACGGTGTACAACTCTGGAAACTGTTCAATTTTGTAAGGCGAAACATCCCTTTTTATGCACAATATTCACATTACAAATGGACACCCACTGCGCAAAATTCTAACCAATAAGGTACATTTTCAAACAAAGTATCACATAGCAAAAACCTCAATTTACCTCGTCCCAACCCACAATTTAATTATTAGGAATGTCCCAAATCCAATCTCCACAAGCCTGACAAACCCATAATTGAAAGCACAATTCATGTAATGAAGAAACATAGAAAAGAAACAATGACAGATAACGAGCAAGATAAAGCATGTGTAAAGAACCTAAAAGTTAACGATGTCCTGAACATTGATTGGCAATCTCAGACAACGATCAACCAAGGAAATTGGCTTAGCAAGGTCGGTTTCAAGTGAAGAGGTCAGTTTCTTACAGTTCACCTTAGAGTCAAGAAGAGGCCTAGTTAATAAGTGCATGAACAACGAAGCCCATGCAACTTTGTTCATTCAGTTACCTCCACGGGCCCACAGGCCTACGTGATGGCAACACAAAATGGAGGCACAGACAAAATGGAACCCATATTCGAGACAAAGTCTCTGAATACGTAATGAACTCGCTAGTTAACGCAACAAATTCACTCCATATTAGCCGCACTTACTAAATATGGTACAACATCACCAAACTCGTGACGGAACCATAACCTCACGAGACAAGACAGAATTTTATAGAACCTCAGTCCCTCCTTTTGCCATTAGGTAGGCAATAACCCAAACTCATGTTAATCTGAATCTAGGTCTATATCAATATTCATCAGATCATCAAGGTGTTGCTGGAGCATCATCCTACTATTCTCTACTTCTCTGGAGACAGGTCTCCGCACACACAAAGTAGCACAAAGACTACAAATGGCGGGACCACACTGGATGCAAAGACAGCAAGAGAAGAGGATAGTTAAAACCATACCAAAGAACATCAGAATCTTCCATCCCCATTTGGACAGTAGTCCCCAAAACCATCCAGTCAATGACCAGTCTCCTTCATCCGCATGAATAGACTCAGAGACTTTATGCAGTCTAGAAATGGATTGGTATAATGTAGGGGCATTGTCTGGTATGAAAACACAGCAACTAGATTGGATCAATTTGCACACCCCTCCTCTATCTGCAAGTATAATGTCTAAAACCATACAGTTTTGTAACGTCATAAGACGATCCGCTTGAAGCTCAGCAGTAACATTACTAAGGGCACCTGCAGTTTCATTGATAGTGGCCTCAACCACTCTCGTAAGTTGTCGTATGTTCCTGCTATTGGCCATAGGACCCCAAAACGGTAGGAAACCCTCGAAAAAGTCTCCTACTTCCTGTGATGCAGTATCTTCCTGATCGAAGACACCTCTACCATATCTTGTCCTATGATAGTCTGGAGTAGTAGTGTATGTAGGGGGAAGCAAAAATGCCACATAACAAGTTCCCAAAAAATCAGGCCGAAACCATGTATAGGCTCTGTCGTGACAAACAAAATACGTGCCTTTAGCTGGCACGAACGGAGGAGAAGTCTGAGATGAATAAACATAGGTTTGAGCACACACACTCTTACCTAGCTGAGCTCTCGGATTTCGACCACTACCTTGCAAACAAAAGTGGCCTCGATGTGGTACAATCCAAATCGGGGGAGACCTTTTTCGTCTCTCCTTCTCTGTCAAGCTAGTACTATATCCAGTCACGTTCCAACCAACGTAAGCCTGCACCTCATCTTTAGGGATAGCATTATATGCATCAATATCTCGGATCATATCCACTATTCCCTTTATCCAGGCACTATTACTCGGATTGTGTTTCACGGAACGTAAGGGATATACCTCCTTTGCATAGATGAACATAGTCTGAAAAGCCCATACAGACCCATTGAAAGAAAAAGGCAAAACCAAATAAGGTATACCTCTATCTGTCGTATAAGGCATAAGACCACAAACCCAAAAATTAGTGGTATTTACTACCAACTGATGCTGATGGAACAGCTGTATAAACAAATTGTTAACAAATTCTGACCTCCTTGTCTGTTCATGTCCAGGCAACGTGTAAAATTGGTGCAAAGAAACAGTAGAAAAGGAAAGCATAGGTTGGGAGGTGGGTGCAGATTTCAGTGGTGTAGCATAAACAATCCAACCCACACAAGCTAATGTGATACTTAAAAACATAAAAGAACACAATATGATAAAACATTTGCTATGTATTAATGTATAGAATCTTATCTTAAAATCCATTTTATCAACAACTCTCTCAGTTACAAAAAACTCCATCCTCTGTCGTGCTGCTCACGGCAATTTTCTCTCTTCACTTAAGTGTGCGTCCAGGCGTCCCAGACGTCCTTAGAACCGCAGACCTTTTGTCAATATGTGGGTCATCCCTTAAGAACTTATACCGTGACCCTGCAGCTGAGCTCGGATGGTAGCTCAAAAAAGAAAAATAGAACAAAAAAGTTTCTTGTCTGAAAGAGTATAATTCTCAAGAAAACATTCGAATTTTATTTGTCCTTTTTAGACCGCAGATTATAACGTTCTTTACCAGACACCGTCTGATCCTCGAAAAGCGTCTCTGGTTGCGTAGTATCAAGTCTCAAATGCAATGGCACAGCTTCTTGTAGATCTTCGTCATCCGCACGTTCCGACAGAGTCCATTTCAAACATGCATCACTAAAAGGCACAAATCTCGAAACCCTTTCAGTCTCGGAATCAGCAATACCATCTCTGACCCATTGGTCATATGGTAAGGGTAAGGGTATCCTTTTACAATGGGAGGCGTGCACCCAATTTTTCTTGCTGCAAACCTTGACAGCAGTCCGAGTTGCCAATAACACTGGTATGGACCCGTCCACCTCGGTTCCAGATTCTTTGTCCTCTGAAAATTCCTCACGAGAGTCCAGTCTCCAGGTTGAATCGAATGACCTGCATCAACAGAAGCTGAAGGTAAAGTATTGTGCACCTGTTGGTGAAGAACACGCAATTTAGCAGTCAAGTCATGTAAGTAATCAACCAACATAGGATACTCGATGTCGCAATATTCATTCAGCCTCGGCACACCCGAAACATTCGCCAGGCGACCAAAAACTATTTCGTATGGGCTAAGTCCCACACGAGAATGTACTGTCGTCCTCGTTGACAAAAGTGCCAACGTCAAAGCATCGGACCATGTAAGGCCAGTGCTCGCTTGTATCTTGGCCAATTTAAGCTTAAGAGTACCATTGCAGCACTCGACCAAACTAGCTGACTGGGGGTGATTCGCAGCATGTAATGTCTGTCTGATTCCCAAACCTGCACACACTTTCTTCATAATCTGACCCACAAATTTACTTCCGTTGTTACTCCATACCATTCTCGACAAACCATTCCTAGGGAAATATTCCTTGAGCAAAACCTTGGCTGTAGATAAAGCAGATAATCCTTGAGGAGGTAGGCCTCTATCCATCGGGAAAAGGCACAAACAACCACAAGGACATACTTTAGGTATTGCATCTTTCCATGTGAATAAAATCCAGCTGTAGCACCTCAAACAGATATGTTGGTGGAGCAAAATGACCCGCTGGAGTTGGGGTTCCCTTGCCAGGATTATGCATCAAGCAAATCATGCAGTTTTTAACCAAATTCTCAGCACATTTAGGAATTCCAGCATTCTGCCATACCGGAGCCAACAACTTACATATCCCTTTTGAACTGATGTGAGCCAATCCATGAGCCATTGTAACCACCGGGAGCACATACGCATCAGGCAACAACCATCGCTGGTGCTCCGACAACTCAACCCAACAGCCAGTCGAATCCAACATTCCCGTAGTCTCTCTCCACACACTCAATTCTTTCTCAGTAGCTTCTGCCTGAATCGATTTCACACTTTCCATTGTGTCTTCACACATTCCTCCTGCCATAACCCATCTAGCAGGACCTGCAACATACATACAACTCATCACATCTTTCGCCGTTTCTCTCGCTACTTCATCCGCAAACGCATTGCCACGACCAACATCATCCGTAACTTTCCTATGTGCACTGCATTTCACAATCGCAACTTGTGTCGGCAAAGTAAGTGACTCAAGAAGTTCATTCACTAATTGTCCATGCTGAATTTTCGTACCATGAGAAGTAAGAAATCCTCTCTCTCTCCACAAACGTCCAAAAGTATGGGCCACACCAAATGCATATTGGCTATCAGTATACACATTCACTCTCTTTCCTTTCGACAACACACACGCTCTCGTCAGTGCAATCAACTCTGCTGCTTGAGCTGAATTCTGTGCAATTCGTGCAGTTTCAACAATCGTGTGCAAAGTCATAACCGCATACGCTGCAGTCGTATCGCCATTCGGAAGCTTAAAGCATGAACCATCTACCCATAGGGTACCATCTGGATTCGCAAGAGGAGTATCTTTCAAATCAACTCTACCCTTCATTTCCTCCTCTGTCCAGAGAAAACAGTCATGCTGTTCCTGAGCATCTGTCTCTACAGAAATCGGCAACAATGCAGCTGGATTCAACGTGTTGCACCGCTTAATGTGCACATGAGTAGCCAAAAGCGTCAACTCATAACCTGACAAATGCACACTAGTAAGGTGCTGAGTTCTATTCAATAAGGTATCCACTGCATGTGGGACCATCACAATCAATGTATTATCCAATACCAAACCAGCAGACTGTCGGATAGAAACAGCCGCTGCCGCTGTAGCTCTCAAACAACTTGCCAACACCCTAGCTACCGGATCTAAAGTTGCTGAAAAATATGCACATGGGCGCTGCTTGTCTCCAAATTGTTGCGTCAACACTGACAACGCACAACCTTCTCTCTCGTGTACATAGAGTGTAAAAGGCTTTCTGTAGTCCGGAGTACCCAACACCGGAGCAGAACACAATCCATCACGCAACTCAGAAAAACTCTTCTGACATTCGTCAGACCAAGGAATAGGATTTGGTGTATCCTTAAGGGTAAGTGCCAACAAAGGTTTCGCTAACAACGAAAAGTTCGGAATCCACTGCCTACAATACGAGGTGATACCCAAAAATGCACGCACCTCTCTGTGTGGATGGCACAGTCATTTGAGCAATCGCTTGAATATGCTCTGGGGTCAATCGATTTCCCTCCTTCGACAAGAGATGACCTAAGTAGGTCACTTATTGCCGGCGATACTGCAACTTCGAAGGTGACACTTTATGGTGAAGGTCAGACAAATGTCGCAACAAAGAAAGCGCAACTTCTTTACAAATCTCTTCATCATCAGCAGCGACCAACAGATCATCCACGTACTGAACAAGAGTCGCACCAGGAGGCAAGACAAAAACATCAAGCTGAGTTTTCAGAGCCTGACTATAGATGGAGGGACTCTCACAATAACCTTGAGGAGCGCGCTTAAATCGGAAGCTTCGGCCTCCTAAAGAGAAGCCAAAAATATCCCTACTTTCTTCAGCAATCGGAATACTAAAGAAAGCATTCTTCAGATCGATAACAGAAAACCAAGCAGCTGAAGCAGGAATCATAGTCAATAAGGCAGTAATGTCCGGAACAACAGGAAACTGTGGCACAACAATTTTATTGACCTCTGGAAGGTCGATCACAAACCGATACACAGGTGGCTGAGAAGAGTCAGTACGCTTAAAGACAGGCAGAACAGGACTATTACACACATTACCTCTCGTTTCTTCAATCACATCTTTCTCAACCAAATCATAGATAATCGCTGAAAGAGCTCTCTCACCATCACTAGAGATCTTGTATTGGGGAATGCGAGGTAGCTTAGCATTCGACTTGAGGGTAACAACATAGGGTGGAATCTGCAAAAGGCCAAAAACATTCGGACCTTTAGCCCAAAGTGTATCAGAGGGCGAACGCAATTCCAGTGGAAGCCGATCTTTAGACAAGTACATCGGAGAGATCACTCTCTTACCCAACGTAAGATGCACTCCCGAAGGAGAACAATGTAATGTTGCATGCAATCTTTTCAACAAATTCTCACCACAACCTGTCGTTAGAATAAGGGGTGCTTCCAATTCACAAGGACCAATAGAAAGAGGCAAAGGACTAGAAACCGGATTACGAACTGGGGTGCCAGAAAATCCTACCGAGACATTCATCAAGCCAGACAAAGGTGCGCCAGGGAGTTTAGAGTGCATGATAGAACTCTTAGCCGCAGTATCCAAAAGAAAAGGTTCTGACACACCTGATGTAATTACTTCAACATAAGGTCCACTCTGGTCTACTGGAACTGACACTACTCCCTCTCTTTGTCCATGGCTATCCTAGCTATCATTAAAACCAGCACTCTCGCTTTCAACATAATAGTCATCCGTGTAGTACTGAGCTACATTGAGCGAAATGTCAGAAATAGCGAAAAAATTTCATCATGGATTTTGTCCAAACCACTTCTATCCGGTATTAGACCTTCCCAGCAATGCCCCAAAACCCGCCAACCCACCCGCAAAAAAGCACAACATCCCCAAACAGCCAAAAAGGAAAATCTCATACTTACAATATTTATCGGCCTTCGGTCCAAACGCGCTGTGCAGCTAGGTCATAACTCCCGTTTTCCACCACGGATTTCCTGAAAAGCAAATGCAATCAAAATTAGACTGTCCCAGCAGTGCTCCCAGACCCCAAAACCCACCCACAAACACTCAGAACCCCCCCAAAGAGCACCTCAAAGGCAAGCAAGTCAGCAAAAACGCAAAAAATATTTTGCCTCCGATTTGGTCCAAACCACTTTTATCCGGTATTAGAGCTTCCCAGCAATGCCCCAAGACCCTCCAACTCACCCGCAAAGAAGTAGAACACCCCCACAAGTGCAGAGTCTTTCTTCATTGGGCGTAATCCGGCCCTCTGCTTTGAGGGAAATAGGAGTCTGGAGGAGGAGGATAGAGGAGCATGTTCTTGTGAACTTGTGAACCTGAGGAATGCAGACTGCGGCACCTTCAAATCAATAAGCAAACAAGTGAAGACAGTTCTGCTGATGGGCTTGTTTTTGTGATTAGGTGATTAAAGTTTTAATTATATTAACTGTGCAAAACAAAGAAAGACAGACACATGAATAAAAGTGAATAAGGACGAAAAAGAAAGTTATTGATTCATTGGCTCATTTTCAGGGCTCGGTGTCAGGGAATAAGAATAAGGGTTTGTCCTCATACTCTGCGAATTCAGGCAGGAGTAGGTCAGTGTCACCTAACAGAGAAGAAATTCCCTCATCTAAGTTGCTGTCTTCCTCGTCTTCATTCGGCGTGTGTTCTCGTACTTTGTAATCTGGTGGTATGAGGTGCTGATTCATCTTGATCATTGTTAACCTCTCCACATTTTTGGGCGAGAGGCGGGACTGTTTGGAAGTTACAATGCCACCAGCAGCACTGAAAACACGTTCAGAAGACACACTTGCGAGTGGGCAAGACAAGTAGTTTATAGCCAGGTTGGAGAGCTGTGCCCACAATTCTTTTTTCCCATGCCAATACGCCAATGGGTCAGAATTAACATAGACCTCTGTTGAGTCATTCAGATAGTCCTGCACCATCGACTCAAGGTTCTCCAAGGTTCCTCCACTTTGCTTACTTTTTGCTGGGACCTTTTGAGAACCAAACCCAAGCCAAGTTAGCTAATCCTCTTCTTCACCCAATGTTACTGTTGTGTCTGGTGCAGATGATCCAGTTGCCGGTGTCTTTAACGGCTGAGAGGTCACTTGTGCCACAGCCACAGGTGCAGAAGTGGATTCTTTTGACTGGGGATGGCCTGCTGATGCTGATGTACTGCCGATGTACTGCCTTTTCCTTCAATTTGCTGCCGTTCTCTTTCAAACCTCATGGCTGACAAGGCTAGCCAATGTTTGTACTTTGTAACATCTTCATCATCAAAAGGAAAGAATGCTCGGCCTGCCAGCGCCTTTTTGTAGCGTGGATCCAGAATAGTAGCAAAAATGTAATGCTGTTCTGAGTGGATCATTTTAAGACGTTCATCGCCAAGTAGGCGCTCTAATAATTTCTACGCCAAAACAAAAGCGTCTTGCTTTTTTTTATCTTTTTGAAACATAGAAGACACTGCCTTCAGTTGGTGCTCCAGCATGCGCAACAATGGGATAGCTTTTCCCAAATGACAGTCCTCCTTGCTGACTGCACGCGTGAAGACCTCAAAAGGACGAAGCATGTCTGTCAGGCTTTTAACTAGGTTCCATTGCGCCGCATCTAGCCTCAGGTCCTTCTGAGCTGTACCCAGTGTTAAGAAATAGTGATTGAGTATCGTATACTGCTCATACAGACGCTCAAGCATGTAGAAGGTTGAGTTCCAACGTGTTGGCACCTCCTGGATGAGTGCTTTCACTGGCATTCGACGTTCATGTAGCGGGCTCCTCAGATGCTTCCGGGCCTTAAAAGAATGGCTTAAATGGTTGCACATTCTTCGGCAGGTGGCCACTAACTTGCACGCTGGACTGTCTTCATCACTCAAAAATGTTTTAACAACCAGGTTTATACAGTGCGCCAAACACGGCACTCTGAAATAGTGACCCAGATCCATGGCCTTAACTACATTGGCGCCATTATCCGTGGAAACATAACCAATCTGGTGTTTTTTTGGGAGACAGCCAGTGAAAGACCTTTGTGTTAAACTCATTCAAAATGTTTTCTGCTGTATGACGTTTCTCCAAGCCAAACATGGCTAGTGTTGCATGTTTCCGAGCAGCTTTAACAACTTGGTCCGGGTCAACACCAGCGTTTAGCTTTGCTTTAACCCCTGAAAAAGAGACCCAGTGTGCAGTGATGCACATGTAATCAGCGCCTGCGCCACTGGTCCACATGTCTGTTGTCAGATGTATAGTGTGAACAGCACTCTTCTGCAAAGCTGCCCCAATCACCTCCAGCACATCTTCATGTAGTGCTGGAACTACTACTCTGGCAAAATAGAACCGGCTAGGAACCTTCCATTTAGGGCAGAGCGCTGCCACTAATTCTAGAAAACCAACCCCTTCTACAAAAGAAAAAGGGAGAAGGTCCAGAGCTAGCATTTTAGCCAGCTTAGTGTTATACAGACGCGTCAGTGGGTGGTTGCGATCATATGGCGCCTCTGAAAACAACATGGTTCTAATGTTGGCCTGGACCATGCTTTTACGGGATGATGATGATGCTGACTTCTTCGACCCAGTTACGCTCGCTGATTAACTTTTTCGCATTGGTGTCTCACTCTCTCCCACACTCTTAGTGTGGCTCACTGGGGGTGTGCTGCTGACAGGGGTACTGGGTGTAAGTGAAGTGTTTGACACTTCTTCCTCCTCGTCATCATCAGATGAAACATCAACGTTTTCTTGACTTGCAATTCGGGCTTCCTTGATCTCCTTTAGGTGCGCAAACCATTGGACAGCGTGCTGTCTCTTAAGATGACCTCTCTGGCCTCCGGTACCATAGTTGCTACCAAACTTACCACGACTAACTGCATGCTTACAAATGCTACAAACGGCGAAGTTTTCCTTTTTTGGGCAAATACTAAAGAAGTCCCAAACTGCAGACTTGAAATGTCTGTGGGGGCCGGAGGAGGCGGCGATACTGGTGGTGGTGGTCATGCTGCTAATGCCAGATGAAGTGGAGGATGTGGATTGCCGAACTTTACTACGTTGTGCACTTTCACCACCACTAATTGAGGTCAAGATGAATGGAGGTCCCTTCTGGCGAGGAAGAAATATGGAAGCGGTACGTGTTGGTGTACTAGTTAACTCCAATGATTGTGGTGTTTCCATTGCCTCCTCGTCGACAACATCATCATCACGCTCAGCAGCTTCTCGGGCTAGGGTCAAAATGTCTGTTTGCAGCATGCCAGGTGAGGCTGGAGTGAAGCCTGTGATGACTGCGTCGTCGTCCTGAGAGTCTTCATCAGCAGGAGAATCCGCCACTTCTTGTTGAGCCTCATCACACTCCATAACTATGAGACTTTTGACGACCTTCCTTTTACACTTAACTATCTTTGTCAGATCATGGTGTGCCTCACTCTCAGACGGCAGTGTTGGTTCCCAAGTTTGATCCATATCATCAGAAGGAGGTGGGCTTGAAGAAGATGTAGACACCACCCTTGATCTTTTCCTTGCTGGGGATCTGGAAGACAATGAATCATCAGGAGGAGTGGCTCCTCAAATGATACCTCGGCTTGATTGTCGAATTCCTGATGTGCCCCTACTTCGGGAGGAACAACAATTGTGGGCACTTGTGACCCTCCATGCACCTCTGCTTGCGCATCTCCTTGTGCTGCCTCTTCTTCCACAAGTACTTGGGCTTGTACTTGCACATGTGGTTGTTGTTGCGGCTGTGGTTGTTCAACACTCGTCAGATGAGTTACAACAACCTGTGTTGATTGAGGGACATTGCTGCTACTTTCTTGCGATGAGCCAACATCACTGGTCGATGGTGATTGAACAACTAGACTAAGTGCCTCTGCAGCACTCAAGGGCTTGGACTTAAGTTGGCGTGGTGGTGGTGGCACTGAGCCCAATGGTGCGGGGGTGCTGCTCCCAGCTTGGTCCCCAGCAGATCCCACTGCTGCTGCCGGCGTACTTTTTTTTTGCTCCCAAAAAATGTGGCGGGCGGAACACCAGTCTCCTTGGTAACTTGCTTCTTCTGCTCCTTATTGGCAACTTTCTTGCTAGAGGAGCTACGGGGAACTTTTTTTGGGGCCATCTTCTTCAGCGGTCAGAACAGCAGGCCGCAGTTGCACGAGTTGCAGAGTTGTCTGTGGCCAGACGTGACGTTGCGTGACGTTATGCTGCACACACACACCGCTGCAGGACTTCTTCCTGGCACTGGTGGTTCTCTTGAGACTTGTGCACCTAAAAGCAATGGAAGACAGTTATACACCCCAAAAACTCGAAAACCACATAAAAATCAGCACAATCCCATGCCATCCAAGCCCTCCATGATGTTTAAATTCAAGACGCCCCACAGAAAGACTAGGCCCATGCACCACTCACTACCCCTGGGCATAAGTGTTGAAAGCTAGGCAAAATGGGTGCAGGCCTGCATTCAAAATGGCCCCTTGCCTTCCAGCACATGGCCAGGGCCTGCCTGTACCAGCACTCAAAATGGCCCCCACCCACATGGCCTGTCCCCATGAACACCCCAAAAAATCAAAAAACACAGAAAAATCTGCACAATCCCATGCCATCAATGCCCTCCATGATGTTTAAATTCAAGACACCCCACAGAAAGACTAGGCCCATGCACCACTCAATACCCCTGGTCAAAAGGCCACAACAACATCCCAAAAATAGAAAAACACAGAAGAATCAGCACAATCCCATGCCATCCATGCCCTCCATGATGTTTAAATTCAAGACACCCCACAGAAAGACTAGGCCCATGCACCACTCACTACCCCTGGTCAAAAGGCCACAACAACAGCCCATAAATCGAAAAACACAGAAAAATCAGCACAATCCCATGCCATCCATGCCCTCCATGATGTTTAAATTCAAGACACCCCACAGAAAGACTAGGTCCATGCACCACTCACTACCCCTGGTCAAAAGGCCACAACAACAGCCCAAAAACTCGAAAAGCACATAAAAATCAGCACAATCCCATGCCATCCATGCCCTCCATGATGTTTAAATTCAAGATACCCCACAGAAAGACTCGGCCCATGCACCACTCACTACCCCTGGGCATAATGGTTGAAAGCTAGGCAAAATGGTTGCAGGCCTAAGAACACTGCCTGCATTCAAAATGGCCCCTTGCCTCCCAGCACATGACCAGGGCCTGCCTGTACCAGCACTCAAAATGGCCCCCACCCACATGCCTGTCCCCATGAACCCGCCAAAAAATCGAAAAACACAGAAAAATCAGCACAATCCCATGCCATCCATGCCCTCCATGATGTTTAAATTCAAGGCACCCCACAGAAATACTAAGCCCATGCACCACTCAGTTCCCCTGGTCAAAAGGCCCCAACAGCCCAAAAATCGAAAAACACAGAAAAATGAGCACAATCCCATGCCATCCATGCCCTCCATGATGTTTAAATTCAAGACACCCCACAGAAACACTAGACCCATGCACCACTCACTACCCCTGGTCAAAAGGCCACAACAACAGCCCAAAAATCGAAAAACACAGAAAAATCAGCACAATCCCATGCCATCCATGCCCTCCATGATGTTTAAATTCAAGACACCCCACAGAAAGACTAGGCCCATGCACCACTCACTACCCCTGGGCATAATGGTTGAAAGCTAGGCAAAATGGCTGCAGGCCTAAGAACACTGCCTGCATTCAAAATGGCCCCTTGCCTCCCAGCACATGGCCAGGGCCTGCCTGTACCAGCACTCAAAATGGCCCCCACCCACATGGACTGTCCCCATGAACACCCCCAAAAAATCGAAAAACACAGAAAAATCAGCACAATCTTATGCCATCCATGCCCTCCATGATGTTTAAATTCAAGACACCCCACAGAAAGACTAGGCCCATGCACCACTCACCACCCCTGGTCAAAAGGCCACAACAACAGCCCAAAAATCGAAAAACACAGAAAAATCAGCACAATCCCATGCCATCCATGCCCTCCATGATGTTTAAATTCAAGACACCCCACAGAAAGACTAGGCCCATGCACCACTCACTACCCCTGGTCAAAAGGCCACAACAACAACCCAAAAATCGAAAAACACAGAAAAATCAGCACAATCCCATGCCATCCACTGCCCTCCATGATGTTTAAATTCAAGACACCCCACAGAAAGACTAGGCCCATGCACCACTCACTACCCCTGGTCAAAATGCCACAACAACAGCCCAAAAATCGAAAAACACAGAATAATCAGCACAATCCCATGGCATCCATGCCCTCCATGATGTTTAAATTCAAGACACCTCACAGAAAGACTAGGCCCATGCACCACTCACTACCCCTGGTCAAAAGGCCACAACAACAGCCCAAAAATCGAAAAACACTGAAAAATCAGCACAATCCCATGCCTTCCATGCCCTCCATGATGTTTAAATTCAAGACACCCCACAGAAAGACTAGGCCCATGCACCACTCACTACCCCTGGTCAAAAGGCCACAACAAAAGCCCAAAAATCGAAAATTCCAAAATTGTAGTTGCAGCAACTGTAATGCCCCAAACAAACTTACTTGTGAAATTTCTAATCCAAAAGTGATCCAAAGAAAGTCAAAAAGGCCTCAAATCCAAATATCCAGCAGCATCCACAAAAAGTAATCCTTCCAGGTCAAGAATCCGAATGAAAGTGACCAGCACATGAAGAAAGCACTGGGAGGAGCCTGCTGGACAGGAACAGGAAGTTGGAGACTGTGGGGCACTTCCTTCCTCCCACCCCCCCACCCCCCAAAAATGGACTCCTTGCAAAAAAAAGTGCAGGCAAATGTCAACCTGAGGAGTTATTCTCATTTTCAGAAGGTTTATGCTGCTTGCTGGTGGATTTCTTGTGCAGAATTTCAAATTTTGTAATTTCGCAAGTGCGAGATTGTTGCTGCTCGCCGCATCTACGTGTTCGCAATTGCGAACTCTCGCGATGCGTGCTGTGCAAGGTGGCAAGCCGCGATTATGTAATCGCGGTCGCCAAACTCCCGCGGGATCCCGCAGCAAGATCCAAAATGGCGCAGCACTCGCAAAATATCAAGAAAAACAACTCGGCAAACGCTGAATGACGGTAAGGGAACGCTGCACGCCGCAATATTGTATCACCAAGAAAAAAAATCCGCTGCGTGCAAATTTGCGGATTTTCTGTAAATTTGCGAGAGTTCGCGGATTGCGAATTTACCCAAAATACGCGAGCGGAACGGATTTTACGCCCATGCTTAAAAATATCATCTGCATAAGAAGCACGTTTAATGGGAGATTCCGTAGTTTGAAAACCATGTATATTGGGATTCTGTCGAAGCTTGGACAAAAAGGGCTCTAATGCGAGGTTGAAAAGAAAAGGTGAAAGGGGGCAACCTTGACAAACCCCTCTACCAAGGTCAAAATAAGAGGAAATTTGACTGTTCGTTTAGACCGCAGCCCGTGGGTGAGAATACAACAATGAAACTAGGGAAATGAATTTAGGGCCAAAGCCAAACCAACCGAGAGTATGGAAAAGACATGGCCATTCGACCCTATCAAACGCCTTCTCGGCATCTAGGGCGATCGCTGCAAGGGAATGTTGGAGATGTGATGATTTCGACAATATGTTGAATAAAAGTCTAGTATTGTCAGTGATGTACCGACCCTTAACAAAACCAGACTGCTCTTCGCCCAAGAGGTCCGGGAGTAGGTGGTCCAGCCTTATCGCCAACGCCTTAGCAAACATTTTATAGTCAATGTTGACAAGGGAGATGGGTCTGTAATTCTTGCAATGCTTCACATCCTTTCCCTCCTTGGGTATTAAACAAATGTGTGCATCAGAATAGGTTCCTGAGGAGTTTCCCAAAGAAGCAAAGTTATCAAGGAGTGTAGTTTCGGAATTAACAGGTTGGAAAAGTGGAGATAAAATTCAACGGTAAAACCGTCTGGTCCAGGAGCTTTATTAAGTTTGAGATGTTGGAGCGCGGTGGACAATTCCTTCTTCGAAATGTCAGTTTCCAAATAAGAAAGATCAAGAGGAAAGTGCGAAGGCTTTTGGATAGTGGAAAAGAAATGCGTGAGTGAATGAATAGAGGGTTGGGTTTCAGAAGTGTAAAGGGTTTTGTAAAAGCGAGAGAACTCAGTAAGGATGTTGGCTTCTTTGTGCTGTAAATTAGAATTAGTGTCATAAATAGATTCAATGTTCAACTTGTTGTGCTGGACCTTCAAATAATTTGCAAGGATTTTCCCAGCCTTGTTCCTGCCACCATAAAACGTAGCACTAGATTTTAGCAAATACAAGCAAGCATCCTCCGTAGACTTCTCATTACATTTCATCTTGGCAGCAACAAGAGCTGTCAGACTATCTTTAGAAAGTGAGGTGAAATAGACATGTTCCAATCTCTTAATGTCACAGAGGAGGTTGTTAGTATACTGGCGTGCAGCCCTACGCTTCTTTGCGACATAGCTAATAATAAAGTCGCGTGCTGCTGCTTTGAAGCTTCCCAAACGGTGGGCTTTGGGGTGGAGGGGGCATCATTAAATAAGAAGAATTCGTCAAGAAAGGCAGTGGAGGAGGCAGTGAATTTGGGATCTAAGAGGAGGGTGTTGTTAAAGCGCCATCTCTTAGGCCCATCAATCTTAGGAAGCACATCACTGCTAATTACAACAGGGGCATGATCCGAAAGCAAAATTGGACCAATTTCAGCAGCGGTGAGCGTTTGAGCTAGGGTATGAGAAACAAAAATATAGTCGATCCGCGACTGGGATCGGTGTGATGGAGAGTAAAAAGTAAACTCCCGCAAGGTCGGATTACATAGTCGCCAGGAGTCAACAAGCTTATGTTGGGAAATGGCTTGAGTGAATAGTTTGTGCGGTTTGTTGGGAACATAAGTGGCATCAGAATTCCTATCTACAAAAAGATCTAGGGGATGATTGCAGTCTCCAGCTAGGATGAAATTATCATCCATAAATTGAGTAATGCATTGAGAGATCTCAGCCCAAAAAAGAGGTTCACCATTAGTGGGAGTGTAGACATTAAGGAGGGAGATTGGAACACCTCTGAGCGATAGTCTGACATTTATCCATATGCCATTAGTATCCGATTCTTGAAAGATAATTGTGAAAGGGAGAGATCTACGACACAAGATTGCTACACCATTACGCTTAACATCACCTTGTGAATAAAAGACCTCACCCACTCAGCCCCTCTTAAGCTTTACAGATTCTATGTCGGAGAGGTGGGTTTCTTGGAGAAACGCCACATCGACATTCAATTTTGCAAGATGAGATAAAATGCGTTGACGCTTAATTGGAGAGTTGATACCCTTAACATTCTGTGATACTATGTTCAATGACATACTATAAACAGTAATCTATAGAATACAGCATATGCAAAAATAGGATAAAGACCCATGAGTAAGGATGAAGAAAGAGGAGATAGATATACAATATAAATTGAGAGAGGAGAAAGAGAAAAGAAATTGGTGAGAGCGGAAGAATGTGCAGAGTGAGAGAGCAAGGCAAAAACTAGAGAGAAGCTCATGAAAATTAATGGAAGAAAAGAAAAAATAAGAAGAAAACTACAACCTGAAAAAAAAGAAGTTATAACTTCCGCACAAACAAGGAAGCTGAAACACAGGAGGAAGGGTAAGGAAAAAGGGGAACAAAGTAACAGAGGGAAATAAGGGAAGAACATACTTACAAAAGGAGAAGACAAAATGGAGCCGGGGGAAGGGGCCACTTAGGCAAGGCAACACAATTGTGGTCGGCCGGGCAGTGAGCTAGGGAGACATCGTCAGACGGGGAAGAAATCCTGTGGAAACAAAACGGGGAAATACGAAAACCAATTACAAACATAGATCAAAGGAGAACAAGGAGCAGTCAACAACAATGCAAGTGAAGGGGAGTAACAAGCAAGGGAACAAAACGAAATAGGAAGGCAAAGCATGACCAAAACAAGAACATCATAAGAGAAGAAGAAGGCCCAGAAGAGTCCATGACGGTAGTCTTGTGTGCATTAATGAAACTCTGTAGGCGCACTGGATCTTCATAGGTAGTCGTCTTGTTATTGTAGGTGATTTTAAACAAGCAGGGATGGTACAATCCATATCTAGCGCCCATGGAACGGAGGACAACTCTCATGCCTAGGAAGGCCTTCCGAAGAATTGGCAGTCGCCTTTGCGTAGTCCTGAGCGAAGAAAAAAGAGGAGCCAGACCATGTTAATTTTGGTGAGGCCTTGGCAGCCTCAAGAACCTTCAAAAGATCAGTGTATTCCATAAAATAGAGAATGACACCTCTTGGTCGTTGCGACATGGAAGCAGATGTAGGTAGGCGACCCAATCGATGAGCACATTGAATGTTAAGAGTCGTACCTTCTGGCAAATGGAGCAACTTAGGAAGGAAGGACCTAAAGAAAGTGACTGAGTCCGAACCCTCAAGACCTTCCACCAAGCCGTAAATGCGGAGGTTGTTTCGCCTGTTCCTATTTTCCAACTCCTCCACCTGCTTCTAGAGGGCGCCAACCTGTGAGGTGAAATGGGAAACCGTGGTATGGGCTTCCTGAAATGAGGCAACAGACTGTTCGACTGAAGAAACTGTTGTTTCAATTTGCGACCAGTTGTCCGTAAGAGCCTGAAGCTTGACATTGGTTTCCTCCATAAAAGGACACAAGGTCCCGATTTCCTCCAAAAAAGGGCGAAAGGATCTTATCTCTTCCAGCAAGAGTTCCATTGAGACAGGTGTAGACGACTTGAGACGCGAGGGAGGATCTTTTTTAGTCTCTTGGTGTTAGTTTTCCCCGATGCTGACTGGGGAGGTTCCATGGCAGTGTCAGAGCCAGACGAAGTGAGAGAATCCTCTAGTTTAGAAAGAGCTGAAAACACTTTGGAGTTCTTCACAAAGGCCACCTTTGTTGTAGTTTTGGAATGTATGCGCGACATAGATTTAAGTCGTCCCATATGAAATATATGAAACTGTATCAACCTACATAACGCGCACTGCCTACATAACAGAAAGGACTCCAACACAAAGAGGTACGCAAGAGCATGAAGTTGAGCAGAAGTAAATAGTCCAAGAAGACACTCCTGAAGACAAGTCTTAATCTAGAAAAACGCCAAAGAGAAGCTGACCACCTTGTATAAAGTCACAATCAACATTCATCGCGACATCTGTATTGTCAGAGATATCAATAGGTAACGGCAGGTAAACAAGAAGCAGCAATTATTGATGAAAAAATGTGCGTACCACCATCAGAACAGGGCAGGCGAGTGTCGATGAAGGCATGAAGTAGTGGATAAAAAGAGCAGCAGGGCGGTAGCATTCCGCCTCATTCCTGTAGCAATAAGCCAGAATACAAATCTTGGTAACTCCCCTCGTCATTATATCCAGTGAGGCTGAGGCAAGTTAAGTAGCATGGCAAAAGCGTGACGTCTTACTGTCGAACAGAGTAGTAATCACCCAGTTAGAAGACAACCTGTAGTTAATGCTCAGCGACAACTTGTACAGAGAAGGCTGTCGTCTTTAAACTCAGGCACTTCCACGTCGCATCGGACAATGGAGTAGAGCACCAGAAGCATCGCAAAATGGCGGTCAGAAAGGAGAGATAATGCAGCAACCTCTCATATCTAGACTGAAGCAAGTGGAGAGCTTGCAGGCCATAGAAAAAAAAAATTATTGCGAAGGTTTCAGGAGGCAGGCGGCGGTAGTCACAAAGAAAGTCCCACGCGGGAACGGCAAGAGTTTGAAGTGCACGGCGTCATAAAATGGCGGCCACACCAGTACCTGAAGTGAAGCCGTTGACTGTGGCACAGTCCTCTGTCTCAGGGCATCTCAGCGTATAGCCATCAGTCGCGATGTCATCTAGGAGTGTTCTGCCGCTGAGAAAAAGCCGTCCAGCAGGAAAAGACGAGCTTTGAACTGTATATCTCCAGAAGCTTCAGCGGAGCCTCACACGGGCGCCGCCATCACCATCGGGCGCCAAGCCTCGCCCCCCACGGACAACTCTATTGATAGCGAACGCAGGCGGGTCTTTTCTTTATCCCGCTTGGACCATTGTGTCCCTGCCTCATGACTTCAAAGTTATGTATACATTGTTATTTCGAGCTGACAGTATCACTGTCCCGATGATGATCCCAGTTACCCCTTGAATGGGATCGAAACGTCATCGACCTTAAAAACACGGTGCACACAAACATTTCTATTTATATGTGTCACAGCTGTCGCTACTTATCATGCTTGTCCTATTATGTAAAATTAAGAACAAGCAACTTTTCAGTTCCGCCTGACTATTTATATGTGGTTTGTTTTTTATGTTTTTTGTGTAAACTATCACCTTGTCACCTCGTCACACTTTTGTATACTGCTTTACTTTGGATACAGGATTGTATCCCACTGGATATTACAACTGTCCCTTGACAGAAAATCTATTTACTCTAATTAAATTGCACTATCCAGCTGGATAGAACATATCGAATCGACTCTGTTATAAATCTATTACCTGTTCTGATTTTTACCTCAAACAAGGACCATTGTTCTCTGTAATTAACTGATACCCCAGGTCCTTGGTTTACCTTATAGGGTTCCCTTGTCTTTAAATAAACACGAAAAAAACATAGGCATAAGAGGTATGCCTAACTTATCTGTGGATTTACGGATCTGGCCCAGCTGCCAGACATGTCACCACGTAGGGAATAGATCCATGCAGGCACTTGAGTGGATCTCCGGCTGCTACCCACCGGGTGATCTGCTATGATTGTTTTTCTGTGACTCCGAGAAGGCCTTGCAGAACTCCTCCACTGTAGTGGGGTTGTCGAAGATGTGTGCCTTCGCTTGCATGTTAACCCGCAGCCGAGCCGGGAAGGCATCCCATACCGCAGGCCCTGGTTGCACAGTGTGGCCTTGACTCCGGTGTACTTGCGTCGAGCCTCCTGTACCATGACGGTAAAGTTGGGGAATACCGACAGAGCCGACCCCTTCAATGATAGTGGCACTTTCTCCCTCGCCAGCCTGAGAGCGGTGTCTCGATCCCTGAAGTTCAAAATGTTTGCAATTATGGGGGGGGGGGGAGGGGCAGACCTGGGTTTGGACGTGGTCTCAATGATCTATGGGCTTGTTCTACTACAAATGTGGCAGTAAAGAATTCGGCTACGAATAGCTCCGTGAGCAGCCTTTCAACAAAGTGGTCAAGCATGCCACTGTTTGTCGATTCCGGCACCCCAAGTATGCGCAGGTTGTTTCTCCTCCCTCTAGCTCCAAGTCCTTGGACTTACATGGCTAGTGTATTTTACTGCTACTCCAGCCTTTCTACCTTTTTGGACATTTGCGAAGCGCCATCTTCTAGGTCCGACACTTTGCCTTCCGCCACGTCCAGCCTCCGGTCATGAATCTCCAGGCTCTCCTGCATTTTGTCAAGCCGCTTGTCAAGCGCATCAAATCTACCAGTCAGTGCCTTAAAACTGGAGCGTAGCTCCTTCAATAGTGCCTCTGCTCTTGATCATTCTGCGTCTTCTCCTGGTGCTATGATGGGTTCTGTAGTACCCTCAGTGTGGGAGGTGGCTTCTCTGTCTTTTGCAGTGTTGAATTGCAGCTTGCGGTGCTTGGGATCACGTTTGGCCATGCTAATTCTTGGGAGGGAAATCTGCACCTTGGCCTCTGCTGCCACATTATGAATATGGGATCCTAACGGTCCCTGTAGGTACCTACAGGGCTCAGCACCCCCATTCAATGATAGGTCCTTTTCACTGTGGCAGATTTTTGGGGGACCCCAACACAGCCCGCAGCTCCCAACACTCTGCAGGCTATTCCAGCTACATCGCTCCTCAAGGGGCTCAGCGGGCAGCCAAGCAAGTTGCAATCACTGGACAGTGGAATTCCCGGAGTCAAGGGGGGCTAATCCCTACATCCCAGCAGTGCTGCTCTGGCCCTAGGGGCTGCCACCCTCGCATACAGGGACCAAGCCACACCAGCCCGGAGCTATCTGCTGCAACCATCTCTGCAGTGCCACAGGCCTGCAGATCTCAGGCCGCACCAGCAGCCCGCCGGAGCCGCCCAGTCCTCTGTTCACAGGCCGCCGCAGGTCTCCTGCGACAGCCCGATCTACCCAGCACAATTTCAATGTCCTCGTCTGCCCAGTAGGATTCGCTGCACCCGCTCCGCTCTCTGCCGGCAGGCAAACTTCACCTGCCATGCGGTTGTCTTGTCACGGTGCGGTCTTAGGCATGCTGCAGGCACCCATCACGCTCCACCCTCTGTGTTCCGCAGAGTCACTCCAGAGCTCCACAGCCGTCAGACCCCAACACAGCTCTAACCAGTTATCGGTACAGAGTCCACACATGTCAGTTTTGACCCTTTGTCCACAACACACGCCCGAAGGGGGCTCTGATCTGCGGGATGCTGGCGGAGCTTCACCTCCGCACGACCATTACGGTCAGTGGCTTGGCCACACCTCCAAGTCAGGGCTTAGTAAATGTAAGACATTTACCATGGGGACACTTGGCATCTATGAATGTCAACACAACAGAGGCACCACCTTAATGTAGTCAGGCAAAGAGTGCGGAAAATCAGTTGTGTGCATGCTTAAAGAATCACGTTCCAGGTGCCTTAGAATGCAGGTCTACAAATTAATCTGGTGCAAATGAAAAGTGTAAAGATTTCACAAGGTACTATGCTGTTGGCAGGGTTCACCCCATAAGAATGTTATAATATTCAGTAAGGAGTAGTTGAATGCCTGCAAATGTGCCCAGGAATGTGTTTATTATTTAACATTTGAATTTAGTACACTTATTTTGTAATCCATTAATAGTCCTATAACCCAGAGAGAGTCCTGATAGAGTGTGAGAGATAATGAGATGTGAGTGAGAGTGCAATATGCAGACTTTCATTGCTGAAAACAATCTAAAATAAGTCCATTAGACACACTGCCTGTGGTAAGACACCACATAGCCTGCATTACTTCCCCTTTAAACTAAATATGTGCTTTATAACAATCACTGCGAAAAAAATGTTAACTCTAGAAAAATACAATGGTTTTCTATTTAAACGTTTCACAGAAGAATAAACACTGATACACACTGATTTCAAAAGGTTTGGAAAACACTGAGAAAACAACAGTGAAATCCGCAAAAAAGAAACAATGAAAACAGGGCAGTATAACTATACAAGACTAATATGCTACACAAATAAAACCTGTCAGGACTACATTTTCTTTTACTTTCGCATTGAGGGTGTTTTGATAATTGTGTACGTCCTACACACACATTTCTACAGAATCACAATGGCAACTGGAAAATGTGACCATTGCTTTGTGTGCTCTATTGAGAGGCCAAGGGTTGGATGGCCATGTATTCTTAACACCTTTTGACACAGGGACCCAGCCCACTTAAAGCCCTGCTCTTAAGGATTACTGCAATTTAAATACTGCCTGCAGACAGGAAGCTGTATTTGGTCCATGCTCCATGGTACTAAGAGGCACAGGATGAAAAAATTAAACCGGGAGGGGCTGACCTATGGGAAGCAAAGAAATGAGTAACGTTGAACCAACCAATTGTAAGTTACAGTCAGTCTACATGCCTGTTTTAAGTTGTTTCACTTTTTAAGAATAGATTCGCAAGCGATAGCGGAGGTACTGTCCCAGAAGAGACCTAAAAAAGGTTTCACTTACCAATCCAACTCTGGTTGGTAAATAAAACCATAATAAAAGTGCTGGCACTGAGGCACACACCTACAAAATGAGATAGGCGGACACATCATAGCGTTTTATTTTTTTTTTTGCTTCCTCATTAGCCATCTTGCTCATTATCGGGGATTCTGTACAGCATTGCAAAAAAGATTGCCGAAGCCAATAGATCCCAAAGATTAGACGTTCTGGCTTTGCCAATGCTTGTTACCCTTCCAGTACAAAATACTATGCATAGGCTGACTTAAACAATTTTCCCTCTTTGTATGTGCGCTGTACAGTACAGCACAAGTACAAAGTCGGAAAAGGAAGGAGAAATAAAAGCATTTCTCCGTCCTTGCGCCTAATTCAAAAGGGCGCAGTTTTCTGGCGCTAAACCCTGTCTACTTTATTTAGTAAAGTGGGTTTAGCACCTGAAGACTTGGGTGGTTGCATGTGAAAGCCCATGCACCACCCATGGTATGCCCCCATGGCGCTATGTAATGCAAAGCAGCACTATGATGCTTTGTATTACTGTCACGCTATTTCCAGGGCTAAACAAGTTTAGCGCTGGAAAGGAAATCAGAAAAAAAAATCGTGCTGATTAGCGTCACTTTTGTGAGGCAAACACGGCTGTAAAATCTTAGTAAATCTCTCTCCAAGTGTCGTCATTTTGCGTCCTCATTTCACCCATTGCGTCGATCGCACTTGTGTGTACAGTTGACGTGGCTAGGTGGAAACCAGTGCTTAATTTGGCACTTGTTTCTAAAATCGACACTTATTTATGACAGCCGACCACATGGTGGCGCTGTCTGTCTATGTTTGAGCACGTTGTCCGCCTTAGAATAATTTAGGCCCTGGCATTAACATTTATACAAATTAAGCACTGGTGCAAATGCCGGTGTAGAGCTGAACTAAAGCTATGAAAGTGACACCCGGTAGGTTGGGTCTGCCTTTCGTGTTTGCTTTCAGACTATAAAGCAGTGGCCTCAGAGGTCTGTCAATTTATGGCAGGTAATGCCGGCTACCTGGAAATGTCACATCTCTTTGCTGAACATTTCCGTATCGCTACATCAACCACTCGAGGGGCGGCAGGTGCTGCGAAGAATAAACAAGCGGCTCTCTGAACTTTAATCTGCGTGGTTGGATCCCTTTGTTCCTGTACACACTGGTTTGTTTGCGACCTATCGGATTCCTGCCATAAGAGTAAACTGCCATACTACTCCCTCCTCACGCATAACAAGACCTACAGCACCGCAAAATTGTTAAACAAACGACTTTGGTGGACATAGAAAAGCACTGGAACCTTGAGAATTCCTCTAACTGGTGCATTAACCGGGATGAAAAAGGTGTGTGTGTGTGGGTGGAGGGAGGGGAAGGGCGCTCTAAAAGGTGCCTGGCCAAGGAAGTAGAACTGGAAGTCCTTGCCAAGAGGCGTGGCCTATGTAATTAAGGATGTGGCTTAAAACGTGTAAACCAAAATCATGTTCTTGACGCTGCTGCCTCCTGACCAGTGTTTGGGTCATCATCATAAACGGCATTTCGTTTGGTGTGACCATAAACGTGCAAATGCAGTGTTTGGGTATTTCTCGGTCAGTTTTCTGTTATTACATCTAGACAAACAATGAGCATTCACCTAAAAGAAGCCAGGCCTAACGGCTTTTACAGTGCTTGTTAACAGTAGCAGAAAAAGAAGTAACAAACGATTTTGTTGCGAATAATTAGGACTAAAAATGCTTCAATTCAGAAAATATGAGAATGGATTAAAGATGACTAAAGTTTGTGTAAATAGTACTGGTGTTTGGACAGGGTCATCAATTGCTCCGAGCCTCCCCTTCACACTGTGTACTCGTCAGTCTTTCACTCTTGTAGTTACTTATGCCTTTTTGTTAGCACCTCTTTCTGAAATCCTCCATCTGCATCTCTCGCAAGTCACCTCCTTTCTCTTCATCACTGCCATTTCTCTCTGTCCTTATGCACGTACTTTATTAAGTAACTTTCTTCAAACACCCATAAGCGCAGCAATTACTGTTCTTTTGGCACTGCCAGCATTTGATAGCTGTGTACCTCCTTCACACTCTTTCCCATATAATCACAATTAACAATTGGCCCGTAAATGACCATCCCTGTGTGCTCTCTGCAGAGAGGCCAAAGATTGGATGTACAACGAGCCTGTACATGCTTAAGAACCAATAACCACTGGCAGAAAAGGGCTTTGCGTCTAGCCTCCGCTCCAGAGCTCTCAATCATGTCCCATCATAATCACCCACCGACACCTGACCACGCGCAGACACCTAGCGGCAACTTGGTTCAACGTGGGCACTATACAAGAGTCATATGTTGCATGAAAAAACTCCAAAAATACATTTGGAACAACAAATACACTTAGGGAAAACAAGATTAGGTAAAACGTGTAAAATGTAAACAGGGACTGCATCCCTGGCATATATTAGTTCAGGGTTTTCATAGTTACTAAAGACAAATCCATCAATATTTTTTCCTGTAAAGATAGGGATATAAATATAGGGCCCAATAGCAACCCTGTTTCAAAGTTAGCCTGGCAGGACCCATCCCAATTAAAGCCCTGCCTGTAAAAAGCATTAGGAATGTCAATATGTCTGGCTTATTGCTGAAATAACCCCATTCAATCACTGGTAAGTTTAGACCTTAAGCAAATGATTATACCTACACTTTTGCTTGCACTCAAGCATTCAGTCTTCCACCCACTGATTCATTCTTGCATTCAACCACCCACCCACCAATCCACAATAAAACACAGACAAACTACTGAAGCATATGCAAAATAAATAAAATGTTTATATGCGAGAAAAAAAATGTAATTGACAAAATGTGAAGGGTCCAAGCTTTCAGCAAAAAATTGGTACAAAATTAAACACAGAAGTGGAGTGCTATCTTTTGATGATATTGTGCACAGTGCGTAAACAGTATGATAACAATTCACCATTTAAGGCTTATTGCCTAAAAACACACTTTTCACAAGAAATGTGTCAGGCCAACTGCCTTTGTGACAACGTTTCACAACAAACCAATCAGTCCTTCTGCGTCTGACATAATTGTTTCCAATGGAGTTAATCAGGCCTATATCTTTTACCATATCAACTCAAGCCTCCTACGTGAAGTAAAGACTTTCCTACATGGCAACCATCAGGCATACATTTATAAACTTACAAATATGTACACTTGTATGGATGGCAAAACAAGATATGGCCCCTTCAAAGAGGATCTAACTAGAATTATCAGTGTGTAAATCTTCCAACACCAGAATATGTCAGAAGGGGTCACGAACACCAAACCCACTGCACTCCAGGCTAACCTATGAGATTGTTTGTAACAAAATACCTGATTCCAGACAAAAAGAACAGTGTAATAACAATCCACCCGTAGAGACCTGTTAGCTTTCATATGCTTCTCAAAATAAAAATAAATAAGTCAGGCCTAATGCATTTTGTCATAATAATCAGATCAGATATATTTCAGCTGATATTAATTTTTACAAATGAATTAACCAGTCCTACAACCTTTATCATTGGCTTGACACCATCACCAAATTATGCATACTGTCATAAAACTACAAATAGGTACAAAATTATATTTGACAATATAATGTACAATCCCTACTACAACCACCTACAACGCAGTCTCCCACCGCACACTAAGCATGAGACTCCACGAAGCCAGCATCCACGACAAAGCCCTAAACTGGATCCGCTGCTTCCTCACTGGTAAAACCCAGCGAGTCATACTACCACTGTTCCTCTCAGAACCCGGGGAGATTGGCTGCAGAGTCCCCTAGGGCTCCTCCCTGAGCCCCACAATCTTCAATGTCTACATGACACTGCTCGCAGCCATTGTCAGGAACCACAGACACAACCTCATCTCCTATACCAATGACACACCGCTGATCCTCTACTCATCCTAGAGCCTAACACCTCCGCTTGGTAAGACTCCTGTTTCCCCACTGAGTTAGGAACTCCCCCCCATACCCACAGACTACACACAAAACCTCAGCATCATACTGGACTCCTCACTCACGATGAACAGCCAGATCAACCCTATCTCCTCATCATGCTTCCATACTCTTTGCCTGCTTTGAAAGACCAAAAAAGAATGCAGGCAGCGGTCTGCAAGCAATGTGCACTGTTCCCTGGGAAAACTATTTCCCACTAAAGTTAACAAAGGTAATTAATCTTTACTCAGTATAAACTTTTTACGGCAAAAAATATGCCAATTCATCATACCAGAACAAATGCATCATTGTTTCTGAATATGCAGCACGTATTGTGTAATACAATCATGGATACGGAATATCTATCTATCTAAATGTATACATTTGCATGATTTAACATTGCGAAACAAAAAACAGCATTTTGTCAACAAAATCACTTTTGTGAAAAAATGTTCATGTTGATATGATTGCATAATTCATAGAGTCCGGAGCCCAATGCATTTCGGGAATTGAATTTCCCTTCGTCAGGGGCGATTTCCTGAAAACATTAATGAAATTAAATTTGTATGTGTACTAGTAAGAGAATGAAACGTGTTAAAAACAAGACACTGCCGGGGGTACCGTTACTAATTGTTAGTAGGAATCTCACATGCAAATGCATCGTTGAAGAAAAACAGGAATCGTGATATAAACGTGTGTAGAACACGGAAGAAGTAAGTCGTGAATAAAGAAGCCGACAAGTGTTGCCATAAATGTGGATCTGGGTGCTAGTATCTAGAAATTCATGTGAATGGTGTTCTCGTGTAAAAAAAAACCAAAACCCGTGCTGCCTGTGATGTCGAATACTGTACACCCTATGCACCTGAACTCGATACAGCAATGGACAATCCTCTTATGATACTCTGGTTTCAAAATTGCCAATGCACGCTGCGATGTGCTCCTGAAGTGAAATACGAACAAAGTATAAGAAACTACGAGTACATGTGTACAACTTATCTGTAAATACATTACTGTTGCCAAAAGACTGTTTAACTAGAAATCAGGAACTGACTGAACCCCTTAATAAATGTATTCGATATAAACTTTACAGAATGAAATGATTGTAACCTAGCCGGTCAATGATCATGCGATAGTAGCACTTCCACAATTTAAAACAGCCAGATGAATCCCTGCATCTTATCTTGACTCTACCATCGTTTTATAATGAACCTCTACAAAAAACACACAATAACGCTATCTCTTAAAACCCAAAAAGGTAAATAATATTCTAGAGGCAATGTCCAGACAACAAGGTAATCTGCAAAGAAATAGTGTTAAATAACTGGTATAATAATAGATTTAAAATATGGCTAATGTTAACCTACTGTTCAATATGCATACCTGCTAAGTACTGTCATTCACGACTTGAGTAGAAGCTGGTGAACTACGTTACATATCAGCGATGAACCAAATTCCCCTATCGATAAAAAATACCATTACTGTCTGTCGTTAATGCAATATACCACCTAGGGCCAGATGTAGGTAGCCTAATACCGGTCGGTAACGGCCGAAAATCGGTGTTTTCGGCCGTTACCTACCGGTATTTGGAAAATGAGATGTAGGTCGCCTAAAACCGGTAAAAATACCGAATCGGTAGATTACCGGCTCGGTAAAGAGACCGATTCGTTAATAATTCCGAGTCGGAAAAAGTACCGAATCGGTAACAATACCGAATCGGAAATTACGAAATGGAAAGTACCACGCCATCGAGATGTAGGTGAGCCTTAAATTACCGATTTGCTCTGAAATTCGGTAATTACAAGTCGATATTTAACATGGATTGCAAGCAGGTGGTAACCAGGTACAGCCTATAAAAAAGGGCCCCAAAATGCAACACTGGAACTAGAATGGCTGCTTTTTACGTCATAGCAAGACAGCTAAGGCTACAGGCAGCAGGTGAAAGGGAATGGAGAAGGGAGGAACAGGTATATAGGCAAAGGATTACACTCTTCCAATTGACAGAGCCAAAGATACTGCAGAGATACAGACTGCACCCTGAAAGCATCATGGACCTGATCAGGGACCTGTATCCACTCCTGGACCACCCAAGACCAAGGGCCCATGCCATCCCACCCCATGTCCAGGTGCTCTGTAGCATACACCTCCTAGCATCTGGGAGCTACCAGAGTATAGTGGCAGCGGTAGGTGGGGTGTCCCAGAGCTGCCTGTCGCGTTTTTTCAGAAAGTTCCTGGACGCCATGATACAAAGAATGGATCACTACATCCACTTCCCAGACACTGATGCGGAGTTGCTCAGGACCAAGACAGACTTTTACCTCATGGCAAACTTCCCACACGTGATTGGCTGCATTGATGAGACCCACATCCCCATTTGCCCCCCAGCTGCCACAGAGCACATATACAGGAACAGGAAGTCAACACACACAATTAATGTACAAGCAATCTGTGATGCCAAGTTCATCATCACCGATATAGTGGCCAGATACCCAGGAAGCACGCACGACTCATATATCTTCCAAAACAGTAGGATCTATACCCGCCTGACAGCGGGCGAATTCGGGGAAGGATACCTGCTAGGTAAAGAAATGGGTGACACTCCCTTGATAGATGAAGCAGATGTATGTCAATGTGTGCATCTGAGTAATGTATTATTTTGTCTTCCACTTTAGGGGTTAGTGCATATGCACTCCGTTCCTTCGTCCTGACACTCTATCTCAACCCCACAACCCCCAGCCAGAGACGTTACAATGTGGCACATAAATCCACCCGGAACATCATTGAGCGCACCTTTGGCCTCCTGAAGAGCCGGTTCCGCTGCCTCCACAAAAGTGGGGGGGGCACAGCAGTACGCACCTGTAACGGGCTGTAAGATTATTGCAACCTGTGCAATGTTGCACAACCTCGCAACTAAGAGGGGCACAGAGGTGGAATTGGAGGAGTATGAAAACCATGACGATGATCAGGCACTACCAGCAGCCAACACAGTCGGAGTACCAACACCCACAGATGGAAGACAGAGACGGACAGAAATCACACACAACTACTTCTGAGTAAGTATCGAGACAAAGCACGTGTAGTACGTCAATGCACGTAGTTTATTTAGCACTACGTAGAAAAGACATGAGCCACAAATGTCACATACTAGTGTGCCTGGCACTACTGTGTGTACAGGGGTTACCTCACCCTCACATGTACAACTGAACTTGCTGGACTCACTGCTTGCACCCATGTACAGCCCCGCGTGCTGCAGGAGCTGGGCTGGGTTCAAAGTCTGCTGTGGCAGCGCCGGCACTCTGGCGTCTGCTATTCCTCCTTACTTCAGGGACAGGGGTGCTGGCCCTGCTACTAGTGGTATCTGTGTCCCCGATACCTTCTGCTCCTGTGGTGGCTGACTGGTTTGTCAGCAACACTTCCATCGCTGAAGTGACTCTCCCCATCCCCCGTGTGAGGTCAGTACAGCAGTGCACCAGCCCCTCCTGCATTGCAACTGACCGGCGACACATCAGTGATGTTGCATTTGCTAGTTGCCGCATGCCGCTTGTCTGCTGCTGCGTACGATGGCTCTCCCTGCGCCTTTGTGCACGGTCCTCACGAAGTTCTTCACAGAGTGTCATCACACACTGAGACATGTCCCTGACTCCCTCTGCCATGTCCCTCATGCTGTCTGCCATTGATGCTATTCCCTTGTTCATGTCTGTGAAGTTGGTGTTGAGAATTAGCATCTGCCTGTGTACTGCACTGATCCCTTTTGCTTGCAGGCGCTGACCCTTCACCATTGTGGTCTCCAGGCCTTGGAAAACACTCTCATCACGGCCACTGCCGCCTGACTCCCGGGCCCTACGACGTCTTCTTCCTTCAGATGGCCTGACAGGAGTGGATGTGAGACCTGGTGCATTCCCTGCCATGGACTGCATTGACTCCTCACCTTTCCCGTTCCTCATCCGAGGATGTTTGCAGGATCCTATGTGGGGGACCCTCATGCCTCACTGGCCTGTGGATTACTGACACCTCAGAGTTTGCTGGTGTGTGTGATTGTTCTGACGCAGGTAGTGGTGAGCCTAGGAGCACAGGAGATGCTTCCAGTTGCATGGTGTCGTCTGCCTCTGGTATGTCTGCTGCTTGTGTGCAGGGTGAAGTAGGTCTTGCACTGCTGGGCCCAGCATCCCTGCCTTCTTCTTCACTGCTATCCCTTTGGGGATGTGTCTTCTCCCTCACCTGCTGTGACTTGCGTGATGTCTCTCCTGTGGACAGACATGGACAGTATCTTAGTGGTGCTTTCACCGTGTACATCAAGATTAAATTACATTTTCACATCACTATTTACTGCTCCTCCCATGTGTCTGATTGTATTGTGTGGCATGCCTGACGACATTTCATGTTGACTGCTCATATGGGTATTCTTATGACTACCACTCCCATAATGCATTGCAGGTGAGTACTAAAGTCAGAAGTGGATTTCCTACATACATAGCCACATTGGGGGGGGGACACAGGCAGGGGGTGTGGGATGATGGACATGTCCCTTACCTTTCTTAGCTGCAGCTCGGGCTGAGCTGTCTGCATCACCAATCCCCAGGACGCAGTCTGGCTCCAGTGTGGACTCCACTAGCTCTTCCAGGTCTGTGAGTGGAGGTGCCTTGTTCTTCCCTCCACCTGTTAAATTGGACTCCTTGCTTCTTGCAGCCAGTTTCCTCTTAGTGATGATCCTAAGATCATACCATCGCTTTTTTAGGTCGTCCACTTCCCTGTTGGTCACTCCTATGGCATTGATTTTAGTCTGGATCCCCAGCCATGTGCTCCTCTTGACAGCCTCTGGTACCTGCAGGGACTGTTTTCCAAATATTTTTGGGTAGTGCTTGACTACCTCCTCCACCAGCACCTGCAGTTCTCCAGTGCTAAACTTCATCTTTCTCTTCCTCTCTGCACCTTCTTTCTGAGAGTCTTGGGGCTCCATTTCTTTCTCCTGCAGGGCTCTGCTTCACAACTGCCTGTCTCTGTGTGTCTGCTCTCCTGTGTGATCAGTTACACGGCACCTGCATGGGTGTGGCCACTGGATGTGGGGTGGGGTCCATGCACAGGATTGGTCTATTGCTCTGTTAGTTGGCTGAGGGGCGGGATGGTGACACGTGATAGGTTGATACTTCAACTGCCTGAGATTTTGTATCCCCGACTCGGTATTTACCGACTCGGTATTTACCGATTCGGAAAATACCGAGTCGGTGGTTTCAATGCATTCCTATGGGCCTCCGGGCCCATAGGATTGCAGGTGAGTTACCGATTCTGTTTTTGCCGTATCGGAAGATACCTATTCGGTAAATACCGTGAAGGGGTTACCGATTTTTACCGAATCGGTATTTTTTACCGATTTTTGACCTACATCTCGTTTCACTTTTCGGAAATACCGATTCGGTAAAATTCGGTATTATCCCGTCGTTAAAAATGTGTTACCTACATCTGGCCCTTAACAACTAAGAACATATAACTAAGAAAAATAAAAGGTAAACATACCCTTTGAGTGTATTCTCTGTGACAAAAGACGACCACAGTATCCTGAAAACCCGATATCCAATGTTTAGACCAAACAACGTGGAAGGATACCATACAGGTATAAATGCTGATGCACTAAGGCTAACAAGATCCAGCGAGGGAATTGTGTGAAATGTATTTTTAGTGTGTATTCAATGAGCGTAACTTTAATTCGACTCCCATTACAAAAAACCTACGGGCACATGCATCAAAGTCCGGTTTTGCGATTCCTAATTTGCGATTTTTACAGAATCGCAAATAAGGAATCGCAAAACGGGATGCATTATTGAAAGTGCATAAAATGTGCGATTCGGTAAAAATCGCATTTTTTACCGAATCGCAAATATTATGCGAATTCTAATTTGCGATTTCGCAATTCCCATTGATTCCTATGGGCCGGCCCATAGGAATCAATGGGAATTGCGAATTCGCAAATTGGAATTCGCAAAATGTTGATGCATTCCATGGGTGCAGGGGGGGTCCTTAGGACCCCCCCCTGCACCCCTGAAATGTATTTTTAAATGGATGTTTCACACACACATGTCCTAAGGACATGTGTGTCTGTAACATGACAGTGTTTAAAATGCTAATTTGAGCATTTTAAACCTTTTTCGCAAATTACCACGAGGTTCACCCTCGTGGTAATTTGCAACCCCTAATTGCGAATTCGCAATTTTAAAATTAATTATGCATTGCTATTGAGGAATCTCAAATTTGCGATTCCTTAAGAGCAATCGCATTTTTGGAATTCGCTAAAAATAGCGATTTTTCCAAAAATGCTTGATGCATACTAAAAAGGTATTTAGGAATCGCAAACGGCCGATTTTACCGAATCGCACCGTTTGCGATTCCTAAATACCTTGATGCATGTGCCCGCTAATAGATGCAAACCATATGCAGGCCAGTGCCAGCTTCTACCACATTCATGTACCTGAAATCTGTAAACAAGATGCTAGCTATCCATACCGCGAGTGGCAAGTTTACGGGATATATGGTAATCAAAATCGTGAAACTCACACTGGCAAAAATGACGAAAAAAAGGTGTTCTAGTGCAACAAAATGTTAATAAACACTGCAAATGAACTGGTTAAATATGGTAGTATCTCATTGATAGATTGAAATCACTGCGTGCCGTGAAAATTGAAAGAATATATGCACCCTTCTATATTTAGAGACCCAGTCTTAATAACGTCCAAAGCGGGGTGGTGATGGACGGAGCATCTGAACCAATCAAACACTCACACCCAGTCAACAGATCTGGGTTTAATCCATCACTCTTCTTTAGCCCACTCTGCCACCCCAGTTCAGACATGGCCATATGCAAATCAGTCTGACCCGTGCCTCATGGGAACAGTCCACCCCGAACTGCCAAGCCATGCCTTTCCTGGACCGGAAACAAGCTTCTGAGGACCGGTTTCTGGCATTTCAGCCGTCTTCAGCCCAGCTTGCTTGAATCCAGTGGCAAAGTGAGCAAGGGACAATCGTCTGAGCCTACCTTGCCAACTTATGGCGAACAAAGCGGTACAAAAGGGGGTGGTGATGGACTGAGCATCTGAACCAATCAAACACTCACACCCAGTCAACAGATCTGAGTTTAATACATCACCGTTCTTTAGCCCACTCTGCCACCCCAGTTCAGACATGGCCATATGCAAATCAGTCTGACCCTGTGCCTCTTGGGAACAATCCAGCCCGAACTGCCAAGCCATGCCTTCCCTGGACCGGAAACAAGCTTCTGAGGACCGGTTTCTGGCATTTCAGCCGTCTTCAGCCCGGCTTGCTTGAATCCATTGGCAAAGTGAGCAAGGGACTCACGTCTGAGCATACCCTGTCAACTTATGGCGAACAAAGCAGTACAAAAGGGGGTGGTGATGGACGGAGCATCTGAACCAATCAAAGACTCACTCCCAGTCAACAGATCTGGGTTTAATCCATCACCGTTCTTGAGCCCACTCTGTCACCCCAGTTCAGACATGGCCATATGCAAATCAGTCTGACCCTGTGCCTCATGGGAATTTTTAGATACTAGCACCCAGATCCACATTTATGGCAACACTTATCGGCTTCTTAATTCACGACTTACTTCTTTCGTGTTCTACACACGTTCATATCACGATTCCTGTTTTTCTTCAATGATGCATTTGCATGTGAGATTCCTACTAACAATTAGTAATGGTACCCCCTCAGTGTCGTGTTTTTAACAAGTTTCATTCTCTTACTAATACACATACAAATTTAATTTCATTAATGTTTTCAGGAAATTGCCCCTGACAAAGGGAAATTCTATTCCCGAAATGCATTGGGCTCCGGACTCTATGAATTATACAATCATATCAACATGAAGATTTTTTCACAAAAGTGATTTTCATGATGCAACACTGCCTTTGAAGAAAAACATGGCGGCCGCTTGCTAACGCGGACCGCACGTCCCGACGAAGGCTCCTGCCTGGATGCCCTGTAGGTGCCCTTAGAAGTCTCAAAAGTGGTCGATCACGATGGAGCGTGTTGAGTCGGTCTGAGCCATTGTCCTCCGAGGGCACACGCGAATACTCGGCGCTCGGCTCCTACACCCGCGGCTGCTGTCTGGGACCTGATCCGACCCGATCCGACCCCGAGCACACCCACAAGCGCTCGGCACCGCCCCTTCCATCTGCGGTTGCCGTTGGCGTTGTGGCGCGGCTCGGGGGGAGCCTCAGAGGAAATTTTTTAGGTTTCTCGGTGTTTGTGTGCTGGCGCGCCTGCACGCCTGCACCCCTTCTTTTTCAGGGTTGTTCTGAGTTGACGAGTTAGCTGTGGATGCTGAGGAGTGGCTGCCAGGAGTGGTGAAACGGCTGATGTGTTGTGGGCGTTTTTCTTCTCCGGCTCTCTATAATCACAACACGAAAGGAGCAGCCTCCACCTCAGCCTCAGCTACAGCAACAAGGTGCGGTAAGCGGGATTTTTTGGCGGAGGGTGCTGCAATAGAGTTGCAGACGGGAGTTAGTAATCCACCCCTTTGCTCTGTTAGCGTCTTAAAAATTAAATCTAAGCCTGCAGGAGTTAAATCAACCGATAGCTGGGCCCCAAACACTGAAATACAAAATCAAACAGCAAGTTATGGGGGCCCCCCGATAAGAGGCTTTTCTCCTGATCCCGACATTAATACGGTTAAGAACAAATTGCAAGCCCTCTCCAGCGTAGTCTCACGTCAGAATACCAGAAAAACACCACCCAAACAGAAGAAGGTAGTGGTTAAGAAGAAAAGCTCTGTCAGAGACAACCTGGGGAAGCGGAAGGCAAATGGAAAGGGGAAAGGCAGGCAGAAGGATATTGACCTAGAAAAGGTTGATAACAGTTCTCAGTTGGCTTTAAACTGAGAGAAAGTGTCTGAAGGAAGCTTTGAAAAAGAAGTTGGATCCGAGACAGAGTCAGAAACAGAAATAGGGTCGGAATTAGATCTATTACAAATATCAGGCAACAAGATCCTGGGGGGCAAGGGGAGGCTTTCGTCCAAATATACTAATAAAATAACAGCAGGGCGATCAAAGAGCCAGTATCTAAAACTACTTTAAACAGGCAGTGGGAGCTGGGTCAACGTATAGAAAAATTTAGAGCCTTAGGAGCAACTGCGCAGATGCGATTCCCTGCCTTCCTGAAAATTATGTTTAACAACAAAATGTATAATATCAAGACACCTCTTGAGGCGGACGGATTATTAGTCTCCATCAGCGAATTTTCCCACACTCCTAGATAATAAAGAGATTCACATAAATAAATAGTAACGGTGTCCCCTGCATCAAAATAAAAAAAAAAGTATATATATATATATATATATAGATATATATACATATATAGAAAGAGTATGCACAACTGCCAAAAAAAAAAAAGGGGGGGAGGCACTCAGATGAGCACATAACAAAAAAAAAAAAAAGAAGTTAGATAATCACAAAAAAGGAAAAAAAAAAGGGGAAAAATGCAAAGAGAAAGGGAAAAAAGAGGCATCTTCTTCCTCTTTCTCCTCTTACTCTTTCATATCTTCCAATATGATCAACTAATCGATCGATCGATAGACTAGATAAATGGGGCCCCAGGTAGGAGTACGTCTGGGGGCGAAAACCTGGCCAGCCATCCGGCCAGAGTAAGTAGGGAGGGGTTTTCCAGGGGAGGGAGGGGGGCGGGAGAGGGGGTAAAAGCACAAAAAAGTTCTCATAACCAAAATTTCAAAAATCGAAAATTCATCGATTCCAGAGTCTATAGTATAAGAGTGGTCAATATCCAAACTAATAAAGGATATATACTAGAAGGTCGAGTAAAGAGAAAACTAAAATTATTAAAGGGAGAATGGGTAAAGAGAGGAAAGGGATGGTTAGAGAGAAATGAGAGACATTAAACTTCTCTCCTGGAACGTAAATGGTCTGCGCGTACGAGGGAGAAGAAATAAAATCATGCAGTACCTCAGAGATTCGCCCGCACAGATCATAATGATCCAGGAGACACACCTAAACAAAAACGAGATTACAGATATCTTAAAAAAATTAAGATGGGTTGATAAATTCGTTACCACGGACCACAATGCTAGCATTCGTGGATTAGCCATCATATTTAAAAAAGGCGCTAGAGCCCAGATTGACGATCTGAAGGCAGATCCAAATGGGAGATGGATAATAGCTAATGTCCAGATAGATTTAAGGTGATTTACCCTAGTAGTCTATTACGGACCTAACCAAGATGACCCCTCTTATATAAACACAATATAAAATCATGTGATAACTATCACCAACCCAATAATATGGTCGGGTGATTTTAACTTAGTATTAGATCCTAAATTAGATAAATCCCCTAGTTATAGGGCAATAATCCACAACAAATGAAGAGATGCATTATTATGCTGTATGTCTAATTTGGGATTGGAAGACTTCTGGAGACAGAGAGCCGGGAAAACATTGGGGGTCTCTTACCACAACTACAAGTATAAGCATAAATCCCGAATTGATTACGCCTTATTTAGCTTCTCTCTAAAAGACCTGATAAGGAACATTATATACCTACCACCGCATTCTGCCATCATTTTTTCGCTAACAGTAGATCGCGAACATAACTTTGCCTCATGGTCTTTTGACCGTACTCTATTATTAGAGGAAACGGAAAGAGAATATCTTATATCCGAGACCACTGCCTTCTTAGAGTTGAATTTAGACTCTGCCCCTTTGGTTAGTGTGTGGGAGACGTGGAAAGCGTATATTATGGGTTGTATCACCAATAGGGCGTCTTACAGGAAAAAGAAGTACAGAGAGGAACTACTGTCAATAGAGCAAGATCTGGCAAAGCTAGATTTAGTAGATCAAGTACCCTCTACCTACTTAGATAAGAAAAGAGAGCTAAAAGATAAACTAGAAACATTATTACAGGAGAGACTAAACAAACGTTGGCAGGCCAGTAAACTCTCCCACTTTGAATATGGCGAGTCAGCAGGAAAGCTACTAGCCTGGAAAATAAAAGCAGACCAGGTTAGGAAACATATAAAAGAAGTGAGAGTAGATGGAGAATCAAATAGCAGGAAAACCGATACAGAGATTGGTGAAGCTTTCAGCGCCTTCTTCCATAACATTTATACTGATGAAATAACTGATAATATTGACAATACCGAGGAAAGAAATAAATGTCTGGAAAAGATGAACCTTCCTGAGCTAAAAGAGCATCAGAGCGAGAATCTAGATAGGGAGATAACCTAGGGGGAAGTCGAAAGTGTCATTAAGAAGATAAAACAGGGGAAAGCAGCAGGACCGGATGGGATTCCGGGTGAATTATATCGGGTCCTTAATTCCACACTTACCCCGACACTAACAAAGCTATTTAATGACATATTATTAAAAGGAGAGACACCGCCTAGCTCTTGGGGAGAAGCGAACATTGCTTTAATCCTAAAATCAGACAAGGACCCAACGGATTGTGGTTCATATCGATCAATCTCGCTTCTAAACAACGACTATAAGATCTTTTCGTCAATTTTGGCCGCTCGTTTGGGAAGCGAGATTGGAGATATCATACACCAGGATCAAAAGGGGTTTATAAGAGGCCGACTACTTGCCGACTTAACATACGATCTAGTCGGAGCTATAGACATTGCCTCAACATTTGCTCTACCTCTTGCAATCATGACTCTCGATTCAAACAAAAGCATTCGATAGAGTAAACTGGTCTTACTTACATGCCGCTATGGTAAATTTTAAAATAGGTCCTAAATTCCGTAGAACGATAGGCTTACTATATAAAAACCCTAAGGCAAGTTTGCTAATAGACGGTACATGCACAAATCCCTTTGATTGATTGATTGATTGATTTTTCTATTTGTATAGCGCACGATTGCCCGAGGGCGTCTTGGCGCTGAGAAATCCCACTAGCTCATTAAAGATGTATGATTAGAGCTGTTTAGCGAAAAGCCATGTTTTAACTTCCTTTCTGAAGGATTTCAGGGATGGACTGGTTTTTATGTCTAGCTGTAGTTGGTTCCATGTTCTTGCCGTCTGTACCAGAAAACTTCTACCGCCCCAATTGGTTCTTCTGAATCTGGGTACCTTTATGAGTTTCATTTGACTGGATCTGAGAAGTCAGTTTGGCTCATATAGTTGCAGATGTGTTCTTAGGAATTTTGATCCAGTTCCGTTTATTGCTTTGTATGCCAAGCATAGTGATTTAAATTGTATCCTGCTTGCGATTGGGAGCCAATGCAAACTTTTTAGTTTATGGCTTACTTTTTCAAACTTTGGTATTTCCAGAATCAGCCTAGCTGCTGTGTTCTGCAGGCGTTGTAACTTAAGGAGGATTTTCTTCCTTGCTCCGGCATATAGGCCGTTTCCGTAGTCCAGTCTGGACAAGGCCAGTGCTGTCACCACTGTTTTGCGTGAGTCATACGGTATGTAAGGTAAAATCTTTTTAATCATTTTTAAGATGTACCAGAGTGATGAAGCTAGTTTGCAAGCTTGAGCGTCAAAAGAAAGGTTAGTGTCTAACATGATCCCTAGGTTTTTCACCTTTTCTGACGACTCGGGGCATCTTCCCATATCTGTAGGCCACCATAGAGGGGACCATATGTTTGTGTCTCCTCCTAGTATCATGACTTCACTCTTGTCGCCATTCAATTTTAAGCAGTTCATTTTCATCCATTGGCTGATTTTTGTCATGCAGCATTGGAATTTTTCTGCTGTGTCTTGTTGTACCTCCTTACTTATTGACACTACAATTTGGGTGTCGTCGGCGTAAGATATAGGGGTGAAGCCGTTGTTCCTTATTATTTGTGCAAGTGGAGCTACATATAAATTAAAAAGAGTGGGGCTCATTGATGAGCCCTGCGGGACTCCGCATGGTAGGCTGAACAGATTGGATCTAGCTTCTCCTGATTCAACTGAGAAGGTTCTGTTCTCTAGGTAGGAGGCTGTAAGAGCGCAGGCTGAATCATGTATGTTTGCTGTTTTTAACCACGTTATAAGGATTTCGTGGCTGACCGCATCAAAGGCCGCTGATAGGTCAAGTAGTATCAGCGCGGCCTTCGATCCGTTATCCATTATTTTCCTGAGTTCCTCCACTGCTGTGATCAGGGCAGTCTCCGTCCCATGTTCTACCCGGAAACCGAACTGAGAATGGTCCAGCCAATCTCCGTCCATCAGATGTTGAGATAGCTGTTTATTTAACAGCTTCTCCAGAATTTTTGCGGCAAAAGGGATCCTAGCTATGGGTCTGTAGTTGTTGGGTTTCTTTAACAGTGGCCTGACAGATATCATTTTCCAGTCATCTGGGAAGATATTGGTATTAATAATTTTGGAGAATAATTTTTCCAGAACTAGACTTAGTTCTATGGAACAGACCTGCATGATTCTGGGTGGACAGGGGTCCGTTGGGCTACCTGAGTTGGTGGTGTGAATTTCTTTCTGGATCTGCTCAGCTGTAGGGGGTGTAAATCTAAAAGCTGATGTTTGGTTTTGTTTGGTTACTGAATTTATTGAGTGTGATATATCCTTTTCCATTGTTTCGTTATTCTGATTTTTGAAGGAGTCGTATACTGATGAGACTTTATTAACGAGGAAGTCCCCTAGTATATTGCAGAAGTTTGATGACAATGCTTCTGGGTTATTGTTTTCGAACTTTGAAAGTTTTTTGACAGTGTCAAAAAGAGTTTTGCTGGAGTTTCTTTGACTTGTTAATCTTATTGGTGAAGTATTTACTTTTTTCTTCTATTATTAGTTTTTTATAACTGTTTAAGGTAACTTTATATTCTTGTCTGAGGTGAGCGTCGTAGTTAGTTCTCCATTTTTTCTCTGCTCTTCTACACGTTTGTTTTTGTGTTTTTAGAGCTTCTGAGAACCATGGTTGTGATGGGGTTTTTCTTTTCAAGGTTGCCTTTTTTTGAGGGACAGTCGAATTGACTGCCTTGTCTATCCACTCATTAAATTGTTTACAGGCTATGTTACTGTTGTCGTTAAAAGTGGGATGGGATGTTTGGAGTTTTCCTATGATTGCCTGGTTGTCAATTTTAGACCAGTCACGATAGGTTACTTGCTTAATAATTTCCACTGGTCTTCCAGTGTCCTTTTTAACTTCCAGCGTAAATCTTACTAGTTTGTGGTCTGTCCATGGGATTGGGAGGGTGTCTATTTTATTTAGGTTCTGGCAAGATGTGAAAATACCGTCTAGTGTATGTCCAGAGTTATGAGTTTCTAAATTGACTTTCTGTTTCAAATCGAAGCTTGCCATTGCATCAATAAATGCCGCTATCTTGGGGTCTGATTTTTTCTCTAGATGTAGATTGAAATCACCTAGGATGGTGTAATCGGGACATGTCACACTAGATTCAAGAAAAGGGCTTAGCAGGTCGATTAAGGGGGTTTTTGCACTAGGTGGTCTGTATATTAGTATTCCATTAAAAGTGTAATTATTTGTAATCTTTATTTGGAAGGTTAATATTTCGCAGTCTGAGGTGTTACCTTTATCTGAGATTTTAATCCTGAGATCTTCTTTTGCTATGATCGCTAAACCTCCTCTTCGTTTTATTTTTCTGTCGACTCTGGAGAAAGAGTATCCATCCGGAATAGCTAAGGCTAGGTCAGCATCTGATGCCTCGTCTGCCCATGTTTCGGTGACAAATAATATATCAATTTTTTGTCCATCTATTAGTTCAGATGTCTGTATATTATGTTTGACCATTGATCTAGTATTGATCAGACCGATTTTCAGAATATGGTTTCTGTATTTCGGTATCCCGGCTTTATCCACGTTTTTGGCGGGAAGAAAGTCGAATGTAAGTGGGCATGACAGACATTTCTTACCTTCTTTGTGTGGCTCTATCTGAGAGCATGTGAAGTTTGGTCTCAATCTTCTTAGTTCCTGGCTGGAGTATTTCTGTAGCCTTTTATCGAGGTCATTTTGGCCAGGGGATATGGCCCTGGGCCCGGTCTCGGCGCGGACGGGCGCAGACGGGCTTGCCTTATGCGCGCCTTTGGCGCGCAAACGGCGCTCCCGCTGCGCTCGTCCGCAGCGCTTGCATGGGAGGCACATTTATAGAGAGAGGGGGTGGGCGTGGCCTGACGGTGGGCGTGGCCTCGTGTTTCAGCAGCGATGGCGGCCGTGGGATGTTTCCCTCTAAACAGCGCTAAGATCCGCTGTTTGTGGGGTGCCTGCTTGGCGGGAATAGCAGAGAATAACTCTGTGTAGGTGCTCAAAGTTAAAAATAATGCTTAACACAAATTACACAATTTTTAAAAAAGCGAGTGAGAACACCTCCGGCTTCCGCCTCAGAGGTCTTGGAGTTTCCAAATGACGCGCTTTCAGTCAGCGCTTACATAGGCTTGAGGGTGGGCGTGGCCTGACGGTGGGCGTGGCCTCGCGTTTCAGCAGCGATGGCGGCCGTGGGATGTTTCCCTCTAAACAGCGCTAAGATCCGCTGTTTGTGGGGTGCCTGCTTGGCGGGAATAGCGGAGAATAACTCTGTGTAGGTGCTCAAAGTTAAAAATAATGCTCAACACATATTACACAATTTTTAAAAAAGCGAGTGAGAACACCTCCGGCTTCCACCTCAGAGGTCTTGGAGTTTCCAAATGACGCGCTTTCAGTCAGCGCTTACATAGGCTTGGGGGTGGGCGTGGCCTGACGGTGGGCGTGGCCTCGCGTTTCAGCAGCGATGGCGGCCGTGGGATGTTTCCCTCTAAACAGCGCTAAGATCCGCTGTTTGTGGAGTGCCTGCTTGGCGGGAATAGCGGAGAATAACTCTGTGTAGGTGCTCAAAGTTAAAAATAATGCTTAACACAAATTACACAATTTTTAAAAAAGCGAGTGAGAACACCTCCGGCTTCCGCCTCAGAGGTCTTGGAGTTTCCAAATGACGCGCTTTCAGTCAGCGCTTACATAGACTTGGGGGTGGGCGTGGCCTGACGGTGGGCGTGGCCTCGCATTTCAGCAGCGATGGCGGCCGTGGGATGTTTCCCTCTAAACAGTGCTAAGATCCGCTTTTTGTGGGGTGCCTGCTTGGCGGGAATAGCAGAGAATAACTCTGTGTAGGTGCTCAAAGTTAAAAATAATGCTTAACACAAATTACACAATTTTTTAAAAAAGCGAGTGAGAACACCTCCGGCTTCCGCCTCAGAGGTTTGAAATTTCTAGAGGAACAAGACAGGGGTGCCCTCTTTCCCCCCTATTATTTAACATTTATCTGGAACCATTTGCTCACTCCATAAGGGAAGACCCCAATATTCTCCCCTTTTCGTTTTCAGGGTGGGATAAAAAAGTCGGGATGTATGCTGATGATATTCTTATTTACACTACAGATCCGACACAGGCCTTCCCTATTGTAATCAAAAGCGCGGAGGAATTTGGTAGCACTCAGGTTATGAAATTAACGCAGGGAAGACAGAGATAATGGTCTGGAACATCACCAATATTCAGCTTCCCTTAAGAACTTCAATGTGTTACCTGGGCATAAGAATCACCAAAGACCCTAACCTTTTGGCCCAGAATAATCTAGATCGCATCTCACGCGAAGCCAAAACATTAATGAAGTCTTGGTCATTTTTACCTCTCACCATCTATGGAAGGACCAGTTTAGTAAAAATGTCCATTCTCCCGAAATACACATTTCTCTTCAGCACAATTCCTTTATTATTTGACACGAACCAATTAAAAAAATCCCAACAAAACATAAATTCATTTGTTTGGTGTTACAAATCATCCAGGCTGGCGTGGAAGAAACTGAGAAGGAGAAGGGAAAAAGGAGGCCTACCTCTGCCAGACCTGGAATACTATGCGTGGGCCTTCCACCTTACCCACTCCAGGATGTTATTAAAGTCCCCACTAGACAACTCTAACGGCCATATGTTCAAAGCTATGTTACTGGGTTCAGACCTTCCATCGGACGGATTCCTACTTAAATTCGGGCATCAGAGGTTTTTCAAAAAAGTCAGACTGAAGACATTATACTGCCCCATAAAAGAATGGTCTCAAATTAAATCCAAGGCGGGGATTGCATACTTCTCTACCTATGCGCCGATCTGGGACTTTCCTGGACGGTAAAAACAGTCCTACAAGAAGCAGGAATCATACGATGGGGAGAATTAGTAGAAGATGGCTCTCTTATCGATTGGGAAATATTCTCAGACAGGGCAACCTCACCATTATCTTGGTTTGTTTATAGTCAGCTTTCTAGCTGGCTTCGCTCTCAAACAACTAAAAAGACCAAATTTGGAGGAGACAGCTCCTTAGAAAGGAATCTAATGGAAAAACCATACAAGGGAAAGGAGGTTGCTACACATTACTGGAGCACTGGAGCATTTTGGAAGAAACCGAGGATGAGTTTAATCTTCCGACAAAGCTATGGGGTGGAGAGGGAGAACCCCAGGCAGAAGGGAAATGGATAGAGTCCTTTACGCTCCTCTATAAGATCATAAAACCAGCCTGGCTGAGGCGCAATCAACTGTTTACATTACACCGTTTATGTTAAACAGTGGGCTTTCATTGGAAATAAGGTTTCTAGGCTGCCTCCTTTTCATTTATTTGCCCGGCCCATATGGACTGGATCGCCTGCATTACGGCTGTTGTGACGGAGTTTCTTATCAGAAGCTTCATCACGTTGCCTTGCACGAGCCAGTCTGGCTCTCTGATTGGGCCATGTCTCAAAAAAGGAGAAAGGGCGCTGCATTTTTATTTTTGCATCTCGCTTTCACTTTAAAGTGAAAGCGTGATGCAAAAATAAACAGCGGATACCTGGCGAGCGCTTGTTTGCAAGGCTACCAGGACTTTTCTAGAGCTCTGTGCAGCCTAAGGGAGTGTTGCGGGTTTCTGCACTTGAGACTCTGAGTTCTTCTTCCAGCTTTTCATTACCTTCAACTCTCACATTTTCTTCCTGAAGCACTATTTCTAGCGGTGGGGACGACAGGGATCTTTGCCCCTCTGCAGCCCGCAAAGGGAGTGTGGAGGAGCTGGCACACAAAGGCTTGCACTCACTTGCTGTTGGTCTCCCCTTTTTCGGTGATGCTCTTCACCCTCTCCGCTGCTGTTTCCACTGCCCCAGACCCTCTATGCTTCTTTCCTTGGGTTTGTATTGCTTATGTCCTACCAGATGGGTTCCCGGAAAGTGTGTGACTCCCCTGGTCACGTGTGACTCTACAGTCCAATTGCAAGACCAAGGCAGCAGGCGTAGGCCAATCACTGGCCGCCTGCTACATGGGCGGCCAATAGCAGCCCACTTTCCCGGATGTCCACTGCGTGTTTTGGAAAGAGCCAGGGAGCAGATCACAAGGTCTGCAAGTTTTTTTTATTCCACATTTTTCATTAATTATTCTCTAAAGGCAACCGAAGAAGCTATTAAGTTGTTTTATATTTTGCTTGTATGTAAACTAGTTGCCCAGGCATTACGCAAACTTTTAGGCTCAAATTCATTCAATGTTTACCAAGTTCTAAATGAATAGTTCAACAATCGTTTTTATTCGTAGGATTGTGTTACATGTGTGATATTCATAGTCTGAATTCATGTTTATATTTGTTGTAATTGTTTCGCTTGAACACGCACCTCTCACATTTCTTTAATCATCTCACTGCTAAAGCTCTGAATCTCATAACACAATAACATACATGCCAGCATTTAAGAAGAGGCGAGTGGGAGACCTAAAAAAACAAACATTGAAAATGCAATATGTTGTGCCTCTGATTAAGTTAAAGCCATTTGCTTTGCTAAGGGTATTGTATAGCAAAGCAAATGTCTTTAACTTAATAAAAGGCAAGACCTTTTACGTTTTTAATGCTTGTTAATAAATATTGCTCTGCACTGCTTTCCTACCCTTGCACAACATTGCACCTTTGGCTGTTGTGCAGTATTGTGCTGAATAAAAATAACTAGTTCTGAGCTACCTGTCTTCTTCCAAACAAAAATATCCATATTATTATGACTATGTGCAAGTTCCGTCATTAATTCTGCCCAATGTTTTCTCGCAGCTTCCCGCCTCCTCCTCAATTGCCACTAAACGCGTCTTTACTTCTGCTGGTTCCCTTTGGATCCTTGGCCAAAGAAAACTACTGTTACGTTAGCCCTTTAATAACTACAGTTCTGACCAATTTATGTAATCTTTCTCTTGCCCACGAGTAGGGCTCTTGACATTTAGAGACATCCACTCGTTCCTCTCTTGAAAAAAACATAAGCTGATCCCAGGATTCTGACCAACAATCATACTACCTCTTTGCTGCTGTTTCTAGCAAAAAATGTCAGAGCACATTGTTAATTAACAGTTATCAAAATAAGTAAAAGTTCATCATATCCTTGCCAACTACGATTTTAGACCTGGATTCAATACTGAAAGGGTACTAGTCTCAGCTACCAGCAACATACGCATACTGCTTGACCAGGGCTGTCACAACAGTCATAGTATTATTAGACCTCTCAGCCATTTTTTATATGGTGTCCCATTCCATTCTTCTAACCCATTTTAAGAACATCAGCACCAAGGACCTAGTGCTCCAGAGGTTCTCATCTTTTCTCTAGAGCTGCTTGCAGCCAGTTTTCTTACCACCATTTTGCTCTACCTTGAAGGAGGTCCCCTGTGGCAGTTTCCAGGGATCAGCAGTAAAGCCTACTTTGTTCAACAGCTGCATGGCTCCTTTGAAACTCCCTTAATCGTTCATTCAATCTGCAGTGCCATGAAAATGCAGATGACATCTAGCTCATTCTCCATCTTGAGGGAAATCAGTCTTGTCTCCAAGCCTAGCTTAACATATGCACAGTTACAAAACGGAGGAGTCTTAATTATATCAGCTTCAGCAGGGATAATACTGAAATAGTAATTTTCAGTAATTCTTCTGCCTGGTCTGCTGCCTGTTGGTCTAGGGATTTAGATCCTGCAGCTGTTCCTATCACATCTGCCTGCAATCTATGTGTCACTTTTAATTCCCAGCTGTCCTTTATTCCTTTTATCAAAAATGCCTGCCTGCCTCCTTTTGTAAGACCATTGTCTAGGCACTTGTATTATCTTGCCTCGACTATTACACTACTATATTTAGTAGCTGTTGGGTTGTACCCATGACAATCTCTCTTCCCAGAACTTCCACCGGGAAGTTCTGGAATGTGAAGTAGAGAGATGACGGTTGGTGTGAATACTGGATGTGGCTGAACATCGTTGCTCCTGTCTTGATGGCATTAAAGAAGAATTACACCCTTACCTCGCATCTTATTTTCAGTTGCCTTCCTGCATATTCATTCGCCCAGTTTTGACATTTTAGAATGATGCAGCCTACCTTATTCTTGGTTTGAACAAGCAATCCCATATCTCATCCCATCGGAAATACTTGCAGAGGCTTCCTATCAACAACAGTGTATGTTCAGGTCCCATTATCTTTGTCATTAGCCTCTTCATTCTAATACTTTTACAGGAATTCCCTGTTCAAGCATTATGACGGGCCTCCAGCTCTTCGCTCCAGCTTTTCTAACTTACTGGCAGTCCCATGACTTCAATAAATTAGTCTTGGCGACCATGTGCTCTCTGTGATCAGTAAAACACAGAACTCTCTTTCTGTCGATCTTCACTCAATTACATGCTTAACTACATTTCCTACTACTATAATGTAACTTTTATTCTGTTAACTGCTTCCCTTCGGCATCAGGACTCCTTTCCCTCAGCAATTCTGCGCTTTAGAAATTCCTTTCATTCATTAAACAAATACCTGTCTACAGGCTTTGACTGTGTAATAATAATTCACCCTTAAAGGCACATTGACTTTAAGATGTGTTTTTCATAGAGAATAACAATAAATAAATAAGTGTGACCTGCTGCATTTTTCGTACCTTTTCATAACAAACAGGTCACGCCTGTGGTTTAGGATGTAACTTAACCAAATTAAACAATTAGACTTTAGCCTTCATCATTAGCTTGTCGCCAAAACCAACTCAGGCCAACCATATTATGGTGTTCTCATAAGTTCAGGCGACAGCTGCACTATTAGGCTATTCCTAAAAAGTAGTGGAGTTATTTTTTTTTTGTTTAAGAAATTTTTATTAAGCATTAAAACAATGATACACGAAATATGTCATGAAAAATTAGGAAAAATTACATATGAGTATAATAATAATTGAAAGACATCAATCTATAGAAATTTATATAGATAAAAGAAAGGTATGAAAAGATAGAAAGGAGAAAGAAGAAAGGAAAGGAGTGAAAATGAGAAAAGAAAAGGAGGAAAACAGAAGACAGGGAAAGAGAAAAGGAGAGAAAGAGGAAGATAAGGAAGTAGAACTAAGGGATCATAAGGGACAAGAAGCACGCGGTAAGGGAGAAGGATTAGAAGAAAGATAGGAAGTAAAGGGAAGCCATAATAAGTCAGATTTAATTTTCAAAGGGATAGAGGTAGAAGAGGCAATAGAAATTCTATGTTCATCACATAAATAATTCCACCATGTGTGGACCGAGAGTTTAGAATTGTCTTTCCAGCACGATAAAATAACTTTAAATGCAAGTGCAATAAAAAGGTCTAACAACTTAGCAGAAGAAGGTGTACTAATATCAATATCGTCAGCTAAAGAACCTAGAAATATGTGTATAAGAGACAATTGTGAAGAAAGAGATAACATTTTCATACATAAATTCCAAACTTCAGTCCAAAAAGATAAAACTGGGGAACAATAGTAAAGTTGGTGTAGTAGAGTACCAGGATCTTTAGAACAGGACCAACATAAAGGAGAGGAGGTTGGTGAGAATTTATGAATAGTAACCGGTGTAATAACAACTCTATGATAAATAAAAAGTAGGGATTGGGTAATGCGTGCAGCAACAGAAACTTTGAAGATTCTAGACCATAAACGATCCCATAATGCAGTGTCAAAAGAGACATCAAGATCAGTTTCCCAAGCAGTCTCTACTGTAGATTTAGATCGAACAGAACAATTAGACAGTAAAAGTGAATATACAAGAGCAGCTTTAGGTTGTTGAGTAGAAAAGAGAGGATAAAGTGGAGTGACAGGAGTAAAAGAGGAAAAGGAATCAGAGGAAGAAGATAAAGAGGATAAGTGAGATTGAATAGCAGAGATTATAATAGAATATTCAGCAAGAAAAGAGGAGGGTAAGTTAAACTTATTTTGTAAATCCACAAAAGAAAGGAGATTAGAATCAAGAAAAAATTGATGTACAAACATTATATTCTTTTCTTTCCAGTGTTTAAAGTAAAATGATTTACCTTTATATCGAAGAAATTTGTTGTACCAAACTACAGACGATAGAAAACATTGTAGAGGGGAAAGGGAAGAGGAAAAAACATTTTGCAAGGTAGATTGGCAATATTTCAAAATAGGATACTTGGATATAAAGGTACAATTTGACATGAAAGGAACATGTTGAAATGAGAAATCTTTCAAGAAAGAGCGTTCCAGGAGCACCCATTTAGGAACAGGAGTATCAAGGAAATCATATGCCAAGGAGAAGGATTGTTTGATAAGAAAGGCAGAATGATAAGCGCCAAAATCAGGGAAACGAACACCACCTTCATTTTTAGGGCGAACCAACTTATGTAATCCAATGCGGGGGTGCTTATTGTTCCACAAAAATTTTGTGCATATTGAATTGATACGGGAAAAATAGGATTTAGGGATTCTGAAGGGGAGCATAGAAACTGTATATAAAACATGAGGGGTAATCATCATTTTGATAGTATCTAATCTACCCCACCAAGAAAGAAATAGGGGAGACCAAATCTGCAGGAGGGATTGAATTTTCTTAAATAACGAATCAAATGTTATTTTAAGGGTATCTTTTAGAGAGGAAGAAAACCATATGCCGAGGTATTTAATTTTAGAAGGACACCAAGCAAAATCAGTATTATTAAACATATATTGAAAACACAAGGAATTAAGGGGAAGCACTTCAGTTTTGGATAAATTGAGCTTATATCCTGATATTGAGGAATATAACTGAACTTCATCTAAAAAGGGTGGGAGGGAAGATTCAGGATTAGACATGTAAATGAGGACATCATCAGCGTAAGCTGAAAGTTTGGTTTCGACAGAGGGGAATTTTAAACCCGTGATGTGAGGGTTAGAACGAATACGTTGCAAAAAGGGTTCAAGACATAGGATAAATAATAACGGGGAAAGGGGACAGCCTTGTCTTGTACCTCTTGTTAAAGAAAGAAATCTGGAAAATTGGTTGTTAACAAAAATACTGGCACGGGGAGAGGAATAAAGGAGTTTGACTAACGCTATAAACTTTGGTCCAAAGCCAAACCAAGTGAGGGTTCGAAACATGTACTGCCAATTAATACGATCGAACGCTTTTTCAGCGTCTAGGGAAAGGGCAGCTAACGGGGTTTTGACATTTTTGCTGTGAGAAAGGACATTGGAAAAAAGACGGGCATTATCTGCAGCAAGTCTGCCCTTAACAAACCCCACTTGGTCTGTGTTGATTAGGCGAGGGATAATGGAATCAAGGCGAGAGGCAAGGATTTTAGCGAAAATTTTACAATCATAATTTATTAAGGAAATGGGGCGGAAATTCTTACATTGGGAATGGTCCTTATCAGGTTTCGGGATGATTACAATGAGGGCGTCCAAAAACGACCCAGAGGCCTTAGCTTCAAAAATAAAAGAATTAAATAAATGAAGGAGTTTGGGAGCAAAAAATGAATGAAAGGAGGAGTAAAATTCAATCGGCAGGCCATCAGGACCAGGGGCTTTTGATTTCTTAAGGGATTGAATAGCTGAGGTAATCTCTTGGAGGGTAATTTCACGTTCTAGGTGTGAAAATTCAATAGGGAGGGCTGGGGGGGGTGGGAGGCCGTCAAAAAAAGTTGTTAAGTTAGCATCAGAAGGGTGAGTATCATCGGTATATAAGGCTTGATAATAGTTGTGAAAAACTTCAGCAATGTCTTCATCGGAAGTAACTAACTTGTTGAGTGAATCATTAAAAATTGGACCGATAGTTTTACGTTCAGATTTGATTTTCAAGTAGTTGGCCAACATTTTACCTGCTTTGTTCTGACCCCCATGATATTTAGATTTTATTTTAAGGAGAGTATGACAAGCTTCATTAGTTATAATTTTATTAAGGTCTGATTTGGCATGGATCAAGTCCTTAAGGGCAGATGGGGATTTGGAGGAAAAGTAAAAGTGTTCAAGTGATTTAATGTGTTTAAGTTGATCTTCATATTTTTGCTTATTAAGCTTCTTTTTGGCAGAAACATAGGAGATCGTAAAGGCACGAAAAGAAGCTTTAAAAGCATCCCAAGTGTTAGGAATGGAAGTATCCACAGGATCATTTAAGGAAAAATATTCATGAAAAAACTCAGTACATTTTTTCACAAAGGTGGCATCAGATAAAAGAAAAGAGTTAAATTTCCAACGACTAAAAGTGGAGGGACTAATGGATAGATCCAAGGTAGTGTACACCGGTGCATGGTCAGAAATAAAAATAGAGCCAATAACAGATTTTTGAAGGGAGGGGAGGAGAGACTTACTGAGCATAATGTAATCAATCCTTGAGCGTGTATGATGGACATTAGAGAAAAAAGTATATTCTAGTAAATCAGGATTACACACTTTCCACGAGTCATAAAGAGGACGAGAGGCAATGGCAGATTGGAAGGCCTTATGGGTTTTATCAGGTTGGAATTTACTTGAAGACAAACGGTCTGAAAAAGGGTCTAACCACTGGTTAAAATCACCAGCAACGATGAAGTTAGGACAATCAATGGATGCAATAAGCAGTTTAATGTCTGTCCAAAATTTGGGATCTGGACGAACAGGGCCATAAATATTCAATAAGACCATCGTTTTGTTATGAATAACCACCTTTGCCATTGCCCAACGACCTTCATCATCATTTTGGGAGGAAATAATTTGTGCATTTAAAGACTTGTGAAACAGTATAGCAACCCCTCCTTTTTTGTTGACCGCAGGAGAAAACACAACCTGGCCCACCCATTGTCTTTTCAATTTAAGAGAATCAATGTCCGAGCAATGAGTTTCTTGAAGAAAGACAACCTGTGAATGAAATTTGGTTAAGTGAGACAATACCTTCTGACGCTTGACAGGATGACCAAGACCACGTACATTCCAAGAGACAAAATTACACATGTCGGAAGGAGGGAGGAATGGACGAAGGGTGGAGGCAACACACAGCAGGGAGATCACTATATAAGGGGAGACAAAAAATAACGGTTAAACATTGGAGTGGGAAAACGCTCATTTCAAGAAGAGAATGAGAGATGAAATAACATGGAAGAAAGAGACGGAAAAGTAAATAAAACAGCAGAGTTAGCTTGAGAAGAAGGAAGGAAGAAAAGAAAGAGACGAGAGAGATAGAGGAAAGATACATAAAAGAAGGAGAAAGGAGTAGAAAACAGGTCAAGGCACAAAGGCTTGATCTGAAAGGAGAACAGTAACCAAAATTTATGAGACGCGGGTACACCAGAGAGAGGACATGACCCACAAGCAATCCATAAACGGACAAATTAGAAAGGATAAACACAAGGATGTGAGAAGAAAGTCTAGAACAAAATAGAAGGGAGAGATATGATAAGTAAATATATAGAAATTAAAGCATTAACGTTGGAAGAGGAAAAACATTAATAGAAGAAAAAGCATTAGCTGGCAGTTTCCATGTTGGACGGTGTGATGCTCATCAGGTAGTCTCGAAGTTTCTGTGGATCATCATACGACTTGGTACGACCATTGTGTGTGATCTTACAGAAACAGGGATGAAGAATTCCATATTGAATGTTAAGTTGTCTCATCGTGGGACGAAGGTTCAGGAATTCCTTACGTCGAGCATTGGTAGCAGAAGAGAGATCTTGGGAAATGAAGATGTTGTGGCCAGACCATTGGAGACGACGTTTGGCCCTGGCAGCTTTTAGAACAGCCATGAGTTCTGTGAACTCCAAGAATAGCATGATGATTCCACGTGGTTTGGATGCGTTGGAATTGATACGACCAAGGCGATGCGCTCTCTGGATGTTGAGAGGATGAGTCGATGGGGAGAGTTCCAAAAGTTCTTGAAGAAGTTTCCGAATAAAAGAGACCATGTCTGACCCCTCCAAATTTTCCGGAACACCATAAACGCGTAGGTTGTTGCGTCTATTTCTATTTTCCAAATCCTCGGTGTGCAATTTGAGTTTGTGGATTTCTTGTTCCAAAAGTGGAATCTTGGTTGAGAGGTCTTGGACATCGCTGACACGTTGCTCTAAGTTCAAAACCTTATTTTCCATGACCACCCAGCGCTCCTCGATCTGCTGAAGTTTAGCGTTGGTAGCAGTCATAAACGGTTGAAGACCACGCACCTCCTCAAGGATTGAATCCAAAACAGGATTAGTCGAAGAGTTTATGGGGGAGGGTGGGTCATTCTTTGGTCTTTTGGGTTTCGTTCCTGTTTGCGATAACTTCGGTGAAGTAGAGATATTTGCCATGATGCTGGTTGAATAAAGGAAGCTTTGACCAGTAATGCTGTTGAATATGAAATAGAGCGTGGATACCCAAACGTGAAAGGGGCACACCTTGTGGCAAAAATGAAGGCACTGAGACACACTATTAATTAGTGTGCGAATGAGGAAGCAGCCACACGAGGACAAACAGGAAGCGTCCACTAACTCAGAGGCATGATATTGCGGGAAAACAACATGGCACTGTGGAGTATCAGATTAAATGAGGTACAGCACCACGACATTCACATGGAGGCATAAATAGTGCAATAAGGTATTGGAGGAGACTGATGGTTATTAGGAGGGAGAAGAACAAGAAACCTGTAGAGGCACTGAGGCATTCATTACATCCCTTGAGCATGAGTAGAAAGTCAGGCATTCAAAGGCACAAAATGGCGGTCGTTCCACCTCAGATAAAAAAATTGCGCTTTTAAAATGGAAAGCGGTAGTGGCATCAACAGTGAAAAGCAGACCACAGCAACTCATGAATGAAGTAGGGTGATATGTAATAATAGTGCCACATTAGCGCCAGAGCGAAGGGGGAAAGAGCAGGAACATTGCAGAAAAAAAAAAAAAAGAGCCGGATCGGCAGCCTACAAAATGGCGGCCGTTTGCGTTGCGCAGCGAAGGAATAGTTACCAAAGGAAATTGTCACTGAAAATGAGCTCTCTCCGGCCGGTAAAGAGTTTCATTGCAGAGTCCCCACCTTCCGATGATGATATCTGTGAAGAAAACCGCTCGACAAGCGGTTTTGACAAAGTCTCACGGCATCCGCGGAATGTCCGAAGCGGAGCTCACGGAGAACACGTCCTCGATCGCCGGCGCGTAAGCCACGCCCCCCGTAGTGGAGTTATTTAATAGTGCTAAGAAAAGAAGCGGGACTCAATTTCCACTCAGTTACACTTTAGATTGTCTGTTCTCTCTTGTAGGCCCTGTTTAGACGGTTTTGATTACAAACAAAAAAATGTGCACGAAATCTATGCCTGCCAAACATTCTGCATAAATTGTGACTTTCAGATGATTTGGGTATTGCTAAAATGATAAACAACATGTTATTGTCCCCTTGAAGTTTCCATTAGTCCCTACCTCCAGCCCCGCAGCTAAATTTGCGATTCTTCTTAATCCCATTGGTTGCTCCTCCTTTTGGTTTGCTCTCAAAATAGAAAAGTGTTAATCTGGACATTTTCACAAAGTACCTCAATGAACTTTCACCTTTCACTGTACTTTGTTGAGCACTGACATTTGCTCCAAAAACTTTGAACAGGTATTTCAACTTTCAAAAATGTGGAATGAATTCCAAAATCTCAGGCATTAAGCAAATTGAGGGCCTTTTCAAGGGCGTTGTCTGGAGCTCTGCTTTTATGTCCCTTAAACTAATGACTTCTCAAGGAGGATGATGTCCAATTTCTAGGAGTTACAATATGAAAGTCAATAAACAGCAATACATTCTATGAAGGGGCAGTTTTTTCAGTTTTTTTAAAGTGTGGTCTCAAGGACGTCAGCGGAGGTTTCAGATTTTTTAAAGGTTGCTTTTCTAACACACATTCTTCACATAATAACTCAGTATTTGGTTGGTTAATCAGGCGCAGGAAATGTAATATCCTTTCAGAGAGGGTCTGTTGGGAGACACACGCCTTCAATGTTTTGAGTCAACTATGACAAAAGAGCTGCAATGAAGTGTATTAGACTGAGTCGCCACATGGAGCTGATGACAATCAGTTTTAGAGCCTAACCTACGTATATGGAAGATCTCACCAGGCTTTTGAAGTCTATACCTTAAAAATCAACACCTATGGTAGTTTACTGGGATTTTTACTCTCCGCTCCCACTCCAGAACCTCAAGTGATGGTAGACTCTGTACATCAGTTTGATGCAAGACCGACCTAGATACTTCCAATCTCCCTTGCATGTCTTATTCGGACTCCATTTTGGTATGCGCAGTATTTAACATGGACTGCAGCACGAATAGGTGCATGGCCATGCTTCTATTCCATCTAATTCACATATTTCTCAGTAAGGCTTTTCTTTTTTCACCGCACACTGCTCCTCGCTGCTTCAAGATCCAGCCTCTAATAGAAATGTTTTATCTATTTTACTGTTTCACTGGTTGTACCGCAGCGTCCTACTATAGAGCTCATGGTAGTAACTGGTCACAAACCCTGTCGTACTGTCCTATCATAAAGGCAGTGTGGACACAGTGGTTCAGCTGTGGCACTTGAGCTCCTCCTGCCGCAATGGTCACCATCTATCTCTGTACATGCATTTTCTTTTTTTCATAAGCAATTTTATTGCATTTGTTGATATAGCGAGCATTGTCCACACATCACAATTCATATAGGAGAAGCAAGAGAAGGATGTGGTTGTTCAGATCAACAGTAACATCAATATCCGCCCATGCACGGGCAGTCCCCCTGCACAGACAGACCATGGTAAGCCCACCATTTCCCCCACACCTTATCTTGTTTTTGAGGACATCCACACGCCTCATTTATGGGTTTTTCTTGCTGCGCACACCAATTCATCTCTGTCGCAGACTGCTTTGAACATGTGTTTTCATGTGTGCCAAGGTGTAAAGATTCTCCTCCTGGCGTGCCATCAAAAAAAGGACCCCAGTGACCATTGTCTCCACACATAACAGCTTGAATCCATCGTTGGTCTCCCCATCATAGTGAAAACGCTGATACGGTTCACTGCTGCCATGTTTGACACAGTTTACACATCCAGACTTTTTATACAGATTCCTAGCAAACAGAAAGTGAATTCAAAACAGCTATTGTGTTATATACAACGAGTTCACATCCTTCCATGCCCAACTTGAGAAATATACAATATTGTGTTGTATTATTATTATGTTTCTTATTATTATTATGTTTCTTATATAGCGCCGGAATTGACCCCCGAAGGGGTATCTCCGCGCTTGCCTTGGGAACCCGTCCTGGCTTTTCCCTGTGAGATAGCCCCTACAGAGCATCCCCAAGGTGAAAGCCAGGCATCCTGCCGATGGGGGGCCATTGTGGAGATTAAGCAAGCTTAATGCCCAGAGTTGCAGAGTGTGAACCCATGATTAGGTCAGGCACTGAAGCGAGAATTATCAAGCTCATGGACATTTGAGCTCAAGACCCTGCCGCGTCGGGAATTGAACGCTGGTCCCGGTCTGATCTCTGCTTCAGGGTCTGCCTGCTCTAACCAGTGAGCCACACTTCTCCACGAATTGTAATTGTATTGTAATTATATAGCGCTTACTATCCCTGCTGTCGAAGCACTTTTCTATGCAAACTTTCTCGCTGTCCAGCTCTGTGCATCCATGATAAAGGGCTTACAATGTCTATGGGCAGGAAGAGTAAAAGATGTGCAATGGTGAAAAAAGGCGGTATCTACCGCGTACGTCTCTCTCTTTCGCTACAAATGTGAGGCCAAGCCACCACCAAATGATGGTGAGTTATGGCTGCACAAAGAGGAACCAAAAATATGGCCTGCACATTTTTGGACACGCACCCTTCAAGCAGCAAGAAACCGTCAGTCATCTCAGAAGTCTGCTCTGCATGTGGAAATTCCAACATTTCCACCTCCTGTCTGTTCACCTAGGGTTTCATTTCATTTGTAAAGAAAAAAAAAAGAAAGGTGTGAGACCAAATCCTTTCTTAGCAGCCAGCTAACGAACGTTGGGCCTGCCAAACAGCAATACTCAGGGCATTATTATGAATTTGGGGGTCCATGGGTCAGCCAAACCCATGGTGGCGGTCCAACCAGTCTGCCACACTGCGGGCTCACCCACAATATGACATGTGTGATGGTCGTACCTCAAGAGGATCCAGGATCCCGCAGCGTGGTGGTCAGGCTGAGCAATATGCTGGTGTTGCTGCTGTGGCACCGCTGAGCACTACCACCCTTTCCATGGTGGTTAGCCTGCAATAAAAAGGGTGGCGGCGAGGCAACTACGGTAGCCCTAATTGGGATCCCTGCCACTCCAGGGCCAGAGGGTGCATGCAGATGGCCGTATGTTCTGCCTCCCAGGAAATGCACCGCCAGTTCCTGGATGGTATGGAATACACAACATGGTGCATTCCATACCGTGCATGAACGTGCTGCAGCGGTATCATGGCGGTGCCTGTGTAAGGCTCTTCTAGGAGCCTAAGACAGGCACCGCTTGCCCGCTAAGGATTACTATTGTAGTCCGTCGGGCGGTCACACTACCGGCTTGGTGGACCTCCTGCGGTGCACTGCTGAGACAAGCCGCAGGAGCACTGCCAAACTCTTAAAAAAGGACCTTAGTTTTATTTGCACCTCATGGCATTCTTCCACCACCCTACACTTTTTTTTCATCTCTTTATCTTACTCTTGCAGGTTCTATTTTTATCCTTTCTTTGGCCCTATGTCACTGTTTTCCTGTCTTTCTCACTTTTCTTCCTCACTCGTTCTGGATGAAAGTCTGATAATGAAAATAATTCCAAGCCCCAATATCCAGTGCCAGAGCACACCACTTATCAACAATGACACAAATTAAGCACAGCGCCTACTGTTCCACATCACATTCAGCTACTGTCGGCCAAGGCGTGACTTCTGCTCGCCTGGCATTGACTGAACGAACCCCAAGCGCCAGCAGACACGATTCAGATGGAATGGCCCCGATGTTTGAAGCCAAAAGTGGCTTTACTTTAGATGTCTCTCGCCTACAATTGCCTCTGCAACAAGCACCCCACACAAGTCTATGGGAAAATACATTTCTCTGATTTTTATATCAAAATCTCCCACTTTCCAGTTTAAAAATGTCTTTAATTCCCAAGATTTCTGTACTGTGACTGGACCTACCCTCCTCGGATACCACGGCTCGAATTTACCTGCCTTGAATGTGCCCTTGAAATATACTCGTCTCTGCCAGCGTGGGATTGGATGACTACAAACAAGAGACACATCAAAAAATAAAGGACTTTGGAATTCGTGTTATGTCTTCCTGCATGTAGACTGTGAGTTTAAAACCGCAAGAGATAATGAGAAAATCAGTAGCATGCAAGTGAGAACATCTTAACCATTTTACAAGTGCTGGAAAACATTACACGTACCTCCTACATTCCAAGTCAACACATCGGGTAGTGCTCTAAATTCCTTATAACATGACGCCGCACATGGAAAGAGAAAACAGCACGTGAGAGCTCGCCCGGGAAGAGGCTCGCCTGCGGCTCAGGGTGTCCAGCGACCCAAAGACGCATCAAGGGAACCGAAATTCGGCCTTCCTTGGGCAGAATAGCAAGATTCAGACATGCTCTAGATGCGAAAATGCCGCGCAACAAAGGAAGACAATGCAAGTATTCAGTGGCATGTTTTAACTGGAGGCAGGCAGTAAGGGTGGAAAAAAATCTAGCAAAATGTCAGTGGCCCTAAAATGTGTGTTGGGCTGCATGGATATGTGGGCTTTTCATCCGGTCACAGGGTGACACACACACTGAGTGAGACTGGGACAGAAAAAAGACCCGGTATCAAAATAAAAGACGCTTTCATTAGCAAATCAGATATATTAAAAATGTGCTTGAACTTCTAAATACAAGGTATGGAAGAATGCATAATGTGGTGCTGCTGCAGACAATGTTTGTGGTAATATCCGGTAAAATAAACGGTAAAATCCAGCCCAACAAACCATAAAACAAGCCGCCAAACAGCCAAGAAAAGGGAGCACACACTGCATTGTTAGACCTGCCCTTCTGGCACTGCCAGGTTGCCCTGTAGGCCAGTCCGACTCAGCACACACATTGCTGGGGAAAGTCATTTCAACAAGTGTTCTAATAAACACAGATTTACACATTTACAACTAATCAGTGGTGTAGCTAGCCCATGTGCCGCCCGCGGTGGTCACGTAGCTAGCCCACCACGTGCCGCCAGTGGTGGTCACGTGAAAGGGGGGGGGGATGGTGTTGCTGGCGGTGTCTGACTGCATGCTATGCCACTGTAACTAATGTGAAAGATGTGATTGCCACAGTAGGGATTAACTGGCTTCAGAAAACACAGATTTATCCCTCTTCAGTCGGAATTATGATCATATTACTTTACTGCATGGATTTAATTCTTTGTATTCTGATTATGGTAAACACCTTTATGTAAAACTACTGCACACAGCAGGCATAAACCATGCATGCAGAGCCTCATCATTGTTAAGGGAGGGAATAGAAGAAACTTGTGGCTTCAACGCTCACATTAATGGCTCCTTCACATTGAGCACTGGAAAGACATACCTCTTTACAACTGACCCATCTGCAAGATATGCAGGGCCGGCTTTAGGGCAGTGCGACTGGTGCAGCCGCACTGGGTGCTGACCTGTGGAGTGGGCGTTGACCTCGGGGGAGGGGGTCACTGTGTTTAGCAATAACTTATGATTGGAGAGATGAGGGGCACTTTTGCCCGGTGGTAGGGAGAGAATCCGAGGAGGCGGTTATGGGGCACCAAAAATTGTCGCGCCAAGCGCTACCTGCGCTAAAGCTGGCCCTGAATATATGGCGATATTAAAATATATACCAATTAAACTTTTCTCATTCACAACTACTTCTAAATGCAGGGAAAATATTGACCGGAAAACAAGTGTTAATTTGTAAACGTTCCTTTACATTAATAGCCAGAGAGATGCATGATTACTGTTCAAATTGCGGTTCTTTCTAGGATTTTTTCTGCATATTTAACAAATATATCTACGACCTCAGTTTTTCCCCTGTGCAATCCTGAGGGTTAATTGTGCACCCAAGTTGTGACCTTCTGCAGCCCGCCACTGTTTGGAAAATAAAAGTCTATTAATCACAAGAGGCTGCAGTGCGTACAGCAAAATTAATGACAATATTCCCATACTGCAGAAATCAGGAGCTATTATAAGCAAATAAAAAAAACTTTGAAAAATTAAATATTATACCTATAAATTGGTTTAATACCAGCTGATATCAATTTTAAGAACCCTTCTAAATTCTGCACATCACTATAATTGAATCAGATTCAGATTAACTTAGCTAAAGAACAGCTTCTTATCCTTAACCAGGTAAAGTAGGGCTTCAAGAATAGTCTGCATTCGTTCATACAAGTTGTACAACAGCAAAGAGTGTGTTCAATAGTCTAATTTTTGTAGTTCCAGATTCTACATTTATCTGATGTACTAGCAACTATCTATCTTTGCAACATCTCAGCTGAACAAATTGCCGCAATCTTAGTCTTACCTATGTGATCTAACACATTAGGGATATCGGAGGTAAAATATTATGTTAATGTTGCAGTTTATTTTCTGTGTTACATTGAGCGGTAAGCCTCTGTTATGTCAGCGAATAAGGAGACACACACAGGAACTCAGTAGTTAGTTTATCAACCCTACAAATGTGAGTCCACTACTATTTATTCAACAAACTACATCACAGATTAAACCAGACATCACAGGTGTGGGGTAGTTCCTGGCACACCCCTAGACAGAACAGACCATAACAAGGACTCTACATTCCCCCAAAAATACAAAAGAGCAAAATGTAAAACACACACTATCAAGAATCTGACAAAATTGATTCACCCAAACCCCTCAATACTTGACATTGACATTTGTGGAATGCACAGTGGGAGCCAGCAGATGATTTTGGGGCATCAGCTGCATAGCCAGTGGCTGTATAGCTTCAAATAAACTAGGCTCGATAATCAGTTCTGCCATCTGACTGGGTTCCCTCAGTTCAATCCTTCCACTTGGAACATGATCCTGGTCCTCTTCTCTGTCATCAACTGAGCCACATTCCTCAGACTGCAAAGACTCAGTGTTCTCATCAGAGAGAGAGAAAAACTCTGTTTATTTAGACCGTAGTATTTAAACACCGAGATCTTATAAAATACACATACTTATTAAAACAAACGTGTACACAAATAACGTTTTAAAATCACACCATTTCTTTCCAGACCGCTCTGCTTAGTATTTCTATAGTAGAACAGTAGCTGCCATCGCCCCTTGCAACCTCTAAATTTCTTATTTACCATAAAATCAATTAAAAAAATTACAAACCTCATAAAACGTTAGTAAAACAGAAGGAACAAAAACTCCTAAGATTAGAAATTCTTTACATTTATCGATCTTCATTAACAGCGATAGAATAGACAGTTTGGAATAAAATTTCTTCTGTCTTAAGCCTTTAGCTAATAAGTAGGGGGCATTTATAGTTAATTTCATCCCTAACATTGCTTAAGATTTTCCCTACCAAAACAATTTACCCCTCTCATATAATTTCCTAGTGCAATTGCAGTATCCAGGTTTTCCATTTCTATCAATAATGTAATGGCTTGATATCGAGACCTTATTCCATATTTTATAAATAATGGCCGTAGAAATAGTTTTCTTGCTTCTACCGTCATAAGGCAATCTACCACTAAATGCAATATATCGCACTTTGTCCTCAGCCCGCATTTGCATAGCCCATCGGGGTATAACATTTCTACTTTTAATCTTCCCTTTATTAACCATGGGTTGGTGCCAATTCGTAATTTCAAGATTTTATTTCTAAGCCCATGGTTAGGCAAGGTTTCTAAATACGGGTACCATGCGTCTTTTTCCCACGCTTTCACCATGCACTGGACCGACTTTTTCTTTCTTAAGTATTCTAGGTCCTCGTTCCTTGATTGCTCCATCCCTTGTGCTCTAAGTAGACTCTTTGAAAAGGCAACGTCTAAAGGATTCTGGTTTACTCACACATTTAGACATCCAGTAATCTCCTTAATTTTCCTTCTTGCTTCTATTGCCCATTTAAGGCTGCTATGCCTAATTTCCTCACTGCACCAATGTGATACCTTCTGCGCGCCCTCTTGGGATTGGTGTTTCCAAAATAATGCCAGGGACATCTGGACCTGGATGTTCCATGCTATTGTTCCTGTCTCTATTCTGATTGCTTCTATCATTGCTGCCTTTAGTAAGGACAGTAGCATTTTTAGGGCCTTGCCTTCCTCCCGATCCCACCCTCCTTTGCCACCAAGATGTAAAACGTCTGCTCCATACAATACTTGGGGCGGGATTATAGCTTCATAAGTTTTTAGCAAATGTTTATGTGACATGTCCCCATAATCTTTATTAATTTTTTTCAGGCCACAGATAGAGGATAATGCTTTCGCTTTTTTGGGTGTCCAAATGTATCCCCCATTTTAACGAGCTTACGAACAATAAAACTAAGAATTTGTATTCCTTTTTCAGATTCTAGTTTCGTTTGACCTAGATACCAGCTAAAGCTTTTAGACTTTTTACCAAAAGTCAGGATCTTTGTTTTGTCCATGTTAACCACTAAAAGTTTGGCCTTACAGTATTCACTAAAAGCATTTAATTTTCTCTGTAGCCCTATCTCCGTCTGGTCGATGATAACAAGATCATCTGCATATAGCAGGCTTGCTACCTTCCTGCCACTCATTCTAGGGCTCGCGCTTCTTTCCACTTCCAGGGCTGCTGGTAGGTCAGCTAACAATATTGAAAAGAGGAGATGAGCCAGGACACAGCCCTGTCTTAGCCCATTCCCTGTGGGTATTTTCTTTGTCAATGCCCCTTGAGTGTCTTTGATCACTTGGGCCCAATTACCTCTATGCAATTCTTTTAGTATTGCAAGTAGGCCCGGTGGGATCTCATATTTAATCAAGCACTCCCATAACCTCTCACGATCCACCAAGTCAAAGGCCACCCGGAAGTCGACAAAACAGCAGAACATTTTCCCCTTTTGCTCTATCGACTTCCGGGTTAGTGCCCAAAGAGCGTAGCAGTGGTCCACTGTAGAGTGCCCTTCTTTAAAACCCCCCTGTTCTACTGGGACAATTGACTTCGCTTCTACCCAATTTTTTAGTTTTCCTAACACTATTTTTTCAAATATTTTCTCCCCGATGTCTAGCAGATTGATTAATCTGTAATTTTTTGGGGTATGCATATCACCTTTTTTGTGTATGGTCCTTATTATTGCCCCTTTTCAACTATCTGGGAACCTTCCAGTGTCCAAAACTACTCGAAACATTTTAGCAAAAAATTCAGCTCATCAGTCTGACTGGGTTTTAATTATCAGGGCCGGCAGGTTATCTGGGCCTGCAGCTTTTGTTAAATTCAGACTCTTTATCGTAGATTTAACTTCTGGGACCGAAAAACCAAGTTTTAAATCTGCTACCAGACCGCTCCAGTCTGTGTGCTGATTCACTTCCTGGTTACTCCCAGGGCTATATAGTTCCTGCAGATAATCCTCCCAGGCTGCTTCTGCCACTACACGATTCATTGTGGGTAACTGATGATCCGCAGCCAGGTGAATTAATCTCCAGAACTAGTTTCTTGCCTCGATTGCCTCGAGTAATCTTGACCAACAAGCTTCTTTATATTCTCTTTTTGCCCTTCTAATTAACGTAATATATTCTCTTTTCAGACTTACAAGGTCATTACTACTACCCTGCCTGCCCTTTAAAAGTTGACGAAGCGTCATTCTTCTCACTTCTCTTTTCTTTTCCAGGCATTCCTTTGTAAACCATCTTCCTTGTGACTCTGGCTTTGAATGGATCTTTTTGTTTTTTTGTTGATCAATTCTCAGCCCCTCACTAAGGGTGTGAACCACATGCTCAATTTTCCCATGTACCACTCTAGCCCCTGCCCACTTACTGTGTCTAGAACTAGATTCTGTTGTAACTTTACTAGTCTAGCTATATATTCTTCCGTGAGCCTTGTTGTACGTCGCCCGGGGTATTCCATCTGTTGTTCCTTGACTTGGGTACGGGTCATTTGCTGTGCATCAGGGATTTCTAGAGATAAAATATTATGGTCACTCCCTTCTCTGTTTTGAATCCTAAACCCTGTGATTAGTTGGAAACTCCAGGGGGTTGTGAACATGTAATCAATTGGGCAGTTTTGGGTACCTGGTTTAAACGTTTTCTTAGCTGGGCAATCTAAGGGAGATTTCCCATATAGGCAGAAGAGATTTTTGCTTCCCAGGAAGTTTCCCAACTTGGTGTCCTTAGCAGTTGTTATGCATTCTGGGAAAGTAGCTTGTATTATCTCAAAGCTCTCTAATATTTCTTGAAACAATCCGTCTACCCTCCTGGGATGTAATTTATGGTTAAAATCACCTGTTAAGAAAATCAAATCCCTGCTGTACTTTTCGCAGATTATATCCATGTCTTCTATAAAATGCCCCATTTCTGATATATATTCCTCAGAGGAATCCCGTTGCATATATACATACATGAGTATTATCATATTCATCTTTACAAAATCAGATAGCATTATTTTACAAGCAAGCAACCATTTACATTTTACAGATATTACTGTCACCTTCTTTGTTATTTTTGTTGACACCAAAGTCATTATTCCCCCAGCTGGCCAGCCAAATCTATGTTTCTCTGCTAAGCTGTTTTGCTGGGAGAAGCCATCGAATGTGGGGGTCTTGCCACATAGCCAAGTCTACTGGATGCATATAATCTCTGTATTTTCTCCTAATTCCCTTACATTCTTTTGTTTGGCTTCATCACCTAGGCCATTTATATACCAGGAGGCTAGTCTTATAGTCTCATCAGAGGTCCTGGGCCCCACAAGCCTTTTGACCAGAGATACCAGCTCAAGGCCGAGGCAGGCAGTCACCATGGTGCCTTTCACCTTGAAGATCCTCCATGGATCGGGCTCCAAAGGAAGCCAGAACTTATTCCCAGGGTTGCAGTCCTGGACAAGTACCAAATACCCCGCTTGCATGCAGACCACCTGGGCTCGTCAGTCAGTATAAGGAAGGCATGAGGGTATGGCAGTAGAAATCTAAAACAGATCAAAGAAATGAGGGCAGGAGTATCCTTCTCAGGTACACCATGTAGCTCAACTTTGTCCGGTGCACTTGAGAGCAGTCTTTCGGTTTCGGGTTGTCATCGGTGTGATAATATGCTTTCTTGTAATCCTTTTATTCCCTGTACCTTTAAGTTGTGGAATCCTACTAGGGATTCTTGGGTTAGAATGTAGACTTCTCTGGAAGTCAGTTGTTCGTTATATCCTTCGTGGATGAGGTTATTAAAACCCACTTACCTACATTTGATGACTCCTGCTTCCTTATTTATGTGGTAAACACCACATTAATTTGGCGGCTATCGAGGAAACCTCAACACGAAGAAGAAGATTAGACAACACCCCTCCTCCAGCGGCAGTATCTGATGAAGTGAAGTTGTGACTCCTCTGCGGCAGAAAGGGATTTCTATACGTGTTTTCATACGGTGAGGAGAGCGGTGGGAATAAAGTGAACTCGGCATAAATGAAAATTATTTGTTAACTCGCAACAACAGATTATTTAAAGAGCGCGAGCTGAAAGGGAAGCTGAAAGGGAGCGCGAGCTGAGGACAGCGCGAGGAGAGTTGAAAGGGAGCGCGAGCTGAGGAGAGCGCGAGCTGCGCATATCACGTCACCTGTGTTTGTGGAGAGCGCGAGCTACGAAGCTAATTCCACCAGTTGGTATTAGGAAAAGGTTGTTGTCCCATGCTCATTGTGGTCACCTAGGCATTGTCAAGACAAAGGAAATTCTCCGTTTGCAGTTTTGGTGGCCTGGTACGGATCTAGAAATAGAGAGAATGGTGAGAGATTGTCCTGAATGTTGTGCGAGTGATAACATTTTAAAGACTAGACAGATCCCCATGGTTAAAAGGATTTTACCCAATCACACGTGGGATGAGGTTGCAATCGATATTGTTGGCCCTTTGTCTGGAGTTTCTGATACTCCATATTTGATTGTTTTGATAGACTTATATTCGAGATGGATCGAGGTTAGTGCTGTAAGAGACATAACTTCAGATGCGGTTATCAAATTTTTGGATGGTGTTTTTTTAAAAGAAAGTTTTCCTAATAGTTTACTTTCAGATAACGGGCCTCAGTTTTGCTCGAAGCTGTTTGAGGATTACTTAAAGAAGTGTGGTGTAGTCCATAAGAAATGTTCTTTATATCATCCAGAGTCAAATGGTGCTGTTGAGAGAGTTAACAAGACTCTTAAAGAAGCTATTCAGTTGGCAAGGTCCTCTGGTTTAGACTGGAAGATGTCTCTTAAAGACAGAATTAATAGTTATCGCATGGCTCCTCATTCTACTACAGGAAGATCTCCTTTTGAGTTGTTCAAGGGCAGGGTTCCCAATACTTTGTGGTGTCCAGGTTGGATGAAGTTGAACAAAGGTTTGGTCGGTAATAGTGTTGGGGAATGGAGATGTAAGGAATTAGACAAACAAATTGCTAGGAAAGAGTATTTTGATGATAGGAAAGCTGTGTTGTTTCAAAAGTTCAATCTTGGTGATCTGGTACGCATCAGAGCCCCTGTGGGGTGTAGGCCCTGGTCAAAGTTCACTGAAGTTCGTTCTGTGGTGAAAATCTTCAGGAATGCAGTCAAGACGGATGATGGAAGGATATGGAATAACAGTTGTGTGGTTTTGGTTGGTTCAAGGTTGCCTGTTGTTGATGTGGGTAATGATGCTCCCAGTGTTGGTGGTTGTTCAGGTAATTCCCATTATTGTTCTCCTGGGTCTTCTAGAAGAGGTCAGAGAGTGCGTAGACCTCCTTCTTACTTAAAAGATTACATTTATGTTTTTTTATTTTCTCTCTTTCTATCCTTTGTTTTGTTAGGAAGGGAGATGTGTGATAATATGCTTTCTTGTATTCCTTTTATTCCCTGTACCTTTAAGTTGTGGAATCCTACTAGGGATTCTTGGGTTAGAATGTAGACTTCTCTGGAAGTCAGTTGTTAGTTATATCCTTCGTGGATGAGGTTATTAAAACCCACTTACCTACATTTGATGACTCCTGCTTCCTTATTTATGTGGTAAACACCACAATCGGGAGAGAGGGTTTTAAAGCATCAGGAAAGCCAGTTACATCTTTTTCAAAAGCTGACCATAATGTGCAAAGTACTGGCCCTAATTGACTTGGATGTGAGCCGTTTTGGGACTTACGTTTTTATAATAGGCATAACTACAGAAGCAGGTAGGCAGGGTTGGGGTCGAGGGAGCATAATGGATCTGGGTAGATGGTCGTCCAATTGTTTTCAGAGGTATGTTGGCGGGGAGGTTCTTGTTAAGGTTTGTACAGGTTGTCAACTTTTGTTTTTGTTACAGGTTCTGTTCCCAGGCCTCAGGCTGCAAGTCTGAAGATATGGATTGTGGGCCACTTCTTTGTTTACTGGGCAGAGTGTTGTACGAGGTCCAGCAGTCATGGAGCATATTTGGGTTTCAATAGTGCTTTGTATTCCATCATTTGGAATGGGAAGGAAAGGATGAGAAGGTGGGAGCACCTTCCCTGTATAAATAGACTTATGGTAGTGGGTAACGGTCCTGATATACTCCTGATACACTTAGGTGAGAACTATTTAGTGCTTCAAAAAGGTTTGGCATTGATAATATCCATGAAGGAGGATTTGAGGGAGATTCATAGGTTGTGGGACAGTTGCCATGTGCTTTGGACTGAATTTATACCCAGACAGGTTTGGCGCTGGCTGTCATACACAGAGCCAGGAGGGAGCTGAACAAAAAATGCACTCTTTTTGTAGGGACATCGTCTTGGGCAGAGTCGAGCATTCAGATATCCATTGTGAGGATGTGAACGTTTTTAGAGGGGATAGGATTAATTTGTCCTTCATGGTCATAGAGTTGTATGTGTTGCAGTTAAGGTTGGTGTTGGCCAAGGTGCTTAACATCAGTTAGTTGGTGTACTCTATCTTTAAGGGCCAGGAGGAGGTTAGGTGGGGGGCAGAAAAGAGGGGGCACAAGCTAGTGAAGTGTCAGAGTAGACTGAAAGAAAGGTAGGTGTGTTACAAGATCCTGAATCATAGCTGTCAGTTAAGTCACAAGAGTACCTTTGAGCAAGTACTGTTTTACCCACCAGCACTAAGCATCTAAGCATCTTGGGACATGTAATTTTACTTTATAAGTCATAGCATGCTTAGTAATATTGGCAAGGAAAACAGTACTGCTGCTGTAGCCTAAACAGGGGGGATTCTGTACAACTATTGGTGCAGGGAATGCTGCAATCACCTAAAAGGAGTGAGCGCTGCCACATGCTGAAGCAAATGAAATATCAGAGTAGATTATTTTTTAAAGGGTGGTAGCGCTGCATGAACATAGAGGAAGTGAGTGCAGTAGCAGCAAAAGGGAGTGAAAGGAGGGAATTCTACAGGTTCCTGGAGGAAGCACTACATCAGTGGAAGGATTTGGAGCGAATATTGATGCAGAGCTTCGTGCTGCTAGTATAGTTGCCTAGTTTCCCAGGCCCATGCATGAAAAGTTAGGCCACAATTGATTTTTTCTTACAATTCTGGGACTTGTAGTCTTATTTAACTCAAGATAAACCCAGGACTACAAGTCCCATAATTGTAAGAAAAAATGGGACTGTACTAACTAGTCACTCATGGAGCTGGGAAACTTGGCAGCTATGTGCTAGCAGGAGTGCTGCAGTTGAAGCCTGAATGCGGGAGGCATCCACAAAGACAGGGAGTGCTACAGGAACCTGGAGCAAAGGAAGCAGTGTTGCAGAAGCATGAAGGGATTGAGCACTGCAGGTGCTTAGAGACATAGGATGCTGCAAACGGCCTAAGATGGCTTTCTGATGCAGGTTGGGGTAGAGGATGCTGTATCAACTTGATGGATTCCAGCTGGATTGGAGTGCTGAAAAAGGGATAGGCAGTTTTTAGTGTATTACTGCTGCATAGTTACACAGCAAAAGAGCTCTCCAGGTTCCTGAGTGAGGTTCAGATGTGAGTAGGGTTGCCACCTGGCCAGATGTTTTTACTGCATGATCAGTATTTTAATATCCCACCAGTGTAAACGTTGGAAAATAATTCAAAGTCTGCATTTCTTTACTTATCGGTACTTACTTTAAACAGTGAACATAATAATTATACTAGGAAAGCACTTTAAAATGTGTTCTGGAGTTGCCTTATTGACCCTGGACTGACAATTAAACTAAACAAAGGCAAAAAGGTCAGATTTTATATAAGGGTCTAGTTAGGATCTAGGGGAGGGGATGTAGCCTTACCACTCGAGCTGCCGGCCTTGGAGCTGAGGAACCGGGTTCGAGCCTCGGCGTGGGCTCAGCATCCTGTGATTCTGGGCAAATCCCTTAATCTCCCTGTGCCTACCAAAATATGAATCTGTCCTTGTGTAACATAACTGATGCTCATGTAAAAGCGTTACAATACCTTCGGGTCGAGTTTGCGCTATATAAAACTGCAAATATATATATATATTGATGGATGTCAGTTTAAAGTGCTTCTGATGGACCAGGAACAGAGTGAATCTCCTAAAGACTTTCAGGTACATGGATCAATGTAGGATTTTGCGATTCCTTAATTGTGATTATCAAGGAATCGCAATTAAGGAATTGCAAAAGCCTATGCATGTAGGAATCGCTATAAAATTAGCGATTCCTTAATTGCGACTCGCAAATTGCGAGTGGCAAATAAGCAATGCCTTCCCATTTATTCCTATGGGCCTACAAGCCCATAGGGATGAATTGGAGATTGCACGTGCAATTTGAGAGTACCAATAGGTACTCGCAAATTGCTCATTCAATTTCAAGGGTGTCAAAAGGACACCCTGTTGCACCCCTGAAATTGCTCTGTGCACACATGTTACGGTGTGTGTGTTACCTACAACTTTGAAAAAGGCACTTTAGTGCATTTTTCAAAGTTTTTGCAAATTACCATCAAGTTCAACTTGATGGTAATTTGCGCCTCCTAGTAGCAATATCACTATTCCTAAGTGGTTCTTGCATTGCATTCAAGGAATCGCAAATTTTGATTCCTTAAATGCAATTTCAATTTGAGAAATCACAATTAATTGCGAATTCTCAAATTGCGAGTACCTTGAACCTTGATGCATCGCAAATGCCCTTTTTGTGGTCGCAAACGGCAGACTTTTGCAAATCACACCATTTGCACTCGCAAAAATGGTTGATGCATGTGCCTGTTTGTTGCTCCTGAAGTGGATCTTGTCAACAAATTATAATGCAGGCTGTAAAGCACAGTAGGCTTTGCAATGAAAGCAAAACACATATAAAAGAAAACCATGAAGGTTTATTAAAGTTTGAAATCATTCCAGTTGGCAAAATACATTTTTGAAACCAATCAGTTAGTCATTTAGATCAAGAAATAACACGAAGCTCCAAAAAAAATGCAGGAAATTAACAGAACTAGCTGTAGTTCATTCAGTTCTAATAAATAAATCAAAGTCAGAGGTCAGACCGATGTGGTTCTGCCTCCTAAAACACAAGCCGAATAAGCCCCAACACCCACAAGAAGTGTGTTCTGAGCTCACATTCTCAACATTATCCCACAGATTCACATAATGCAGGTCAGATCCCGGGTGCTCCTAAGACACCTAAATTATTAATACAAATGCCACTACATATACAATGTTCTCATGAAGAGTCACACTGTGGTCCCAATAGGTGAGACCTTGAAGCAACTCACTCTCAGTGGAACATTGTGCTGCGGAGTGTTTAGCGAAAGAAACATCATTCTATTCCTGCAAAAGTGACATTATGTTCCAAAACACTGTTTATAAAGTTGCTTGTGCTTGAATAGCCTTGAATGCTGGGTGAAACAGAAGTTAAAACAAATGACTGTATACTGACCTTGCAGTAACTCGGTTTGTTGCTGGCTGGGGTGGGAATATGCCACCTAGAGGTCCTCTGTGTTGGCGAGGAGGGGCTGCCCGCACAACCAAATCAGCACTTAAAAACGCTGTGTTTCCCCGGCGGTGCATAACCTCACAGTGACTCTGTTTGTGGCTGACTTGGGTGGGGGCTACATCCCCCAGCATTCCTCTTGGTTTGCGAGGTGGAGGCGCTGCCCGCATGTAGGAAGCTGGCTCTCTATATTCTATACCAAAATTAGGTATAGTGTGCACAGAGTCCAGTGGAACCCCATAGGTAGGCAGAAGTAAAAGCAGATAACACCTTACTCTCTGTTTGTGGTAGTGTGGGTGACCAGTAAGACTTTATCAGGGGGTAGTGATTAGCATTTGTTGTACATACTCAATCAGCAAATGATGTCACACACTCAAAGGCTGAACTCCAACAAATTTGATTTGTAAATAAATATTATTTAGTTCTATTTATTTCCTAGAACCAAGCAACAGGTAAGTGCATATGATCATTTTCAAGGCAGGTAGAACAATACAAGCAAGCTGAATAAAAGAACGTTGTTACAGTATTTGTAATGCTTTCAATACAGTGCAAATTACTGTTAGATTACTTTTGATTACTGTACAGATTACTTTATGGATTACTTTTTCTACTCAGTGTGATATGCCTAGATATCACCCAAAGGCAATTCCTAGAGAAAAGGTAAGTAAAGCAGTTTTTACTTATTTGCAGTTTTTCAACGTTTCATACAGAACCAACTCCAGACTTCAAAAAGTTTTCAAGGAAAAACAGTCAATGTATTCCTATAGAGAGAAATGAAGTTATTAGTTAACAGGTAAGTACTTTGTTGTGGGAGATGGTATTCTGGAGTTGTAACCAAGGTACCCCCAGGGTCAAGGATGCGCTCTTAAAACATCCTCAGCGGCACTAGGGGGGCCGGTTGCAGAGTGCTTAGGCCCAATGTTATCCAATGGGGGTTTGGGGGGCCTCCGGTTGGTGGCTGCTCAAGAGCAGGCCACAAGGTTGTGGGAGCAAATCTCCTAGTGTTAGGCTCACAACAAAGGGGGATCCGAGTTAGCACCCAAATTACACAATTGTGTGTCTTTAGCTTCCAGTGAGAGGGGGGGCATATGGCTCACTCTGGTTGGCTGGCTCCCACCATCTGTAAGATGGAGGGGACTGAGAGTTGTACTTCACCTCACCTCCCCCACCTGAGGGGTGGGGTTGGCAAAGGTGGGCACACCTCCCTTCCTCACTTGGTTTTCCCGCCGTTGCTCTCACCCAAAGTGGGGGTAAGAACCAGTGGGGCCAGTTGCTGGAAGCAGGCCTTAGGCCTGGGGATGTTCACAAAGGCGGCATACCCTGCCCATCCTGGGGGAGGAGGCTTGGCACTTCGTCCCAGGATGTGCATTGTTTCAGACCCCCTAGAGCAGCAGGCTCTCGACCAAAGGGTCCAGAAACTTGTCTGGTGGTGGCAGCAGGCAAGCTGCCACTCAGCCTGGACACTAGTGTTAGGTCGTTTTTCAAGGGGCATCCCACACTGGCATCAGTGTGCGTTTACTGTGCTGAGAAGTTTGATACCAAACTTTCCAGTTTTCAGTAAAGCCATTATGGTTCTGTGGAGTTCGTAATGACAAACTTCCAGTGCCATATACTGTTAATGGCATTACTGCACTTACAATGTCCAAGAATTGGCTTAGACACTGTAGGGGTACAGGGCTCATGTACCTGTACTCTCACCACTGGTATAGTGCACCCAGCGAGAGGGGTGGCTGACCTATGCCAGGGCAGCGGGTTGTAGGAATGGCACACAGGATTGTGTGCCATGTTGTCTCTTCACTTTGGCCTGCACCAAAACACGCAGCCTGCAAAGGCAGTGTGTGTGTGTAAAGGTACAAGGCCTCTAAGGGTGGCACAATAAGTGCTGCATCCCTTAGAGGCCCTCCCTGACCACAGTGCCTTTGGTACCTGTGGTACCCTTTACAAGGGACTGGCCTGTGGCCAAAGAGTGCAATTGGGTTTTGTTTTCAATGCAGTTTATGGAAAGAACAAAGGTCCTGGGTACCTAGTTGGTAGGAACCTAGGGCACACTCAGTCAAAGCCCATCAGCAGTTTAGCAAAAAGTTGGGACAACCATGCAAAAAGAGGGCACTTTCTTACACCGCACTACCAAATCAACACTTAAAAGTACTTTGCTTGACCAAGGCACAGGACCTTGTAGTGACTCTGTTTGGGGCTGACTAGGGTGAGACTATATCCATAAGCATTCCTCTGTGTTGGGGAGGCGGAGGGGCTGCATACATGACCATATTAGCACTTACAAGCACTTCATTTACACCACTTTGCATGACATGCATGTGTGTATGCCCGGGCGAAGACCAAGCCAAGAGCAGGCCAGTCTGCACCCATCAGAGCCCAGAGGAGGCTGGGCTACCCCGTTGGCAAAAGTTTTCCAGGATTCCGAGGTACTGTTGTTTTTATTCCTTGTTACCTTACTACTGTTTTTCCCTAGCGATAGTAAAGCGCAAAACCCCCATTCCAGCTCAGATGCCCTAATTTTACCTCCCCGGATGGATATATTAAACAGGCAGTGGGTGCTATAAATAAGGAAATTGAGAATGCAGAGCGTCGTCTATCTTCTACCATGGCAGCAGCTCCTGGTGTAACTTCGTCTGTAGAGACCGCTTCTCAGTCTGTAGGTGGTACTGTTTTGTTGCCTGCCCAAGGCCTATTGCCAGCGCCATCGCCTCCCTACGCTGTCTCTTCTATTGACCTCAGACGGAACACTAGTATGACTTTAACCGTGCCCCACAACAGCAGCTTCCATCCAAATGCAAAAGACGCTAGGGAGGATAAGGAAATCACACACCCCTTCAGACTCTCAATCCAGCGTCATCGATTCTGGCCCAGCTAGCTCTACTGTGCTTTCTGTTGTGGAGCTGGTCCTTTTTCGTGGGAAACTTTTGGACTGTGTGACGGGGTGGTTGAAAGTTAGCTTTTTCCTATTTATGCACGGTTAGCGACAATTGAAGAACTTTCATGTAGTATTAAGGATATGTACGTTACAACCCCAGTTCGCTCAGTGGTTCAGTCTACTTACACAATGGCACCCAGGATTTTGTAATAAGGCCTCGATTTGCCTTCTACTCATAACCTCTCCTCACAATTGCTCTAAGTATAGTCATTTTGGCTACCTTTCCTCTGTACCGAACCCCATCCCCCCACAAATTAGCCAAATCCGAGTTGCTCCTGGGTCTTGCAGCGTGGGAAGGCCTTCTACTTTAGTAGTGAATATGATGTTGGCCAGGCTCCCTGGTCCTGCGAAGGGCTTGTAATTCATATCAGTCCCAGTTGGCCGCTATTAACAATCCAAGGAGGAATTCTTGAAGCCTTCATCTACCTTAAACCTTTTCAGGAAGTCTCCCCCAAGATTTGGGGAATATGAGGACACAAGGCAAAGAGGGTGAGCTTTGTAACACAGCCACCATTAATTTACCCTCTGCCTGTTGTCCTTATGTGGTAATAATGACCAATGTCCCTAACCCACCCTTGGGAATAACCGAGTCACCTGTCCAGGTAAGGAATAAAGTACTTCACTGGTTACAGCCTAAGGGGCATATTTACGTGGGGACATCGCCACCAGAACGTCACTTTCAGTGATGTTCTGGTGGCGATATCTCCTTCTCTGAATTTACAAGGCGGCGTTGAGCCACTTAACGTGGCTAACACCACTTTGTAAATATGGACCCTTTTCACTCTTCACTTAGCGTGAAAGGGGCGTTCAATGGGTGTAGCAGTGGGCGTTCCGCCACAACACCCCGCCACAACACCCATTGTGTCTTTTGATGCTCCTCCATATCTACAAGGATGGGGCAGTGTGAAAAACTAGGGCCCGGTATAACCTGCTCTTAGGATGGCGATACGATGAGAAATTATTATTTGACCAAGCCTCAGGGAAGAGGCTTGGTCAAATTTGGCTCGAAGGCAGCTGAGACAAATGATGCTACCCTGTTATGAAGTACAGTTAATGTCCCTTTTTAAAAGTATTATACTGCGCCTGAATTCACCTCATTTGTTTCCCTTCGAGCGGGAGTTCATCATTTTAAAAACAAAACTGTGACTCCCTTAAGGCCAATATTTTCACGGCTGTATGCAAGTGTGTCAATCCAGCTTGCAGCAGGCCTCTCAAAGTTATACTTCTTGCTCTATGATGTGGCGCTGGGGGTAAAACTCCCTGCCCGACTGAGTTCTGGTTGAAGCTTTTTTAGCCCTGGGTGAATTAGGGGGCCCTATTCTGACTCTAGTGTTTAATGTGGCTGCAGAGGGCACGATTTCTTCTAGTTGGACTGACTATATGATAGTGCCCATCTTTAAGATGTGCTTTCATCCCATTTCCCTCTTGGATTCCTCTGAAAAGTTGATGGGTAGGGTTCTCCTAAAGAGACTGGAGCAGTGGGCCACCAATAGTTCTATCCTTTCGGAGGCCCAGTATGGATTCAGACAGGGCTTGGATACAGTGGAGCAGTGTGTGAACTTAGACCTGCTCATTGGGAGGCAAAGTCAGGCTCTCTCCACTTCTGCTTTGCCGATCTCAGCAGCCCATCCTCCTTGGTGGACCACTCAATCCTTTGGCATGTATTGCTTTCACATGGAGTGCCTAAGAATATTGTTTTTTTCGATCTTGGTTGCATGAGAACTGATCTGCTAAGGTCACTTTGGCCCAAATGGGGAATATTCTACATTGTTTAAAATCAAGAAAGAAATCAGACAGGTTTGCGCCCTGGCTCCATTTTTATTCTCTATTTTCATTCATGGGATTGATGATGTCCTTCAGACTCTGCAGGCCGATGGTTGTTTGGTTCTTGTGCTGGTCGTTTGGTTCCTGTGCTTTTGTACGCCGATAACTCGGTCTTGATGTCTAGGACCCCTGCCGGTCTGCAGAGACTGGTGGACAAATTTGCTGATTTCATGGAGGCTAGAAAATTGAAGATTAACAATACCAATACATTCACAATGTCATGTGGAAAAACACCCAGAAGTGCAGGACCTTGTACTTTGAGGGCACTCCAATTGTGAATGTTAATTCATTTTGCTGCCTGGGTATCCTTTTTACCAATAATGACTCATGGTCCCAACACACACAAAATGCTCGATCGAAAATTAGCAGTTTGTGAGGGAGCCTTCAGGTTCTCCGGCAAACTTGGTAGCCGTCCCGTTAAGGAAATGGTTAACATCTATAAGGCCAGAGGAAGGCACGAGAAACAGCACGGTGGAGGGAAGATGGCGGCTGGATATGAGGTCCAGTCAGGAGCTCCTTGCTCGCAGAAACCTAGAACTGCAGAATGCACCTTTAACTTAAAAAAAACGCATTTACCACCCATAATAAGGATTGTCACATGATATACAACATAACCTAAGAACAATATTCAAGATAACAAGTTCAAAAGAAGGGGATGCTAAACCACCAATCTCGGCGTCGAGCAGAAGGCGGGCCAAGTGGAGCCGTACTGAGTGGCGCTCTGCACGGCGCTCTGAAAGTCTACTCGGGGCAATGGGCGGTCGCAGCAGAGGCAACTAAAGGCTGCAGGAGGGCTGCCGGAAGAATTTGATTTCAATTCCGGGGGAAAAGAGGCAGTGCCTCCCCCGATATCGCTGCTTACACGGCTGGGCCTGCAGAGCCGACGGAGACACTGAGGAAGGATGCGGCCGGCTCTTCGTTACAGTTCCGGGGAAAATAGAGTAGTGCGATACCTGCAGCCATCACGATCACTATGGAGGCTGACAGCGGAGTTTCTGGGAGACACGAGGTCTTGATCATACAGGCACCAGAGACTAAAACTGAAGACACCACCTCGTTTCCACCCCCAGGGAACTCAAAGACCCCCGGGGGCCCGGGAACACGGCAAACATTGGCAGATCAAGACTCGAAGAGGACATTCACGCCTATGAACAAGGTACCTGGTGAGGGGGAAGGAGAAGGGGTGGATTCACTTGAGGGGTGCGGAGGGAATAGGCATTCAGTGGAGGGGAGGGCATTAAAAACAGGAGCCCTGAGCAACTTCTGGGAGCCAAGAGGAGGTGGAATATCACAAAACTCCCGTTCTAAGCTAGAGAAAACTGTTGAGCCTGAACAGTACATAAGTAGAAGATCAAGCTACTGCCTTAGGAACAGACAGTTCCTCAGGCACAATCAAACCTCACCCCTACAGTAAGGTACAATACCAAGCAGCACTAAAAGAAAACCCAAAAGGAAACCGGTTTCAGAATTACAACCCCCTATAACAAAAGCTAAACCAGCAAAAAGGAAAGACTGGGAGAAACGGCAAATAGAACCAAAAATCAGAGTAACCCCCTCACTAAGGTCATTTTTTAAGGTACAGCAACAAGTCCAAGGAGTTCAAGAACTTCAGGGAAAACAGGGGAAACAGATCGCAGTTCACATAGGAAGCAAACCCTCACCTCTTGTAGAAATTAGAACATCCTTTACCCCAATACTCTGCCCTGAATCAGAGCGTAAGATCAACCCAGCAGGTAACGACAGAAAGGATATGAACAAGGGTATGAACAAGGAGACAGAGAAAGAGGTGCCATTTCAATTGCACTCCGAGAAACTGGAGGATTCAATTATGGCAGGATCTACCGATGCCGCGAGAGCGCAGACAACAAGCAATACAGCGGAAGAAATCATAGACCAGATTCCAAAAAATCAAACTGAGAAATTCCTGGAAAAAATGCTGGGAGAAATGAGGGACAGATTTGCAATATCAGAAGCCAACCAAAGCAAGATCCAGGAAGTGTGTGAAACGTTAGACTCCAAACTAAATGCGCTAGGGGAAAGAGTGACGGCAGTAGAAGCAGAAGTGGGAGCCCTCAGTAAGAAAGTGGAAATCAATCAGAAAGAGATCAGAGCTTTAAGAGAAAAGGACAAAATTATGAATGAGAAACTTGAATCACTAGAAAACCAGGCAAGAAGAAATAACATGAGGATCCTAAATGTTCCAGAGAACCAGGAAGGGACGGATATTAAAAAATTTACAGTGTCACTCCTTGAAGAACACTTCCCGTGGACAAACGCAGCGGAATTGGAAGAAGATATACAAAGGGTACATCGAGACCCCTTCGGCAAAAGTAAAGAAAGGAGAACGCCAAGAAAAATCCTAATCAATTTTAAGACATACACCCTGAAAGAAAGAATCCTAAGTGAGGCCTTAAAGAAAGGAAATTTTAATAAAGGCGATTGGTCTTTCAGAATACAATCCGATATGTCTAAAGCTACCCAGGATAGGCAGTGGGAGCTGGGACAGCATATGCAGGAACTAAAATCTCTTGGAGCCACGGTGCAAATGAAGTTCCCTCCAGCCCTTAGGATCATGTGGAGGAACAAAATGCACAACATAAGGGACCCCAAGGAGGTCGAAAATTTCCTAGAACAAATCAAGGACCAAATGCGGACCGAAAATCACGGAAAGTAAAATAAGAAAGGTAAAAGCGCTCGGAACAAACGAAGCACGGAGCTCGAAAGGGGCGAAGGATACAGCCCAAAAGAAGAAGGGAGGCTTCCCCAGGGAGGGTAATGGAAACGTACACAAAAATAACAAAAAAACAAAATAAAAAAACACAGGTGGGGAGAAAACTAGGGAAAAAAACAGAAAAAATGTCCTCAACAATGAAAAAAGAAGGAGTCGACGGTGCCCATAAACACAAACACAAATTTGAGTTTCACTCTGACAACATAGGAAGATGAAGACGAACCCCAAAGAATTCAGTATACTCTCTTGGAACGTCAACGGGCTCAGAACAAAAAGTAAAAGAAGGAGGATACTAGAGTACCTGAGGACAACAGATAGTGAGGTTATCATACTACACGAGACCCATCTCCTAAAAACAGAATGGGACCAAATAATGAAAAGTCTGAGCTGGGTAGATGCCTATATAGTTACTAACCAAGACTGCAATATTAAAGGCATAGCAATAATCTTTAAGAAATCCCTCAAAGTTAAAGTAGAACACACCGAAGCAGACAATAAAGGCAGATGGGCAATATCCAGAGTAGGAATATGTAATAACCTGTACACCATAGCAGGCTATTACGGTCCGAATACAGACGACCCAACCCCCCTTCAAAAACTCTATACTCAGCTACTGTCAGCCACCTCTCCAATAGTACTAGGGGTGATTATAATATAATCATAGATCCTAAAGTGGATAGATCCCCTCCAGGAAGATAAGCAAATCTACCAAAAATGAGGGAGTGGCTAGGACACTACAAAAAGGATCTGGATCTGGTGGACATGTGGAATGAGAATGGGGACAAAAGACAGGCCTTCAGTTTTCACAATAAAAAATTTGGACACAAATCAAGAATCAACTACTTCATAATAAACAGGAGTCTATCAGAAAATGTCATAAGATTAGAGCATCTGCCAGCTCACCTGTCAGACCACTCAGCAGTCCAACTTACTATACTAACAACAAAAAATAACTCACAAAGTAGATGGACGGTTGATCGAACTATATCATTAGATCCACAAATAATACAGGAACTTAGGACAGAAACAGAAATCTTTTTCGAGAACAATAAATCTGGGACCTCAAAACAAATCATTTGGGACACTTACAAGGCAGTAATCAGAGGAAAGTCACTAAGTACGGGGGCTTTCAGATCAAAGGTTATAAAACAAGAAATAGGAGATTTGGAAAGCGGTATAAAACAGCTCGATAAACAAATAGCAGCAGAGCTGATAATAACCAATAAAGAACTAGTGAAGAAAAGACAAAAAATACCATTAACGATAATCACGTTTGATGCTGCCAAAGCGTTTGACAGAGTCAACTGGGCCTTCTAGAGCAGAGTCATCAACAAAAATAATCTTGGCGAGTCCTTTTTACACATGGTGGAAGAAATACACAAAAAACCAAGAGCCAAGATCTTAGTCAATGGTAACCTCACCGAAAACATAGCGATCAAAAGAGGAACTCGTCAAGGTTGTCCTCTATCACCGCTACTTTTCAACTTTTATATCGAACCCCTAGCAAACAACCTCAGAAACCACGATACAATATCGCCCTTTAATTTTGTGAGGATGGATCAAAAAAGTCGCACTTTATGCAGATGACTTGATGGTATTTACAAATAATTTCCAAAAGTCTATTGGACCAATACAAGATACCTTAACCAACTTTGTAAAAGTGTCAGGATACCAGATTAACCAAGCAAAAACTGAGGTTGTGAGCTGGAACACGCAATTCAACAACCCTTGCATCAAAGAGAAGATAAAATATTTGGGGATCAACCTAGTACAAGATCTGGATAGAGTCTCCCAGATAAATCTTAACAGGATTGCTAGCGATACCAGAAAATTACTAAAAGTATGGGGGGTCTGCCACTAAGTTTCTTAGGAAAATCTAATTAAATAAAAATGTCCATCTTGCCTAAATTCACCTACCTTTTTTAATACTATACCTCTGGAATTCAAAAGGGAATCCCTAAAGAAACTTCAGGGAGAAATAACAAGTTTCATCTGGTCATCAAAAGGAACAAGAGTAGCGTGGAGTAAACTGAGAAGGAGAAAAGAACATGGAGGGATAGTCAGTCCCGACCTATTAGAATACTACAGAGCTTTCCACTTTAAAAACATGAGACCACTTCTGAGAAGCTGTCAAAAATACCCAGACTTCTTGCAAACAATGACAGAAAGAACAGATCATTTCCTCTATAAATTCGGCCACCCGAAATTGTTTAAAAAGATAAAACTGAAGATTCTTAACCCCTTCGAGGCTGATGACGAGCTGGGCTCGTCATGGTGTAGCCTCCTCAAACACTGATGACGAGCCCAGCTCGTCATGAACAATGTTTTTTTTAAAAAGTCAGCACAGGAGGGGAATAAGTGCAGCGCGCATGTGGTTAAGGATGCGGCAAAAGTATGGTACTAAATAAGGAACACTCTAAACCTAGCATACTACCGTTCTTAGGCTCCCATATGGGACTCCCCGGGTACTCCAGACTGCCTCAAAGATTGTATGGCCACCCCGCTAAAAACAGCAGGTATTAAACACTGGGGTCAATTAATGTCAGGAACCAACATAATCACCTGGGATGAACTAACCACAGCCACGAAAGCCTCCATATCTAAATTCAAATATTACCAACTTACTAGCTCGGCAAAATCGCTCAAAGAAAAGAATAAGGGAAACGATGATATGGAGAAGGAAATGATGAGGGATTCACCCATAAATAAAGAAATATCTCGATGGTACTGGGCCCTAATAACAGCAGGAGAAGAAGATTTCCGGATTCCAGAAATGATTTGGGGGAAAGACTTGCCAACAATAGACATAGAAAATACATGGCAAATATCAATGGAGAAATGCTGGTCGACTCTAAAATCAGCCGCCTAAAAAAGAAACCACCTATTCACAATACACAGGGCCTACTGGGCCCCAAAAAGATTATCCAAGTTCAAAGGGGCCAGAATAAAGGACTGCCCTAAATGCGGACTAGAGAAGGCAAACGATTTACACATGTTCCGGCAGTGACCTCGCCTTGACAACTTCTGGCAAGAAGTTGGTAAGACCTTAAGTATGGTACTAGGAAAACAACTCGATGTAAGTATACATCTCTTTCTTTTTGGGATTGATAGAACAAACAGTATGGGTAAGCTAACAAAAAAACAGGAGAACTTAATTTTCGTATTGATTTTTTTGGCAAGAAGGGAAATATGCATTAAATGGTTAGGCCCGATGGCACCAACTCACTGGGAGTGGCTGAATTCGATCCTAAGAACGAATAAACTTGATAGGAAAGGAAAACCTAGTAAAAAAATACAGCTTCTGGGAATTATGGGAAACATACCAAATTAACACCTGAGGCATAATCGAACACAAAGTCCAATGATTATGCGATGGCATAGTTGTTGATGGGTAACATACCTATCGAGTAGCCAGGATGGCTAGCTCCCCCCCAACACGAACAATCAGAACTATTGAATATGGTAAAGGAACCAAGTGGTCTCCTACTGTAACAACCGTCATTGGGAAAGTCCGCACGCAGATCCGCTCCAAGGGGCAGTGCAGGCTAAGAAGTTACAGAGGTAGACACATGACAACTCCTTACACATAAAAATGCAGAATGAGGACTAAAAAAAACAAAACATCTATAAGGCCAGAGCAATGTCAGATGCTATGTATGGAGGGGGCCTGTGCGGCCATATTACTTGTGGTCATCTTCAGGTCGAGGAGAACGCCTTTCTTAGGCATCTTTTGTTGATCCCTGCTTCCGTACCATCTTTTATCATTCAGAAAGAAGTAGGGCTAGCTCACCTGGAGGACCTACGCTTGCTCAAGCCTATTCTACTCTTGCACTCATTCTGGACAAAACCTGAAACGGCCTTTGCGAAATCCTTTATTCTGAATTGTTTAGTACTAGATCATGCCTTTAATATTCCATGGCTTTCTTATATTAACAAAACTTTCAAATCATTATTAGTCTCTCTGTGATACAAGATCCCCACAGAACGCTTGCTTTTCACAGGAGCTAGGTTAAGGTCTCCTTTCTAGGTGCCATTCTGAAAATAGGGCTCTTGTTGAGTCAAAGAAATATACTGTTGTTTACTATATGTTGAATGCTTTCCAGGAAGGTTTTCAATCGCACCTGTCCCTGGTGACCAATACCCAACACCGCTTTGTTATATCTAGGTTTTGTAAATAAGTAATGGTTTATTGCGTGAATATTTAAAATCATTACAAAATTGCATAAAGCAAGTTTCACAATAAAACTGTGGTATCACATAAAAGCATCATTGGTACTTGTTAATTTTTTTTTAACTAGGCTTTGGTTCGCAATAGCCCATCTTCTTGTCACTTTTACCCTTATGAAATAGCGGCCCATGGACATAGTACTGTGCCCAAGTGACAGTATTTCAAAACAGAGCAATCAGCACCTAATTCTATTTTGTAGTTTTTATGATAGTAGAAGGAAATATAACTGAAGCTGACTTTTCTTGCACATAATATTAGACATTATAATACTGCTTAAGTTTTCTGTGTGCTTTGGTGGACCCTTTTTTATATTTTAGCATTCCTTTATACATTTGAGGCGAAATTCGAATCAAGAAAAATATTTAATTCTGATTGCAGCTTTGAGACTGGAGCTTGGTTTTTTTTAGTTGCACAGTTTTTAACATTGTACGGTTGTTTTTTAAAAATTGTTTTTAAATTAATTGTTACTGTATTTTATCTCATGCTCTTTTATGGCCTATTTTGACTGTGCCGAAAAAAGACTTTCAATCGAATTGACTGTATATTGAAATGGTTGTCAAACCAACTTCTACTGATTTTTTTAAATCATCACAATTCATACATCATTTACAGAATTCCTCTGCACAGCAGTTTTCTCTGGTTTCAACTTCTTGCTTATAGCTTCTTTCTACCCCTTCATTCTGTCTTTTATTCAAGCCTTGATGGTTTCCATCAAGAGTGTTCTTTTTTCCTTTTATTTTTTCCGCCCGTTGCTGACAGCTTCCTTTTCCATTGTGTATAAATCAAAAGAGAGAGTAAGGGAGATTGCAAAGGCTATGTGTGGTGGGAACTCCTGGTCCCCTGAGATCAATTAAACAACAATGGAGGAGTACCCCCTTTAACGAGAAATACAAAGAAGGAGTTCTTCTGTATTTGGAGCTTAAGGCTCAGGTTAGCACTAATTGCCCCAACCCTTGACAGGACAGTAGTAGTCCTTGAAGAAGACCCCTCACTCACCAACCAGGTTGGTGACATGCTTCATCATTGGGGTCCCACCCCATAGGCCGAGTGCCCATAGGGTGTGCTACGACACCTGGTTACAGTGGAGCGGGTTTCTTGTTTTTTTTATATGTGCAAAAGTTAATTGTGATGCGTGTATTAAAAAGGGCCAAGACTACTCACACCAAGACTTTATTCTTGAGTGCTTGAACCTTATTAAAAAACTGTGAGGCACCAGTGCCTATTTAGGAAGACTTTGGTGTCCAGAGAAGTGTGATAAATCTAAAAATAGCGTAGTGTGCTATGTGAGTAAGTTAAAAGTAGGTCTACATGTTTCAACCATTTGAAAAAGATTTTTTGGTTTTCGTCAGGAACGTGTGTTTTGAGCGGGGTGGTCCGCACACGCTAAGGCGCGTCCAGCCCTCGTTCAAATACAGACCACAAATTGTGGTCTGGTGTAAAAGAGTGTCTTTTCCTGGTTCAGGAGAAAAACACTTGAAGCGGTAATTAGCGCTTCATGGGCATCGAGTAATCCAAGACGGCAAGTATCCGTCACTTGCGGCTTCTGCTCGTCTGGCGTAAAAACCTACTTGGTTCTCACTCGTGTATGCCCCGTCGAAGCTGACAGCTTCCTTTTCCACCCACAAATCCAAACATTTACTTAAAAGAGTAACATAATTTACACAAATTAAAACAGACCCTTTTTCTCTAAGAACACTCCCCTACACTTCCTAATCATTCACCAACCTTAAAAATCCTTCTCTAATCGCACCAGACCATGTTTTAACTATCTTCCTGCACCACATTCTTCCAAGGCCTTTGCTTTAAGAGTGCTTTTAGTAATGTCCATGATATAATTATCAATTACTTACTCATAAATTATTACTACTGTTATCAGGCACATAAGTTCAACATTGCTGCACTCACAACATGTGACAGACTTTGCCTTCATTCCTTAATAATATATCCAAAGCAAGCCTGTTTTGCATAACCATAGTACATATGGCAACTAATTTTTGTTTATGTTTGTTAGAGCACCTGCCATATTAGTAGACACTCAACATGCTAACGTGGACTATTTTCTGATCTTCCCTCATTCAAAGCTATACCAATTTAATGAATCAAAGCTCCAAATATTTCTCCTAACACCCGACCAGAACTACGTTTCCCTCTCCTCAAATTTTTGTCATCCTTGTTACTAACCTCATTTATGTGATAAACTTGTGAAAATACTATAGTTAAATAGCCGCTTTCCACTCAATTACATGGGAGTTTAAAATAAGCAGCCTTACCCCACACATAATACATTTATTTAAGAATAGTTTCACTCCCAGTAAAAACCTCATCAGTAACTAAATAACATTGTTCACATTTACTCCACCCGACCACTTCCTTCTGCTGATTCTCCACTCTGATTTTTCACACGTACCATACACTATTACATATTTTGGCATAGTCCACCGACTTTTTATTACAATAAAGGATACCAGAGCATTAATACTAGGCACTCTCTTAAAAAAACACTATAATCAGAAAGTAAAACAGGGCCGGACTGGCTACCGGGCGTTATGGAATGCTGCTGAGCTGTGGGCTGATTTTGTTGATGGGGACCTGCGTGTACTGAACAAAATTAGTTTTGCTTTAATATTTTCGAAGTACACGCAGGTCTCCATGAACGAAATCAGCCCCCACCACAGTGAAATGAGCCCCCAGCTCGGCAGAATTCCAAAACGCCCGGTAGTCAGTCTGACCCTAAAGTAAAATACAAATAATTGCAATTGATAAAACACAATTATAAATATATTACATGACAATAGATGCGTGAAAGAAAGCTGCTTATGGGTCATACCGTAATATCTGAAACTCTTCTAACAAAATAAAATATACATTCTTCCTAAAATCGCCTATCGAATTATCTCTATGCATCATTTTGTTAATTTTACCATTTCTGTTATTCATCAAGGTCTACTTAATTCTGTTTTTGGTGAGACATGCCCAGCTGAATTGATTAGTTACCCTAATAAAGCAACTACAACTATTAATATCATAATCAATAAAATAAATTTAAAGAATTTGCAACAATTCTCCTTGCTGTTCAACGTGACTCTTGTACGAGAAAGGAAATATTACGGTGTAAAATCAATAAAGCAGTATATTTAGTTCACGCATTTCATGTCTTTCAAGAAAAACAAACATTTCCAATGCAATAGGTCTCACATTTACGCAAGTTTGAGCTATTCACATTGCAAATAACAATGCCTTTTATTTTTGTTTTCGTTTTTAAAACATAAATAAAAGGCATTGTCATATACAATGCCAATAGCTTACGCTCGCGTAAATGCGAGACCTATTGCATTGCAAATGCTTGTTTCTTTTTCTTTCAAGGACTACTGAACAAACAGCCAGAACTGGATGAAGAGGTCACACATGACCGCCTAGGCTAAGCTACTTAAATGCTTCTGAATTTTCCTTTGAGGACAAGCTGGATTTTGGGTGAAGGCCAGAGGCAGCTGTACAACGTTTTAAAATGGAGCTGTTTTTAAAAACCATAAAGGGCCACTGCTAGGTTCGAGGTAGAAATATAGGCAGATCAAAGCAAACTTTAAAACATGGATTAATTGGGTTATCTTAAGGGAAAGCGAGCACAAGCACAAATGGACTGTATATAAGAAATGCCAATGTATACTCCACTCATATTTTTTTTCTACCAATAAAAATGTATTAAATAAAAAAAAATAAAAAAATAAAATATAGGCAGACACAACATTCCTTCCTCTTCAGGCCGCAACCCATGCAACGGAAGAACCACGTCCAAGACCTCTCCATAGCTCTGAAAAAGCTCCATGACTCGACCCAGGACCCATACCTCACCCTGTACCTGCACAAATAACTGATAACTGCACATGAACTCGTTACCTAATCCGCAAGTGCACCTCAATCTTGACCTGAAATACCACAACTAATCTTGTACTGGACAGTAACAGTACCGTCAGTGCACCTCTGTCCTCTACATCTCCTGCAATGGAAGACGCTCCCAGCTGTGCCAATGTGCCCCATTCTGACCCTCAGCACTACTTTCTGTTCATGTAGTAGGTAGGTAAACTTGTATTTTGTAAATTATATTAAAAAGCAATACAATACACAGCCTTAAATATTAGAAACAACCTGATACTTGCAATCCAGCATCAATTAAAATCCATATTCCTAAAATTATGCACATTGCCCCTAATAAAGTTTATTTAGAGCTCTACCAATAAAATACATTTGGTAAGAAACTCGATACATTTGTTAGAGGTTCCGGCCAAACAGCACTGAGTAGCGTCTTTCACTGTCCTTTGTACCTGCCTGCTGAAACGGGTTTCAGAAATCTATACCTCGAATAAGCAAAGGTTACGTTCTACTGTTTCAGGAAATAGATTACACAGGCGGCATTGCATATTGTTATGTCCAGTCTTGTTCCAAGACCCCTCAAAGTGCACCAGTGGGACATATACCAGTCTAAAATATAGAATAGCTTTTTAACCCACATATTTAAATTGTAATCTAAATCGGGTTGCCTCTTATTTATAAATGTTTCATATGTGTAATGAAAGTGCTTTGTTTTGTTAGAGCAAATAAATCCCTTTCATGTGATACCGACCTGTTTATGGGTCATTTTATTTATATTATCGGAAGTTGGTAATTTGCTGGTAAAAGATTTAGCTCCAAATCCATTAAAATTACTTGATCGAATGGCTATATTTCCAGATTCTGTCTTATTAATTACCAGTGTGTGAAAAGATGCATTCTGACAGCCACATACATAATTAACTGTTTGTTATTTAAAACACTAATCTTGTAAGACCACATTTTTGTTTGATCATAGCATGTGGAGTTAAAGTCTTTAAAATAAATGTTTTGTATAGTTTGCATTACAGTTGTATTTAAGACAGACCTTCATAGTGTTTATTAAATACATTTTCCCCATGTAAAATAATTTGATAGATTGTTAGCATCGCCCCCCTCTGCCCGCCCACCCAACCCAAATAGATGTCAAAAACGTGCACCTTCTCTGGCAGTAGATTCAATCTATTCTTGATCCGTTCCCTATTTAGCGACCATGCGAGTTTTAGATTTTGTTGCCAAATTTTGGAGCATGCTGTAGTAGCACCCTACATAGCTCTGCTCGTGCACATCAAGCCTGCCTCACAGTACTACATCCTGTTCATGTACTGGGCGCCCTCAGGTGCTGATCAGTCCTTACCCACAACACCGCTTCATTTGTGGTCGGTTTCATATCTCAAGTATCCTTGGCCTCACCCTGCAGCACCCCACTGATTTTATTTGAGTAGGCCTTTCTGCCAGTGCACTCAGTTCAGACTATCAGCGTCCTTTCTACTCACTGACTGCTCTGCATCACCATAGCTATTACACTACTGACTGAGGCCTGCTTGCAGCGTTGACAATGCGCCTCACTCTGACCCTCTGCATCGCCGAGCATCCCTGTAACCTGGGGCACACTTTCAGCTCTGCCAGTGCACTTCCAGCACAGCCTGCAGCTGGTGGGGGCTGCCAGGCCCCAGCTGAACTGCACAGGGTAAATATACACCCCGCCTGCTCCACTGCCTTCACCAGAGCAGCTGCACGAGCTGCAGGGCCAGTCTGGCTTTCAGAGGGAGTAGGCAGCCAGCTGGCTAGGGGCGAAGGGCAGTGGGCAGCAACAACACTAGCCTGAATAGAAATGGCTGATTTCCTGGCATTGTTTGGTGGCCCCTGTACTAACACTCTCCCTCGTGGCATTGGGAGCAGGGGTGGGGCCCGTTGCTTGTGTTCCGCCGCAGGGGACACCCTGCTGACGCTCTACAGCTCCCTCCTACCCCTACCCCTCCTAGCCGCCTCCTATGCGCAAGGGGATATCTCAGGAAGAAGAGGCGGGAACTTTAAAAGTGACCTTGGCCCTCATAGAGTCCCGCTCACATTTCTTCCTCTGAAGTGGCACTGCGAAGTTCGAGCCAGAGCTGTCCGGGCAGTGCCAGGAGTAGCAGAGGGCTACCCTAGCGTCTGAGCAGTGTCGGGCACGTGAAACTCAGCACGTGACATGGAGTGGTAGTTTCCATTGTATTTTCTGGGTGGCTGGTGCCCCAGTCTACAGCAAACCTTACAATCTGCATCTCAGCACACATTCCATCGGTCACTAGAATCCACAAGCTCAGGGCATGCATGTACTCAAACTCAGGAGAGCGCTGTGAAGCCACAGTAAGGGCAGTACAGCGCTCTACAGTCCATTAACATGACATTAGTAGGCGAATGTCTTACATTTTATTGACGCCCTTTACATCATTCAATTAAGACACAGTGGTTTCAATCACCTTGCAATCCCTTCTTTTGTGACGCAGCGATAATGTTTTATTGTATTACCTGGACAGACAGCTCAGTGGATCAAGGCTCCTGCTGCACAGATGTAAGTTGTAGGTCGCCGGTTTGAGTCCTGAGTGGACTTATTCAACCGCTGCTCAAGGCCTATTAAGTCAGCACATTGAGTTTGGTACCAGTAGTATCTGTTATGTTTTCTTGAACTCCGTGGAGTCTAAGCGTTATATTAACAAGCTGTTACCACGGCATTGCGCGAATAAAAAAAAAACATAGGAAAGTAAAAGCGCGCTATGCGCGTTGTGCCGCCTGCAGTGGGAAAACTCATTACGACAGCCGTCAAGCAAACGATCCAGTCCGGATGGGCGGGGCCTAAAAGAGACATGGAGGTCACCAAAAAGCCTCACTTTCAATCGGAGGCCACGTTTAGCATAAAGGATGACACCGACCAATAGAAAGGATGGGCGGAGCTTCCACCCCACTTCCGAAATCGCTCAACAACAATAGAACTCGCAAAGCGAGCAGAGCATGCGCTGCAACGCTAGGCAAGACCTAAATACTAGTATTGTCAACAGGATACTTAGGGCAAAAACGAAAAGGCTCGGAAAACTATTTGCAGACTTCAAGAATTCAGTTCAATCTCACATCAGGAAATTATTCAGGAATTATTATTTCAACTGTCAGATCAGTTCATACTCGTGGAAAATCACAAAGACAAATATGATAGTCTGTCAAAGCAATGCCTTCTTCATCTGATTGTTCGACTTGCCAGATATTGACTAGATATGGCTACTCAGCAGATGAATACTTTCTGTTAGGCACTCTGGGCCAGATGTAGGAAGGCCATTACCGGTCGGTAACGGCCAAAATCGTCTGTTACCGACTGGTAATAGACTTTTCCTACGTAGGGGGCAAATTTACCGATTTGGTATTTACCGAATCATCATTTACCGATTCGGTATTTACCGAATCGGTAAATGAAATGTAGGAAGCACCTTGAAGAGTGCTTCTGTGCTTACAGGATTCATTATTTACCACCAACTATTATTTGGTGGTTTATAACGAATACCTCTGTAAATGCAAATGTGTGCATTTACACCAGTGCCATGTGGCAGAGACACATGAGCTTAGGGCATGTATGTATGCCACATGTGCACACCAGCACTAATCAGGGGTGCAACAGGGTGTCAAAATGACACCCTGCCACCCTTGCCTCTTTCCCTATTTTACCGAATCGGTATTTACCGATTCGGTAATTGACATCAGTAAATACCGATTCGGTAATTACCGAATCTTAAGGATTCGGTGATTCTTACCGATTTTTTATCTACATGGCAATTACCAATTCGAAAATACAGAATCGGTAAAATTTGGTATTTTCAAATCAGTAATTTTAGATTACCTACATTTAGCCCTCTGTCTCTTTGGTCTTTTGGCTTTTTGCCATTCACTATCACTGTCACCTTGTTCTGCTTGCTCTATTTCTTCTTCAGTTGTTTTGGGTCTTTGTTCATTCTGCTGCATTCTTTCCCTTTTTTCTACACCTCCTGGACAACTCTCTTCATGAAACACTTTTTCCCTGGATGTGCTTACATTTGGCTCTGATTTGCAGTGCACATTTTTATCTTCAGATCTGCTTTTGACCACTGCTGGTACCCATTTTAGGTTGGTCGCCCCTATGTACCACACTAGCCCAATAGGATCATTACATCCTGTTGGGGCTCACTATTTTTAATTAGGCTCATGCTCCCTGGGAATAAATACATTTGTTAGGGATGCTCTAGACCTATTTTACCATCACGTTCACCGCACTACCTAGCCCACACACCCTACGGCTTCATCATTAAAAGATCTCCACCTAAGAGCCCCTCCGTGGGTGCCCACCGCGCATTGCAGTGTCGGCCTGACGAGGAGCAGACCCAATGACGAAGCATGACATTCTTCGGGTTGTGTGAAGGCACTTTTTAGAAAGGCCTGCCTTCCCCCATCACCTTTAGGAACTGCATATCCCTTGTGTTTCTCAATACTACTTAGGAGCATTTATGCAGGACCTTCTTTAAAAAGCTCCTGGTTCCTCTTCTTCAAGACAATATTTCACGGCGGCTCAGCCATGGAACCTACCCCCTAGTACCCAGTTTTGATAAAATCTACACCAAAACTATGTATTCATATTATGGAGAACAACCAAGGCTTGACATTCAGTGACGACCTAGTCTCAGAAAAACTCAGAACACCCTCACTGTTAGACGCAGATGGAGGAGCTGCTTCCAGCAGCCAAGTCATTATTGGAATACCATCACTACAATGAAGAGACAGCTCATGAAAATCATCATGCATGGAACCATAATGACCTAATATCTGTGAACAAATATAGCTCCCAACGGCCTCATTGTATCTAACACACTAAGAATATTTCTTGAAGACAAACAATGCAAAGAGGAATGGTCCCTGGTTGCCTGGAAGTGCACCAGGGACTTGTTGGTACTGATTATAAAAACAGCAAAACTGATGATCTCATTATCAAGATCATGTTGGCGGAAGGAGCACTAAAAGCCATTATTACCATCATGGCTTTTAAAACTAAACTGGCAGAAATCAATAGCGAGAAAGCCGAGAATAAAGACTATTTGATGAGACAAAAAGTTACTAAAGTACAAAAGGACATTGCAAAATTCAGCAAAAAAAAATCTACCCCTACCTTAAGGAGGAGTACTGCCCTACAGTGCAAGACAACTCCTCGGATGACAGCTATACTCCCCGAAGAAGAAGTTTTTCAACCAGCAGCAATTCTAGCACTAACAGCCAGGCTGGTCAACAACAACACCAACGAACAACATGTACGGATACAGCTTGCCACCCTACCAAGGACCAACGATGTGGCAATACCCGAATTTCCCGCAAGGACAACAGCCTCCATTCCCCCCTTCCAACCACATCCTTTTTTAGGCAGAGGCTGGGGCAGAGGGATAGGCAGAAAAAGAAGAGGTGGCTAGAATCAACAGAAGCAGGTACATGGCAAGATCAACCACCACAACAGCACATGCAACTGAGGAGCCACACGTAGAAGAGAAGCTAATGGTCAACCTCTCTGAGAGACCCCTTAAAGATGTGGGAAAAACAGTCCTAAGACGTGGGTTAGGCTTTGTTCCCACCCCCAAAATTGACAATTCCCGAACCAACTGCGAACTCCACAACTTCTTCAGGAAGGTTCACCTAAAAGCTTTCTTTGGTGACCAAACGGAATCTTCTCCTGTGGATTCGGGCTTACGCAAGCATTCCACCTTTACTCCCAACTCTAGCATGGTACCACCGAAAATCCTTACATTTGAAAAAGCAGTCTTAAAAGAAATTGCAGAGAAATGTACCAATGTAGGTTTTCACAACACATCCAGATTGAAACCCGAGGCCATAAAAACCTTGGCCAGCAACACCACCATCAAAGAAGCACACAAAGGAGATGCCATTGTGATTATGTCAACTACCGATTACAGAACGGAGTGCCTGCCTCAACTACAAGATGGCAGATACTACACCCCCCTCCTGGAGGATCCGACTGCACGTCTCACAACACAAATCAAATTGCTGGCAATTTCAGCACTGAATCAAGAATGGATCACAAAAAATGAGGCAGATTTCTTCATTAATGTCAATCCCAGACTACCCTGTTTTTACACGCTCCCGAAGATACACAAGGGGGTACTTCCACCTCCAGGAAGGCCCATTGTTTCAGGGATAGGGTCAGTGTTAGAACCACTATCTACATTTTGCAACTATTTTTTCCAACCGTTGGTCAAGACAACCCCCACATTCCTTCAAGACTCTTGAGAATATTCCAGTGTTTTTTATAATTTGCCTGATCATGTTAGATTCTGGTGTAAAGGTGGTTACACATGTCAAATGATCGGTTTTGACTCTTGGTTGTGTCTCAAGTAATGCCTCTCTGTTAGTATTGCGGGCTCTCTTCTGAGCAGTTCTTATTTTGACTACTGGGTATTGCCTTTTGGCTATGGGATTGGTCAATTCTGAGGCCTGTGATTTAAAATCCTCCAAGTTACTACAATTGCGTCTTATTCACAGGAACTGTCAGTAGTGGAGATTTTCTCTTAGAGGTTTTGGGTTGAAGCTACTGAATAGGAGTGGGCTGTGACTATCTGTTGTTTTTTTTTAAGGTGATGGTTTCCAATCTGTTGTTGTTCCGTCTAATCATTCTATCCAGAAACGGTAGTTCATGGTCAGAGGTGTTAGCTGTGAACCTGAGGTAGGGATTAAGGTTGTTGATCCAGAAAATGAACGCGGGGATCAAATTAGTGTTGCCTTTCCAAAACACCAGTGTGTCATCAATATAACGACGCCACAGGGAGACATTATTCATGTAAGGGTTGGTGTCAATAAGCACATGTTTCACCTCGAAGTCTGCATGTAGAGGCATGCCTGGCCTGGGGCGAAGGTGCTGCCCAGTGGAGTCCCCTTGGTCTGGTGGTAAATATGGTCCTCAAATTGGAAAAAATTCTCTGTCAAGGCAATGTGTGTGCACTCCATAAGTAAACTTATGGGGTAGGAGAAGTTCATGTGGTATTTCTTAGGGTCTCCTCTATAAGTGTTATTAGTTAAGGTATATTCATATAGAGGACATCAACGTCAAGGGTGACCAAGACGTCCGGTTGGGTGCCCTCCCGGTTGTTTGTCTCAATCAAGTTCAAGACATCTCTATGAACATAATCCTACTACCGACAATTTAAACTGGACAATTTTGGAAACACACCCACAAATATCAAAAGAGGTTTTGTTTAGGAAGGAACAGAACTGGGTCTTTAAACTCTCCTCACACACCCAACATACCAATAGCTGACACCAGTCCATTCGACCTATTGTTCCAATTATATGACCATTCCGATTTATAAGTCATCATATATAGTTCTCCCTATAACCATTACGTTATTGCGTCAATATGGCCACTTTTCGGTCATTAATATGGGCCCTTTTCTGCCTTTTAACCTTGCCCCGCTAGATATGTAAATAAAATACTCAACCAACATGGCCGCGGTGGTCACGGTCCAGTCTCCGAGGTACTAGCGTCAGCCACATGAATACTCTAATGCTGCTGACCCGGAAGCATGCATTAAGGGGCCGGAGCAAGGGTAGGATTGAAGCTAGTTGCCTCGCCACCCTTCTGTGAGTATTACTACTCTATGCAGGAGAAGCTGCATGAACTTCATGTAGATTCTGGTAAGGCATGAGCTATACATATCGTAACAGCAATCAATGTTTTATCTTGTTACAGATCAGAACAAGGAAGTGCTCTGTAAACCCCGTCAGCAAAACCCCACTGACTAAGGGGTGAGTTCCCATTTACCTTTACGGTGCTTACTGGCACCTCCAGTCACCTTTTACCAAGGGTTCCACCACTTATGGAATACCATCATTCCCATAGTGGGACCTCTTTGATTTATTTATTTATTTATGCGAGCGCATGTGGGGATATGCTTTTGTAATACCACTTGCTGCAACCCTAGCTATATAATTAACCACTGTGTGTATGTTTTGTATGATTATCTGTGGCCTTATGCCGCTCACATTATCGCCTCGAATGTGCATTGCATATTCATGATGGTGCTCCTGCTATAAGAACGCAATGTAAATTTGTAATACTGTTTGAAGGTAACATCAATTACCCTCGCCAGCTTTGCTTTCACAGCTTTAGACCCCTGTGAAAACCACTGTTTTAATATTCTAGGTCGCTTACCTTGTTACCTTCACAAGCACTAGTTGCTATTTGACTAATAGAATCGCAACAGCTGCACATGACTCACTGTATAGCCACTATTGTTTTCAGCAGTAACTTTAGCCATCTCCACGTTAATCGTCACTGCAAGCATATTACATTCTTATTTTTAGCTCCTCCTAACCAGACCTTGGGTTCTTGTTATTTGTATCTCCTCCCCTTCCCCTTCTCAGGTCTTCTTCCTCTGGGTCAATTTGACCCGGTTCACTTCACTGCATCTGGTTACTAGTGAACTACACAAATTCACGAACCAGAACTGCAGTAGTGCTAGATTACTACAAAATCCTTTTTTGGTCCTGATGAAGTGCCACCAGACCCGTCAAGGGCTACTTTGGCATGAAACATGTCGACCCTATGCACCACACTAGCCCTATAGGATCATTACATCCAGCCGGGGATCACTATTTTTAGCTAGGCTTGTGCTCCCTAGGAATTAATATATTTGTTATTGATGCTCTAGACCTATTTTATCATCACACTCACTGCACTACCTAGCCCACACACCCGCACTAACCCTACACCTTTATCGCCAAAAGATCTCCGCCAAAGAGCCCCTTCGCGGGTGCCCGTCGGGCATTGCAGTGCCACCTGACGAGGAGCAGGCCTAATAATGAAGCATGACATCCTTTTTAGAAATACCTGCCTTTCCACTACACTATTAGGAACTGCATATCCCTTGTGTTTCTCACCCTTACTCCTTTTGCCACAAGTTAAGGTCTGGTCTTGATTTGATCATCTTTCCCCCTCATAGTAATCCAAGACTCATCAAGGTTTCTGAAGATTCAGAAATTTAATCTTGATCTTTGGTCCTTTCTTTGATTCTCGAGATTATTGAGTATCATCTCCTTTATCTTGCCCCTGCGATTTGAGGGCTTGATCTGACTGGCTTTGCATATACTCATTCACTAAAGATACATATTGTGTTCCTTTTCCCCTTGGATTTACACCTCAGGCTGGGGGGCAATTTGGTGTTTTAGAGACTTCTGGCACCACCACTTCGTCAACTCATCTCACTTTCTTCGTATGCAACGCATGAATCCACTGTGGCAATCTGGCACATTTCACAACAGTGTTGGTCACAAGGATCACCTGATCCAGGCATTACTAGTGAGACATTCCAAACAGGTCTTGCAAATATACTTTTTCACCAAAACCCAATCCCCGGGTTTGAGACCGCTGCACTTCTTCTCCCCTGTGGGTGCATTTGGTCTGTATATAAAGTGAAATTTCAAATATATTTTTGGGCAACAAAGAGTAATCTCATGATTTCATTTTTTTTAAGTTCAAGTAAAGATTTGTTGAAAGATTAAAATGGTTATGAGAACAATACTTCATACAGACAATCCTTTACCAATGCATAAAGACAGGAAAATAATATTTAAGAATGTTATTGATATACAAAAAACCTTTAAGGCAATATTAGTGTAACTTTGAAAACAATATGAAAACATTCAAAGCTACACAAAAATTACAAATCTCACTACATGTCAAAAATACAGAGTTAAAAAAGTATAATATGGACTGATAAGTTATTTAGAATTATATAAAGTAAACAATAGGAAATGAAGGAGGCTTGGTAACTTCTTGAATTGAGGGGGCAGGGTGAGAAGTGTTCCTTGCCACTGTATTTAGAAAGTGTGTAAGGGGGGATCAAATGTGTATTCTGTTCGCAGCTAGAGAGATTGGGTGGACGAGGGCTGTATCTAAGCGATGTTTATGGCATACTGCATACCACCATGCTAAATACGAGAGTTTAGAAGAGCCTTTCCAATGTTTTGATATCTGTTGAAACGCTACAGCCAATAGTAGATCAATGAGTCTTAGGTGGGATTGACTTTTCCCCCATTACTGTGCTAAACTACCTAGGAAAATGTTGGTGGGGGATAGGGGTGTTGTAGTATGAAAAATAAGGTAATTTGGTTCCAAACTTGTTCCCAAAATTTAAAAACATGTGGGCATGTAAATAGCATGTGGTGAAGGTCAGATTCACTTTGGAAGCATGTCCAACATGTGTTAGGGCTTGTATTATGTATCTCATTTAGATAAACTGGGGTAAAAAAACAACCGATTATAAAGAAAGAAAAGTGTTTGTGTTGTGCTGGCTGCTCCAGAGGCTTTCCTGAGTTTCAGCCATATTCTATTCCACAGAGTAGTAGGCCAGTTAGTTTTCAGATAGGATTCCCGAAAAAGTTCTACCTTGGGTTAGTGTCGATTTTCAGGAGGTGCCATGAGACGGGAATAAATATTAGAAGGATTGGGGTTTATGAGTAAGAAATTGTGCCATGGGAAAAGGGGCCAGGTTTGGGAAGAGGTTGAAGTTGTAACTTTAGTGTATGCTTCAATTATTGTGTCCTGCAAAGTCAGGTATTTAGATTTAAAGGAAGGAGGCAAATGATAGAGAGTTTGTAGATGTGTGAATTGAAAGGATGAACCTTGGTCAAAAAGTTGGTGAACCCAACACAGACCCTTGTTCCTCCAGACCTTCCAATCTACAGGTTTCCCTTTAAGAAGGATCTGTTGTTGTGCCATATTGTGGAATTGAGGAAAGTTTCTGAGTCGTGTGTGGCTAAGGAAGGTGGTTGGATAATAGATTACATGATTGCTTAATTATGGGAGTGGAGAGCTTTTGTGGCTTTCCGGTAAAGGAAAGATATTCCTGGAATGAAAAAGGGGTTAAAAAAGAGAGTTCGAAGTCCACCCAAAGAGGTCTATTATCCGATTGAGTAGTGATCCAATTTGATAATTGTTTAATATGTTTACTCTTAAAAGAGGTGTTTGTCAAGGTTGTCCCTTATCACCTTTTCATTTTAATTTAGATTTATAACCATTCCTTTCAAAAATCCACCAAAATCAATCCATCACAGGCTTTGTCTTGAATACTCAACAAATTAAATTAGCAGCACATGCGGACGACATTTTAGTTTTTCTTTCCCATCCACCATCCTCATTCACAGCCTTTTTAGGAGAAGTGGAAGACTATGGTCTGGTCTCAGGCTATGAATTAAATAGAGGGAAATGTGAGACATTAACCTTACCCAAACACACTTTCAAGGATGATTTTAAGGTTTCTAATTTCACCTGGAACTCTAAACACATAAAATATCTAGGCATCTGGTTCTCTTTCTCTATAAAAACATCCATCTCCTTAAACATAGATAAATGTTCTGCCAAACTCAAATCACTAACTGCAACCCCCTCCATCTATCTTGGTGGGGCCGCTTGGACACTATTAAAATGATGCTGACACCTATAGTTTTGTATATCCTTTCCAACATACCCATTCCTTCTAACTCTTTAAAAAAATGAATTGCATTTCAACTTCTTTTTTATGGAATGCCAAAAAATCAAGATTGGCGTTACAGAAATTAACAAGACCCAAATCCGAAGGAAGGGTTAATTTTCCCCATTTCTCCAACTATCATGATTTAATTATTAAAGTGTGTCCCACAGTCCAATTTATGCAAAAAGAACAACTGATGGACAGAATGCTGATCAATGTCAAACACTCACCCCAGTTCAGAGATCTGGGCCTAAATCTATTGTTCTTTTGCTCCTCATGCCATTCCAGTTTAAGTGCAGCCATATGCAAATCAGTCTTAACCCTGTTCCCCATGGGAACAGTCCAGTCCGAACTGCCAGTCCAGGTCCTCCCTGGACTGGAAACAAGCATCCTGGGGCCGGTTTTGGGGCATGACCCCTCATCAGCCAGGCTAGCTTGACTCCAGTGGCATGGAGAGCATGGGACCCATGTCTGGCCATACCCGCCGCACTCAGGGTGACAAATGCAAAAACGAACAATTGATGGTCTGATGTAGACATCCTGCTCAGGCCCATTTCTTCTTTTCACTTTCAGGTACCTCATGTTGGAAATAAATGAGCTCATTAAATGTCTGGACTGTTGTCAACAACATACTACTACATGACCACTGTGAGTTATATATGCTCCTCTAAATTGAAGGAGCTGCACTCAAGAGCACAATATTTTGCCACCGTATTAGCTATTGCCTGATTTGACCATCTCATTGCCATTCTTGTATGCAGTGCATTTCCCAACAGACATTTCTCCAGGTGACTGCAGGGCTGTGGAGAAGTGTGGCTCAATGGTTAGAGCGACAGACCCTGATGCAGAAGTCTGGCCCGGGACCAGGGTTTAATTCCTGCCTCGGCGGGTCTTGGGCTCAATTTCCTCGGACCTGATAATTCTCGCCTCGGTGCCTATTCTAATCATGAGTCCCACTCTGCAACTCTGGGCAATAGATTGCTTAATCTTCACAACGGCCCCAACAATGCTAGGATGTCTGGCCTCGCCTTGGGGGTGCCCAGGAGTGGGCACTTCACATGGAAAGGCCAGTAAGGGTTCCTTAGCGGTATTCGTACAAGCGCCGAGATGCCTCCGGGTAGTCGTGCGCTATACAAATACGTAATTATTTATTTTATCCTAACCCCCGCATCGCCATCGAGGCTCACATTGTGAAGATTCTGCCTCCCAGAGTAGGGAGAAGCGGCTGACTGAGAGTGAGCGCCTTCTCGCACCCCTACCTCACAGCTTGCCCAGCACACCTGCCGTTCCCACAAGGTATTCCAGTCATTAAGAACACCAGCTTGGCTCCTGCCGTCGGGGAGCCCGAAAGGAGGGCTGTGAACACTGCGGGCGCTGGATTACTCGCAAGTGCGGCACACGTGGGCTATACGGCCCATTACTGACTTGAAGGTGCTGTATGCACTGTGAAGATATTGCTCATTCCCCAGCCTGGTTTCCACCTGCTTCACAGCTTCAACTGGGGAGCGCTCATTGCTAAGCACTGGGGCTTGCATCCTAATTCTTGTCCTCACGGCGCAACTGGTGTAGAGCGGAGCTGTAGGCATTGACCCGGCGCTAAGCTGATCATAGAAAGACAGACTATAAGTGCACCACGCAGATAGTAACGCTAACTCTGCCTTATCAATCATGGGGAAACCTGATAAATTCCAGTCTCCGCTCACCTTCAAACAGTAAAAGCCTGGCAGATCCAGTCGAGGAGCCACTTCCGACTCAGAACTGGATGCGCCTACGAAGTCGGCCTCCACCATGGAAAAGGTACTGTTAGCCATACAGAACAGTCTTCAATCTATAGACGGGAAAATCAAAGCCCTTAATACCCGCATGGAGCACATGTACGGCCTATTAGATAATCAAGCCATCAGAATTGGAGAAGCAGAACAGCACATATCAACTACGGAAGACAGTCTTCAGCAGATGTCATCTAAAATAATGAACATGGACAAGGTAATAGCAGTGATCCAGGCCAAGAACGAGGACCTTGAGGCTTGTTCGAGGCGCAACAACCTACGCATCACAGGCCTACCCGAATCAACCAATGTGGGCCACCTGGAGGCGTATGTAGAGATTATGCTCAGAGCAATATGTGGCGCTGAAAACCTATCACAACTTTTAATTGTGGACAGGGCCCACCGATCCTTAACGAAGCGACCACTGCCTGGAGCTCCCCCGACTGTTTATTGCACAACTGCTTAATTTCAGGGACCGAGACTTACTTCGCATCACTCGACAGATGGGCACTGTAACGTACCAGGGCAACACATAGGCCTTCTTTCCTCACTTCACGGCAGCCGTTTAAGCTGCCAGAAAGGCGTATCAGCCAGTGAAGAAGATATTGTTTGCAGAAAAGGTCCAATATGCCATGCTATACCCTGCATGTCTTTGCATTGGGGCAGATGAGAAAGCTAAGATATTCACTAGCCCGAGGCATGCCATGGACTTTGCTAAATCGCATCAACACCAGAAGACGCTGGTCCGGGTCGACTCTGATGCAGACAGCTAAGATATATTATTATAAACACTGTGTATTCCGACTTGTTGGAATTGTTGTTTTTTGGCTAATGTGATTGCTGTGGAACTATCCCACTGGACCAGAACTAATGGTTCGCTCATGGGTCAGACTATTTTTTAAATATATCTGCTATAATAGAAAGGTCCCCTTTGATTATACTAATTGCCAAGCACTGTCACAATGCCTACCTGAAGATACAATCAATGGTGGCGTGGGAGGGGTAAATTAAAGTGGGGGTCGATCACCTCCCTCATCATCTGGGCAGAGAGTAGTGCCACTGCGTTCCCCCTTGGGAATCCCCCACACTGTTCTGGTGTTATGTTTTCTTTAATTGGGAATTGTGTTTTTTTAAAGAATGGCTTTAGCATGTTGGTTTTGCTGAGGTGGGTGGGGGTGGGGGGACAGACGGTTGGAAGAATGTTTTTTTTCATGTGCTTGCTCAGATCAGCGAATGGTCAGGATTTGACACTCACCTTGATGGTTGGATAACAGACATACATGGTTATCTTCACTCGAAATGGCAATAGTAAATGTGCATATATACATTATATACAGGATGGTTTTCAATAAATAGTTGTCCAGATAGTAGAGGATTTAAACCTTGACTGATTTAGTTTCTTATAATGACTAATTGAAAACGACTATATAAATATCTACCATTTATGCACATGATTTAATAAGACAGTGACAAAGGGCCTTATTCCAAAAGATTTAAACTTTTCTATTTGGGTTTGAAAGATGTGTGTCTGAAGAGTGAAAGTGATATGTATATGTGTTGTGATTTTGTAAATTTGTAAAATACTTTTTGTAATTGTTAAAATATTGTTTGTTTGCATTTTTTGTATATAATGTATATATGCACAAAAGTATTGTCTTATCAAACAGAATGAAAAAAATTGAAATAGAGACTTGAATTAAAAAATAAATTACTGACGCAAGTAATAAGCAGTGTTGTATGCTCAATTTATACCATTACCTGATGGACTAAGCAGTGATTGTAGCTCAGCACTGGCACTTGTTTTGTTGTTTATAATGGGTGAGTTCAGGCAGGATCCCCTGTTCAGCTACTTGCTCCCCGGTAGGATCCAGGGCATCCCACTCAGGGTCTACCTCCTCCTTGGCATTGGGAACTTCGGGGGCCAGTTTCCCCCGCCCCTCGCCACTTCTTTCTTCGGCAGGGTCCTGGGCCTCCCTCTCAGGCTCCAGGTCCTCTTGAGAACCCCTACTGGCTGACATTGACCGGGTGGACATGCACGCCCAGTCAGGCAGTCCAACCATCTTCAAGTGAGTTGTTTTCTCCACCTTTTCCCAAGGGAGCTCTCCAAATCATTTCCCAACAAACAGTCAACAGGCATGGCGGGCCTCACAGCTACCTGAAGAGTACCAGTGACCCCCCCACTCAAAGGGAACCTGAGCCATTGGACAATGACTCTCTGTGTTGTTGATGTTAACAACTCGGCATAATGCATGAGGGAAAATCTGCTCTTGAGACCTGACAGCTGTCACACTGGCTCCTGTATCTCTAAGAGCCTCCACCTTTTGGCCATTGACGGTCACTCGCTGCCGATATTTCTTAGTGTTCCTGGGTAGCTGAGCTTCTGAGACTGTCTCACAGTCTCCTAAGGAGAGAAGGGTCATCTGTGTGGGACCCCCCCCACCGTGGACATCAATCTCCTCCCCCAAGGCTACACTAGCCATCTGCCGGGGGCGGAGCACCAGTGGGTGCTTGTTTACCAAACAGGCGGCACCTGGTATCATTCGCCTTATGACCCAGATCACCACACTTGTAACATTTCAGGGGCCCCTGGGGAACAGGACTACCTGTCGGGCCCCTAGCTTTCTCTCAGGGGGAGGCTGGGACCCTTTCATGGGGTTCCCTTGGGGACTACTTAGGGGTCCTTTGCGGAACTCCTTTTGTTCACCCTTGTCCCTCCCACTCTTCTGCTGGGGACCCTGCCCACATTTGGATGCGTCTCCCATGTGCACCTTGTGGACCCTGGTACTGACCCAGCGGTCCTCCTCCTCAGCAAGCTTCCTAGGGTTAGTCAGCTTGCTATCTATCAGATGCTGACGCAGCTCTAGAAAACAATTATCAGACAAGTGCTCCCATGCAATCAAATCAAAGAGACCTTGAAAATCATTAACCTTGCTGCCCTTTACCCAACCATCCAATGCTCTGCAAAAGAAAGTGACATATTCAACTCAAGTACTGTTTTCTAACTTTTTGCATTTCCTGGACCTCTGCCTATAGAGCTCAGGTGTCAAACCATATCTAGGCATCAATGCATCTTTCATGTGGATGTATGAATTGTAGACTTCAGAAGGCAAGTCTACCAATGTATCCCGCCCCTCACTAAGGAACCTTCCCCACAACCCCGCTCCCCAATCTCTCTCAGGGACCCGGTGGGAAGACATGGCTACCTCATAGGCTCTGAACCACTGGCCAATATCATCACTTTTGTAAAACTCCTTCACCACATCCTTGGTAATATACACTCTACTTTCTGTATGTACTGACGGTATGCTGCTTCCAGAGGGAGTAACTGCTAAACTTTTGGTTTTAAACTCCAACTCCCTCAAAACTTTTTCATGCTCAAACTGCATTTTCTTTTCCTCAAGATCTAACTTTCTATTTTCTAATTCCAGCTGCATATCCACCTTGAACCTGGTTAATTCCATTTCATGCCTTCTTGACCTCTCTCTGTCCTCCAACTCCTCTGGAGACAGACTTTTGTTAGAGCCAATGCTACCTGTAGGGGAAGGTACCTTCCTTCCTCTTGAGCCCAATGGCTCTTCCTGTTGTACTTCTGCATCATCATCCTCCTCAATCATAAGAGTTTTCCTTGCTTCTACCCAGGCCCTCACCGCCTTAAAAATTCTTCCTTTACTTTAACACCTTGACTGCTGCAGCAATTCCCGCTCGGTGCTGAACTTTTCAGATTTCCATGGTTCATGACGAACTCAGCTCGTCATAAATACACGACCAGTGTACTGCATGACGAGCTGAGCTCGTCATGAGCATGGAAGGGGTTAAATCCAGAAGTGGAAACATTGAATTTCTTGCAAAAGTACTTCATCTGCTTTACTGTGTAGCATTCCAGCCTATCTTCTTCCTATTTGCAATTAAGGCAGACTACAGATTCTGATCCCTCTACTGAATTAGGCATCTCTCAAAAATAGAAAAAAATCCAAAAAAGACTTTACCAAAAAGTATGCTGTATCGTTATGGTCTGCACTCACTAAGTAGTGTTCACCAGTCACTGTACATGAGTCACAAATGCAAATCCAGGATCCTTGCCGCTGATGCTTCCAATGTTAGATTTGGGGGTCTCTAGTTGGCACAAGTAGGTACTTGTGACAAATAGGGACCCTCTCCTTTAGTCAGGACAAGGGGATTACACTCCTAAAATAACCCCTGCTCACCCTGAGGCTGCGTGGCGCGAGCAGTCAAGGCTTATTTCAGAGGCATTGTAAGTTAAGCAGTTGCGACCACATACAGTAACCCAGTGACAACACTACAAATTGACACCACACAGATTTTATATAAAAAATAAGCAGACTTTATAGAGAGTTACCAAAAGACCATAAACAACAAAAATACACACTATGATTACTTTAAGATGGTAGATTTAAGCTTAGTTCAGTTCAGTTCTTAGATGCGACACTCTGCGTCAATGTACCTTAAGTTGCGTTGCGCTTCCACGACAAGCAATGTCGCAGTGAGGGGAAATGCGGCAAAGTTCATAAACAAAGAAATAAAGATGGGAAGATCTTCCAGATGCGGCACGCTTCTCGGGGATGAGAGAAGCCCTCTGTTTGATGCGTGGACTGCAGCGACGACACCCTTACGATGCGACGGCAACAGCTCCAGCGGCGACGCTGTTCTCCACGATGCGTGAAGCTTCCACTCAATGCGACAACTACAGCGTCAACATCCAAGATGCGACGGCAGCAGCTCCGACGGCCGCGCTCTTCTTGGGGATGCGAGGTGCTCTTGGTCGATGCGGAGCAATGCGACAGTTCCAGCGTCGACACCCTCCTTCAGAAGGCCCAAAACAGCAGCAGGCACTTCCACAAGAACTCTGGGGAGCTGGGGGTGAAGTCTGGTGTCCCTGAGACTTCAGCAGGAGGCAAGCTCTTTTCCAAGCCCTTGGATATCCTTCACAAGTTGAAAGAAAAGTACACAAAGTTCCTTTACCCTTCCTTTGGCAGTAAGGCAACCACTGCAGACCAATCCCCCGAGCAGCACTTCAGCTTGGGAATAGTCTCTCCTCAGTTTCTACAAGTTCCTCTCCTCAGAAAGGTTTATTCTTGTAGTCCAAAGTGATCTAATTTCATGGGATCAGGGTCCCAATACTTATACCCCAAAATCCTTTGTTCTCTGAGGGGAGAGGGGCCTTTGCCCAGTCCAAACCAGTTCTGAAGCACTCTGTTTACCAGACGTCTCCTTTCCTTACACAATGCAGGGCAGAAACATCAGATGCCCCACAGGAGGTGGAGCCAGCATTGTGGAAGGCAAGTACAGTCCTGGAGCACTTTGTTTACAGGACTCCTTCTCTTCTTTCAGTGTGCAGGGCAGAGACATCAGCTGCTCCCAAGGGGGTGGAGCCAGCATTGCGGCAGGCAGGCACAGCCCTATTCAAGGTAAAGGTGCAAACTCTTCCCTCTCATCTAGATGCAGATTTCTCTATTTACTACTGGGTGACTCAGCTTGTCTCCTGGAATTCCCCAGCCCTGTCACTCACAAAACCAGCCATAGGAACACACAACCTAGCAGAGGCAGGTTTGAATGGTTAGACAAGCAAATACCTATTTTCTAAAAATGGTATTTGCAAACACAGAATATTAAAATAAACTTCACTAAAAGATGTATTTTATTATTCTGAGTTCAGGCATACTGAACTGAAATTTCTACCATGTTCTCTGAGACAGTTAGGATTATAAAATGTAAGACCTCTAACAGCCCATTCTGGCCTATGGAGAACAGGTAGCCTTGCAATAGTGAAAAACGAAAATGGCTGTAATTCACACACACCAGGGCTTGTCCTACCTTATACTTACAATGCACCCTGCCCTTGGGCCTGCCATAGGGGTGACTGATATGAAGAAAGGGGAAGGTTTAGGGACTGGCAAGTGGGTGCACTTGCCCAGTCTGTCAGCATGACAGTACCAGACTGCAACCAGGCTCTGCAATGGCAGACCTTAGACACAGTTTACAAGGCTGCTTCTGTGGGTGGCACAACCAGTGCTTCGGGCCCACCACCAGCATTTGGATTTACACGCCCTGGCCACACTCAGTGCACTAGACTAGGGTCTGACAAGTAAACCAAATAGACAAACATGGAACCACTGATTAGTGCATCAATTTACAATAGGGAGCACTGTGGCACTGGATAGCAGTGGCACAGTGCCCAAAGCATACAACACCAGCAAAAATACATGAGGCAACAGCAGAAATGGAAGGGAGACCCACGCCAATGGTGCCAGGTCTAACAACTACTTATCTCCATCCCCACTAACACTCACCGACCGTTTACTTGGAGATTCAGATCAGAGGCACTGTTGGATCTTGTATATGCCGACACTGTCAGGAAAGAAATTGTGCAGCACTTTGACAAAAATGAGGGCACAGTAGACAGCGCAACCATGCTGTGGGAAGCCTTTATGCAATATAATGAAATGGCCGAGAAGGAAACAAGATATATTGCTAGGCGGCACATAGCACGCGCTTAAGGTGAGGGGAGGAGCCCGATGCGTAGCCTCGCTGAGAAGCTTAGATTCCGATCAGATCACCAGCATATCGCGAAAATAATAGATACACAAGGTGAGGAACACTACACGCCTCAAGCCATTGCTGAACATTATTACGCTGATATGTACACTTCCAGGGGAACCATAGGGGCAGAGGATCTCTCGGACTACCTCTTTAACATTGCCTGTGCATGGCTTGCAGATGGTCATTGCGAGTACCTAAGTCAGCCGATAGAAGCATCTGACATACAGGCAGCTATCCGCACTCTACTAAACAAAAAGGCTCCAGGCCCAGATGGTCTCACGGCTGAATTTTACAAAGAATATGCAGATCTTCTGACTCCTTACTTATTAGAGGTATATGGCAAGGCACATGAGTCAGGGAGCCTACCCCCATCGCTCCGACAGTCAATGCTCATTGCTCTTCTTAAAAAAGATAAATCGCCTACTGAATGTGATTCTTACCGCCCCCTCTCCCTACTCAACTTAGACACGAAAATATTGGCCAAAATACTTGCCACGCGACTTCAGCCCCTGTTGACAAGTTTGGCGTTTCCTGGACAATCTGGTTTCATACCGGAGCACTCTACATCTCACAATTTGCGCACCATATTCTCTATGTTTCACGCGCTAGTTCCCACACTACATGCAGCGGCGGTCCTATTGGATGCTGCGAAAGCATTCGATTCCATTGAGTGGGGATACATCTTTAAGATAATACAGAGTATGGGGGTCCCTGCAATTTCTATAACTTGGATTAGACTCCTTTACACTGACCCATCAGCGAGAGTGCACATTGGCGGCAATACTTCCTAAGAATTAGCTATAGGGCGTGGCACGCGGCAGGGCTGCCCCTTATCGCCACTGTTGTTCGCTCTGGTGCTAGAGCCCCTAGCTTGTATATACTGACAGCGATACAGGGAAATGGCTTTAAACTTTCTGCACCGCCCTATCGGTATCTCGTTGTATGCAGACGACATGGTGTTGTTCATACGGGAGCCTCAACAATATCTATCCCAAATACTCCAAGAATACATTTGATTTGGTCTCTTTTCAGGGTTAACTATTAAATGGGGGAAATAAGTGATAATTTCGTTAACAACAGTGACCACACCTCCAGCTATGGAGTACCCTCTGATATCGTCTACTGATCCGGTTAAATACCTGGGGGTGTGGGTACATCGGGACCCAGAGATTGTTGTAAGAGAAAATTGGAGCAAAAGGTCGAGAGATGGATGACACTACCCTTATCACTGGCAGACCGCATGGCTCTCATCAAAATGATAATTCTACCTAATATTTTAATATCTTTTTAGCAATATCCTTATAAAACTTACTGCGTAGTTTTTCGTTACTATCCACTCGCTTTTGCTGAAAATGATATGGGGCGGTAAACAAGCAAGGGTTAGCTGGAATGCTTTGACTTTAGACTATGTCAGGGGGGTTTTGCGCTCCAGATTTTTATATTTATTACCTCTGCTAAGGCACAATACGCATTGCATTATTGGTTCAGGCCGCACGCTTTCACACCGCACATGCAGTGGAGGATGACGATGCGCATCCCATCCCACTTTATGGCATTATCACACACACGAAAAGGGGCATGGCATGACAAGAAATTAACTCAATTGACACCACTATTTCTGCATGTAAGCCATTTGAAAACTAACAGCCAAACTTCCACTTTATGCACTTGCACTGCCACTGACTCATCACGCGGCGCTGTCGGTGATGCAAGAGGTGGGTCCTATCAGATCACTGAAAGAAGCAGGCATTGAGGTAATTCATGATATTTACCTGAAAGGGAAATTTATTACACCAGTAGAGCTTCAATACATATTCATTCCCACTATGTTTTTTAATTTTGCGCTTCATAGACTAAAGATAGCGATGAAGACACACTAACCCATGTTCCCCGCTGAACCACTGGTACCGCAAGCTCTGCGATTGCTATTAGTTGCACCCTGACATCGGAAATTAGTAACACAACTGTATGGAACAGTACGGGAAGAGAAGATTTATGCCGGTGACAAAAGTCTAGCCAGATGGATTGATAGACTTCTTCCCCCACTTAAACTGCCACAATGGGAACATAAATGTAACCTCACAGGCTCACTCCCGCCTAATGGCAATTTAAGGATTATTCACTTCAAATATCTCCACCAGATTTACCACAAACCCCTTAGATTGCATAGACTGGGATTACGTGACACAAGCCAATATTACAGATGCGGTCAACAGGAGGCCGATTTCTGGCACTTAGTATTGGACTGCACTCTGATCTATAAATATTGGACCTCTGTTATTCAACACCTACACACCATGACAGGGGTGCCCCTTCAGTGCCTGCTGCAAGTTGGCCTCTTGAGCTACGTACCACAATTGAAATGTGTTCTTGGAAATTTTGTACGTATAGCACTTCTGATGGCGAAGCAGAGAGTGGCAATGACCTGGGAGAGCACATTGGCACCACGGGTTGATTGGGTTAAAGATTTGGTATACTGCAGGGAAAACCTGGAGGTATATGCGGAGGAACTCCCTACCTCCTCAAAACTGAAAGACATATGGGAACCTCTACGCCAATTCCTTAGCCCGCAAACTCAGGAGACTGTAAATACTGAGCGGGAGTGATGGTATTATATATCTGTATGCATTGCTGACAACCAAAGATGTAGCCATAAGAATAGTAGTGCATATCTGTATGATTCATGAACAATTGCACATTTCTATGACTTTATGTTGTTGTAATTGGCGTTACCTTCACATTGGAGGTGACGTGTTGATCTGTATTTGAAAATGTCAATAAAGAAATTAAAAATTAAAAAATGCATTCTGTGACATCCACGCAGTCATGGTCAATATTTTCTTCCTCATCAGAATGATCTGGAACATGCAAAGCCAGCACTGAATAACACGCCAACTGTAAAGTCTTCGGATTCTGCCTCAATAACTGATTAAAAATCAAAGGGCTTTCTTCATACCTTTGAGGAACCCTACACCAGGTTAGAATTTTGTTACAAAATGTAAATGCAAATAGAAATTGACTATCCTCATGTAGGGAATCCGAGAAAAATACTTGGCGTAAATCTATAAGCGTGAACCATTCCACTTCTAATGGAATTTGGGAAAGGATTATCGCATGATTCTCTACCATATGGGATTACATTTTTAATACTTTTTCTAAGATGCTGTACTATTCTTCATTTTATACTTGCTTTTTGAAGTCCCATAATCGGGGTATTGCAGGGACTCCCTAGTACTTCTTCAAAATGGCCCTGTCTATCATTTGTTCAATCACTGGTGTCATTCCTTACACTACTTCTGGGATAAGATTATATTGGGGTATTCAAAGATAAACCACATCTGGTTTTACTTTTAACCTCACTGGCTCTACACCTTTTATCAGTCCAATGTCTACCAGTAAAATCCCACACTTTCGCCATTACTATACATATTAAATCCGGAGGTAAGTCTTCCCTTGTCAAAACAGTGAAAAAACATAATTCTGACACTTGTGATTGTGATCTAGAAGACAGAGTTTTCATCTTGTTTTTAAATTGCCACTCCAAAGGTGTATAGAAAATTGTGCAATTCATCTTGCACAAACTGCCTTTTCCTAAACAATTAACAGGGCTTGCCTAACATATTATGAATTCATGCATATATTCAATGGGGTCAATCTTTAAACGGATATTTGCTGAAAGTGGCTTAGTTATTTGCCTATTAGTAATGCCTACAATGTGGACTTATTTTCCTGAGAGAAGGAGGTTTGGAACTTCCATTGGATCAACCATGGAGAGCATAGCACCTGTATTGATCAAAAATAATACTGAGTGGTCGTTCACTTCACCTTCTACCTATGGGCCACTCTGGTCTACATCTAGCACTGCACCAAGCATGCAATCCTCCTCCCCCTCTGGCACCATCATTACAATTGATTAAGTTCAGTATAACCTAATTTCAAAGTGCTAAAACAGGGGTAAGTCATCATCGATTATTAACAGGTTCTGTTGAAATTTAAGACCTTCTTGATAATTAATTCTTGAATATTTTACTGCACCGTTGTGCCTTGTGACATTTGTGCACTATATAGTCTGTGATTCTGCATGTTTTGCACAGGAACTAGTTGAGTTGGGGCCTCTGACATGGCTCTAACCATTCTGAGACATTGCATTAATGCTCTGAAACTGGGAATTCTTCTGAGCATCAATCAGTACTCTGTTAGGATTCAGTCTGCACTCTTGTTTCCTATGTCCTATCTTGTTGCAATAATGGCATGGTGTGCTCCTTTTCACGGCTAAAATGCTTGCATTCACATTATAATTGTCATCAAAACTTATACCTTCATGAGCAACAACATTAACTGTTGCTGCATACCTTAAACACAAACTCCGTATTCGTATTGGAAACAGAATCAAAACCTGAGTCTGACATGAAATAACTTCTTTGCCCACTCCTCTGACCCAGTTTTGTTTGTGCCAACATATACCTTTCCTAGTTAAATAATTAAGGGGAAGGATGTATTTAAGGAAGACAGAGGCTAGAATCAAGAACACAATTTTAGCAAAACAAGATACCTCTGACACCATTCATTAATCACAATGAATTTTTCACAGACATCCCTTTTATTGACTCTGTACTTATTTAATTATTTTTGCTTTTCAAGATTTTCACATTCAAGTATTCCTTTCACCTTATGCATACCATGATTTTCAAATTTCTGAAATCGTTTTCCATTAATACAAAAAACGAACTGCTTTACAGTACTTTCTTATTTCGTTACCAATATTATAATACACATAAATACATACAAACAATTATACTGTCATTTCATCATTTCTCAAAGAAGAAATTTGATGCTTTTCCTAATTGGTAAATGTATTGACTCAATTTGAATATCTACCAGTTTTTTTGGGTGTCCTACTAATGGCTGATGTGTTAAGACCATATGGACTCTTAGTCCTGTACACCAGTCTCTTTCTTATAATCCTTTACGTGTGGTCTGAAAGGTATTTAACAACTTTTATGGAGATGGATTTATCTTGTTCCGACTTCTCCGGCTGGAACTAAACAGCAACTTCTTGGTACATAAATCTTTCTAGACCACTGTGTTGTGCCAATGCCTTTAGACCTAGAAGCTGTGGGACCAGCACACTTTTTTTTAGATCAAGGTCTTCATCAGGGCTTTGTTTAGATTGCTGTAGGACATTTTTGTTTGTTTTAGTGGCTGAAGAGGGATACTCTTTGCTTGCTACCCTGACTCCTGTATTTTTGGGGAGGAAGGGAGGCCTTGGTCTTAGTGGTCAGCTTTTTACAAGGTTGTTTTAGCTTTTTCTTTTCAGTTGCTTCAATCTGTCACGCAGCCCGCCCGCTATGCTGGATTCCTGAGGAGCTTGCGAACTTGGCTGAGGCGAAGAATGACCTTTACATCTGTGGGGAGAGAATTCCACCATTTCACTGTCCCCAGAACAAAGCCTCTTCCACCCCAGCTCGCCTGCTTTGTAGGAGTTTGCTCTGCGCTGATCTTAGATTCCTGGCTGGAGAGTACCAGATTAAATTTTGTTTTAAGTACTGAGGACCATACCTGTGCAATACCTTGAAAACTAGATATAAGGATTTAAATTCTATCCTTTTTTCCACTGGGAGCCAGTGCATCTTTCTTAGTCCATGGGAGATTGACTGGAATTTCGGAATGTCCAGCAGCAATCTGGCGGCTGCGCTCTGCACATGTTGCAGCTTAAGCAGATGCTTTTTTTTGCAAGCCCATATAAAGGGCATCAGGTCACTGGGCTCCCCATGCTGTGCTGGCATCGTGCAGCAGCACACATTAAATGAATGGGTAAGCCAACAACACTGACCCCACTATGGCAGGAAACTGGATAACGAGGGTGGCACAACTACTGGGGGTTCAGATGTTGGGACTTGATTGGCATCTCCCTACTGGGAAGTATATGGGACTATGACTACATCCTCTTATTTGAACAACTACAAGAGGTGTTTCAATTGTACAAGTTTCAGTTTTTCAAGTACCTCCAGCTCCTCTATGCACTGGACATGTACCGTGTGGAATTGAAGGCTCTACCTGATTAAAATCCACTTGAACCCAAAATAACCATGGAACCACTGGGAACAAAGGGGATTGCAAGATTATATAGATCCCTCCTCTTAAAAGGATCTGACCTACTGAGGAGAGTGCGAATTTAACAGGAGCTGGATGTAGAGGATGAGAATTGACCGGAGGTCAAAATTGCAGTCCAGGTACTAGCTATACAGTCTAAGTTAAAATTAATTCAATTTAATTACTTCAATAGAATTTACTATAGTTCCAACAGGCTATGGAAAATGGGCAGGACAAGCAGCCCGGTACAACACCCATGGCGAAGAAGGGATTTTTTTCCATATAATCTGAGAGTGTAGTACAGTATTGGCTTGAGTTTTATATGACCCTGGCAGATATCCTTCACACCATTTCAGCACTGCAACCCATGATGGCTTTGGTAGGAGAAAATGGAGAGTTGGATGGACTCCCAGACCTAGAGGACCTTGCCAAGAATTGGGTTCCTATTGGCAAAATGAGACATTGCCAGTCATTGGCCACAGGCTGGTTCTCCCCGATACAAGAGTGGTCATGTGGAATGGACTACTGTGCAAGAGCGGAGAAGGTGAGCAATAAACTAGGAGGATGTGATCATCAATTCGAGAAGGTCTGGGAGTCTTTGGACAACTAATAGGGGAAGTGTTTGATCATGGAACTGGCTAGATTGTGAACAAGAGGAAATACTTTTTAATTGCACTCTGCAACTTGGCATATCATGTATGTGATGATTGTAATGATCTGCTGTGTAATGGTATCATAGTTTACCGGTTTGGTATTAAGGAGCAAATTAAAAAGATATAAAAGATTTTATAAGAAAAAGCATATGATGCTGCTTATTCAGATTTAGGAAAGAGAAATTATTAAGTGGGTAACTGTAGAATGCTGGGTACGTAAACAATATACAATACAGAGTTGGAGGGCGGTGTAAAAGAATGGAGTGGGTATCTACATTAATTGAAGAGGAGTAAAGATCCTCTGCTAGTGAAACACAGAATATCCAGTACAGCGAAAGCAAGACCTGATAAATGCGTATTGACATTGGTAGAAGAACTTGATTATAAGGTGTGAAAAGTACTGGCTTGCCATGACATTGGACTGGAAATGTGCATGCTGATTGGGGAGTAAACTCCATGAATGGTTTGGAAGGATGGGTAAAGGGAAGTTTGATGATTGTTTTTTTTTTCAATAAAAAAAGATGTTAAAAAGAAACTTGCTTTATCAAACCACGAGCAGCCCGCCCCAGCGTTGCCTGGGGCAGAAAGGGGCTGGGGGCACTACACCCGCTCCTGCCCCGACCCCCTCCCGTCCCGACTCCCTCCCGCCCGACTCCCTCCTGCCCCCACTCCTCCCGCCTGTCCCTCTGTGCACACCCGCTCCCGCCCCTCTCCCGCCTCCCGCCTTCCGCCTCCCGCCTCCCGCCGCCCGCCGCCCGCCTCCTGCCTCCCGCCTCGATTTCAATGACCATTTACTTTACCTGAGCTGTCGCTCCTTCCCGCGATCTTCACTTCATCGCCGCTCCTCTTCGCCATGACGCGCCCGCGCTCCTCACTTCACCGCAGCTCCATGTCTCTCCTCCTCGTCATCACGCACGTCCTCATCACGCATGTCGCGGCCAGCGCTACGTCGGGGCCAGAGCAGCGGCGCGGCCAGCGCTACTTCCAGGGCACTACTTTTTTTTTTAAAGTATATTTTTAAATGTATGTTTTTAAAAAAAAATTTATAGCCTATGTCCATCTGCACACCCTGACAATTTCTACAATGTATCGGGTGTGTGGATTGGCGCTGTGGTTCCCGAGTTTACCTGGCTCAAAGGTGCGTGTTCTCTCTTTATAATAGTAGTATAGATGTAGTATAAACAAACAGCAATCCACCAGTCTCAAACAGGACTAAACGATAACTCACCAATCCTAGTGCGGCACTCAATGATGTAATCAGCCAGTCACACTGAGGCTCGCAACTCAATCAACCAATTACAGTGCATTTAGTTAAAAGCTTAACCAACCACAAAGCGTGTCTATGTGTCACCTCACAACAACCAACAAATCACAGACTCACTTGCAGCAATGTGGTATCAGAGTTTGACACTTAAAACAATTGAACAGTTAACAATTGTTTGTACAAAAAACTGAACAGAAAAGGACTCAGAGCACCACATTAGTGACAATATCTCCTCAAAAGTGCCCAAATAATTGCCCATCTCTGAGGGTTTGGCTGTTCAACAACCCAACACATAAGAAATTACCAGAAATAGAGAGGCAATACTCGCACTAGTTTCAAACACACAAATGTTTCTTATAAATTATAGAGTCCGTTGAAGAAAAGTCTCTAGACTTTAAGGTAAAGGATAGAAGATCCCTAGATTCTATTCAGTCCAAACATAACCAGCCACCAGGCGCTGCAACATACAAACATTCATAAAAAAACTAATTAAAAACCATAGAATTACTCACATAAGCATTTTAAAAACATGGACGCATTTAAATCCACAGTACATAGTACACATTGACAAGCAGAACTTAAAGTCATGCAGTGTACAGTATTGTTTATAACACCAAAATATTTGTAAACCTATATCAAAATAGTTATTTCTTGATTAAAATTTTCTCTTGACCTGAGCCATTTCAATTGTAATCTCAAAGGGATAAAAATCTCCTCACAACATAATTATCCTTAAGTATTGTTTGCGATAAAACCATCACCATGAAAACACCCGTGCCTTGAAAGATTGTATACCTCTCAAATAGGCAAATACTTGCATATTAATAGTACAGTAATTTTTGTACAGGGACTTAACCATCACCACTGCCTCTGTGAGTAGAGGAAACAACTTTACCTCTAAAAACGTCTCCTCATCCATAGCCAATATACATATATATCTGTATAAGTTTATTAGAAATGCTAGCTTGAATGGTCATTTCTCAGTATATGAACAAAAACAGAAGAGTCCTGTCTATAAACTGGAATTGACGGATTTGTCAATTTCAGAGCTGAGACATATATGTGTGATTTAATCACTTAACCCAGAAATAAATACCACTATTAAAGAACCTAGGTGTGATTTAGAGACATTGCCTGACTTGACATGTGACAGTGGTTTAAGGCCACAAACCAAAGTCCCTCCCCAAGGTACTCATTTAAATTATATTGATTTTGTTTATGACACAAGTTACAGAGGGTTTGTACGTAGAGGACAAAAAGATGAGGACAAAACGTCTGTATATCAGTATAATCTTAGTATTGAAGAAAATGCCTCTCTGTATGTTCTAAGATTGATAACTCAATTGTTATTTGAGGGGCTGACAAGGGGAGGTAACATAGTCATAATGACCGCACTGATTATAAAAAGGTAGTGCAGAGACAACTGAGTGACACCACCTACTTTAGAAAATTACATCAGAATTCATGTGAAAGGGTTAAGATGTTTATAAACAACAGGCTAGAACATTTGTATGAGATTGATCTTTTGTCAGACACAGAATATAACTTTTTGAAAATCGATAGTCCTAGGTTTCTGTGTCTTTATCTCTTACCGAATATTCATAAGAGAGCCCCTTTCCCTTCTGGACGGATTTTCTTTGGAATGAATAGGAATAAAGAGAATTTCTTTCCTTTACCCTACTTTCTGGAGACCTTTCTTCAATGGACTCTACAATTTATAAGAAACTTTTGTGTGTTTTAAACTAGTGTGAATATGCCTATCTGTTTTGAATAGTTAAGAATTCTTATCTGCTTTAGAAATCTAATAAGAGAAATCACACAAACATGAGAAGCAAGTCCTCAGTTAGTGTTAACCTACTCTTGATCAATGTGTTTATTCCTGTGCACCAAAGATTAAATAATCATTAATTTGGAATAATATGCATTCAAATCTAGGCATTTAGTAAATCCCCATCATGGTGTGGATGTAACACCTCACAACGCACACCACAGCTGTAGCAGACAAGTTCCAACAACAAGATTACATCTTGATATCTTGGATTTTTGACAAAATCAGATAATCAAACCATAAACCTTAAAACAAAAAGATTTAATACTAAAATTGAGCAAAGTATTTATAAAAATAAATGATGCATGCATAGTATCAACAAAAATCGAAGCAAACAGAAATTAGTAAACACTGACAATTCAACTTTAAATTAAACAAAAATCATCAAAAATACATTAACCAAAACTCCTACTATTCCGACAAATCAAAGCTGCGTAACCAAATCACTCAGAACGTAAATACATTTTTCATGGTACTGGTAACATAAACTACAAATCCCACAGTGCATTGTTCAAAATTCGATGTCACACTCTCAATGCGCACTCTACCACAGTGCATCACACTATTTATACTCAGTTGGAACAGCTGGAGGAGCACTCCAAAAGTGTCATCAATTTTAACAGTGCCATTGAAACTTGGGAATATAGACTGAAGCAGGGCAATTTAATTACTTGACCAAAGTAGCTGTAGTAGCAATATCCAGTAGCAAATCATCCCAATCAAGTCTCAAACGGTGCACAGACAGAATATCAAGTTTAAATGTCGACATACACAAATATCTAGGGGTAAAATATTGTGATATATCACAATATTTTAATTGTGATATATCGACAAGAAGAATATTGTGGTCAAGAATATCGACTTGCAGGTAAGAAAAATAGTTTTTGGAAATATTGAAGTTGTTAATATCATTTGCAAAAATATAGATGTTTTAATTAGTGTTATGTATTTAAAAAAAATCATGGGGTCTCGAGATCTAGCAATTAATAACGTAAAATCCTATATATTGCAGGTAGAGATGCGGGCCAAGAAAAAATTTCTCTTTACAGTAGGTCCCGAGAATGTTTCACGGACTACTGTCTTTTCATACTTGGGTTTTTTTTGGACTACCGTCTGAATTGGGGGCCTCTTATTCAGAAGAAAAAGGAGGAGCTAGTGAGGGTAAACGCTGCTATTTTCAACTTTGCTGCAAAGAGGTGCTTTCCCAATTGCAGCCATGTTGAAAGTCTATCAGGCTAAAAGCGTAGCTACAACGTGCTATGGTAGTGAAATTTGGGGGGCATATTGCCACATAAGCCTTGCAGGTGGTGGAGAACAATTTTCTGAAGCGCTTGTTGGGTGTGCCCAACGGTTTGTCGACTTTTGGTGGCTCATGAGAAATTGGGGGCACCTTATCTATGTGATACCCTGGCTTTGCGTCATCTGGTGTTCTGGCTCAAGTGTTGGCTGAATAAGGATTTAGCCCAGTCAGCAGATCATAAGTGAATGCATGAGCCTTGACAATATGTCCCGTTTATGATGGCTAAAAATATATTAAAATCTATTTTGAAGAGTTGGGGCGCTGAACTTTTCTCAAAGCCTGATTCCATTGTACAAAAGGATGTGGAGTTTGATAAGAAAGCTTTTAGTGGCTTAAGGAAACAAGAAAGAGACGAGCGAGAAGTGCGAAAACCTAGTATCAGCAAATTCCTGATGCTAAAAACAAACCCATCCACTGAGCCTTATCTCCTGGGGAAGCGGTCTACATATGAGCGGTTTTTATTGTCTAGGTTCCGCCTGGATCTTTTTCATCTATCACTCGCTGCTCCAAAAGGGTGCAGTAGAGGTCAGGTGTTAGCACCTTGTGGCTGCGACGGAGAGTCTCCACAGGATCTGTTACACTTCTTGCTTTTTTGTAAATTTTATGAGGTACCCGAAGATATTTTTTATTTCCCTTATTAAAGAAGTTGAATTTGAACCAGGTCCACCCAGCTCTTGTGTACTTGCAACTGCTCAAGGCTAATTGCATCTTTTTCATCGTGGGTTATCTGAAATCTACGGTGAGAATCAGGGCTGTCTGGATAATTAGCAACTTTTCTTGTCAGAGGGTACACTCCTTTTTATTGTTTAGCATGTGAGGTAGTCCAACGGGGCCCTTTTTTGTCTTTTATTGATATGAACTGTATTTTGTATGTGATTTTATTGTACTATGTTTTAAATTAAATTTGGATTTTGTCAAACTTTTATGGTTTTTTGCACGTGAAACCGAAGATAGTTGATTTTGATTTGATTTGATTTTAAAATTATGTGATCTATTTTTTTCTATGATATTTGTTTGGTTTTTTAATATATGTGTTATATTTTTAGTAGTTATGAATTTTATCTTAATCACATTTTAGTTTTAGTAGTGGGTTGTGGGTTTATATGGGAATAGGGTGGGAAGTAATTTAATTATAACAAATTAATGATTATTTTTTATGTATTAGTATTTATTTAATTTAGATATTATAGTGTTCATTTTGGGAACAATTTATGATTAAGTATTAATTAATTGTCTGGTAATAATATTAATTATGATAATTGTGTAATTTTATAAATATTTAATATTTATTTAATTTATATTTAAAGTGTTAATTGTGGGAGTTATTTTATTATTAAATATGTATTAATTGGTTGTTAATTATTATTAATTAACTGATTAATTAATTTTTACCCCTCCGCTATCCAACACTTTCCCTACTGTTGCGCCCACTGGAGTGACAATAGTAATTTTTACCCCTACACTATCCAACACTTTCCCTTCTGTTGCACTCACTGGAGGGGGAATAGTAATTTTTATTTCTCCGCTATCCAACACTTTCCGGACTGTTGCACCCACTGGAGTGGTAATAGTCATTTTTACCCATCTGCTATCCAACACTTTCCCTACTGTTGCACCCACTGGAGTGGGAATAGTAATTTTTACCTCTCTGCTATCCAACACTTTTCCTACTGTTGCACCCACTGGAGTGAAAATAGTAATTTTTACCCCTTTGCTATCCAACGTTTTCCCTACTGTTGCACTCATTGGAGTGGGAATATTAAGTTTTACCCCTCCACTATCCAACACTTTCCCTACTGTTGTACTCATTGGAGTGGGCATAGTAAATTTTACCCCTCTGCTATCGAACATTTTCCCTACTGTTGCACTGAATGGAGTGCAAAATTAAATTTTAAAGACTATTAACAATTTTAACGTTTTAATTTATAACATAATGTTTTTTATTAGATTTTATGGTATAAGTCTATGTGTATATATATATATATATATATACATATATATATATATATGTATATATATATATATATATATATATATATTTGTAAATTGGCATATATTCATAAAATAAATGAATATTAATAGGTTATTAATTTTTTAAAGGATATATATATATATATATGTTACATTTTATATCTATATGTTTTATTATTTAATATATTTAACATACATTTTTATTTAAATAAAAACATCGATATTTTGTACATCTATATGTTTTACATCTATATTTTTGTACTTACAATTTTAAATATACGATTTTTATATTTTTGCATTGATATTTATGTATGGGGATATTTTGGCATTGATATTATATCAGTGAACCGTCTCAAACCACCCTCTGCTACCAAGGGGCTGATTCCGATCTGGGTCGGAAATCACTTCGATCGAGCCGGATCCGGGGTGTTTTCTGACCGATCCGGACTCCTGCCGTCCGACAGAGTGAGTACGATGCGGCCGTATGATGTCGGACTCGGTGCGGTCGGACTCCCATTGAAGTCAATGTGAGCCGGTCGTACAACGCGTACATGGGCTCCCAATGACTGAATGGGAACGTTCCGGACAAGTGCGCCCCCTACAGTGTGTACGCGTCAGTGCCATCCGCACCATACATGCCTGTGTTGGGGAGACCCATGGGTCTCCCCCTGTGTCCGAGCCATAAGACTGAGGGTGACAGGGGGTCCGATGCGGACCCCCAAAGTCCAGCTCCAGGAGCTATTGCGAGCCAGAAGCTCCGACTTGATCTGGCTGTCCGAATCGCGCATCATACTGGCTGGGTCGGAATTCACCTATATTGCCCGCCACGGTGAGCTTACTGCCGAGATGTACGGAGCGGTTTGGACCCGGAAAAGATTCGGACGGAGATTTCGCCCTTGTTCATATCGTACTTCGTCATCGGGACCCGTGTACAAACAGGACGGAAATTCAGCCTCTGAATCCGACCCCCTAATCACGAACTCGATTCGGAGCCCTTCCGACTGAGATCGGAATCGGCCCCCAAATCTGATTGTGTTTTTTCTTATATGACAATTTAGAGTGCTTCTGACAGATCTGGAGTGGTGATAATCCCCAAGGATTTTGTTGCTACTCAACTGGATCGGGTCAACAAATTATAATGCAACCTGTAAGGCACCATAGGCTTTACAATGAAGGTCAAACATATAAATAACAAAACCATGAAGGGTATTTATAGGTTTACCTCATTACAGAAGCCAAAATTAATCGTTAAAACCAGTCAATTATTCATTTAAATATAGAGACAATGCAGGAAAGAATCAAATAGAATCAGGTATAGTTCAGTTTTAGTAAATAAATCAAGGCCATAGATCAGAGGTCAGACTGACCTGGTGGCAGTGCTTAATTTGAGCCAGAGGTTTCCGGTGCTTGACAACTGCACTTAATTGTCAACATCGATGTTTGTGACAGTCTGCCAATATGGTGGTGCTGTCTGGCTCATCGAAAGTTAACCACAACCACAGTTAACTCCTTCGATGCTGATGACGAGCTCAGCTCGTCACCAGCCACGGGGGGCGTGTGCGGATGACGAGCTGAGCTGGTCATCTTACGCGGCTTTTAGAAAAAAAACGCGTAGGGGAAAATTAACCGCCGCAGCGATGCGGTTAATTATTAATTCATAATACATTAACAATTACTATTACCTGCCACCCATGCCATTCCTATAACTTTGGGGGCCTCAAATAGCTGATTTGTCACACTGGTAGCAGTGTGCTGGTTAGTAGTTGTGTTGTTACTATCATCTGCAGCACAGCAGGGGCAATGTGTGGTGCAAGCTGCAGTGGGCTCCTGACAAGAGCCCTGTCACGCATGAGGCAGTCTCTGCAGTCGGGCATTGTGATTTATCAAGGCCTCGCTGTACTTACAACTTTCCTGCATGACAATGCATTGGAATTTACCCTTTGACCTAGTGACTCTGAGTGCAACTCTTCCAGACTTTGTTGAAATTGACACTTTATTGGCCTAATAATGTTTCAACAATACAGCCTTCAGGAAGTCTATGGACAAAACATGTGTCAGCTGCCTATCTGTAATGATGAATGTACGTTTACTGAACCGCCACATGCCTGTGCAGAGAATAAAGCATCTTTAACTACACACTACAAATCTAAAACAACCGTACTTCAACCATGGACTGTGTCTGTGTGCATGGGTTTTCATATTGATCATTCCATAGGTTCACATAATGCAGCTCAGACCATGGTCCCAGCAGATGAGGCCTTGAAACAATTCACTCTCAGTCTAACATTGTGCTACAAAGTTTTTATAGAAATGTCATTCTGTACATGGGAAAGTGGCATTACATCCTAAAACATTGTTTACAAAGTTGCATGTGCCGAATAGCAATTGATGAAGTTGCATGTGCCACTATGCGATGGATTCAGTCCTAGATGCCTGGGTACTTTTTTGTCCTGCATATGCACACAGTCATAAGTCTGCTAAATATGTGGTAGTTGAAGCGCAGACTGTGGAGGACACTAGAGGCACATAAAGAAGTCCGCCCCGTCGTAAAAAGGGAGCGCCCGGCATAAGGCGTAAGGGCAGGGGTCCCGGCATAAGGCGTAAGGGCAGGGGTCCCATGGGGGCCATTAGGATGCGCCCGCCACACTGGCGGGCGCATCCAGCATATTTAAAAGCTGAAAGCACCACCCGCCGCAATGCTAATAATCCATGTCATGCATTTCAATACACAACATGACAGGCGCCGCGCGGTGCCTGCCACGTTGTACATTGAAATGCAGGGGTACCATAGGTACCCCCCATGTGCACCCCCAGAGTCCCTGGGGGCCCGCAACAGGCCCCCGCAAGAGATTCTCGCATGCCTTTCCGGCATGTGTCCGCCCCATCATAATATGGATGGCGGAGTCTAGCAGACACCGCCACCATATTAAACTTTTTGCCGCCCGGTCGACTTCTCGACCGGGCAGAAAAGCGGCGGACGGTCTTTCCGTCCGCTGTGGTCCCCCGCGCCATATTAATATGGCGGGGGAAATGGGTGGCGGGTGGGGACGGATGTTGGGCGGATCGCCACCACCATACGGGCAGTGACAATCCGCCCGACATCCTAATGACCCCCTTGGTATTGACTATATTTCCTTTTGCAGTGTAACCTAGACAGGAGTCATTTGGCATTGTCCTTGTGGATTATTTTACTAAGGCCATCATTACGATGTCGGGCACCGTAACAGAGCACGGGACTGACCGCCGATGCTGCGGAGGTCCCACCATGCAAATTAGGATGCGCCCGCCATTCCGGGCCTTTTACATTGTGGGTGGATCTGCTGGCCACAGACCCGCTCACAATATAAAAGGACTGTGCACAGCATTGCAATGCACAACATGGTAGCGCATTGCAATGAGGGGGTTACCCATGTGCACCCCCCACGCCCCCAACACCCTGGGGGCCCGCAACAGGCCCCCAACAGTAAGAACCCCATGCCTTTCCATGGCGGCATCGCCGCCATGGAAAGGTAATTTTCCGCCTAAATCATAATCTGAATGGCGGTGTCTTGCAGACCCCACCACCATATTGTGTCCCTTTTTCGCCTGGTCGAGAATTCGACCGGCGGGAAAGTGGCGGATGGTCTTTGCATCTGCCGCTGTCTGCCCCCCCCTTTTGTACTGCCGCTGTGCCCCAGCCATACTATTATGGCGGGGGGAGAACCAGGGACATCTGTAGGGCGGATCGCCCCCGGCGATGGCGATCCGCCCGCCATCATAATGGGGCCCTAAGTGTTCTGAGAAAAGGATGGTAGATGAGGCTACGATGGAGAGCATAGTACAATTTTTGATACTATTTTTTGCAGTGAACGGAATTCCAGAAGAATTGGCTTCGGACAGTGTTCCACAGTTTGTAAGTGGCACTTTAGTCTTTTATATAGAATTTCAATGTATGCTGGATGAAAGAGAAGTGAGAAGATGACTCTTCTCTCAAAGATGGCTGCAAATAGAATTTGCCATTTTAAAATCAAGGCCTACACCAGTAAATATTGGAATAGATTCAATCAGCTTCATATATATGTTTGTTCTTAACATGCTAATACTATTATATTTAAAAAAAATGTTTATCAATATCATGGCCAGGCCTTTGCAGAATCTTAAATGTGATCAAATGGCCTGCATTTATCTTTGGAAAAGGTGAATACTGAGATACACATTCAGTACAGGTTGTTTTATTTGCACTACAGTACCTGCATCATTTTTTATTTCATTGTAAGTTCAGAACGCCAGCAATGCGAGTAAAAGAATTGTTCTGGCGTAGACGAGCTCCTCACACATGGACATGCCTTTTGGTCATCATTTAACTGCTGGGTGTATGTCAAGTACTGCTAAGAGCAATTCCTGTGCGTGAATGTAATTGAATAGACTAGGGGATGATACTTAATGCTACTAAGGCTGTTTCTCAATTTTTTATTTTTATATGCAGTTTTATATAGCGTAAACTTGACCCAAAGCACCAGTTACGTTACACCTAACACATTATACAATGTCACTTTTTTCTTTTTTTTTTTAGGCACAGGCAGATTCATTGCTTTGCCTAGAATCGTGGACTGTTGAGCTGATGCCGAGACTGAAACCTGGTTCCCCAGTTCCAAATCAGCAGCTTTGGCCATAATGCCACATCCTCTCCTCGTTTGGGTGAAAATATTTGCAATTAAATGTCACTCGAGATGTCACATAGAAGATATGGAAATGTCAGATGCAGGCACAATTAAAGAGTTTTTTAAAAATACATAACTGTACTAACACGGTGTAATTAACTTATAAAGAATTCTAGAAATGTTGTTGAGAAACTGTGTTTATTATTATAACATTGAAAATGTAGGCCTTAGTTTTAAAATGGTTTGTCCTGTCTGCAGCCACCTTCCCCTGTGTGGGGTCATCTCTCTGTCTTTTTCACACCATTTATCCAGCACATACTAGTTATTTTGTAAACTATGGGGGTCATTAGGATGGCGGACGGACCTGCGTCCTTTTGCCACCCCCGAGGTGGAGGGACCGTCCGCAGCGGCGGTTTCTCCATACCAATTAGGATGTGACCGCCACCCTGGTGGTCACATCCCGTATCTTCAACCTTGCGGCGGGTGCTGCTTGAAGCAAGGTTAAAAATGCATGATTTGCATTTACATGCACAAAGCTGCAGGCACCGCGCGGTGCCTCCCGCTTTGTGCATGTAAATGCAGGGGGGTACCATAGGTACCCCACCCCCGACACCCTGGGGGTCCGCAAAGGCCCACCAGAAGCTATTGTCCACATGCTTTTCCACGGCGGTAAATCCGCCGCGGAAAAGCATGTTTTCAAACCCATCGTAATTTGGCTGGCGTTGTCTTGCAGACACCGCCACCAAATTGTGGCCAACACCCCGCGGATCAGCGGCGGACGGACCTGCCGTCCGCCGCTGATCCCACGCCATCATAATCTGTTGGTGGTGTTTTGAAGGTCCGCAGCGGTGATTCTGCATCCTCCGGGCCGGTGGTGGCTTCCACCGGCCCGGAGGATGCAGAATCACCGCAATCCTAATCGAGCCCAATGTTCGGAAACATGATATCATTCTCTCATAGTTTTACCACAGTCTCACCTATTAGGGCCACAATGTGATTCCTATGAAAACTTAACTTTGATTTGTAATGATATTGTTGTGTCTTATGAGCACCAGGGATGAAAATCATAATATGTGGATCTGTGGGGGCAGTGCTGAATAATGAGACTTACAAAATGTATTGTTAATTGTTTTATTTGATGGGTTTCACGTGTGATATCCTAATGTAGTTGTATTCATGTATAGCAGGGCACAAGTCCTAAAAAAATGTAAGAAGTGAGGGAAATCACCAAGTTCAGCAGATTGGGAGTTACACCACAGAGCGTGACATCACAGGAAAAAGGCATCACCGGACATGACATCACAGGAAGTGACATGCATGTTCAGTTGGTCTATCATGAGTACACTTGAATATACTAAGAGATTTAACAAGTATTTCTCCGATCAGTACTTAAGCCTGTGGCATCCTAAACTGGGCACCAAGAACAAAGAAGTTAATGCATAGCAATAAGGATGCTAGAAACTGCAGTTGTGACTATCAAAACTATAAAATGTATTAATCTACTCAAGATAACACCATTATATACACCGATGATTATAAACACTCTGACCATTATACGGAAAAAATGCAAGTTGCACACTGTATTTGATATTCAGAGCATGGCGAACAATATTCTAAATATATAGTAGACATCATGGGCCATGTTTTATTGCCACAGGATGTTTAATTATAAGAAATGACCTCTTATATCATTCAATTCATATCGGGTGGTTAACTAAATCCCTTTTAAAAATCCCATGTATCTGCATATCTTTATTGTGCTGGGGAGCAGGATTCACCTTCCTAAGCCAAGTATCATCCGCATGGCAATGAGCAATCAGCCACCTGTTAACATAAGGCACTGGATTCCAAAGGATTAGGGGAGGGCACATTAGACTTCTAAACATTAATGAAGAAACATATACAATGCCAAGACAGTTTTATTAAGGGTGACACTTTTAGGTTCAGGCAGTGGCTCGGCACTCAGCCTGGGAATGGGAGCCTGGGACATGCAAAGTGTGCATGAATGTTTGGCCAGCCCGAGAGGGCCAGTCAAACATTTATGCGCACCTAGAAAGTGCCTACCACTTCTCCCCCTGCTCTGAGAGCAGAGCGGATTCGCCCCACTGAAACACCACAGCAGGAACAGATAAAATGATAATAACGCAAGTTATTATCATTTATTATAATTTGTTTTCACTGCTAAAGGTAGTGGGGTGATGCTCATCCACCTTAGCAGAGGAGCCACCACTGGTTGCAATAGTACTGGAATCTCATTCTCGCCATTGTCTCTGAAACCTTCTTATATAAATTTATAATTGAGCGATAATCTCCTGCACAGGTTTTGCAGTGTATTCTCGCCTTCATACCATGGGCTCTCAATGTTGTTTGATCACTTGTGTAGATTGAGGACATCAGTCTGTGATGTACGCATCAGACATTCATCTGGGTGAGTTGTCATGCCCGACAAATTCCTTGATGATTGTGCACACAACTTGCAGCACAAGTTATCTGACAGATTTTGGTAAAACTGACAGAGGTTATTTATTTCTGGCCACATAAGCCACTGCTGATTGGCACCCCGTTAAAAAATGTATAACAACCTTCAACAGCTTGTTCTGCTTCCTTTCTATGTGTCTCTGGGAACTCCTTAAGCTTCTCAGTTGCCCTTCTGCATGATTGATGACCGGGTAAGCTTGTGACAGTGTTACCTTGGTACTTTGCAGTGCTTCTGAAAGTTTTCCAGTTTCTTGAACAGCATCAGCAACACCATCTAGATTCAGTCCACTGAAAGTTGAACAATGTTTGGCATCACATGATGTGCTTATCCAGTACTGACAAAAATGCTTGTGAAGGGCTGGGTATGACTACCAGACTGTTCGAATTGCCCTTTTGCTAGAGGCAACACAATATTGAGAATTGGCATTTCCAACTTTTTTGCACATTCATAGAGTTCCCATTGATTTTTGGGAGACTGGTGGTACACAGCATAAAGATTTACAAAACATTATGTGAGGTCCTTAAGGCCTGGCACTGTATCAGCTATGCCCGATACACTGAGTTTAATCCGATGGCTTAGGCAGTGCCATTTTACAAGGTGGGGTATTTTGAACATAGCCTTACCAGAACACAAGAGTTTCTCGCAAGCATTACACTGGTATAATCACTACACACTCCTATCCAAATTTCTGCAATGAATTGGTTGCACAATCTATGTTTTTCAAGACATCTTAACAGTGAGGCCTCAATGCACTCTGCATACCCCTGGTCAACTCAACCAAGTAACAAAAATGGTGAGGGGCTCTTTCTCATTTATTGCAGCATGAATATAAATAATTAAAACTGACAAAAGAAAGACTTGTCGATTCATCAATGTAAATAGATGTTTTGTGAACTTGTTCACCAATACCCATGCAAAGTTTCCTCCGCATTTCATTAGCTATACAACCTGTTATCTGTGCTGCAGTATACTCACTGTGAAGAATCTAGCGCACCTATCTGCCTCACAAGCAACCTGCATGTCTATTAGACCTGGAAAGTCTGAAAAGGTGAGATTATTTTTGTCACAAAAAGAAGGTGTGTGAAAAAAGTTAAATGTTGAAGCATGGCAATGCTGTCAAACTAGGGTTTCTCACTAACCTGATTTCCTGTGGTGAGACGAGTCCAGAAGCAAGTTCCCAACTACTTCCAGGAAGCGGATACTTGAATGAGAAGATACTCAGCCACGCCTGCAGCCCGAGGGGTGGGGTGAGGGAGAGAGAGAGAGAGAGAGAGAGAGAGAGAGAGAGAGAGAAAGAGAAAGAGAAAGCAAAAGAGAGAGAGAGAGAGGGAGAGAGAAAGAGTGAGAAAGAGAGAGAGAGAGAGAGAGAGAGAGAGAGAGAGAGAGAGAGAGAGAGAAAGAGTGAGAAAGAGAGAGAGAGAGAGAGAGAGAGAGAGAGAAAGAGAGAGAGAGAGAGAGAGATAGAAAGAGGGGAAAAAAAAGTTCTTCAGATACTAGAATTCCTTTCTGGGCTGTTGAACTTTCCTGTTTTCTTGATCCTTCTGTAATGAGAAGGGAAAGACAATCTGATTACCAAAGTCGCTAATCTCTAGTATATCCACTATAAGTTATCAGTGCCCAATAGTTCCACTAAACTATTTGGATATCTGGTGGGGTCCCTTTCCCACTTTTGATGCTACCTCTCTCTCGTGTATACTACGAAAAACTTCTGTATCTTGAAAATAAAAACGAATATAAATGTATGTGTTCTTCTTAAGTCCTACTTGATATTTATATATTTTGTGTATTAGTATATATTATATACTGGGGCTTTAACTCTTTAAAAGGATTCATTTTAGGTGACACTACGTCTTGATCCTTACTCTATTCATGGAGTTCAGGATTCTAATGTAGATGCGCTCTAGAATTATATCTGATATGCATAAAACAATGTACATAAACTTTTGACATACATGGAACAACCATAATACTTTCTTATGGTTGCCATAACCCCACAACTGTAACCATAGAGCGTTAACATTTATCTATGCATTTCAATACTCAAACTCCTCTTTATATCAGAAATGATAAATTCACATTCACTGAATTGCCTTGTCTTTTCTTTAGCCAAAAGGGTCTGATACAAGCACATATTTAAATAAAAATGCACTGGAATTCGTACTCAAACATAATACGCTACTCCAGTTAAGTCTAAAATCAACACTGCCATGCAGTTTTCAAAAGTATGTTTTCAAGGCAATTTAGAGCTTTGCTTTGACCCTTAGGCAGGGATATAGTGTAGAGTTTCAGGTATGTAATTATGCTTACTATTACGGTATGCTGGACCGCCCTCCAGGGGTGTGGCGGTCCCGCTGTGCCTAGTAAAGGATGCGACCACAACCCTGGCGGTCACATCCCACATATTGAACATTGTGGCAGGAGGTGCTTCAAGCAGCACCCGCTACAATGTTCAATATGTATGTTGTGCATTGGCATGCACAACGTGAAAGGCACCGTGCTGTGCCTGCCACCTTGTGTATGCCAATGTAGGGGGTTCCCCCAAAGTGCAACCCCCCACACCCTCCCGGGGGCAGGTACGGGCCCCCAAAGCAATCTCTGCTGACCTTTCCATGGCAGCGATGCTATGGAAAGGCCTTTCTGCTTGCCCATGCTAATATGGATGGCTAATATGGATGGCGGTGCCTGCTCCCTTTTCCTCCCAGTCGGCAATCCTAATGGCGGAAAAGCGGCGGACAGTGTTTCCGTCCGCCTCTGGGCCTCTCACCATGCTAATATGGCGGGGGGTCCAACAAGGGCATTTAGCAGGCTGATCGCCACCACCGGCCCGGTAGTTCCCACCGCCGGCACGGTGGTGGAGATTCACCCACTATACTAATGACCCCCTAAGTTGGTATTTGCAAAGCATTCATGGCGTGAGTGTGTTACCGCCTTAAATCAACATGGCTAGTTGTTAGTTTGTTGCAGAAATGACCGACTGATACTGGCAAGGGAACAGGAAAACAATATACAGAAGGAAGCAAAAGAGGGAAACATACCAGAGGTGCCCTCCACTCAAATAATCATATTATACGGAAAGACCTTGGTATGGTACACACATAAAATCCTTTTTGTAAATGTTTCGGGGTTCACTTTGTCTATATCAAGGATAGTGCTGTCTCTAGTGTAAATTTAGAAAAAGATCCCGGTGTGTGTGTTAAGTGTCAAATCAAAAGGGCCTCACGTAGGCCCGCCATATGTTTTCTTCTATGGGTGTTTCATTAAAATAAAATGAATTTGTATTAGTTTTCCACAACAACACGGAGCAATTTGCATTAACATTGTGGTATAATCATACCATAGCACAACATCCTATACCTCAGTTTTTTAATATTTCTCCAGTGACCAAGCATTAGGGTATATGAGAGGAAACATTTGGGGAGACATCCTGTGTGCACCTATTGCAGGCAAATGGCATATCCGACCATGTAAGCAGTCTAGGCAGGTTGGAGGGAGGTCAGGGTCGATGGTTCCCAGGGGCCAGCAATGTTTTGTTCTAGAGTGAGTTGGTAGTCGCGCAGGGGCTGCCAAATATCCACAGGGCAAGATGCCAGGCTGGTAAGGTAGCAAAGTCCATACTGGTGACGTTGCATTGTGTCATAGATTTAATCCGGGCAGTCAGGTGGGGGGTGCTGGATGGCCTCAGCGCACATCAATTTTGCGCTTTGCCAATAGTAGAGCCATGGAAATGAATCTGCGTGTTGATCGTGGAAGGTCAGATGTGTGCCCCAAGAGTGCCATTGCTAGTTCTGGGTGAAGTGTAGTGTTTGTCATTTTCGCAATATGCGAATGTACCAATTGCCAATAACTGGTGATGAAGGGGCAGGTCCATGTGAGGTGTGCAAAGTCTGCTGCGGGCCTGGCATTTGAGGCAGCAGTCTGATCTGCCGGTATCATATTTAGCTATGTCTACCGGTGTAAGGTGTGCTCTAAGCAGGACCTTGAACTGCAATAGCTTGTGCCTATGATGAAGTGATACTTTCTGAATCTGCATGCGGCAATATGACCAAATGCTGTTGGTCACGGGAATCCGTAGATCGAATGCCCATGCCTCCCACGTCCTAATGGTAGTGTCAGGTTTCAGTGTGCGGTAGAGTCTGGAAATTAAAGGGCTCCATATGCATCCGTTATTGCAAGCGTTAACGGTGGGAACTCTTCTGGGGCCAGGGGATATGTGGGCGTCTTGGATCTGATAGTGGCAAATATTCTTTGGAATACAAAGCAGTGTATGTAGGGCATGCTATGGAATCTGGGGTCGTCCGCAAGTTGCCGTGCATGGCCATCTTGGAAGGGGTCCCCAATTGTGTGGATGTTATAGGATGATAGTGTGCGTTGTACTGATGGTTCGCCCATGAGTGCTAGCCATATATTATTTTTTAATGGTATGCCAGGGGAGTACAGAGGCCCCCCCCCCCAGTCCGTGCCGCAGAGCACGCCAGGCCCAGCAGGTCATGGATATTATCAAAATATCATAGGCATCTAGCCGTATACCCCGGGTAATGTGGCTGAATGGTGGAGTCCAGCTGATCCATCTCTGGCTTTAGATACGGAATGCAAGCATCGGGATGGTACCAATGCTGTGCATAGTGGCATTGGGCTACCAGGTAATAGATCTGCAGGTCAAGGACCCCTAGACCGCCCCGTTTGTATGGCTGTATCAACGTATCCTATTGCACGCGAGGTCTGCATCCTGCCCATATCAGGCGCAGGAGGAGGCTGCGCAGTGTTCGGAAAAAGGTATTGGGAAGTGGCACTGGTATATTGAGAAAAAGGTACCAGAATCTGGGAAATCTGGGAAGTACAAACATATTAATGATTGCCACCCTCCCTGCTATAGACAGTGGTAGTTTTTCCAGCTCTCAATCTGCATTTCCAACCTTGATACAACAGGCCCATACTTAAATTGTAGGATTTGGTGCTTATCCCTGTGTAGATGGATACCAAGGTATCTTGTATGTCCCTCTGGCCATTTGAGGGGGTGGTCCATCAGCACAAGTTGGGTAGTCTTAGTGAGTGGAAATATCTCAGATTTGGCCCAGTTAATCTTCAAGCCCAAGAGGTTGCCAAATCTTATGATCTCTTCAACTACGGTGAAAGATTAATTGCGGGTTCCTGAGGAATAAGAGTATGTTGTCTGCATACAGAGACCGAAGCAGTGGATCGCGTTCAAGTTGGAGTCCACGGTGAAGATGTCCGGCCTGTATATGACGAACCAGGGGGTCCATTGCAATGATGAACAGTAGTAGGGACAGAGGGTAACCCTGCCTCATCCCTCTGCGATGGGGAAGGACTCAGTCAATGATCCGTTAACTCTTGTATGGGCAGTCGGCTCAGTATACAGAAGCATAATCGTAGACAGGAATGGGGGATGCCTAGTTTCTTAAGGACCGCAGTCATAAACGGATACTTAAGAGAGTCAAACGCCTTCTAAGCATTGAGAAGCGCTACAGCTGCAGGTACATCTGGTGATAGTCTATGGAGGACTGCAAATAGCGTACAGAGGTTGAGGGAGGTCACCTGTGGGGCATAAAGCAGACTGCACCGACAAAACAATTTGTTCCATTAGAAGGGCTAACCTAGTTGTCAGGGCCTTAGCAAGTATTTTATTATCATGATTAAGGAGCGATAGGGGCCTGTACGAACCACATAGTGTGATATCCTGCCCCGGTTTTAATATTAGGGTAAGCACTGCTTCTCGCAAAGGTAGCGTGAGCAAACCGGTGGCCAGAGCCTCTTTAAAAATGTTTTTTTTAATGTATTTGGTCATATCATAAAGCAATAAATTAGAAGAATTTATACAGGATAAAACAAAAAAAAGAAGAAACAATAAAGCATTCGAAGAGGAATAATCGAGTAAAGGCAAATGTACCCGATACATTACATTCATTAATTCAGGGCAGATAGATTCATTAATTAATACGTTGGTTAAAATTATGATATAATATAATATATGCCAGGGACATGCACAGATAAAAGGTTAAACAGTTACTATATCCAATTAATCATTATTGGCGATGATAAAATCAGTTTAAAATGTTTCCAAATCTTATCAAATTTTTGCAGCGAGGAGAAACCTCTTGCTTTAGCCAAAGCAAATTCTAATTCATATATTTGAGAGATTGGAGCACCATTCTGAATCTTTTTGGGCATTCTCTGAGATCCATGCTCGAGCAATACAAAGCAATACAGAGTCGGGTAGATACCAGCATGATTGTAACCAATTTCTGTAAGCCTCCTTTAACTTCATATTTAACACCCATCATTATCTATTTGACAGATAATTGTATTGGAGGACCAAGCTTATTACTATCTAGTTTATCACCCCTTCCCAAAATTTGTGTAAACCGGGGCAGAGTGCGAACATGTACAGGACATTGGCAGAAACAAGGTTACACTTAGGTCATCTAGTTCTATCTGTCCTATCCAAAGAAGGGGTTGCCCCCAACTCACTATGCACCACTGTTGTAATTTAAGATTAACAGAGTATACAATGTGGTCCAACAGATCTAAAGTCATTTGAACCTCCCTAGCTGAATCTTTAGATGTGAGTAGTATGCACCATTTCACCGCTAATAGCGGAGTGTCATCTCTAACAAACTGTGAGAATGCCTGATGCATCACACTTATAGTAGGTTTAATATCAAGCTTGAAATTGTATGAAGAAAACTCTGAGCTGTCGATGCCCTCCACATGCCTGTGACCCGTCCTCATATAATCCCTCAACAGAAGATATTTAAAAAAAGAATGATGAGGCAGTTTATAGGCATTTTATAGGTCAGAAAAAGATCTAAAAGCATTTAAATGAAACAATTGGCCCATTATTGTAATCCGCAATCTGCCGACACTCTGCAGGTTAAATCACAAGAAATATAAGGAAAAGTAGGATTATCCCATATAGGGGTATCCTTGTTAATAAAACCTAGAGAAAATGTATGGCAAACCCCTTTCCAAATACAAATGATATCATTGAGTACTTTGAAACGTACCCTCTTGTAATAGTTGGGATCATCTAGCCGATGAAAGAAAAGCCTAGTTTCTGCTCCTAGAGTGAGCTGATAATATAGTGGTGTTAGATTTGGTTCCACATAGGTCAGTAAGCTGTGCAAACGACCAGTAAAAGCAGACTAGAAGTAGAGCTTGAAGCCCTCCTGTTTTATAGGCCAGAGCCTCATTGTATAAAGCCAAAAGTTACAGAGGAAGCTGATCTCTGAAGGTCTCATAGAAGGCGCCTGTGAAACCATCAAGTCCAAGTGCCTTGGATCCGTCGAATGCGTTGATCTCTTCTTTGATTTCGTCTAGTGTCAGGGGTTCACTGAGGAACTGCTTCTGGCTATCATCCATTGCCACCTCCTCCAAGTATGCTGGAAGTGCAACAGGGGATTCAGTTAAGCGAGTTGTGTATAGATGTTTACAGTACTCTAGGAAGGCATTTTGGACGTTCTTGGTGCCCAGAACATGCACAGCCATATCTGCTTGAATTTCAGGGATGTAGTCAGCAGCCCGGTTGGGGCGCAACATTCTAGCAGGGGTGCGGCCCAGTCTTTCACCCTCTCCGTATTGACGAGCTGTAGCATGTTTCCCAAGGTATGAGGTTTCGCGATCGGCTAATTCGAGAAATTCTTTCATAAGTTGCGCTCTACGGTGCAGGCTCGTGTTTCTGTCCGCCACTGCAGCCGAGTCTAGGCCACGCAGAGCCGACTTGGTGTCATGACTGCAAGTTGGAGAGAGATACTTGAGAATACAGTTTTCCAGTAGGTTTGGGAGGAAGCACTAATGGACTTTGGCATCAATACATGACGATTTCTATAGACTGAATACTACTAATACTTTGAACCCACTACCCCCTGGAGGCCGACGAGCACATCTAAAGGGGTACACAGCTAAAGGTTGAACAGCTGGTTGATTGATGATCCTTGAATAAGAACTCCTTCGGGGCTCGGAGGAGTTAATCGATTTATTCTTGAGAATTCCCAGCCAAAAAGGGCTTACGTACTTCCTACATTTGTCCTGAAGAAGACCCTACTTGATGTATCCACAAATACATACATATAGAGGTTCGAAACGTCGACGTCCAACCATCTCATGTCCTGGCTCACTATATCAATTAATTTAAAAATAATAGGACTAACTAAAGTGTATGTAATGTTTGGTAATTTAGAATTCATTGATGTAAGAGCTTTGTTTGAATTGAGGCGGAAGCAGTGGGAGATTGCTAGAGCTGGACGCTTTGGCTCCTGCACCAGTGGGTCTTTTTATGACAAATAAATATCTATATTTTTTATACTTGCTGACTCCATCGCTTCTTTACAGTTTTCACTGTAATATTTGCCATTCTTTGTTGCCTAATATGCTTTACTTTTTATTCTAAATTTTTGAGTGGATATTGGAGTAATTTGCTGACCAGGTCCAGTTGAGTAACAACATAGTCCTTCGGGTGATATACCACTCCCCGCCCGTTAGAAGCGCTTTCATTTGACCTTAGCCAAAAGCACTACATCAATTGAAACATAGAGTGGTCACACAAAAGCAGGCTGCACATGGCAGCTATGTAGCAGACGCCTAAAGCTGTTTGCTGTTGTTGATTGGTTCCATGCTCTTGTACTTATTTTCTACTTGTTTGGGACTTGTAGTTCTTTTTTTTGCTTCATTCCGGAAACGTGAGCGGCCGCTGCTATTATGAAGAAAGTTATTCCATAACCTCGCCTCCGATTCTATTACAGGACCGGAGGCTTCAGATTATGCTTCTCTTTCACACAGAGACAGGTGAAATGGCTGCTGCAGTTACGATTACAAAAAACTAACTACCTTTTCTACAAGTCATTACAGTAAGGCAAAATTGAACTGGCGTCCATTGCAAGATGGCCCCGTAGTTCATACGCACTAGTCAAAGTCCCTTTTTTGTTTCTTTTGTCTTTTCTCCAGCAGGCTGCGCCAGCTGTGAGGTCAAAGTGCATAATCGTTCTTCATCAGCCGCAAGACTCGGGAGCAGCTTTTGCCAGTCAGGTGATGGCTAGGCACATGATCAACGACACACCGAACCTGTTTGCTGAGCCTGACGTCTAATCCTCCGATCGACGTAAGGCGTTAACCAATCAGAGTTTTGGATTGCTATTCCACAGCGAATCATCGGTAAGAGCAAGAGAGTAAGGCGTGGTCATTGCGAGGAGTTCGGTGGAAAGGAAGAGGACCTACGGGGGACCTGATTTTGAATAAGGGGGACTCCCCTGACCGTGGAAGTCTGCGAGTGTCACTGGTGCGGTCCAGGCTCGAGCGCGTTAGGTTGGTATCCAGTGTGACAGGTCACGGCTCTCCAGGGCCTCCCATTTGCCCGATGCGCGGCAGGCGGAGGTGGAAGTCCTGTTAATCCAAACTGCGATTCCCTCTTGCTTCTGGCAGGACCAGGCTCTCTTGGTGGACATGTCTATCCAGTACGGGGACGAGGAGCAGCTACAGGGTAGCTACGGGCCAGTGGACTCCTTCCCTAAGGACTTTGGCTATGGGGTGGAGGAGGCGGACTTAGAGGAGAGCGAGGCTCCTGCAGACAGCAAGCCTCGCATCTTGCTCATGGGGCTGCGGCGCAGTGGGAAGTCCTCCATCCAGAAGGTAAGCTGAACTAACAAACTGCAACGTGGCTGCATGCCAAATTCTTATAACTTTATCAGTCGGTCCTGGTTGTACAGCCAACAACAAGATTATACTGGGCATTTTAAGGTTAGTGTCTTAATGGTAAAAGAGAAATTACAAGTACTAGCATGAAAATAACTAGTACTCCAACAACGAAAGGTGGGAGGAATGCTTGCAATACGTCTAACCACTGGCAGTCACTCATGTTAGCATTCCAACTCATTGTTTTTTTCCTCACAAGGCCAACCCCGGTTCAGAGGACTTGGCTTGACAATTTTGACTGGCCTGTACCTATTGGTGCAAGGCCAGGGTTGCTTTGCATATTATTGGGTCTAATCTGAGGTAGCATGGTGGGCAAAGCATGATGGGTTAGAGTGCTACACCAAGCAATTGCCAGTGGTTGAGGTACTGAAAGCATTCCTCCCACCTTGTTTTGGTGTTTGACTAATATTTCTGGTCATTGCTTTCTCCCTTCACTGGCTGTAACCCACCAGAGTTATTGCTAGACCATACTTGTCTAGGTTGCCATTGTCCATTACCTGTCCTGGTAATTGCTACTACTATTAATTTCCTATCCCAGAAAGAAGAGTGACATATTTCTGAGATTAGAAGAAAATTGTGGAAGAGTAACAGACAGCTGCAGTATCCTGTGTTTCCCCATTCCCTGTGTGTCTGAGATGGTATTTGGAATGCTGAGTGTGAGTTATGTTGGGTTGTGGTGTGAAGTGGACGCTAGGATGTAGACACATTGGGAGTTTGGATGGAGCTCAGACATCACCTACCTGTAGTTGCTGTAACCTATGGTCCTACATGTGAATATTATGGGTGGCATGCAATGATTCGCTCCTAGATGCCTGGGTATGTGTATGGCCTACATATGCCCATAGTGATAAGTCTACTAAACCTGTGGAAGTTGAAGCATGGACTGTGGAGTGTGCTAGCTATTAACTTTATATTTCCCTTTGTGGTGTTATCTAGACAGGAATTAATTAGCATTTTCCTTGTGGATTACTTAAGTAAGTGGCCAGAGATAAGGATAGAAGGCAAGGTCACGATAGAGTATATAGTAGCATTTTTAGATTATATTTTTTATGCAGGGTTAGGGATTCTAAAAGAGTTGGCCATGGACAATGGTCTACAACGTGAAAGTGGTACATGACAGGTCTTTCTTTAATTTTTTTTTTTTTAATCAAATTTCAATGTATCATCCAAAAGCCAGTTTGAGAAGCTTACCAGATTGCCAAAGAACCCTTTCAACTGGTGATTAAGTGTGGGCTGAGTGGAGCAATTAAGGTTCTTTATGCCACCTTGTTATTATACAGGATTATTTCAAATCAAGTAAAAGGGTTGTACCCTTGTGAGCTGCTACGCTTGAGGAACCTGCTTCTAGATTGTCTAGAGGGGGTGACTCTACAGTGGATTGTGAAATAATTAAACAAGCAATTAGCAAATACAAAACGAAAATGGAAAAATATATGAATATATGGCGAGGCAAGGGTTATATGAAGGTGAAGAGCAACCCTCTCGCATGAAAACCCTGCTCTCTAACAATATCATTTTGGAAACGAGTTGTTAAGGACCTGCGTGAAAATGCAGCTGGACGTTGTTGGCAGTTGGGAGTTGTCTCTCTATTCGAGGAGGAGGCCTGTTGTAAGATGGAAGATAACCCTGTGACCATGGAGGATTCATTTGTGCCCGCCTTTGCCCACTCTAAAACTGTGTCCGCACTGGCTGCTCTACAGGAGGATCTCAGTGAGAAGGGTGGGCAAGTTCTTGCAAGGACAAGAATCCATCTGAGGAGATTTAGAAACTGAGCTGTTGTGTCCCAGTGTGTAGTCCTAAGCTTAAGGTCAACGTATGAAGTGAGTGTTATAACGACAGTGCTGCTTCAGACTGTGGGAAGAGACCGTGTATTTTCTTCACAGTAAGCATAACTTTGAAATGACCCATGGAGCTTCAGACAGTAATGCATTCAACAATGATGGTGATGTAAGGATCTGCATTGAAGAGTATGCTGTACGATTTGTCAATTAAGGTGACAGTGGCACTGGTTAGTCCTTGCTTCTTGAGGGTCTTGTGTGCCTTGTTCGGGTTAGTGTACTGCAGTGGTTGCACATAGTTCCATTTGAATTCAAGTACCATGTATGCAGGGCTCATACATCGTTAACAAGCCGGCTGCATCACTAGAGGGACATGTGCCACATAACATACAAGCTCCCTGTTGAGGGAATGTGGCCTGACTGAGTTTGAGAAGGGAAGCGGGCAGTCTAAGACCACTGCATAGAAGCATTCACATATTTTATGGTGCCTAGCGTGACTGTAGGAGGTTGCACGGCTCCTTTCAGTGTTGTGGTAAAGGCAGTGAACAGAGGTCTTTTTGTAATGTGCGGCACCAGGAAGAAGAGTGTGGTTTTCGCGTGCATAGTGAGAGGGCATCGCCAATGTTTTGGATTCCAGATATTAGTGTCGAAGTGACACATTGGCAGTGTAGACTGTGTCATCAAGAAGGAGGGTAGATAGCTGGTTGATTGGGACATGCCTGGAGACGTTGAAAAAAGACTACCCTATGCCTCATGCATAATTTAGAAAGAGAAGCAGGACTATCTTCAAGTACATTGGAGAAAGAAATGAGAATATGCTCTTTGAGGTTGCACTGTGTCCTGACGTCATGGGAAGTAAAAACTTTGCCTGTCTTAAATGTGGCCAGTGGCAATGTTCATTGACATCCATGGAGTTCATATTATTTTATGTACTTCTGTTAAGAAGCCTGCTTTGTTAACCACCAACTGTGAGGTTAATTAATATGTGGAACAGTTTGTTGGTGATTGTTATGTATTGACATGTGGCTTACACAGCTTATTAGGAATGTATGTGTCAGGTTAGCATCATTTTGTGTATCGTGAATTCTGTTTGAGAATTGCAATTAACGGTTGTGTTGCACTGAATGCTTAGTACTGCAAAACAGGTTGGATGTTTAAATTATCCATCTGTAGTTTGTTTTCGGAATACTGTCTGAGCATTTACTTTTACTCAAAATAGTCTACAGGGCAGTTTGAGGAACAAGGTGAGTACCCATACGTATGCTATATAGATTTCTGTTGGTTTTACATCTCCAAACGTTGTGGATGTGGGGAAAGGTAGGACCCCATTTTGAGAAATTGAGTGTAGTGCCAGAGCAGTACCATGTTGGTAGAAGTTGGATGGGAGAGTACCACATGGTATGCAAAGTTTGGGAAGAAATAGTACCCTGTCATAAGAAGTATGGGTGAGTACCTCATGGTGTACTAAGTTGAAGAAGATAAGTACCATGTTAAGAGACGTTGAAGAGGAAAGTACCCAGTGGAATGAAAATGTGGGGAAGTGAAGTACCATATGGTTTTCAGGGTGATATCCACACATTTCACCCTTGTCTTCATTCTGTATGAATGGAAGATTTGAAAGATCTATTGTATAGGAGGCAGAGTACGTTTGTGATTGTTTTGTGGTCCATTTTAATGAGATTAATGGATTCGGTCAGTGTTGTTTGAATGACAGTATTTAATGTAGTTTTAGAGCATTGTAGGTCAGTGCTTCTTTACCTGCGGGTATGGCCTGGTATTAATGGTGGTATTGCTGTAGTGTTTAATTGTTGTGATTTCAATACAATTTCAATGTGCGCCTACTAGAGGCTGTCCTCATTGTGTTTGGGCGTCTTTCCAAATTTTTCTGGTGCAGTTTCCAGAGGGCCTGGGTACATAATATGTGCTGTTTTCGATCTGGCACTTGATCATTTTGGTTTGGGAGCTAGTGAGACTAGATGTTGGTATAGCTGAGCTATACTTTTGTGTGTGTTTGGTGGAGTAGATTTGTCCTGCTGGGCTTGTTTTTAGCTTGTGGAAGAGGGAGACTGTGTAAGAGTTGTGACTATTTTCTACGTAGTTTATTAATATGAGGTGAATTCCTGGGGACCTTGTGTAGTTGTGATGGCAGGTTTTTTCTGCAGTCTTGTCAAGAGAGCTTTTAGTTAGTGTTGTATGTTTAAACTTTCAGTTTTTGTTATGTTTGTGCCAGGAATGTGTAGGCTTAGGGATGACTGGAAACCCTCCATCGAAGAAAGCTGGTGGGTTCTATGCCCTGGCTGTTGCACGGCTGAGTGTCTGTGACTGCATGTCCTGCATGCTTTTATGTTGTATGGTGTCATTGTGAGTGTGCAGACATTTGGTGGTAGGGCCTTATGTCTGAGGCGGTTGCAAGATGTACACATTTTTGACCATTGTGTAATGGCAGTCAATAACTTGGTTATCTCGGCTAGCGTAGGCTGCGCGTGCGCAGTATCGCTGGCGAGATTTTATGTTTTCAAGTACAGAGGTAAACGAGCTAGCTCTTCTCCATTGGCTGGCTTCCTAAACTGCGGCCAGCCATTGGAGAAAAGCGGTGTCTGTCACTTTAAGCCCCATCCGTTTCGGATTGAGGGGCATGTTTTTTGCTGTCCTTTCTCTATGTGAAGTCTTCAGTCACCCAACAAAAAACACCACCCCCCTCAGTCTGAAGAGGACGGGGCTTAGTTCCTTCATGTTTACTCTTGTTGTTTTACTTGATATGTTTATTCCATCGCTTGGCTAGTACATGAGATGTTAAGGCTAGACACATAACACAGAACATTCCGCACTCCCCAAATATGTTCTATTCTCCTCCTCGTATATCGTAGAAAAGCTGTTTGACTTTTTCTGTGAATAATCGTGTCTAGTAGCAATTAAATAAAATGTCGGAAGTCAAAATGTCGGAAGTCAAACCCAACATAGCAACTTGGCAATATTTTAGTTGTCTTTTATTCATATTAATGACCAGGGTCGGCTGGGTAGGTCTCCGGATATCCGCTTTTGAAATGTTTACCAGCGTGCGTGTCAAGCCTCAACGAAAAATTACGTCAGGAATGTTAGTTGCGTCGCAAATTTTGCGATAGGATTAGTGATCTCGCAAGAGTTCTTTGAGCGAGTCCCTGTGATATTAGCTGGTAGACCCCATACCCCCAACTTGTTTTTCATCCCCAACATGGCACCGAAGGCCAAGAAGGAAGGTAAGAGCTGGTGGCCAAGTGAACGGGCCTTCGGGGGATTTGTGGGGAAAAGAGCTCGCTGAAGGGTTTCTTTTGCGGTGAAACGTGATAATTGTCTGTCAACCTCCGGGCAGGGTGTTGTAGGCAACGTACAGCCTTTAATTGCAGATAAGAGTTGGACAGCGTGTGTAAGAGTACCGGAATGTGCCGCGCTTTCTGGACAGGCGCACGGAATTCTTTAACGTTCCTGCACTGTTTTGTATTTTTACCATTTAATTTTCCAGGGCGTTTGCTAGTGCTTTATACCTGGGCTGCGAGGAGCTTCATACGAGCAGGAATGCAAATTATATTTGTAGTCTTTTGAGTGGTTTTATATAGCGCCCTTGGGGGAAGTTGTAAAGAATGAAGGTAATCCGTGTTACACTCCCCGGGAACGTGCCGGCATAAACCCACGTCATTTATTTTTCTGTTTGATTTTATTTTAAGTGTAAACTGCTTTACTGCCTGGTCTTGCATGTGTGTGTGTGTGGATATTTAATTTAGCTCTGGTGATGGATCACATGGTCAAGGAGGATGGCTCTTGTGTGGCTGACCCCTGCCTGGGCTCAGTTCAATCCCAAGGCAGCCAGTCCTGGACCTAGAGAAACCAAAGGGCTACCTCCTCGGAGGGGCTCGTGCAGTAACAGGTGTGAAGATCTTAGCAGCAGTTTTGTGATCATGTATGATACTGCAAACACTCGTTTAGGTGAACTACCCTATGACTAAAATTTGTATATTTAGCCTGGTTTAGTAGCTCAGCAGATAACCTGGAAAAAGGTACATAGAGCCTTGCTTGCACTTCCAAAACGACAGTTGGTAAAGGGAATACTGTCGAAGTAACGCTAAACTAACTATCTCAAGCGGGTTTTGTGAACTTGGCTGCTTAGTCCGTTCGTCTTTACTAAATCTGTTCTGTTTGTAATTTCATTTTTGTTTGCTTAACTGAGACTGTCTTCTTCTTAGCTGTCCCTGTTAAAACTGAGGCAAAGTCCAAGGCAGTAGCTGCCCCGATGTGTGTTGCTGGCTCTGTGTGTGTGTGTGTGTTGCTCGCTCTGTGTGTGTGTGTGTGTGTGTGTTGCTCGCTCTGTGTGTGTGTGTTGCTCGCTCTGTGTGTGTGTGTTGCTCGCTCTGTGTGTGTTGCTTGCTCTGTGTGTGTTGCACGCTCTCTTGCTCGCTCTGTGTGTTGCACGCTCTCTTGCTCGCTCTGTGTGTTGCACGCTCTGTGTGTGTGTGTTGCACGCTCTGTGTGTGTGTGTTGCACGCTCTGTGTGTTACTCGGTCTGTGTGTGTGTGTGTGTGTTACTCGCTCTGTGTGTGGCTATAACTTTAACAAAGGCGAGACCATTGCATTGTAAATGCTTGTGTGTGACATCGGCTATTAGGATGCCGATGTCACACATCAGAGTTTCTGTGTCTGTTTGTTCTTTTTGTGTGTCTACTTGGATATCGGAGAGTTTTTAATATGGTTTTGTTGGGTGAATGTGAAAGCTAAAGTTGATGGTGATAAAGAAATTGTGAATGATTGCTTATGTACTTTATGTGCAAGGGATTCTTTGTTTAGTGCGAAAGAAAAGGGTGTGTAGTACCCTGTGTTTTATTTCACTTTCCCCTCTGTCTGAGCTGGTGTTTGCAATGCTGAATGTGAATTATGTAATATACTTTTAGGTGTATGGTGTTCAGTGGAAGCAAGGAGATGGACATGGAGGAAGGATGGAGCATTGACTAGACCTTTCTGTTGTTTCTGTAACCTAAGAGCCTCACATGAAATACATAACTTCCTACCTGAATGCTTCCAGACTCTTGTGTGAATGCCTGGCCCTCTAACTAAAATAACAGTAGTTTCAGTTGAGTGGATAGAGGCTCCGTAGGTATCTACACACACCCAGTCTGTTAACCGCAGAAGTTTGTGATGTGAGCTGGTTATGGCGTTGTACATTTTATTTATTTAGTTATTTATTTATAAAGTTTTATATAGCGCAAACTTGACCCACAAGGGTATCAGAGCGCTTTACATTTAGGATCGTTGCGTTACAATTTACATCAGATACAAGAGCATAGTAAGATACAGTACACATAAACAATGTTTCAAGATTCGTTGGTGGGCTGGGATGAAGTTGTGACGGTGGTGACCTTTTTTGGTTGTCTTAATGGGTTAGAGTTGTTTCATAATAATTTGGGGTATAGGTGGGAGTCACCAGCCACTCAGAAAAGCACTTGGTTTGATATCTTAATGGTGCGAGGCAAACGCAGGCTGAATTAGGATTTGTGGCCGCAAGTGATTAGCCATTGGGGACATAGAAAAGTATGTCAATGTGAATGTTAGAATTGTTTGATCAAGAACTACTAATAATTATTTTATAGTTTAACAAAGCAGGTAAATGCATGTGATTGTGTTGCAAAGAAAGAGATAGGCGTGCTAAGGTAGTGAGAGATAAGACTAGATCGTTCAGCCAGCAGTAAGTGGGTAGCTGCGATAGGCGGGGACTGTGATTGCAACTCATTTTAATAGGGCAACTGCTGGGTTAAGCAGTAACAATATTTTGGTACAAGGTTGCCTGTGATGGTGATATAAATCTGTGTGTGGGCAAGAAGATATGAGGGTAATGAAAGGCTGAACAAAAAAGGTGGTCTGGAGTCGAAACGTGTGAATATAGTGCTAGTATTGTTAAAGATACTAGTCGCTGAACAGATTCCTATACCCTCTCAAGGGCATTAACTATGGAGTTCGTGTTTACAAACTTTCTGGACATGGCATTAAATCTTTTCTCTACTGCTGTGAATCTAGTTTCCATTCTGTCTCTTTTCTTATGCAGTTTATCCAGGGAGACAATCATGTCTATTTTGCCCGTGGTCAGACTCCAGTTGACTAAATATGTGCTATAATTTGAAGCCCAATAACCAGTGACTTTTATTTCCAATCTATAGGTGGTGTTCCATAAGATGTCACCCAACGAGACTCTCTTCTTGGAGAGCACCAACAAAATTTATAAGGACGATATATCAAACAGCTCCTTTGTGAATTTCCAGATCTGGGACTTTCCAGGCCAGATGGATTTTTTTGACCCCACTTTCGACTATGAAATGATTTTCAGAGGAACAGGAGCTTTAATTTATGTCATTGATGCACAGGTACATTTTCATCGGTGATCTTGCTTATGGAATCTTTTGCTCATTCGTGCATGACCTCATTTGAGCTTTAAATTGCAATTGTTCATAATATTGAATCCTTCAATGAAGGTGAACTGATCAGAAGATTGCAAATCAAGTAACACAGTTGTGTTTAAAAAAAAAAAAATGTTCAGTTCTAGATGACTGTGAAAAAAGTGGCAATGTGTAAACTTATTGACTCTAAAAGTAAGGGTGACCAATCTAATGGTGTTGCAGCGACACTAGACGTGTCATAGACAATCTACCATCTTTACCACTGGATGTACTTACACCCAGTCTATTTCCTAAACTTGACTGCACACGTTCTTCATTCCATTCGTATGCTTGATTTTCGGTCTGTGTACCATAAAAGTGCATGTTCTAGAAATGTCTTAACTATGTTGCACATTCATGACGGATAACTGCCCAGTATATCCCTGGTGCGATCTGTGTCACGACTGTAGTGGCCATGAGTCAGTTAGCCAGCACTTTTGAAGTAGTCAGATGTGTGGCATTCCTAAAGCCTGATGCCCGGGACATTGTTTTGGGTCAAAGACAGCAAGTTTTTATTTTTATTTTGTCCTTTCTGTGCCGATATGCTCCTTGTGAAAGAGCAGAATACTGTCACTCCGAGTAAAGCCAGCTGGTAGATAGTTTCTTTTTATGACCAATTTTATTTATTTTAATCCAAAGTACATTAATGACACATTGACCAGCTCTACATTTCAGCATTACCTGCATTGGGTAAAGGTACATACTGAAGAACTTGCAACATTGGCTCCCTGGTTAGAGCAGGCAGACCCTGAAGCAGAGGCCCGACCAGGGTTCAATTCCCGATGCGGCAGGGTCTTGAGCTCAAATGTCCATGGACTCGATAATTCTCGCTTCGGTGCCTGACCTAATCATGGGTTTTCACACTGCAACTCTGGGCATTAAGCTTGCCTAATCTCCACAACGGCCCCCCGCTGCGGGATGCCTGGCTTTCACCTTGGGGATGCCCTGTAGGGGCTATCTCACAGGGAAAAGCCAGGACGGGTTCCCAAGGCAAGCGCGGAGATACCCCTTCGGGGGTCGATTCAGGCGCTATATAAGAAACATAATAATAATAATAATAATAATGCTACTCCCACCAATTACCCCAAATCTTCTGATGCTTCTGGGGGCAGCCTGGGACCTTGTAAATTGGGAGTTTCTAGTTGGTGCACTAGTCGACACCCCTTCTCTAGTTCACCAAAGACGGGGGTTCCTAAGAGTAATTTCTCATTTAGCCAACATTGTGGCCACCCCATCGAAGAACCTCTCCATCCTCGGGCCACCCCCCCTCTTCCAGCAAACCCAGCAAGGCCCCCTGGGGGGTGAGGTCAAGTTGACTCCCAAAGGCCTTGGAAAGCTCCCCCTGTGTATACCCTCTCAAAAGGGGGTCAGTCTGGGGCAAGCCCAGGTCGAATGGAAGAAGTCTGCTTCTACCAGTTAACAGCGTGCACAGTTGCCTTGGGCAGTATTGCCTGCTCGGTGTAAACATTGGGGAATCGGGTAGGCAATGTGAAGGTAGTTCGGTTTGATTGTGCGGAGGTGCGAGAAGATCTCCAGTTTCCTTGCAGCCATTCTGGTCTCAGGCCAATCATCTTCATCAAGATCTCCCATCACATCTGTAACCCAGGTAAGCAATCTGGGGTGTTTAGAATGAGGGAGTAGTAAACCAAGTAGATGGCTTGCTTTCCCATTAAGAGCTTGGCCACCAGGGGATTTAACTTGGCGAGGTGTGTATCTGGTGTGAGGTGGACCGAAAGGGCATGTCGGAGCTGTAGATACTGATGGCATTGTTTACGGGAAAGCTGGTAGTGTTCCTGCATGTCTTGGAAGGACATTAAATGTAAATGTAGTGCTTATATAGCGCACACATCACCCCCGAAGGGGTCTTAAGGCGCTGTACACATACCGCTGTGGAACCCTTCCTGGCCTTTCCCTGTGAAGTGCCCACTCCTGGGAACCCCCAAGGTGAAGTAGGCATCCTAGCGCTGTTGGGGCTGTTGTGGAGATTAAGCAAGCTATTGCTCAGAGTTGCAGAGTGGGACCCATGCTTAGAATAGGCACTGAGGCGAGAATTATCAGGTCCGGGGAAATTGAGCCCAAGCCCGCCGAGGCGGCAATTGAACCGTGGTCCGGGCCTGACCTCTGCATCAGGGTCTGCCACCTTAACTATTGACACCCTTCTCCACAGCCACACTTCTCCATTAGGGTTTTGCCCCACCAGACATAACCCTGGGTGAGTGATACTGATTCTGCCCCACCTCCTAAATCCTTGTAAGCATGTCATGTGGGGGATCCATCTATCTTGTTTCTAGCACTGTTATCACAGTGAACTTGTGGTCCCATCCGGTAAGTCTGAGAGCTCTCCTCCAGCACAGCAGGGCCACCTTGTGCCTTCTGGGAGTATCTGGAGTATAGGGAATCCATAGAACAGTCATAGGAGCCTGCCAAGGTGCAGCTGGTTCTATTCCTCACAGTAATTTGGGTCATCCCACCCTCGGTTAAACCAATCATCAATTGGCGAGAGTTGGGCTGCCAGGTAGTTATTATATAGGGCAGGTATGCCCATTCCACCATCATGAGAGGGGGCGGGAGGGTATGATTATGAGGTGGGTGGGGGGGAGAGGGAGTGCCGCTTTTCTGCGAATTGCACAAGGTGGTGTCTCCCTGCCAAGATCAAAGTAGTGACCTTCGATGTCCGGGTTTGAAACCATTTCTGAGGAATTGGATGAGGATAGTTGAAAAAAAGATATATAAAGCAGGGAACCATAATCATTTTGAATAGGGCTGCATGCCCCATGGAGTTCAGGGGTAGACAGCCCCAACGCTGCAGGCCATTATTAGTACAGATGATGAGGGGGTTCAGATTTAAGGCCGGATTTGGATCTCAGCGGATGGGTTATTCCATCACAACAGTGACAGAAACCCTGTCCACCGAAATATTAATCCTATTATATCCTATGGGATTCATATTTCGGCTGACGGGAGATCCGTCACTGTTATGACAGAGTAACCCCTCCGCAGAGATCTAGATCAGGCTCTAATATTCCATGGCATGGTGGGAAGGCGCAAGATGTATATGATGAGTTATTTGAATGATGGACAGCTTTGTAGGATTGCTTGACACCTGGACGGGTCCCCCTTGATTGGTACCAACAGTGACTTGAAGTCGCTGCTTGGAAGGCCAGAGACATAACTGGTAAGGGGGATTATTTCTAGAAATCGGGGCCCCGAGGTTGTTGGATCTGTGAGAAGCCACAGCAGATCATCTGCATAGAGTGCTACGTGAACTTCTGTCTGCACCCCTCCCCGACCAACCTTGCACCCGAGCATCTGTCGTGCCGAACTGATAAAACTTAGATGGGACTGAGAGCCAACCAGGGGCCCTGAATTCACCCCCCCCCCGTATGTTGATAAGTATCTTCGTGCCCAATGGGATTACATCCTTACTGTGAGAAAGTGGCTCCATATATACTGGACCAGAATAAGGTACAGTGTGTAAAGAGTCCACAAACACCAGAGGTATAACAGAGGTTAAAGCCAGGCGTGACCTTACTCTCTGAAGTGGTCTTCAGCTTGGTCGAGCAGTAAGGCAGTACCAGAGGACCGTGTAAAGCATTTCTTGTACATACTCAGTCAGCAAAAGGTTTCACACACTCAGTACTCCGGTTCAGTACTGGGCTACAAGGTACAGTACTAGCTCCTCTCCTGATCACAGGTGAGTACTTAGGAATTCGGTTGATTTTATAGGAATATTGAACGTTTTCAAAAGTCGACACTTAGAATTTTTTTTGAGTCAAACCAGTCAATGTTCTCCAAAGGCAGGTTAGTGAGTTACCGGTTTCCAGGTGAGTGCTCGGTTTTTGAAGTTAAGTTCTGGGCATAGACTGAAGGGTCCCCCAGGGTCAGGTAGGTACAGTTGGTTCACCCTCAGCGGCGCAGGGGCGTCCGAGTGCAGAGGTAGTTAGGCCCAATGTTTCCCAATGAGGGACAGGGGGGCCTCCGGTTGGTGGCTGCTGGCTAGCAGGCCACGCAGCTGTGGGAGGTGGGATCTTGGTCACTTGCTCAGGGCAATGGGGGAAGCAGGATAGGACAAAGGTGGCACAGCCAGCGGTACTCGGGCGGTTGGGTGAAGGGTGCTTTTGAGCCGTCGGGCGCTCAATGTTATCCAATGGGAAAAGTAAAAAGGAAACAAAGGCTGCAGGCTCGGAAGCGGAGACTCTCCAGGGGTGAACAGCACGTCGAGAGGTAAGTTGGGATCTTGGAGCACAGGTAGGTACCCCAAAGGGAGGCACAGGGGGCTGTAGGGCGCCGGGTGCAGGGGTGTCTTTGGGTATCGGAAAAGCTTACCCTCAGCTGGCCGCGGTTGGGGAGCCCCCTAGTTCCGAGTCTGCAGGCGTCATCTGGTTTGTCGAGGAGGGTCTTTGGGCACTGCACTACGGGTCCCAGTCACGGGGGGGGGGGACGTCCTCGTGGTCTTGGATCACTTTGGCACGGGCCGGGCTCGGCAGGTGCAGAGTGGGCTTGTCCGGTGCTTCCTGGCTGGCACCAGAGGGCTTGTTGTATCAGAGCCTCTGCTGATGGGAGTCCCAGTCTTTAAGAGGGTCAAGGCAGGCAGGTCCTCTGGGTGTCCCAAGGTTACTGTCCGCAGGATTCGCCGGGATTTAGGCAGGAGCAGGTTCCAGGATCGACGGGCCGGTAGGGCTGGTGCCAAGTCAGTTGTTGTCGTCCTGTTAGCAGCTGCGCAGCGGGTCTTCTTCCTCTTGGTCTTCTTTCTTCTTTTCTTCTTGGGATCTGAGGAAGGAAGGTTCAGGGAGCCCCTAAATACTGAATTTAGGGGCGTTAGAGATAGGGCAAGGGCAGGGACCAATAGGTCCCTGTCCTGGGGTGGGTACACCCCCCCCCTCCCCCCCCCCCCCCCCTAGCCTGCTCTTCTACTGTGGGAGGGGGGCAGGAGCCTAGCTGTGATTGGGCAGGGCTCCCCATCTTCAAGATGGCCAGAGCCCGGGGTCGTGCTTCACCTAGTCTCCCCCCACCTGAGGGGTGGGGTTGCCACAGGCTGGCACATCCCCCTTACTGACGTAGTTTTTCCCGCCAGTCTTCCCGCTAAAGTGGGGGTCAGGACTGGTGGGGGCCAGTTGCTGGGTACAGCAAATGGTCTGAAGAAGCTCATAGAGGCGGCATGCCTTTGAAGCTTCCCCCTGCCCATCCTGGGGGAGGAGACCTAGCACATCGCCCAGGATGTGCATTGTTGCAGGCCCAGGAGAGCGGGGAGCTCTCCACCCAGGCGTCCAGCGACATGTCTGCTGTGTGGCAGCCTCTGCAGCCACTCAGCCCAGACGTGGATTGTAGGTTAGGTTTTCAGGGGGCATCTCTAAGATGCCCTCTGGTGCATTTTACATTAAATCCCACACTGGCATCAGTGCGGATTTAATGTGCTGAGAAGTTTGGCAGTGTAGCCATTCTGGTGCTGTGGAGTTCGTAAGGACAACCTCCCTGCACCATATACTCTTAATGGCATCACTGCACTTACAGGACCCAGGAATGGCCCTGGGTTCTGTAGGGGCACAGGGCTCATGCACCTGTGCCCACACCTCTGGCATAGGGCCCCCAGCTAGAGGGGGGACTGAAGTATGCTAGGGCCGTGGATTCTGTGGGCATGGCACACAGAGGTGTGCGCCATGTCGACTCTTTGTTTAGTTCTGTACTTAGACACTCAGCCTGCAAAGGCAGTGTGTGGGTGTCTGGGTACAGGGCCCCTGAGGGTGGCACAGTAAGTGCTGCAGTCCTCAGGGGTCTTCTCTGGTCACCATGCCCTGGGTACCTAGGGTACCATTTACTAGGGGCTGATAGGTGGCCAGAGATGCCAATTGGGTTTTAGTTTTAACACAGTTTTAGGGAAGGAATGCAGGCCCTGGGTACCTGGTTGCTCCGTCCATCACCACCCCCTTTTGTACCGCATTTGGCCGCCATAAGTGTGGCAGGGTATGCTCAGACGTGAGTCCCTTGCTCACTTTGCCACTGGATTCAAGCAAGCCGGGCTGAAGACGGCTGGAATGCCAGAAACCGGTCCTCGGAAGCTTGTTTCCGGTCCAGGTTAGACATGGCTTGGCAGTTCGGGCTGGACTGTTCCCATGAGGCACAGGGTCAGACTGATTTGCACATAGCCATGTCTGAACTGGGGTGGCAGAGTGGGCTAAAGGAACGGTGATGGATTAAACCCAGATCTTTTGACTGGGTGTGAGTGTTTGATTGATTCAGATGCTCCGTCCATCACCACTCCCTTTTGTACCGCATTTGGCAGGAACCCAGGGCACACTCAGTCAAAGCACATCAGCAGTTCAGAAAAAAGTGGGGGCATACCAATGCAAGAAAGATGGCACTTTTTCACACTGACCCATCATATTCTAGCAGCAAACCATCCCGTGCTCACTACGCCACTGGAGTGAAGCTATCTTGGCTGAAGACGGCTGATAGCCAGAAACTGGTCCTAGGATGCTTGATTCCGGTCCAGGGAAGACATGGCTTGGCAGTTCGGTCTGGACTGTTACCATGAGGCACAGGGTCAAGACTGATTTGCATATGGCCATGTCTGTACTGGGGTGGCTTGGTGAGCAAAATGACGATGGATTAAGCCCAGATCTGTGACTGGGGGAAAATGTTATGCCATTGTGCAACATTCCGTCCATCATATTGTGTGTTTTGCGCTTCAATTAGAACAGCAACACTCCAACTACAAATACCGACACCTCATTGATTAAGCTCAACTGCCTCCTGATCAGTGCAAGATCGCTCTGCAATCACACCACCTGCTACCTGAAGAATCCCCAGGATGACAAACTGGGCTCTACAAAGTTCTTTTGATTGATCAGGTTGCTGCCATAATTTGTCGCCCTGCATGGCACCATGGGACATATAGATTTACGAAGGGCCCTGTCCCATGAACAAGTGGATATTTTATTAAATGACACATGCCTGAGTAGGTGTGGCAATATTTTTGGATTTTGTGGTTGCTGAGATTTAGATTTGGAATGGTGCCCTGCCAACTTTGTGAAAGTGCAATTTGTATACTTTTACAAAAATAATGGTTTTGTTTGCTGCTCTCCAGTAGAAGGTGTATTTTCATATGCACTCTTTCATTTTTGTTTTATTATGATTGCTAGTAGGTTAATGGTACAACATGTTCTTGGCACAAAGCAATACCTCGATGCCTGGTCAGTTAAGGTTTGGAATGCTACTGAAGCGATCTTTACACGGTGCAGAGAGCAAGCTTTGTATTGGATTCCCAACTCTGATTCTTGAAAGGGTTAAATTAATGACACTATGACCATGCAAAGAATCTAAGTTAGAATAATGTAAAATGTCGAGGGGGGGGAGCTATATGATTGTTTCATTCTGAAAACGGTGCATGAGGGATTGTGCAACTCAAAGACTACTGTTTGACTTTCCTGATATTGACATCATAAAGCCATCTTCCTTTTTGCGTTAATTTCATATGTGAACTTGTGTTGCAGGACGACTACATGGAGGCATTAACAAGACTACACATTACTGTTTCCAAAGCCTACAAAGTCAACCCTGACATGAACTTTGAGGTTTTTATTCACAAAGTTGATGGTTTATCAGATGATCATAAAATTGAAACTCAGAGGGATATACATCAGAGAGCGAATGATGACTTAGCAGATGCAGGACTGGAAAAGCTTCACTTGAGGTACTTGATTAATTTTTTTAATGGTATTTGTAGTTTAAACACAATTCTGTCTTCAGGTTCAGTGACGTGGTGCAGTTATAGCTATGGTCTTCTCAAAGGCCATACTAATGTTGCTTTTTCTAAACTCTGCCCTTTCCTTAGTTGTCTACAGTTTATTTTCAACCTTTTTTAAGTGTTGCTGTTTCTTCTTGGTTTATTTTATCTTTCCATTCCGTTGACTGTATTTTCTATGTTGGTTGGGTTCTGATCGTGAAACAACACTTTGTATAGGTTCTTCACTTGCTCACATACATATGGTGCACACAGACCACACTAACTAGTCCTCGAGTAATGTAGAACCAGAAAGAATGCCACATTCGTAGAATCTTGGAGCATCCTACAATCTGTAGGTATGTGTCAATTTTATGCATGTAAAGGACTAAAATGTAGTCTGTATATCTCTTCCTGTCCACTTATGGTATTAGGGTATGCTTTTTTAGTCTCCTGAAACTCCATTGGACAATCTCTTTGTTTGATGAAGAAAAATCTCAATGCTTTTTCAATTCTTGTATATCTTATTCTTCTTTTCAGCTCTGAAATCTACAGTTATTTTAAAGAACTTAACCAATCTACCATTTGCCAAAATATTTTTTTAATGATTCAGCATATTTCAGTGTATTTTTGTTCTTAAAGCTATATCTGTAGCAGTCTATTTTTAGGACGAGCCTAGCGCAGCGCGCAAGCGTTGCTCTAGGAAACGACATCTTGGAATCACTCTGGACTTTTCACACGCTAAAGTGTGTTTTTTTTTTTCTTGTTTTTTTTTTTTTTGGAGCATTTTTTCTATTGGGCTTTGCTTGCGTCTTTTTTAAAAAGACAGCACGCAATTATCACACCTTTCTCAGGAAATGTATCTGCCTACGGCTTGCAGTTACGAGCAGCGGCGCAGAGTGTGCCATCTGTTATGTGTCAGATGTCACACGAGCGCGCGTGCACCACTCGCGGGACACTGCAGCTGCATTTCTCAGCGTTTTGCCTGCTGGAGCGAGCAGCTGCTGTGCCTCCTTTGTAGGTCTCGCCTCCGCAGCGCGCACGCGCTGCTTAGGAGGGGACCTTTTGGAATCAAAACCAAATCACTCGAGGTGATAATTCCCCAATGACGCAACACAACCCCGTCTACAAAACAAATAAAGCCAAAACATTGGAAACATAGAGTTTAGTATCACGGTACCTGGTTGCTGAGACTATGTACCAATATGCTGTGAAAACCAAGTATACAAATAATCCATGCTGGGAGACTGACAAATCATTGTCCAAAGAAGAAACTTGGACACATGTGACTCCCTTCATACCTGAAAATGTGGTGTATTGCAGCCACCACGAAGGCTGTAGCAAATTCCAGTTTCCTGCAAAAAATGTCAATAATTCTGAAGTAAAGGACATGTGGTTGCTAAAATCTACCGAAATACAAAAACCAACGAGGGGTAGAAAATGCTTACCGGCAACAAGCAGGAAAAGTGCCCGAACCACACTAAACTTCACTGAACCAACGTTCCTCCGGTCTCTATGAAATAGTTAAAACAGAGACTCCCGTCATCACCACGGACATATTCCCAGCCCGTATCAAGAGCGCAAACAATACCACATCATCCACCTACCAAGTAATCCAAAAATTCCGTCGTTTTCTCTTCGTGGTCTGCACCATACTGTTTCCAAACGCCAACGTAACCACAATACAAAACGTCCGCCAAGCCGGTCATGTGATTACACCATAAAGATAGAAAGGGGACAGACGCAACTACTCTTAATGAACTATTGCACCTTCATGTCACCTAACCATTGCGACCCGGTATCTCATGGTACGAAACCCCACGTTCAAACGAAAAACACATACATACTGAACGTGCAAAGAAACGAAAAAGACAAAGAGAAAAGTGAAAATAGAGATTAAAAAAAGGTGGTGATGAATAATAGTGCTGGGAACAATACGTAAATAGAATACTGATATATGCAGAACAGGTGATGACATCATATGCAATCCTAATTAACATAAAAAAATCTGTAGATATAGTTACATGTTACTACTCCATAAATGTAGAGAATGTCTGAATTGTGTACAGCGAACATGGAACTTTGGAGTTTATGTGCATATGTATGTGAATGATGTGATTTCAAAAGGAGTGTGAGATGGGTACGAGCTAAGAATGTTACCTAAAGGATTTATAAAAAAACAACTTCAATCTAATTTGTCATTCAGACCGTCTGGCATCATGGTCTGCAATTTACGTGTCCAGAAAACTTCTCTCTGTGAGAGCCTCTTACTGTTGTCAGAGCCCTCCTTCGTGATCACCTTTTTCGATGATTACAAATCTGAGTTGAGCAATATTATGACTTTGTTCCAACCAATGAACTACTAAATTGGAATTCAGGTTTTTGTTTCTTATCATACTTTTGTGCTCTCCTATATGGATTTTCACCTTTCTTTCAGTTTTGCCGACGTACGTCAGGCCGCACGGGAATTTAATTCCGTAAATCACATTGGCGGTGTTACAGTCCGATGTGTGATTCAAATTGATGTTTTCTCCAGTTTTAGGATGTGTTATGCATTTTTGTTGCATGGCGTTATTGCAATTAACACAATTGTGACATCTCCTCATACCCATATGATTGGATGTTGTAGTTGATTTTTTGGATGCTAGTAGTTCTTTTAGATTTCGACTGCGGGTATATGCAAATAGAGGCTGCTCTGCAAAAGAGGTTCCAAAATCCGATTTTTGTGATAGCAGTTCCCATCGTTTCTGAATAATCCTTTTGATGTTCTGTGAGTTTCTAGAGAACTTGGACACAAACACTGTTCTGGTGGTAGTGTGTTTTGTTTGGTGATTAATAGACTGTTCCTTTCCATCTTCGAAATCCTGTTTTCAGCATCCTGGACAATGCTGATAGGATATCCCCGTTGAGCAAATCTATTCTGGATTCTCTCCAAATCAAGCTTGAACTTCTCATCTGTAGATGATATACTTTTGGACTGGATCATAAACAAGTATGGCAGATTTTGTTTCAGTTTATGAGGATGAAATATCTTTAAAAGTAAAGTATTATTGCGATCCGTGGGTTTATTGAACACACTCGTATTAATGGTTGAACCTGTTTTTTCCACCATTACATCCAAGAATGGTACGCAAGTAGAACTGATATTGGATGTAAATTGAATACGATTGTTTCTGGTATTCAAAATTTGAATCTGTTTGTGTAGTGATTCTTCCGTGTCAGACCAAATTAAAAAGATGTCGTCAATATAACAACAATACATTTTCAAATGGCTTCTCCAATCAGGGTTATTCGAGATATGTGTTTCCTCAAACAGTGCCATGTACATATTGGCATATGTGGGTGCTCACCAAAACCCATTGAAGTATCACTTATCTGCAAAAAGTAGTTGTCTTTATAATAAAAATAACTATGTTGTAAACAAAATTCTAATAGTTCCATCAAAAATAACTTATGTGCTTGGATTTCAGGTTGATTGAGTAAGGCCCATTCTACAGCTTCTAAACCTTCTTGCAAAGGAATAGATGTGTATGAAGAGGTCACATCAATTGTACATAGCAGGAATTCCGGGATGTTGTTTAGGTCAATCTGATTCAGTTGGTTTAAAACATCAGTGGTGTCCCTTGTGTATGATTTCCAGTTGCGAGCAATTGGTTGAAAAAAGTAATCAATATATTTCCCCAAAGGTTCAAACAGTGACCCACACCCAGACACAATGGGCCTGAAAGGAGGATCAGTGCTATGCTTGTGGATTTTAGGTGACCTTTAAATGTGCGGCCGCTTGGGATTGTTTTGCCACAAGTAAACTTTGGTTTTTCCAGATATCCAATCCATGCTTTCGGCTTTATCTAGAATTTTTTGCAATGTCAACTGAATTTCTTTTGTTGGATCGTGGTCCAGTTTCAGATAAGTGTTCTCATCAGAGAGATGTTCCTGAACTTTGCAGTGGTAGTATGTTGAATCCATCATGACTAAGGCTTCCCCCCTTATCGGCTGTTTGAAATGTCAGTGTTTCATTGTTAGCCAATTCCTTGAAGTTTCCTCTCTTTGATAGTCAGAGTATGTTGTTTGTCAGATCGATAATTAAGTTTCAGCAGATCCTGTTTCACTAATGACTCAAAACAATCAAGTATTTTAAGAGAGACCGGAGCAACAAAGGTGCTTTTTGGTCTGAATTCTAAGAATTCTTTCTCTTCTGGAACGGTAGGGTTAATAACCACATTATCAAAAAAATGCCTCAATCTGAGTGTACGCATGAATCGATAAAAAGTGACTTCTGTTTGATGGAAAGTCGTACAATGCGTAGGTACAAATGAGTTACCTTTTGTTTAGAAGATGTTTGCTGCGGGGTAAGAATCTGTGATGAAAGATTGATGATTATCCTCTTAAGTGCTGCGCCTATACCAACGGCCGACGGCACCACTACCTCGGGAGTGCTGCCGTCGGCCGTTGGACGTTCCAGCTGCACCTGCGCAATGGAACGTTCAGCACTGGAGCTGGACGTTCCAAAGCAGCTAAGGTGTTATGGTCTCTGACTCCGTAAGTTTTGGCGCTGTTTTTCTTTTGTTGTTTTTTCTTTTTCCACCCATCAGAACCACAATTGGAGCATAGAGGGAAGAAAAGACAGGGTCGCCCTCCACTCAAAAGTTATAGAACAACAAACACTAGGTGATAGACCTAGGTGGGTCAGACAAGTTGGTGTTCGGTGTTTTTGCCAAGGAAATTGTGTTTTTTTTTTTATGAATTTGGGCGCAGTGCAGTGAAATTATCCCCACAATTTTTGTAGGGTTCTGGAGTAGCTATCAGTACACATGGACTGTTCTTTCTCCTTAGTAACTGACCTCTGTTGAAACCATGGATAGGGTCTTGCTTGATTTTCTTTTTCCACGCCTGGTTTTGGTATGTTTCCGCTTTTTGATGTAGTTTGTGGATCTGGTGGTTTTGATGGTGGTTGGCCCTTCCATAAAAAGCAACATTAGTGGTAGACATATCTGTTGGTTCCTTAGTGCCAGAGGACTCCCTCCTTTCGATGTTTGTGGTTAACGGAGGTCTAGTTATTTGTGTGTCCCGATCTGAGACAACACTTTCCTGAGATGAGGTATTCGGGTTTTTATATGGTTTGCATTGTGCGTACATGTCAGCCCATGTGTATACTTCGTTTAGTCGATAATCAATGGTGTCCCTTTTGAATTTCCTGAGTTGCCTTAATTATCCAGTTTGGTGTTCATCTGTTCTAATGTTTGAGACCAATCCTCTGCATCAATTCTCCTTGAAAGAGCTTGTTTTACATTGAATATTTCTTCCTCCAAGTCTTTAATAGTTTTTGACAGTTCCTCTATAATTAACAAAATGAGATCTAATGAGCATTTGTTCAGGACCGCATACCAGCGGTCCTTGAACGATTTGTTAAATTGGAAAGGAAACAGCATAGGTTTAATGGCTAAGCGAAGTCCTCTAAGGATTCTCTTGTGTTTATGATATTGTATTAAGGTTGAAGCATGTAATCGTTGGTTCAACTCTCTACGACAAATTCAGTTGTTGCGTTATTGACTCCTCCTCGGTATCAAACGTTTTGGCAGCAGTAATGAGTCCATGGATTTCTGTGGCTTCTTCTGTGGTAAATGCTTTGGTTTCCGCACGATTTTCAGTGGTGCTGGCTATGCTCCATATACCTGGCTGCATTCATAAAGGTTTGTGAATTCACTGCACTATACAGGAGTTATTGGCTAAGGCCAGCCTGTGCTGTTTGGGGATCTTGATTTCGCAGATGTCTTGTCTCTGCCTCAGGTAACAATGATCAGCGCTAAGTACACAGTCAAGCTTCTGATGCTTGTGTGGAAGATGAGTGGCCCAATGGTTATAGAAGTATTGCGGTATCTTTTGATAGCAGCTGAGTCACAAGATGGTCTGCTGAGGCAGCTGGGCTCCCGAGCCAGCAATGCAACTGCACCCTAACGGCTGTAGGCAAGAATGTTTTAGCATTTGTTGGCAGCTCAGAGTTTGTCATTGATTCACATGGTTGTTGTGCGATGATGGACTGTAAAAATTGAACTGATTATACAATCTGCAGTTTTCTGTTGTGAAGTGTGCAGTTCATTGGGTAATATGCTACATGGTGGGGATTGGCAACAGACTTTATAGCCAGAATGGGTCTGAAATTAGAAAGAAAAAGGACTATGGATTCATGCAGAGTAGTAACAAACAGCCTGAATTGGAAAGTTTCACCAACCTAAAGGACTCGACCTGTCCGAGAATGGATTCCACCTAGTTTCTATGGACACTCAAAATCATCCATTATTTTTTACCAATGTAACACTTTTTTCAAAATGTAACCTGCTGAAATTGTAAATGGCAGTCCTGTGAATGATTTCTCCATTGGTCCAAAATCGGAAGCCTACATCACTAAATAAAGGAACTTTGTCATGGGTACTTCTGGTGCCTGTCTAGAATATGCTCAAATTGCATGCACACACATGCATACTACAACATCATCAGTGTTGGTGGGGTACATGCATCAGGAGAAGTGCGTCGCCTACAGAAAAAAAGAACTGTGGTTGTGTACATGACGCCTGCAAAAGATGGTGGCAAACTGTTTTGGCTGCCTGCAGACTTCTATGTTGTGTTTGCAAGCAGTTGTTCTGAACTCAGTCTTGCAAAAACCGGAAGTCTTGTCGTTAGTTTTGAGAGCGGCAAGAATAAATAGGAGGCACACCCTGAGGTAACCGCTCATTATTCAGGTAGTGAAGTCTTGATGGGAGGCCCATGCGCTGCCCTATTTCTGGTATTTTAAAGTACAGGTCCAACTCAATCTTGCGTTCACTGCAAAGTAGGAGCGAGGTAAACAAGCATTGGCATAGCCAATAGTTCTCTCCTTTGGGACTTAGTGTTTACCTATGCAACAGGATATTGTGCTGGATAACTAAACACTTACAAGGTCCCATAGGCAAGACCTATTGGCTATGCCAATGCTTGGTTTTATTTTTTACTTTTAAGGTGAGCGTGGCCCCGCTTCACGAACGCCGTGCTGTGTGATGCAGGCGTTGTGCTCTTGCTCCACCATTTAGCGCCCCTTCACTGTCCCAGTGGGACTGGTGGCTGCATAGCCCTGTCTCCCGGCTTCAGGAATGTTCAGAAAATATTTGTGGCAGTCCATCTGAGTGTTGCGGGAAGCCTGCTTGCAGTGAGTACAGGGTCGAAGGGCCTTGGGTTGCTCACCTGCCTGTGGTGTGGCAGGCTGAAGTGTTCATTGCTCCCTTCTCGTACCGGTTACCTACAGGAGTGCAGTGGCTCACCCAAGCCTACGTGCAGGCGTGTAATTCTTTGGTTTTTTAAGATCGCGAATGTGACTTCTAGTAATTACGGCGCTATTTGGCACGCTTTGCTTCTTGTGGCTCGATTGCCATTGCTGGCTGCAGTCTAACACTGTGTCCTACAAGGACCAACAAGAGCCGTTCAGCGCTGCCACAGTGCACTGTGCCTGCTCATTTGGTCTGGTGTTGAGCATGGTTCCCACTTCCCCCATTCCTCTGACTAGGGCACCCGATGGCAGTGCTGATCCTGTCCCACACAACGCTAGATCGGCTGCACCGGGCACCGGTGGCTGGGCTCATTGATCCTGTACTATTGTGGCTGCTAAGGACATTATGACTGCTCTTGATTTAAAAAGCCTACCGGCATCATCTTAATGGAAGATCCATCGCCATTTTCCGAATCCGCTTAACATGTTGCACTGTGCCCCATTGACCAAGAGCTCTCCGTTCTCCCTGTGTTGTTTTCTCGCAGTCACTGGACCCTGCTCTCTCTTGCCAGCACCTATTCTATGCTGGCCAGCACCCCCTGCTTCACCCAACTGTCCCGCCCTTGCTCTATAGGCTCTGATCACCAGGTTGCTTGTCTCATTCCTTCACTTGTTTTCAGCCAGGGATGCCACTTTCCCTAGGACACTGAGAGCCCATGCGGCAGAAATGCACAGCACTACGCAAGACCATGGTCCTCTTCCCCCAAAAGCCCTGGTATTGTATGTTCTCTAGAAGTCCTGATCTCCATTTGGGTGGGGTGTGTGGTCGAGGGGCTTTTGGGTCTGTTATATCTTACACGGACTAATAATGCTTAGAAGCCCCCACCCACAAGCACACATAGCGATCGGAGCTGCTGTGTCTGGCGCAGCGCTCTAATATATGAATGTGAATACCCATCCCCTAACTGCATATGGCATGAACATATAGCACCAGGAACGCTTCCTGTAAGGGACACACTATGTACCATAGCGTAAACACGCGCTACGGGAACCTAAGTAACTGCATAAAAGAAGCATCAGGAACAACCGTATTAAACCGATAAGAAAACAGCACATGCCCCAATTTAGACGATGTTATGTCCACAGATGCCAGCTGGTATGTTCAGTTGCACAGCTCTTCAATTCCAGGTGGCACAGTACCCAGGATAATGTGCTGCATGGCTAACACTTATAAGTTCCCAAAGGCGAGACCTATAGGCTATGCCAATGCTTATTATTTACAGCTATGAGTTTGTAAAAGCCTACCGCTATTAAACCTAATTTTTAGGTTGAGCCTTGGCAGCACGCATGCGCTGTCTGCAAGACCTGCTGTAATCCATCTGCAGAGGGAAATTCCGCCTGCTTCTTGCCATTTGTTCACGTCTGCGTCTGTCTTCTTTGGTGCGTTTTTATTGGTTAGCACTCCCATGTGTAATTTCCTTTTTCTACTCTGGAGCACTTGCCAACTAAAGTTCCCTTATGCTGTAGCTGTTTATTTGTTTCTTTGGGGACTACTTTAGTAAAGGAAAAGTGTTAAAGCCTGAAAATAGCGATGGAACATGCAGGTTGTATGTCACTTCCTCATTCCCTGTTCTTCCTTGCTCTCTGCTTTGTTCACAGCCCTCCTGCACTTTTTTTTTTTACTTTTAAAAAGTTTTTTTCCTGTTGTGTCGGGCTGCGCAACACAAAACATTGAGCCTTCTAGTGCACACATCACACCACACATATTCACTTTTTGGTGTGTAAGGAAATCCATTTCCGCTCCGACTCCTCGCTGTGGATTCAATCGGAATATCGGAACTACCGTCTGAAGAACACAGCAAATTTATCTCTCGGCTAGCCGCCATTCCAAGTAAGTAGCTAATCTCTTTCTGTAGACTGTTAACACACTGGATTTACTTTCAGTTTGACTACAATTCGTGGTGGGTCCTGCTGACTCGCCACAGTTTAATTCCCTTCAGGTCTTCCATGGGGACTCTCAGAAGGTATCTTCATGTGTTACGTTATTGCAAACAGTCTGCTGGCTGACCACACAGGTGCTGGCTGACCACACAGGTGCTGGCCTCGCTGAGTGATGGCAGTGGTCAGAGCGGGCAGCGCCGGAGGACCCATAGCATATTTTTTACTGCAGCTGGGGAGAAACTAGATGAAACCTTACTCTCCCAGCCCACCAAGCAACCTGATTTCACTGGCCTCATTAATGTTTTAAACAAATGCTATATTCTATTGTCACAAACGTGTGTCAGGCTAGGCAGGGAGTAATTCTTCCACTCAAGCTCACTTGCACTAATCAAAGTTCCAGCGACGCTGGATAGCCAGACATACTGTCTCAAGTGAGGAGGTGAGAAATGTGACTGATCGTCTGCACTTTCTGGTGCTCTTTAAGTGCCTGCTGCCGAACCGTCGCCATCCTGCCTAGCCTGGCGGCATCGCGGTGCATTTAAGGTAACCAATGATGTCAGGGGTTTAGTTCCTGTGTATGTTTCACATTTTCCTTCATCGTGCATACCTAGAAACAGACAGGACTGAATCAATAGGCCAACAAGTCATCTTAAGGATTCTAGCACACATTTCTGACATTTGAGTGCAGGATCCTTGCAAAGATCTAATCCATAGTATTTTAGACTGAGCCTTTCATCCATTTCAGGTCAATAATGTGCTAATCATTGATTCAAGCTATAATCCTATATATTATTTACAACACTAAAACAGAGCAACTGGTTGTGTTTGCTATGCAAAAAATATAAATTATTGTTGGAATATGAACGATCAAAGCAGGAACATTGTATATTTTAAAGTACAATGCAATGGTCATGCCCTGATAGCGTTGGTGACATGGAATGTTTGGTTTAGTTTGTGTACAGTAGTCACAAGAAGTATTAAACACGCATTTGCAATGCTATAGGTCTCGCATTTGTTAGAGCTGTTGGCTTTGAAAATGACATTGTTTTTTACTTTATTTTTTTTATTTGCAGTTGACCAATTCTATTTGCATAGCGCTGTTGCCATTGGTATAAAAAAGTAAAAAACATTGTCATTTTCAATCCAACGACTCTAATTTAAACAAATGTGAGACCTATTGCATTGCAAATGCTTGTTTTTTTTTGTTTAGCCTTTATTTATTTATTTTATTTACTGACTTATACCGCGCTAGGAACTCGACTCCCTGAGGAGTATCTCCGCGCCTTTGGTAACATCAATGAGCAGAGACCCTATCCAATGTATAACAGATTCCCTATCAGGATTAATGATTGAACAGGAAAGTTTTTAATTTTTTCCTAAAAGGAAAATGTTCCTTACAGGTTCTGATGTCATGAGGGAGGTTATTCCAGAGCTTTGGACCAGCAACTGACAAGGCCCTACCCCCTTGTCGGGATTTCCAGAACCTAGGGACACAAAGCAGTTCTTGGTCCCCCGATCTCAGACCTTGAAGGGGCATAAGGAATGAACCTCCTGGTTAGGTAGTCAGGGCCTTTACCAGTAAGGCATTTGTGAATGGTGCAGCATATTTTAAACGACACCCTCTGTTTCACAGTGAGCCAGTGAAGTTTACTTAGTAATGGGATTGAGGGAGTGCGGGCTGGGGCATTACAGACAAGTCGCGCAGCAGTATTCTGCACGACCTGTAATCTGGCAATAACTCCCTCATTGGCGGCTAGCAGCAGACCATTACAGTAATCCAGTCTGCTCAGCACGAGCGACTGAATTAGTGTTTTCCTGGTGGAATCAGGTAAGAGGGGAAATACCCGTCGTAGAAGGCCAATGACATGGAAACAGGAGCTTACTACTTGATTAGCGTGATGTTTAAGGGCAAGCTCCTGATCCAACTTAACTCCTAGATCTTTCACTACCACTTTGGGAGTAGGGACTGGGCCGAGATCTTGAGGCCACCAGTCAGGAGTCCACAGCCGTTTGGCTTCCCCAAAAAGCATCACCTCAGTCTTAGAGACGTTGCACTGAAGGAAATTAGCTGCCATCCAATGTGCCACCTCTTTCATTCCCTGTGCAAAGGAGTTACGCACCTCAGGAGTCATGATTTTGAACGGGAAGAGGAGTTTGGTATCGTCTGCATACGATACAGGAATAAACCCATGCGATCTCATGATGTTCGCTAGGGGTGCCACATAGATGTGAAAAAGCGTTGGGCTCAGACACGAGCCCTGTGGCACCCCCTTTGAGATCTCAACCTCCTCTGACTGGTAAGGACCCAGTATGACTCTCTGAGTGCGATTGGTGAAAAAGCTCCTTAGCCAGGCCAGCGCCTTGCCACCCAGACCGATGTCAGTGAGTCTGGAGGTCATGATGTCATGTGACACCGTGTCAAACGCCGCTGACAAATCTAAAAGCACCAGGACAACGGAAAAACCCCTATCCTGGAGCATACGAAGATCGTCAGCGACGGACAGCAAGGCGGTCTCAGTGCTGTGCCGGGGTCTAAACCCCGACTGGGATGGATCAAGCCCCCCTACACTTTCGATGTATTTGGATAAGTGTCGGTTGACAGATTTCTCAGTGAGCTTCCCTAAGAAAGGGAGAAGGGAGATGGGTCTCAGGTTTGTTAGGTCTGACCACGGAATAGAGTTGTTCTTTCGTAGAGGTCTGACCAAAGCACGCTTCCAATCAAGGGGAACTTCCCCTGTGTTCAGAGAAAGATTGATCACCTGCCGAATTCCAGTCCCCAGCTCATCACTCAAAAGTGCCATCACCCGTGCTGGGATGATGTCAGACGGACAGCCACTCTTTGTCTGAGTGATTAGGTTGGTTAGCTCCTCCATTGATACCGGTGGGAATTCTGCAAGTTCATTTACCTTATTTACCTTATTTTCTGCTGAGCTGGAGATAGGCTGAGACATGCCCTCAACAGAGCCCATATTGTCAACAGTGGATTTTGAGGCTAGAATCTTAGCATAGATGCCATCAATTTTTTTGACAAAGAACTGTGAAATGTTATTACACAGTTCCTGGGACTCAGTCCCATCCAATTCGCAGGCTAAGGGCTTGGTAAATGTTTGAAGAATTTGGTAGAGAACTTTGGAGTTATTACCGGCTGCTGATAATTGGGCTGCAATATGATGTTTCCGCGCAGCCCGAATAGCTTTGTGGTAACATTTTAAGGAAGTTTTGTGATTTTCTTTGTCTTCTACTTTGTGTGTAGCTCTCCAACGTTTCTCTAACTTTCTCGTAATGAGTTTTAACTGTCTAAGATCGTCTGTATACCACACTTCTTGTTTAGGGGCTTTCTGTGCTTTCCACCTGTGCGGCAATAACCAGACAAGTTGTTGTGGCCGCACATTCCCTTTCTCTAGTGTGTTCTTTCTTTGCTTTATTGCCACACTTGGCATTCTTCCGAGATGGCAACGTAGTTTCCTACAGTAAACTGAGATTTGTTTGTGCCAAATTCATACGGTCTATTTTTTCTGATTTGCAAAACAAAAGATTGTGCAAATCAATATTTTTACATGTGTGGGCTGCTTGCCACTGCAAACAATGTTCTTGTAAAACATCATCCTTACCATTATATTTGCTCAAATGTATTTATTTTCTTAAATATTTTTCTCTGCTGATGTCCCGAGATGTCTGAACAGGGTAAGGCAAAATGTAATCAAAATATGGAGATTTCTGCAGAAAGCTAATTGACACCAACTATTGCCAACCTGCACTTGTCTTCTCATTCTCTCAATTGAAAGATGTTTGGATTGCGTCAGTCAGGAAAGCTACCCATACTTCTTCTGTGGGTCATTATGAAATTGCTGTGGCACCCTAGTGCTTTTTTTTTATGTGCCACTGTACACATTTGTTAGGGGGACTAGTGCTGACAACCTGGCAATATGGTTTGCACTGGCAGCGGTGTTTGTCATCATGTTGAATGACTTTTAGACCCTGGCTCGTGTTGCAGCAGTAAAACACTTCTGCTCCCCCTCCCCACCAACCCCCCGTTTCAGAAGAGCGGTATCTCCAGTTGAAGTAACCTCTGGAAATCTGTACTTGCATGTTTGCTATGATAGACTTATTAGTTGGCAAAGTTATTACTGTCTATTACTAAGCTGCCCCAATCAGGGGGAAGACTCCTCCTAGCACTGCAGAAGAGACTAAACAAGTCTTATTCACTTGGATTAATTTTTAATAAAGTTTTTAAACGCCAATAGTTTGTGATGTTATTTTCCGAGTCAACTCATTAATTTCATGGTTGCTGCGATCTCAAACATATTGTCAAATGCATATATCGACAAATACATATATTGTCAGGTTTTCATGTGTCCCAATGCATTTCGGGCTCTCCTACAGCCCTTCCTCAGGGGATTACTCTACAAAAAGAAAAGGAAAAGGCATGGCATTCAGCCTGTATGCATAGTAACTCTGTTTTAGTGGGTGTGTCATGCAGGGGTGTCTAAACGTCTGTGATACTTGATATGTGGGTTTAAATTCGGTGATGTAGTGAAAAACAATTTAAAAGAATGGCGGTGTTTTAAAACTGAATCCTGCTAAAAGAAAGTGTGGTCGATGTGCATATATAGTTGGTTTACGTAAATAATATCGGAAAGATAATACGCAAGTAAACATGGATGTGAGTTTGATAAAATGATATCCTCCCACAGTACCGGTGAAGAAAGCGGTGAGTGAATTTACACTATAACGGGTGAGAAGAAAGAAGAAACCAAGGTCCCGTTAACCGGCGAGTTTGCAACTGCTTGTAAGACTCACTCGTACGTAGCGTAGTCGCGTTCATGGACCTGAAAGTGCACAAAAAGTGTACACGAGTGGTTAATGCTCGGCGTTACAAAATTGTGGTCATTTAAATTCGGGGTCCTGATGGCAAGGTACTTACAGTGCGGTGAAGCTGCTCCGCGTAGTGCTGTGAAACGCCATCCCTCTAATGCGTGAACGAGTGAAACCCTCGGCCGAGTGCGTTGTTAAACCAGCTTGACGACTGGTGTAAAGATAGTTGGTGGACTGAACCCTCCGTGTTGGGCGCCATCTTGGAATGGTATCTGTTAATTACGAGTGAACAGTGTGTCAGTAAAGAAGGACCCGGAGGCAAATCTGTGTGATGTGACGGTAATGAATCATTGTCTGTACTGATTCATGCATAATCATGATGAATAAAGACATTATCAGGAAAAACATAATTAGAAAGTTAAAAACAATATGAGGAAAAGTGCTAGAAAAACATGAGTGAAAATGCTATACTGTAGTTCAATAGTTCAATGTTAAGTCAAAAACGAAAATGCTGTGCTGACGTTCAAAATGTTCAATGATAAGTCATAAATAGCATAGGAATTCCATCCTATCATTCAACCCATGTGGTTGCATCGTCGCCATGTAGCGGATCCAAAGGTTTTCGCGCTTAAGGAGAGTGTTTTTGTTGTCTCGTAGGTTCAATTTGGTCCAGAATCAAGAATTTCAGTTGGGCAACTGTGTGGTTCTTCTCTAAAAAATGTGCTGCTACAGTAGACCTCACATTCTTTGTCCGAATATTGCTTTTGTGCTCCAGGATGCGGGTTCGAATTTTTCTCTCTGTGTGGCCAATGTAGCTAAGGCCACAGGGGCATTTCAGCATGTAAATTACGTTGGCAGAGTTACATGTGGCATTGACTTTAAGTTTCACTTTGTGACCTTTCATGGGATGGTTAGTGAAGTTACCGGGTATTGTATTGTTGCAATTACTGCAATTAAAACATGGCAAAAGTCCCTTGTATGTTGTAGTTTCTGTTTGGTCACTGGGTCTCGTGAGAATCTCTTTGAGGTTCCGTCCTCTGGTGTAAGCAAAAATTGGTGTTTGAGCAACACTGTTGTTAAAATCTGGTTCTGTGCTGAGAAGTGGCCAGTGTTTTAAGATGATTTTCCGAAACTGGTTGCTGGTAACGGTGTATTTGGACACCACTACCATACGTGTGTTTTCTGTTTTGGGTTTAGTACGCAACAAGTCACTTCCGTTGGCCTTCTTACAACGGTCTGCTGCCTTTTTCTAGTATCTCCTGGGGATTCCCTCGTGCCTTAAATTTTTCCATAGGAAGATATGTTGATGACTAGATCATTCTGATCATTTATTTCCTGCGTGGACCTTCTCTGGTTTGACATGTGTTTTTTCCACCTCTGTTGCTTTTTCTGGATGTAGCAGTGCACAAACATGAAAGCAAAATCTCAACCACAATCTTCAGAAAGCCCACGGATCGCAATTCTATATTGCACTTTGAGAGTTTTCACTGACCTGGTCTCAAAATTAACTTGCCATACTCTCAGTTATTGAGAGTTAAATGCATAGTGTCTTCTAACACGGAGAGCGAAGAACAGCAAAAACTTATGTTGGAAAAATTTAAGGCAGGAGGGTATCCCCAGGAGATACTAGAAAAGGCAGCAGCCCGTTGTAAGAAGGCCAACCGAAGTGACTTGTTGCGTACTAAACCCAAAACAGAAAACACACGTATGGTAGTGGTGTCCAAATACACCGTTACCAGCAACCAGTTTCGGAAAATCATCTTAAAACTCTGGCCACTTCTCAGCACAGAACCAGATTTTAACACCAATTTTTGCTTACACCAGAGGACGGAACCTCAAAGAGATTCTCACGAGACCCAGTGACCACACAGAAACTCCAACATACAAGGGACTTTTGCCATGTTTTAATTGCAACAATACAATACCAGGTAACTTCACTAACCATCCCATGAAAGGTCACAAAGTGAAACTTAAAGTCAATGCCACATGTAACTCTGCCAACGTAATTTACATGCTGAAATGCCCCTGTGGCCTTGGCTACATTGGCCACACAGAGAGAAAAATTTGAACCCGCATCCTGGAGCACAAAAGCAATATTCGGACAAAGAATGTGAGGTCTACCGTGGCAGTACATTTTTTAGAGAAGAACCACACAGTTGCCCAACTGAAATTCTTGATTCTGGACCAAATCAAACCTACGAGACACAACAAAAACACTCTCCTTAAGCGCGAAAACCTTTGGATCCGCTACATGGCGACGATGCAACCACATGAAATGAATGATAGGATGGAATTCCTATGCTATTTATGACTTATCATTGAACATTTTGAACTTCAGCACAGCATTTTCGTTTTTGACTTAACATTGAACTATTGAACTACAGTATAGCATTTTCACTCATTTTTTTCTAGCACTTTTCCTCATATTGTTTTTAACTTTCTAATTATGTTTTTCCTGATAATGTCTTTATTCATCATGATTATGCATGAATCAGTATAGACAATGATTCATTACCGTCACATCACACCGATTTGCCTCTGGGTCCTTCTATACTGACACACACTGTTCACTCGTAATTGACATAGATACCATTCCAAGATGGCGCCCAACACGGAGGGTTCAGTCCACCAATTATCTTAACACCAGTCGTCACGCTGCTTTAACAACGCACTCGGCCGAGGGTTTCACTCGTTCACGCATTGGAGGGATAGCGTTTCACAGCACTACGCGGAGCAGCTTCACCGCACTGTAAGTACCTTGCCATCAGGACCCCGAATTTAAATGACCACAATTTTGTAACGCCGAGCATTAACCACTCGTGTACACTTTTTGTGCACTTTCAGGTCCATGAAAGCGACTACGCTATGTACGAGTGAGTCTTACAAGCAGTTGCAAACTCGCCGGTTAACGAGACCTTGGTTTCTTCTTTCTTTTCACCCGTTATAGTGTAAATTCACTCACCGCTTTCTCCACCGGTACTGTGGGAGGATATAATTTTATTAAACTCACATCCATGTTTACTTGCGTATTATCTTTCCGATATTATTTACGTAAACCAACTATATATGCACATCGACCACACTTTCTTTTAGCATGATTCAGTTTTAAAACACCTCCATTCTTTTAAGTTGGTTTTCACTACATCACCGAATTTAAACCCACATATCAAGTATCACAGACGTTTAGACACCCCTGCATGACCCACCCACTAAAACAGTTACTATGCATACAGGCTGAATGCCATGCCTTTTCCTTTTCTTTTTGTAGAGTAATCCCCTGAGGAAGGGCTGTAGGAGAGCCCGAAATGCATTGGGACACATGAAAACCTGAGGATATATGTATTTGTCGATATATACATTGGACAATATGTTTGAGATGAAATTAACCCCTTTCATGCTTATGACGGCCCCCATCCGTCATGCATTACGGTGCTCGTGTCGTGTGCTCATGACGGCTGGGGGCCGTCATAAAGCCATTGATTCTTTAAAAGCCTAGCACACGAGCAAAATCGGCGCAGCATGGAAGGGGTTAATGAGTTGACTCGGAAAATAACACATCACAAACTATTGGTGTTTAAAAACTTTATTAAAAATTCATCCAAGTGAATAAGACTTGTTTAGTCTCTTCTGCAGTGCTAGGAGGAGTCTTCCTCCTGGTTGGGACAGCTTCGTAATAGACTTTGTTATAATTCACGCTGTAAGGACTAGACAGCGATACATCCTTAGCACGCCGCAGAACATAACTGGGATTACCATTATTGAACCAAGCAGTGCCAGCCCCAACAATTTTCTTTGTCAGTCCAAAGTTATTACTGTGCCATAACTGTGGTCTCTGTTCTTGTTATTCTTTATTTACACAGCCATGGGGGCCTTCTGTTTTAATGGAAAGTATAACTTCAGGGATTAGCTCCCTAGTTTTATTCAACCATTGCAGTTTTCTAGTTACCGCTTTTCAAATTTGTCCTACTATTTTTTTGATGTTCTCACTTACAGATTCATCGAAGATTTGATGTTGGGAGTACTCTACTTTGTACTTTTTCAAATGTGTGTGCAAAGTAAAGATTTTCAAAACAAACAAATGAAGCAGTTGAAAACGGACTACAAAGTTGCAAACATGTTTAAAAACTGCATTCCTCACCAGAACACAAAAGTGTCCTCATTGCACAGAATGTATCATGACAGCCCAGAAAACCTTCAAGGCCTCTTGATAGTGGAATAAAGGCATTCTCAAAACTCTTGAGGCAAAATCCAGGGTAGTTTCTATGCCTTTCTGGAGCAGTTAGCGAGCTACTCAAAGGCCTTTTTCCTTAGCAATTGTGATTACCTGACATGGGACATTTGGTATATAGGTTTATAGTTTTGGCGCTCCCGCAAATCACATTTTTTTGTGTTACCAAACCCTTTTTGACATATCACTCCGTAGAAAGTCCTCCTTTTCCAAGCGAATACCTAATGATGGTTCTACTCGCAAAATCTGACACAAAACCGGCATAAGGTTGTGACCTTTCTAACTAGCATTGGCATAGCCAATAGATCTCGCCTTTGGAATCTTGTAAGTATTTAGCCATGCAGCACATTATCCTGGGAGCTTCTACTAATACTTAATGTGCCCCTGGTGAATGGGTGAGCAGAGCCACCAATCAAGCCTGGCGGGACTTTTACAGGCCACAAGAGCGCGAAGAAGCTGCGATGGTCAGGTACTAATAGACATAATGTTGAAATGAGAGGCATTTACCACAAACCTGAAGTAATGGATAAGCAAAACTAACTCTGTAATGCAAAAGAGTCATACTGACCTTGGACAATATAATCTAGTCTGCTAACATAAAAAGTACTTACTAAAGTTAGAAAAAAGCGGTCTGAATGTCGTCTTGTGATTGGTATATAAATGTGGTGCTCCTCAGGAAACCAACACTCAAGAGTTTAAAAACAAGGTAAAGTGCATGAGAAGAACCTTAAAATTCAAAATACAGTACGAGTTGTACTAAAAAGTGAAAACTACCTACAACTGTTTTATAGCAGGATATTCCTTACCCCCCTTCTAAACCCCCCCCCCCCCCAAAAAAAAGGAAGAAAAGAAAACCAGCTAGTCTAGAGAAGTGAAAGTTCAGCTGGTGAGTAAAATCATGTAAATGTTACACATAAAAAGCACCCATGCAGTGCCATTGTGATTTGATTTAAAGAATTGTAGAGCGCGCAAACACCCGGAGGTGTCTTGGCGCTGGCTCAGATGCATAGTCTAGGACTGCCCAAGTTGGAAATAAGGCTAAGCTGAGAAGAGCCAGGTTTTTACGGATTTCCGGAATACTAAAAGTGATGAGCTATTTTTTTATTGATAGTGGAAGCTGGTTCCAGGTCTTGGCTGTATGCAACAGGAAACTTCTCCCCCTTTCCCCCCCCCCCCATCTTAGTTGTTTAAATCTGAGAGTCTTGCTCAGCTTTGCGTTGCTTGATTGGAGCTTCCTTGTTGGTTCATATTGTTTTAGGTTAGATAAAAAAAAATTGGGAACCTATCCCATGGAGAGCCTTGTGTGCCAGGCAAGCTGATTTGAATGGTACTGTTTTCTCCATTGTAAGCCAATGCAGTCTCCCAAGTTTGTGGTCTACCGGTTCGGACTTAGGGATGTCCAGAACTAGCATAGCAGCTGCGCTTTGCAGTTGTTGGAGTTTTAGCATCAGTTTATTTTGAAGCCCTGCATACAGAGCGTTCCCATAGGCCAGCCTCGAAAGAGCCAACATGGTTACCAGAGTTTTGCGGGTTTCTACAGGGATAAACGGCAATAGCTTTTTTATCAACTTAAGGATGTACCACACCGAGGAGGAAAGTTTGTTTGTCTGGGCTAGGAATGTTAGTTTATCGTCGGATACGAAACCCAGATTCTTAACTTTATCCACTGGTGATGGGCAGTCGCCCAGGCTGTCAGGCCACCACTTCTGTGACCAGATGTTGGGCTTTATCCCTAATAGCAGGACCTCTGTTTTGTCACCGTTTAATTTTAGACAATTTAGTTGCATCCAGTGGTTGACGTGTTCCATGCATTTCTTAAACCGGTCCGCTGTTTCGTCTACGTTGTTGGAAATGGACACCACTATTTGGGTGTCGTCAGCATGGGACACAGGGAGAAACCCACAGTTTCTGATGATAGCTGCTAGCGTGGCGACATATATATTGAAGAGGGTGGGGCTTAAGGAGGAGCCCTGTGGCACCCCCCACGGGGACTTAAAGGTTTGGATGTACAATCCCCTATTTTGACTGTGAAGGTTCTGTCTCTCAGGAATGATGAAAACAATGCAAGGGTTGAAAAATGTACTCCCTGATCTGCGAGACGGGTCAGGAGTGTATCACGGTTAACGGTATCGAAGGCTGCGGATAGGTCTAAAAGAATCAAGGCCGCTTTCCCGCCCACACGCAGTACACTCCTGAGCTCCTCGGCTGCCATGATCAGTGCTGTCTCAGTTCCGTGTTCTTCCCTGAACCCATACTGCGATTGATCTAAGGCATGGGCGGATCTGAGGAACCCAGCCAAATGTATATTCAGAATCTTTTCTAGCACTTTTGCCGGAAAAGGTATTCTTGAGATCGGGCTGTAGTTTGCCGCGTCCTGTGGATCCGGATTGTGCTTTTTCAGCAACTGTATAACGGATGCAGTTTTCCAGGCATCCGGGAAGCTGTTTGCCTGTATGATTTTATCAAAAAGTAGCTGAAGTTGTTTACTATGTAACTCTGGGAACAGATGGAGGACCTTAGGTGGGCAAGGGTCCGTAAGACCTCCTGACTTGGTTTTCAGTATTATTTGGTGTATCTGTTCTACTGACGGGGTCAGAAACCGGAACCCTGAGTCCCCAGCTTCTCTATGCCCGCAGGGGTTGTGATGTGCCTCTGTTTGTGACGATTTGGAGTGATTGGTGGTGATAACAGATTCGAATACTGATTTCACTTTGTTAACAAAGAATTGTCCCAGCGTGTTGCAGAATACAGTGCTCCCTTCTATTTGCTTGTTTGCATCAGGATTAGTCCATTTCTTAACTGTGGAAAACAGTTCTTTATAAGAGTTTTTGGCCTCATTTATTTTCTTAGTAAAATATGCAGATTTTTCTTCCAGAATTATTTTTTTATAGGTTGCCAATGTCCTACAGTAGGTTTCTTTAGCCCCTCCTTCATAGTTGGCCCTCCATTTCCTTTCGGCCCTCCTACACATCTGCTTTTGTAGCCTTAGTTTCTCAGAGAACCAGGGTTCTGAAACGTTTTTGCTTCTTGAGTTTGTCTTTTTTTATGGGGGCAGCAATTAAGACCACGGATTTGATCCAGTTGTTTATTGTGGAAGGTATGATAGTCATGTCAAAAGAGCGCATCATGGACATAAGCATGTTACCAGAAAATAACTGTGTCCATAAATATCACGGCGTGGGAAATCAAACTGGCGCCCAGTTAGGCTTCTGAGAGAGTCCATGATAAGCTCCAATGCTGCAAAGATTAAGGAAACGAAGTTCTGTTAAAAGTATAGCAATGATGATAAGTTGTGTCAAAGATGTGACAACACCATAATATAGGTTTTAAGACCTGTAAATCTGGTTATATTCAATCACCCTCCATGTGGCATGCCTCAGGGCTCATCCCTGAGCCCGTCACTCTTTAATGTGTATGTCTCTGAGCTGGCCCCAATAATCCAGAACTTTGGGTTCTGCCTCACGTCATACGCTGACGACACGCAGATCGCCATAACAATACAAAAAAAAGAAGCATCGCCCGCAGAATAATTTCAAACTAGCATGCGTACGGTCAATTGCTGGATTAACACTCACTGCCTTAAGTTAAACTCCTCTAAAACAGAAATTCTAACTTTCGGCAATGTTCAACCAAGTTGGGGCAACCTATGGTGGCCTGTGGAGATGGGCGAACCTCCGTGACCGGCGGAGAAAGTTAAGAACTTAGGAGTGTGGGTTGATCCCAAACTTACTCTAATCCATCACACCAACGCTATCGTGTCATCAAGCCACTTTCTTATAAAAAAAATCAGAAAAATTCTCCCATTTTCCAGTAGATGTCAGAAAAATGTGGTTACAGCTCTGATCCAGTCCAAACTGGACTATTGCAACGGCCTACTAGGAAACGCCCAAAAATAATGTCTCAAACTCCAATGTGTGCAGAATTTGGCTGCCAGATTGCTTCTTAATATCCCCAGAACTCATTCAGTCACTGCCGAAATCCGCAAGTTGCACTGGCTCCCGGTGGAGCAACGTATCAAATTTAAGGCTCTGTCCATAGCCTACAAGGCCCTCAACAACAAAGTTCCGATCTTTTTCCAAAACCTGTTTTCCTGGTATGAACCCACCAGAAACCTTCGGTCCTCGGGCTCCAAACTTCAAGTACCAACAACCCGCACCGTGCAATGGGGAGAGCGCAGTTTTCATTTTTTTACCTCCAAACTTTGGAACTTGCTCCCACTTGAGCTCAGAAATTCCTCCTCTCTTATTGGCTTTCGGAAGGATTTGAAAACCTGGCTATTCCAGAATTAGCCGCTGGCGCAACTTTCCTCGCCCGTCCATAGCGTCAACACATTTCTGGGTAAACGTGCGTTCTACAAATTTTAATAACATAACATAACACCCACTTGCCATCATTAAGTAGATGAAAGAACCATATTTCTACATCCTCAAATCAAAGTCTTTATGGAAATACTGCAGTTTGTCACCTCTCATTCTGTATATAGATATATGTTAAGTCTGCTGAAAACGGGTATACCTCCAGTATCTTACAGCTCCTCCTGCAGTGTAAAATGCCAGCCTAAAATCCAATGTTGGGTGTATATTTGAATGCAACAAAATAACTGGTATAGGCATGAAATTCCTGTGCTATAAGTGTTCATCAGCTACCTGCATTTGTAAAAATGCGAATGTTAGAAATGGGATTTCTGGTTGGTTAAGGGTTGAACCAAAGCCAGGCAGAAACCAACACTCTAGTCAGGGTAAGGGGGTTACACCCCTAAAATAACCGCTGCTCACCTCCTCGGTAGCTTGGCACGAGCAGTCAGACTTTTCTCAGAGGCAGTGTGTAAAGCATTTGCACATAACTAACAGTAATACAGTGTAAGCCAGGGGTCTCCAACCTTTTCTATAGCGAGAGCTACTTCTGATCTGTGAAAATCATTGTGAGCTACTAAAGGCCGAGTATTGTGCACATTATTTCCAAAGTCCCCTACACACCGAGCTTCACTAACTAGGGTTTAAGAGATACTCCTTGTTAGTGCCTGCAATGCACAGTATGAAACCAGAAAGCCTATTAGTCTTGGCTTTCCTGTTCAACACATTGTGTGCACCTGACCTCTGCAGTAACCAGCGAAGAAGACTACAATGCTAAGAAACCATACAGACTGGCAGTGCTGTCCACAGCTGCCACCGTACAAATAAACTTCACATCTGCCTCTCACACCTCCTTATCCACCAAATTGCTATGTTCCATAACTCTGTAACTGCACCTCGGTGGTAATCCAGCACAACATGGAAACACTTACCACATAGGATTACAAAATAAAAATAACACCTTTCTAATCACACAGCCTACCTGCATGGATTATGTAGGTAAGTGCTTCAGTGTCCTACATAAGAGTAGTAAGCACATGACTATTTAAAAATGCTGCAATACAATTATTTTATTACATAATGCCTCCATTTTCTAAATTATCACATGCCAGGACCTTGAAATGCATGAGTTCAGGGTGTGCGCTGTACAAAAATGCCCTCTGCTAGACTATGCACTTGCTCCATGTAATAATAACTTATGCCACATATATGGTGCACATGACGTGCCAATTTGCTATTAATATAGCATTGTCACTATGGACGGTGGGAGTCCATCATTTCATGTTCAAAAGCTATTACTTCTAATAATGCCTCTCGATGTAGTGATATGATCTGATGTTCACAGGAAATGCTCCTGCATGGAGGAGAAATAAACGCAGTGATTTTTTAAAAAACTCCATCATATTTTTGTATGACTTTTGTTTCACTATTTGCATTATTTGCAAGTCTTTGCTCATGAAAGGAATGAGCCACATATCCTTCACTTGGCTCATGCTGTTATTTATTGGCCCCATTTACAAGAGAAAAATATGGCCTCTGCAGGGGTAAGGTACTTTTTTAAATTGGATAAATTTAAAGTGAAGTGTCAAGCCTTGTATATTCATTGTGTCACACAATTAACACTTAATTTAAAAAATGTCCCTTTATGTCATTAACTTAAGGCATCATTTTACATGGATTTTTGTAAAATAAAGTACCTCATGGAAGTTCTTAATGAGCACAAACTGGAGTCAGGAACCTAATCTTTCATTTCTCCCATAATTTCATTACAATTTAGTGAATAGACTAAAAATGATGTTCCTGGTTCCTGTTTGTGGCCAGTATTAATGTGTATGGTACATTATTTCTTTAAAAATAAAAGATGCCTGTGAAATGGTGCTTTAATGGAATGATTAAATTAAAACAGTGTTTCAAATGGATTTTTAAGAAAATACTACTATATCACTGTAAGTTTTCCATTGCATCATACACCCACAACTGAATTACAATACCAATCACATTTTAAACCAGACAAAGCATAGAAATTATCCAAGGTCTACTCCACACGAGTAGTCATGGTTATCAAAAGAGAAACTTCCCAAATGACATAATGATGTAATCTTAGTCATCGCCACGTTTGGAAGGATGTCAAGCACAGACTGCTCAAACTATGACAGATTGTAGTAGCAGATACAATTGCAGTTATTGAAAAATTGTCTTCAAACATTTAGAAGTTGACAAAGGATATTTAGTGATTTGACACTAAAGTTGTTATTGATCATTATATTCAATGCGCTGGGTCTATTCTACCCAGAAGAATTGGATCATATAATCCCACCTCAAGTGTTTATTTAGGCATAGAAGATTCCTGAGCATTGGAAAGGGCTCGTGTTTCAGATGCCAGGAAAAAAGCATTGCACACATGCATTTGGAAAAAAAAGGTTCTCTTGTCCACAAACCTGATCCGGTTGTGCTTAATGTGGGAAGTGCTGCAGCTCCCGGAGTGCTGTATGCAGAGACTATTGTGCTTGCAAGGCTGCCGCTTTGGCCTCCAAGTCAGGCAGGGAAAAAGCACGATGCAAGCAGCATAAGTCAGGCCTCGTGGTTCTCGTGGGCAGGCTGACACTGCTCATGCTGGGCCTACATCAGCCACTTCACCACGCCCAGATAGGCTCCACTAACCAGCACGAGCAGCAGGTTTATATGATGTCGGACACGATAAAGAGGGCTGAAAAAGCCTAAAATATAAACAAAACAACGACGATAAGATACTAAATTAAAATGCAGGTCGCGAGATACCGACATGGTGTCAGCGAGCTACCAGTAGCTCGCGATCAACTGGTTGGAGACCCCCGGTGTAAGCACTACAAACGGACACCACACAAGTTTAGAAAAATATCCAATATTTTTATATACTCAAACAAACAAGACCAAACCCGATAAAAATCCATAGTACAGTACTTAATAAATGCGTTGCAAGAATGTCTTTAATCTGCACATTTTAGTTAAAAACACAGTTCGTACGAGTCGGTAGCTCGGTCAGAGCCCACCGTGATGCTGAAAACCACAGAGTCTCGCAATTCCAACATTGTACATGGAGTAATGTTAGATGTCTAGAATCCTCATTCAGTTTTATTTGGTAATCCTCCTCCTTTTTCCCATCCTCTCTGATGACCTTATGACCATATTTGCAACTGGAACAGTCTTGTCCATAAGCTTTATATGTTTAACATAACCATGTACGCACTGTGTCACATCCGATAAAAACTCATGAACTCCGATTGCAAATTATTACACTACTCACTGGCACCTGTGGCATGGATTTGTGATCAAGGGTACTTCCCAATTGCTTTCGATGTGGCCAGCTCAGCACTGTCACCCACTACAGGAACATAGACCTTACTGTGAGTAGTGTTTCTCATAAATTCAAACCAGGCGTCAAAGTATCCCAGAAATTCATTGTTTTTGTCAAAATAAGTGTATGTTCAAACATAAGGGTGTTTAAGCTATAATTCCCCTTTGAATTTCTCTGCAAGGTCAGTGTCCGAGATCAGTGTGAGCTGTGCTGCAGAATCCATCATCCTGGAAATATCCTCTTCATTCAGGATAAACAGTTCACACTTAAAGAAAACAACATGACAAGCACTCTCCTCCTACTTGCAAGACCAGTCATTCAACTCACAAGAAACTTCAGAAACTCTCTTGTTGGCTTTAGTGCTCCTACAGTATTTGGCATTATGCTCTTTCTTTCCTAAATACTTTCTAGACACTCTTAATGGCATGGCAAATCCTTGTATTGTAACAGACACCAGCACTATGATCTAACTTGCATGTACAGGCAAGTTTTTGTAACCCACTCGCATGTTTCTGAATTGTTTCATCTTTTATACCAAAATTATATCTTTCAAAGAGAGTCAACACCTTGGGAAGGTAATGCTTGTCTAATGTTTTGATGCAGACATCATTTTCATTGTAAGTGAGTCTTCCTCCTCCTCATCAGTTAAGTTGGGCAAAGTCTCAAAAGCATCTTGACCTTCTGGCCGCAGACAGTGAAGAAGTAGTGAGACTTTCTATAATTTACGCCACAAACCTTTACATAATGTGCAAAGACTTCATTTAGACCTCTAAGAGGAGAAAAAAAAGAATGGAAGGAGGAATATTTTACATTTTCAATGGATAACCATATTAAAAATGTGTAATTGGAAAGACTGATGAATTCAGGTTAAATTGAAGGATGAGTTTATTAGTGGAAACAGGTCAGAGCCAGGCAGCACGGCTTCCAGTCCACGGAGCAAGCAGTAACTGACTCCTGGACTGGATAGGCGTGAGAGAATGCAACCAGCATTCCATGCCTTGCTCTCAGAACATACAGTACATAGTAATACAACATAATACATCCCCCACCTTTACACAATGAAATATAATGAAGTAAAAAAAAATAATGCAACATTTAAAACTCTCTACAACCACATGACAAACTCCTTGAGCCACCCTGGAAGCACTCTCTTCCTAGTACTACAAACACTGACCCCCCTCTCAGTGCTTAATTTGTGCAGGTGCTTTCCAGTGCTGAGCACCGGCACCTATTTCTCAGGGCCGGGACTATTGAATTTTTTTCCCATGCACAGCCATCACTGTGCACAGGACATTGAAACGCACTAGCATCGGAGCGAGGCTTGTGCAGCTGTATGTTTAAATCTGGGGCATACTGCTAGTTTGCTTGCTTTGGCATGCACGAGTGCCTGGTCTACAGGGTGGGGGCAGGGCAGGTGAGTTGTGTCATTCGCAGTATAAACTGCACGCACAATGAACTCTGCGCATAATTTCAGCTGCACCAGCCAGCGGTCTGCGCTTTCCAGTGTAGCCAAACCCGCAAGGTTATGTGAGTTGTGTGTGTGTGTGTCATTTTACACACAACTGTTATCCTACAGTTAACAGAATAGTGCTGGCTGTGGGACACCATCGATACATTCCTGCACACTGGCACCCACAGTAAACTTCCCAGAAACTGCCTGCCTCAGGATCCCAGACAAGACCTTGCAGCATGATAACAAAATACGGGAAGCAGCTGAGGGTGGTCCGAAAGTGAAAACATTTTGTCCTCTGCCAGTCAGTGTATTAATACCTTGCTCCTACCTGTCCAAGTACCGTCTCGTCCCTCACACCCGTCCTCTCCCTTCTGCAATAGGCACTGTTGCAGCCACAAACGCCTTGAAGAACACCTCCCATCCCTTCCACTGTGTCTGTGCTCCACCGCTACATCAGACAGTGCACCTGTCTCCACAGCGGCCTTCTCCCACTATCCCAGTGCCCCTCTCCCCACAGTACCTTTCTCACCTGCATCTCAGTGCCCCTCTGCTTACAGTCCCCTTCCCCTCTGTATCACAATGCCCTCTCTTCCACAACACTCGCTCCCTACTGTTACAGTACCCCTTGGCTCTCTCCCTCACTCTCACAGGACCTCTCCCCACCATTTGCTTTGCATTAAAGCATGCACAGGGCCCTGAGTATCCATATTTAAGAGTTTGCATGTGAGACCGCGAAGCCCTTCTCAGTCTTGGCCACTCTAACCAGGAGGCTTTCCCAATCCCCCCTCCAACCAGAGAGAGGATACACAGGGAATTTGTCAGCTTCAACCAGGAGAAAAATAGCAATGATTCAAAATGTGCTATCGGAGGGGTTAGACTATGTTGGGCGTTCTGTACCTCCTCCCCACCCGCACAAGCCTGCTGAGATCTATCACCCAAACCGTCTCTTCACCTCCATAGACCCATGTCATGTAAACCCCTGCTGCATACTTACAGCATTATGTCTCTGTTTGAGAGAGATCGGAGGTTTGTCTAGTTGTAGTTTTGACTGTAGCACAGAGAGGTAATGTAGAACATGTACCATGCAGATGACATAACTATATTTATTTGGATAGCTCAGTGGGTTTCTGATTTTTGTCACAGACGTCCTTTCGTTACTCGCTGATCATAGATTACAATCCTAATATAGCACAGGTGGCAGACTGAGTTGAATTTTGTGCATTATAAGTTAAAAACGTGTGTGGAAGCCTCTCTGAATGGAATTGAATGTCGGACTTCATTTGAAAATAGGTGGCAGTAGAATTTCGTGACTTATAGCCTGTTCATGTATAAGAACTATTTGTTTGAAGCAGGAGTGTGGTTCTCCAGCAAGGCTTAATCCCAATGGTATAACTAACACTTTATTATGTTGTATCAGGAATACCTATTGTAATGGCACAAAACAAATTTTGATGGCTTAAAACGTAACAGTTAAAGAATCTCTATTGTGTGTCTTGGATAACACTGCCGTGCATTGATGAGACAGGCCAAGAATGATACATTCCTGTCACTCCTCAATGACTATATATTTAATAAAGCAGAGGTGTACTCTTTGCTTGCTTTCCCTCAGTATCTGCTTTTCTTCCTCCCCTTCACACCTCACTCCTTCACTTCTCTCCAATCTTTCTTCACTTTCTACCCTATATCTGCATTTTTCTCTTAATCGCCACCTCCCCTCAAATGCTTTTATTGTTCACCTTTCCATCTTTCCCTTCCACTCTACTCGGACACGCTCCCCACTGTCCGCTCTTCTTCCCTTGCCTTTCTCCTCTTTTTCACTTTTCCTTCTCACCGCGTTCCGCTCTAATCTTGCAATCCCAATCTCTGCTGTCAACATTTCTCTTCATATTCTTGGTCTATTGTATCCGTCTTTGCCTTTAGACCTCTCCTCCTCCTCACTCTCCCTTTTATTTTTTCCTTTTTGCACATATGTTTAGATCTACTCCAAGAATCTGTGTTCTATCTCGGGGACTTTAAATTGAAATCTTGGTGTGGCCACTCAGTCTTTGATCTTTAGATAAAATTAGTGCAATTGAGCTGGATAACAATTTTTTTTATTTTGGTGTCAAGGCCTCCTCTAGTAAATGTGCTTTACAAACATAGTGTGTTTCTCCCTCTATCCCTTCTTTTTTCCCTTTCACATTCTTTTCTTAGTTCCTCCTTCTTTCATCCATTACTTATTTCCTTACTCCAGTGCTCCTCTTCCTTACTGCCTGCATTTGTTACTGCCTTCTTTAATGCATTCCTTCCTTCATCCTTTCCTTTCTTTTAAACCGCGCAGTGCAAGCTTATTTTCTTTTGTTTGCAAAGCTGCCTCAAGTAGTCAAATGACCTTTTCTAAAGCTGCATTTTGAGATTTACACACATTCTCTAATTTGTGGTTCACTTTGAATTTTTTTGTCATAGGCTTCCTATATGTTATATTATGTTATATTGATTTGTATCGCGCACTAACCCAGGAGGGTATCCAGTGACTTGGCAGGTGTGTAGGTGTGAGGTGCCTGAGGTACTTTTGTGAATAGCCTGGCCTTCAGCTTCTTGCGGAACTCAAGAAATGAGGAGGTGGCTCCGATGTGTTGAGGCTTGTGGAGGTGGGTTGAGCCACTAAAGGGAAGTGGGTGGGGCCACTGGAGGGAGTGGGAGGAGCTGGGGAAGTGGGTGTGGCCTCTTTAAAAACTGTCAGTACCTGCACTTCAAATTTTACAAACTAAGCACTGCCCCCTCTGCTACCCCAACAGAATCCTTGGAACCTGAAGGCATCTCACTCGTTCCAGATGACACCCCTTCTAAAATATCAGTAGTTTCCAAGGGCACTTCCATAGCCACATCATCACTCTTTCCATCAGCACTCTCCACCACCTCCTTTTCCAAACTCTCATTCGAAAGAACAGCAGTTTGCATGGCTCCTGAGTCAAGGAATTCTTCCATCCGCTCTGTGTCCTTTACACCATCAGAACACTTCAGACCTTCACGTAAAACATTCACATTTTTTCCTGAGCATAAAGCAATGCTTTTTAAATTCCACACCACCATCATCCAATCACACTGCATTGCATGAAAATTCCACAATCTCTTGTGGTGGTCCAAATTGATTTTCACCCTTAGAAATCTTACCAGGTCTCTTCACTCGAACCAAATCACCCACTTTGAGATGCATTTCTTTCACACCATGAGTTTTGTCGTAATAAGTTACTCTTATGCATCTGAATTAATCGGTCTCTGACTTCCGTAGCTGACCAATGTTTTACATCTAGGTTTGCTGCCTCTCATGATAACGAAAGGAGACAAACCAGTGGCATCCTGAGTAGTGATTCGATGGGTCCAAACTACCTTCTGTAATTCAAGTTTCCAATCATTCCTCTTGTTCACAGCTGCTTGAATGACACCCTTAAGCATGCGATTAAAGCGCTCAACAGTGCCACTACGACTCGGATTGTAAAGGGCAGTAGTCTTATGTTTGATGCCTACTCTATCAAAATACTCCTTAGCACTCTTGGATGTGAATTGCACCCCATTGTCACTTAAAATGCTTGCCGGAAGGCCTTCCATTACAAATAATTTGTCCAGGAACTTTTAGACTGTATCAGTATCAACGTTTTCAACAATTTTAACTGTTGGCCATTTGGAAAATAAATCGATGGCAACCAAACCATATTCCTAGGATTCTCCCACAGGACCAAAAATATCCACAGCAATCACTTCCCATGGCAATTTAGGAGTAAGACCTTCACTCATATGAGGTTTTTAAAGTTTTAAAACATTTGTCCGCAGATTAACAAATCTCACAATCTCTTACAAATCTCTCCACAGCCTTGTCCACACCTGGCCACCAGAATATACCTTAAATAATGATTTTGGTTCTTGCAATTCCGAAATGACCCTCATGACATAACATTAATACTTTGTTCCTCAAATTCTCCGGAGGAATGACTGTCGCCTCTTACAACAACCTCCTTATTAACTGACAGTTAAAGTCTGACCTCCCAAAACTGTCTCAAAGTATTAGTAACATTTTCCTTCTTGGGCCATCCTTTTCACAAACACTCCAAAACCTGTTGTAATGAAACATCATTACTCTGCTCCTTCATCCACTCAGTTCTTTCAACAGCTGGTACAACAGCATCTTGGAAAAATGCAATGTTGAAATCTCCCGAAGGATCATCCAAACATTTTTCCATAGCGACAGGCAATCTGGAGAGACAATCCGCAATAGCGTTTTCTTAGCCTGGTACATAAACCAAACTATAAATTATTTCTTTCATTTGCATGGAAATTCTCGCTAATCTTGAAGAAGCTGTAACACTACCCTCAGTTGTAAGAATTTTAATTAAGGGATGATGATCAGTGGGAATCAGAACAGGTTTCCCCCAAACAAATAAGCGGAAATGTTCTCAAGCCAAAGCCTCCCTCTCAATGATCGGATATTTACTTTCAGTGGGGGATAAGGACCTGGACGCAAACAAAATTATCCTACCATGATTATCAATACCCTTCTGTGACAGCTCGTATACCTTTGTCACTTGTGTCTGTTAAAAAGCATCCCAAATCAAAACTACTCAGAGCATTTACATTTTGTAAGTCATTTTTCACTCAATCACACTCTCATTCAAATTTAGTGTTTTTATTCAATAAAGAACGAATGTTGAATACTTTACTTGCAAAATTTTGTATGAATTTCGAACAATATTCAGCCGTTCCTAAGAATGATCTCACCTCCTCCTTGCTGGTGGAGCAGGTTCATCAACAATGTTATTTACTAGAGGTGGCTTAGGTTTTACACCATCCTCACAAATAAGGTGTCCTAAATAGGATATACTCCTTTGAGCAAATTTGCATTTCATGATTTCCACAGTTAATCCAACGTCTTGCAACACATTCGAAACCTTTTTGAGTTTACAACCATGTTCCTCTTTGCGCTTAGCAGCTATTAAAATGTCATCTTAAAATATTTTTACACTATTAATTTTCCCCAGCAATTTGTGCATTAAGCGCTGAAAAAGGCAGCCGCTGAGGCGAGGCTGAAGAGCATACATTTTAACTGGTAACAGCCGTACCGTGTTATAAAAAGCTGTGAGCTTCCTTGACTCGGGCGATAATGGCACCTGATTGTAAGCTGTTGATAGATCAATGGCGAAAAACCAACCTTGAGGGATGACCCCATTTCATTGATCTTGGGCAGTGGAAACCTGTCCGTGACAATGCCATTATTAAGTTGGCGCAAATCCATGCATAAACGGAGCTTAACATTCCCCCTGCTCGCCACTGCCACCGGAGAAATCCATTCTGAACTTTCCACGTCTTCAATTACATTTCTCTCAAGCAAACCATCAAGCTCTTTTGCAACTTAATCTCTTATGAGTATAGGCATAGGCCTCACCCATCCTCGTCGCCAGTTGTAAAGACTGAATGCTTCAGGTTATTTGAAGAATTAGTTTTAGTGGAAACAGGTGAGAGCCAGGCAGCACAGCTTCCAGTCCATGGAGCAAGCAGTAACTAACTCCTGGACTGGAACAGTGTGTGAGAGTGCAATCTGCATTCCATGCCTCGCTCTCAGAACATACGGTACATAGTAATACAACATACAGTAATTACCAAGAAAAACGCAGAAGGTGTAAAAATTGTTAAGCTGATGCCCGTATGTCATATTGTACCCAGAGTCTGCAGATGGTTAACTCCTGCATCCATTATGATGACCTGTAACAGAAGAGTTTGATGGGAGGAAAAGAAAAAAGAGAAACTACAATTTTCAAGAAAATTAATGGATTTATGGTGACGTGTAAGAGAAGAGTTTGATGGAGGAAAGAAATCAAAAAAGAAAAACTACAACAATTTCCACCCAACATAGATGGATTTTTTGGATTTAAATGAGATTATGCAACAAGCCAAATATGGTAAATCTTGCAAAATACTGTTCTGTACTTCAAGAATACTGCACTAGTTAGCAGAATTACACCAGAAAATATCCAGGCAATAGAAATAGAAAAGGCTGCAATTGCTTTCATTGGCGCTTAAAGCAAGTTGCTTTGATGTCTGTTGGTAAAAGAGTCAGATCTGTGAAGATTAAAACTACAATAGCTGTGTCCCAGTGGTCTGCGGCAGCTGGGCCAAAATCACTCGGTTGCTACTCTGTACAAGAGAGGTCTGTCTACTCCTTGTCCAAGTAAGATTGTGTGAGGAGTAGAAGAGCTCACAGAGTAAAATGCTGAGGAGTGCATAGGGAAACGGGTGAGGTGCCAGTATATTAGGCGCAAGCAGGGTGCATTGGAGCTTGAGGCCTTCATGAAATATGCCTGTGACAAACATTGCGGAAGTCAAGTAATTACTAATTGTACACAGGTCGTCCATAAAGTTAACACAGTACCATAGAAGCACCAGTTAGACACTTTAACTTCAATTTATCTCTGTGTTCAAACAGAATTGGTTAATTTTCAGATTTTCTCCAGATATTGTAGTCCAATGAAACAGCCGTGGCAAAGGAGCAATAACTAAACAGTGTATTTTTATATCTGGGTCCTGCGAAGAGGATCCAACCATCAACTCATCATAGTCAGATCTGCAATAATACAGCATGCATATAGTTCTATTCTGCACATAGTTCCATTCTGACAAAGAACTCTGAGCACGGGTCCAGTATGAAGACTGGACTGCTGATCCTCCTGAATATCACAGTAACTTGTTGAGCATGCACTCTGTTACTAAACTCTGCTGCCTGATGGCTATACTTCTCTGCCCCTACTAATTCTTGCTTTCTCCCTCTTGCACAGCCACAATAATACAAAAACAATGATCTGCAAGGTAAATTAGAAGCATAGCTGTGTGGAAAAGGGAAAGGTATCTGCCTAAACATGATCAGCATATGCTAGCAAAAAGAAGCCAATAATTAAACACACTAGTGGGCAGCTATCATGACTAGATACCATTCACTTGTACCATTGTTTTAAAGGTTAAATATGACTACCACATTTAGAAGTCATCTGCGAGCCACCCTGAGGCAATAATATAATGATATGATATGTACAATACCATTCTAAGATGGCCACTCAGAAAACCTCTCAACGGGTTGCCATCTTAGAATGGTCGTATGCTTTGTATTGTTGTACAGATCCAAGAAGGCCAACCTGTTGCTTGTAAAGCAGATAACTAGGTTGGAAAAGTAAAACGATACACTCTGGACAGTACCCTGTCAAGATGGCCACCTGGTTTAGAAATCTTTACCATGGGGGATATGGTGCACCGAATATGAAAGTAGCATCAAGCAAGTGGAGCAGTAACTGGGGAGCTGTATATGCTATAAAATTAAAAACAATAAAATGAAAATGAGAAACAACCAGGATATATACAAGGAGAAAAATAGAAAACGTAAGTCCTTGCCCACCAACCCTAGCAGTGATCCATATTCATTTTCAAGTGGATGTGCACATGCGATCAGACAAAGTGAGTTTCTCCGATGCAAATTGGGCTAGAGACTGAAGTAGATGGACCTATTCCTCTATGTAAAGTCCTCTCTACCCAGTGTATGTGTGAGAGGAAAACCAACACACACCATAACCTTTGCCTGTTATTGTAATCTTTAAGCTTCCATGTAACAGAATACCTATTGACAGCCTTTAACACAATGTATTAACAATCCACCATTAAAGGCCTCTTGACCGTACGATATATTTGTCACGATAGTGATTCAGGCCTACTGCCTTTGTTGTAACATTTCATAATAAAGCGATCAGACATATTGCATGTGTCAATACTTTTCCTGTGGATTAATAAGGTATATAGCCTTTTGTAGTTGGCTTGGCACTATTACAAACTCAGGCATACTATGTTTAACGTCGGCTTTCCTCCAAGGCAGTGTTTTTATATGGTGTTCTAAAATTCCACAATTGCAGTCGGCAAAACAACATATAACCCATCCTTAGAATGCCTAACGAGTATTCTCAAAGTGCAGATTTTTTACTAAATTGGCTTCAATGTATGTCTTTTCCAGTACATAAGTTGGACCTATTGCCTTTGCCATAACTTTTAATAATAAACCGTTCAGATTTATGGCTTCCCACAATAGAAAACCTATTAAGCATGTATCCTTTATTATTGGCTTGTTGCTATAAGCACCCTTCTTCTTTATTGAACCTAAGCTTTCCCATATTTCAAAACACAGTGTTAGTTTTTCAGTGGTGGCACACATCTTTTGCCAATTGAAAGCTTGCAGAAGGAAGCTCAACGCATTGGTGACTCCTAAGCACCTGTCTTAGTACAGCTTCTTAAATCTGTGTTTTTCCATATCACAGAAGGTATGGCAACCACTTTGCTGTGAAGCCAATCCTGAAAATGTGAGCATTTCATTTCACTTCATACTTAAGGTAACGTGGTAGATAATGTCATAGCGGCATGCATAGGGCACTTCCTTGGATAGCGGAGGTTCTGTTTAAAAAGGATTGTTGCTGGGCTGGTATCCTTAAAGTAGCAAACGGTTGATTTGAATAGTAGCCTGATGTTGCACATCCATCCGTTGCTTGCACTGTTGGATAACATTTTCGTTTTTTAAAGTACCTTCTTTCTTCCAGCTTTTATCTGACAAGCATATACGACCACTCCATATTTGAAGCATTCAGTAAAGTGGTGCAGAAGCTCATTTCTCAACTACCAACATTGGAAAACCTGCTGAATATTTTTATTTCGGTAAGTGAATCTTTAGGATGCGATTTTTCCATGGTAGTTTAATTAGTACTGAAAGTTTACATAAGAAAGGTGACAATGGTTTGTGTGAGCTTGTTACTATTGTTTTCCCCTGTTCCCTATGGCGGCAAGAAAGTTTTGAGCCCGGAGATGTTCCTTGCTCAGCCCCTCTACTCTTCTCTCCTTCAGCTTCTTTTGCTTTTCCTCAGGGTACTGGGATTTGCAAAAGGTGCAATTTAGCAAGGACAGTTAAGATTAAAAGTCTCTATTAGCCATCACAAACATTTCTGTTAAAGCTTTAGATTTACCTATTTTTTTTCCTTTCAATTATTTTTCAGCAGGATTATGTAAACTGTTCTTCTAATGGATATTGTCTGATTCAGATTGTTTTCTTGGGCTCACCTCCCAGCCCCAGACTATATTTGGTACTTTATTCTAGCAATTTGGGACCACTGGCCTGAAATGGTTCTGTTTGGAGTCTCATTGGGGTCTTGCAATGATCCTTTCCACAGTGTCACCCATTTCTGATAGACTTAACTGGCAGAGAATCAGGAACCAGTGCCAAAGAGATTTCTTTTCAATTTTAACAATTTTATTTTGTTTTTCTAATCAAATTGTTGTGTGTTGTTGCACAAGTCTTTGGGCTTCAGGCCCTGCTCTGCTGGCTGCCGACATATGTCTGTATGTTACACCCATCCTTCTTGCATATGCTTCCTTGTGAAAGGACAAGATGTGCCATCATGGAGCCTCTGCATTCCCTAGTGCTAGAAAGAGAGTGTACCTATTACTTTTCTTTTGTTCCAGTATCTCTTTATCGATGTTCGTACAAAAACCCACCAATGCAATACAAATTACAAGAGTATTCACCCACAGTGAACGTCCAGGCACAGTCAATAAAATGAAGTTTTGCAGTGTGAATCTTTCTGGATTCACTATGCTGTGCATGTTCCGCAATCTGGTGGTTGGGTCCGGAATCGTAGTCTTTTTTTCTCTTTTTTTTTTTTTTTTTTGTAGCCCAGGTGGGCGTCGACGTCCCACCATTTGGTGTACCTTCGGTGACGTCGGCATGCTTCCAGCGGAAGCTACCACCCTTCGGCGCCATCTTCATATTCTTTTTTTCGCCGTTGGGTCTGTATCGTTGCGTGAAGCTCTAGAAATTTTGGAGGGAAAAAGGAAGAAATACAACTACTATTCGACGGTAAAGACAGGAAAAGATTGGGAGAAGAAGACAATCAGAGAGGAGACGACGAAGAAAGAGAAGAACATCGAGATCTTCGACGTCCTTGGAGCAATGCGCACATAGGGGGCCCCCTGAGCGCAGGGATGTACAAGACTCCCTTTAAGTTCTGCAAAAACTGCCACCACAAGTTTGCGCAGAAGGACCAGCACCCGGTCTGCAACCTCTGCCTGCCTATCGACCACGAGAGCAGAGATCGCAAAGCCTGCTCCGTCTTCAAGCCGAAGACAAGACACTCCGAGTTCGAGAGAAGCAGAGGATAGCTCACCACACGATGCAGGGCAAGGGCCAGGCCCGACGCTTTACGAACTGGGCCTTTCCACCGACGACTAGGACAACATCGCTGAAGGTCCAGATGACTTCACGGTCGCAGAGACCGATAAGAAAACGCCTGACAAGGTAGAAGAGTCTACGGCCCCCGAAAACTCCCACAGGGTCTCGAAAGCCAGAGGCAGACTCTCGAAAGGCAGAGTCCAAAGCCTCGAAAGGAGCACCGGCGCCGAAAACTTCGACGGCCGAAGCTGCATCCTCCGAAAAAGAGCCCAGCGGATCCTTCAAGAAGGACTCCCGGAGGCTGAAGACCGGCGAAAAGGTCGTCTAAGCAAGCCCCCGAAAAAGGGTCTTCGACTCCGAAGGAAAAGAAGCTGAAGAAGGCTTCACCGCCGCCGAAGAGAGCAGCCGAAACGCTCGATGACGACCAGGCCGCGGAGATGCTGAGAAAGAAAAGAAGGCTCGAGGCCGAAATGGAGAACATCCTCCAGAGAAAAAGACTTCGACGAAAGAATGAGGTTACAAGATCCCCTCGAGGCCGGCAACGTCCGTCGCTGAGGTGCAAGAGCACGAGGAGTTCGACGTCAAAGAACCGCCGAAAACTCGAGCTCTCGGAGCACGAGGAGGAAGAGGACCTCTATTATACAGAAGGTGATTACGGGGATCAGCAGTCAAGCTACGGCTCAGGTTCCTCGACAGCCCAAGACCAGGATTGGCAGGACATCGAGGCCGAAAACCCGGAGGAGGCTGTGGAGACATACCCTTCGAGGCCTTCGCCACCGGATGACATCGGGGCATACAACGAGGTCGTCAGGAAGGCAGCAGCTTCTTATGGGGTTAAGCTAGAGGAGGAGAAGCCAAAAGCAGATTTCCTGCTGGAAACATTGCTCCCCACACAGACAAGAAGCCAATTCCTGCCCATGCTGAAAAGTATCACAGACCAGGGGAAGGAAGCCTTCAAGGACCCGGCAACATGCAGATCAGCAACGCCGAGGACGGAAAAGAAATACAAATTCTCCTCCCAGGACCCTGCTTACATCAAGGGGTCCGTCACAGCAGATTCAATAATCGCTGAGACGGCAAGAAGGGCCAACGTCCCAACAACATCTGGGCCTCCACCTGACAAGGAAAGCAGGAGGATTGACCAAACGGGCAGGAAAATAGAGAGAAACGCTGCAACGCACTGGCTGATGGCGAACTCAAACGCCCTCCTGAACAGGCATCAATACCAACATTGGGATGAGATGGGGCAATTGCTCAAGCACCTCCCGGAGCAATACCGTGAGTGGGCATCACACCTTGTGAAAGAGGGGAAACGCATTGCTAACTCGTGCCTGAAAACAGCCTTGGATGGGGCTGAAACATCCAGCAGACTGATGGCTATAGGCATCGCAGAGAGAAGGCAAGCCTGGCTCAGGATCTCAGGCTTCAAAGCTGAGGTTCAGAACAACATCCTGAACACACCCTTCAATGGCGAAACACTGTTCGGAGCCCCAGTTGATGAGAAACTCGCACAACTAAAGGACAACGAGACGGCAAGGTTTATGGGGGCCCTGCAATTCAGGGGGATGAGAAGGGGCACTCCTACGCGGAGGCCGAACGGCAGAGGTGGAAACCAGGGAGGAGATTCACACCAGGCTTTCCACCAGGGACAACAGAGTGACAACCATGGTCACCAGGGCCAGCAGAGGCAAAACTGGAACTACCAGAGCTGGGGCCAGTCCTTTTGATCAAGAGGAAACGGACGAGGACAGAGAAGGAGAGGCGGTGAAGAACCCCCCTTTAAGTGACTGCACTTGAGAAAAGGTGCTCACCCACTCGAACCCTCCGGGGGAAGAGCACGGAAAAACAAGGAGGAGAGGGCTACACAGACAAGACACAAAAGAACACGTAACTCCAGTAGGAGGCAGACTAAGATTTTTCCTCCAGGAGTGGAGAAAAATCACCACAGACAAGTGGATACTGAACATCATGCAGTTCGGATACTGCATAGAGCTGCTAAAGAATCCACCAAACAGAAAGCCAAAGAGAAGAGAGCACTCTGGAACAGAGCTGCGACTGCTCCAAAAGGAAGCTCAAGAACTCTTCCTCAAAGAGGCCATCGAAAAGGTCCCTTTCATAGAACGGAACAGGGGAGTGTACTCAAACTACTTCCTGGTACCAAAAGTGGACGAAAGCCTAAGACCCATCCTGGACCTACGGTTCCTAAACAAATATGTAAGGACCCAAAAATTCAAGATGACGTCCCTACAAGAGGTCATCCCACAGATAAAGGGCGGGGACTTCTTGTCCACCATAGACCTCAAGGATGCGTACCTGCACATCCCCATGAACAGGCAGCACAAGCACATGCTAAGATTCACAGTGAACAACGATCATTACCAATTCACAACCCTGGCTTTCGGTCTGAAATCTGCACCAAGGGTGTTTACCAAATGCCTGGCGGCAGTGGCATTTGCGAAGGGAGGGGATACACGTGTACCCCTACCTCGACGACTGGCTCGTAAAGGCAAGCTCTTACAGGACATGCAAAGATCACGCACAGCAGGTCACGAGCACGCTAACAGGCCTGGGATTCTCCATACACTGGGGAAAATGCTCAATGGAACCGGAGAAGGTGAAGATCTTCTTGGGTGCTCAAATCGACACCGTCCAATGCAGGGTGTCACCCAGCGAAAAGAGAACACTCAGCCTACTGAGGGAGAAACTTCACTACCAGAAGGAGCGAGCTCTGACAGTGAGGACAGTGAGCAAGATCTTGGGGATGATGGCGTCATGCATACACCTGGTCCCCGATGTACGCCTACAGATGAGACCGCTCCAAGAGTGGCTCCAACAGCAATGGTCACAAGCTACAGGAAGTTGGGAGTATCTAGTGGTTGTGACGCACAGGGTGCAGGAAGAAATTAGGTGGTGAAGCAAGGAAAGGATAACAGTAGGGAAACCTCTAACACCACCGGACCCAACAGTGACCATCACCACAGACTCATCCCAGAAGGGATGGGGCGCACACATGAACAAGCTCAGAGTGAGGGGCCTGTGGAGCCCTACAGATGCGGTCAGACACATCAATTACCTGGATCTGAAAACAGTGTTGCTAGCACTCAAGGCCTTCCAGAAACACCTGTACAGCCAGAAGGTGCTGATACAAACAGACAACACCACAACAATGTTTTACATAAACAAACAGGGGGGAACTCAATCATTCCCTCTGTCAAGCTTGGCACAGGAAATCTGGAGATGGGCAATACCACTCAAAATAGACCTGCTAGCCATACACCTGCCAGGGAAGGACAATGTAGAAGAGGATTGGCTCAGCAGGCAGACTTCAGCATCCCACGAGTGGGAACTCAATATACAGGAAACAGAGAGACTATTCAGGAGGTAGGGCACTCCGACAATAGACCTATTTGCAACACGCCGGAATTGAAAATGCCAATACTTTGCATCCAGGCAACCAGAAGCACTATCTCAGGGGAACGCCCTATGGATAAGCTGGTCAAAGACATTTGCCTACGCTTTTCCCCCGATACCACTGATCCCCAGGGTTCTCAACAAATGCATGACCAGCAACATGACGCTGATCCTGGTGGCACCACAATGGGCCAGGCAGACCTGGTACTCCCAGATAATGGAGATGGCGCAGGGGCCCCCCCACAAGTTCTCAAAAAGAAGAGACCTACTCTCTATGAAAAACGGAGAAGTTCTACACCCAGAGCCGGAGAGCCTCAACCTCTCAGCCTGGCTCCTGAGGACTTAGAGTTCGCACATCTAAAACTACCAGAGAGCACCCTGCGGGTGCTGCGAGAGGCAAGAAGGCCCAGCACACGAAAATGCTATGGGGAAAAATGGAAAAGATTCACTCAGTTATGTTGCAAGAAAAAACTCCACAGAAAACTGACCATGGAATCTACGGTGCTAAGGTACTTCACGCACCTAATAAAGGCTAAGCTAAGCTCATCCTCGCTAAGGGTACACCTGACAGCGATTGTGGCATACACAAGAGGAGAAACGGGGAGAAGCTTCTCCGCATCTCAAGTCGTAAAAATATTCCTGGAAGGGGCTAAAAGAATAGCGCCACCAAAAAGAATGCCGCTGCCGGCTTGCAACCTGAATGTAGTACTGACAGATCTCATGAAAGCACCTTTCGAACCTATCCACAAAGCATCACTGCAAATGCTGACTATGAAAACAGCCTTTCTGGTAGCAATCACATCGCTACGGAGAGTGAGCGAACTGCAGGCTCCAACACTACAGGAACCCTACATCCAGATACACAGTGACAGGGTCGTAATGAGAACGGACCCGAACTTCATGCCGAAGGTGGTGTCAAGGTTCCACATGAATCAAAGTATTCAGATCCCTAGCTTCTTCCAAAACCCCACTACAAACGCTGAGAGAGCACTCCACACTCTAGACGCAAGAAGGGCAGTGATGCACTACATTGAAAGGACACAGGAAGACAAAACAGTTCTTCATATCCTTCGCAAACAGTTACATGGGTAAACCAGTGATAAAAAACACCATAGCTCGATGGATCGCACAGACAATACAATTCTGCTACAAACAAGTGGGCCAGGAGCTAACAGGAGGGGCACAGGCCCACTCGACCAGGAAGAAAGGAGCAACAATTGCCTTTCTGGCCAACACACCAATTCAGGACATATGCCTGGCGGCAACATGGGCTTCAGTGCACATGTTCACTAAGCACTATTGCGTGGATGTACAAATGAAGAAGGAAGCACAAGTAGGACAAAAAGTGCTTCAACATATTTTCAACAACCAACGCTCATCTTCCACCCAACCGCCACAAAAGTAACAAAACCGTTACAAAATCTATGCACAGCATAGTGAATCCAGAAAGATTCACGCTGCAAAACGAATAGGTTCTTACCTGTCGGTGTAGTTTTGCAGCTTGAAGATCTTTCTGGATTCACTAGCGAACCCACCCGCCTCTGCCAGAAAACGCATAGAAAAGGAATGAAAGTTGAAGCCTACAAGAAATGTAAAAAAAAAAAAAAAAGTTGACGTTTAAAAAAGGATTAACGAACTTAGCCATGGATTCACTACAAACACAAAAGAGAAAAAGAGACAGAAAAAAGAATCCGAAGATGGCACCCAAGGGTGGTAGCTTCCGCCGGAAGCATGCCGACGTCACCGAAGGTACACCAAATGGTGGGACGTCAACTCCCACCTGGGCTACAAAAAAAAAAGAGAAAAAAGACTACGATTCCGGACCCAACCACCAGATTGCGGAATATGCACAGCATAGTGAATCCAGAAAGATCTTCAAGCTGCAAAACTACACCGACAGGTAAGAAACTATTCGTTTCTGTAACCATCCCGTAACTAGGGGATCATAACTTTTAGACTGGGCATAAAGTTCCTGCTGCAATGTTAAATCCAGTTCCAGTCCACAGGGTCTGCCTATCGCTCCACACCGAACTTAACTCAGACAATTGTCCCATATCACTGGCAAAAACATGTGCTAGCGTTCTCCCCATGGCCAACCTGCCAAGTCTACAGCGACTGGATCTAGTATGCTTCCACCACTTCTGTATGTGAGACTGTGTCAGTTGCCCTGCCCCGACTGTGTCAGTTGCCCTGCCCCAGACAAGGACTTAGTTTGGTACAAGTTTCACCCCACCCTGCTTCATGGCGGTTTCTCATCTGTTTTGGATTTAAGTGCTCTCAAAAAAGCATCCCATGTGTCTGCTGGAGGACCTTTAAGGCATCCGTCTCCACTGTCCCCCATTTAAGGAGATCCTTTACAATCAATGGTGACTTTGTACTTCCAGACCATAGCAATATTCAGTTTAATCAGAGTGTACACCAAGGCAATGAATGCGCCGCATGTTAATCTGTTTTGTGCTTGGTAGAAGTTCTAAGGTGCTTTTTCCGGTGATGGCGTGTGTAAGCTCGGCCATAGCCCCCCACCACTTCCTCCCTGTAGCCTACTATTTCCGGGTATGGCCAAACTAAATGTTGGAAAACTGCTGTATGTGAGGGACATCTAGGGCAATTCAGCACCATTCTAGGAAACATGCGGTGCAGCCACACCCGGGTGACTTACTTCTGATGAAAGTAATTTAACTGTCTAAGCTTGAGACTCGGGTTATGAGACACTGTGCTCATGTACCTCATTGCTCCTTCCCACTGCTGGACGGTAAATTGCTGCCTAACTTGACCACCCATTTACACCATAGGCCAGGCCTTCAGCAAGGCTGGTGCCCAGCAACCCATTGTATTACTGACGTAACGTACGGGTACACCCACCATGTGTCAGAAACAGTCACAACAGCTCTGGGGGCGCCTACAGTGCACTGTAATTCAGGAAGTGCCACGGGCTGGCTCAGTATTTCTCAGTCACCTCTGGGAGTGTTTTGCAGTATATTATGTTAAAACTTATCCCTCACTGTGGACAGCCCACTATCAGTTCGATGCCTTGTGCTTTGAAGTAAAAAGCAACTCTTGATGGAACAGAACATTTATTGACATCTTGGGTGAGATGGACGTGCTGAAGCCGTCCTCTGCACCAGTGCTGAGGGCTACTCAAACATATCCTGGCACCCGAGGCAGGAAAACGTGATGGTGCGAGCACCAGGGGGATTTCCTTTCATTTATATCAGCCTCAGGAGCTGGGGGCTGATATAGCACCCAAGGCTGTTTTTTCCCTCTGAAACGACGACCCACGCGCAGACTTAATTTCAGTGAAAGTGAAATGAGACGATCAACTCATTTCACTTTCACTGCATCGGTGCTCAGGGGCCTATCAGCCTACCAAGCACTGATGAGGTATAGTTTGAAAGGGGATCCCTTCTTGTGGATCGCTGCAGGAGTGCAATCCACAAGCAGGAATCCACCCACTAGACACCAGGGACTATTAAAAATAAATAAATAAATAAATAACATTGTGTAGGTAGGTGGGGGGGGGGGGGCGGCTGGGGGTTATAAGCGGCACCCTGCACTGTGTTAGTGCTCCACTCCAGGACCACCAATCTGTTCCCACCCAACCCCACCCAGGGGCAAATTGGATGTTTTTACCATCAGTCTGACCCGAGTTGACCAAGGGGTAGGGCAGAAAGCCCATTAGACCACAAGGCAGACTATTTAGAGAGGGGAGTGCCCCCCCCCCCCCAAGCCCAAACGTCTTTCTGTCCCCCTGGGGGCAAATTGGAGTTTGTTGCCTCAAATCTGTCCTGGTTTGGGGCTGGGGGTCAAGAAGCCCACTAGACATTTGGCCCAACCCCGCCACTCAACCGACCTGGAACAGTCTTTCTGTTCTCCTGGGGTCAGATAAGAGGTCTTTCATTGCAACCTGCCCCTGTGGGAGGGGCCTGACCATCCACCCACACATTGGACCTAGCCTCCACCATACAGCGGTCATTCTTCTTCACCTCCTCCCCCCCCCCCCCCCCCCGCCCCCCACCCAGGAACTAAACCATCCCAATCTCTTTGGCAAGAAGGGTATTTTGTTATTGTTTAATACTTTTTTGTCTTTTATACATATGGGTAGCAGAGTTGGACCAAGTCCCAATATTGTCCTACTTGTGTTCTGAATTGGCTGCTCTTTTCGGGCTCTGGTCAGCTGCCACCAAGTTGATGTGCCTTGTGTGGATCTCATGACCTTTTCTTACACCGAATGCCCTGCAGATATCAAACTTTGACTAAACGTGCACATTTTCCTTGCATTTCTGTGATGTTAACTTCCAGAATCCTCAGGGATCCTCAAACGTTCTACCACCCTGACTTGCCCTGATAAAACGGTTACCCCACTTGTGTGGCTGGTCCTAACGTCCGTGATACTAAAGTGCCCAAATCGCAATGTGGAGAACTCGCCAATAGATGTAGCTCCAGTGTTGACATCCGGGAGAGTCCAGGGTGCTTTGTTCTGGGTGGATCCCACAACATTTCTTTACCCACAATGCCCTGCAAACCTCAAATCTTGCCTACAATTACACATTTTCATTTTCCTTGCATTCATACCACCCAGCATTCCTCCATTTGTCCCCCACTTCTGTGTCCTAGTGTACCCGACAGGCACAAATCAAACAAGGGTCAGTGAGAGTCGCTCTGCGAGACTCCTATTGACCTTGGTTTGATGCTTGGGGTAATAGCAGGAGGTAGGAAATATGTGGCTCCCTGCCGATTCCAGAACTTTTCATCGCAGAAATGTGAGGATTTTTTTTTTTCTAGTCAAAGTTTGAGATTTGCAAGGGCTTTTAGGTAAGACAATCTTTTGAGAGCCACATAAGTGATCCCACCCTGTTTTTTCCCAGGTGTCTAGTTTTCAAAAATGTACAGGCTTACTAGGTTTCCCAAAGTAAATGCTGAGCTAGGGCCTAAAATCTTCAACTAGCCACACTCCAAAAATGGGTCCGTTTTCAGTGGAAACATGTGATGTGTCCATGTTGCATTTTGCGGCCTTTCTTGTTTCAGGCACTAGACCTACCGACTTAACTGTGGTACCACTTTTATCAGGAGACTTGGTGTAATGCTGGGTGATAGGAAATGTGTAGCTTCCCGCAGATTCCAGAAGTTGTCCTTGCAGAAATATGAGGAAAATGTTTTTCTGTGTCAAAGTTTGAGGTATGCAAAGCGGCCTCGGTAAGAAAACGTGCTGGGAGCCACACAAGTCACCCCCCCATGATTCCTGTATGTGTCTATAATTCCCTAGTTGCCTAATGACCTAGGGCCCAAAATTCACAGCAACTAACATTGAAAAAAGGGCCAGTTTTCAGTGGAAAAAATGTAATGTTTCCATGTTGTTTTTTTATTTGGAGACATGGGAATACAGAATAGTAGAACATTTACAATCAAATGTATTTTTCTGCATTTGTGCCTTCCTAATGTGAGGCAGTGTGTTAGAAAGAAGACATTTTGATGCCCTCTGAATCACATGGGTACCCACGCATTCCGAGATGTGCTAATAACCAGTGCTCATAACCTCTATCTGGTGTCTATTTCAGAAATAGAAAGGTTTCCTTGATAATTTTTCACTCGTTCTATTTTATCATATAAATTGCTTTGTACCCAGTACAAAATGAAAAAAGTTGTACGGTTCAGCTCAGTTGGCTCTAGGTACAATGGGTTCTTGGAGAACTACAAACCTTATATATCCCCACAACCAGAAGGATCTAGCAGACCTAATGGTGTATAGCTTTTGTAAATGGACCATTGTGACAAGAAGTTACAAATTAACATTTTTGTCAGAAATTGCCTTTTTTGGTATTCACTTCCAATATTTTTTTATTCCAACAGTTAGTTTCTTTGGAAAAAACCTTGCGGGATCTACACCACCTTCCTGAATTTTGAATTGACTAATTTTCTGAAATATATAGCTTTCCCAGATCACCTATGGGGTTTACCCTGGGATCCATCACAAATTGGAAGTGGGTTAAAAGCACAAAAATTTGGAAAAACTTGCTATTTCTATGAAAAATGCCAAAACTAGTGTAAAAAAGTTTTGATTCAGCTCTGCATGTTCATGTTAGCTGGGAAAATCATGACTTAAGCACAGCAAACATTTTGTTGATGCCATATTTAGGATAAAAACCGGAAGTTTTTTTGTGGAGCACTTTTTTCCTGTTTTTCCACACAAATCCAACATTTTGCTATATTTTGACTATTTTCATAGTCCCCTTCAGAGGAATCCACAAAACCTAGGTATCCTTGGATATCCCAGGGGTGATGGGGAAAAAAAGTGTGCAAATTTGGCGTGGATACCTTATGTGAAAACAAATTATGGAGGTCGAAGCGCAAACTTCCCTAAATAACCAAAAAAGGGCTAAGCAGTCTTGTGAGAATATTTCTTGACCCTCGTGTTGCTAGAACTTGACACAAGCTAGGGATTATTTTGCCACAAAAAAGTATCGGAGATGCCAGCTGTTATGTTTTTTGCAGTTTTCTCTATTTTTGACATTTGTCTTTCTCAAAGTTTCCTCAAAGTTGGATGTTTGGCAGCAGTGATGTCGGAGGTGGAGGTTCCGTTAGACGCTAAATGGCTCCTTCTGAGGATTAAGGGAAAAAAAGACTGTCCCAGATATGCCGGTCTATGACTGGCCCTTGCGGCAGGGATTGCCAAAAAGAAAATTTCATGGAAATGGGAGCGCCACAGCCACTGACTTTGAATGAATAGGAAAAAGACCTAGATTGGTGTCAGCGAGCCGAGGAAACAGTATACAAAAGCAGGGGGTGTGTTAGGAAGTGGGAAAAGATATGGGCATCCTGGCGCAAATACTGAATGTCGATTGGGGGGGGGGGGTCCCGAACAGATGCAATGATGCGATCCAGCAGGGAAGCGGGGCAGGGGCCTCTAGGCACGCCATCACCCAAGACCAGAGAGAAAGGGTTGTGCGGATTCAGTCCTTCGTCGACCTCCCATGAAACAAGGGGCTCCATATTGGTTCCAAGGGACAACAAAAAAATTACTCCTGTTACTGATGTACATACACATGCGTTTTTCTTTTTGTATTGTGTGGTCTTCTGAGCAACGTCAATAAAAAGAGTTAGAAAAAAAATAAGTTTGACGTTTGACTGCCCTGCTCCTTTCCATCTGCCTTCTTATGGAAAAGATGTGTCTTGAGAGGCAAAGCATACATTATCCCCGTTGCTTTATGTTCGGCTCGGTTGTGGACCTCTTCCTTCTGAGTTGCTCTCCATGACCACTTCACCTGAGGGGCGGTCCTTTGACACAGGGTGATGATCGGGTGTTTTACTCAAACAGCAGAACCCTAAATATTAATTCTTGGTGCTTGAGAGGCTAGCTTGATCATCATACCATATTCCTCCATAAGTACAGGTAGTCTTTCAGGCATGTTGTAGGCCCTCTGCAAGTGCTGTTACATGTCCTTTGACCTTTATAAGCTCGGACCTTTCTAATTTTTTATTTGATTAATTCTTTGCTGTAAAAGAACGTAACCTATGAATATTGAAAGGTGACTTTGCACACATTGTACTTTGCATCCGTACTGTCTAGCCTGGTTTGGTGTTTAAGCAGTCCATTATTGCTATGTTTTTTCTTAGAAGATTTATACAACAAATTCTATCTTAAATATTTTCTTATTCTCCTTCAGATCTGTACTTGAAATTAACATTCTTGATAGGACCTTCTTTGAAGACTATCCACTTTTGCCATCTGAAATTTCTGTCCTGGCGTGTAGGTTAAGTAGCATTCCCTTAATCTATAAGAGTATGTTACGTACCCTCTTCTCCTCCCTTCATTACTTTTTATGAAGACGTTGCTGTTTTGTTCAAAGGAGAGACAAAATCCAGAGTATCACAGGTTGCTATTTCCTTGATTTCTTTCCTCTGCCTCCTCTCTTTAAGGATATGGGGAGACAACATAACCTCTGCCATAGAAGGGGTCAATCTGTACATCCATGGAGCTTAATGCTTCAAGCAAGATGGCATTGTGTATGTTGCTTTCACTAGTATTCACTTGAGTTTTTGAGTTAAAAAGCAAAGTAATTATTGATGGAGCTCCCTTACTGTAAAGTTTTGTTAAAGCGGGTCAGGGAAGTCTCACCAGCAGTCTTTGGAGCCCATTCTACTATGGTCACAGCTTTAACTGGCCCTCCGGCAAGTTTCTCTGATTCAGTCAGTTCTAATACATGATCTTTTGTTCACCCTCCAATATTACTACCTTTTAAACAGAGAGCCTTGCTCTCATAATTTGGATTTTGGTGAACGATTCCTCAATTATTTTTCTTCGAGATAATGATTATCCTCAAACCTCCTCCTTCATGAGTTCTTTGTGCAGGGTTCAGGTAAAGAATCTGTCCAATCTATAAGGTGTTAGAAGAATTAGTTACGTACTTCGCTAGTGTCCTTTCTGATGGGAATCATGGCTTCCGTCTTTTAGATACAATTTGGTATTACTGGTTTTCTTAGTGCTTTACGTCCTTGCCCTCTTAAGGGGGCTTTGTGGAAAATGGATGGAACCGATTTAAATGGTCTGGGTGGTGTTCTTTGAGGGACAGTGCACCACTTTAGAGGTGCTAGGAAACGCATTGCTTGAAAAACATTCTGGATACATTTCAGCATTTGTAATAGGTTCAAGTAAGGGATGTACAGAAGCCATCATATCTATCAAAAACATTATTACTGATATTGAAGTAAGTAACTCTTCTTTTAAATTCCTTCTTTCTTTATGTAAGTACTTGCTTTCCTCTGTAAGCCGCCCCCTTCGCAAATACAGTGTTCTTAAGTAGTGCTGGCCCTATGCAGTGATGGCAAGCCATAAAGTGTTAGACTGAGCTCTGGCGCCATAGCACATACCCTGTTCTTAATAAATATGTTCATTTAAACAAGAGCAGCAAATCCCTTTATTACAGGACCGAACGAGCCGAAAGCTTTGACATTTTTATAGCTTTGTGCGGTTTTTTTTCTCCATTCAAATAAGGGAACGTCCACCGTAGTATGCTTTAACATTTTCTCTATGCCATGGTTACTAAATTAACTTTTGGCATGCCTCAACCTGTGACGATGGTTGACGTCCTTGAAGTAGTGCTGTTGAGGAGCATATGGGCCACTCTTATTCGGAGCTCCCTACTATGCACCAGACAACACAGTGATCAGAGCATGCAGCTTGTTCATAAATAATGCCATTTGTCATAGTTAAGGTTTTGAAAACTACTGCTAACAATTTAATCTGAAACTGCCACCATCTGTCTCCACTCGCAGGCCATCCAGTGTGGAATCAGTAACGACTTGTGCACTGTCACATTGTCTAAGTCTAGCTAGAGTGTCAAGCGGGTGAATGTGGTGATGGGACAGCTGGACCCAAATCTGCTATCCATTTGAAACTAACTAGGGTGGCAGAGGATTTTGACGCAGAGGTATATTGACTATTTCTTTTAAATTCTTTGGGTGTGACCTGTACACAGGTGCTCTTTAATGAAGCCTTCCAGGAGATTAGTAATAGGTGCTCTTAGCAGAAGCTTTTGAGTTTTGTTTTCTCTAGCTTATAATAAGATTAAATTAGTTTTCCAGGATCTCCAGGGGCTTGTACAATTATGGGAAAGGCTAACTTGCCAAATCCTTTTTAAAAAAAAAAAAAAAAAAAAAAATAATAATAATTTTTGGGGGTATTGTTTTATTGCCTCATAGCTATGTAGCTTCCATGTTGGCAAAGCAACTAAACGGCCCTTGTTTTTATTTATAACACCTTGTGCTGGCAATTTCTGTGGTACTACTATGAAATTCCTTCCTTGGACATGCATCTGAGGAGGCGATCCTACTGGACAAGGAAAGATTAAGTGCCTACCGCAGTGAGGGTTTCTTCTCAAGATTTTAACTGAGCCATCTCATCGCTCGACATTTGAGTGTCGAATGTTATGCTATACTGTACAAACTGACATAAATGGCGTCACCTCTTTCTGGGCCACTCTGCGTTCTTACTGTAAAAACAATCAAAAAACAAAATGTACCACGTTTCTTTCAAGGCGCTCCAGTTTCAGATTGTTTCTCTACACTTTTTCGAGTTCTGATCATTTTTTAATGTATAAACAGAACTTTTAAAGATATCGAAATCCAAATCTTACTAGTACTTGAAATACCATATACATACATACATACATACATACATACATACATACATACATACATACATACATACATACATACATACATACATACATAAATACATACAAGCTAGACTTGGGTGCATGTATGTTAACTTCTCTGGTGATGTTCAAGTAATAGAAAATGGAGTACAATGCAAGGCGCCTTATCTTCAATTTGATACAGTTACATGTTCTTCCAGCGTTTGTAGAAAAATTACTCTAGTTGAAAGAAATTGCAAGCAGCTCTTTTGTATAATTTTTCTTTTGGTTTGTGGTTACTTAGTGTCAACATTTGGTGAGGTCAAAAACTGTCTCCCAAAGTCTATAATACACATACTCATTCCTTTACACTCTTTGCCAACTGTCTATTGCGTATGTGTAAGCAGTATTATTTGTAGCATCTCTTTAGTGCTTTCTTGCCTGTTGTCAAGACCCCAGAGCACTTTCAGGCAATCTGGTGAGTAATTACTTAGTCTATCGTGCATGGATGGAAGAAGCATTTTAATAACTGCATATTGAGTTTTGGTGTTGTGATGCTAGGAGCATGCACTCCGGGCCTTGACTTAATAGAATTTATGCACACCTTACTCTTGTGATTGCATGCGAAGTGTGAGACCTTGGTATCACAAAGCGCACTTACAGGTTCAGTTGTGTCCAGCTTTTGGGAAAACCCTTGTCTTTTAGTTCTCTTTTGAAATCTTGATAATTGTTGATAGTCTTCATTCTAATTTGGCGTGTGTTTGTACCTAGGAAACGCTCCCGCTTAATTGAGGTTTTTGATGATAGCGCATTACTCTTCTTTATTTTAGTTTTCTGCCCATAGGTTCATTTTGAAAGCTTATTAACGCTTGCCGCAGACTGTTAGTGTTGGCATGGTTGTGTCATCCCAAGCTGCGTGATGTTGGGAATGCTTGAAATGGCAAGTGAAACGCTTGTAGTTTTTTTCTGGTGAAGTTGATGAATCATCACTGGGCTTCGGTTCATTTATGATATTTTAAATAAGTTGGTATTTCTGCACGGCCCTTCAGGATGTTTACCCTAGTGTTATAGGTCAAAATGAATGCAATGCACATATATCTTCTGAAAATCCTACCCAAGGCTGCCTTGAGTGCTATAGATTTGAGGCAAGCAAATTATAAACAAGTTATGATTTCGTGCAAAACAATCAATTATTTTGGACACTGTGTAAATTCCCTTAACTCAAACTGTTGTAGCTTGCATACACTAATTTCCTCTTGGCGAGAAATATGCATTTTAAATAAATATTTGACAGTTTGTCTCTCTTTTTTCTGCAGAATTCTGGCATTGAGAAGGCTTTCCTGTTCGATGTAGTCAGCAAAATTTATATTGCAACAGACAGCTCTCCTGTCGACATGCAATCCTACGAGCTGTGCTGTGATATGATTGATGTAGTAATTGATGTGTCCTGCATATATGGGTGAGTAACATAATTGGAAATGTGCACATCTTGACAATTCCTCCATATTCCTTTCACAAGTATACTTGTTTACCATCAAGGAAATCAATACGATTTGTTGAAATCCTAAAATAAGTACATCTACTCTACAACTTAATTCCCAAACGTTTCTTCCTAAGCCCCTCCTTTCATGATACTTTTTGTACGAGGTCTTATCCAGTCTTTAGTTTTGATTTTAATGGTGCATTGAGTCACATTTGTTTTAAATTTCTTGTCAAGTGGGCTCTTGGGAATAAGAACGGAATGCATTTTTCTTTGTTTCACTGGTTCATCCCTTTATTTTTTTCATGAATTTGGAAGCTATGAGTACGCTTCCCTCTAACATACGTAGGCCCAAGACTGGTGTGCCATCCTTCATGAAGCATGCTTTGCAATGCCGTGTTTCTTGTCTCAGGGGTGCCATGCAGTCGAGTAATCCGTTGCATATATTCAGGTAGTAATCCTTAGTACATAATTAGGCTCTCCTGTTTCCAGTGTATATTTGTTGTGATTCTTGATGTGTTTTTACAACTTCTTTAAATTGGTGGTTATTGCTGTTTACATTTTTTTTACCGTAACAAAATATAGAGATGTTGCTTTATCAGTACTTATAAAGAATTTTATTTTTTATTTCTTTATTGTTTATTCTATTGTCAATTCTTCCAACATTTATTTTACCCTTTCCTTGTATTGGCTCTTTCATTATTTCTCTCACCTCCCTGCCTATCTTGATTCTCAGCACTTAAACTTCTGGACCCAGCAGCTCAGTCCCACCCATCTGAAGGATGTGAATGTCTGAGATTTGTTGTACAAAAGGGGGTGGTGATGGACGGAGCATCCGAACCAATCAAACACTCTCACCCAGTTAACAGATCTGGGTTTAATCCATCACCGTTCTTTAGCCCACTCTGCCACCCCAGTTCAGACATGGCCATATGCAAATCAGTCTGACCCTGTGCCACATGGGAACAGTCCAGCCCGAACTGCCAAGCCATGCCTTCCCTGGACCGGAAACAAGCTTCCGAGGACCGGTTTCTGGCATTACAGACGTCTTCAGCCAGCTTGCTTGAATCCAGTGGCAAAGTGAGCAAGGGTCTCACGTCTGAGCATACATGGTTTTGTAAATCCAGGGCCGCGTCAAAATCCATGGGTGTTGCATGGGAACACCCACTGCAATGCCTATGAAACGCCTACTTGACAAAGTAAGACAATGCTGTGACTTGCGCTTCTTTGTCTTGCTCTATGTCTAGGAGGCCATTCAAAGCCATGCAGGGTGACCTTGTGTCACCTCATAGATGTGATTGAGACACTTGTGCTGCCGGAGGTTAAAAAACAAACTGACGCTCCAGCGGCGCAAGGCTCTCCTAAATCTGCCCCAAAATATTTGGTTAGTTTTTAAGGTTTTTACCATCAGGTAACTACATATAAAATAATGGGTAGCTTAAATGAAAAATAAATTTTAAGAAGTTGATACTCCGTGAGAAATGCACTGTAGTACATTAGGAAACCTCTATTAGTTAATGCATTGAAGAGGTCTGTGTGTAACCAGACAGCCACAGTATTAAATTTGGTTGCTGCAGTGGAGAATAGTGACTTGTGTATTTTTAGTGCTACTAGGTCACAGCCTGTGACAGAAAGCACTGTGAATGTGCAAGTCGTTATTTTATACTTGCATTACACACACAATAAGATAGACTGCTATAAACTGTGAAAATAGTTTAAGGATAAAATGAAGCTTCCAAAAAGGAGATTTTTGTAATCCCAGACCGTAAGTAATGCAATTTTTTTCTTGTTTTGCTTAACTGTCCCTTTAACGCCTCTTTAGTGGTGCTGAGCACTGTGTAAATGCAAATACGATTAAAAGCATGCACTTCACAGCCAAATTGTTAACTCTTCCTTCTACCACAAAAAAAACAAATCTTTGCCATCACAATGCTTGGAATGATTCAAGCAGCTAAAGCCAGACCGCTCCCAAGCACCCGTTGCAGATTAACTGACTCCTTTGCATTTCATTCAGACAAGCAGGCACCATGGCATGAAGGATTGTTTTACCTGTCTGCAGCACAGGAGACTCCATAAACTTCGGCTGAACCATTGAAGTGTCCCAGACAGTTGTCTTTTTTCCTTTTTACACGTTTTAGATTCCAGACAAAAGGCCTGGAAATGCGGAACTCCCTTCCCAGGACTCCACAGCCCCCTTGGGGGTCACACCCCACAGATTGAAGACCCCTGACATAGAGGTAGAGCTGAACTTGATTCGCTTTGACAGCACAGTGAAAGTGCAACATAATTCAGTGTGTGCTGGTTTCTGTCAGAAAGCATTTGCTCAGTTGTGGTTTTATTGTTATCATTTTACTGAAAAGCTAAAACCCTTTCTCATAATTAAAGGCATGCAGTTTTCATTGGCACATTAGTTCTTTTTGCTCCATTTTAAGGTATTTTTCAAACTACCTTCTATCTTTTTCTGAGAGAGGTCATTCTGGTTCAGTTCTCAGGCCCCAGATCCCAGCTACACAACTAAGTACCATGTCCTAATCTGACTTCTATTACCTACAGCAATAACAACGTAAACCTTCTTTTGTCTCTTTCCTTTCTCTAATGCTCAAATCACTGACTGTTCCCTAGATAAACTTCGCTGGAAGGCCATGCACTGTCTGTTTTTTTTGGCTTGGCTCAATTCTTTTGCAGCTCCATTAAACGCACCAAAACAGCCGTGCATAGCATGCTATCGCCTCACTGTGCCTAAAAATTAGATAATGCATCAGTGAGCTAGACTACTGACTCAGCTTCTATATAGATCTTCCTCCTCCCTTCTTTTTTGACTCTTGAAAAAGACATGAACTTTAGTTGCCACCTACCTATTTAAGGACCCTAAAAGATAGAAATAGTAATCCTGAGCAAATGGCAAATGTCCAATTTGTGAATGTCCACAGGTATGCTGTAGTAGATATTTTATCCACTTTATTTTCAATCTTACAACACATCGAAGGCCAGCCAGCATCATTTTCAATCTTGTAATACATCCAAAAACTATAATGTAGCCAGCCAACGCGTGTTTTGTCTGTGGTGTGTAAACCACTGACTTCCTCAGGTCTACAAGAGAAAAGTAACCAACCAAAAGCATCTTAGGTTATCATCCATAGCTTCAAATCCTGACACACACTTGCTTCCTGCAATATTCAACCCACTCCCTCTCTCCTGCATCCATGTTTAATGTATGAAGCCAGACCTATGTGCAGACTTTCCTTTTTTTCAGTTTTCCATGATGGTTAGGGACTTGCACCAATTTGAGCATGTCCCTTTTCCTCCTTTGCCTCCGAACATATGAATCCTAGCATGCACCACAGATTACTTCTTTATTAACCTTGCCCTTTTCCACGGCAACGCTCAACCCATACACTTTGTATGCGTCTGATACCCTCACGGGTGAGTAGTGCGGTTACAAATCCCTGATTTATTGATTAATTTGTATTCTTATGTTTCTCAAATGTTTCTTGTGTGAACAACCTAATGTAATTGTAATCTTATGTTAAGCTGATAAACGTCTGTCAAGCACCACCACTGGACTTAAGAGTGTGATTATATATTTTTTTCTTGTATATATCCTGCCTTCAGCTACCAGTAGCAATAATTTTTTGATTGATGTGCATAGCAAAACTTACTAAAGAGATGACATTCGCATCTTGTCTGAACTAACAAGTAACATTATACAGTATATTCCATTCTTAATTATTTTTACTTGGTGGAGAACGCCAGTGGGCGACCTGATTCGCCATCAACACTCCCACTGTCGCACCATCACATCAGACAGGTGGGTTTTGCAAATAGTCCGAAGTGGCTACTCCCTTCCCTTGGAGACTACCCCTCCATCCATGCCACCTCAGTACCATCGCATGTTGGAGGATCATCTGGCCCTTCTCCAGCAGGAAGTTTCGGCACTCTTGGCCAAGGGGGATGTCTAGCGAATTCCTGCCTCAGAATTAGGTTGTGGTTGCTATTCTCGCTACTTTCTGGTGCCCATGAAGGATAAAGGCCTATATTGGATCTCAGGAACGTCAACCGCTTCCTCCGGAAGGAGAAGTTCAAAATGTTGACGCTAGCTCCGGTCCTGTCTGCTCTCGACCCTGGAGACTGGATGGTATAGTTAATCTTGCAGGATGCTTACTTTCACATTCCCGTCCTGCCGGCACACTGGCGTTCAATACGGTTCATGGTAGGCCACCCGCACTTTCAGTTTACCGTGCTCCCTTTTTAGTTTTACCAGTGCTCCTTGGGTGTTCACGAAAGTGATGGGGGTGGTCGCAGTTATCTGTGCAGATCAGGGGTTTCAGTCTTCCCTATCTCGTCGACTCGCTGTTGAAGACGGACTCGCCCCAGGCTGTCGTCTCCCATCAACATACCGAAGTCATGCCCGACTCCCGCTCAGAAGCTCCTCTTCATCGGAGTGGTTTGGGACACGACGCAGTTTCAGGTCTATTCTCCCAAACAGTGAGTGCAGGATATTTGGGCTATGATTCCGATCTTTCCGCCTCTATCCCCGGTTTAGGTCAGGATGACCCTCCGGCTACTGGGCCGGATTGCCTCCTGCATCCTTCTTGTGGACCATGCCAGACGGCAGGCAGGTGTGGGCTCTGCAGTGGGCACAACATCAGGGGAACCTGTCCAGATCTCTAAGGGCACTGCACACCAATTGCAGTGGTGGCTAACTAACCAGGATTGGGTCGACAGCAGATCCCGCTACCTTCCCCAACCAGAGTTCACAATGGTGATCAATGCATCACTTCTGGGATGGGGTGGCCACATGGAGGAGGCGGAGATCAGAGGCCTCTGGTTTTCAGTGTAGTCAGAGATCCACATCAACCTTCTGGTGCTTCGGGCGATTCGTCTTGCGCTCATAGCATTCCTTCCATTTGTCTGGGGGAAGAGTAGTGCAGGTGTTCACGGACAACACCGCCGCCATATGGTACCGCAGCAAGCAGGGCCGGGTTGGGTCGTGGACCCTGTGTCAAGAGACCCTCCACCTTTGGACATGGATGGACCATCGCGGCTTATCTCTGTTGGTTCAACACCTGGCAGGTTACTTGAACGCCAGGGCATATGATTTCAGACGCAGGTGCATGATGGATCACAAATGGCGTCTTCACTCGAAAGTGGTGCAAGGACTCTTTCAACAGTGGGGAGAACCTTGGTTAGATCTATTTATCACCGAAGAGAAAGCGCAATGTCAGCAATTCTGCGCGTTGGAATTTCCAAGGCGGCACTCGCTAGGCGGCGCATTTCGTCGCAAGTGCAGTTGCGGTCTTCTATACGCCTTTCTGCTTATACCACTTCTGCCCAGAGTGCTGAAGAAGATCAGGCGCGACAGGGCCGAAGTCATTCTTGTGGCCCCAGATTGGGCACAAAGAGTCTGGTATCCCGAGCTGCTACACATGATCTTTGATCCTCTGATCGGACTGCCTCTTCGGGAGGATCTTTTGTTGCAGAGGCAGGGGACTGTACCCCACCCGAACCTTGCGTGGAGATTAAGCGGCGGTAGTTGCAGTAGTTAGACCTGCCTCCAGACGTCCCTACACCAAGACGGTCTACGCCTGCAGATTAAACTATTTATTGGCAAGGTGCACAGCAAAGGCTGTTGATCCCTTTCCGCCCCTCTTTCTGAGGTCCTCTTGTTGCTCCTTTCTTTGGCCCAGAAGGGCTCTGCTCTGGGCAGTCTCTCTTCCCTTTCAGCCTTTCTTAGGCTTCCGGATCAGCCTTCTCTTTTTAATTCCCCTGTTGAAAATCGTTTCTTTAATGGCATTACTTCTCTTTTTCCTCCTGTTCCCTTCGTAATGCCTCAGTGGGACTTGAATTATTTCTTATATATCTTATGTGCACTCCCTTTGAGCCACTAAATAACTGTCTTTTCAGTCTTCTGACTTTGAAAACTACCTTTCTGGTGGCCATCACCTCTGCGCGCAGGGTCAGTGAACTCCATGCTCTTTCTCCTAAACCTCCTTTTCTTACTGTTCATCCGGACAAGGTTGTCCTTAGAACTCGTCCTTCATTCCTTGCCAAAGTGGTTACTCCTTTCCATATTGGACAGACTATCACTTTGCCCACCTTCTTTCCGCCTCAGCATCCTTCCAAAGAAGGAGAGGCTCCACCGTCTGGATCCATAGCATGCGCTTTCCTTTTACTTGGATTGCACAAAATAATTCCGGGTGGATGACCATCTCTTGGTTGGCTACATGGATGCCAAAAAAGGTCACACCATGCACAAATGGGCCATTTCTAAATGGGTAGTTTTGTGCATCAAAGCTTGTTATTCCTTGGCAAAGAAGGAGCCGCCAGTGGGGTGCACGCCCATTCCACCAAGGTGTTGGAGGGTGACATTTTATGGTCTCTGGGCACTGGCCCAGGGCAGCTTAATTTGAGTACATAATTAGAAAACACATGTGTAAGAGATTGGAAGTGAATCAGGATTTGGTGGTTTATTACACTGAAACCATTTCAACAAGAAATGTAAAGAAACACTTTAACATTTAATAATTAGCCGTGGAGTCTTAGCAATGACCAGATGGCAGAAGACACATGCTAGAAATATGATGTAAGCATATAAGGGAATGCTTTTAGAATTAGAAGAATGTAGGAACCAGAGGGGAAACCTCTGTAAATATATCAAACATATGCATCAGAGTCAAGATTGTTTTTGAAGAGCAAAGAACATGCATCTGTAATAAGACTGAAAACCATATTAAAATGAGAGAAATGCATTTAATAATAATTGAAGCATATTTAGAGAAATGCCATTCATAAAACACTAGAAAATATGCAACTTTAATGAAAATTCTCTTGGAGAGCAAGAACATGCAATTGCAATAATGTTTTAGAATAACTGTAATGCAGAGGCGAGAGAAAGAGACCGTTTCAAAATACAATAAGCATTCTAGCTTCAGCCAAAGATGCTAGATAGATGGCTGAAGGAGACCACTCAGGCGTCAGTGACCCAAGTGGTCACTTCTGCGAGAGAGTCAGACGAATGGACTGTGGGCAGATCATTTACACTCTTTTAATGAGGAACCATTGACCACAAAATTGCGACATTATCAGGTGCTTTGACCGCATGACGCACTTTGGTCACTTCTCGAAAATATTAGGAGCACAACAGTGACACCCACGTTTCATAAGTTTATCAAAATGTCACTTGATGTTTGACCGTAATTCATAATGAAATTGAACATTTATCGAAAAGGGTTTGCGTCACTTCTCAGAAACTTTTTTAAGAAAGCGGAACATTAAAGTTACATTAAAGCTAGCAAAAGATACAATAATACGAAAGATTGACGGATGGCAAGTGGCCCCCACCATCAGGTATCACATGATTTGCCTTTTAGCTTGAGGAGTTCTGTGTTCTTATGGTTAGCTATCTCTAAATAGGCGAGAGAATTGACAAGCTCATCTTGTGCAAGGAGAGGATGGGGGCTCGGGGACAGAGCTGAAACTTCATGTGTGTTGCAGAAGAAATAACTTGTATTTCAGCATAGAGGCATTTTGGGCCTACTACTTTAACACCTTGGCTGCTAGGGGTTTTCCCGCTGGGTGCTGCCATTCACTAAATCCCACTTTACATGACAAAGCCAGCTCGTCATAAGCACAGGGCAGGTAAAGCCCATGACGAGCTGGCTTTGTCATCAGCACTGAAGGGGTTAAGAAAATAACTTGGGACAGTATGGTCAACTTAGCACCACTCTGTATTCTGGCTGGTTGGGCCTTATCAAGGTCTCACGCCTCAGGTGTGGGTAGGAATAGGCTAAGGCATTTATATAGTAAACTTGGACCCTGCTTCATTCCCTCCTCCTTGTTCATTCTTGAACAAAACTCTTACAGCATACCTTTCCGGCCTTCCTTCTAGTTGGTATATCCCAGGGGTGTTAATCATATGGGAACATTGGCTCTCCTGTCTTCCTTACCTCTATATACTCTCCTTCAGGTATGTTAATGAGGGATGCATATGGTGTCTGTGTTGGTGATGGTTGATCTAGATTTAAATCCTATCTCTGTTAGCATCTACTAGTGGTGAGTTGGGGTCTTTCGACCTAGCATTTGGTAATGGTAGCAGGCTGCATTTAGTGTAGTCCTATTGTTACATCTACAACTTCTATAAGTGCTAAGTTATTCACATTCCCTGTTCTATCCTTGCTCTCCCTTTGCTAATTCTGCTACTCTCGACAGGTGCAACTGCTACGGGCATGGTATGCTAACTGAAGAGCATATCTGACATTGGGACACAGCCAACGTATTTAGACACAAGTAGGACATTGTAACACATGCCGTTTTCTGTGTCTGAAGGCCGGTGTGTGCAAACATAACATCCTGCCCTGCCAACTGTCCCCCTCTACCATCTTTATCAATGGCTATTTATTCAATTTGGTACAATATCTCTGTGTCGTTTGAGCAGTATCTCCGGCATAGCACTGTGATCAGAATACACTAAAAGAAGCGTAGCCATTATAATGGCAGCAGTGGAGGTCAATACTGCTAGTAGCACCCATGGTCTTTTTCCCGCATTGTTCCTAAAGTCTTGAGGCATTGTTCCAATTGTTGGTACGTGTGGCTAGTGTGATGAGTTGGAATAATGTCTTATCTTCTGCTGTACTTTTACACTCTTCAAAAGTCTGCTGAGGAATAATGCAGAGCCTCAGTGATCATACCTGTAAACAGAAAAAGTAACAGTTTGTGCCTGTCTTTAAGTAGTTTGAGAGGTTACAAGCACTTTCAATATGAAGAAAACAAAGTGATGAAGAAGGTAAAGCTGTCTCGTTGTCACAACTTGTACACGGAGGGGTTGGGGCATTGATGTTCCAAACGTCTTTAGTTGATGTATCATTGGGGCCTGCTTACACACTCTTCCTTTCTCTGCTGTGTGCAGCACACACAGCCCTTCAGGATGAGCTTGGGATACCATTCTGACTTGGTACTTTTCTCTTTAAATGAGGACCATTGACCACAAAATCACAACATTATCAGGTGCTTTGACCGCATGACGCACTTTGGTCACTTCTCTGAAATATTAGGAACACAGAAGTGACACCCACGTTTCATAAGTCTATCAAAAGGTCACTTGAGGTTTGACCGTAATTCATAATGAAATTGAACATTTATCGAAAAGGGTTTGCGTCACTTCTCAGAAACTTTTATAAGAAAGCCGAACATTTAGAAAGGTATGGGTGATATTCTCACGCCATGTTGTATGTCTTAGTTACATTAAAGCTAGCAAAAGATACAATAATATAAAAGATTGACAGATGGCAAGTGGCTCCCACCATCAGGTATCGCGTGATGTTCCTTTTAGCTTGAGAAGTTCTGTGTTCTTGTGGTTAGCTATCGCTCAGTAGGTGAGAGAAGTGACAAGCTCATCTTGTGCAAAAAGAGAGTGGGGGCTCTGGGACAGAGCTGGAACTTTGTGTGTGTCGCCGAAGAAATAGGTTGTATTTCAGCAGGCAGGCATTTTGGGCCTACTACTTTAAGAAAATAACTTGGAACAGTATGGTCAACTTGACACAACTCTGTATGCTGGCTGTTGGGGCCTTATCAGGGTCTCATGCCTCAGGCGTGGGTAGGAATAGGCTACGGCATTTATACTGTAATACTGGACCCTGCTTCACTACCACTGCTTTGGGACTTGGAGTCCCCCTTAATGACATCTGTCAGGCAGCTACATGGCATCGCTCCAACGTTCACAAGACATTACCCCCTGGACAGCCAAGTCTGGAGAGACTGCTTCTCCTGCTGTTCTGTTCTCCAGGACTTTCTTGTGTGAACTTGATTCGCAGACTCACCTCCGGGGTTTGTTATCTATTCTAAGGTAAGGAATCTATAAGTGTTTCTTTCAGATGAACAAGTTACTTCCCTTCGGTAACAATAAATCTTTAAGAAACATTGGTTGGTTATAGATTCCTTACCGCCTCATCCATCCTCCTCGATCAGCGAACTTAGTTCTAGGGTCAAGGATTTCCTTTCAGGGCCCTAGTTTTGTGGGCGGCATCGAAGTAGCTACCATCTAAGTCATCCCGGCGACAACGACGAACGCGGTGCCGACCGACGCCACCTTTCGACACGCAGTGGTACTGCTGATGAAAAACTTTCCGGATCCAGTCTGATGCCTGGGGTAATTCTAAGATAAGGAATCTAGAGCTAACTTATGTTTTTTACAGATATATTGTTACCGAAGGTAAGTAGCTTGTTCTTCAAGGCCACACTCATTCTATCAAATTGTACTGGAAATAGATAATTTATGGTGTTTCTTCTATTGCAGAAGCACTAATGGGATGAGGGCAGTTATTAACCTACTTGGACTTTTAGGTCTGGCTTGACAGTGCCGCTGTATTTGACCTTTTAATCTACACCAATATTATTATACAGTGCTTTGCTTCCTTTCAAATACATAACTATTTCCACGCTATCTACTTGTAATACTCTGCATTACCATACAACATTAAAGCTAGACCTATTGGCATTTTCAGTGTTTGTTAGAACAAGCCTCCTTGTCTGCTTGCCACTTATGATGGCCATGAGTATCAAGCAGCTACTTTCCTTGTCAACTGGGATAGCATTTCTGCCTAGTGAATGGTACCAAGAAAAATGTCAAAAATTAGTAAGGCAAAGACGTGAATTGTACTGTATTGTGATGTCCTCCCTTTTCTCACTCCACCCAGTGAATAATTGGTTTACATTTTAGTTTTCTTATCCCAAACATTTTTTCTGGACATTATACTTGGCAAATGTTCCCATGTTTGTTATTTTTCTTGATTTCATCAACCTTAACAATGCAAAACGTTTGATCTTCAATAGCACATAATAGCTCTGGTAAGGAGTATAATTTAACATCTAGAGATTTTCCACCCCTTTGGCAAGGTCTGCAGTTGTTGCCTCATTTTAGAAGGTAAACCGATCCCTTTATGCAAAAAATATCCTTGTTGCCAGGGAGGACAACAGGTAGCAACACCAGAAATTGACCTAATTTCTCCTGCTAAGTGGTCAGTTTGCTTGTTGGTCAGTGTTATGTATCCCTTTAAAATTGATTTGTTTGTCCAAAGCAAAAAAATATTGTCTAAAATCACAGTCTAGATTGGACTGTATTGCTACTACTTTGGTTGATATTATCCGAGGTGTTTTAAAATGTTAGTGTTCTGACCGTGTGTCCTTCTATGTTCTCAGTTGTCGGAGTTTATTTTCAGAAATACATTGGCTGGACTTATGACTTTCTAGTACCGTTATTGTAGCAGGATCTTAAATAAGTGAATCACATGAAATAATCTGTGTACTTGTAGTGTCATATGGCACTGTATTAACATTTCGGCACACTCTGTAAATAAACATTCGGAGTGATGGAGGATGCATGGGAATGAAAAGAGAATGAGGTAATGTGGGTAAAACAGATTTTAGGGGCCTGGCTACCTCACACCATTGATATTGCATTCCAAGTGAACTATTTGTGTTCTTGAATTGTAATGATAATGATTTAAAGGGCTACCATCTATGATCTTCACACTACTTTTCTTTTGGGCTTTCATTCTGTTATGAAGCATTTGTTGTCTTGTCGACAAAATCAGTTATACTGGTATTCAAGCTAAAACGCTTTAAAAAGTGGGTGGGTGAAAATGACGAGTTTGGGGTTTGGTGGGCGACACAAACACTTGCTTGAGAAGTGTTTGGCAAAGGTGGTGATATGAAAAGAAGAGAAGGATCATATTACAGCTTAAATTGTGCATTTTGCTGATATGTGCCAGAGCCTTTAACAGGTCAGAAAATAGTGAGCCCTTCACCATCTCAATATGGTGATAATGAGCCAATCAGCTGCATTATCTCTTTCAGTGATCAGTGTCAACAATATTTTTGTGGGCCCTTGCTTCCTTTCTCGCCAGCCTACATCCACAAGAGCCCGCATGCACATACTTCCATCTGATCCATTAGGGAGAGCTTGTTGATTTCTTGTTTCAGTTTGCATAGAAAAGTATTTCTTGCAATTTCTCCACTATTATGAGAGCTGGACAGATTTGAGCTTCTTGGCGGTATTCATGCTATCACTTACTTTTGATTGGTATGTTCCTTTGTGGTGTAGTGAAGAAAAAAACTTCTACGGTTGTACAGGTTTACATTCCTTTTGCAAATTCCGACACATTCAATTTGAGGTTTGAAGGTGTTATGTTAGTAATGTGCACTGAATACTCATCATTAAGCAGGTCCACACTCGATTGCTGTTCCTGGATAGGGATTGGAGTCCCTTGGAAATGTGACTTACTGGAGGTGGATTCATCTTATTTTTCAGCGTCTTCAGTAGTCTGCTTTATGGCTTGCCTTCATCCATTAGATTGAACAGTTTGTTTCATGTCTGGTTCAGACTTTGCCCTCAAGCTCTCGGCTAGAATATGAATATGTTCTGCCTTTTAGAAAGCTAAGCATGCAAGCATCTTGTTTGTTTCAGGAGCAGCTGGGTTTCTGAGAAGTCCGATTTTGGGCGACGCAGAATAACATCTTCACCAAATGCTGATTCTGTAGATGGATGTCTTGACCACATGGGAGCAGAACACCCAGGGATAAGGTCTGTAATGCCTTTATGGTTAAAAGTTGAGGCAGTCCCTTCATAGTAGGCAAAGATACCATAAACCGCAAAGAGGACACCTGGGCCTAAGCAACAGCACGTCATTGTGGAAACATGCAATGACTGGTCATTGCTGTGAGTCACTTTTTCAAAGCGTGAAAGCTTCACCTGCACTTAAACATCCTGGTAAATTGAATTTTAATTGATGTAGCAAACATCTTTGCTTTGAGGATTGTTTTATTTTTTTAATGTGATGTTATTGAGGAAAAAATAAATATCAAAATTGATGTCTGAGAATAAGGAGAATAACCTACTATTGGATACTGATTAGTTTTGGAGTTGCATGGTAGACCAAGTAAGGGTGATCTGCAATAAAGGTTGCCTTTCTTACAGCCATTAACCTAGTCCTAGTTTTCAAAACCTTTCCTATATGGACTAATATTTGACTTCAGTAGCGTAGTTCTGCAAGATCTAAAATGAACCCCATGTATTTGATTTATTAAGTCGGTGTTGAGTATTGCTTTTGCTCTTTTTGGTACATACTTTGGTTTTGATTTAAATACAAGGCTTTATGTTGTAGAAGAAATGTTTGTTGAGTCAGTAAAGGGCTACTTTTCAAGAAAAAAACAAAGATTTATTTTTAATATGTATATAAATCTTATCCTGGTACAAGCTCATAGCTTACTGATACACAGATGTCTTACGAATAAGTGCAGGCGACACAAGGTGCACAAGGAGGTAGCTGATCTACGCCAGGATTTGCAGTCACTGCACCTGGACTTAAAATCTTGCTCCCCTACACATCAGCAAGGACACCTACTCGATCCGGTGTTTGCTACCTGGGATGAAGTAGAGGTGCTGACTCCGCTCCCTGTTCTATGGTCTGACCATTTTTTGGTGCCTTTTGTAATAGAGATGCCTGCGATTGAAAGACAGGAGGGGGTAATGAGTGGTCATCCGAGTAGGAAGTGGAAAAACTTTGTACAGGACAACTTTAATAGAGAACTGAGTGTAGATGGCCCTCCAAGAGGCTCTGACAGTGAAACTGCTTCTGAGAATCTGGAGAGGCGTATCTCTAACGCGCTCAATAAGGTGGCACCTCTGCTCCTGAATAAAGCTAGGGGCAGAGGGCATAAATCAGCTCCTTGGTTTACCCCCGCCCTACAGCGGGCTAAAGCGGAATGTAAACATTTGGAGAGGCAGTGGAGAAAAGGATTTCGGACCCAGGACAGACTCTTATATAGAGAGGAACAGAGGAAATATCAAAGCCTGTTAAGACGGGCTAAAGCCACTCACTATAAGGCCAGGGCTGAAATTTCTACAAAAGAACTTTTTAAAATTTATACGGAAATATCCTCCCTGGCTGCTACGACAGTGTCTAGCAGGGGCTCAGTTGAAGAGTGCAATCGGGTTGCAAATTACTTCTCGCAGAAGGTGAAGAAAATTTGTGCATCCTTCACAGGAAATGTAATCAGCGGGCGGATTTTGTAGAACAGTCGGGAGAGAGCAAGACAGGGCTGAGACGTAACAATTTTACGGTTCCCCCTCCTGAATCCCTAGGGAGTATCTGCCTTAGCGTAAAATCCCGCTCTCCTAGAGACCCTGCCCCACCAAGGTGATGGGGGGGGGGGGGGAAGCTTGGATATTCTTGAGCCGTTTATCAGACATGTGTTAGATACCTCGTTTACCTTACACACGTTGCAAGCTAACTGGAAACGAGCTATTGTTTTGCCAATCATGAAGAAACCCAATGTCAGTCAAGACATACTAGAGCATTTGCGACCCATCTCGCTATTGCCATTTTTGGCTAAGGTAGCTAATCACCAACTTATGACTCATTTGGAAGACGCTAGTCTCCTTCATCCCTCACAATCGGGATTCCGGGTAGGCCACTCTACGGAAACTGCCCTACTACGCGCCACAGAAACCATCAGACAGGGGGCTGATGCGGGGCACACCATGGCACTGATTATGTTAGATCTCAGTGCAGCTTTCGACACTGTGGCTCATTACACCTTGCTACAGTGTCTGAACAAAGGCGGTGTCTCGGGCTCGGCCCTGAAAATCTTTCTTAGTAGAGCGCAGTTTCCAGGTCAGACAGGGTGCACATTACTCCAATGATAATAAATTGGAGGAGGGAGTTCCTCAGGGCTCTGCCTTTAGTCCCACCCTGTTTAATCTATACATGTCTCCTTTGGCGGAGATAGTACAGGCCTTTGGAGTAGATGTAGTCTCCTATGCTGACGATACCCAGCTGTTGATCTCGCTGTCCCAGACACCAAAGGTGGCGGCATCTAATTTCAGAGCTTGCATGCAGGAGCTTGCCTCCTTGATGGATAAGAACTGCCTGAAATTGAATGGCCGCAAGACTGAGGTGCTGGTGGTGGGTAGTGACACCTCAAGCTAGACCTCGGAATGGTGGCCTCCGAGTCTGGGCCCTACCCCAACACTGTGTACAGAGGCAAAGAATTTGGGGATCTGGGTTGACTCAAGTCTCTCCTATGACGGACATATTCGACGCGTAGTTGGGAAATGTTATGGAGTACTAAAAAAACTGCGGAAAACGTTGGATCTCCTCCCATTAGGGGCTAGGAAGACTATGATACATGCTCTTATTACATCCCGTCTTGATTATGGGAACATACTTTATCTGGGAGCCACGGCTAAGGGCCTTGGGAGATTACAGGTGCTACAGAATGCTGCCGCACGGCTGGCTCTTATGCAGCCCAGGAGGGCAGCTTAAAAAAAGGCCCTCGATTCATTGCATTGGCTCCCAGTAAAGAAAAGTTATGTTCAAGACGCTACTTACCTGTCATCTCGCTTCTCAGAATTTTGGCCCGGTTTATCTGAGAGACTTGGTCACTAGGTATGTTCCAAGAAGGTCTCTTAGATCTGGCGGGACTGGCCAGTTGGTAATCCCAAAGGTAAAGAAGGCGAAAATGGGAGGTAGTTCTTTCCGGGTCCTGGCTGCTCAGAACTGGATTAAACGCCCTCTAAAACTAAGGCTAGAAAGCTCGGAAGCTAAATTTAGAAAGCTGCCCAAAACTTACCTGTTCACTGATTAGCATGGTGAGGCCCGCTGCTGCGGTAACTGCCACCTCCTTCTCACTTAGCGCGGGGACACGCCGAGATGGCGTAACCATGCGCTTTATACATTTCTTTATTATTAATAATAATAATAATAATAATAATAATAAGAGCCACCAAATGCCATGGTCACCCTTCCGACTCATAGCAATGACCAGCCAATTACCTCATCTCTCATTTGCTTACACAGACTATGTGCAGTTTGTGTCAATAAGTTCACCAAGCGGAATACATGATGCCTGTGTTCACCAGACCCTCCCACTGTTTCTATCCACCCATCTCTGTGCCCCCTCATTCAGGGATCTCCTTTGTTATCATTTTCTCTGGAAAGTTGGCTTCCTGGAAAATTGTTGTAGATTTTTCAAGGGGTTGTAAACTAAGCTTATCTGGAGTGTCCAGTTCTTATTCAGATGGGGAGTGGTTGGCCTATCTCCTGTTCTCACTAAGATAGTTTACTAGTGGCTCTGTTTCTTCTGCTCTACATAATAGGGTCCCTTTTCCTATCTTGTTTTATTTATTTTGTGAGGCCCAATACAGTCGCATACAAGATGTTACGACCCAATTAATTTAGGCAATTGTGCGCAAGTGTTGTCAAATGCCACCCGTCATCAATACCCACATGCTTCAAAAATAAAATCTACAGAAAGATTGGCCAATTAGCCAGGCGACTAGCTTCTTAAGGGGTTGCTGTCCTCTATGTGCAGTATATGTTTCATATTTTCAGCCTGTGTCTGAATTGTGGATCTCTTTAAGCTTTCCAGTTAAAAGTAGAATAGACTTCGGTAGCTCACTCAATCTGAATTTTGTTTGTCGGGTGTATGGAATTCCTATTTCTAGACACAAAAAACGTATTATTTGGGGTCAAGGGGCATGTGTCTACGTGGTTATTTTATAAACCGAACAAAGTGAGCTAAGCATCCACAGGTATAAGATGTTCAAAATGGAATAAAAGGATCATTGACCCAAAGCCTTTAGTGTTCAGTTGAGCACTTTAAGCAAAGCAGGAAGTTGTTGCATTAACGACGTTACAAAAATGTGCAAGTTTTCAGGATTGAACAACTCATGGCTCTTTATAATGTCCAAGGAATGCTCCTTTATTAAATGCAGTAGAATGGTAGGTTGACTTTTTTTCATTTGTAAGCAGGGAACCAAAAATATGAGTGACTTAAAAAAAATGAAGGCTGCTGACAATATTTGCAGAAAAAAATATCAAAGGCCTGAAACGAATTTAATAAACTACAGTGCATTTCTTTGGAGAACTTTAAATCTTTTTTTAATGCAGAGTCCTATAAAACCAATCTATGATCTACTTGGGAGCAACTGCTTTTCTTTCAAACAGCACCATATCAAGGCCAGGTACCAGATGTACGATTTCTGTGACCTGATCAATTATGCCACCTCTAGGATTCAACTGTTGTAAATGTAGTGTAAAGCTAGCGAATGTTGACAGTGCACGTGAGAGTAATGATATCTTCTGCTATGTGTTTTTAGAAGGGAAGAGTATAATAGACATGTTTTAAATCTGTTAGTCAATATCACCAATTTTACACATACACGTACACACCCGTACACACACACACACACGTTATCATGTGAGGTGGCAAAAAATAATTATTGTGACTGTCGAACTTGTAAAAGCATGACGTGGAGGAATATTCTAGATCTTGGTTGGTGACCTACAAGTCTTGACCAGATCACTTATGGTCTGGTACTTCCTTTTTTTTTGAAAATTCTTTATTGTCAGGTGTTTAGAAGAGATATTCATTTCGACATTTTGTAGTTGCAACGACATAACATCATTATGGTCCCCTAGTGGGGAAAGAATTTAACACAATTTGCATCAACAGTTATCATTTCCATTGAAGGCCAAGTAGTTTTAAAGTGAATAAACAGTCATATGCATTACAAGGCCTAATTTCACCCCTTCTTTTTAACGCCCATCCCGTCCCCACTATTTCGATTCAGTAGGCTGACTTCTCCCCTACGTGGTATTAGCGGGAACATATAAGAATAAAGAAAACAAGTCTAAAAACCCAACAACGGTCATCATTATACCATTAAGTGTGTACGTTCACATATATTATCCTACAGGCATATACATTCAGCATTTTGTCTGCAGTAGTGGTGCACACCCTCCGCCTCCCGGCCCCTCCTCTGTTTACGCTAGCACATTCTTTGCCACTAGTCCTCGTCTTCCTCCGATTCCGAGTCCTCACCCTCTGGCAATGCCTCACATGGGTCACCCCTATATGTGTTCCATGGTATCCACACCCGATTCCATTTGCGGGGGCAGGCTCTTAATACATATACTGCTCTCTCCTTTACCATGAGAAGGTCCATGTTTCTTATCCACCCTGCCACCGTCGGCAACTCTGGAGCGCCCCACCTTTGTGCAATGTCTCGTTTGGCCACTGTCACTGCTAGGGTGACCCACAGTTGTCCGTACCTGTTTAAGTCTGTAGGGTTCCAGATGTTCAACAGGCATTTACGAGGTTCCGGTAGGACAGAGACATTGATGGCCTGAGAGACTGTGCGCATAATCTGTCGCCATAGTTCCCTGATTTGTGGACATTCCCATAACGTGTGTAGGAGAGTCCCTTCCTCCCCGCATCCCCTGAGGCAGTATGGGTGTGGCGCTCTCTGTATTTTGTGGAGTAGTGTGCGAGTGTAGTAGGTGCGGTGTAACACCTTGAGCTGCACCAGGCGGAATCTGGCTGATATGCCCACTTCCTTCGGCGAGGCCAATGCCTCATTCCACTCCGTTTCATCCATGTCGCCCAATTCTTCCACCCACTTCTCTTTAAGTTTGTGAGTGGGATCTGGCATGTTGTTAATCAATTTTTTGTATGCGAGTGAGGTCGCTTTTTGCTCCATGAATTCGGTGAGCAGCCTATCCTCAAGTGGCGATGATTCTGGGAGTGTGGTGTCTGGTGGGATCGCTTGCAGTAGTGTGTGCCGGATTTGTACATAACGGTACGTTTCAGTGGGCCCCAGGCCGTATTGTTGCTGGAGGTGCTGGAAAGGAATAACCGTGCCCTTGTCCCAGAGGTCCCCCACTACCGAGATCCCTATGTCTTCCCATCTCGCAAACCCTTTACAAGTCCGCAGGTTACCCAGTGTCTTAGTGTCCCATAGCGGTGTTAGCCTGGTGATTTTACCCTTCCACCCTAGGCGTGATTGCGCCGTATGCCAGAGTGTCGCTGTGTGGAATGTTGGGCCAAGCAGGGTTTTCACCTGCGGGTAGTTGTACAGCACCGAGAGCATGCCCTCAGTCCCCAGTTGCGACCAGTCCGCCTTATATGCGGGGTCTTCCCGTGAGGCGTGGATCCAATGATTAATAACCTTAAGCTGTGATGCCCAGTAATATAGTTGGAGATTGGGTAGTGCAATACCCCCCTCGTACCAGCTCTTCACCAGTTTTGCCTGTGCTATCCGCGCCGGCCCATTACTCCACAACAGGCTGGAGACCAACGCCGCTACCCGTCTAAAGTACTGTGGGTTAACCACATAAGGGGAGTTTTCTAGCACATACAGAAATCTTGGGAGAGCCATCATTTTATAGAGCGCCGCGCGCCCTAGGAGGGTCAGCGGCAGTGCCGCCCAGTATTTGACATCAGCACGCAATCTTTGCAGAGGTGGCTGCAGGTTTTCGATATAGAACTGTTTAGAGTCCTTCGTCACATAGATACCCAAGTACTTAAAGGAGGAGGTGGTTACTGTGAGAGGACAGTCAGCCGGCAGCACTGGAGCCGGGCCCTTAAGGACATAGAGTACAGATTTGGACCAGTTCAGGGTATAGCCCGAGGCCCTGCCATGTTCATCGCAAACTGCCAACAGGGCGGGGACCCCTTCAGTTGGGCCGGTCATGTATACTAACATGTCGTCGGCGTATAGGGAGACCTTGTCCTCCCACCCGTCGCTCCAAGTGATTCCCCTGAACAACGGCGTCGATCTAAGTAGGATTGCCAGTGGCTCCAGCACTATCGCAAACAACAGGGGCGACAGTGGGCACCCCTGCCTAGTTCCCCTCCCCAGCGGAAAGGTCGAAGATATGCGACCATTTGCCACCACCTGTGCCATCGGTTGGGTGTACAGTAGTCGCACCCATGCCAGATATTGGGGCCCGAAACCCATGCGGGTTAGGACAGCAAAAAGGTATTCCCACTCTACCAAATCAAATGCCATTTTAGCATCTAGGGAAAGTATCACAGCCTGCTCCGCAAGAAGATGCGCCTTCGCCAGTACCCCATGGACCCTCCGTAGATTTAACGCTGTGCTTCTGTGTGGCATAAAGCCCGATTGGTCAGGGTGTATTAGGGTACTCAGATGTTTGGTTAGGCGACTGGCCAGGAGTTTCGCCAGGACCTTTGCTTCTGTGTTGAGCAGGGAAATGGGTCGGTATGAGGCACTGTCTGTTGGTGGCTTGGTTGGTTTGGGGATGGCCACAATGGTGGCCGTGCGTTGGTTGAGCGGAAGCAGCGCCTTTTTTGCGCTGTCTTTGTCCAAGAGGGGCCTGGCCAGCACAGAGTCCATCGTTTTATACCATTCCACAGGAATTCCGTTTGGGCCTAGGGCCTTGCCTGACTGCAGCGCCTGTATTGCCAACTGGACCTCTCCCTCTGTTAGGTCTGCATCAAGTTCCTGCTGTGCTTCAGGTGTGAGTGCGGGGACAGGGATGTGACTAAGTGATTCTGTGGCTTCCCGCTCAGTGACTGGCCGTGTCGGTGTGTAGATCCCCTGGAAGTGGCGAGCTAGAGTCTGGATTATTTGTTCCGGATGAGTTTGCAGCACGCCGGCCGCATCGTAGAGCCCGTGTATCCCCTTGTTACTGCCACCTCGTTTATCCAGCCATGCCAGCATCTTCCCCGCCTTATCGCCCACATCATAGATTCTGTGCGCAGTGTTCGCGAGGTGCCCTTTGGTGATCACAGTGAGGTGTGCCTGGTGTTGCTGCTGACGGAGCTGTAGTTCATGGACCGTCTCAGGGGTGGGGTTTGCCATATGCGCAGTGTTCGCCGTGTGTAATGCTAATTCCAAATTGGCCAGTGTAGCCCTAGACTCCCTTTTATACCCAGTAATGGCTGATATGGACGCCCCTCTGAGGACCGTCTTGTAAGCCTCCCACAGAACTGAGGGTGAGGTGACCGACCCTGTGTTCTCAGTGAAATAGTGTGTAGTGGTTAACTTGAGTTTTTTCCTAATGTTAGGTACCTGCAGATAGTTGGGATAGATCGGGTACAGCCTAGCTCGTTTACAATCTTTGGTAGAAAGGTGAAGGGAGACCGGGGAGTGATCGGAAATGCCTCGTGGCAGGATATCAAGGCTATCCACAAAGCTCAGCCCAACCCCTAGAAAGAAGAAGTAGTCAATACGCGAGAGGCTATTGTGGGGTGCTGAGTAGTGTGTGTATTGCTGCGCTGTGGGGTTCAGGTGACGCCAGACGTCTGTGAGGCCCATAGCTGACAAGAATCCCGGAAGGGCGGCTGTCCCTCTCTGACGATCCCGCAGGGGAAAGGTGTCTAGTAGGGGGTCTGTGATGGCATTGAAGTCTCCCCCCAAGATCATGTCCCCTTCTGGGAGATCAATAAGGAATCGGCTAAGTGCTGGCAAGGCTGTAGCGTGCAGTGCTGGGGGGATGTATACAGAGATCACATTCAGGGCCCTCCCCTCCCACTGGCCTGAGAGTGCTGCGAACCGCCCCTGATCATCTGTCTTGTGGCCAGTGACCAGGAAGGGGGAATTGTTTCTGAGGAGTATCCCGGTGGCCCTGGAACCCGAGGTAAACTCGGAGTGTACTGCCATGGTGTACCCACGCCTGTTCAGCGCCTTACAGGTGTTCCCTGCTAGGTGTGTTTCCTGCAGCAGCACTACGCCTGACCGATTACGTTTAATAGTTTGCAGCACCAGACCCCTTTTAATTTTGTCCCCCAACCCCCTGACATTCCATGTAAGGAGCTTCAATGGGGGCACCTTTGTCGTTACAGGAGCACCTACAGCTGGTGTATCTCGATCATGTTGTGCCATTTGAGTGTATGAACCGTGTGCACCATGTGCAGCAGGATAAGGAAGCCAGAATGCGGAGGCGGCGCATGCCGCCCGCAGTGAACAGTAGTCCTGTGCCTTGTAAGATCGCAATGATGATGACCAAAAAACTTAACTTTAACTTGAACCTCGCAACTCCCATCCCTCCACCCCCTCCCTGCTCCCCTGCACCACGGACGAATTCCCGCCCGCATCCCCAACTTGGCAGAGTGCTTTTGTCCCCCCCCTATCTAGTCTTACTTGCTTGTGGGGTTGGTGAGTCCCCTACAGGCTCCGGCCATAACCGGCCCTACTCAGTTCCATCGGCCCAAGGTCCCAAGGGCTGTGCCCAGATCCTGTCGCTCCCATTGTAGTCAATCAGCCCCTGCTAGGCTGACCAGAATCAAACGGGTCCCTCTCAAGGTCGGATTCCAGGCCCCCGGCCGCGCCCTGCTCAGTGGCCGGGCTGGCCGCACGGTGTTCCGGCGTCCTCTCACTACGGCGGTCCTGGCGGTCTTTGTGCGGGCGTTGAGGCTTGCCCGCCGGTCTCCAGCCATCCAGCCATTCTCGTGCCACCTCAGGGTTGTCGAAGAACCAAGTCCTCCCCTCAGCCACAATCCGCAGTTTGGCAGGGAAGAGCATTGAATAGGGTAGTCCCCTGTCTCGTAGCGTCTTCTTGACTTCATTGAAAGATTTTCGACGCCTGGCCACCTCGGCTGTGTAGTCTGGGAAGAATGCCAGAGTGGAGTTCAGGATTTTCACCGGCGGCGCCACTCTGGCTGCCTGCAAAATGGCGTCCCTGTCCCTAAAGTTGAAGAGTCTGGCCAGCACCGGCCTTGGTGTGGCCCCCGGTTTGGGCGTACCCCCGGGACACGATGAGCCCTCTCGATGGAGAAGAAGGCGGACAGGCCTTTAGGCTGCAGTTTGGTCTTAATAAGGTCTTCGATGTAGAGGTCCATGGCCCCCTTCCCCTCCGATTCCGGAAGGCCTAGGATGCGGACGTTATTTCTTCTCGAGCGTCCTTCCTGGTCATCCAGTTTTTCTTGTAGTTGTTTAGTGGTCTTCTCCAGTCGCTCCATCGCCACCTGAAGATCTGAAGTGTCTTCAATGAGGGATTTCGTGACTACCTCCACTTGCGACACCCTCTCCGACATTTTCTTAAAATCTGCTCGCAGCAGGTTCACCTCGGTAGAGATGGTGCCCACCGTCGCCTGGACGTCTGTGAGGGTTCTCATTATGGCTTCCAGTGTGACTTTTCCAGTGCCATTGGCGTCAGAGGAGGCACCGGCGGAGGCACCGGCTGAGTGTCGTCCAGGCCCCTGTGAGTGGCCGCCCTGGGCATAGGCAAATTTATCAAGCTTAGCTTGCGTCGTTGTCGTGCTCCTCGTGTTTTTGCCCGTCATGTTGTTATGCTTGGATCTGCAGTGTCCGGCCTTTCAATTGGTTCCGGTCCGGCCACCTATCGTGTATGCCTTCCCCTCGGCGTTCGCCGTCGAAGCAGCCGGTAAAGGAGCGGGTACCGCAGGGCCCAGGTCGATCCCCGCCTGAAGTTTAGCCTTACAGTGGTTGCCGTTGGAGTCAGCAGAAGGGTTCTCGCTGTGTTGTTGGCTGCGTGTGCACCACTCTCATACCGTTACGTTTCCCCGCTCCACGTGGGCCGCGCCGCCGCCTTCTAGGGCTGCAATGTGTGGCCGGAGACTGGCGCCTCCACGGTGTAGTCGGCCCTTCCATCCAGCGGCGGCCCGGAGTAATGTTCAGAGCTGCGGGGGGACTGCGCCGACCCAGGCGTCCTCTGCCCTACCTTGCCGCAAGCGGCTGGGTGTTCGCCCGGCAGTGCAGATCCAGGATTGCTTCAACGCCGTGTGGGGCCTCGCCCGCCCTTGATGTCATTGAGGTCTTGGCTCAGTGGGACCGGAGGTCGTTCCCGGATGTAGCGTTATTTGAGCGCTGTGATGGGACCTGGCGCTAGGCGGGGAGGTGCGGGCGCCGGCTGAGGTTGACTTCTTCCGGCTGGGCAAGGTGCGCTTCCGGCCGGCCTGCTCCCGTACTTTAGGCCGGTGCTGCTGAGCTGTCGTAGGCCTCGCCTCGCTGCTGGCGGATGGAGCACTTCCCGGCATCGGATTTGCGCCGGGGGCGGCCTGATGGGCGCCGCTTGGTTCCCGGAGCCGATTTCACCCCTTCGGGCAGGTCAGTAGACGGATGTGCATGCGGATTATTGCGCGGGCCGGATTGCCTTGCGGAGCTCCCGAGTTAAGCTGCCGCCATGTTCGGCAGTTGGCCACGCCCCCCCTGGTACTTCCTTTTTGAGCGTTGAATGGAATGGGCATGATAGGCCCAGCGGTCGTAAGCTTAAAACTGTAACTCTGTATTCCACAGAAAATCTTCGTAAGGTTAGTGTGCTTGAGTGGTTCAAACACCTTTTAGCTATCAATTGATGGAAGCATCTAGTTTTGGATTATTTAATGCTGACAGAAAAGTTATTGACAGTATCAGCATGTCATATAGCTGGCAATGGAAAATTTCATCTCGGTCTGCAGTGATGATGGTGGCTTACTGGCCGTGTTATCCTTACAAATGGACATGGATGCCCGATGCTGTAATTAAAAGGACAGAGTTCCACCACCTCACTGTTCTCATACTCTGACTGGCCTAAGCAAGTGTCATTGTGGCAAGTTATGACTTGTAATCCTAGAACATAGTTACTATACCTCCCCTGTCACCAAAAAAGGCCAGAGTTGAGGTTTATTGCCAATCTGGTTGGTGGAGCAAAAGCTGCTTAGATCCAACGATTTCTTGACCATGAACAAATGGTGTCTCAATGTAGCAACAAGCGTGGATGAAGTTGTAAACCAAGCACAAGACCTTTGCTTGTCGATAGGAAGACTCTATTTGGTTTGAAGCAGTAAAAAAGCAGACCGCGCAAATCATCAGATTAAAAAAAGGGTCATTCAACACATGATCACTTATGCGTTGCAGTAATAAGTCAGTCACTTGATCACAGTGGGCCACAGGTATGGAAGCTTTCATAGAACTTGAAGAAGCCATTTAGTTTTTAGGTCTCGCGACCTATCGATGCGCGCAAGCGCATCGAGCGTAGCGAGATTCATGTGGCGAAAACATCTTCAAACCAAAGGGCTTTCAGCCCCGCGGTTTTCATGCAGTGCCCGTGTACATGCACGCGCATCGCATGCAAGCCCAGCCCAGTCCTCCCCTTATTCACGCCCACCCACCAGGCTCTCCCGCCCCCATCAGGCTTCTCTCTTAATCCGCCTGCCTCCCCTCGCGCATTCACGCCTCCACGCCCACCCACCAGGCTCTCCCGCCCCCATCAGGCTTCTCTCCCAATCCGCCTGCCTCCCCTCGCGCATTCACGCCTCCCACCAGGCTTTCCCGCCCCCATCCGGTGTTCACGCCTCCCACCAGGCTTTCCCGCCCCCATCCGGCTTCCCTCGTAATCTGCCTGCCCATATTCGCCAACGGCCTCACCTCCCTGTTGGTTGGACGTTGGATGGGGGATGGTTGGCAGCCCCCTGTCTCTTTCTGCACTCCTCAGTCCCACCAGGGAGCTCCACCCGATGCTTCCCTCAAACCTCCTGTGTTTTCCGGACCCGTCCAGCCCACTCAGCCTGGCCCTTCCTCCGTTGATGCCGGGGGCTCACACTGGGTCTCCCACCATCACGTTCTCCAATTTCACACTCCACTCCGTCCATTCTCGCACTGGCCGGTATGGTGTCTGAATTGTCTCCTTCATTACCCGTTTCCCCGGTCTGTATCTTGAGCTTGTCGTGGGCCCTCTCACTCCCCTCCACAGTCTCTTTCTCCGGGGTTCTCCATGCTTTACCAGCATGCGACTGCAATCGTTGGCCCTGGGGCGCTTCCCACTATCCCCCTCCGCAGGCTGCACTACAGTCTTCTATTGTGCCCCCTCTCATCCCTCCGGATGAAGGTCAGTCCTCCACTTGCGGAGTCGCCTCCCACCTGAACTGCTGAAGGCCCCTCACCACCGCCGTCCTGTGCACTTTGCAGCTCCTGCTATCCTAAGGCAGAGTCTCTATTTCTGCTCCTAGGCTCCTCTTCCGACTACGTTATTCACTTGCGCCTTCTTTGTGATCCCTGCACTGTTTCGGGCTGCAGAGCGTGGCAGGCAGGGCCATGAGTTCTCTCAGGCCTGTGGTTGCTCCAGCTCACCTGCAACACCTCTCCATTTCAAGCACCACTCGCGTTCTCCCATTCATCACAACCTCCTCAGCTCTTCCTATACTTGCGCGTCTTGGGGATATCTGGAATCCCTACCCCCGTTATTACCTCTGGACTCAGACATCCAGTGCACTCCCTGCAGCCCGCCTTCGCTGCTGTGATTGCGCCGTCTCCACGCCTCCGATCTCACTGAGTACTCTGCCCGCGGGCTCTCGACTTCAGCACTCGTTCTGCATGGCGGGGCGCCATTTTGTCTGCGGCCTCCCGGGATCTTCCTTTACCTAATCCCGCTTTTCTCGCAATCTGCGGCACGACACTCCCCCAAGGCCTATATTACTTGCTCTGGGGCTCTTCCACTGCTGTTCCATCAAGGGTTTAGTGAGGCTTGGACTCAGGATTCTGGTGGATTCCTAGGGCAGAGCTCCGCGGTCTACTCCCGGCTTCATCAGGGCCTAACCAAGCCCTTGAGGAAGAGGGCCTACTGTGGCAGCCATTAACCATGTATTCCACTGGGTGGCCCTCAAGTAACATACAGCCATGCTGATGTCTGAATGAGCTTTGAATCCCTCCAAGTCACCCTGGACTCCTTTATTCCATCTTGCTATTGCTGCTGCCATCATAACTTTATCTGGTTCAAATGTAAAATTAACAATTGCTCCTCATCCGTTGTCTGTACTCCTCCATTCTAATTGTTTATATTGTTGCATACATGCAATCACAAAAGTGTGGGTTCTCTTCTCTCCAAACCTCAGGGAAATAATCTCATTCATAGTTTTTGCTCTCCTCAAAATCTGAAGCAAAGCCCCGCCCAGACTGCAAAACCTGCTTCTCAGCTACAATCAAAAATACATGACACACTTCAAAGTTGCCAACTTCAAATTAATCTCACACAAACTCAAATACTTATTACATAGTTTAAAAAAACATTACTTCCATCTCAAATAACTATACCCAGTCCTTCTTTGCCTACTTTAATATCATGCTCTTAGGCACTCTGCGAACTCAACTATTCTTATTTATCAACCTGTTTCTAACAAAGAATGACTGGCCACTACAGTGAACGTATAACAAGTCACAGTCTTAGAACTCAATCCGTTACTATACAACTCAGAGAGAAAATTAACCAGATTTACCACAGAAGCCTCAAGAAGAATCAAATTCCTCCCCAAGCACCAGGGTACCCACGTTCTCCATGCCTGTCCTTATACCTTCAACTGCTTAATTCCAGATATCCTCTAAGAAAGAAGATTCTGTGTCTCTGTTCTCTTATAAGTTAATTTTTATTCCCCATCTACACCTCTTAAAAGCTCTTTGTCAGCTCCGATTAAACATGTCTCCTCCTGCACCATCGTCATCACACATTTGTAAATCATGGCTGTGACATCCAAAATGGTGTCACCACCATCACTCAACACACTCCCTGCCTCATCAACAGACTCTGAATCTAATGGAGGAAAAGGATAACCCATGCTTTTGCTCCAATCCTTAAAAAGTATCTCTCACCAACACGGCACTCAGGGACACCAACACAGCACTTAGGGACACCACCACATCACTGATGTACACCACCACATCAATCAGGGACACCACCACATCAATCAGGGACACCAACACACCACTCAGGGACACCACCACACCACTCAGGGACACCACCACACCACTCAGCACCATAACACCATCACTCAGCACCGTCACACACCAGAAAAGTCACACACCCTCACTCACCCTCACCCTCACACACCCTAAAAATAACACACCCTAACGCTCCCACCCCCTTACACTCACCCCCTCAACCTCACCCCTCACACCCTCACACTCACTCCCTCAACACCCCACCCTCACCCCCCTCACCCCCCCTCATTCACCCTCATTCACCCTAACACACCCTCACACACACCCTCTCACACACCCCTCACACACCCCATCAATCACGCTCTCACACACCACATCACACACCCCCTCACTCACCCTCTCACGCACTCCCTCACTGACTCTCTCACACCCGCTCAGCCTCACCCTCACTCTCCCTTACACTCCCTCACCCCCTCAACCTCCCTCACTCTGCCTCCCCTCCCCTCACACTCACCCTCACCCTCAACTCCCTCATACTAACACCCCTCATCCACAACAATGCCACGAAAAGACGCAACACTACTCAACTACGCAACGCCACTCAACTACGCAACGCCACTCAACTACGCAACGCCACTCAACTACGCAACGCCACTCAAGTACGCAACGGCACTCACCTACGCAACGCCACTCACCTACGCAACGCCACTCACCTACGCAACGCCACTCACCTACGCAACGCCACTCACCTACGCAACGCCACTCACCTACGCAACGCCACTCACCTACGCAACGCCACTCACCTACGCAACGCCACTCACCTACGCAACGCCACTCACCTACGCAACGCCACTCACCTACGCAACGCCACTCACCTACGCAACGCCACTCACCTACGCAACGCCACTCACCTACGCAACGCCACTCACCTACGCAACGCCACTCACCTACGCAACGCCACTCACCTACGCAACGCCACTCACCTACGCAACGCCACTCACCTACGCAACGCCACTCACCTACGCAACGCCACTCACCTACGCAACGCCACATACCTACGCAACACCACTCATCGACGCAACGCCACTCATCTACTAAAAGCCACTCAACTACGCAACGCCACTCACACATGCAACGCCACTCACACATGCAACGCCACTCACACATGCAACGCCACTCACACATGCAACGCCACTCACACATGCAACGCCACTCAACAACGCAACTCAACTACGCACACATGCAATGCCACTGCCACATGCAACGCCACTCACACTGCCAACCACACTCACACATGCAACGCCTCACACACAGGCAACACCTCTCACACAGGCAACGCCACTCACACAGGCAACGCCACTCACACAGGCAACGCCACTCACACAGGCAACATCACTCACACACGCAACATCACTCACACACGCAACGCCACTCACACACGCAACGCCACTCACACACGCAACGCCACTCACACACACAACGCCACTCACACACGAAAAACACTCACCTTGCCAATAGATCGCGCAGTACGACAGGTGGAACTATTACAATGGCAAATAACAATGCCTTTCACTGTTGTTATCATTTTGAATACATAAAGGGCTTTGTCATTTACACAACCAATAGCTCAAACTTTCCTACTGCGAGACCTATTGGCAACGCCAGTGCTTGTTGTGAAAAGACGCTGACTACCTTCAACATTTCAACACTACAAGTGGATTGAATTATGCCAATTAATTTCTAAATCTCAGAGGATTTGTCCATACCTGACCCTTTCGTGACCTGCCAGTTCATACAGCTTACCCTTTACCCTTTGCCCTTATGTGACCTGTCACTGTGGCATAATGATGGCCTAGTACAAAGGAACAATGTACATTTGATATTGGATGTCAGAGATACAATAGTGTCCACAGCAAAGTATGACCCTTACATGAGAGCTGAATTTTACATTCCCATTATCTAGAAAGGTAACAGCCATATGTATCTTGCAGGTTTCCTGTTAAAAACAATTAACAGTACAATCCACCATTTTCATGAAGCTCAACCAGTCTTCTACTCTGTTAACATTAGTATCAATATATCCAATATGTCATTCACAACCAGTTGACCCCAGTGTGTTGGCTAGACTACCTGCTTAAACTGATCAGCATGTTGTCCTGTTGTGATGTGTCTTCTCATGAAAAACTGGAACCTGTAATAAATGCTTGTCTGTCAAAGTGCACTTACAAGCAACTCTGTCTCTGAGGTTTGATTCATACTTGCTGCCGAAGTAATAAATTAAAGCCATAGGCACATGTTTTCCTGGAATCAGTATGCTGGGTGCTGTGCATGGTCACAGATGGTTTGTACCTGTGAACCTTCCTGAAGCTTTCCATCGCAGGGTTCGACAGGATCCCTCTGCTAGACCAGATAGTTGCTAGACACATGCTAGTATTGTCCAATAAGTTATATTTCACTTTAGAATTTACTTTTTGATGTAGTATTCTTTGTTTTGCCTATACCCATTTCTGTTTCCTGTTCTGACCATATGCTTACCCCTAATTGCCATAATCTACATTTGCCTGACTGAGCACTGTCTGCTATTGGACAAAAGGTATATGCAGTCACAAAATCATGTGGTGGGGTTGCATTTGTAATGTATACCTTGTGTAGACTGATCAACACTTTGTTGGATTTGTGGGTGCAAAGAAAGGAAAGGCAGCCCACAAGAGAACCATCTTCAGATGGATTGTCCTCTGTATAAAAATATGCCACTCATTGGGCAAACAACCCAGAGAGCTTGAGAGCTCATCCCACCAGAGCTAAATCTGCGACCTCCACTCTAGCGTGAAGAATCCCAGTTCTGGACATTGTCAAGCAGCCACATGGCCATCACCGCGCACGTTTGTCAAACATTACTGCTTAGACAGTCATCTCTGGCGAGATGGGCATTTTGCCTGTTCAGTCCCCTAGAACATTTTAGTGTAATAGTCCGCAGACCCACCGCTGGGCAGAGACTGCTTTGGTATCTATTCTGAGGTAAGGATTTCCGCGAAGAAGTGTCTATGAACAAATTACATACCTTCTGTAACGCTTTATCTGATATAGAGTATCCAGCCACAGATTCTGTACCAACCGTTTCAAGTTTCAAGTTTATTATTCTAGTGCTTAGTCTTTTTAAAACCATTGCACTGTATGTTAAATATAAAAACACATGAGAAACATTCATAAAACCTTCTGTGCACTGTACTACAAAATGTTTAAAAAATATATATAAAAATGTATGACATAATTCATAGTATCATCTCATTAAAATCCATTATATGCTTCACATCTCTCTTGTGAGACTGAATGTTGCCAAGCAAAGTTTCTATACAGTTGGTGTAGATACAAAGCGATTCCTTTTTTAGGTCAAGCAGTGTCTGCTCGAGACCTAATGTTGCCCGTATTTGGGAATGTGGACACGAGAGTGGCACGAGCGCAGATTTGACCTCGTGGACGCGCAAGGCGCCGTGCCTCATATTCCCGTGCGCACACGGCCAGCCTCCACACCCCTGCACACAGACCACACAGGCACACTTGCACACGCTGCCGCCCCCCCCCCCCCCCACCACACACACACATACACGCAGGCAGACACACACACAGGTACAACACACGCAGGCACGCAGCCCCTCCCCCACCCCCCCCAGGGCTTACATACATACACACACAAACGCGCACACACACTCCCAACCCCGCTCACTGGGCACATGCAGGGCTTCCATCACTGGGGGGGCGGGCACCGTCAATGTGCCCCGACGCCCCCCCTCACCGGCTCCTCTCGTCCTGTCCCTCCGTGTACAGACTCCGCAGCCCGCTCCGTTGTTTCTCCGCCCCTTCAGGAAGTTCGTGCGTGTCACGCCTCTTCTTTCTCCCGGCCGGAATTCCTATTTGCGTGTCAGGCCTCGTTCTGAACAGCTGTCATTCAGAGCGCTGCTCCAGCGACTTCAGCAGAGGGGGCCGAAACGCTGGCTGTAGTGCACTTCTGCAGCCTCCCTCGGGAGTCGGGACGTTAGTTGATGGGGGCAGTCTAGTACACAATTGTCCCTCAGCGGTGGGAGGCTGGCCTGTGATGTCAATGTGCTCATGACCACTGGACGCTGAAGGGACAGGAAGGGAATGCTCCTCAAATTTCTTGGTTTAGTGCCAGCAGCGTTTGCCGTGTGCTTGGCCTGCAGCTCCCGGGTGCCTGGCGTTCTTCCGTTATACATAGGTCGGCAGCAAAGGCCTGGCGCTGACTCATGTGGTTTGACCCAAATCACGCAAGTGCGAGTTCGACAGGGGGCTCCCGTCCCTTCAGAAATGATCAGTACACAGAGGGACAGCGGAGCGGGTCTGCCAGTGCTGCAGGCCTTGCATAACACGACGGTGACCGGCAATTAGCTCACATGGTTGCTGTGCAGGCACCTGTGTAGGGCGAGTTCCACGCAGTACTCTGGTTAGAACAGGTTGCACTTGCACAGTTACATGCGGAAAAGAGTTCACTGCCCTTAAGATCTAATAGGAAATCTGGGTTTTGTCGGATGGGTAATAGAAATCCACGCCCCTGCAGGAATTACAGTAATTCGATCCTTCGGGACCGTGTCTCAGCTTGTGCCAGAGCTGTGATGCCTAAAGTCCGCACCTGCGATCCCATAGGTGACGTGGTCTGCACTTCCGCAAACGTAGATACTGTAGACTACAAGCGCCTGGCTTAAGCCCCGTAAGTGGTCGTAAAATGACAACCAGTGCCTTACCAAACAGCTACATCTATAAATAAAACCACCGTAGCCTCCTTGGCTTACCTGTCATAGGGTTTAGCAATGGAGGCTAGGTTCCCAGTCCCATTTCCTACTTGCCGTGACAAGTCACACTTTTAGTCAAAATGTAGGGAAACCACAGAACGGGGCTTCAGCTGGTCAGGCATCCTTATATGTTTGAGAATCATTTCAGTCAGCCCCGTTCTGGGGGAATATTGGCCTGAATATTACTTTCATAATGGGGAAATCCTAAAGACATGAGTGTATGTCCACGGTAACTGCACCCTCACGCACACTGCACCCTCACGCACACTGCACCCTCACGCACACTGCACCCTCACGCGCACTGCACCCTCACGCACACTGCACCCTCACGCACACTGCACCCTCACGCACACTGCACCCTCCACCCTCACGCACACTGCACCCTCACGCACACTGCACCCTCACGCACACTGCACCCTCACGCACACTGCACCCTCACGCACACTGAACCCTCACGCACACTGAACCCTCACGCACACTGAACCCTCACACACTGCACCATCACACACTGCACCATCACACACTGCACCATCACACACTGCACCATCACACACTGCACCATCACACACTGCACCATCACACACTGCACCATCACACACTGCACCATCACACACTGCACCATCACACACTGCACCATCACACACTGCACCATCACACACTGCACCATCACACACTGCACCATCACACACTGCACCATCACACACCGCACCATCACACACCGCACCCACACACACCCACACACTGAACCCACACACACACACACACTCTGCACCCTCACACACACACACACTATGCACCCTCACACACACACACTATGCACCCTCACACACAGCTTATCTGTTATTTTCTTCATTCATTGGAAAGTTTACTCCCTTTAAGATCTGAACACAGCTGCCTGGTCCTGTTTATGGCTAATAGATCATGTCTGCAGCCACACTGCACCCTCACACACACCGCAACCTCACACACACTGCACCCTCACACACACTGCACCCTCACACACACTGCACCCTCACACACACTGCACCCTCACACACACTGCACCCGCACACACACTGCACCCGCACACACTCTGCACCAGCACACACTCTGCACCCGCACACACACTCTGCACCCGCACACACACTCTGCACCCGCACACACACTCTGCACCCGCACACACACTCTGCACCCGCACACACACTCTGCACCCGCACACACACTCTGCACCCGCACACACACTCTGCACCCGCACACACACACTCTGCACCCGCACACACACACTCTGCACCCGCACACACACACTCTGCACCCGCACACACACACTCTGCACCTGCACACACACACTCTGCACCCGCACACACACACTGCACCCGCACACACACTCTGCACCCGCACACACAGCTTATCTGTTATTTTCTTCATTCATTGGAAAGTTTACTCCCTTTAAGATCTGAACACAGCTGCCTGGTCCTGTTTATGGCTAATAGATCATGTCTGCAGCCACACTGCACCCTCACACACACCGCAACCTTACACACACCGCAACCTTACACACACCGCAATCTTACACACACTGCAATCTTACACACACTGCACCCTCACACACACTGCACCCTCACACACACTGCACCCTCACACACACTGCACCCTCACACACACTGCACCCTCACACACACTGCACCCTCACACACACTGCACCCTCACACACACTGCACCCTCACACACACTGCACCCTCACACACACTGCACCCTCACACACACTGCACCCTCACACACACTGCACCCTCACACACACTGCACCCTCACACACACTGCACCCTCACACACACTGCACCCTCACACACACTGCACCCTCACACACACTGCACCCTCACACACACTGCACCCTCACACACACTGCACCCTCACACACACCGCACCCTCACACACACCGCACCCTCGCACACACCCACACCCATACACTGTACCCACACACACACACACCGCACCCACACCGCACACACACACCGCACCCCCACCCACACTCACACCGCACACCACACCCTCACACACACCGCACCCTCACACACACTGCACCCTCACACACACTGCACCCTCACACACACTGCACCCTCACACACACTGCACCCTCACACACACTGCACCCGCACACACACACTGCACCCGCACACACACACTGCACCCGCACACACACACTGCACCCGCACACACACACTGCACCCGCACACACACACTCTGCACCCGCACACACACACTGCACCCGCACACACACACTCTGCACCCTCGCACACACTCTGCACCCTCGCACACACTCTGCACCCTCGCACACACTCTGCACCCTCGCACACACTCTGCACCCTCGCACACACTCTGCACCCTTGCACACACTCTGCACCCTCGCACACACTCTGCACCCTCGCACACACTCTGCACCCTCGCACACACTCTGCACCCTCGCACACACTCACACCCTCACACCACACCCTCACACCACACCCTCACACACGCCCTCACACCACACCCTCACACACACTGCACCCTCACACACTCTGCACACACACTCTGCACCCTCACACACACTGCACCCTCGCACACACTGCACCCTCGCACACACTGCACCCTCGCACACACTCTGCACCCTCGCACACACTCTGCACCCTCGCACACACTCTGCACCCTCGCACACACTCTGCACCCTCGCACACACTCTGCACCCTCGCACACACTCTGCACCCTCGCACACACTCTGCACCCTCGCACACACTCTGCACCCTCACACCACACCCTCACACACACCCTCACACCACACCCTCACACACACCCTCACACCACACCCTCACACACACTGCACCCTCACACACACACTGCACCCTCACACACACACTGCACCCGCTCACACACACACTGCACCCACACACACTGCACCCGCACACACACACTCTGCACCCGCACACACACTCTGCACCCGCACACACACTCTGCACCCGCACACACACTCTGCACCCGCACACACACTCTGCACCCGCACACACACACTCTGCACCCGCAGGATTTTCGTTAACCAATCAGCCTTTTAACATCAAATGGCCAGGGCGTTTTTCTTCATTTCCTGCTATTGTCTGGATTGTTTCTAGGTTTCAGTAACTGTACTTGTCAAAGGTACAGGTAGTATTTTTTTCTTACTAAAGTTTTGGAAAATACATACATGAGGCAAAAGCTAGCGCTTATGAGTTATACGTAAGAGCATTTTCTTGGCTAGTAAACAAGCCTAACACTATGGCTCGAGCGAAATAAGTGCAGACTGGCCAAATGTGTGGCAAGGTCTCGAGTGACATTTCTGATTTTATGTTGAATTATAGTTTTGAAAACGGCCATGATGTTAATGGTAAAATAAACCAGGGCACGTGTAGCCAGCCTGCTCTTATGAAGAGTGCTGTCACGTTGATAACCTTGGCAGATTGCTGGCAAATTACATTTGTCCGAAGCCAGCCATAGTATGGTGTGTGCTTCCCCCAGGTACTACGTACAAGGCTTTTCGGTGGGATGGACACCGTAATGTGAAGACATGTTTGTGTAATAAGCCTGTCGATCACCTGCGTCAGTTGTTGATGGCAACTTATGCTGTGCTTAACTAAATCATGTGGTTTGCATATCTGCCTTAATTAGCTTCATGTGAAATGGCTAGAATGAAACTGGAGTTCTTTTACTTCTGCTTGTCACACCACTTAATGTAGTAGTACTCTGTGCTGCAGGTAAACTGCAGATGTGGCCTAACGACCAGAGCTGCCATCTAAGTCACGTAAATACAAAACATGTTGCATTACAAATGCTATAGGTGTCACATTCGCGAAAGTTATAACTATTGGCTTTGTAAATGACAAAGCTATCAATTTAGCTATTTTAAAAACCAACACATAAATAAAATATTTTTCATTTACAAGACCAATAGCTACAACTTTTCTAATGCGAGACCTATTGCATTTCCAATGCTTGTTTACAAACTATTTTAATCCGTACTTTGCTGTAATATATTTAGTTGCTTTATCTCCTTTTTTTGCTATGCTTTTATGTTGTCTTCTTGAGGAACTGCTATTTCAGTGTCACAAGCTGAATTGAAGGATGTTTTATGTTTCCTGCTGATCAGGGATCAAATTTTGAATCGGTTGGTGTGATTTTAACTACCTGCATATCTGATTGTTTATTTGATTCTGTATCCTCCTTGTTTTGTTCCTTATTTTCCAAACGCGTTTTATTCTTATGCTGTGAAAACATTTGCCATATGTTGCCTTGTTGGTTAATTTTCCCTTTCTTACAGGCTTTTCTTTGCTTTTTTTTGTTGCTTTTTTTTAGACGACTAATTCTACCTTTATTATATCTTTATCTTCATACTCTTTTTCTTGTTTTCTATGATTATCTTTGTCCTGTTTTCACAAGGCTATATCTCTTGACTTTACTTTTTGGATAATTTCTCCATTGGGCGTTTGTATGGGAGTAGTATCGACCTTACTTGTTTGGGACGTTTCTTGAATCTCCTCCATTTTTATTGACTCTTTAGTTTCCTATTCTTGTACTCTTAGTCTCATAGGTGGACTTACTGCTTGTGCTTTTACTGCTGTTATGCATTGGCAGGTGACTTGCTGTGTATAGTTGTGCTTTTGGGCCCTCCTAATCGGGTCGTTCAATGCTTGCAACTTGTTGTCAATGCCCAATATAAGTAGTGCCATGACTTTTAACAGGTCCACCTGGAGGTCATACTTGTCAGCCTGATGCTGAATTGCTTTTGATATTGTATCCGTGGTTGATAGTAGTATCCTCCATGTACTGACTGGTATTTTATTTGCTGAATCCTGAGTTTTGTGCTTTTGCTTAGGGGTAGACCTTTTTAGGTCTCGGCCTAGCGTATACTGCGCAGCAGTGTTGCGCAGCCGAGATTGAATGTTTCCCTAGAGTGGGGCTTGAACCCGCCCCTCTTCTCCATTGGCTGGCTTCCTAAACGGAGGCCAGCCATTGGAGGAGAGGGGCATCACTCCGTTCAAGCCCCGTCTTTTTGGGATAGAGCGGTGCTCTTTCTCTCCCTGACGTCATAGGTCCAACACACGCCCCCCATCACGCTGCCTGCATGCACAAGTCGGCTCTCTAATTGGTTGACAACTACCAAAGACACTTCCATTGGTTTGTGATTAACCAATCACAGGGCCGACTGGCGCGTGCAGGCAGCGTGAGCAGCTCTCCTCTCGTTTCTGTTAAGACTTTCTATTCACAAGAACTATGACACAAGTCTTGCAACCTTTCAATGCTTCAGGGCACGACGCAGTGATGGTAATGGGCGCGCGCGCCCTAATGGAGCCGTGAAACTTTCATTTTCAATGATTTCATGTGTTCAGAAATGCCAAAAATTCAATATCGAGGCACGAGCTGGGACCCGATGTCTTGCAAGTTTGCAGCCTGCAATACGTATTGTTTTCTTTCGTTGGCTCTGCGTGCAGTAGAGGTGGGGCGCTGTTTGCATCAGTAAGGTAATCCATTAAAAACCGAACAGTGAGCAGAATCGGGCAGCGCGCATGAATTAGCACAGCTAAATTCATGAGCTACAAGCAGGCGGCGTTCGTGCGTCACAGTGATTGTGGATGCGCCCTTTGCAATTCAGCTTGTGTCCAATTAAGTGCTAGGAAGTTATGTACGTTTTCACTTGGGAACAAAAAAAATCATTTGTCTTTGTGAATGTAAAATGGACATTGACAGCGGTTAATGGGTATCCTGAAAACGATGGCAGGGAAGTAGTCCACTCCCACTGTACTGTGAATACCCCTGGTGCTTAGCTGCCGAGGTTTTAGATTGCTATGTGTGACCTTTTCATAGCGTAAGTGTAACTGAGTGACATTTCAACAACTTAGTGACACTTTTAGCACCGTCTTTCCCTTATCTGGCCTGTGAGAGGGTGTGCACAGGGTGCCCTAAGGTGAGTTTTTGAGGCTTTGCCCCTCGTCTGGTGTGTGCGCGCGCAGGTCACTAGATGGTGTGAGTAGGCCAATGAAAGCGTTCTGAGGGTTGTACCCCAGGTCTAGTGTGCACGCAAAGTGCACTAGATATTGTGAACTGGGCACGCACTGGGTTCTGAAGATGGTATCCCTTGTTGGGTATGTAAGAGGGTGTGCACAGGGCACTGGAAAGTGTGAGGGACTGTACACAAGCTTCTAGGGGCTGTACTCCTCCTCTGGTGATAGGGAGGGTATGCACATGGCTTTAGATGGTGGGAGGAGGCTTTGCAGAAAGTTCTGGATGGCGTGTTGCTCACCTGTTGATTTAATTTGGGTGTTAAGGTGGTACTGGGTGTTGTGAAGGCATGCATTGCAGACACATCTGGAGGATGTACGTAGAGCGGATCTATTTTGTAGGCTGCGAGAGTAAGCTATTGGCATTGTAAATTACAATGTCATTTATTTTTTTTCCTGCATCTGTTCCCTGGGGCGTTACTGGGCAGAGATGGGCGTGTGGCTGATCTGGACTGTGGAATGTCTGTGTGGGTGTGTGTGTGTGTGTGTGTGTGTGTGTGTGTGGCTCTGTGTCCGCTAATACTCTCTACTACTCTCTAATGCTCACCTATTGCCATTGTAAATGACAATACCATTTATTTACATTTAAAAAAAAATGAAAAAATGCCATTTGCAATGACAATAGCTCTAACTTTAACAAAGCCGAGGCCATTGCATTGTAAATGCTTGTTCCTATTTGTTCCTATTTGTTCCTCTGACAAAGCCTGCAAATACTACCTAGTTAAAGGTGACAGCGTTAAATTACCACAGGTAAATTGTTTTTTATCTGGAAAGCTAATGCTACCAGTCTCAAATGGGCTTAGGCTTGTTGTTAAGCTGTCCCGCAAGCTGTCCCTCAATCTGCTCATCTCTCCATGTGCAAGTAAATGTAGCTGTTCGTTTGGATAGTTGACCAATAGCTGCCTTGTGTCCTGTATAAAGCTACGAACTAAGACGCCCTGTCTTAGACAAGATCTGCACTACCTTATTGCTCTCCACCAGGAGTGCGCATAACTATTTATACATCAGTATTATGTTTGAACAAATTGCAACACTTGATCAAAGACAATCAAACACTAAATGTCAATATCAAACAATGAAGTAATGGAGTAAACTAGTCTCCTGTATAAGCATTGAAGTATTTAGGAAATCAATTAGAGGGAGATCTGGTTCCGAAGTCCGGTGGACTCTGAGAAATGTTTGTAGTTGCCGATGGACTCAAATAATCCCCGTTGTTAAGGTTTAAGGACATGAGTGTCCCTTGAGTTCGTTTTATGAACTTCAACTTGGATTGTACCTACTTGAATTGTATCAATACCTTGCATGTTTTTACCAGCTTCCTCTATGCATTGTTCTCTCAAATTGCTGGTGATTTTAATTCTTTCCAATTTTACTCTCTCCCTCCATATTGAGTTATATTGCTCTTTATGGGGCTTCCTTCATTGAACTTCTTGCTATTAGAAAGTCCGTTAATTTATACCCCTCCCTCTTTTTTGATTTTGCAATCCTTGCTTTATTTTGTTCTGTTACGATAATGGACTCCTGTTCTTTTCCATTAACAGAATGTATCTCTGTTTCCTGTGCAACATCCTGTGTAATATCCAGCTTAGGTGACTCCTCCCTTGCTCTCTTCATTTGCTTTTTCCCTTGACCGTGCGCTCCACGGGTCCTTCCAGACCGCATTGTATCCTCTTTAACTCTCACCTTTTTTCCTGGTTGCTCAATTTCTGTTGACTTCTTAAAGGACCCTTACACTTTTTCTTGTATCTTATTTGTTTTCTGTGTTGATCACGCTTCACTTTGCATTTTTTGCTAATTTCCTTTTGGACCACAGAGCATTTGAGACACCCCTTCTGTTATGTAAATCCCCTTTTGTTATGCAATTCCCCTTTTACCTCTGCTTTTAATGCTCCTTTTTGGGGAGGGGGGCGACTCTCTTGCTCCAAGAAATTTGTACCATCTGTGCACCATAGTCTCGGGAATCCAATACCTGTCGTCAAGCTCTGCCTCCCCTTCCAAAAAAGTTCTACCGGACTGCAGGAGGAGGTTTAGTCAAACTGCACCCCCCTCTTAACTCTCTCACTCCTCTCTCGTTGGTTTTCCCTGTGTGGGTTCACTGAATCACCTCCTCTGTGGCCTCTGACCCCTGGCACTGCAATCTCGCCCAGGTCTACTCTGGTTCCTGTCCCCTAGCTGCTAAAAGAACCCACTGCATTCGGGGATAAGAGTGGAATCCACTACCACCCCTAGCTGAGGTGAGGCTGCCCCGGCCAGATCACTGCACTTTTCCGCTGAAAACCTCCTGCAACCCACCTCCCCTGTTGGCCGCCTCCCCCCTACCGACGGATCCAACTAGCCGTGAGCGGGGGAACCAGGGAGGAAGGGGAGAAGCACGGAGGAAATCCTGTCACGTTACGCAGAGCACAGCACACCAAGAAATAATGTTGCAGCTCCGGCTCCAGTTCCAACTCCAGCTCAGCCTACACTTAGTTTTTTCCCAGTGGTGAATTCTGTTAACAGTTAGCAGCTGATGGCAGCCATTAGCGGAAGGAAAACCGCAAAACCGGCGTAGCGATTCAAGCTCCCGCAGCTGTCCATCCGTAGCAATCTGGGAATCTGGCTGAAAACCAGCCAAGAAACCAACTGCTCCTGCCGTCAGCAGCTCTCAGCAGCCGCTCCCGCTTCTCTCACTCCTCACGTTCAATCCGTCAATGTGCGTGCATTCTGAACCGGGCAATTATGTGCCTCGATGGATATCACGGGAGCTTTTGGAGGGCTCTTCTGCTAGCTGTGCAGGCCGAGCAAGGTCAGGGCAACGTAAAAGTAGCCTTCACCCTTTCTTCCTTCCTGTTCTGCGAAATTTATTTTTCACTTCAACCAAATCCTTTAGGACCTTGTCACACTAGTCATTTTACCTCCGTTTGGCTCTGTGCTTCTGGTGTGGAAAAACAGTCATTAACTCAGGTCAGGGTGCTGTTCCTATCTATGCTTGTCACTTAAGTTAAGGCGCGGACAATTCTGTCACCGTTACGTGGAGCAGAACAGTGCCACAACCCGGCATGCAAGAGGACTGTTCAAAGATTTCCGGGTCCAGTCCGATGCTTGGGTAACATTCTAGGATAAGGAATCTGCAGCTAGATGGTCTCTACCAGATAAGGCAATGGCGAAGGTAAGTAACTCATTCTTTAGTCCCGTTGGGCTTCCTTCACACGATTTAGCTACTATAGTATAAGAATCATTTGGTGCAAGATCCCAATTTAAAAATACATTATGGAATGCAGCTGATTCTTAAAGAAAGTAATGACTTTGACATACACTTGATACACATTTGCAATGCCTGGTGAACTTTACTTGTGTACTATTTTGTCACATTTTTGAAAATATTAACTATTTAAAATAATCTGAATGTAATCCTTTGTCGTGCTATGTGTTTTTGTATTCTTTTTAAATAGCTTAAAAGAAGATGGAACCGGAAGTGCATATGACAAGGAATCCATGGCAATTATCAAACTAAACAACACAACAGTTCTCTACCTAAAGGAAGTGACAAAATTTCTTGCTTTGGTTTGCATTCTTAGGGAAGAAAGCTTTGAGCGTAAAGGTAATAATCTGCTATTATTCTCTGCTTAAACGGTTCTTTCTTAGACCAGTGGTTCATAACTTTTCGACTTATGTGGACCCTCACTTAATCATCATTTTAATCTGGGGAGCCCCACTGAGCCATTATTCGAATCCGGGGACCCTAACCTAAGCAATTTCGATGATTTGAACCGTAAAACAATATACACAAATATGGATACAAGCCTTCATAGAACAAATGCACAAATTATTAAATGTTTTATTTAATTAACAAATAAAAAATATACATTTTAGTGGGATGGCTGGAGCTTTTATAAATTTAATTAAGGCCATCCATCTTCCATATAATATTCAGTTTGATGCACTTGCACTGCTCCCATGAATCAGTCTGAGGGTACAAACTAAATATTCAGCCTCTAATTTTAAATACCTTCACACTTATGTAACGTTTTACATTTTTTAATTTTGCTTCATTGTTTATAGACACTGTTTATGATATTTAATGAAAAGCAGTTAAGAACCCCATGAGTAGGCGTCATAGACCCCCAGGAGTCCTTGGAGCACAGGTTAAGATCCATTGTCTTAGTGTTAGCTGCTTTATGTGCATTTGTTTCGAGAGGAACATGGTTGATTAGTTTCACTTTTTTCATTGGCTGTAGCTGTGGTTTTGCTGTTTAAAAAGGTTTTTCTAAGTTTCCTAAGCACATTCCTATTTCGTGCTGTACAATCAGGTTGGTTTGTAACTATTTTACATATCTTTTTTGTGGAGCTCCAAAAACAATATGAAGGGTAGCAAATATATTTTGATAATTAGACTGCATTGCGCATATTTGTTAACTTGTTGCACATACTTCGTCTCATCCACTCCCCCGCCCCCAAGTACTACTCAGGTTGAAATTAGCAGCAGTTTCAAATGGGGGTATTCTTGACTGATCTGAAGCTACACACTTGGATAAAACTTGGTTTTCTTAAAACAAAACCTTTATTTTAATTAATAACAATTTTCAAAACCGAATCCTGAACAATTTTTGTGATTATTTTTACTTTTATAAGCATGATGTTAAATTCTGTTTTTTAGGATGTTCCAGGTAATTCTCTTCTTTGGGTGCATAATTTATAAATCTATTTTTAAATGTGCGTTACGAAGGAGTAGTTGATATGATAGTAGTTGACATGTTTGTCTTTCTTGAGAGAGACAGGTCCTTATTCATTGATCACATGAGTGTACTGTGTCTTCTGTTTGGGGCAGTTTTTGAGATGGAAAGTGAGGGAGTTGGGGATAGATAGTCTGTGTGGACATACACTCAACAACAATTGTCGGGATAGCTATCAGCTGCAGTTTTTCACGGACAATGCAAACCCCTCTCTGGTCACTTGAGGCGTCATCCAAGGACTAGACTTTGCAATTTCAGTAAGCTTTTCCACAGAATAGCATAGTCATCAAGAGACTATTCTATAAAATGTGACTTACTAAGTAACAACATTTGTTCGAGGCATATGAGCTGCAGATTGTACACTATGCATAGATTGCCATATGGTGTTGGGCTCAGATGCTTGTACTTTGTATTTGTCTTGGAAGAGTCTTTTGTAGTCACGTGATTGGTGACTCCTCCCTTGGACGTCCATCCATAGATTGTTTTATTTATTTTTTTTTTTTACGCCATCCGGTTCGGATGTAACTTTTGCTCTCCGGTTCGGTACTGTATTTTTCAAACCTTTTCGACGCACAACCATCTCCAACTCCAACTCAACGGTTTTGTTTTCGATCTCCTGATCTTCGACGCGCATCTCAACTACTCGATTCCAGTCGTCGACGCGGGTCACTGGGCCTACTCGACGCCGTTCAGGCCTGCAGCTCATGGAAAAAACTCCATAAAAAAAATGCCCCCAGTGTGGAGCGAAATTCCCGCACAGTGACCATCACAAGGTCTGTAACCTGTGTCTCTTGCCCGAGCACGACGAGAACAATTGCCACGCCTGCACTGTTTTTCGATCCAATAAAACCATCCGTGATCGCTGGGCCCGACGACACATCATGGCGCAGTGAGCACCAGTGGACATCTTCGACGAAGGCCCCAATGTCCCGGAGGAGGATTCTGTAGACCTGGAAATCGTGTCCAAAGCAGACGACTCCAACTCAGATGACCACATCACTCCTGGTCAACGAGTGAGTACAACCGGCCCTACCCCAACTCCACCTGAAAAAAAGAAGGCCCTGGTCAAGACTTTACCTCTTTGCCTCAGTCGTGACCGAAAACTACCTTCAGAACCCCTGCTCTCTGGCCCGGCTCCGAAGATAAAGGACAAGCCTTCTGTTTGCTCGGGACCGAGCAAACCGCATATCACTGTCCCGCAGGCACCTTCGGCACTGAAGACAGGAGAGCAACCTACTCCCAAAAAGAAGTCCGTACCGACCACCTCAACGCCGAAAGAAAAACCATTGGATCCGAGCCAAAGCCTTCGGAACCGAAAAAGCCTTCCGTCTCCATAGAAAAACCAAAGGACCCCAAACCACCTCCTAAGGCCTCGGAGCAGAAATCCAAACCCCACTCGGACCCGAAGAAGTCTGCACCGAAAGCGGTTACCGAAGAGGAAGTACTTTTTCAACCGGATCTTGTCGATCCCAAGCAGAAAAAAACTCCATATAGACCCCAAAACAGGACGTGTGACTACTGTTCCACACAAAATGAAGAAACTGGACACACCAGACACTCCTGCAGTGCCTGTAAAGAAAAAAGACTGTGCCACCTCACCTATAAGATCCTCTTCTCCTGTTCTTCCTCCTGAGCCTGTTCTTCCTCCTGAGCTTGTACTTCCTCCTGAGCCTGTACTTCCTCCTACTTCCTCCTGAGCCTGTACTTCCTCCTGAGCCTGTACTTCCTCCTGAGCCTGTACTTCCTCCTGTACTTCCTCCTGAGCCTGTACTTCCTCCTGAGCCTGTACTTCCTCCTGAGCCTGTCTCTCCTCTACAGCCTCCTAAACTCCCACCTCAATCACCAACACCACAGGATGATGATGATGATGATGATGATGATGATTTCGGTAGTGGGGGATGCAACAATGACCCTTTCACTGACCTAGTGATGACACAGACATACCACAGGACAATCGGGACGAATATGAAGACACAATAAACCTCTTCCCCCCCCCCCCCCCCCTCCCCCTCCCAGACCTCCCTCATCCCCAGCCATATCCAACAAAACCGTCTCACCCAGATGACAATATTGTCTTTTGTCAGCTTGTAAATAGAGCTGCTGTCTACCATGGTGTTCACATGCATTCAGACCCTGCAGACGAGACTTTCTTCTAAACATCTTCGAACAGTTACAGAAAACTGTCCAAATCCTGGTAATGCTAAAAGGGGTCATTAAACCTGCCTCATACCTATTCAAAGACACAGTGAGCGCTATAATTCTCAATCCCATGTTTGACAAAAAATATAAACCTGCCCAAGATGATCCTACCTACATCAAAGGGCAACTACCCTTAGACTCACTAGTGTTAACAACCGCTAGAAAATGTGCCAACTCTCAAACATCCAGTGACGCACCACCTCCGGATACGGAATCTAAGTTGTTAGATGCCTCTGGCAAGAGAGTTGCTGCCCAAGCAGCTAATCACTGGCGCATAGCCAACACCCAAGCATTACGTGCTAGGTACGATAGGGCTCACTATGACCTACTAGAAAACCTATTACAACATTTACCTGATCAATATAAGACCCAGGCAAATGATTTAATTCAAGAGGGAAAATGAATCACCAACGCATCAATCAAGTGTGCCCTTGATGCAGCAGACACAGCATCTAGGTCGATTAACACTAGTGTGCTACTCGGACGACATGCCTGGTTACGCATTTCTCACCCCACTGCACTCATCGTAGCTCCCATAATGTTTTGCACTTCAACCTCTAAAGTTAAGATTCACAATAAGGAGCTGAAGTGAGATGTGTGAAAGGAACTGGTGGGCATAGACTTCGTATATGTCAATCAACTTGGTCCCTTTATACTTAGGGATGAATGTTAAAAATAAATAAATGTTTTTATGCAATTTAATATATAGCGCGAACTCGACTCGAAGGTAATGGAACCCTTTACATGAGCACCAGGTCACATCCTTGTGTTTTTAGGCACGGGGAGATTAAGGGATTTGTCCAGAATCACATAATGTTTGGCGGCGCCTAGAGTCACACCTTGTTCTCAGTTCCAAATTGGGCAGCCCTGACCGTTTCGCCACCCTCCCCCAGTGGGTGTAGTTTGAAGTGTTTTTCTATTAGAAACAAAAATGATATTTTTTTCAGTGACATTGCAGTGTGTTTTCTCTAAAGAAATGTATTTGTGCAGATTATCAGAAATTTGGACTGCCTTTAGTCATTTTACGATGCAGAAGGTGCAGGGGGAGCCCAGCGTTGCGGTTAGAGAGGTGGAGGAGCCAAAGGGAGAGACTAAGGTTGAAACACAAGGAGGTCTCTGGTGAAGTAACATCACTGCCTTACAGAGTGTTTATTAACCGTGAGTACTTTATACAAAATACGTCTGGTGCTAAGAAAATCAGTGTTTCTCCAGGAGGCCAGAGGGTTGATCTAAACACCTATACCTGGGTACATGACTGACTCCGGGGTAACACTACACAGAGTTCACACTCAACTTGGACTGCCCCCGTGTCTCGCAGGGGCAGCACAGACAGCGTGATCACCGCACAGAGGGTCTCAGAGCCCCCTCCCCGGTTTCCATTGCAGCACTGCAGTGCCGCTCTCCTCACCTCTCACTAACAGTCGGATCTCCCGCTGCAGCCCTCTGACAGATAGATTGTACTTTATTTTTAGCCTAGAATACTTCGCTAATAGTGCAACAAAGGAGTGGATAATCAACAAACGTTATTTTAAGAGGATCTCCATTACAAATGTTGCATTTTGAAGCTGCGGTCTTTATAGCTGTGCCAGCATTAAGGGCGGTATACTTTTACCCCTGAATATACTAAGAAAGTCTTCTGGTTTTATGGCAAAGTAAAGAAAAGCTCAATTTCTCAGGGCGAAGACAAAATGAACAAGGCGGGGGGACCGGAAAGGCGAGCTGCATCTGCAAGCAGTGAATGGACGCCTTTCTTTGGTTGGCGGGGGAGCTTGAAAAAGCCCCCCTCGCTCCCCGCAGCCCTCCTCGCCTTTGTGCGGGCCTATCCTGGGAGCCTCGGCCGGGCCGGGGAAAGGGAGGAGGCCCTGTGGCTGCCGGAGCCGAGCGCAAGGCAGGGGCTCTCCCTTGTGAACGGGGGTTAATGCTGCTCAAGCAGTAGTATTGTTCGCCGCTGGATCTTGAAAGCGCATGCGTGCAATTACACGCATGCGCACTAAACCGTCAGAAGAGTGGGGAGCTTAAAAATACATGCGGCCAAGACATGGACCGAAGTGTGGCTGCGCATAATTATGCGCATGCGTGGAAATGCGGGGGGGTAAAGACAGATGGGGTGGGTCTATTGATAGTATACCGCGCCAAAGCGGAAGTCCCGGGTCCTAAGGGGAGAGCCCCGATGTGGCTGCAGAAGAAGCCCTGGGTCAGAAATGGAATCGGATGAGGCCGTCGATGCAAGTGCGGGGCTCCCATGAGTGAGGGAAGCCCTGCGTATATCAGGTAATGCACGTGTGTGTCTACGCGTTCAGAACTTGCTTGTCGGGGGGGGGGTGGCGGCGTGTGTGTGCTCGTGTGTCTGTGTGTGTGTGCACGGGGGTCAGGCGTGTCTGTGTGTGTCTGTCTGTCTGGCTGCTCGCTCCATTGTGACTGGGAAAAGCATGCCAGATCGACATGCGACTGATCCGATTCCGGCATGTTGCGCGTGCACAGCTGTTGTCTCCTCTTGCCTCCTTGTAAGCAGAGGCAACGACAATAGTGTCTCGCTGCGACAGGGCTTGCGCCCTGTGTCGCAGGTGCGAGACCTAAAAAGGATGCAGAGACTGCTAAATCCATGGGAGCATTACAGTCTCCATCCACACGTGGGTCCTTTCATCTCTCCTTCTATAGAGGAGTACATTGGAACAGACACCGCCTCCTCTTCCTACAAAAACACCATGCAAGCATTCCCCAACGGAGGATATTTTAGAGGCAGATACAGGGGAAATAACAAAAAAGGGAGAGGATGAGGTAACCACAACACTTGCGCCTCCCCCAACAATAAACAGTGATTTCCATCCACTCCCCCCAGACCATTACACTCCGGTCAGGGATAGACTCTCACCGTTCCTAACTGTCTGGTATTCCATCCCAACTGACAAGTGGGTAACACAAATTATCCAGTATGCTTACTGCCTGGAACTTACAGCGACCCCGGCCACCATACCACCCAAACAGCATCCAATGTCCACGGAACACCTCATGCTGTTAAAACAAGAGGTTCTCTCACTGCTTCAAAAACGCACAATAGAACCTGTTCCCTTTCAGCATCGAGGAACAGGGGTTTACTCGCTGTGTTTTTCCTAATCCCCAAAAAGGACGGGACCCTAAGGCCAATGCTCAACCTCAGACCCCTCAATCTCTATATACAGTCAGATCATTTTCATATGATCACTCTCCAACAGGTCCTCCCACTGCTGAAACAATGCGACTTCCTTGCCACACTAGACCGCAAGGACGCCTACTTCCACATACCCATACACCCTGCTCACAGGAAGTATCTATGGTTCATAGTGGACGGACAACACGATCAGTTCAAAGTCCCTCCATTCGAGGTGACCACCGCACCCAGAGTGTTCACAAAGTGCCTTGCAGTGGTAGCAGCACACTTGAGAAGACAACAAATCCATGTCTTTCCATATCTTGACGACTGACTAATAAAAGCCAAGTCATTCAACCAGTGTGTTCATCACACTCATCAAACCAGCTGCTACACGACTTGGGATTCACACTAAACTACCCCAAGTCAAATATTCAGCCCTCCCACATACATCAGTGTCTAGGGGCCACACCAGACCCCTCCAGAGCTCTAGCATATCCCCATCCACCCATGATAGCCAGTATGCAAGCCCTAATCACCAAATTTCAACCACAGCACTCCATCCCAGCAAGGGTATTCATACAACTCATAGGAATGATGGCTTCTTGCATCTTTATCGTACCTCATGCAAGACTTCAGATGCGCCTAGCACGTCAGTGGAACCAGGCTCAAGGACAACTTACAGATCTAGTATTGGTGGACAGCCGCACGCATCGCTCTCTGCCGTATTGGAACATACGAATCCTGTCCAAAGGGCAGCTGTTCCTCGAGCCAGTTCCACAGATAGTGCTAACTACAGACGCATCACAATTGAAGGCAAATGGACCACTCAACAAAAAGTGCTCCATATCAATCACCGAGAATTGCTGGCAATATTAATACCATTAAAATAATGGCAAGTACATCCACAGCACAAGACTGTCCTAGTCCGGACGGACAACATGACAGACCTGTTTTACATACAGAAACAAGAAGGCACACATTCTTTGCAGCTGTCCCACGTCGCACAAAACATTTGGGATGGGCCATTTCACAAAACCTATACCTGTTGGCAGAACATCTTCCAGGAGTTCACAATCAGATTGCGGATCTCCTGACTCGGCAGACACACGAATGGGAACTTCATCCTCATTCAACCATTTTCCTAAATGTGGGGTCAACCAGACATAGATCTGTTCGTCACACACGCAAATGCAAAATGCCCAACCTTAGGCTCCAGGTTTCCACACCCAGGTTTTTCCGCCACTCCCACTGATTCCCCTAGTAGTACGCAAGCTCAGACAATAGTCTCTCAAGAGGATCCTGGGCACGCCAACCATGGTTCACAACACTACTGGGACTCTCAGTAGTCTCACACCAAAAACTATGCCTCTCCCCAACATTGCTAATGCAGAACCATGGTGAGATAAGGCACCCCGATTCAGGTCAACAATCTAGCGATTTGGCTCCTGAAATCCTAGAGTTCGGATATCTTAACCTTCCATCGGACTGTATGAACATCATTAAAGATGCCAGACGCCCTACTGCTAGAGCCTGCTATGCTGCAAAATGGAAACTATTTTTCCTCTATTGTAATAACAATCATTGATTCGCTGGACGCTTCCATCCAGGACATCATTTGCTACTTACTACACTTGCAAAGATGTAATCTAGCATATTCATCCATATGATTACATCTAGCAGTGCTTGCTGCTTATTTACAAAACAGATAACACTATTTAGAGTACCTGCAATTAAAGCCTTTATGGAGGGCCTTAAAAGAATAATTCCTCCCAGACTTCCACCCTCTCCGGTGTGGAATCTAAACAATGTTCTTACCAGACTCATCGGTCCCCCATTTGAACCTTGCATAAATGTGAACTTCAGTTCCTCACATGGAAAGTAGCTTTCCTTGTCGCAATTACCTCTCTCAGAAGGGTAAGTGAGATCCAGGCTTTAACAATACTAGAACCATTCTTAGAAATACATCGTAACAAAGTGGTTCTCAGAACAAATCCAAAATTCCTTCCCAAAGTCATCTCTGCTTTTGATTTTAAACAATCAGTTGAGTTACTGGTGTTTTTCCAAAACCCAGACTCTGTGGCAGAGAGAGCTCTTCACACATTAGAAGTCAAATGAGCACTACTTTATTACACTAAACCCTTTCGAAAAACAAAACTGTTTGTAGTCTTCTCCCCACCTCATAAAGGTATCCCTTTCTCCAAAGCTGAGATCTCCAGGTGGATAGTAAAATGCATTCAAATATGCTACCAAAAGGCTAAACGCACATTAACAATTCTTCTTAGAGCGCATTCAACACGCAAACTAGGAGCTTCCATGGCATTCTTAGGGAACATTCCCTTGGATGACATATGTAAAGCAGCAACATGGTCTACACCACACGCCTTCACCAAACACTATTGTGTTAACGTGCAGGCTAAGCAACAAGCTTCTGTAGGCCAGGCTGTTCTTAAAACACTGTTTCAAATCTCTGCAACAGATACAGGTGACCACCGCTAGGGGAAGATACTGCTGTACAGTCTATGCATAGTGTACAATCTGCAGCTCCCATGCCTCGAACGGAAAATGCTACTTACCAGTATGCATCTGTTCTTGGCATGTAGAACTGCAGAGTTGTACACGCCCACCTGCCTTCCTTGAACCTTTATCTGTTCCAGTATTATCTTAATTAGATACATTCACATGGGCATCTTACTTCATACTTACTCCATCATATCCCATCATGGGGAAAAACAATCTAAGGATGGAGTCGCTGCCCATGCACACTATCGTCCAAGGGAGGAGTCGCCTATCTCATGACTACAAAAGACTCTTCCAAGACAACAACAAAGTGCAAGCATTCGAGTCCAACACCAGATGGCGATCTATGCATAGTGTACAACTCCGCAGCTCTACATGCCAAGAACAGATGTATACTGGTAAGTAGCATTTTCCTTCAGGGTCCTGGAGCATCGGTATTAGGTTGTGTTGACATGGAGATAAACCTCAAGACCATGAAGTAACTGAACACTTGCTGTCAATTGTCTAAGTGGGCTAAAGACTCTGTTTTTAGAGTTCACTTGTACCTCTGGTCAAATTCATTTATGCAGTGCAACCCACAGTGTTGGTGAATGCTTTATGTGCCGAAGATAAAATGTCATCATAGAGGAGGGCATTAAAAGACGGGAGTAATTAGAATTGCCTGGCAAGTAGAACCCCTGTGGTTTTCAATCCTCAATGAAAGACGCCTTTTACAAATGCCCTTCTAATGTGTCCCTGCACTATTTGAGAAGGACTACAATCCATTCCTTCCTCAAACTGGTTTTCCAAGAACCTTTGCAGCCTGGTCTATTGACAACAAGTAGGGTGATAAAGTGTCTGCATAATCAGCATAAATCTCTATGAGCAGGTCACCCATACCCAGGATCCTATTATGCGCCATCAGATAGAAGAGGCTGCCCAAGCCTCCTCTTATCGGAATAGGTGCCTCCAAGTCTCGATATTGGTTAGGGTCCATTTGGGATACTTGGATGCTGCACAGGTAATCTTGAATGATAGGATCAGTTCCAGTCCGTGCTTTCTACAAAATCTTATAGTGTTGGTCAGATGCTTTGATTACCCCCTGAGCATTTGTGTTTACATCTTCTTTGGTTCTGATCACCCCAATTGGTGTTTTCCAAACCTCGGACTTCAAAAGCGAGGCCATCTACCTTCCCAATCTATTCCTTCTGCGTACTGCCTAGTTATGTACTCTATAAACTATCCTCTCCAGATTCTCCATCATCAAGGAGTGCCTCCGCCTCAGAGCTCTAAGACGTAGCCCTCCTTCAGGCCGAGCAGACAGTAAATTCTCTAACTCTCGGATGTCCCGTTACACCTTCATTAGATCCCTATTTACTGTATGTCTCAGACTCTAAACATATTGCCCATAAATGTTATTGAGTGCCATCTATTGCAAACCTCCCTTTCTCTGCAAAATATTGCATAGTATGTATTGGATTTTATTGTATTACTCCCCCTGACGACGCGTCAAAGCACTTTTTCGGCGAGTAGCACTCTACTCCAGGACCCATTAGTATTAGTGTTGAATTAGTATAATGAAACATGCATGTACATTTTAAGTGGTGGATAGGTTAGTCAGTTATAAGTTAGTCAGTTATTTGGATTCAGAAATTAATATGGTGAAATATAAAAGTAATTTGAGTGGTGAATATTAGTCAGTTATTTGAAGTGAGAAGGGTAGCGGAGAAATAAAAGTGAAGAAAGGTTTGCATTCATGTAGCACCTGTTACCCCTGATGAGTGCTGGATCGCTTTCTCTGGCGAGTAGGACGCTACTCTGGAACCCATGAAAGGATTAGTGTTGAAAAAAAAATTTGTATAGTGAAGTATGAAGTAATTTGAGGGGTTGATGTTATTTATTTATTTGGCTAGAGAAGGGTAGGTTGCAGGATAGAAGAGGGAAAGAGGTTTGTATTTATGCAGCGCTTGCTACCCCTTGATGGGGGTTTGAGGTGCTTCATTGGTGAGTAGCACGCTACTCTGGAACCCATAAAAGTGAGTATTTGAGTGGACAATTTAATGCTGCTATTGCACATACTTTGAGTGCGAGCCTGTGGTCACCAGCTGCATCTACCTTTCGCCCTCCCAAACTCCCCAGGGAGCCTTGGACTGCTAGACACATGCTATTTCTAAGAGTCCAGTGCTGAAAGGGTACTTGGGCCAGTTGCTCAGGAGCCATAGTAGGTCGGGCATCAGAATAAAAAAAAAACCAACACCCCATTTATGTGAAATCCTACTCACAGAGTACAGAAAAATGAACTGAAATATTAACTATCAACGTGCAGCATTTTGGGGCTATGAGCTACTTACCTGTCCTGAACCAATCAAACTTTTTTTCTTTATGTAAGAATTCTAAGCTTATGGAATCCTGGTGGGAATTGTTTTATAGAAATATATTTTTATTATTTTATGGCGAACAAAGAAATGGAAGGAAATGTACTTTGCATAAGAATAGTTTTTTTGTAATCCTCTCCAGATTCTCCATCATCAAGGAGTGCCTCCGCCTCAGAGCTCTAAGACGTAGCCCTCCTTCAGGCCGAGCAGACAGTAAATTCTCTAACTCTCGGATGTCCCGTTACACCTTCATTAGATCCCTATTTACTGTATGTCTCAGACTCTAAACATATTGCCCATAAATGTTATTGAGTGCCATCTATTGCAAACCTCCCTTTCTCTGCAAAATATTGCATAGTATGTATTGGATTTTATTGTATTACTCCCCCTGACGACGCGTCAAAGCACTTTTTCGGCGAGTAGCACTCTACTCCAGGACCCATTAGTATTAGTGTTGAATTAGTATAATGAAACATGCATGTACATTTTAAGTGGTGGATAGGTTAGTCAGTTATAAGTTAGTCAGTTATTTGGATTCAGAAATTAATATGGTGAAATATAAAAGTAATTTGAGTGGTGAATATTAGTCAGTTATTTGAAGTGAGAAGGGTAGCGGAGAAATAAAAGTGAAGAAAGGTTTGCATTCATGTAGCACCTGTTACCCCTGATGAGTGCTGGATCGCTTTCTCTGGCGAGTAGGACGCTACTCTGGAACCCATGAAAGGATTAGTGTTGAAAAAAAAATTTGTATAGTGAAGTATGAAGTAATTTGAGGGGTTGATGTTATTTATTTATTTGGCTAGAGAAGGGTAGGTTGCAGGATAGAAGAGGGAAAGAGGTTTGTATTTATGCAGCGCTTGCTACCCCTTGATGGGGGTTTGAGGTGCTTCATTGGTGAGTAGCACGCTACTCTGGAACCCATAAAAGTGAGTATTTGAGTGGACAATTTAATGCTGCTATTGCACATACTTTGAGTGCGAGCCTGTGGTCACCAGCTGCATCTACCTTTCGCCCTCCCAAACTCCCCAGGGAGCCTTGGACTGCTAGACACATGCTATTTCTAAGAGTCCAGTGCTGAAAGGGTACTTGGGCCAGTTGCTCAGGAGCCATAGTAGGTCGGGCATCAGAATAAAAAAAAAACCAACACCCCATTTATGTGAAATCCTACTCACAGAGTACAGAAAAATGAACTGAAATATTAACTATCAACGTGCAGCATTTTGGGGCTATGAGCTACTTACCTGTCCTGAACCAATCAAACTTTTTTTCTTTATGTAAGAATTCTAAGCTTATGGAATCCTGGTGGGAATTGTTTTATAGAAATATATTTTTATTATTTTATGGCGAACACAGAAATGGAAGGAAATGTACTTTGCATAAGAATAGTTTTTTTGTAATTGGAGAAAATGTTGCTCTGTTCAACGTGTTCTTGGATAATGCACATAAGTGTGCACATATAATGATGTACAAGTCAAGAAGTAGATCAGCAGATGTCAAACACTGCAGCATGGCTTGCTGAGTAAATGTAGGTGAGAGTTAAAAGGCGTTAAAGCACTAGGATCCAGCAAACTTCAGAGAAGAACATACCTGAAGATCGAACAACATGAAGCAAACTTCAAAACTTTGCTGCACTGAACAAATCATTTCAGGCTTACTTGACGGATTTCATGAGTTTCCCCTGTAAGTGATGCACACCGTCTGTAAGGTGCCCTTTTCAGAACAGAGTTCCCATCTATTTGAGAAAAAAATCGATCTGCAGATTGTTAGCTTTCGTAGGGGATTCTTTAGGGAGTATCCACTTAACTGCTAAATTAATTGCAGTCACTAACCAGGTGGCAACATCCCAGACTGCGAAGCCACAACTTCACAAATTCAGTAGTACTCTAAGACATGTGGCAAAAGGTTAGCCTACAATCAAATAAAAAAATGCACAAACAAAACATACAGACCATAACGGATGATGAGAAAGAACAAAACAAAGGGTAAGACGAGTAGAAGGAGCAAGAAATGGCAAGATGAGGAAAGGTGCATCCTAGGACTGGTGAAGTGTCACAGATGTCCGGGGTGAATCTCACGACATTATTTAAATGGTTAAGGCGCCATTTTCATTCCTGTTTCAAGACTGTGCAAAATCAATAGAAGTAGCGAACAGAACGGGCTGACAGGCACATTACCTAAATTTTGGCCTCTAGTAGTAAATGGTAAACCTCTAAAAGCAAGTCTGGGAGTGTGCTCTTGTGGTAAATTTGCCTAGCTAAAAGGAACAGGTAAAAAGCGTTAAGTATCCATCCTCTGCTGAGGATGTACAAAACTCAAAGGAAGAGACATCCTTAAATTAGTATCGCTATTATTGCATGTCCTCTTTGAAAACTACAAGAGATTTAACTTTCAATGCATTCTACAGAGGAAATAAATATATATTTTTTAAAGGTGCAAGAGATGTTCAAGGCAGATAATTCACTTACATTTCTGAAGTCCAGTGTTCATCTGCGTGTGAGAGCAGCTGTAAAGAGATGTCACCTGGTCCTGATAGACAGACCAGCATGGCAGGCGGGCACTAACACACCATTGGGCAGGCGCTTCTACCATCTCAGAGCCTATCCATGTCTCGACTGTCTGCTGAAATGGGGTATACAACAATGCCTCAGTCCAGAAGTTTCCTTATTGTGACTCCCCGTCAGCCCCTTCTTCAAAGTCTGCACAAATAATTAGATTGTGGTCTGCAGATATGCTGCCTAGATATTTAGCGCCGCTATCTTTGGCCACAATGCATTGTTACAGAAGAATAAATCCGTTCTAGTATGCTCTGGTGGGCCAGGGAATATAAGGAGTACTCCAGAGCATCTGTATGCTTGGGTAACCACACCTTGTGCAGTTGCCTATGTTCCATCCACTTTTGAAAGTAGAGCATCAATTTAAAACCCACAGTGCCAGGGAGGGGTGGACTGGATGTGCCCAAGTCCATGTCACATAAGCAGTTAAAATCACCTCCGCCACCCCAATTGCAAATACTGTATGAAAGATGGAGGCAGGCTGTCAGATTGATTAACATTTGGAGTGTAGACAGCAACACAGACAGTGGCTCCCAACAGCCCCTCCAGCACCACATACCCACCCTCTGGATCAATACTGCTGTTTCACCACATAGGGGCTCTGGAGGAGGCAATCCATATCAGTGTGCCTCTGGCAGAGACAGAGTATGAGGTGCCACATATTTACCTCCTCCAATGCTCCAATAGCTACCTTTTAAAAATCAGCTCTATTGAGGTGTGTCTACTGAAGACAGGCCAGGTGTCCAGCACTTACGGATGCAGAGCTGGATTCTTGCCCTAACACAAAGGTCTACCAATTGACCTACTCTGCTCTGCCCTGCGCATCAGAGGCCTCGTCCCACTAAACTCACATGAGTGACAGACCAGAGAGCATCCAGATGCCCATTGTTCAGCAACTCATTTCTCCTTAGTGCCTCGCCTCATGCCCAGTATCCCTTTTAACCCCTTAAGCACAGTAAAATCTACATTGCAAATATTTATAGTTGTGTAGGTGGCGGTGGGCGATCTGGTGGTATGTAGTTGTGGGGGATGGGGGAGAAATTAACATACCCACCCTTTGCTAGAGGATCCAAGATGCAGTTTGGCTCCAAGTTGCATTCAAATCTCTCCGGCACCGGCTCCTTCAAAGTGCATTAATGCAGGATAGCTCAGAAAATGCCCCTTAATGGAAACCTGTAGTAACAAAAACAAGCCGGTATTTCCAGCGAGGCTGGAGGACGAAGAGGAAGTACTGTTGTATGAACCCCCAACCTTACCAGGTGCAATGCTTTCTACTTCCTGGAGCCTTCGCTGGCTGCCATCCCCGCTGCGAGCAGTCACCGCCCACACTTGAAAACTGGCAGGGACACCAAATCTCGAATCCTCAAATTAATGTCTGCGGCCCAAGAGGACCAAACGCCGACTGCAGGCTACCCTCGTCCGTAGCACCAATAACTAGGACTGTAACTGCTCCTCCTGTTTCGTCGCAGCCAGGCCTTTGCACTATTAACTTGTCCAAAAGAGGACTCCCATCCATTGGTAGTGGGCCGCCCTACAGAGCGCCTAATCCGCGGTAGCGCTCTAGTAGTTTATAGGGTCTGGTGCCCCTCTGTATTGGATAAATGGTGAGACCTGCAGGGCCTCAGGCTGAGCTCAAAGCTACACGTCTTGCCCAGCTGCCATCTTGGTCACACCTCAACACAGCTAGGATATAACTGGTAATAACATTATGTAGGGGGGCTTGGAGGAAAGGGATCTTTCTGAGTAGTAGGTTTGTGAAGAGACTGGTAAATAGGTTGGTGACAATTGAACATCTTCAATTGGACCATCTGCAATTTGTGGAGATAGAAAAACAGTTTCAGCAGTTACTGAAGTATCATTCAAAGAACGTCTCTCCAGCATCTTCTGAAGGAACGCAGAAACGCTCACATTTGTTGTGCAGGTGACGAAGCTGATCTTCATTAAGTGCCTCTCTGCATTAATCCCTCTGGAATAGCCCAGGAGAAACACTCTTGGTTGAGCAAGTCCTCCAAATCAACATAATTAATATTTTAGTGCTGAGTAACCACTTGTGCAGGGATTAGGCACTAGAACACCATTAGCCCCTGGTGAGTACAGTGTCAGACTGTGGTTCGAAGCTTCTCTTTGAACGGACATTTGAAACCTCCCAGTGGGCACAGGGAAGTGGTGGATTTGAGTTATTTTATTTGTGGAAGTAGTGTCAAAGGGGTGCTTTTTACGGTGAGGGTAGATTTCCCACAACTGTTTGTTTCTATGCTGTGGAATTACAGAACTAGGTAATAGAGAAATGTATTGGAGTTGAGTGAAGTGAATAAAGAAAGTGAGAATGGGAAAGATGTAATGCCTTATTGGTAATCAGAGGTGGGAGAAAGTGTTTGGTGATTGAAAGATGAATTGTGTGTGGCATAAATGGTGATCATTTGCTATGACAGCTGGAACAAACTCAGTCACCGTACCACAGAACAGGTGGTGTTAGTTTTTTTAGATGAGGTTTAAGACTAAGTGGAGAGGTTCCAGAAGGTGTTTGAGAGTTTATGATTATAAACAATCTAGTACTAAAGAGAGCTAATTTATAGTACATGTGGTGAGAAGTGTTCCTAATGTTATGCATGAACTACTTTAAGAAGAGTTAAAAAGGCTAAAGAAATCCGGAGCCAATTTAAGAAATGTGGAGCAGTTCAGGTCTGCAGTGTAATGAACATATCTTCACCATACCACCAGGCAATAATTTAAGAGGATTACCAACCTTTGATTTCATCTGTCACACTGCTTGAATCTTTATCAGTTTCAAAGGGTGCCTTGTGGCCTTGTGTTTGAAGCAAACACATCCCTTTTCCATTGATGGATATGGAATGTAGGTGAGGTGTGTTTTGTCAATATTATACAATGGTCTATGGCTAGAACCAAGAGGAGTATGATGGAGTCTTAAATTAAGGGGGTAGTTTAGTGGATAGATTACAAGATTTACATTTACAGTTGTAATATTTCCACTGGTAGAGAAATCTGGCCGCTTAATTGTAGAGAGAAGTGGATGGGCAATATTCCTGTCATGTGGGTGAGTAATTAGACAATTCAGAAAGTTGATTATGAGCTGGCTGTTCAAGGGGGTATATTGGTGAAAATAATGGAAATGGTTGGCCTCTTTTTAATGAGTTAAGTGAAAAGAGGCTTTGTAATGACAAAGTTGAGCTTATAGTCGATGTAGATTTGTGTAAAATAGACGGATATGTAATTCCCAAAAGAGTCTAGGAGAGAATTGGCATGTCTATTTTTTTTCTTCAAATATAAATTGAATACAGATGGGTAAATTGACATTCTCTGCGTATTCATCCATAACAATCAGCAAAAACTGTAAATATAAAGGAATTCAAAAAATGTAAAGCTGGTTGTTCGTGGGGTTGTAGGGAGAGGTTAAATCCGTTTTTGTAACATGGTTGCTGCTGTGAGATTCAACACTCCAATCATCCTTACATGCATGAATCCAGACCAGAAGACCTCATACATACCTTGGACTTTTATTTGAATTGAAATGTGACAAAGGTCTTTTGTAGTGTTCTTGCAACCCATGGGGTAAATGCAAGTTTCTGGTTGTTTTCTGACTTTCGAAATCAAGGCTGCTGTCTCTTTATAGAGCCATGTACTTTATTTTTTCAGTGTGTTGCCCCACCACTGGTATAGTCTACATCAGTGCTTCTTACCCTTTTGACTTCTTTGGACCCCAACTTAACCATTACTGTGACCCGGGGGGGGGGGGGGAGGGACCTATTGAATCAGTATTGGAGTCCAGGGACCTACTGAGTAGTTACTTAAAGCTGGGAACCCTGTCCAAAGCCTTTGAACTAAAAACCAAAACAATACAAAAAGACTATGAAACCAGTTTTCATCAAACAAATATACAAGTGATCAAATATTGGATTTAATTCACAAACCAATATATATTTTTTTACATTTTGGGAAGTTGGAAGCCCTTCTAATTTCAATTGAGGCCAGTCATTGTCCCTACTATATTCTGTTTGATGCACTTGCCCTGTTCCTATGAATCGATCTGAGGATTCTAACTTAATTTTTTTATGTTTCTACTGTTTTTATAGATACATTTACAAATAAACAACTAGGCCTACAGTAACCCCTTAAGTGCTGCCTCGGTGCATTGGCCGACGGCAGCGCTGCGCACGACCATTGGACGTCCATTCAGCACTAGTTCCAATGGACAGCGCAGCACTGGGGAGGGATGTTTCCGAGCATCTATGAGGGTAAAAACCACCTCAAACAGTAACCTCCCATTCCCACCTCCCTCCCACATTATCCCACCCCCACACCAGAACAGTGGCATGGTAAACAGCAATATATTACACATCAGTATCGAGTGCTTCAAAGAATCTAAAGCGTGGCAACAGTGCAGGATCAAGCATCCTAGTGTCTGTGGGTATGTCTTATCCTGGAACCCCGCATTACAGTATGAAATGACAGGACCCAATAGTTTGTAAAAGATCTTAGGTGTGTCCACTAAGTCATTTGCAATTGTCTCCTGCCCAACTGGTTCCAGAGCTTGTGGAACCCAAATTCACATGGAGGGGTGGTTGGTTTCCCCCAAAGAGAAGAAATGGTGAACTTGGCAGCGAGGGTGAGATGGGATATTTATTTATTTGCTTGCACTGGAATGGAGTGGATAATATCCTGTAAAGGATCTACTAAACTGGACCAGTTCAGGGAGCTTGTCTAGGTTTCAGCCCTGGATCTTGGAGATTGCAAGAAAGATAGCATCCCAAAGGTTTCCCTGTCTGAGAAATGACCACAGCATGAGGGTGCCTATATCTCCCCATTCGCAAGTCTGGGGGTAGGTGTAATTGATGATTTGGCGTAAGATGCCAGCATATCACAATTATAGAGGATTTACCTGCCACTAGTATGGCAAGCGAAATTTAGTGCAGAGGAACTCCTCTTGCCACCATCTGGCTTCTAATATAAGATCATTCTCCCAGTGTAAATCAAAGGATGATTTTACCTGCCGTCCCCTGTTTGTTGAGTATGCCTTAAATGCTAAAGACGTGGGCCTAGTTTAGAGTTTGGTGAATTGGATACTTGCTTCACAAACGTGATTGATGTCTCATCCTCTGTTACAAGCGCCTCTAAATATAATGCTCTTGTAATACGATGGACGGGATATCTTGTCACGGTTGTGATGGAGTATCACATCTGCCAAACTCTAAATTAGGCCCCACGTTTTTGAAGGAGGAGAGGTGCAAGAGGAATTTCTCAAAGAGTGCAGGTGCGCTCGTAGCATGAGCTTTGACATTACTGTGTGACACCCAGTAGCCAATTTCTAGGTAATGAAAGTGCTTGGCTTCTGGAATGCCATATTCATGTTTGATCTCTTCGAAGGTTTGCAGTTGGCCCTCAGCGTAGAAGTCCTGCAGGTGAAAACAATCCCTCTCTCTCCGTATCTGGAAGACCTGTGTCGGCTGTCCCGAAGCGACTACGTGTTGTGTACGATTGATGTGAAGAGAGAGGGAGACGAGATCAGACACTGTTGGGTTTGACAGCCACAGAATCCCAAACTGCTTGAAGTCTTCTCTGGTCTCTGTACCGCTCACTGGGCGCAGGTGCATCAGCCAGAACTAGTCACCTCATTAGCTCAAGGGAGCCTTTTCCAAACAAAAAGAGGGTGGAAGCAGACTACCTCACATCCCTGCACTCTGTTCGCCCCAATGCATCATGGTAAATGAAGTGCATGCTAACACTTGAGTGGCATTTTTCACCCTTTTTCGTACAGAGACCTGAGCAGATTTTGAGCAGCGTTCCCCGCACCTTCATAATGACTTATTGCTCTCTACTGATGAATTATTAATCCAGAAACGCTGGTCTAGAGTTACACAGCACAGGCTGCACCAACAAGGGTGAACAATGAGACTACTACTGAAATAAGTGTTATCATGCACTGCATTTACTAGTTGGGCAAATGAAGTTCTGGGAGGTGAGGCAGTGGGCTCAAGACCACCTCCTTTTTGAAATGGGTTAGGTCCATGCTGGTTTTGGGAATCAACTAAATAAATATCTCAGCAATGCATGGCGTCTCTTCTCTCTGTCATGAAGGTATTGATTAGGGTAGGATGGAGTTGAGGAGCAAAACGTTTATAGAAGACGCGGACTAAACCTGTTGGAGCTCTGTGCTATAAGAAGGATTAATGGCTGCCAAAACATCGGCAGGTCAGATGAGTTCATCGAGTTCCACAGCAAAGTCTACAGAGAATTAAGGTTGGGTGACTGATCTCAGGAGCGGCGGATGGAAGATATTAAGTAGGCTGCATACAAGGACTAATAGAAGGAATGGAGGCTTGGAGATCCCTCCCTCTCTGGTAATGTGCATGGTGTCAGCATTTGGGATTTCAACAGTAAACCTGCAGTGTTGGTGTCCCTCAGTTTGTGAGAAAACATAATATCAAGTTTGCTGGCCCCCTCATGGAAACTGGCCCAAAATCTTGTGACGATATAATTGGCTGTCTAGCTCCAGTGTGTGTAACTGACCCCGCACTGCCAAGACCTTCCACCACATTGGAAGGTGAACATTTATGTTGTTGTTCAAGGGCCGCCAATTCTAAAGTAAACTGGGATCTGGTGAGGTCACGAATGTGCTTAAGTCTAGCTGTTTCCTGGATGAAGTTCCTCCTTATAGCTGCTTTGAGGGAAATCCAAGCTGCGCATTTGTCTACGTTCTCTGTGTCATTGAGAGTCTGGTCTTCTATCAGCTTCTGGCATATCTTGGATACTACCAGCAGGTCTCAAAGAAGGGAATCGATACAGCGCTATGTCCCCTGTTGTTGTTATCTCCAACCCTCTCCCATTAAAGGGTCAGCGAGCCACTGGTATGGTCAGTGGCCGTTTGGGGGAGTTGATCTGCCTCTGCTATGATGTGCTCGAGCCTCTTGTCCGACAAAAGAAGGCTGATCTGAGCATAAGTGCAGTTTGCGGATGAGTAGTGAGAGTTATCTATAGTGAGGAGGTGGCATGTGTGCCAAGCATTGAGCAACTCCAGCGAGCCAAGCCCACACCTTCGACAATATCCTCAAGGTCCTGCAATGGCTCTGGTGTGATCTTTCCTGGGAGGCATGCAGAACGACGCTGAGGACCTTCACCAAAGCAACAATTATCTGGAGTGTGTGCCTCAAAAAACTTCCTTCCTATGCTTTTGGGCATAGATTGAAGCCAAACAAATATGTTCAATAAAGTTCACTGACCTGTAAGATGGTACTCGCTGTGTCTGTCTTTTTAGAACAAGAAGATATGTGGTATTACCATTGGAATGCTTGGGATCACAGCCTGTGTGTCTGTCCCTAAGAGATGAGTTTCCCACGGAAAGTAAATATGTGCTCAAATATAGTCAATTTCACCTATTTGCCCTGGATTTTAGTTTTTATTTTGGACCCCCTCTGACTTTATAGGTGACTGCTTTCAATTGAGTTTATGTAGTAGTTAGGTTCCAGTAACTGTAAGGAAGAGAGGGCAAATGTCTACCCCGCGCCAATACGTACTTTTTGGAGTGAGTGGTAGTCTGTGTGCAAACCCCCCACCCCGTCAAACTTTCAGAAATGTGAAACCTCATTAATCGCCAAACAGTTTGTGTAAACAAACCCGATAGAACCATCAAAGTGAGATACCATACCATGAGCATGGAAGCTTCCACCTCCCGGCAAAGAAAATGAGAATGGGAGGGTTAGTGGCACTGATGACACTATGAAGTAATCCCACCCCACCACTGCCTGGCCCAGCCCACACAAAGGGGGAAGCCCTAAGTAGCAGTTGTGATCCCGACAAGAGAGGTCCATGGTGCCTCTTGCTGAACCGGGGCCACAACATTCATCTGATTGTTGTTCCCTCTTTGCTTCATCAATGGCAGTCTGTTTGATGTGTTCCAGAAGCTGGAACTTGGCTGACGCCTCCCCTCATGCCAAAAATGTCTCTGCCAGCCAGAACCACTAGACTGTCAACTGACAAATTCAGGATCTGTTTAACTTCCTGGAGGGAGGCTGTGACGTGGGTGCAGATCTCCCAAGTATAGAAAATGCAGAAAGGATGTGCCCACCTATAGTTTTTATCACAAGACATCAGGAAGTCCATAACAGGATTAAAGTTGCGCAGTTTTGCAATGGTGCTAGCCGATAGATCCTAAAAAAGGACTAGCTGTGCACTATTGAATAAGATTGAACCTCAACAATCTTTGAGCATAATCTCTTCTTTTTATGTGAAGCAGTGAATGTGGGTTAGAACATCCGGTGTGTCTTTCCTTACTCTGCAGAAAGGCACCACTCTATTCATCCTTGCCAAATAGATGGGGTTGCCATTGCTTCTTTCCAGATGGTTTGGAAGAGGTGTGAGGTACGTGGGAAATGAGCCTCTGAGACACTAGTTGGGACTACCTGAAAGCGAATATTGTTGCAACCGTACCTATTCTGAAGATCTTCCAATTTCTCCTTTAAGCTAATTTGCTGATCAGATACTTTTATGCAGTGCTTTGCACGCTCAAGTTTGTTTGTCCATAAATTGTTCAGTTTGTTCCACATGCTCATTGAGGTCCCACTTAAGGGCGCACAAGCCTTGTTGGAGGTCCATATTGACCACCTTAATGTCATCCTACACCTCTTGAAATAGTTGTAGGAGAAAGCCTTTAGTGATGAGCCCGAGTGAGGTCCTCAGGAGTATCGCTCTGACCCTCAGCTGGGTGTGTTGCTGTGGGGGTTCACCCTGTGATTATTGTGAAGGAAGAATTTGTTGGTTTTTTCTTGGGGCAGGCTTGGGACCAACTCTCACAGGTCCAGGACCTCCATCAGTACCCAGGGCAGGGTCTTCTCCCTACAGTCTCCAGCTCAGTCCAAAAGCAAAGATGCCAGCAGCCCAGGGCCAGCAGCTAGTCCGTCCCCCTCCCTCTCCTCCGGTGACATGGCTGTGTTAAGCCCAAAAAGAAACACTGCCATTTTACATGCATACTTTCCTTAAGTTGCCCTTATTTCTACGCAATGACTTTTGACACACATTTGCTTGTGTGACAGTGCAGGATTGGTTTCTCGAAAATATTACTTACATTTATACTTTGTAGGCACACTATTACTATACCTTGAATATTAAGTTCAGGGCCTAAACGCACAACGTGCAAAAGTTGTTGTTTGTTCGTCGATAAGGCTACTCAACTATCACAAGAGGATACAATGACCTCCGCACGGAAGCATGGATGCTGTTATTATTTATTTACATACATTTCTGTGTTAAAATCCGAGGAGCACTATGCTTTAGCCCCTTCGCCGCGGTGTAGGGGGGCGGGGGGCGCACGGCGCACGGCGCCGCGGTGCTAATGACGGCCCACGATTCTTTGGAGTCTGAGCTGCCATGTTCTGAGGTTGCCCAATCAGTTTGTAGCCTTTCCAGGTTTGTTTACCTATGGTGGTACTGTGAGCTAGCAGGGCTATAGACAAACCTTTCCTGAGAGGATGCATAAAATCAGTCTGTCACCATCCCAATGTTTATGTTGTCCAGCAAACGCACAGTTCTTACTAAGAAAGTAGAAGCTGTATAAACATGGCGCCACCAACGTTAGTATATTGGGTTCTTATTTAATGGATCGCCTGAGTAGTTCTCTTTTTTAGACTTCAGTTTCAAATTACTTCACATTTACAGAATGTTTTAAAATATTCTGTTGTACATTTTGCTTCCCTTTTTGTATACAGCTGATTAATCTGTTAATATTTAATTTTCTAAGCAGGCGCAGATTCTCTTCATAGGTTTTGTGGACCTCCAGGTGTCTTCGGAACACAGGTTAAGAACCACTGAGCTACATGCTTGCAGCAGTTATTGATCCCTGGATCCAAGCTGTTAAGACCTATTCAGTTAATGACCTTGTTATCTTTTGGTCACCTTGGAGCATTTGAGTGCCCATGACCTACATATCAAATCACCTTGGAGCATTTGAGTGCCCATGACCTACATATCAAATCACTGCCTAAACTGTTTTAACAGAATTGTGAAAATTAAATAAAACTGTAAAATACATAGTGGCATATTTATACTGAGAATATTAATAGCTTTCAAAATGTGTCATTCTCTTTGTATGGTAATGCATTTTCAAGTTTAAATTCTCATAACTTTTTTTTTTTTATCTATGCATAGGTTTGATAGACTACAATTTTCACTGTTTCCGCAAAGCTATTCATGAGGTATTTGAAGTGGGTGTTGCTTCCCATAGAACCTTCAGTCATCAAGCAAGTACCGCAAACCTGAATGCAGTGACTCAGAATGGTACACCTGCCAATGCAGTTTAAGTTTAAACAGTCCCATTGCCAACTTAAATCCAAAGGCAGAGACATGATGTGTACAAGGTCCGAAATGGAATAGCTGCTGTTCTGGTGCTGGCTCTAGTGGAAAACTCACTACACGTTCAACGTCTTTCTGCATCTTTGGTCATACAGCTCAAGCGGTCTGAAATCGTAAGAGAAGAGTGCGAATTTCACTCAGACTTTCTCTTATTACCTGTTTTTACGAGTCATTTGACTTGGGATTAAAAACTGCACTAGAGTTCCTGTGAAGATTATAAACCATGCTTATGAGCACCTTTCAACAATTCCAAATCGCTTAGATTGATTCATGTGGATGTAGTGCTTGCGTTTTAACCGATCGCCTTTAAAGGAAATGTGTATTTTTTGAACCTCAGACACATTGCCCCGACTGTTTACAATTTCAGTAGAACGCAACATTCCAAGAAGTCTCGATTTAAACCTCTCGAGTGGTGTGAGCCATATCGACAGTGTGCTGTGACTCAACTACAACTAGAAGAACTGCACACTTCTGTGGCCAATGACTACATGTGTGTGGTTTGGGACTGAATTGTGCTGTGGGCTAGATGTTAGTTCAAGTCTGTTCCTTGTTATCTGACCAAGTAAAGGCACCAATGGTATGAATCGGAAGACGTTTGTTCTTTGGAAAAAAGGTTGGCGACTTCGTTGTGACAAATGGATTAGTGATTTGTTAGAAAGACAGCAATGAGCATATTTCTTTATTGACTCTTATCTTTAAGGAACAATCATTTGAAAGACTTAATTCCAGCTGCCTTGCTTGGATGGATGACCAAAAATGTAGTTGAGTAATACTGGCCTTTTAAGATACGAATATTTACTTGAACTACTCGATCTGGAAATGCTTATGCAGAAGATGCCCAAAAATTGAAGTGAATTTTGCTGTTTTATTTACAGTGGTTTCCAGTATTTACAACCAGTTGTTGAAGAATGAAGTGCTGTGCCTCATTTTCCTTTGCAATGTTTCAAAACCTAGTAATGTTTAGTTCTGATGTATTTGTCGCCACACTTTATGCTCTCTAATTTCCCCCGTCCCCGTTTTTAAATTGGTCCGGACTTCACATTAAACAGCCTTCTAAGGTTGCTTTGCCATCAACCTTCCCATTCTTTGCACCTTTTAAGCACAGTTAGTAGTCCAATCCCTACACCCTCATTTTGGCAGTTTATACATACTCAAAATTAAACTAGCTGTGTGAGTGTTGAAGCTCAATTCCCTCAGCAACTGTTTCAAGTGAAGCACCTTTTTCGGATTACATTTGTCTGGCCGAAATCTGCTGGACCACTTGAGTACGTAAGTGCCACTGTATGATATGTTTGTATATAAAAAAAGAATCTATATACCTAAGGGTGTGACTGCCTTTGAGAGTTCTCTGCAGATAATTGTCGATGGTGTTGTGGCTTAGCACATACAAGGTTTATCAACCAAAAATGCTTTATTATATTTTTTTCACTGAAGTATGTATAACGCGGGCATTAATAAACACATTTGCTAAAGTTTATGTTTATTTGCAAGTGAAACTGAAGATTTGACTGTGTAGCGGAAGGATCCCATGCCTTTTTGATTTTTGTGTGGCAGTATTTTCTCAACCAAGACCCCAAATGTTAATCACTTGAGATCCTCTTTATTATATGACACTAAAGTTTGTTACAGATATCCTGCCTGTGTTAGTTAAACTTTGAGTTTTTATAGTATTGATTAGGATAATAGATAAGCATCACTCCAGCAGGTGGTAAATGTAAGGTTCCTTTTCAGCTGGTAGCTGTTTTTGCTCCATTACATTGCTCTCTTTGACAGGTTAGAACGTTTAGCTGCTAATGGTCTGCAGGAAAAAAAGTGTTTCCCAGTAAGAATTGCTACCAAGTTTTCAGTGTGTGTCCCAATAGGCAGTGCTGACTTATGAGCTTTTGACATTCTGACAGTTAATTCAAATATGTCCTTGTTTTTTAAGTGCCCTTCGTGGCAGCATTATCAGCACTTAGTCTACTGCTTGCTGCAACGCCAGAAATGTATGAACCCTATAATTAATGCATCAGACATGTAATAGTGCTTGATTACCAATACTATTGGTTGACCTTTTTGGTATTATCTAGAGGAATTAAATCCTTCAGGTGTTTCCCACAAGACAAAACTTGTATAGTAGGATTGCAGTATCCATTATAATGGTAAAATGCATTCCTGTGACTGTAAGTATTCAGCAAGCTGGTCATATGACAGTTAATTTGGAGAACAGATAAAGCATTGGCTAGACTGATTTAAATTATTGTTTTCGAAAGCATGATTTTAATCTAGATTCACATGTGCTTTATTGCCCTGATTTTGGTTGGAAATCTTCTTGTGACCTAACCTTTTTTGTTGCCTTGCTACAGACTATTTAGCTGTCGCATATTCATTTCAGACAGTAATTTAACATTTAGTTAAGAGTGTTGTTTGGGTCTTTCCTTTGCTCATTATTGGATTCCTATTTATTTTGTCCAGTTTATTTTCCTCCTTTGCATTCCATGTGTTTTTCTTTTTCTTCTGTCCCCCCTGGAACATTTTGTTTTTTCCAGGCTCTCTATTGGATGAGTTTTTCCTTCCACTCTTGATGTCGGGAAACTATTTTTCCTTTTGCATGTTCTTATATCATTAACCTTTTAGCACTCTATTTGTGATCCTGCCTCTCTCTTTCCTGTTTTCCCTTGTCTTCACATCTAGCCCAGCCTGATTCCTCAACTCAAAATGCTGATCCTATTAACGCCCTCAGTCTTTTCCTCTGGTCTCCCAAACTGTTGCTGATCCTCCATCTATACCTTGCTTCTTCTACTGACCGATTGATTATAGCGTCTTTCAGGCAAGTCATTCTGTGTCCTTTTCGTTTAAGTGTGGATAATCTTGTGGACTTCACAGACCCCGATTTGAGTTTCCTAAGAAAACTCAAACAGATAGGTGCAGTGAATAGCCACAGGACTAGAGGAGAAACCCTGATGACAGAAAAAAAATTCAAGGAGAAATTTAGATGTAAAGAGGCTCGAAGGACTTTGACCCTTGGCAGCACAGTAATAAACAGGGCTGATGGGGAAGTCAAATCTAAGAACCAATACAAAGGTCCAAAAGATGTGAGGGACTAAACGGTAAACCAGGGCAATGATTCCATTGAATAAACTCTCCAACTGTGTTTTGACAGAGTACAATCTCACTCTTCCCTGTATTGGGGCAGTATGGGAAACGGAAGGTGCTTTCTTGAATTGGTAAACTTGCTAGATGAACACAATGAAGATGACCATCTTTGTTATGTCTACTAGACTTCCCTTCCTATTAAAAAAAAAAACGTGGCTGAGGATGTGACTGAAGACCTCCTTACACTGTAGATACCAGAGAACCTCAAAAGAGGAGGCCTGTCACCCTCAGATCTTTCTGCAAACAAGCACATATGTGGTTGGTACAGAGAAGCACAGCCACCCACCCAGAGAAGGAAGGCCTGCTGGAACTCGAATTCAGCCTGAAGACTCCAACAACATTCCCCACCCTCTACAGCCAAGCCCTGGATTAGCCAAACAGGTAAGACGGATGGGGACATTCTGCCTCCCCTTGAACCCCTGTGCAGACTCAACACTTTAATCCCTCTTCAAGGCACCAGCTTTTCTGAGAGAGGTATGAAAGAAGCGATGTACAGGGCAGAGGCATCCGCCTCAGTTGTGAGATGCCTGGAGTGTGGGTATTTTTCCAGTGAACCAAAAACAAGAATCTCAGATGACTAAGATTTCATGCTCTGTTTGATTGACAGACAAATAATGAAATGGATGTACAACATGGTTTTCATTTTTAAAAGTTTGATGTATGTTCTATGATTTAGTTATCTAAATGCCACTGGATTAGTGAGTTTGTTAATAGTAAAATGTTCCAAGAAACATGGTTGTAGCTGACAAGATGTTCAGTGGGTTGGAGTCCTGAGGCTAACCCATACCTATCTCCTGGTTGCAAGGTCTGTGCAGGCAAGTGTGTGACTCATCAGTAGTCTATGGATTGTTTAAGCTCTAATGGTCTGGGCCATAGCTTTTTTGTTCCTACAGATGCTTGAAAAAGTCAGAAGCAACAGGAGCCAGACGATTGATGAACTAAGAGGAAGGTCCCATACGAAGGTGAAATCCTACCATTTCAGATGGATAAGACAACAATTGCAGAATGAGTGGTGTTATGGGTAAAATCTGCTAATGGTAGTTTTTCAAACCACGTGAATTGGGTAACATTACTAAAAACATCGCAGCCAACTGTTGCAGGCCATGGTTTATCCTTTAGGATTGCCCATAGGGTTGAGAATGATAACCGGAAGATTATTGGTGTCTCTTTTAAAAAAATATTTTTTATTTCTTAAATTATTTATCAACACTAACAGATTACAGTGCAGTGGATTAGTGCCACGATCGCTCTGTGTACATCAAAAAACAAAACATTTTCGTGTTACATCCCATAAAAATGATATTCAGAATGACTGGCTCGCCAATCCCTGATGTTAAACATATGTTCAATGTCTGGAAGTTTATTGCGTGTGAGGAAGTGTTACCTGTAGTGCTCCCAGTTAGTATGTGGTCCGCAGGATAGGCATGTGCGCAGTACGGGCCTTTGGAGAGAAAGAGAGTGTAATTTTAAGTGCAGTCCAGAAGGTTTTGTTCTCTGGACAGGCAAGCCGACATATTGCTTATGTCTGATCACCTTTAGGACGTCCTCCACAGCTACCCGTTCGTTATTCGCCTGCCACTCATGGAGGTTTTATGCTTGCGATTTATCAAGATCTTCATCCCATATTGCTCCATTTGGATCCCTCCCTTACCTTTGCTGGTTACGAGTCATGGTGTCCGCATCTACCCTGATTAAGGTACCGCAGCTAGTCCAGCACTGCTGGGGTCTGGCTAGCCTTTAATGCCATTGATCTACGTCTCTTAAATAACAACATGGCTAGGTCAGTAAGTCTATGAACGTATTTACCTTTAGATGGTCATGGTATCAATCCAAGCAGACAGTCGAGGTCTGTTTGGTATTACCAATCCAACTATGTCTGATACTATCACAGTCACCTTTTCCCATGTCGAGCTTAGCACTGGGCATGCTCACACCATATGATAAAATCTTTCCTCCGACTGTTGACACCTTGGGCAGGCCGAGGAGGTCCCCCTGTGCATGTTGTGCACGCTTTTCGGGTGAATATACGTTTTGTGGAGGTAATTAAATTGCATGTAATGAAATCTTGGATTTCTCGACACTCGCTTGGCTTGCTCTCTAATTTTTTGCCATTAGTCATCTGCAATGTCCTGGGCAAGTTCTTCCTCCCATGACGTCTTTGATACTGGGCGATGAATGGACGCTTGTGTCTTGAATAAGTTAGGCAAAGCTGTGACGCCCCTATGGGCCATGCTGTGAGTAAGGCCGCATGCTGTGAGTAAGGCCACCCTGCAGTGAGGCGGATACCTGCAGCTCCTCTCTCCCACGGTCCCACCTGGTCTCAGTACTATGCCATTATATGCAAGAAAGTGCCTGCATTCAGTCTGTATGTTTCTTGCAATAATTTAAGTTTGCAATCCTGCTTCCTCATACCACTCCCAAATAGAGGAGTTCCAGTTTCCTTCCAGGTTCTCACCTCATGCTGCTGTGCATATGGAGGTGGGGATCCTTGCTTGTAGTTAGTTCCAGCATTTCTTCGCAGTAGACATAAGCGTGTGGTATGTTTCCATTCACATGGTCTGGCTCATCAGCCAGGCCAGTACTGATCTGTCGCTAATGGCTGTCTGTAGTTCTATTCTCACCGTGTAAGTACATGCTTTCAGCCACCTCAGTGGCCCCTTAAGCTGTGTAGTATAGCTTGTATTCAGCCCCTCCCCCCGCCCCCATAGGCACTGTCTCTTGTACAGGGCAACCCGACTCCTGCCCTCACACCGTATCAAGTCCGAGAGCCCATTATTCAGAGCCCTAAAAAACGAGGAAGGGCGAAGCACCAGCAATGCGTAATAGCACAGCAGCTGGAAGAGAACGAGCATCTTGGCTATCGCCGCTATACCTATTGGGGACAACAATGGGGACCCCTAAAATCTTATGAATTGTCTAATCGATGTACGTGCTCTACCCAGGTTTCCCTCTATTAAGTCTGCATCTGTATAGGTGGACACCCAGATACCTAAATATGTTGTACACCTTTCGAGCCCAGCATGCAGGCACATCTCTTCATGAGGCCCCCATGGGCCTCATGGGGAGCAGGCCTGACTTGTTCAACTAACTCTTAGGCCCATGCTTCAACACACAACTCCAGTGCCTCCATCAGGATCGACATGGACTCACCAGCGCCTCGTAAGTAGACAAGCACGTTGAAGGCGTATAAGGATATTGCATGACCTGTCCCAAATGCTCGCCCCCTCCCTCACCCTGCTGCTTGCATACAAAGTCTACATGCCAGTGGTTCAGTTGCCAATGCAAAAATTAGCAGCGTATGCGGGCAACCCTACCTCGTGCCCCGGTGTATTGTAAATGGAACAGAGATGGTCCAGCCTGTTTTAACTCTAGCCAACAGCTATTTTAATCCATGCATGAAATGTTGGTCCAGATCCCGTGTCCTACGGAGCGTCAAGGAGATGACCAGCCCAACGTATTAAATGCCTTTTTGAGGTCCAGGGACTCCTATAGGCAGTCCTCTGCTGACCCTTTGCCATTGCTCATCAAGCTCCAGAGATGATGGACATTAGGGAAGGTGCTTCTACCCTGTATGAATACATTTTGGTCTACGTGAACCCATCTTCCCCACGAGAGGCAGTAGCCTGTTAGCCAATAGTTTGCCCAGCAACTTTAAAACATTTTATTGAGGAGGGAGAGTGGGCAGTAAGATCGCACAACCTTGAGATCAGGATGATTGGTGTCTTTTTATTGATGTAAACAAAAGCTGCCAGAAATGGGAGCCATTCTTAAGCTTCTACCGGAAATAATAGTTTGATGCAAACTATTAAGACTAAAACATCAACGATGAATCCTTTAGCCGTGCTTGAGAGCAGTGTTTTGCCTTAGATGGTGAAAAATCTGCCACCCTAGAAACGGTAACTATAATCACACATTAGCCCTTAGAAGGGAAGCTGATTAACAATGAAATCTTTAACTATGGTGTGCCAGGGGTGAGGAGCCACCAGTAATGCCTGCAGATACTCAAACGACTTTTGTGAATCCTGTCCTTGAACACATATTGCACATGTATGTACAGATGCATCAACATCTTGATGGATATTTGGCAACCAAAAAACCTGAAGAATTAGGTCAGATGTGGATTTCACTCAGCTATGTCCTGCAATAGCACTTTAAAACTCCTATGGAAGACTTTTATTGGAATGAACAATGCCTACTTGAACATACAGATGATGTCAAACGACTAGAGACTTGTGACAAAGGATGTCTTCCAATACTTGGGAATCGAATTGAGCCTGGGCGTCTCAAACTTGTTGGAAAAAAGAATGGACAACCCTAATAATTTTGTTTTGTAGTAGGTGTGTTGGTTCAAATTACACTTGTTCATTGGTATATTTTCAGTAAGGTGTATGCAGGCACATTTTGTGACGCAGGAATGTGTAGGATGTGAAAACAGAGATTGAAAGAAAACATTAGTCAAACAAGCTTAGTGACTGTTGGGATAAGAGAGTCTCCTGCTTAGTAAACTGACGTGCACCCATGCCATGAGTAACACGACTAAATGTGTTACTGGTATCCTGATGAGCCCAGCATGCACACAACCGTGGAGTTCCTGTTGATGTTGGATTAGAAATTAACTGCAAGACCACAGCCTGTCTTTGAGGTCAAAAGGGGTGCCAAAAGTATACTGTAGTCGATCAAAAACAACCTTCTGTGTCAGTTCAGACATGTCATCTCAGCAGTGGTGGCAGCATAATTCTCCAGTATTGGAGTGTCTTTCATAGATTCACATGCTTGAATATTCCCCGTCGTCGAAGTGTGAGTCCCACGGTAAATAACCTAGCAATGCAGCCATACCACAGGTCTCTATACATAGAGAAAGTAAAAACCATGGAGTTTTTCCTAGATAGACAATATATCACTTCTATGATATGTCTTAGTTATTAGGTTTTGGTCCAAATTCCGGCCAATCAGGCGCCAGCACCCTCTTAGAATGTTCTCCCCAGAGGCTCAGGCCCTCCGATTTTCTACCGCACGTCGTGTGAAGGGAGTCTCCCTGAGCTCTGCTCAGTTTTTTCTTCTCAAATCTCTCAGGAACCTAGTTTTGGAATGTCTACCACCAACAAGCCCCTTTTCAGGCCTTGCGGTAGCTGTGGAAAGCAGAGACTTCATTCTGAAGACCCTCATAAAAAATGTATTTATTGTCTGTATCCTGAACACCAAGTCAAGGATTGCAAGATTTGTAGGACCTTCTCACAGAAGACTTTGAAGGATAGAGAAGGCAGTCTCCTCCTGTGGCTACAAAAGTTGAAGACTTCAGAGAACCCTGTCTCTGATGTGGTGAGTGGGTCTTCCATCAAAACTTCTTCATCTCTGAAGAGAAGCAGTGAACATCAGAAGACATCTCCTAAGTCTTAAATGGTGAAAAAACATCACAAAGACCAGCCTTCTACTTCAAGAGGGGTGAGTTTTCCCCTCAGAATTTTACTACTCCTGTTAGGCCCTCGAGATCTGACTCTCAGGCGTCTAAGACTCAGTCTACGCAGTTTTTAATTCAGAAACTGGTATCCTCGTTGAAGATTCCATCGTCTCTTCCCCCGTCGACAAGAGCGACCGTCGTCGAGTCTACATCGACGACATCATCATCGATGAGGGCAGCTTTGATCCTGTCGTCAGCATCTTCGCCGTCAACGGTGGTATCAGTAAGGGTGAGACCTATCTCGTCGACGATACCTTTGACATAGTCGACGATGCCATCCAAGCACAAGAAGAAAAAGGCTTCGTCGGCGGCTACCTCGTCGGCGGTGGCTCCGTCGACAATGGGTTTAGTTCCCCTGAAGTCATCAAGTTCCCTTCTTCAACAACGCCATTCTTCTTTAGAAGATTTACTGCTGATTCATACACCTTCTCAACCTCCAGCAGTATTACTTTCTTCAGATGATGAATTATTAATAAAATGTCATGACTCAGATGAAGAAGACCAAGAAGTGAAAGAAGAGGAAGAAAATGAAGATTACTCACACCCTGAGCCTAAGCCTCTCATGACACAAATTCCCCTGACTCTTATTTCTAATCTACAATATATGCTAGATGACTATAATCGCCGGTTTACAAGATCGGTACAAGCCTCTCCAGCACCTCAACCACCTAGTCAAGTCGCTAAGGACCCAGTAGTGTTACCTTCGGATTCTGCGACAAGGCTTCAACAACAGACCCCTCAAGTGGTAATTGAAGACGATTATGACAATAATGATGATGACGGTGGGAGAGAGGAAGAGGAGCTGGATGATAGATCCATACTTTCAGAATGGGACAACTATCAAATTCAAAGGCATCCCCTCCTCCAGCTCCTGCAGATTCCCAACCAGTTGACATAGCCACTTTTTATGCGCTCATGGAAAGAGCAGCTAAAAGATTTCTACTTCACTAGACAGTAACTGAAGAAGAGTGCTTCTTATATGATTTTTAAAGAGCAGCCCCAAAGCAAGTTCGCTCTATTCCAATCATTGATTTTATCTGGAAAGAAGGATTAAAAATTATGCAAAATCCTAAATCTACTCCAGTTGTCTTACCGAGATTGGACAAGAAGTATAAGGCTCCAACAAATACACCTGCATGTTTGATTTCTCAGACCAAGCCCGATTCCATAATTACTCAGACCGCACAACGGCGATCAAGAAACCCTTCGTCTCCAATATCTTCACCACCTGACCGAGAAGGTAGGCAGCTCGATGCCATAGACAAAAAATTCTCAACAATGGCTGCAACAACGGTCCGTGCAGCCAATTCAATGGCCATACTTGCCAGGTACGATCGACAAATGTGGTCGGACATTTCTTCTCTAGTGCAATTGATACCGGAGTCTTCAAACCAGAGGCATTAAAGATTCTGCACGAGGGAGAAAAGATTTCTTCTGAGAAGATTGACTGCTGCATCGATATCTCTTCTACTGGTTTCCGCCTTTTGGCGGAAGCTGCAGTTCTCAGAAGGCAGGACTGGCTCAAAGTGACATCTTTCCGTCAGGAAGTTCAAGCAAAGATATTAGATATGCCTTATGACGGGGAATCTTTGTTGGCCAGCATATAGATGTTGCCCTCCAAACAACTAAAAAGGACACCGACACGGCTCGTGCTCTTGGGACTCTACAATTTAAAAGGCAAACTTTTCGAGGCGCAAGAGGTCGTGGTTCCTCGTCCTCTTTTCGAGGCTCGTCCAATCAATATAAGCAAAGTCAGCAGCTATACTCCTCCCACACTCAACAATCGTACAGGTAGCACTCTTCATCATACAGGCAGTACAGAGGTAAATCCTCTTAGAGGAAAGGATTCCTCCAAGAAAACATGACTTTCATCTTCAACCCTTTATCACCCCACCGAGTGTCCTCGGGTTGGAGGTCGAATCTCGCAGTTTTATTCAAAATGGTCACAAATAACTACAGACTTGGATATTGCACGAAAATGGCATGCATTAGAATTCCTAAAGATTTTCCCAACTCTCCACCTAGAGGTCCTCCTCCTGCGCATCTCAAAAAACTTTTAAACAAGCTCTCAGTTTTATTAAGAAAAGGTGCGATCAAAATGGTAACAAAACTCCAAAGAGGCATTGGTTTTTATTCAAGGTTTTTCCTCATTCAGAAAAAATCGTGAGAATGGCGTCCTTTTCTGGACCTGCGTGTCCTAAACAAATGCATCAAAAGACAGACGTTTCGCATGTTGTCCCTTCAGGAAGTACTCGGCCAAGGAGAATATATGACCACATTATATCTCAAAGATGCCTATTTTCATCTTGGCATTCTTCAAAGGCACAGGAAATTTCTCAGATTCAGGATAGCCGGGAAAGACTTTCAATTCAAAGTTCTCCCTTTTGGGCTACGTTCTGCTCCCCGTGTGTTCACCAAGGTTCTCGCAACGGTGGCAGCTTACCTTCGCCTGCAAGGAGTACAAATGTTTCCGTACTTAGACGACTGTCTGCTAAAGGCACGATCATTCAAGCAGGCTTCCGAACACACTCAAATCTGCAAGTTCCTCTTTCAGGCCCTGGGCCTCACATTCAACATGGAAAAATATCAATTTCTCCCTGCTCAAAACAGAATATTCTTGGGAGCCATTCTGGACACAAAGCAAGCAAAAGTTTTTGTGTTGCAAGAAAGACATTTGCGTCTCCACAAATTAGCATCCTCCATCCTCCCTCCTGTTAAAGTCCGCTTCTGTCCAACAGTTGAAATCTTTCCTAGGGATGTTATCCTCTTGCATCCCTCTTGTCCCTCACTGCCGGTTAAAGATGAGACCCATTCAGGAAGAGTTGGACAAACAATGGGCTCAAGTTTCGGGAACCTTCAACGATATAGTCAACATCACCTCTCTAATGAAAGAAGGTCTCAAATGGTGGACTCTCGAAAGGAACGTCTCGTCGGGCCGTTCATTCCTGGTGGACCCTCCGAGCTTCACTCTCACAATAGACTCATCTCTAGAGGGCTGGGGTGCCCACCTTCAAAGATTAAGAGTAAAAGGAAAGTGGGATTTTCAGCAAAAGACCTGGCACATCAGTCTATTGGAGTTACTGGCCATCTATTTAGCACTAAAGGCGTTCCGTCCTATCATTCAAAGAGCATCGGTGTTGGTTCGAACGGACAACACAACGTGCATGCACTACATAAACAAGCAGGGGGGCACAAGATCCATCCGACTATCCCGTCAGGCTCAACAGATTTGGAAGTGGGCTATTCAGCATCAGTTCGCCCTTTCAGCAGTGCATTTTCCGGGAGTATCAAACGATCTTGCAGATTCTCTGAGCAGGTCTTCTACAACTAATCACGAATGGGAGTTGCATCAACCCACACTGGATCACATTTTTCGGGTATGGGGTCACCCGAATCTAGATCTTTTTGCAACACATCTGAACCGCAAATGCCTGTCCTACGTAAATTGGCTTCCCCAACCAGAGTCATGCGGAAATGCCTTTTTGATGACAATATATGCCTACGCTTTTCCACCAATACCTCTGGTTCCCAGAGTTCTTCGAAAAAGGAGGAAAGAACCCTGCCACATTATTCTAATTGCTCCCAGATGGCTGAGACTGATATGGTTCACGGAACTCCTGCTTCTGTCCCTGTGCGACCCGATCATCCTTCGCCCTCTTCCGAATCTCCTGACCATAGATCAGGGCCAAGTTTGACATCCTGACACAGCATCTCTATGCTTAACGGCTTGGAACCTGAGCACTATGAAATTCTGAATTTAGACATTCCTAAGGATTGTAGGGAGGTCCTAGCAAAGGCAAGAGCACCTTCAACTGTAAAAACATACAAACTAAAATGGAAAAGATTCTGTCTATGGTGCAGTGGTGCCCAAGTGCACCCTACACACTACACTCCTGTGCAACTTTTGCCTTTCTTTTTGCAATTGGCAAAATCAGGCCTCTCGTTTGCCACCTTAAAAGTTTTTCTGGCAGCAATCTCGCATTTCCGTCAGGATGGCTCTAGCTCTCTTTACTCTTTCAGAATCATCCAACAGTTTTTTTAAAGGTCTTTTCCGGATGTTCCCACCAATTCGTAGACCATCTCCTCATTGGCAATTAAACATTGTCTTGGCGCAACTAATGAGACACCCTTTTGAGCCGATTCATACAGCTGATCTTAAATACATTGAGCAAAAACCTGTTGCACACCAAATAAAGAGATTATAGAAAAGATGTCCCAATGAACATTTAAAAGTTCAAGTTTCCAAAGTCGCAGAATAAGAGGACGATCAGTTTCTTGGCTCCTCTTTTATTGGTTTGAAGGGCCAGCCGACACGCGTTTCGTCGCAAAGCAATTACAATACTTTAGCGACTCATCAGGGCTGGGGAGGATACAAAATAAAGGATGGAGTACATGGTATAATACAACGTACTTTAAGGTTTCTTTGGGTGACTGTCATTCGTGTGGGTGTAGTGTGATAATGCATTCAGTGACAATATGCAGCAAAAATCTTGTGGAAGCATACATCACCAAACCCGCGTTCCAGTGTAGATATTTGAGAAGTGTAGACGCAAGCAGGATGGTGGTTCGGAAGTGGGTGCGTCGTTTACATAAGAACTATAAATATCTTCATAATTATAGAGAAATCTTAACGTAGTGACGCGAAGAGAAGGGGAGGGGGAGAGAAGAAGGTAAAGGGCACACGTGTAAGGTTAAAAAAAGTCCCTGTTCTGATGGAGCTTAAATGTCAAGCACTTATAACATGTAAGAGGTGCGCACTAGGGGTTGATATTTTTTTATTTTATTTATTTAAACAGAACAGACCCTTCGGTTTAAAAAAGGTATGCTTCCTACCTGTAGTCGGAGGGTGTTCAACCAAAGGTCTATAGTGATACCAAAAGAAGAAAACCGAGGGAAAGAAAAAAGTAAAACTACAAGGTATTGGAGAGAGAGGTCGGCAGCAGAGGTTCTATTAAAGATGAACACTCAGTTTATACGTAATAAGTATAAAAAAGAGAAGAGGGGGTGGCTCACCGCTGTGCCGGTGATAATTCCGACCCGGCCTTCCTCAAGACCAGGTAAGTTGATATCAGAACCTCGTTGTTCGTTATCCAATATTAATCGTTTTCAATGGGTGTAGAGAACTGGGAAGAGAGATAGTAGGATCTAGATCAGCAGCTGCAATTACTTTGCGGATTGTCAATGAATAGTGTACAAAAATGCCGCATATCTGTAGTAAATGTGTACCAGCCTCTCGCCTTAGAAATTTTTGGTTGTTAGATGCTCTGGGTCGACTTCTTTCACAGTTAGCTTAGAATGGTTTGGGCGTCCACTCGAACATTATGGGAAGTGTGGAAGCTCCTCGATAAGGATCCTTGGTGGGTCGTTCCAGTAATGAAAATGATGAAATATAGGGAAGCAAAAAGAAAGCAAGAGCGTCAAATTACCCGCACTCGCCAGTTGTAGTAATGAAATGTTTAGTATGTTTCAACAATAGATTGATTTATGACCGTTGAAACTCTCTGCTAATGTCAATAGTTTAAACAGACGACTAGGTATAGGAGAGCGTAAGTTCACCAGCTTTCACTGATCATGTAATACATGTATAGTTAAAAAATGTTCAGACTTTCTACATCATAAGCACCTGAGCATGAGAGAGCGTAGGTTAACTCGCTCGCGCTGGCTATGTTATGCAGATATATATTGTTCCGAATAGCTCGGTCCGGATCGCTAGATATTTCTACTTGTAGTCGAAAGACGAAATTGAGCTACATAATAGAATCGTGCTCGAGTCCTAATGCTGGTATAATCATGAAGTCTAAAGTAGTCACTATATTAATCTCTCAGTTCTTACCCGTGTAGTGGGAAAAACCGGCAGGTCGAGTAATCCTGCAGAGAGGTTCCGGGTGCAGACACATGATGTCGACCCGGAAGTAGATTTATGTATCCTGAAAAAGTTCCCGGATTAGAGTGACTAGAGCGTCACTTTTAACAGAAAGGCACGCAAGTTTCCTAATAAGTCTCGAAGTGCCATGATAAAAATAAAATTAAAGTATCGACGAGACATGACGTAGAAAGAAAAGTAATTTGAAAAAATGAAAGAAATGGTTGCATGCATTGGTCGTTCATCCGTGTATCGTGCATGCTATATATTTACATGCAGAGAGGACAAAGGTCATGCATCTGATCTACAAAAAACTGTTGTTTGCATGAAAAAGATGACAGATTATACAGTTGATAACAATTTACATTCTGTGCTCATTAGGACGTAGAATTACAGATAATTCGGTATCAATTCTTCAACTTGAGTGGAATAATTAATGTACATGAAATGTCTAAATCACAATTGTAAATCAATTCGAGCAAATCAAATCGCAATTGTTATTCATATTAATTAAAAATTGTGGACGCTCTATCGTTTATATTTGTAACTCATAAGTGATGGAGTAGAGTAGTGTTTACACAGGGTACCCATGTGAGAACCATTCTGATTATTAGATACACCATTACCTCTTGTAGGCCTCATTGAGGGTGTATATATAATTGTGGAAAGGATGGTGTGTAAATACTTATAGAATACATTTATGGTTCACATAATCACTGCTACATAGCTACAGAGGATGACCAGTGTTGATGTGTATGCTCGGGATACAGATAAAAGCTCGCATGATTCATATATCTACAGGAAATGACAGGATGGACATCCTAAAATTAGTCCCCTAGAAAATATTGCATCTCTTGGTCGAAATTCAAACCATGATCCACCGTACGAAGGCGCAGAATCCACATGGCTTCCAGATGTCTCCGTTTCAGTTCTCTGTTTCCGCCCCGTATCCCCGGTGATACTGTTCCGATCCCAAAAAAGGAAATCTGTTTGTCCATCATTTGATCATAGCATGCAGCCACATGCAGATCTACCGGGTACCTGGGGTCTTGCTTGTGGATAGCTCTAATGTGTTCGGCTATTCTTTCTTTGAGAGGGCGGATGGTGCTGCCCACATAGAATTTCTTACATGCACACTCGATAATATATACTACAAAGCGTGTTGTGCAATAAATGTTAGTCCTGATGACATATTTCTCTCCTTTTGTGTTATGAAATTCAGTAGTTTTGTGTTTGGCCCACCTACACATAGACCAAAATCCACACTTGTAAAAACCTGTATTCCGTAACGTGAGCCAGGTGTCAGTTGTAATGCTGCGGGGAATTGTTGGACTGAGTCTATTTCTTAGGGTCCTGCCCCTTCTGAAGGTTATCTGTGGGTATTCTCCTATGCTGTCTTTTATAGTTTTGTCTGCCTTGAGGATTTTCCAGTGTTTGGTGAAACTCCTACGTAGTAATTGGTGTTGGCTACTGAAATCAGTAATCATTCGAATAGTTCTGGATTCAGTCTCTGTGTCTGTATGTTTCTTTTTAAGTGCGTCTGTTCTTTTGATATTCTTGACCCGAGCGGTTGCTCTGTTAAGTAGGTCATCTGGGTAGCCTCTTTTTTTGAAACGTGCCTGCATTTCCCTTAGACTGTAATTAAAATCTTTATCGTCACTTCAGTTTCTGCGAGCTCTTAAAAATTCCCCAAATGGGATGGTACTGATTTGGTGGGATGGGTGAGCACTGCTAGCATGTAAAATAGCATTACAGGCAGTATTTTTTCTGAAGAGTTTACTGTTCAGTTTGTCGTCTGAGATGTAGATTTCCAGGTCTCGGAATTCTATTCTGTCTAGGCTGGCTTCTATGGTAAAACTCATATCCTATGTGTTGTGGTTCAAATATTTATGGAAATCCATCAGGTGTTCGTGTATGCCGGACCAGATTAATAGACAATCTTCTATATATCTTCCCCAAAATACTATAGAGTCTATAAATTAAGCACCTTTAGAGCCCCAAATAAGGTCCTTTTCGAGTGCACCCATGAACAAATTCGCGAAAGAAGGGGAAAATTTAGAACCCATGGCGACACCTTTTATTTGTCTATACCATGAGTTATCGAACATGAACACATTATTCTTCAAAATGAGTTCCATCATAGATACCAGCATGTTAGTATGTTGCCACATCGTGGCTGGTCGATTCTGTAGGGTCTTAGTTACTACTTCCAATCCTAGATCTGGTTTGATGCTAGTGTAAAGTGCTACCACATCCATGGTTACTAAAATGTTGCCTGGCTGCCACTGAAGATCAGAGAGAATGCTCAAAATGTGTTTCGTGTCTTGAATAAATGAAGGAAGATTGCGTACAAGGGGCCCTAAGAATAGGTCTACATACTCAGCTTGTCTCTCTGTCGGACCCCCTATACCCGATATAATTGGTCGTCCAGGAGGAAAAGGGAGGTGTTTGTGTACTTTAGGCAAGGTGTAAAGCCAGGAGTAAGAAGGTTTGAGTACTTTTAGATATGATATTCATCTTCATTGATTAGGCCATCTTCTTTCCATGTTGAGAGGAATCTATTAATGGATGTAGTGAGAGGTGCTATGGGATTGTAGTTAAGGCACTCATAGCATGTAGTATCTTGTAGTTGACCCAATATTTCATCTTGGTAATCTATCTTATTTATAACAACATTTCCCCCCTTATCTGCTTCTCTGATGATTATGTCATGATCTTTGGTAAGGGTATTTAGGGTGGCCCGTTCTCCTGTTGTTAAGTTGTCCTTATACCTAAATGTGCGTAGGTCTCTCTTTTGGTCTAATTTTTCAATATCCTCCAGTACTCGTTTATGAAAGTTGTCTATAGATTTACCCCCTGGTAAAGTGGGGATCCATTTGGATTTGGATTTCAGCAAATGTGGAAGACTACAGGAGGAAACTCAGGTCTGGGAACAACCAGAAATAACTGACAGACAGGAAGGGGAGGTACAGGTTATCAATCTGTCATACAAAACCTTGACCCCTAACATGATCTCCCTTCTAAGCAAAGGTCTGAATTTCAATCCTTTCGCTAGCACTGACATCTGTAGATTAAAGATTGATTTGTTTAAATTTGTATGGATTTTAAAACTGAAAAGGCATTTTTCTAATCGGAATTTGTCTAATAAAACCTCTACAAACATCCCGACTCAGTTTGAACCTGGTGTTTTAACTATTAACGATATTCAAGCCACACATCTCTTACTTTCTTTAACGGATCAAGAACAAACTCCTTATGATATGGAAAAATTACTAGAGGAACTCAATATTGAGTCAGACTTCATCATCGTAAGTGGTCTCAAATCCAAATGGATCCCGACTTTACCAGGGGGTAACTCTATAGACAACTTTCATAAACTAGTACTGGAGGATATTGAAAAATTAGACCACAAGAGAGACCTACGCACATTTAGGTATAAGGACAACTTAACAACAGGAGAACGGGCCGCCCTAAATACCCTTACCAAATATCATGACATAATCAGAGAAGCAGATAAGGGTCAACTACAAGATACTACATGCTATGAGTGCCTTAACTACAATCCCATAGCATCTCTCACTACATCCATTAATAGATTCCTCTTAACATGGAAAGAAGATGGCCTAATCAATGAAGATAAATATCTCTATCTAAAAGTACTCAAACCTTTTTACCCCTGGCTTTACACCTTGCCTAAGGTACACAAACACCTCCCTTTTCCTCCTGGACGACCAATTATATTGGGTATAGGGGGTCCGACAGAGACAAGCGGAGTATGTAGACCTATTCTTAGGGCCCCTTGTACGCAATCTTTCTTCATTTATTCAAGACACAAAACACATTTTGAGCATTCTCTCTGATCTTCAGTGGCAGCCAGGCAACATTTTAGTAACAATGGATGTGGTAGCACTTTACACTAGCATCAAACCAGATCTAGGATTGGAAGTAGTAACTAAGACCCTACAGAATCGACCAGCCACGATGTGCAACATACTAACATGCTGGTATCTATGATGGAACTCATTTTGAAGAATAATGTGTTCATGTTCGATAACTCATGGTATAGACAAATAAAAGGTGTCGCCATAGGTTCTAAATTTTCCCCTTCTTTCGCGAATTTGTTCATGGCTGCACTCAAAGGACCTTATTTGGGGCTCTAAAGGTGCCCAATTTATAGACTCTAGTATTTTGGGGAAGATATATAGACGATTGTCTATTAATGTGGTCCGGCACACACGAACACCTGATGGATTTCCATAAATATTTGAACCACAACACATGGGATATGAGTTTTACCATAGAAGCCAGCCTAGACAGAATCGAAATCCTAGACCTGGAAATCTACATCTCAGACGACAAACTGAACAGTAAACTCTTCAGAAAAAATACTGCCTGTAATGCTTTTTTACATGCTAGCAGTGCTCACTCATCCCGCCAAATCCGTACCATCCCATTTGGGGAATTTTTAAGAGCTTGCAGAAACTGCAGTGACGATAAAGATTTTAATTACAGTCTAAGGGAAATGCAGGCATGTTTCAAAAAAAGAGGCTACCCAGATGACCTACTTAACAGAGCAACCGCTCGGGTCAAGAATATCAAAAGAACAGACACACTTAAAAAGAAACATACAGGCACAGAGACTGAATCCAGAACTATTCGAATGATTACTGATTTCAGTAGCCAACACCAATTACTACATAGGAGTTTCACCAAACACTGGAAAATCCTCAAGGCAGACAAAACTATAAAAGACAGCATAGGAGAATACCCACAGATAACCTTCAGAAGGGGCAGGACCCTAAGAAATAGACTCAGTCCAACAATTCCCCGCAGCATTACAACTGACACCTGGCTCACGTTACGGAATACAGGTTTTTACAAGTGTGGATTTTGTTCTATGTGTAGGTGGGCCAAACACAAAACTACTGAATTTCATAACACAAAAGGAGAGAAATATGTCATCAGGACTAACATTAATTGCACAACACGCTTTGTAGTATATATTATCGAGTGTGCATGTAAGAAATTCTATGTGGGCAGCACCATCCGCCCTGTCAAAGAAAAAATAGCCGAACACATTAGAGCTATCCACAAGCAAGACCCCAGGTACCCGGTAGCTCTGCATGCGGCTGCATGCTATGATCAAATGATGGACAAACAGATTTCCTTTTTTGGGATCGTAACTGTACCACCGGGGATATGGGGCGGAAACAGAGAACTGAAACTGAGACGTCTGGAAGCCATGTGGATTCTGCGCCTTCATACGGTGGATCATGGTTTGAATTTCGACCAAGAGATGCAATATTTTCTAGGGGACTAATTTTAGGATGTCCATCCTGTCATTTCCCGTAGATATATGAATCATGTGAGCTTTTATCTGTATCCCGAGCATACACATCAACACTTGTCATCCTCTGTAGCTATGTAGCAGTGATTATGTGAACCATAAATGTATTCTATAAGTATTTACACACCATCCTTCCCACAATTATATATACCCTCAATGAGGCCTACAAGAGGTAATGGTGTATCTAATAATCAGAATGGTTCTCACATGGGTACCCTGTGTAAACACTACTCTACTCCATCACTTATGAGTTACAAATATAAACGATAGAGCGTCCACAATTTTTAATTAATATGAATAACAATTGCGATTTGATTTGCTCGAATTGATTTACAATTGTGATTTAGACATTTCATGTACATTAATTATTCCACTCAAGTTGAAGAATTTATACCGAATTATCTGTAATTCTACATCCTAATGAGCACAGAATGTAAATTGTTATCAACTGTATAATCTGTCATCTTTATCATGCAAACGACAATTTTTTGTAGATCAGATGCATGACCTTTGTCCTCTATGCATGTAAATATAGCATGCACGATACACGGTTGAACGACCAATGCATGCAACCATTTCCTTCATTTTTTCAAATCACTTTTCTTTCTAAGTCATGTCGCGCTGATACTTTAATTTTATTTAATTTTATATTTATCATGACACTTCGAGACTTATTAGGAAACTTGCGCGCATTTCTGTTAAAGGTGACGCTCTAGTCACTCTAATCCGGGAACTTTTTCAGGATACATAAATCTACTTCTGGGTCGACATCACGTGTCTGCACCCGGAACCTCTCTGCAGGATTACTCGACCTGCCGGTTTTTCCCACTACACGGGTAAGAACGGAGAGATTAATATAGTGACTACTTTAGACTTCATGATTATACCAGCGTTAGGACTCTAGCACGATTCCATTATGTAGCTCAATTTCGTCTTTCGACTAGAAGTAGAAATATCTAGCGATCCGGACCGAGCTATTCGGAACAATATATATCTGCATAACATAGCCAGCGCGAGCGAGTTAACCTACGCTCTCTCATGCTCAGGTGCTTATGATGTAGAAAGTCTGAACATTTTTTAACGTTTTTTTAACTATACATGTATTACATGATCAGTGAAAGCTGGTGAACTTACGCTCTCCTATAACTAGTCGTCTGTTTAAACTATTGACATTAGCAGAGAGTTTCAACGGTCCTAAATCAATCTATTGTTGAAACATACTAGACATTTCATTACTACAACTGGCGAGTGCGGGTAATTTGACGCTCTTGCTTTCTTTTTGCTTCCCTATATTTCATCATTTTCATTACTGGAACGAACCACCAAGGATCCTTATCGAGGAGCTTCCACACTTCCCATAATGTACGAGTGGACGCCCAAACCATTTTAAGCTAACTGTGAAAGAAGTCGACCCAGAGCATCTAACAACCAAAAATTTCTAAGGTGAGAGGCTGGTACACAATTACTGCAGATATGCGGCATTTTTGTACACTATTCATTGACAATCCGCAAAGTAATTGCAGCTGCTGATCTAGATCCTACTATCGCTTTTCCCAGTTCTCTACACCCATTGAACACGATTAATATTGGATAATGAACAACGACGTACTGATATCAACTTACCCGGTCTTGAGCAAGGCCGGATCAGAATTATCACCGGCACAGCGGTGAGCCACCTCCCTCTTCTCTTTTTTTATACTTATCATGTATAAACTGAGTGTTCATCTTTAATAGAACCTCTGTTGTCGACCTCTCTCTCTCCAATACCTTGTAGTTTTACTTTTTTCTTTCCCTCTGTTTTCTTCCTTTGGTATCACTATAGACCTGTGGTTTAACACCCTCCGACTACAGGTAGGAAGCATACCTTTTTTAAACCGAAGGGTCTGTTCTGTTTAAATAAAATAAAAAAATATCAACCCCTAGCGTGCACCTCTTACATGTTATAAGTGCTTGACATTTAAGCTCCATCAGAACAGGGACTTTTTTTAACCTTACACATGTGCTCTTTACCTTCTTCTCTCCCCCTCGCGTCACTACGTTAAGATTTCTCTATAATTATGAAGATATTTATAGTTATGTAAACGACGCACCCACTTCCAAACCACCATCCTGCTTGCGTCTACACTTCTCAAATATCCACACTGGAACGCGGGTTTGGTGATGTGTGCTTCCACAAGATTTTTGCTGCATTTTGTCACTGAATGCATTATCACACTACACCCACACTGACAGTCACCTAAAGAAAACGTAAAGTACGTTGTATTATACCATGTACTCCATCCTTTATTTTGTATCCACTCCAGCCCTGATGAGTCGCTAAAGTATTGCAATTGCTTTGCGACGAAACACGTGTCAGCTGGCCCTTCAAACCAATAAAAGAGGAGCCAAGAAACTGATCGTCCTCTTATTCTGCGACTTTGGAAACTTGAACTTTTAAATGTCCATTGTGACATCTTTTCTATAATCTCTTTATTTGGTGTGCAACAGGTTTTTGCTCTTTGTTCACGGTGTGTGTCTTGACATACACTCCTGGAGGGGTTTAAGGCCTTTTCCCCCTCACCTGGATGCACCCATACCTAACACTATAACTGTAACACCAACTACGCGTAGACCGCAAGCAGTGCGCCTAGTATTTCCCTCACTCTGAAAAAACCCTGGTCTCAATTGATTCAGATCTTAAATACATTACCTGGAAGACTTCTGTGCTTCTGGCTCTCACTTCCTCATGTCGAGTCAGTGACATTCAGGCGTTTACTACTAAGCCGCCTTTTCTTCAGTTTACTAAGGACTCAGCCTTACTACGCGCCAATCCAGTTTTCATCCCTAACCCCTTAAGTGCTGCACACGTTCACCGGCCGACGGCACCACTACCTCCGTAGTGCTACCGTCGGCCGTTGAACGTTCGAACTGCACCTGCGCAATGGAAGTCCAGCACTGGAGCTGGACGTTCCATAGCAGCTATGAGGCTAAGGGACTGTCGGACTTCCACCTCAATTAACCAGTTGTTTTTAAAGTCATTTTTCCCTAATCCTCAGACACCAGCAGAGAAAGCACTTCATTCATTGGATATTAAATGGTGTCTAAAATTCTATTTTCAAAAGACAGCGACTATACGGAAGTCTGACCAGCTTTTTGTGGCCTATGGGATGATGCAGAAAGGTCATCCTGTCACCAAACAAACAAATGCACGCTGGATATCTTCTGCTATTACCTTTTGCCATCAACAAGCGGGAAAACCACTTCTTGCATCGGTCAGAGCGCATTCTACTAGAAAAGTTTCCACTTCTACGGTGCTGTTTGCTGGTGTGCCACTTCATCACATTTGCAGAGCTGCAACATGGTCCAGCAGGCACACCTTTACAAAGGTTTTTTGGTTGGCGCACAGGCTTCATTGTTTTGATTTTGCGCTAATGTAGCGTGCTCCAAAGGTATCACTCTCTACCTCTTAAAGTGTTGTGAACATAAATGACTAAAGCATCCTCTGAATATGGGATGACCCGCTGGGCACAGCTTGCGATCCGCTATACAGCGTTCAAATTTCAAATATAGTAATCCAATGGAAATTCTCGTTTTAGAGTATGTTTATTTCGAAGATAATTGTATTCATTAGCTTCAAAGTTAACTTCATAGAGATGAATTTTACATGACTTTGATTTTCATTTTTCCACAAATATTTGCAAAGCGTTCCCCATGCATTTCGTGCACGAGGTGCACTTCATCAGGGGAATCTAAACAAAAAGATCAATGGACTCAATGTGAGGATAACATCCTACAGACATGTAGGTAAACGTAGTTATACTATAAATACATCAACTACCTTGAAATAATATTCGGTGTAAGTGATGAGATTAGTTTGTTAATGTGCTGCGGTATTATAGCACATAACCTTACAGTTGAAAATAATAAAATAAAATATAACGTGATGAGGTTCGAGATGCGTTTTCAGGGTGGTGGGTAAATCGTCAAAAGCGTTAGCTTAAGTGATTATTGTTCTAGAAGGCGTGAATCATGCGTAGTCAGTCAGTGAATATTGAAAACCTGCAAATTATCGAGAAAAGATATCTCTTAACTCGGTGAGTCTATTATTAATCTAGGTCTAAACGCTAAGTGCTCAGTGATTCTGTGGTTCGTTACAAAAAATAAATAAATAAACTTTAAGAGTTTAAGAGTGTCTTACCTGCAGTCATGCAAGAGTTCTAGTGCGCATAAGTTTTTCCTCTACGGTCATGCTGGAATCGAAAACGAACCGGCATTTCCTCCGTTAAGAGTGTTTGGAGGTCAAAATAGGACTATGATGTTAACCAAGGGTTAGTCTGGACGCCATCTTTGAATGGTGAAGTGAAACGATTGTGAAGAAAGGGTGAATGTAAAAAATATGTGCAATAGATAGATTCTAAAGGTCAAATAAAGATAGGAACTGTCTGGACTGATTTGCAATGAAAAATATATGAATAACCACATAATATAATGCACAATAAAAAGATATAAGAATATTCATCAGGAATGTTTAGATAATCACATCAAAGTAATGTTTAAAAACGTATATTACTTTACGAAGCACTACTGTCTAGATGCTGCGGACAACGCTGATTCAGCTGTGGGACAAGCAGTACTTCGAAATCTCTTTAAATAAGGTGAGCCTCTGTTGCTTCCCTCCTCCTATATACAAGATACTTTCTTTTTCTTTGTTATATACTTCAGTCTTTTGTACTGTGCATGATTATGGTTATCATTATATTATCAAGATGATTGATCAGTACCTTGTAATATTTTAATTCTACTGCTTACTACTCTTATTCAAACATATGAATCTATGAAAGACACCCCAATACTGGAGAAGAACAAAAGTTACTTATCTGTAAACTGTGGTTCTCCAATATTGGTGTCTTTCATAGATTCACATGCGACCCACCCTCCTCCCCTCAGAGGCTCTCTCTCTTTATCTCCTGGCTTTATATTACTCTGTACTACGAAAATCTGAGGGCCTGAGCCTCTGGGGAGAATATTCTAAGAGGGTGCTGGCGCCTTATTGGCCCAAATTTGGACCAAAACATAATGACTAAGACATATCATAGAAGTGATATGTTGTCTATCTAGGAAAAACTGTATGGTTTTTAATTTTTCTGTATATAGGCCTGTGTTATGGCTGCATTGCTTTGTTATTTACCGTCGGACTCCCACTTCGACGACGGTGAATATTCAAGCATGTGAATCTATGAAAGACACCAATACTCGAGAACTACAGTTTACAGGTAAATAACTTTTGTTCTTTTTGAATATGTAGTGTTAGGCAGGCAATTTTTACTCGTTGAAAGTGAGAGGGCGATACCTACAGGCCTTCTCATCTAACATTCAACACAGACCTTGTGCTGACGTCTCTGTGTGCATGTTGAATGCATCAATGTGTAGTGATTGGTAAAAGGACTCCATGATTGCGAGTTTGTGAATTCTGAAGCCAGTAGGATCCATTTGGAATTTCACCTGATTAGCACGTGACACAAGATGGAGGTTGCGATGTAGCCTTGGACATTCTATGGCAACTTTTTTGGAAAGGGCTTGCTCATTAATCTTTCCTGAACACTGGCATTTGGTTGATGATGGAAGACAGGGATGCAGCACCAGCATCATAATCATCCACCTCCTCCTCCCTCTCCTGCCCTCCTCCTCTTCTTCCTCCCCATCCCCGAAAATCAGCCCTCCATAGCAAGCCTTATGATTAATTAATGACTTAAAAAACTTGTGCCAAAAAACAAACATGATCCCTAAGGGACTGAAAAAATAGCAATGCTGGATGAACTTTATAAAAATTACAGCCTTTAAAAATGGGAATATTAAAATCTCTCCTTCGATTCACATAATATTTCCAAAACATAATGCAAGGTATCTTGAGGAGACAAAGTTGCAGTCAAATGTACATAGATTTTGCGGTTCACCACAAGGTTTTGGAACTGTTAATAACAAATGTACTCAATTAATTCTGAACCTTGTATGTAGAAAGTTGTGATAATTATTGGTTACTGCAGTGAGGTATATCTTTCTAAAAGGAACAGTCTTTAGGAGCACGTACCGCCCAACTGAGACCAGATAGTCAAACATATCCTGCCTCCTCTCCCCATTGCTGAGCAGCAGTTCTCAATATAACAAATCCAGTGGATCCTTTTGTCATCGTATATAAAAGGACAATGAAGCAAGATGTTTGTTTAATTGAGCGTTCTACCCAGGACCACATAAAAGTCCAGAGAAGAAGAGGACAGAGTGCCAAGGTATCCGAAAGATAAGTTGTACCTAATTCCTCGTGCACTGCAAAAGAAGGCACCCCTTGCAGCACACTGAATAACTGCCTGAAATTTTGTTTTGCAAACTGGAAGTTTGAAACAGTCAGTGTAACCCCAAATATCACTACCAATAAGCCACTTTGGAAATGCATTTTGCTTGGTACATCTTCTGTAATGGTTTTAAAGGTTTCCTGCTGAATCTAGATGCAAAACTAGTGACAGAGTAGATGGACAACTTAAATTCTATGGTTTTCTTTTAATTTCTTTTTATTAAAACAGTTGTCGGCATTCATAATCATGATCACAAAACGTCTTAGAATTACCTTCACATTCAACGGGATAAACACATTACATTGCATCAACATATTGTGGAATTGACATTCCCCTTGTAGGGCCCCCGTCCCCGCCCCTTTATCCCTGTGTGCGACCCGCCTAACTAGTCTCGAACCCTCCCCAATCCCCTGTAAGCTTCCCATGGCTGCCACATTTTCTCCTATTTCTTGGGGCATCCCCTGCTGTCATAAATAGTCTTCTCTGCCGCAAAGCACCAGTCCAAGTCCCTTTTCAATTAGGAGACTTTAGGTGGCAGAATTGCCCCCCACTCCCCTGCAACATTCCTCTTTGCAACCATTGATGCCACCTGTAGCCAGATTCGTTGATATTTGGGCCAATTCAGTACCCCTGACACACACAATATAAGCCATGTGGGATCCAGAGGAACTTCCTGCTCCAACACTTCTGACATAGTCTGTACCACCTTCTGCCAGTATATCTGTATGATCGGGCAGTCCTAAAGTATACGGCAAAACTTTCCCGTCTGCATACACCCACTCTGACTCTCCTCAGTGGAGATGTGCCCCAGTTTAAACATAAGTGTACTGACGCAGTAGGACCTAGGCAGGATCTGCAACTGGACCAGTCTAAAGCCTGCCTGGATTGCCACCTCCCTGGGACTCTGCAATGCCTCCACCCAGTCACCGTCCTCTAATAATCCTAGTTTGGACTCCCTCGCCTCTCGCACCTTGGCTAATAAGTCTGACGAGTTGTTTATAAAAAATTTTTATACGTACAGGACGGCGCCTTCTCTGGGATTGCGTCCAACAATAATCTGTCTTCTAATGGGCTCCACTCTGGGATCTGGTCCCCATCCTTAAGATAACTGCCCAGTGCATCCTTCAATTGCAAGTATTTATAATGTTCTGTGGGTGCCAACTGGAATTCTGCTTGCAACTCTGCAAACGTTAACACAGCGTGTCTCCGCCTCACATCCCTCAAACGAACAAAGTCAATTAGTTTCCACTTTGCGGAGTCCCGCAGTTGAACCACCTGCTGAAGCATTTCACTGGTCCACAAGGGTGTCTGCTCCATCAGCCGCCCAGCCCAACCAAGGATTCGAGTGGCCTTATTCCATGCCATATGTACTAATTGAGTGTGCAGTGCAGCCCATCCAGTCTTGCCCGCCCACACAGCGCCCGCAAGTAGCCTTCCGCCCACATTGCCCAGTGATTGACTCTATATGCTGGATCATTCCTATCTGCAAAGACCCAGTCATTAATGAAGCCCAGTAGTACTTTAGAATATCAGGAATGGCCAACTCTCCTTCATACACCCCATTCTGCAGTTTGGCCAATGCTATATGTGCGACCCTCACCCCCCCCTTAACCCCTCACCCCTCCACTTATCCACAGCAATGTTCTCAGTTCACTGTCCCCAAGGAATTTTTCTGGTATTGGGCAGGGGGTATTTTGTATAACGTGTAAAATGCGTGGCAGCAACAGCATTTTGAAGAGAATCGCTCTTCCCATCAGGGAGATTGGGAGCTTTCTCCAATGTGCAACATCGCTTTTCAGGAAGATCAATTGCGGTTTCAATCAATCAATCAATCACGGCATTTATATAGCACGCTACTCACCCGGGAGGGTCTCAAGGCGCTGGGGGAGAGGGGTATGTTACTGCTCGAACAGCCAGGTCTTGAGTTGCTTCCTGAAGGAGAGATGGTCTTGGGTTCGCCGAAGGTGAATGGGGAGGGAGTTCCAAGTCTTGGCTGCCAGGTAGGAGAAGGATCTTCCTCCGCCAGTGGCTCTGCAGATGCGTGGTACGGTGGCGAGTGCGTGGCTGGTTGATCGTAGCTGGCGCGTGGGCGTGTAGAAGGTCATGCCGTCGTTGAGGTATTTGGGGCCCAGGTCGTGGAGAGCCTTGTGTGCGTGGGTGAGGAGTCTGAACGTGATTCTCTTGCTGACGGGGAGCCAGTGCAGTTCTCTCAGGTGTCCGGTGATGTGGCTGTGTCGGGGGATGTCGAGGATGAGTCGTGCGGAGGCATTCTGGATGCGTTGGAGTCTTCTCTGGAGTTTGGCTGTGGTTCCGACGTAGAGGGCGTTCCCGTAGTCCAGTCGGCTGGTGACGAGTGCCTGGGTGACTGTCTTCCTGGTTTCAGTGGGGATCCATCTGAAGATCTTGCGGAGCATGCGCAGGGTGTTGAAGCGCGAGGAATAAACAGCGTTGACTTGTCTGGTCATTGACAGGGAGGAGTCCAGGATGAAGCCCAGGTTTGCTGCGTGGTCCGTTGGTTTGGGAGCGGTGCCCAGGGCCGGGGGCCACCAGGAGTCGTCCCAGGCGGAGGGTGATGATCCCAGGATGAGGACTTCCGTCTTGTCTGAGTTCAGTTTAAGGTGGCTGTTCCTCATCCAGTCGGCGACGTCTTTCATCCCTTCGTGTAGGTTGGCTCTGGTGGTGGTGGGATCGTTGGTGAGGGAGAGGATCAGCTGGGTGTCGTCGGCGTAGGAGATGATGTTGAGGTTGTGTTGGCGTGCGATGGCTGCGAGGGGGCTCATGTAGACGTTGAAGAGGGTGGCGCTGAGAGAAGATCCTTGTGGTACGCCCCAGATGACTTTGGTGGCCTCGGACCTGAACGGAGGGAGGCGGGTTCTTCCGGTGAGGAACGAGATGATCCATTCCAGCGCTTTCTCTCGGATTCCGATGTTGCTGAGGCGCTTCACTAGGGTTCGATGGCAGACCGTGTCGAACGCTGCGGAGAGGTCCAGGAGGATGAGGGCTGCTGTTTCCCCGTTGTCGATCAGGGTTCTGATGTCGTCGGTGGCTGCGATCAGGGCGGTCTCGGTGCTGTGGTTGGCCCGAAATCCGGACTGCGAGTGGTCGAGGGATCCGTTCGTCTCGAGGAAGGCGGCAAGCTGTTTGTTGACGGTCTTCTCAATGACTTTGGCCGGAAAAGGAAGGAGCGAGATGGGACGGTAGTTCTTGAGGTCGGTGGGGTCCGCTGTTGGTTTCTTCAGGAGGGCGGTCAGCTCGGCATGCTTCAAGCTCTCCGGGAAGGTGGCGGTGTGGAAGGAGGAGTTGATGGTGTCTCAGAGATGGGGTGCGATGGTGGCGACGGCTTTGTTGAAGACGTGGTGTGGGCACGGGTCGGTTGGTGATCCGGAGTGGATGGAGTTCATCGTGCGGGTGGTGTCTTCGGTGCTAATCGGGGTCCAGTTGCAGAGGGTGGTGGTGGTGGGCGTTGGTTCGGTGGTAGGGTGCGTGGTCTGTGAGTCGAAGCTGTTGTGTATGTCGGCGATCTTGCGGTGGAAGAACGAGGCGAGTGAGTCGCAGAGGTCTTGCGAGGGAGTGATGTCGTTGGTTCCGGCGCTGGGGTTGGAGAACTTTTTGACGATGCTGAAGAGTTCCTTGCTGTCGTGGGCGTTGTCCAGTCGTTCTTTGAGTGCCGTCTTCTTGGTGGCGCGGATCAGCTGATGGTGTTTGCGGGTGGCATGCTTGAGGGCGGTCCAGTTGTCTGTGGTGTGGTCGAGCCGCCAGGCTTTCTCGAGGGTGCGGCAATTCTTCTTGGATTCCTTGAGTTCGTCGGTGAACCTGGGGGGTTTTCTTGCTGCCGGGTCTGCTGGGAGGGTTCTTTAGTGGTGCGAGGTCATCGGCGCAGGTGGTCAGCCACTTGGTGAGGTTGCTGGCTGCTTTGTTGGGGTCCGTTGTGCTGGTGGGAGTGTTCTGGCTGAGGGAGGCGGTGAGCTGCTCGGCGGTGATCTTGCTCCAGCTGCGGCGGGGGGCCCGTTGCGGTTGGTGGTGGGTCATAGTTCTACTGAAGCTGAAGTGGACGCAGCTGTGATCTGTCCAGTGGAGTCCGGTGGCGTGGCTGAAGGAGACGTGCTTGCTGGATGAGAAGACTGGGTCAAGCGTGTGTCCGGTGTAGTGGGTGGGGGTGTTCACCAGTTGCTTGAGTCCGAGGTTGGCGAGGTTGTCCAGCAGGGCGGTGGTGTTTATGTCGTCGTTGTTCTCCAGGTGGAAGTTGAGGTCCCCTAGGAGGATGTAGTCCGCGGAGGGAAGGGCGTGCGGGCTGATGAAGTCTGCGATGTCTTCGCTGAACTGTGTGCGTGGTCCCGGTGGTCTGTAGATGAGGGTGCCTCGGAGGGTGGTCTTAGGGTCGGTGTGTATCTGGAAGTGCAGGTGCTCGGCGTCGGAGAAGGTTTTGTCGGAGTTAGTCGAGATGCGGATGGTGTTCTTGTGTACGATGGCGATGCCTCCTCCCGTCTGGTTGACGCGGTCCTTCGGGGTGATCTTGTATCCGTCCGGGATGGCTGTGGCGATGTCGGGTGCTGTGGAGGCGTTCATCCAGGCTTCGGTGAGGAAGGCGACGTCCGGTGCTGATGCGTCAAGCAGGTCCCAGAGTTCCACGGCGTGCCTGTGGACGGAGCGGGTGTTCAGCAGGATGCACCTCAGGTGGTTGCTGTTAGTGTTGGAGTCGGTGGGGGCGGTGCAGGTCCGGTAGCAGGTGAAGCGGCAGGCTTTGCAGGCGAAGGGTCCGTTGGTGCGTCTCAGGGTGGCTCGGTAGCAGGCAGGGTTCCGGCCGGCGTTGAGAGTGGCGGTGTCGTAGGTCTGTCGTGAAGTCTTGCATCGGCGGTGGGGACCAGGGGTCCTGGCGCTGGGCGCGGACGGGCGCAGACGGGCTTACCTTTGGCGCGACTTCGGCGCACAATCGGCGCGCTCGCTGCGCGTCGAAGTGGGCGTCATAAGTAGGGAGCCGGGAGGGCGGGTCCGCTGGGTCTCGGCGAATGGGCGGCGGGGGGCGGAGCCGCAGTGAGGCAGCGGCAGGAAAATCGGAGCGATCGGCCGGCTCTGAGGTGGCTGGGGCGCTCTGGCGGCCGGTTCTTGGGTGGCTGGGGCGCTCTGGCGGCCGGTTCTCGGTTGGCAGAGGCTCTACTGCAGCGGTCGGTGTCAGCGGGGACAGGAGGGGGTGACCAGGCCTAAGGAAGGCGCGGTGGTCACTGGTGAGGGCTGTCCGATGTCCCCTTAAGTAGGGAGCCGGGAGGGCGGGTCGGCTGGGTCTCGCAGAATGGGCGGCGGGGGCGTGGCCGCAGGGAGGCAGCGGCGGGAAAATCGGAGCGATCCGCCGGCTCTGAGGTGGCTGGGGCGCTCTGGTGGCCGGTTCTCGGGTGGCTGGGGCGCTGTGGCGGCCGGTTCTCGGGTGGCTGGGGCACTCTGGCGGCCGGTTCTCGGGTGGCTGAAGCTCTACTGCGGTGGTCGGTGTCAGGAGGGGGTGACCAGGCCTAAGGAAGGCGCGGTGGTCACCAGATTCTGTTCCAAAAGTGCTACATCAGACTTTTTAATCTGTATTCCCAGATATTTAAAACCGGTTTTAATCTGGAGTTTGGAGTCAGGCCCCAGGTGCGGGGGAGGACCATCCGAGACAATATATAGAGATGGGACTTATCCCAATTGATCTGATAACCTGAGTATCCCTCAAAGATCTGCAGCAGCCAATTTATCGTAAACCAGGGTCTTGTTGCGTATAAGAGGACATCGTCTGCTTATAACGATATTTGTTTTTCCCACTAGTCACCCCCCTGGATACCCAATATTACCGAATCCCCTCTGGCCCATGCTGCCAAAGGCTCAATCGCCAAGGCAAACAAAATTGGTGAGATGGGGCACCTCTGCTGTGTGCCCTTTCCCAAGACAAAGGAGCACAACACCGAGCCGTTCACACGGACCCTTGCCAAAGGTTGCGTATAGAGCAACCGGATCCAGGAGATAGACCGGGCCCCAAAGCCGAACCTCTTCAGACTTCAAAGAGATAGTTCCATTCAATACTATCGAATGCCATGCGGGTGTTAAGTGGCAAAAGCAACGCCTCCACCCCCGGACTGGTCCTTACCAAGTGCATTACCCCATATAAGCGTTTCAAATTGAGTCTGGTGCTACGGTTAGGCATTAAACCTGAGTGGTCAGGATGTATCAGAGTAAGAATTGGCACTAAAAGTTGATTCCCCAAAACCTTAGCCAACATTTTAAATTCCAAATTTAGCAACGATATTTGCCGATACGAGCCTCACTGATCTGCCGGTTTACCGGCCTTAGGGATCACTACAATAGTCGCAAATCACTGATAAATCGGTAGTGAACCACGGTCTCTCGCCTCCTCAAACATAGCTAGAAGGCGTGGGGCCAGTGTGGAGGACATACATTTGAAAAGTTCCTCTGGTAGCCCATTAGATCCTGGTGCTTTCCCTGCCTGCAGATCCTGTATGGCGCCCACTATTTCTTCCTCCGTTATGTCCCTATCTATCGAGTCTCTATAGTCCTCTGTTAGTACTGGAAGGCGCATCTCCTCCAGAAGCTCAGAGCAATCCTGGGCCGATCTGACCGGGGTTGAGTCATAAAGATCCTCATAGTTGTCAGCGGACATCTGTGCTATGGCCTCTCGGTCCGAGTGTGTGTTCCTATCCTAGTCCCGTATTTCCGCCACCCAATTACTCTATCGCGTTTTTCTTGCCATGCAAATCATTTTATTGGCTTTATCCCCAGGTCGTATACTTTGTGTTGTGTGGCAAGTGCCATCGACCTAGCTGCATTAGTTGGCATATCGTGCAATTCACATCGCCAAAGGTCCGTTTGATGCGCCAACTCCCTGTCTTTCCTACCTCCCTCCAAATAAAGTGCCTCCAACTCAAATAATGTTGTCTCCAACTTGTCCCAGCGCAACTTATTATCCTTATTTTTGCAGCGTGAATCTTTCTGGATTCACTATGCTATGCATATTCCGCAACCTGGTGGTTGGGTCCGGAATCGTAGTCTTTTTTTTTTTTTTGGAAGCCCAGGTGGGCGTCGACGTCCCACCTTTTGGTGTACCTTCGGTGACGTCGGCATGCTTCCGGCGGAAGCTACCACCCTTGGGCGCCATCTTCAGATTCTTTTTTCCTCCGTTGGGTCTGGATCGTCACGTGAAGCTCCAGAAGTTTTGGAGGAAAAAAGGAGGAATACAACTACTATTCGACGGTAAAGACCGGAAAAGATTGGGAGAAGAAGACCATCAGAGAGAAGACGACGAAGAAAGAGAAGAACATCGAGATCTTCAACGTCCTTGGAGCAATGCGCACACAGGGGGCCCCCTGAGCGCAGGGATGTACAAGACTCCATTTAAATTCTGCAAAACCAGCCACCACAAGTTCGCGCAGAAGGACCAGCACCCGGTCTGCAACCTCTGCCTGCCTATCAACCACGAGAGCAGAGACTGCAACACCTGCTCTGTCTTCAAGCCGAAGACACTCCGAGTTTGAAAGAAGCAGAGGATAGCTCACCCCACGATGCAGGGCAAGGGCCAGGCCCCGACGCTTTACGAACTGGGCCTCTCCACCGACGACGAGGACAACATCGCCGAAGGTCCAGATGACTTCACGGTCGCAGAGACCGATAAGAAAACGCCTGACAAGGTAGGAGAGTCTACGACCCCGAAAACTCCCACAGAGGCAGACTCTCGAAAGGCAGAGTCCAAAGCCTCGAAAGGAGCACCGGTGCCGAAAAGTTCGACGGCCGAAGCTGCATCTTCTAAAAAAGAGCCCAGCGGATCCTTCGAGAAGGACTCCCGGAGGCCGAAGACCGGCGAAAAGCAAAGGTCGTCGAAGCAAGCCCCCGAAAAAGGGTCTTCGACTTCGAAGGAAAAGAAGCTGAAGAAAGCATCGACGTCGACGACGCCGCTGAAGAGAGCAGCCGAAACGCTCGACGACGACCAGGCCGCGGAGATGCTGAGAAAGAAAAGAAGGCTCGAGGCCGAAATGGAGAACATCCTCCAAAGAAAGAAAGACTTCGACCAAAGAATGAGAAGTTACAAGATCCCCTCGAGGCCGGCAACGTCCGTCGCTGAGGTGCAAGAGCACGAGGAATTAGATGTCGAAGAGCCGCCGAAAACTCCGGAGCTCTCGGAACACGAAGAGGAAGAGGACCTCTATTATACAGAAGGTGATTACGGGGATCAGCAGTCAAGCTACGCCTCAGGTTCCTTGACGGCCCAAGACCAGGATTGGCAGGACATCGAGGCCGAAAACCCGGAGGAGGCTGTGGAGACATACCCTTTGAGGCCTTCGCCACCGGATGACATAGAGGCATACAACGAGGTCGTCAGGAAGGCAGCAGCAGCTTATGGGGTTAAGCTAGAGGAGGAGAAGCCAAAAGCAGATTTCCTGCTGGAAACATTGCTCCCCACGCAGACAAGAAGCCAATTCCTGTCCATGCTGAAAAGTATCACAGACCAGGGGAAGGAAGCCTTCAAGGACCCGACTACATGCAGATCAGTAATGCCGAGGACGGAAAAGAAATACAAATTCTCCTCCCAGGACCCAGCTTACATCAAGGGGTCCGTCACAGCAGATTCAATAATCGCTGCGACGGCCAGAAGAAGGGCCAACGTCCCAACAACATCTGGGCCTCCGCCTGACCAGGAAAGCAGGAGGATGGACCTAATGGGCAAGAAAATAGAGAGAAACGCCACAACGCACTGGCGGATGGCGAACTGAAACGCCCTCCTGAACAGACATCAATACCAACATTGGGATGAGATGGGGCAATTGCTCAAGCACCTCCCGGAACAATACCGTGAGAGGGCATCACACCTTGTGGAAGAGGGGAAAAGCATTGCTAACTCGTGCCTGAAGACCACCTTGGATGGGGATGAAACATCCAGCAGACTGATGGCTATAGGCATCACAGAGAGAAGGAAAGCCTGGCTCAGGATCTCAGGCGTTAAAGCTGAGGTTCAGAACAACATCCTGAACACACCCTTCAATGGTGAAACACTGTTCGGAGCCCCAGTTGATGAGAAGCTCACACAACTGAAGAAGGACAATGAGACGGCAAGGTCCATGGGGGCCCTGCAATTCAGGGGGATGAGAAGGGGCACTCCTACGCGGAGGCCGAACGGCAGAGGTGGAAACCAGCGAGGAGAATCACACCAGGCGTTCCACCAGGGACAACAGAGTGACAACCAAGGTCACCAGGGCCAGCAGAGGCAAAACTGGAACTACCAGAACAGGGGCCAGTCATTTCGATCAAGAGGAAACGGACGAGGACAGAGAAGGAGAGGCGGTGAACAACCCCCCTATAAGTGACTGCACATGAGAAAAGGTGCTCACCCACTGGAACCCTCCGGGGGAAGAGCACGGAAAAACAAGGAGGAGAGGGCTACATGGACAAGACACAAAAGAACATGTAACTCCAGTAGGAGGCAGGCTAAGATTTTTTTCTCCAGGAGTGGAGAAAAATCACCACAGACAAGTGGATACTGAACATCATGCAGTTCATATACTGCATAGAGCTGCTAAAGAATCCACCAAACAGAAAGCCGAAGAGAGCACTCGGGAACAGAGCTGCGATTGCTCCAAAAGGAACCTCAAGAACTACTCCTCAAAGAGTCCATCGAAACGGTCCCATTCAAAGAACGGAACAGGGGAGTGTACTCAAACTACTTCCTGGTACCAAAAGTGGACGAAAGCCTAAGACCCATCCTGGACCTACGGTTCCTAAACAAATATGTAAAGACCCAAAAATTCAAGATGACGTCCCTACAAGAGGTCATCCCACAGATAAAGGCCGGGGACTTCTTGTCCACCATAGACCTCAAGGATGCGTACCTGCACATCCCCATGAACAGGCAGCACAAGCACATGCTAAGATTCACAGTGAACAACGATCACTACCAATTCACAACCCTGGCTTTCGGTCTAAAATCCGCACCAAGGGTGTTCACCAAATGCCTCGTGGCAGTGGCCGCTCATCTGCGAAGGGAGGGGATACACGTGTACCCCTACCTCGACGACTGGCTCGTAAAGGCAAGCTCTTACAGGACATGCAAAGATCACGCACAGCAGGTCACGAGAACGCTAACAGGCCTGGGATTCTCCATACACTGGGGAAAATGCTCAATGGAACCGGAGCAGGTGAAGATCTTCTTGGGTGCTCAAATTGACACCGTCCAATGCAGGGTGTCACCCAGCGAAAAGAGAACACCCAGCCTACTGAGGGAGAAACGTCACTACCAGAAGGGGCGAGCTCTGACAGTGAGGACAGTGAGCAAGATCTTGGGGATGATGGCGTCATGCATACACCTGGTCCCCAATGTACGCCTACAGATGAGACCGCTCCAAGAGTGGCTACAACAGCAATGGTCACAAGCTACAGGAAGTTGGGAGGATCTAGTGGTTGTAACGCACAGGGTGCAGGAAGAAATAAGGTGGTGGACCAAGGAAAAGATAACAGTAGGGAAACCTCTAACACTACCGGACCCAACAGTGACCATCACCACAGACGCATCCCAGAAGGGATGGGGCACACACATGAACAAGCTCAGAGTGAGGGGCCTGTGGAGCCCTACAATACCAGTACTCCCTTGGGGAGATCCACCAGTAGGACTCCCAGCTCTGCAAAAGCCTCGGAGCGAGCCACTTATGGAATGTAACCGGAAACCAAAGTAATAGCCCTCTCCTCCCCTCCCAGCAAGAGCCACAAATCTACCCAAGGCACCGTGCCACACTTTACCAACCACTAGTGGTGTTCCAACGTTAACCAAAATTCCTACTCCACCTGATCCTGAAGTATAACCCGCATGAGCTACCAATCTATTGCCATATCTATTTAGTGCCCGGTACCTCTGGCCCTTGAGATGCGTTTCCTGGAGCAACACAATACTCTGGGAGTGCTGGTGCAAATATTGAAGCACAATACTATGCTTGATACGGTTCCCCAGCCCATTTACATTCCAGGATAAAATATTTAGGCTGTTTACCCCCTGCATATCCCCCCTCTGCCCTCCAGAGGCTGCCCCAGTCTGTCCCTTGTCTATCTACCCGCTCCTGCGTTGCAATCCCTGCCGTCATTGTCTCTTCATGCATCTTTTGATTTGTAGCCACCCATGAACGCACACATCCCTCACAAAATAGCTGACTTTACCGTAAAGAACTTCAAGAAAACTAAACAATCCCCACCCTGCTGGTGAGCGTTACAATTCCCACCACCCCAACTCGCAGAATGCCTGTCTCCCCCAACAAACCTGTCAACTGTGGGGTTGGTCGGTGCTGAGCTCCTGTGACACCATCGCCGAGACCCCTCCCCCATGTTGTGAGCAACCTACATTTTAATCTTATACTGAGCATAATTGCAGCTTACTACAATAGCATGCCATTCTAGTCATACGATCTTGTGCCCACATACATTATTCGTCCCCCTCAGGATGACACCCTAAGAGTCCTAGAGATCGCCCTAGCAAATACAGAATGGCAATGCCAGACGTCCACAAGATTATTTTGGAACTGTGCAAAACTGGCCCTCAAGGATAATTTCTTTGAATTCGAAGGCAAACTGTACCTTCAAAAATACAGTACCTCCATGGGGAGCGTTTTTGCTCCCAGTATAGCAGGCCTATACGTAGACCATTTTGAAAACACAGTTCGTCTTCACAAACAATGAGCCAAAATTCCCAGAAATCAAATTTTACAAACGCTACATAGACAATATGCTACTGATCTGGGAAGGAAATACAGAGTCCCTCTCCAATTTCTGTCTATGGCTCAACAACTGTGACCACAACCTTAAATTCACTCACAGCTCCCACCCACAAAAAAACACATTCTTGGACCTTGACATTGAGGCGGATGGTGACTACTTGAAAAGCAAGACACACTTCAAGCCCACTGCTCGTAATTCACTGTTACACTTCTCTAGTTTTCACCCCAGGCCATTGTGTGAGAACTTACCCTACTGACAGTACTTAAGACTCCGGCGAAACTGCAGCCAAACCTCAGACTTCAAAGAACAGGCCAGAGACTTGGATGTCAAACTCAACAACCGAGGGTATCCAAAACGGATCACAGAAAAAGCCAGAAAACTAGCTAGAAACCAAAACCGTGAGAGACCGATTGAAGCCCTTCCATGTGAAACCAGACCCATACCTCTTACCTGTGTCACCATCTTCAACACTGTCTCGAAGCAAGTATCAAAAATAACCAAGAAGCATTGGAAGATCATAGGGACAGGAAACCTGGACTGGGACCCGCCCCTCATCTCTCACAGGACAGCTAAATCAATTAAGGATGCAATAGTCTCCACGAGACCAAAACCCACCTTAAGAACACAGAACACAATCACCAATTCATGGGGCCTGCCTAAAATTGTAGGACATTTCGCATGTGGTGACTGCAGCGTATGCCACCTTACAAGCACCACCAAGACACTCGACCTGGAACCAGGAAAGACATGGTAACTACGTACCCACACCAATGATAACACAGCACACGTAATATACCGTATGAAGTGGGTGATCATTGAAGCCCTGGACCCTAATACACCTAATATCCAGGATCATCTACTCAATAAAGAACAGAGATGGATTTACTGACTTTCCAGTCACAAGACCGGACTCAATGACAACATTCCATGGAACAGACTAAGCAAACGCGAACATCCACGTGCCCCCAAGCCTTATCTGGTCCTAGTGCCATGTCCATGGATAATTTGCACCCTGAGAGCACCTAGGGACATGAACAGCTCCACACACTTGCCCAGCTGGCAATTTTGACAGAAAAAATGTGATCAGTACATCTTAGGCACCTGCATACAGACTTCTATCCTCATGTTCTTCCTGCACTACATATCCTAAGCGATGCATAGATGCAGATTAGTACGCCACCTACACCCCTGGTTACAAGGAGATCCCACCTCATGAGCGCCCCGTCCACCTGCCCTGCTTAGAGCGCAAGTACCGACTAAAGATCCCTCTTTCTTTCCAGCGGCATGCACCGTGACGGGGCATTTTACCACAGGTCCCCGCTCCCTGCCTTGCCAAACTGCGTTAGTCCCCAAGGGGGTCTTCACCACTGTAACATGGCCGCCACACTCACACCAAGCCAAGTGTGTACAGCGCATGATCGCACATGCGCGATTCACCTCCACAAACCCGGAAATGACCGGGCACTCCACTTACTTAACCGGCATTTCCCCGGCGCCACTCCACCAGCCGGGACGCCGCGGGACCCAAACTAGGTTCTCCCACAGAGGACACAGCAAAACCAAGTAAGGCCTCAAACCCCTGCGGATGCTGTTTTTTCCGGCACCCAATACTGCCCGATAACAGCTGACAGCAGCGCCCTTTTTTCCTTTCCATTTCTAGATCGGCCGCCCGCAGTGCCTCTCCCCCCGTATACTGCCATACTATCGTTGTATTAGCATTGTAAATATTGGTGCACTTTTTAAACTTCTTACAACCTTGCAAATCTTTAATCTCGAATTGTTTTTTAACTTGGTAGCATCACTTAATACCGCACTCCTGCATGCCACCATAATTTGCACGCAGCATGCCACGGACCGCTGGGTTTTCTCCCAAATGGACCTTCAGCACGCCTATGTGCTACATATACTAATGTGTACTCACGAGCGCATTTCAAGCTCATTGATACACAGCGCTACATTGTACCGCTGTCATTTCTCTGGCCATGGCATGTCACACAGTATCGCTTGCATGCTGCTCTCTTTCTGAGCCTTACCTTAGTCACCGGAACAGCCAAAAGAACGAATATTGCATGACACCAACATACATTGAAAGATTGCATTTTATGTTGCTAAAACCAGATGTTTTGTGCTTTACATTTGATGTTGCTCAATCATACATGTTGTCTATTGTCCCTTTCCTCCGTACAGGAATTTTTCGCTACTCTAGAGTGTCCGTGAGTATGTTGACACTTATTATTATTTTTTTTTACACACCTTAGCGAGTGTGTAGGAATTTCACGTGGCACCCTCTTTTGCCACTCACTGTTCACTTACTGGTCCCGAAGAAAGTCCTGTACAATACCTAGATGGGACTGAAACATGTAGACCGCCACACTTAAGCCAACTGATAGGAACAGTGTTCCTCCAGTAGTTGAATCTCACACATATTTTTAACCAATACCGTGGGCCGCCAATAATAAAATATTAGGTAAGTATTCCCAGAGGTATTTTTTATTACTTCACATTCACTCACATCACATTGTTGCACCACACCTGCTCCGCTGTAGTCAGGCGTCGAAGCACAACCAGGTGGCACTCGGCCGCCTGGTTGGGACCCCGATGATGAAGCATGATACCAACCAGGTTGGTGTGTGAGGGGTCTTTTAACAACACCCAATGGGTCTAGTTTCTAGGCCACCAATACAAGTGACTAAGAGAATTGGACACACATAGTGGGTAGTCCACATTGTTTCTATATACCCCCATGTGTCCCCAACTTTACTGTTCGTAGTTCATCGTGGGGCTGCCTCCACCAATTCCAGACCCTCCATGCGCCATTTTTCCATTACACAAATTAGTCTGCTTCCGCTCCAGATGTACATTGAGTGTAAAATCCGGGAAGAATCTGATCACAGCGTTCTCTTGTAACAAGTCACCATGCTGACGTGCCGTTTGCAGGATGGCATCTCGATCTCGGTAATTAAGGATCTGAGCGATAATCGTGCGGGGCAGAGCCCCTGGCCTGGGTATGGGAATGTGAGCTCTGTGTGCCCTTTCAATAGTGAAATGTACTGAGAGATGCTTTGGCTTGAGGTAGTTTAGGTTCCAATCCTCGAGGAATAAGTCCATACTAGGTCCCTCCATTCCCTCCGGCACTTCCACCACGCTGATGTTGTTCCTTTTTGCCCGTCCTCCAGCTCCTCCCAGCTTGGCCGCCATAAGTTCCTGCTGCTTCATAAGAGCCTGGACCCTCTCTGCCAGACTCTTGGTGCTGGTTTCTAATTGCGTAACCTGAGATTCGGTGGTCGCCATTTTTTCCGACCTTTTTCTGAAGTCTGCACGCAGGAGGTTGACATTTAGTGTTACCGCATACATTTTTGGTTCTATTGTCCCCTTAAGGTCCGCAATGGCCACCATGATGGCGCTCAGCAAGGGCTCTGCCTGTTCCACTGGTACCTCAGATTGTGACCCCGTCGCAGGAAGTGGCACCGCGTATTTGTCCACCTTGTTCGACTGTGCTCTGGCTTGCCCCTTGGGCTTCATTTGGTGGGGCACTTGTATTCCACAGCGGGGTGCGGTACTGGAGATCATCCCCACTGAGTCCTGCGTTCGAGCAACGAAAAAGGTCAGGTTGGGCTTCCCACTCTCTCTCTCTCCCCACAGGTGCCAGACAGCCAACTGATGACACCTCAACTGGTCACTGTGTGGGGGAGCCCTTCACTGAGCTCTCCTTGTAAAGATGATCTGTGCCCTCTCCACTACGGCTGCGTTGCTCACCTCAGTCTCGCCCAGTGATGACCCAGTAGGCACCAGTCACTACACCGCAGTCACCACCCTCTGCATTAGATGTCTGAAGTTGTCTGCTCCAGGTACTATCCGTCTCCGGCCCCACCTCCTCAGGGCTCCTGCGCACAGCGGTGTAGTTGCAAGAGTCTATAGGTTCCCCTTGGTCTGGTGGAACCCCCTTACTTGTTCCCTGCTGCGTCACCACCTCAGGCGCCGGGCCCGCTGTGCGGTCACTACACTGGTTCTCGAAGTGGCTGCTAGCCATCAATCACGGGGCCCCCACAACTGCAGCTGTATGTTGCGTGACTCATCGCTCCAATGCCCCGACATTCACTCTCCCTATGCTCACTTCGGCCCCAGTCTGGATCCCGAAGAACCGTGGTCTGGGGGCAGGGGCGATGTGGGTCTTGGGGCAGATCGATCCCCGGCAGAAATTTCATGTTTATTGATTCAGTAAGGGGCTTTCATCTAAGTTGTGAATTAAACAAGATGCCTATATATGAAAAAAAGTGGAATATAACTTTGGACGCAAAGTCTTAATTATGGTAGATTTAGTGCTGACAGTCATAATAAAAGATTTATTAATATTAGTTGACACATCCAAATCTTCCATGAAGGAAACAATTGAATCAAGAAGAGTTGGCAATCCCTTGACTGTCCTTGCTAAAAGAACAGCATTGTCTATATAAAGTAGAGCTGGAATAGTTATTTTCCCTGCTAAAGGCAATCTGCTCCTGTCGCTAATAAACTGCTCTCTAAACCATTTATATATAAAAATAAACAGGAATGGCATGATAATACATCCTTGACGGACCGCTCTGTTAGTTCTAAAAGATATTGAACAAGAAGCGTCTGTGGCATTTGGACTAAGGCAGTAATATCCTTATGTAGAGCCTTAAAAAAAAGCATAAGGTCCTGGTGGATTCCTAACAAAAGTAGGATGTTCACAGCTTCTAACAATTAACTCTGTCAAAATCTGAAGTAAAATCCATGAACACTATATGGATCATGCTTGATCTTGCCACAGTTTATTTACGATTAAATATAAATTCAGGCTTAAATCTTAAGTAGTCCTCCTTGAGCTAAAACCGTATTGCAGGTCCGATTAGAGATGATTATTATCTGCCCAGGTTAAGAAGCGGTTATCAACAACCTGTTGACCTTCACATCAGAATTAAGAAGCAAAATGGATCTGTAACATTGTGGATTATCCTTGTCCCCATTCTTAAATATTGGTACAATGATAGAGGAGGACCATGAGCACAAAGCTTAGCTGCATTCAGAAGCTGAGTAACCAAGAAACCCATCCACAGGTTCTTTAATATATAATTCTGGCGAGATCCCATCCGGGCCTTGTGCCTTGTAAGGCACAAGTTCCCTTTGTCAACTTCCTCAAAAGTAAAAATTATATTCGTCACCCTCATTTTCAAATAATGTTACAAAAAGGGAGCTGTCTAACAACTGATCACTGTAAATCTTAGCAAAATAATAAGCCATCTTTTTGGAGTGAAATGATAATAGAGCAAGGCTTTATTAGGAGCAAAAAGAGGGTGATAAAAAAATCTCCAAAAATGTCCAGGCTGCTCTGACTGTCTGACTGAATTATTTATTAAGCGCACTATTGCCGAGGCATCTTGGCGCTGTGTGAGGATTAGGATTGGTCACTTCCAGTCTAGGCTTTAGTAAATAGCCAGGTTTTTAAAGCCTTTCTAAACGGGATCTTATTCGTTTCCAGGCGTAACTCCTTGGGCAAAGAATTCCACAGCTTTGCCGCCTGAAATGAGAAAGCCTCTTCATACAGCAGGCTTAAAGGAGACACTCCCAGGCCTCCTCTTTTAAAATATTTCTCCTTCTTTTCACCACCGCCTTATATCTAATCTGACACACTTCTTCCAGGATCTTGTCCCTAGGTGTGATTGTCAAAGCAAGCATTATATTCTTGCGTGCAAGGGAACCATCTCTATCGAACCACCTATGCAAATGAATCAACCCCTATTGCGGCGAAATGGTTAAAAGAGAACTGACTTTTCTAGCAATATTCTCAAACTCATTTATTATTTCAAGAGATGAGTCTTCGTTTAAAATAATAACAAAATCCTTTAAAAGGAAAATAGTTGCTTTTTCAATCCATCAGGCTCTTTTTGTGACCACCTCAATGTTCACCCTTGGTCACTCATAACCAGGTTTTTATATACATCCTTCACCTTAAGCATCTGTGTCCAGTTAAGTTCTAAGGAGAAGCATGTAGGATTTTGATCACTAAAACTACTCTTAGGAATAGTTACTTTCTCCAAAATGTCCAAAAATCGGGTTGAAACAAAAAAAAAACCTAAATTTAGGATCCCAAGTGGTGATAAAGTACTGCTTACAGTCTTTTTGAGGTTAGATTTAAAAATAATTGTAGGTTAACCATATTGCGCAGGGAAAAATTTGCATTGTAAAAATTCAGCGATAAGACGAACTCTATTGAGCGAGAGATCATATTCACTTCGACGTTACTAGCTCATCAAACCTACATTTCAACAATAAAGATGCTAATATCATTAGACCACCTTTAGCGCGAGCAGGGCTAGAAGCGATCGTAGGAAAGAAGTAAGACCTATCCTTTCCCAAAAAAAGCTGTATGAAGTGTCCCATGTTACTTGCAGCCAGACTAAGTTAAATTGCTTAATAAAAGAAATCCAGACCTCATTGTTGACTCTACTAGATTACCCCCCCCCACATTCCAACTGACTCTGAGAGCTAAAACAGCCTTCATGCATAGTGAATAACTTCAAATCCAGGTACTGGAGCAAACACCGCACATCCATAATCCATGTCAAGACAGTCACAAATCGCCAAAGCGCTCAGAGGCTCTAACCTATTAAAAGAGCTTACTGCGAAATGACCAGGGCCTCATTTGCCTTATTCTCCAAAGTTGGAGTGTGCCCCTTAGTATTAAGGAGTGCTATTGGTGGTTTATCATAGAAACCTAATGGGAGCACCTTTATTGAGGAAACAAAACCCGGTTGAATAGAAGATATCATGGTCAACAAGTGACCTGCAGCTCCAATCTGGTTGAAACTCATTAGGGCACTATCCCCTTCTAAACATTTCTTGTCCCTCCCAATCCAACTAGCCATTCTGATCATGTTAATGCATCAAGAGATTATTGATCCATCAACTAGGTGAATCTGTAGCCAATGGCTCACTCTGTTATAAAGTTGTTCAAAGGACTCATTCGAACCCGCACTCAGTTGGGGTGGTGGAGGTGAGGGGTTAACTGAGATAACAGCATAAGAGGTTGCCTTGGGGATGGTGGGTAAGATCCGACATGTGTCTGGATCAGAACAGAAACCTGCTTTACATCTAGGGGTGGGTGTAGAATTCTGCTCCAAGAGAGGAGTTGGCAGAGTTTTGCCCACTCCGTGCAGAGCACACAATTCTGTAAAACTCTGTTAAGTGATGCAGAGTGGAGTTTTTTCTCTTGATCAGCTCACCAAAATTAAGTTTGCTCAAGCGCTTGCGAGAAAATTGTGTGCTGGACCTCCTCATGCTGAGATTTCTCACTGTGGGCGGTTGGGGCAGGTCGCGACCGCTCCTATTAAGAAATCTGCCGCTCGAGTAGAGGCGGTTGTTGCTCGATTTAGAATGTCTACTTGAATGGCAGAAAGCAGCTGCATCCTCTGGTGTGAAGCGTAGTGCTGTTCATGCTGATTTTACAGCACAGGACAAACTCCAGGCTCTAAAAATCAGTGTGAGTAGCGCTACGTAGGATTACGCTGCTGTCAAAACTCTGCAGAGTGAGGCAGAGTTTTTCTGGCACTTTGCGGAGTTCCGCAGAATGAAACTCTGAAACACCACCCAAGCCTATGTACAACCCTGAGATGGGCTAGGTCTTCCTCTGTTACTAAAGAGGTAGGGATCTTGCATTGTCTGGGACATATAAGAATGCTGAACCATCAAGGAATCCTTTGTAACTGGGTATGATAGGGAGAAAACATAAGAGATTGTAGGTCTCTTTTGTGTTGTACTCTCCTGGCTCCCAATCCCCAATCGCTCACTATACCTGTTATAGATTGTGAGACAATTGAGAACAATGACAATTGTAGAACAATGACCATTTCATTCCCTCGGCTCCTCAACAAAGCTTCCCATCGCCTTATCACACTGCTTAGCTGGTACAGACTTGATGTAAACAAACGGGTCAGATAAAATGTTTTTCAATTATCTGAAGTCTTTTAAGACGAGGCCTAAAGGAATCTTGAACTAAATTTTCAATTTAAAAATTGAAGGAAGTGTTCTATGGAACTTAGACAAGTCTTACTGCCCCTCTAGTGGACCTGGACTTGGACTCGGACTCACTCCCCTTCTGTGCTTTGCCCTTCAGCACCCATCCTATCTTTTTTTTCTTGCTGGGGGGTTGGTAATCCATGTTCACACCAGCCAATACACCTCCTCCTGCACTGATATTTCTAGGTAGTCTGTCCTGAGTAGTGACAGCAGACGTTTTACCTTGTAATTGATCCGAAAATGTGACTCTAGTCCTACCTGGGGCAGACACTATGCTATCTGACAGTGCTACTTTGGCGGACCTTGCTTATGAATCCCACTCCTCTTCAGGATTGCTAATCTGTTAATTAAGGGCTCCCATGGCTGAGGAGAGCTAAGACAAAATAGTGTATTTACCATGGCCACCATCCTGAGACTTTTTCTGAGAAGAGCTGGATGAAACCTGAGCCATAGCTAACTTCATCTTACCCATTGCCCCAGTTGCCTGAGACAGAAGAAAGAGGGTTGGCCCGGTCCAGTCTCGTTCGGGCGAAGACAGGCCTGCTCTTTGTCTAGGATCATGCCTCAGCACGCCCTGTATCACGGGAAAAACTAAGCACCTTTATTAGTGCTGCGGAATAGAAGCCCCTCCTTCACATGGGCTTAGCTAGTGCAATGCTTTCTGAGCTCTGCAGTTCCCAAGTCCTGACAGCAGCATCTTGCGCTGTGAGAAGAACTAAGGGATTTTATTAGCGCAGTGTGTTAGAAGCACCTCCATTACAAGAGAGAAGAGACCCTGCCGTGAATAAAGGGGCCCTATACTAGGGTCCTAAGAGTTTAATTACCTTAAAGGACCAGAATGCAATGCCAAGTGATACAATCGCAACATTAGAGTATAGTCCATTTTCCTCTTTATTTTTTCATTTTCTTTTATATCTTTATAGGTTCATACAGTGGTGGATAAATTAAGTCTTTGGTAAACATATTCAACAAATAATTCAACAATCTAACAATTCATAAAAAAAGATTTTCACAAGTCAAAGTGAAGTCCCACACAGAACCACTCATTTCTCATCAATCCTCACTCGAGACACAGCCATACAACATCATTCATACTTGATAGCTCCAATTAAAAACCAGATCATGGTACACAAATGCCTGAATCGAAGGTCAGATGGAAATACACTTTAAATATAGGAAGGCTATATTTGCTGGTAAAAAAGCGTCCGATCCAGGAGATGTCTAAAGATCGCTGTCATCAACACCATAGACGCCTACGCGCGTTTCGGTGAAGCGGCAAGGTCAGGCCACACCTTCATCAGGGCCAAGAGGTACCGTGGGACAGGGGAACAACACTATGAGACCAAGAATCAAGGTCTCAGTAATAGATGAGTCGTTTTGGGTGAGCTATAGTGCATAACAATTTCTTTGACCTTGCATCATTTATTGGTCGGTCCAGACGGGCTAACAGCGTTCTTTCACCAATCAAAGGAATTTCCGAAAGTTCAATGGTAGATTTCGTAGGCGACTAAACTTGGGTAGATAGGGAAAGTCAGTCTTGTTGTTTATCGATAGATCAAGAATAGAAGGATCATCTCAGCTGGAAGGTTCCTGTCTTACGTATAATAGAGGTGAGAAATCCTTGAGGATTCAGGAAAAGCAGGGTCCGTAGCCCCGGAATATAGATGGAGAATAATATCCTATTTCTATATCTTAGTTAGTGCCGATAGATCCTCTCAGTTTGAATATCCGGGCAGATACCCGATATTTCAACAGGGGTCACGATAAATAACTCCGCGTCGAGTCACGGGACGGATTCCGTTCTCATACGGTCATCATGCCGGGTCGTCACCTCCTTCAGCGAAGCACTTCCATTACCTGGGCTTAGCTTGATCAATGCTTTCTGGGCACTGGAGTCCCCAAGTCCTAACAACAGCGTCCCCGACTAAGTAAAAGTCAGTATTTAGGCATTGCTGGGCAAGGTTTAATGCTTGTGTCTTTTTGTGTGGCCAATTCAGCTAGACTGATAACAGCTGAGTGCAAAGCTTCATATTAACTGTGCTTATGCTATGGGTACTCCTACTTGGAGCCAGCCGCAGCACCATTTGCTGGGGAAGACATCGCCTTAAACAAAGACTGTCCACTCTGTAGCCAGAAAATTAAATGTAAAAAGAAACTACACCAATCTGTGGGTCTACCAAAGACCTGGAAGTCTGCCTGCTTGTGCAGAGGAGAGAAGGGGTGACTTGTCCTGCAGGAGCTCGGACTGAGGAAGAGCATTCCCAGCCTCCAAGTTATGAGAAGTAGACTGTTGTGGGAGTATGCCCAGAGTTGCCCTAAGTGTGCTAGAGATAAGCCAGTGTTAACTTGCGACACACCAGTGTGCCCACTACAGCAGAGGCCACAGAGGAAGACCAGAGGATCTGTGCCTTCATTACCTTTGCTGCACCTTGAGGGCAGTGGGCTGGAGGAAGGGATACGGTTGTTTGTGCTGGACCTACCCAATAAATTTGAATTCACCCATGCCATTGCAGCTTCAGTCTGCTCTATGTGGAGCGGAGACAGCCTACTGAATGAGCCTTTACTGCTTTGGTATAGTCCTACTAATTAAGTAGGGCGGTGCATTTGGACAATATAAACGCCTATGGGGAGTCCATCCATATATTCAGATTATGTTGGCCCAATTCTTGGCTACCTTGCAGTGCTTCATCTGGACCCCTAAACCTGACAGGGTAACATATGTTGTTGGCAACTTCAGAACATGGCTAATCTAATTCCTCCCTACCCCCGGGAAATGCTGGAAATAGATGCACCCTTTTGTTGGTTTACCTAGGCATGCCCAAAGGGATAAATATGCAAATTGGCATTTCAACATTTATGGAAGCAATTGGATGCTTGTGTGAAATACATAAGCTGCAATTATTTGCAGAGGGAAACAAATCATTGTTACCAGCGTTGTAAGAATGGTGAAAAAGATTAATAATTCTACCATTCTAATTGTTGCAGTGATTATATGAATATACAAATATATATCATAATGATACTCCTTCAAAACACTACCTATACTATATAGAGTGTAGTGAGAATGTGTTCTGCCAGGTTACTTTGAGCAACCTAACTGTGTGTGATGTATCTGGAGGTCAGTCTGGTGAAGAACAGGCTGCTGTCCTGTGCAAGATAGTGATGGAAGTCAGCAGGGCTGAAAATTTGTTACGGGTGAACATCCAGGATATTCCATGGAAGTGCTTCTCTCAAGTTTATATAATAAAAACTGGTTCTGTTCGCACTATGTTGGAGGTTCATAGCTGATGCTTATTGTTTGTCTTTCCGATTCAGAATGCTAGTGCTTTAGACTTCCTACCTCCATCCTGTGACGCTGTGAGGGGAACAGCTCAGAAGTCCCGGGGAGTCACAACTTGCCCGCATTGCCCGCTCTGCCCCTTGCTTGCTCCAGCCACCGCAGCTCCCGCAACTACACCTCCCAGGGGGCTGCGCGAGGCCAGGTGCAGGCTGCCTACGTCATCAGAGGGCGCCGGAGGTGGTGAAAACCGGCGTGGCCCTCCCGCAGCCCGGGACACGCGCGGTCATGCCCGGGCAAAGCCCAGGCCAAGTGCGGGCCGTCCCGCAACCGTCGGCGACCGAAGGAGACAGGGAAGGGCCATCCTTCTAACTTTTTGGCCCCAGGAACTTTCATACTTCTTCTGAGGATTTACTTGGACACAAAGGTACTATGGGGTAACTTCAGGAGGAGCAGAGCAAAGCAATTGATAGTGGTGTTATTTGCTGAGTGACAGTAGTGTTTGCCCACTGTAAACAATTTATATCGAGTACCCTTCACTATTTAGTTATCCGCCCCAGTAACAATGGGTAAACGAAAGGCTATGGAAGGGGGCGGGCTAAGCAGTCACAGCCAAAAAAAGGGAAAAAGTTAAAAAAAACTACCCTTCCTGGTTCTAACTGCACCCTGACACGAATAGAACATTTTGTCAGTGAATTTGAGGAAATCTTGTAGATAGACCCCCGCAACTAGAGGGGAATCCAGATCCCAATATACAAGGAGTAGGACAGTGCAGAGGAAAAGTGATCCCGGCTATCTTTAATAAAAAACCGCAGCAAAACCTCCCTACTGTTTTAATACATAATCAACCAAAAGACATTGCCGAGTTACTTTCAACTGAAGGCTCCGTAGAAGATGATACACTAAATGACATCGGTGGGAACATAAGCCATGGGAGCACACCGACCAGTTTAGGGGAAGTAGGCATCCCATGCACCAATAAATTTGCGGTCTTAGACGGGGAATCAGGGGATGCTGAAGACGTGATTGTGCAGGTCATCAAGAGGGGCTCCAGCGAAAAGGGTATGTTTAGAAACACAGGGGGTATGCTCAAAATGTAATGCTTCTAATAGGACCATTTTGAGGAAATTAGATAAATTAGAAAATGATATTATTGTGATTAGGAAATTGCTGGAGGCTTTACCCCAGATAGGGAAAAGTGTCATGGAAATTAAAAACAGCAACCTAGCACATCCATAAAACCACTAACAAATCACCACCAAACCACACCAGTAGTTCCTAGTGCATTGCATGAGGGGGGCCCCTAAGGAACAAGCCCATGGAAAGAATGACCTCTACAACATCACATGTTGCATCACTAAATCCACGGGGCAAAGAAATGGGCAATAAGTCTACACCCCACTCCTCAACACCACGAGGTTGAGAGGAGATGGAAAGTTTGGAGTGGGCACAAATTATACATCTCAACAAAATGCTCCAAGATCTTCTAACACCATAGTGTATATGACAGGAGTCCCCAAAATAAACATGAATCTGGGTTATGAATCCAGGGACTCTGTTCAAAATAAGGCAATACACTGGCTCAGACACGTCAGGGGCTGCAGATCAATTATTAGGGAGGACCTGATTGATGTTAAGAGACGAACCTTGTTTAGCTCAAACACTGACTGCATAGAAATCCAACTGAGAAACCAATTCATGGCAAACAACTTAGTGAATCTGGAGTTCCGGTCCTGTCCCCCTAAACAGTCAAATATTCAGATCAGACATGTGCCCTCTTGGTCAACAAGATGGGACAGTGACGACTCGGACCTTAGTAGAATAGATTGACTGCCATAGACCCAACAAGAAGCTAGGCCTGAGAGACACCTTGTGGTAAATTCCCCTAATGTATCCAATGATTCCTCCTCTCCCCCCACTTTGGATCTCTCCAATCATAGCAAAAGCGAAGCTACTAGGAAAGGAGAGGGCAATCTAGAAACAATTTGCATTCTCTCCTGGAACATTGCAGGCCTCAAAAAGAAACTGGGTATCCCAGAGTGGAAAGAATTCATTGATAACTATGAGGTCTGTATGTTCCAGGAGACTTGGAGTACGACACCCCTGTATAAGACAGGCTATTCCACCTTTTTTGTCCCTACTGTGAGCCAGGAGTTAAGTCGGCCATCGGGGGGGGCTACATATATGGGTTAAGGTAGCGCTAAATCTGGATATTACTGTTCATAATGCAAACTCAGAAGATATACTACATCTATCCTTTCAAGGACCCCAAAATGGTAACAGAGTTCACCTTTTTAATGTATACGCTAGAGGAAGCCCAAGTAATCAAAATTCGGTCACAGTGTTATCTCTAGAAAAGGCCTTAGCAGGCATCCCCTCACGATCTAATATTATCTTGGGAGGAGATATGAATTGCACATATGAACCCCTAAGTGAGGAAGACCTACTAGGGACAAGTGAGGAAGATCTAAAACACTCCGTCCCTGTATTAAACTTGAAACCTATCATAAGATGGACTGTCAGGGCTTTACAAATCAATGCCCTGACACTGGAATATAATTTACGTGCATTAAATGGGAGAACACCCTCGGACCCCAATGTTGCTAGGACCTTTAACAGATTGAATGGCCCATCACGCATTGATTACATCATGCTAGACACCAGTCTGTGGGGGAAGGTGATGGATATGGAGGTCAAACAGATGCCTGACAGTGACCACAACCCACTTTGTGCTATTCTTAGATGGGAACAAATAAGGAAGAATTCAAGCGCTCACTTCCTCTCAAAAGAAGTAGTTCCATCTAACTGCAGTCGCAGGTTAAAATGGGATAAGGTTGCATGTCAGGAGAACATTTTGACCAGTATAGGCCACTAGGTGGCATCCAAGAGTGTGGAACTCTCCCTGTTTAATTCATCCTCTAACGATATGACCAGACCAGATCTGGGTGAATTATATAGGGATTTCATAGATAAAATAGGCTCCCACTTTAAAGTTAAGGGGACCTGAGGGGGGAAAAAACGAGTATATAAATGCGGCCACCCATGGTTTACAGCAGAATATAGAGATAAGGGAAAAGCCATTTCTGCAGCCCTTCGGAAAAAAGATCCCATAGCCGTAAGACTAGTGAGAAGGAAATATAGAAGTACCACGGTATCGTCAAAACGGGCATTGGAGGAGGACCACTGGCAGGAACTCAGGAAGGCGGCCTTTCTAAAAGACTCAACCCTCTCTGGGACCTAATGAATAAACTAACTAGAAGGGGAATAGACTCCATCCCAAAAAATATAACTGACCATCAGTGGTACTCCCATTTTCTTAACCTTTACTGTTGCGAGGTTGGCACAGAACATACACCGGCTGTCCAACCTGTTATGGAGCCAGTTATCATGAATCCAGAAATTGCCGATCCTATTACACTCCTTGAGGTTCAGGCCGCCATCAAAAGTATAGCCCCTGGAAAGGCCACCGGGCCGGATGGCCTGCCCAGTGACTTAATTCTTCACGATCCTACCACATGGGCCAACTTTGTCCTCCATTTGATGAACCTTTTGTTACAGGGCCATCCAGTCCCTGACTCCTGGAAAGGAGCAGAGGTGGTCACAATACACAAGAAGGGGACGAGAGAAGACCCTGCCAATTACAGGCCAATAAGCTTAATTGACGTAATTCAGAAGGTGGTTGGCAGGGTTCTCATCTCTAGAATGGTGGCCTGGTTGGAGGAGGGAAACATTCTAACGCACTTACAAGCGGGGTTTAGGCAGAAAATAGGCACAATGGACCAAGTATTTAGATTCACAGCCACATTTTGGAAGACTGTGTCCATTGGTAAAGGTTCATTGTACTTGGCCTTTATAGATCTTAAGACTGCTTTTGATCTTGTACCCCGTGCAAAACTATGGAAGGTGCTCCACGACATGGGCTTACCGCGATATCTTCTAGAGTTAATTAAAAGGCTTCATGATGGTACCTATGCGAGAATCAGATGGGGGAATGAGGGACAATTGACCGAGAAAATACCAGTACAGAGGGGGGTCCGCCAGGGCTGTGTGATGGCCCCCACCTTGTTCTCCCTCTTTATAAATGGGGTGGCAGACCATTTGACGGAGGAACCAGAGGATGCGCCCACCCTGGCGGGTGAAAACATACCAACCTTTCTCTTTGCTGGCGACACCCTCCTCATATCCAAAACCCCCTCTGGTCTCCAGAAACTCCTGGATAGGTTCAGTGTTTTTTGCGAGGAACGAGGGCTCACAATCAACAGTACCAAAATTAAACTGATATTGTGCCAAAGTAAGAAACCCAGGACGATTAAAGTTGCCCTTAATGGTACACTCATGGAGGAAGTGGATGCATTCGACTACCTGGGTGTAAGAGTAAACCGTAAAATGAAATGGGATTCCCATGTAGCTAAAATGCTTCTAAATCTAAAAAGAATATCGGGAGCAAATCTCTAGAGATCGTCGTGCGACATCCAGCAGACCCATTGCCCCTGCCTTAGCCGTCTATGATGGAAAGGCACTGGCTGCTGCAACTTATGGGTCAGAACTGTGGGGTTTCGACAGAGTCCCAGAGCTAGTTAAAGCTGAGAACAGGTTCCTGAGAGAGCTAGTGGGTCTCCCGGTCTCCACTCCCTTAAAACCACTACCCAAGACATGGGACGCCGCTCACTTAAGGATATAGTTGGCTTGCGCCCAATTGCTTTACTGGGTACGTCTCAGAAGGACGCCGGAGTTGGTAAACTATGCTGCAGTCCTAGATGATCTCCTAACCCTGAACAGCCCAATGAAGATCGTTTGGCTGAAAAACTGAGGGGACTGGTGATTAACTTGGGGTTAAGTGAAGAGTGGTTGTCACAGCCAACCCCCCCCCCCCCCGAAAGAAACCATCAAGAACATTTATTGGGAATGGATCCAAGCCAGGGACCTAGAAAATTAAAAGTGGGGTGTTTTAACTGATCAGTTCCTCGACCACAAGCCAGTGAGGAAGCTAGAACCTTTTCTAGACTTTATTAGAACTCCGAGAGACAGAACCTTGTTTCTAAAATTGAGATATGGAACTTTACCCCTAAATGAGTTTACCGGGCATTGGAGAGACGATTTGCAACATCAAGCTTCCTGCCCGGGGTGTGCGAACCCTACTGAGTCCCTAGCCCACTTTTTGTTTGCTTGCAGGGCCTATAGCGGGGCCAGGAGAAGATGGTTAAAACCAGTTTGTAGATCTCTCAATATAAGACAGCATTCAGTGGCACTCCGCATTTTGACAACAGACACTACATCGATGATGATCATCTGCGGAGTTGCAAAATATTTGGGGAAGCTTGGAAGATACGTACAAAGCTCGTACAATTGAGGATGGGGTAGGCCATCGAGATGTATAACTGTATTATTATATTTCAGTACCCAGTGATCAGGAACAAATGGGATTGCCTTTCAATGTTGATTGCGCTTTTTGATCTGATCTTGTCTTTTAATGTGTTTACTGTCTTTTTTATTGTGAAATCTGTTTTTAACAAATGTTATCCTTTTGTATCAATTTTATTCTACCATGGTGAATTGTATTTACTTTTACGATACCTTGCTATCGAATAAAGTATTACAGCATGAAAATGGCTGATTTACAGAGTGCTCTCTAAACGGACAACAAAATGCCCAGGGCAGTGTACTCCGAGTACTCTATCCTTGAACAGAACATAGTGTTGTTATAACATACGAAACAATGTGCTTGCAAGCAGAACACTTTGTGAGTATGTCACCATGTATGTGCAAAACATAAAAAGTCACTGTCTAAGCAGAGGAAGGCCTATGCTTCAAACTAAATTTTAATTCTATATCCTAAAATTAAACTTAACGTATAAGCAAGTCTAAAATACTAAAAAATGTAATAAAGCACTTTAATAACAGAGCAAAATGAAAGCCAAATTGCATTAAATGATTTGGCAAAAGCAATTGTAAAAATAACAAATGCTGTATTAAAATTCAGGATACTCTAGAATGTTTTTATATTTCGAGAGTCATTAAGAAATATGATGGAACTAGCTTCTGCAGACAATGTTTCCATTGGGGCCCAGACCACAAGTTTCAAAGAACAAACCTGGTTGTATCCAACCCAATCCGCAGCTGCTGATGGTGTGTCAGCCAGGATCAATGATTCCAGGAGCTGAAGCATCCAAGAAAGTCTCATAGTATGCATTTTGTAGCAACAGGAATGCATAGGACAACATACGCTCACTACACAAAAGCGCATGTGGTATCTCCATCCCGATTTGGCTTCAAGGTGGAAAATGCATTGTGGGGGAAGCAACAGCAGGAACAAAATCCCAATATTCCGGAAATGCACTAGCGGTATGCCTCGAAATACACTAGGAAACAGGGAGTGTATAAAAGATGGCATTACTCCAAAGACGGCCTCGAACGTACGAAAAAAGCCAGACCCAATTGCTTCAAAAAAGCGTACTACTCCCAGAGTATTAGATGCATTAAATTTGCAGTACATAAGTTCTCCAAAATGTTGAGGAAGGTTAGTGCGTCATGGCAGTTATATTTCAGAAGAAGACCTTGCAACTTGGAGATCAAACGTTTCTCTAGCTGATGTTAGAGAAACCTCCTTCTGAAAAAAGGTTTTCAGTCTGCATCAAAGTTCATGTTTAAAATATCTATTGAAGGCCATACTCTCACTTCATTGACTGTATGTGCAGGTGGAAACAACACATTACGGCTGCCTAGGCTTTCATCGGCAACACAGGCCAGGAAGGACCTCCATTGGCTTCCAATGCATGCCAGGATCTCCTTCAAACTTATTTGTCTGACCCATAGGGCGGTGTTCGGATCTGCCCCCGAAGGTATAAAGACTCTTGTTAGTCCTTATACCCCTAACAGATCCTTGCGGTCATCCTCGCGAAATCTGCTCGCTACTCCGAGATTCAAGAAGGCTAGATGGGGTGGACGAGCTTTCTCTGTCTTCGCTCCCAAATTGTGGAACAGCCTCCCTCCCGAACTCTCTGGCCAGCCCTCTTTGGCGATATTCCGGAAACTTTTGAAGACTTGGCTCTTCTCTCAGGTCTATCACTAATCTCATTTTTTATTCTGTATGAATGGATATACTGAAATGCGCCTTGATGCCTGCTGGGCTAAGTCTGCGCTATACAAATCACATTTCACAAATCACATTTCAAAGCACAATCCTGGAAACCGTCACCACATAGCGTACTCCCAGTTTCATCCCATAGCAACATTGGTCATTCAGAACCAAATCACTTCCAATTGAAAGTATTCTGAATGCTGGCTAAATCAAGGCAGCCAGTGCACCTTTCAATTTAGCCATAGACTCATTACAAGCTCCATGAAGTGTGAATCTTTACAAGTGAGAGAATGTCCAAATTAAGTTTTGCAGTCATTTCCTCTCAGAAATGCTTCAGTTTCCCCATTCCAACATCTGAAATAGAAAGGCAGCATCCATGACTCGAGTACAAATCGGTCCCTTAATGCCTCATATATACCTACATGAAACTGTTTCAAACAAGACGTGAAGTGAAACGTGGAAATTGGCTGTGAGATCAATCCGTGGATTAACCATTTGGCACATGGAGTTTCAGCTACTTTAAACTGTAATTTCTCAAAATGCTCAGTGCTTAATATTATGCAAGTTGTGTCCTTTTTTGCTGTCATTTGTCCCGAGTGTGTTAAATTACACAACAAAAATAAATCTGTCACATTCAGATAATACCAAGGCACGTGACCAGATTCTAAAATCTACAATTTCCAGCTCAACTGCAAATTGAGGTAAGCTGACTTTGCCCCGTGCTGTAAGAGGGACATGTCAATTTGTATGATGTCAATTGGTGACACAATGTTATTTAGAGAATAATTCCTAGTTGATAGTGTAGTCATGTAGTTATTAACAACAGCCAATGCCTTTTCCAAAGTAGTCCTGTCAATTTCTTGTAGGAGCTCAGCAGCTTCCTGCTGGGAAACTTGCTCTCCACCCTGCTCAGTCTGGCTTCCGTGCAGCACACAGCAGGGAGTCAGCCTTGGTGGAGATCACAGAGGCGATTAGGGAGTGTTTGGACAGTGGCGGCAGAGCGGCTCTAATTTTATTGGATCTCTCTGCCGCGTTCGATACTGTCCCGCACTCACTTCTCCTGACTCGATTGGCTGAGATTGGTGTGCTAGGCTCAGCACTGGAATGGGTAAAATATTTTTTGTCCGATAGGTCCCAGCAAGTATGGATTCCACCTTTTTCTTCCTCGGACAAGCCTCTTACTACCGGGGTACCTCAGGGGTCTACATTAAGCCCATTGCTTTTTAATGTATACCTTACCCCACTGATAGTGTTGGCCGAACAAATGGGGGCCAAAATCATAGCGTATGCCGATGATACGCAACTTTTATTTACATGGCCAGATACAACACTTAATACTGAGGTCATTCGTTCTTGTCCTACTGCGGTGTTTAACTGGTTAGCAGTGGCACAGCTAAAATGTAATGAAGACAAAACAGAGATTTTGCTGTACGGCCAATTTCTGCCCAATTTTAGAGATCTTTTGTGGCCTCCTGATTTTCCCCAGCCAAGTTCAGTCATCATCCCGGCAAAGAACCTGGGAGTATGGTTTGGGGAGGATCTGAGATTTGAGGCACACATAAAAAAACTTACAGGGGTTTGCTTTGGATCTCTCAAAGCTATGCGGAAGTTTTTTCCATATCTTCCATCTTCAGCAAGAGAGTCGGTTGCGAGGGCATTAATTCTATCACGGCTCGATTATGCCAACTCTCTTCTTAGTGGAACTCCAGCCTTCCTAGTCGCCAGACTACAAATTATTCAAAATGCGACGGCAAGACTTCTGTGCAATGTGCCCAGTAGAGAGAGTGTGCGAATCTATTTGAAGGAGCTACATTGGCTGCCGGTGACTCAAAGGATTACTTTTAAAATCCTAACACTAGCATTTAAAGCAGTCAATGATCTTGGGCCTTTTTATTTGAGGAAAAGATTCAGCCGATACACTCCCACTCGTTCTTTGCGTTCAGCTGGTTGCAATTTTCTGAATGTTCCCCGCTTTCAGCGAATGCGCCTTGGAGGCCAGTCAATTGCCGTTCTTGCGGCTTCGGCCTGGAACACTCTGCCTTTATCCTTGAGATTGATCCAGTATTTTGCACCTTTTAAGAAGGCACTGAAGACTCCTCTTTTTAGATCTGCTTATTAGACTTCTGTTAATTTTCTCTTGTTTCCTTCTGGCCACCTGCTTGTTTTTTACTTTTCGCGCCAGGATACTCTGGAGTACCAGAGCGCGTTCTAAAACCGCTAAAAATAAAATAAATAAAAATAAAATAAAATTATATATGGCATGAAAAAGGCATTTATAATGTGCTGTAGGACCTAATAAAAAATCCTGTAAATCCATGACATCGGAAAAGAGAAATGTAAGTGTACATTCGCTGCATCTAAAATGGAATGTTGCAATCCATTGCTGGCATAACTTTCCCGCACTATATGTAGTGACAACTCCAGAGTATTGAGTGCTCATAATGTGGGTCTGGGCTGTTTGTTTTGAAACCCTTTGTGTTATCTAATAGACTTGCATGAGAACTGTTAGTATCTAATAGCCACACTAAGCACCGCTCCAAACTGGAATATGAAGATTTTTATGTACCAGTACCATTCTGGATCATGTTATTGAGCTGTTCCTCAGTGTAATTTGTTGTATGTTGCTAATTATCAAAATGTGCAATTGCGCAAATTCTTTGGTGTATTCATGTCCTTAGTTTTAGCGAAACCCTGGCATGTTTGCTGCATTGTTTTGTTCAGAAACATTGTTTGTCCTGCTGTCAGATAAGTTCTAAACAATGCCTCATTGCCCTGGACTTGCCAGTTTTTAGCTCCCCACACTGATTTCAACTTTCCAAAAGTTATAACCCTGTACGGACGAATAGGAAATAAAGCAGACTTAATCAATTTCATTTCGATCAGCATATTTTTCTTCACTGAGAAAGGGGTAAGTGTAAAATAGTTAGATACAGGGTCTATGATGTTGTTGCCAGAAGAATATGCATATCTTTGCAGGTAAGTGTTTTGGAGATACCCACTTTTGGTGGTGGGCAATGTTCCCATTGTCTGTAATAAAAAACTACATGTGGAGTACTAGCTCTGTGTAAAAAATGGTCTGCATAATGATGATAACCAAGCATTTTCCCATAATTTGTTGTTCCACTATACAGTGTAATGACATAATTTACAACTCAATCATCAGACAAACTACCAGAAGTTATTACATCACTCGTTGAGATCTTAAACACATAAGGAATTTGTAAAGTCCCTGTGAGACTAAAGATATCAAATGGAACCTTATCCCAAACAATGCCACCCGGGACAAGAAGTGCAGAAATGTTCACAAGGGACAGGTCTCATCGCACTCTGTGATGAAGAATGAGGCTTCAGTTCTTTGGATACCAGTTCGATATCAGAACATTCAGGGAGATGTCTATTTAGGAGTAAAAAGAAAACTGACTAATCCAATCCAAAGGAGAAGTAATCAAATGGCAAAACAAATTTATGTCCATGGTAGAATCTGATATTTCTGTTTTAACCATACTGTAAGTTCACGAATTCCATGCGGTGGTGTGTCTGACAAATCTGAGGAAAAGTCATCTGCATCTGCAAAATAGCCAGAGGCATGCTATGCAAAAACAGGCCTCACAGGTCGGGTTCCATGAAAGACCTGAAGATCTTTCATAAAAGTTTCAGCTTCAGCCGATTGCTGTTGCCACACCCATAGGAATCTTGAACACAAATCCACTGTTAATAAGATGTATTTAAAGGAAGCATCAGTGTTTAGTGGCCCTCAGTGGTCAAGATACATGCAAGCCAAGGGCTTGTTTAACATTTGGAGAGTTGTCTGCAGTGGGAGTGCAGCAGTGAAAGCTTTTCTTTGCAAATGCCACAACTGGGAGTATATTGCTTGGTCTGTTTGTAGAGACCTGGCATCCAATTGTGTTGCTGTAGTAATGAAACTGAAGCCACCACACCTGCACAAGCAGAAACTAACTCTTCATGAGCAGCTATGATCCGTTCTATCCTGCGGTCTAAATTTGGCGTCACTCGATTCTCTACTCCTGGAATACGAGCAGAAGTTATTTTTTGCGCACTCAGTTGGTAGGAGTATTTGTGGGATATTTGTTAGGTAATGGCATGCCACAGTGTGAAGCGGTTACAGCTACCATGAGGTCTCCATCCACGCTTGTCTGGGAACGAGTAATTGCAGCTACAATCGCAGTCTGAGCTGCTGCCTTTGTAGAATCATCAGCCAGTGAATGCCCCACATGTATTCCAACACGTTGGTGACTTAATGAATAGATAAGATGAGCATTTGGCAAACATACTTTTAAATATGCCACCTTTTCCCAATGCAATTTATACTTCATAGTATTACCTTTGGAGTCTCTGAATCCTTTCGGGCACCAATAGTGTAAGTGCTCATTGAAATACTGGAACTATAATACAAATTGCACACTAGAAGTGTTGGGAATTCAGGATTGGTATTTTTAGTGCCAGAATTGGAGCTTTGAATTCAGACATCTGTGCAGTAAATCACTTAGTGATTGTGTGAATGTTTTTGGCAACTGGAAGACTCCATCTCTCATTTTTCCTCATACCGCTGCGCAAGTGGCCAAGTATCGTCGTTAAGTTCCAAATGCGGGCTGGACAGTATCATCAGTATAGACAATGAAGTTGTGCTTGTCCAGACACAAAACGTCATTGGGCACAGGGTATTCATGTTCATATTGTAGAAATTCTTGTGTTTGTAGTGTAGGGGTCAAAGACATGGCCTAAGTCAGTAACTGTTATTGAGGTGGTCAAATGTATCCATCTTGGATGTAAGGCTTTTGCGTTAGGAATGCTCGCCTTGTAACAGCCTCTGAGGCTAAAATGAGAGTCACAACAGTTCTGCATTTTCCCTGAACCAATGATCTTTTCTTTAGAACAGTTGTCTGAACTGCAGCCACTATGTTTTCTGTGATGCAAAATGCATCTCTGCATTGGAAAATAAATGCGATTTATTTGCAATAGTTACAGTATCACCTTCATTGAAAAGGATATGTTTAAAGAGTGGCCCCCACAATTATGCAGACCACCAGATTTGTGGTGCTAACACGTGTGTAAGTTTTCAGATGCAAGCATGTCAGGTTTCTCTACGTATGTAATAGTGTACAACATGGGCTTGAGAAGTCTGAACAAATTAAATCATAAAATGATTTCACTCGTTATGCATAGTCTTGTATGTATGTATGTATGTTCCACCAAAGTTTAGAGAGTCCAAAAGCGAATGTAGCTATTTTATTCTGTTTGGTTCTATGAATAGTGGACATATCTCTAGGAAATGCAGTGCTAAGCTTTTGTCTTCATTTGATAATTCCGATTCTAAGAACCGAACAATGAGCACCGGCTGAACTTACGTTAATAGTCTTAACGTACCCTCTGCCTGTACCTCGATGGAGCTAAGTTACCTTACCGCCCTCATTGGGTTGGCACACAAATAAGGAACCTTAATCCTAGGATTTTTTGAGTGCTTGGTTCACCCCTGAAACTAACACTGAACCAACCACTGTGTAGATAGTGCAGTTACACTTTTTGGTCCTGAAGAATTGCCACATGATCTCTGACACATGAGACAAGAAACATGTTGACCGCTACTTTGTAGCCACCACTGATCATTATTTCACTGGTGACACACCTTTGTTGTTTTTAATTGGGACCAGTGGGCTCGCTGTTTAAATTAATTTTGGAGCACCACTGTGCCTCATTTTCAGCCTCTTGTTTTGTTTTATTTTTTCATTTTATAGGCCCCTGAAGAAGGGTCCATGTTGAGACCCGAAATGCATTGGGTTGTGTAACATATGGAGCAATTTAAAATGGATTATGGATATATCTTCGTTGATTGAAGCAAAAAAAGGAATATATCATGTTGGAATAAAATTATGATTTAAAGAGCTGATGAAAGTGGCTCACTGCCTCATTTATTGATTGAAAATCGTTATTAACTTGGATAAGGAACTTTCAGTTTCAATTATAAAAGTCTGCACATCCACTGGGAAATGGTACGCATTTCGCATTACACATTAATCGTTTTCACATTACTGTTAGGCACTGTTAGACGCAGTGTAAAGGATGGAGCAGCACCACATTAACATGTGAATAATTTGGAACAATTGATTAAACAAAGTGTGCACCGATAACTATTACTGTCTCATTTTCTGTCTTTCCCACACCATCCCTTCACACATCCCATCCACATCTACATCACGAAGCCCTACACCAGCACTACAACAAATGGCTTGGGAAAAAGGTCTTAGAAAAAGAGGCTCTCAGAGGATGCCCATCAGACATTGCATCGCCTGTCTGACAAGGAGCATGCCCTATGAAGAAGCATGACAGCTCGTTGGGTGTGTGAGGGCCCAATTTCCCAAATTGGGTGACCCCAGTCTCCACCTGAGGGTGTTAAACCGACCAAGCCTCTACCTTCCCCCTCTCCCCATGGTAACTGCATACCTCTTCTGACCTGACCCTCTGGGGCTTGTATGCTGGACCTTCACATGCCCTATATCCCTCTGTTAAAAATAAATCAATGAAAGTAAGGCCATGGTAGAAACGCATCAAAACTCTTCAGTCTTTGAGTGGTGCCCAATAACTTCCTTTAGTGTAACAGTGATCTCAACAGAAAAGAGAGGAAAAAGACAGTTTTAGTGACCAATTAACGGAAAAGTTATGCTTTCAAACCAAGGCATTTGCAATATATACATGAGTAAAAAAATTAAATTGAAGGTTTGGTTTTTTTAGCTTTCCCATAGTTATAATCAAAGGAGTTGGCATTTCTTTTACTGGTCCAGAGGATAAAAATGTACCATCCACAATGTGTACCTCATCATGAACAGCCTTGGGTTCAGTAGGTATTCATTGTTTAAGGGCCCAGGTTTCGTCAGTGTGCCTGCCAGATGCCCCACTATGTAATGGGCCAGAACCGGGATACTTAGCTCATTCTCCCAACTGATTTGAATATTCAGGTGCATGTATTCTCTGCATTATAAGATCCATCACCGGGGATTACTGAAGAACCCAGGCATCTCGCACTCACAGTGGAATAGTTCTACCATTTCTGCGATTATGAGGCCATCTTGGACAATCTCTTACCAAATGGCTGGAGTCTGGACAGTATTAACAAAGTCCAGTCTTCTCTATTCTTCCTCCTCCTCTAACAAAGGGCCTCTAGTTTATCAAATTTGCATTGTTTCTACTGAGGAGGAGGAAACATCATGGTCATGTCAACATGCTTTACTGGGAAAAAAAGATGGAGGCGCAGGACAGCATGTCTTAGAGCTTTGCTCTTAGATCTCTGTTTGAAACAGTCTGCAGTTAATAGTGACCTATAGTAGTTTTGCAATGCATTGGATGACCATTTCACAGCAGTTCAACCTTTAAATTGTCCCTTGGTTCTCTTCTGAATATGGTAATTTGGGTGCTTCCTATCCACGTAGTTTATTGGCCAATTGTCAGAAGTGAGTAATGTAGGCGCGACCCTCAGCACTTATTTGAAATGTATCTTATAGGACTTCTTAGGCCAAACACTGTCTAAAGCACTCGTACATCTTTTTAAATTATGCTATAAATTATCTGTAATCATTCAAACTAGTGTAATCTGCAGACACCGCCATTGTTGTATATACCATTACAGTGTAGGTCAAAGAACTGAATTAACAGCCCACCTTCAAATGGTCTGTGTAAAACTGTCCTGGGCAGAAGACAAAGTGTACAGTCAAACCACGGAGTAAGACCTCTGACCCTCTGTATAGGTCCACTCTCTCCCGCAGCTCTGCTGTGCTGTCTCTTGCCTCCAGACCCCGACCTCCTCCTTGAGAGGTTCGAGGCTGCTCACCGCTCCTGCGCCTGCTCCAATTGGGACCAGACTGCCTGCAACACTTTTTTTTCTTAATTTTTCCCTGTTGTGCCACTGTTATTGTGCCCATCTATGTCTTGCTCTAATTCCACCACTGTTTTTATTTTCTCATGCCTGCCTGTTCCTTTTGCCACTCTGGCCCTTCCCCCCTGGAATTGCACCTCTCCTGCCTCCTAGCTTTTCCTCCCTCCCACCTCCCCTCCTTAATGGTGACCACTGCACGGTCGCGCAGAGGATGCGCACAGCTGGCTTACTGCTGGTGCGCCAAAGGCAAGCCTGTCTGTGCCTGACCTTGACCTGACTGCGGCCAACGCCTGGAACCCTGGACCTCCCACTACCCATCGCTATGACACCACCACCCTCCTCGCACTCAACCCTGGAAGACTTAGAGAATGCCATCAGGCCTCGCCGAACATGACCCACGGCCAGTTCTCCTGCCTCCACTGCCTCCAGACACTCACCGCCACCCCGGCCTCGAAACACTGCGATGCCAGCACCGGCGACACCCTAAAATGCATCCTCCTCAATGTATGCTCCGTACACAAACACGCCATGGAAATCTGGAACCTACTCGACTCTCTCTTGCCCAACATCGCCTTCTTCACAGAGACCTGGACCAACGCATCCTCCGCCCCTGACATCAGCACCGCCATCTCAGATATATACAAGATCCAGAGGAAAGACCGTTACAACCACCCAGGAGGGGACCTCCCCATCGCCCACAAGAGCACCCTCTGCCTCACCAACTCACCGCCACCCCGGCCTCCAACACCGCCGATGCCAGCACCGGCGACACCCTAAAATGCATCCTCCTCAATGTACACAAACAGTGTACACAAACACGCCATGGCAATCTGGAACTTACTTGACTCTCTCTTGCCCAACATCGCCTTCTTCACAGAGACCTGGACCAACGCATCCTCCGCCCCCGACATTAGCACCGCCATCCCAGATGGATACAAGATCCAGAGGAAAGACCGTTCCAACTACCCAGGAGGGGACCTCACTATCGCCCACAAGAGCACCCTCTGCCTCACCAACTCCAGCAAAACCTTCCCCTCCGCCGAACACCTGCACTTCCAGATCCAGAACACCTCCAAAGCCACACTCAGTGGAACCCTCATCTACAGACCCCCCCGGCCTCGAACACCCTTCGCCACCACCATCACCAACTTCATCGCACCCCACGCCATCACCTTAACAAACTAAATACTCATTGGAGACCTGAACTTCCACCTCGACAACCCCAGCGACCCCAACTTTACTATCCTTCGTGACAACCTCACCAACAACAGACAACTCATCAACACACCGACCCACAGAGCAAGGCACACCCTCAACCTCATCTTTGCTGCAGGAAACAGCGTGCAATTCAGCCACACACGCAGCCGCCATGGACTGACCACCACTGCGTACACTATACCATCCACAAATCCAAGGCACCCAAACCAGCCCCATGCCCCTCATGAAGGAACTGGAGCAAGGTTACCGACAAGCAACTTAACTCCACCCTCACCCGAGACAACCACACCTGGGACGCAAACTACACAGCCAGAGAACTCCACACCTGGATCTCGGACTGCGCAGATGAGCTCGCCCTGCTGTTCATCCCCGAAGATAATGCCCCAGGAAAGCAACCTGGTTCACCAACGCTCTCCAAGAAGCCAGACGCACCTGCAGACGCCTGGAGAAGAACTGGAGAAACACCAAGACAACTGAAAACCAGACCACCTACAAGGGCTCTATGACCGACTACCACAGCCAGATTAGAGCCACCAAGATGATTTTCATCCACAACAAAATCCTGGCCAACTCCACCAACTCCAAGGAACTTTTCAGTGTCATTCAAGAATTCACCAACCCAGGCAGCGAAGCCACAGGCATCACCCCATCCCAAGACCTCTGCGACAAGCTTGGAACTTATTTTCACCTCAAGATCAAAAACCTCTACGACAACTTCATCGACCATCCACCAGGCGCCACAGGCGGCCCCCCGCCACCCATAAACGCCAGCCAGCCCACCATCTCCAACTGGACACCAATCACGGTTGAAGACACCGACTCGACCATGAAAAGCACCCACTCTGGTCCCCCACCGACCCCTTCCCCCCTCACATCTACCACAGAGCCACGGCCACCATCGCACCCAAACTACAATGCACAATCAACATCACCTTCAAAACAGGCACCTTCCCAGACAACTGGAAGCGTGCAGAAGACCGACCTCTGCTCAAGAAGCCCACGGCTCACCCCACCGACCTCAAGACCTATCGGCCCATCTAGCTCCTCCCCTTCGCAGCCAAAGTTGCAGAGAGAAAAGTCAACAGGAAACTGATACGATTCATTGAAGAAAACGCCATCCTCGACCCGTCCCAATCCGGATTCCGAAGGAACCACAGCACAGAGATCGCCCTACTTGCCACCACAGATGACACCCGCGCCCTCCTGGACCAAGGCCACTCGGCAGCCCTCATCCTACTCGACCTATCAGCGGCCTTTGACACCGTCTCCCACTGCACACTAGTCGCCAGACTACACAACGCAGGGATACAAGGAACAACCCTTGACTGGATCCGATCATTCCTCACCGGAAGAAACCGAAGGATCAGACTCCATCCCTTCCTCTCCGACCCCACGAAAATCACCTGTGGAGTCCCACAGTGTTCATCCCTGAGCCCCACCCTCTTCAACATCTACATGGCCCCCCTCACACCAGTGTCCAACAACACGGCCTCAACATCGTATCCTACGCCGACGAGACCCAGCTCCTCCTCTCACTCCCCAAAGATCCCACAACTGCCAAACTCAACTTCCAAAAAGGAATGCAAGACGTCGCAGTCTGGATGACCAAATGCTGCCTTAATCTCAACGCAGAGAAGACCGAAGTCCTCGTCTTCAGTACCACCCCTTCTGCATAGGATAGCACCAGGTGGCCGACCCCTCTCAAAAGCCCACCTACCTCCTCAGACCATGCCAAGAACCAAGGCATCGTACTCGATTCATCACTCACCATGAACCGACTGGTCAATGCCTTCACCTCCAGCTACTTCAACACCCTCTGCAAGACCTTCAAGTGGATCCCCCCCTGAGTCCAGGAAAACAGTCACCCACGCACTCATCACCAGCAGACTGGACTATGGAAAAAAAACTCTACGCCAGCATTAACAAGTCCCTACTCCGCAAACTCCAGACAATACAGAACACCGCCACCAGACTCGTCCTCGGCATCCCCTGACACGAACACATCAGTCAACACCTACAAAGAGTCACTTTCAAAATCCTCACACACGCCTACAAATGCCTACACAACAACTGACCCCAATACCTCAACGACAGAATCATCTTCCACGTACCCAAAAGAAACATCCAATCTTCCTACCTCGCACTGGCTGAAACCCTGCGCGACCACAGAGCCAGAGCAGGCAGAAGATCCTTCTCGCACATCGCAGCCAAGACCTGAGATGAGCTACCTGCAGACATCTGGCGCGCCCGCTTCCTGAACACCTTCAGGAAGACCCTCAAGACCTGCTTCTTTGGTTAAACAGATCTGCCCCCACCCTCCTCCCCCACGCCTTGAGACCCTCACGGGTGAGTAGCGCGCTTACAATTCCCTGATTGATTGAAGCAGAAAAGTGCTGTGTACTGGAGCTGAGCACTGCGACCTCATTCATTCAACCAGCTAGAGTGTCTAAAAATGGAATTTTCTGCTTGTAATTGGAAAAATTCCTGATTTTGCTAGTGAAAGGCAACTGATGTATCACCTTTAGGGTTCACCTGTAAACTGGAGATGTTGAAGACACTATTGTTGCAATCTGTTAACTGCTAGATGCAAAGTAAATTTAGCAGACTATAATTTGACTTCTACAAGATAAGGCTGACTCCTCCTGGAAGCCACATTTACATTTTCTACTGGCAATGCATGTACCCATGGCAAATGTCTGCAGAGAAGGGCCACAAAACTGGAGGGAAACAAATCCAGAAGGAATGGAAATGATTGACAATGAAGGAGGGGCTTAAATAATTCGTGACCACAGCAAAGCAGGAATAAATGTGTTTAGAGAACCCAATTCAAAGAATATCAAGGTCCAAAAACATTTCAGGAATGAAAAGATAAATTAGTAGTGATGAACCCTTAAAAAACACTCCACCTGATTTGTGACGCAGTGAAGGCTCGCTCTCCATATACAAAATAAAAAAAAGTGTCAAGACAAATCGAAGGTGCCATCTGTTAGACCCCGTTCGTTGGGGGGGAGGGGGAAGGGAGGAGGGGTTTGGGGAGTAGCGGGCAGCATAGATCTGATGGGCTATTGGGCACCTAATGAGAGCGTAGAGGTCAGAGTCATTTGCCACTGGTATCCTTGAGCCAGTCTTCAATGATTCTGCACACTTGTCCCAGAGCCCCTTTTCTACACTTGGCTCTCAAGGTAGCAAGGGCAAATAGTCACAGGCTCCTCGGAGAGGTAGTGCCGGGTGATCGAGTGCAGCATTTATTAATCATCCAACAATCATATAACGGACACAATAACTAGTTTCCAGCCCAGCACTTACCTTTTTAACAAAATAATTTTTTTTATCACAGTGTTGTAATAAATTCTACATAGTGCAATATATTCTGCATGGTGACCCTGGAGGAAATTCGTCTTTGTAGTGCTACAATCTCTCCAGTCCTTTTCTACTACTACATGTTGCACCTTATGCAATGGGCAAACCCCCTGTCTGGGAAGTTGGTGTACAGCATGAATCGGACACAGGTACAGCGTTGCTTGCTCAAATCAGATGTATATTCCGTGTTCAGTCTTACTACCTTCCGATATTGGAGTGCCATGTTTAAGTCTTCGCTTGCCCTTCGGCTGTCTTCCTGTGTATCTACTGTGGGGGCTTGGTGACCAACAAGTTCTCACGACTGCTTTAAGAAACTAGGTGCTGCCCGCACCAGTCTGCATACGTGCACTGCTGCAATCCATTGGGTCTGCAGCACTGGCAGATGTGCCAACCTGGCAGCCGCAGACTCCTGTGTATGTGGTGATGTGGCACTACTTGGGCCAAGGGCAGTAAATCCTGCATAGGGCCAGACGTCACAGCAGTTGTGGCACGTTTGGATCAATGGTAGGTGAGGATATGACCGGGCCTATGATGGTCACTGTAGTTTCATACTCCACCCGGGTCTGTGACTATAGCTGCAGTTGCAGCACCCATCCAGGCTTACAATGATCACTACAGTTGAAGCCCCGTTCAAGCATGTAATGATCAAGCAGTTGCAGCCCTGGCTGGGCATACAGCAATCACGTAGTCGCACCCTGACGTGGACTTATATTGACAACAACAGTTGTGGTTTCTGCCAAGAACTGAGATGAGACCAAAGAGGGGCCACTTGACACACTGGTCCTTCCTAGCTTGCTCTCGTGCAGTCCTCTTTTTCTGGAAGTCCCACATCCACTAGGGAAACACTGGGCTTCTCTTTTCTTGGAATGTTGTTGCTCCAAATGTGTCTGGCAGACTCATTGCCTCTCTGTGCAGTCACGCTTCTAGGTTGTTTCAGGTCAGATGTACAGTTCCTCCAGGAGAAAGCACAGACTTCAGTGATGTGCCCTCACAGTTGGAAGACTGACAGTAAAGCGTACAGCAGCCCTGGCTGCACAGCAGTTCTATAAGTACTCTGCAGAGCACTCTCTTCCCTCATAAATGACTTGGAACTAAAGCAAAGTGTGGTAGTTTGGATCCTACTTTAATACACCACTTCTAGACTGGGAATTCGATCCACTATTCTCACAAAGGGAGAACGAGAGAAAACATACATAGTTGCATTTCCCCAAATAATATCTTATACACAAAAGGTCAACTAAGCTGAGGAAAACAAGAGAAGAGAGAGAGAAAACCACTTGATGATCCTACCAAAGTATCCAAGGGGGGACCCAGGGAGAGCCAGGCGCGAGCCGGTCTCTCCCTGGGTGCGTTCGCGCGAGCACAAGCTGGAAAGGGCAGGTGTTGCTAATTGGAGGGGAGGTGATAAAAGGGGCTGGAGGCAGGCTGAAGGGAAGTGCGTAGGGGGAGGCAAGGAAGGGAGGATCGTTTTGCTTGCTGCTCTGACCTGTGCTACGGGGATATGGAGGAGGCGGCGGAAGTCCGTCGGGCGGTGCAGACATTATGTGCTGCGGGACGCGAGGACCTTCTTCGTCCCGGTGTGCCGGCGGAGGCGTGGGTGGGGTTGGCCCGCCCCCCTCGCACAGCTGCTGAGGGCGTGTCGAGGGTGGTGACTGCCTGCCTGTCACCATGCCCGGAGGAGGAGGAGGACGGAGATGTGGCAATGCCGGCGGTTTTGCCGGCGTCAGCTCTGGTTCCCGCGGCCTCGGCTCCCCCGCTGGATTTACCGGGCGCCCAGCAGCAGGTATGTTTGGCTCCCACTGGGGCTGCTGGCTTGCGTGGGGCGCCCGGTGGGAGGCAGGGGCGTTCTGTGGGCCGGCCGGTGCAGCGGTTGGGCGGGCCCCCTCCTGACAAGGCAAAGAAGTCTTCGGTGTGTGCCAGGGCCAAACGGGGGAGGAGCCTCGATTCACAGAGCCTCCCCCAGGCACCCTTTGCTGCCCCTGTGCATGGGGCTCTCCCTGTCCCTTTGAGGGCATTGCCTGATGGTGCTTCCCATTATTTAATGGTCAATGGGCAGTGTTACCTTTTGTCCCCAGCCACCCCTATGTCGGGACATGCCCCCCCTCCTTTGCCCAGTGTTATGGTACAGGGCTGCCCAGAATTGGGGCTCCTTCCTCTGCGTTGTCTGGGTTTTCGTTGTCGGGGGCTCCCTCGGCCAATGAGGTGTTTCTCCCAGGCGACATGTCCTCTACCCCCCCCTCCCCGGCCCCCAGGGCCCCGGTTCCTGGTTTTGTTGGGCCCCCTTCTGGTTTGCCGCAGTCCCAGGGTACTGGTGCGTTGGGTTTAGGCCTTGGGGGGGCGCAATCAGCCTCCAGCCCGGTGCTTTTCCCAGCCTCCCGTGGGGTGCCCGGTGCTTTGCAGGGTGGTTTGGCGGGTGGATTGGGTGGTGGCCCAGGGTTTGTGCCTGGTTCTGGGTCTTTTGTGGGTGTTCCCCTTGGCTCCGCTGGGGGGGGGGGGCATTCTCGCTGGTTCCTCTCAGTCTGGCTTGAGCGGCTACAGTTTTCATGTTGCAGCTCCAGCTGGGCGGCTGTTGGCTGGTTCGAAGGGCTTGGGAACTGTCTATAGGGCTGTTTCCTGTGGTGGGGTCACGGGAGAGTTATCTGGAGCGGATCTCTCTTCTGCAGCTTTGCGCACAGTGCGCTCTACTGACATTGACTGGCAGTTTTATGATGGGGGAGTTGGAAATGGGGCTCTGCCAAGTGGCAGTGCACAAGATTCATTTTCTGGTGATGTGCTACAGTTGGATGTACAGGAGGATGATTTGGAAGAAGGGAAATTACGGGAAAAGGATGTGGGGCTTTTGGCAGCACGGGCCCAACAGGGTGGGGTGGGGCAATTCCCTGTTTCTCGTATCTTGCAGGAGTCATGTGCGGACCACGCAGCGGTACGTGAGGCAGCGGGGAGTCGACCACCTCAAGGGGACTGTGTCGCTTTTCAGCAGAAGTTGGCCCAGTTGCCAAGAGGTAAGGATGTTTGGTGGTCTGTTTGGAAACCAGGAGAGAGTCTCCCGGCTAAGCGTACCAGATCAATTGGTACGGGTGATGGGGTTATTGAGGAGCGAGTCGCTCTGGCACCGCGGCTTGAGCGGCCGGCGGGTTTGAATGTGCAACATGCAGGGGAAGTTTCTGCCAGTGGGGCCTCGGCGACTCCTACAAAACCTGTTGCGGAGGATAGTATCCTTCCCAAGCGATTGCCTTATTCTGGAGTGGGAATGCCTTTGGGGTCCCATCTGTCTGAAAAAACTAAATCTCGAATCTGGAGTGGCGAATTTGTTGATGTGTTTAGGCTCCTCCATCAAGATGTGCAAGCTAAGGAAGGGTCTAAGGAGGAGGAATTGGAGTTGGCTAGGCGGCCTCGAGTCCCGAAGTCTATTGAGAACTGGACGTCAGCCTTCTTGATTTATGCTAGTGTTTATTGCCAGCGTCATCCGAGTAAGGCGGTTGAAATGTTCAAATATGCTGATGTCATACGTAAGGCCTATAGTTATTTTCGAGGTTTTGCCTGGCTGTCTTACGACGAGGAGTTCCGGGCTCGGATGAGTGCTTTCCCTGAGCGTTCCTGGGGTGAGGTGGATGCGGAGTTGTGGCTCCAGTGGATGGCGTCTGCTCACCCGCCTGCTACGACCCACACGGCTAGGGGCCTGACGGTGCAGTATCGGCCCTTTCAATTTCGCCCCGCTCATTCTGGGGCGGGGGTTTGGGGCAGAGGGCAGTCCTTCACTTCTGGGGCGTGCTGGCACTTTAACAGGGGTTCTTGTAACAGGCCGGCATGCAGATACAAGCATGAGTGTGCACAGTGCGGGGGGCGACATGCCCTCACCCAGTGTTTCCCGGGACAGCGTTTCGGGGACCAAGGGAGTGGTCCAGGGGGCAGGGGACAATCTTCGCACTTTGTATCTAAGGGTTCCTACTCCTATTAAGCTCTAGGTACTTGACTTGGGGTTGGTGGACTATCCTGATTTTGAGGCTGCTAAGACTTTATCCTGGGGTTTCAGAGTCGGTTTCCGGATTGGGTACCAGGGTCCTCGGTTGGGCAGGTGGTCTGATAACCTAAAGTCTGCAAAAGAGTGCCCCCAGGTTGTACAGAAGAAGTTGGATGCAGAGCTTGCGGCGGGCAGGATTGCTGGTCCTTTTCTTAGCTGCCCTCTCCCTGATTTGATAGTCTCTCCTCTGGGAGGTGTCCCCAAAAAGGCGGCTGGGGAATTTCACCTCATCCACCATCTATCTTGGCCTGAGGGTTCCTCTATCAACGATTTCATTGACCCGGCTGATTGTAGTGTGACATATGCTTCTGTGGATGACGCCTTGCGGCTGGTTCGCACAGCGGGTACTGGTGCCTTGCTGGCGAAGAGTGACATTCAATCGGCTTTTCGGCTTCTGCCCATTCATCCCTGGGATTTTGGTCTCTTGGGCATGCATTTTGGGGGATGTTTCTATGTGGATAAGGTTTTGCCAATGGGCTGCTCGGTGTCCTGTGCCCTATTCGAAACCTTCAGTACATTTCTGCAGTGGCGCTTCACTTCCATCAGTGGCCACGCCCTGGTTTGTCATTATGTGGATGACTTCCTTTTCATTGGTGAGGGTCAGTCTGGGCAGTGTCAGTTGGCATTAGAGATTTTCCAAGCTATGTCCACGGAGCTGGGTGTCCCTTTGGCGCCGGATAAGACTGAGGGTCCGTGTACATCTTTGACCTTTTTGGGGATTGAGATCGATACCCAGGCTATGATGGCGCGCTTGCCTGCTGACAAGGTGCGGGAGATATCTGATTTCCTCAGGTTGGTGTTGGGCGAACGCAAATTGGAACTTCGGAAGGTTCAGAAGCTTTTGGGGTACTTGAATTTTGCGTGTCGAGTTGTTCGGGCGGGTAGGACGTTTTGTAGATGTCTGGGCCTCTCTGTCTGGCGCCAGCCTTCCTCATCATCGGGTGCGCATTACCACAGCTGTCCGAGCCGATTTGGGTATCTGGCTGCGTTTCCTACAGGATTTTAACGGCGTGTCCTTGTTTTTTGCGGACGAGGACATTGTCTGGCAGGTGCAGCTTTTCACGGATGCATCTGGAGCTAACGGCTTCGGCATCTTTTGGGAAGGGCGTTGGTGCGCGGCTGGCTGGCCGGTGCATTGGGGGGAGCAAGGTCGCAGCATAGCGTTTTTGGAACTGTTCCCGTTGTTGGCCGCTCTGTACATCTGGGGGGATGAGTTCCAGAATCGTTCTGTGTTGTTCCACGCGGACAATATGGCAGTGGTTGACCTCGTTAACAAGCAGAGGGCCCGGGATTTGCGTGTGTTGAAGCTGCTGCGTGCTTTCATGTTGCGGTGTTTACAACTGAATATTGTCTTTGAAGCTAGACATGTTCCAGGAGCCACTAATTGTATCGCTGATGCTTTATCTCGATTTCAGTGGTCGGAATTCCGCAGACTGGCTCCTGGGGCGGATCTAGAACCGACTGCGATCCCATAGTAATTTATAATTTATTTATGAATATGGTTTTGGAACTCCATGGAGATCCACATATTACAATGATACAAATTAAACATAATAAAATAACGCCACATGTCAACCTATTTAACAGTGATATGCCATTCAACTAATACAATTCTAGGAAACATTTAAAAAAGTTACAAATTCTGTTACAGAAAATTTCTTTCGGGGGACAGATGATTGCATTAATCAAAGATTTTGCAGTTAAAATACCAAATTGGATACATACGGGCTTTACCCACTGCCGACGATGCGCCATTAGAGCTGGGCAAACTAACAAGACGTGTAGGGAGTCTTGGACTGAACTGTTACAAAAATTACATATATTGGTAGTGCCGTACCATTTAGCTAGCAGCTTATTCAATGGAAGTATATCATGCCTAAGAAGTAGCCAGAAGCGGCGCAAGCCATGGGGCATATTCTAAGTGACGTAAGGTTGTATTTGTTTTACCATACAAGAATCAACAGCTTGGTTTGTCCCCTTTTTTTGTAAGGTCAGGGTACGATCCCTTTCATAGCTCAACTTCCAGGTGGCATGCTTTAATGTGAGCTTTAGTTGTTGAGTAGAAAGGGCTAGGAGGGAAACTTCCTCCAGATTCAAGAGTTTGAGGGCCTTCCTATAATTCCTTATAAGCAGAGAGTACTCTTTTAATGGGCCCATCAACTCTTTTTTAATTAGGGATCTTAATGTTGTCGGCTTTCCCTTGATCAGACATATTGCCCAGCGAATGACTCCTGCCAGAGCCTGTGCCCAGCTGCTTCTTAGCCCGAGTTCCAGATGAAGAGCTGCAGTGCTACAGCTATTATTAGCTGATATTAAGCTTCTCAGGAGGGATCCCTCAACTGTATCTAAGAAACCCCATTCAGCTAATTCAATAAACTCTATACCATAAAGCAAAGTTGGGGGGATTTTTGCCCGGAATGCCTCCAATAGGTAATCAAAGTGCCTTTTACCAGTCGACTTATATAGTGCTCTTAAGCCATTTCCCTGTGTTTTTGCCTTGTGAGTGCTATTTTCAATATGGGATTTATTGCTTAGATTACTATTCACAACCTTGCCCAAGAATACGTAGGATAATACTCTTTCTAATTTCTTTCCTCCCAATTCCCAGCTGATGTTTTCTAATCTTAGTTTTTTCCTCCCCTCCATACACATTACCTTACTTTTAGAGATGTTTATTTTCAGGTAATGCTCTTCGGAAAATGCATGTAATAATTGGAGACGATTGTTAAGTCCCTTTGGGGTGAGGTCTAAGATCAATATGTCATCCGCGTACATTAGGCAAGAGATGTATGAGTCTCCTAAGCGAGGGGCAATGCCGTCACCTGCAGATATTATACGGGGAAGATCACTTACATATAGGGAGAATAACAGAGGGGCTAGGAGACAACCCTGTTTGAGGCCATTTGCAGATGGTATGAGCTGGGATAGGCCTCTTCCCCCCCCCAATAATACTCTGCACCATGTGTTGTCGTGTAGGTCTTGAACCAATCCTAAAAGACCATGCGGCATGCCAAGATCGTGTAGCTTTCTCCACAGTAGCTGTCGGTCGACCTTATCGAAAGCCGTGGAGAAATCCATGAATGCCACATAGACTCTCCCCTTTCTGGCTCCGATATATTTATCTGTTATCACCTGGAGGGCTGCCAAGTTATCCAGGGTACCGTGATTTTTCCTAAAGCCTGTCTGCTCAAGTGGAAGAACAGCCGAGTGCTCCTCCCAGATATTTATCCGCTTGAGCAGCCACCTTGTGAAGACTTTGCCGACTGCATCCAGTAATGCAATCTGGCGGTAATTCTGGGGGGATAGGCGATCACCTTTTTTAAACAACGGCACCAGGATGCTTCCCTTCCAGGAGGGTAACACCTTACCTCTTGATAGGCAAATGTTAAAAACTGGACAGAGTAGCTTGCACCATTTAGCCCTGTTCTGTTTCAATACATTGATGGGCACCTCATCCGGGCCCATTGCCCCGGAAAAACGAATTTCACTAATTGCCAAATCTATGTCCTTTTCTGTGAATGGTTCTAATGGTACCCTCGTATCTATTTGCCATGTTTGAGAATTCGCTTCGTTGTTACTAGCGTAGAGGTTGATGACAAACTCCCTCCATATTTGTTCCTCAATGGCAATGGGGCGGGACTTGTTCTCATTCCGCACCCTTCACCTACGAGGGACCAGAATTGCCTCATTTCCCCGTGGATAGCTGCTTCTCTTAGTTTTACCCATATAGAATCCTCCTTTTCTTTACGTAACCTAGTCAATAATCTTCTCCTTTTCCTTTTTAGCTTAGTTATTTTTTGTGCTGTATCCGGTAATCTGTTCAGATATTGGGCCCTAACTAGTTTGTTTATTTCTATATTTAGAGATCTCAAAGGGCTGGGGGAAATCCTAATAGATTTTTTCCTATTGAGTGTTTTTGTCCCTGCTACCACTGAATTCATAAAAACACAGAAGTTTTCGATTTCAAAGCCATTCCAGGACGGAAGCTGCGTCCAGCATTACCTCCAAATTTCGATGCGCCTTCGCGTTCCAAAAACACCTTCCTGTTTTGGAATGGAAATTTGTTTGGTCATTGTTCAGTGACCATTGATCACAACTTGGGGGCTTTATATTTAACCAAACGGAAAGAATTTTATGATCACTTAGTGGGGTATTAATTACCTTAAGATCCTTCAGCAGCACGAATGAGTGGAACCCCGTTATTACGTAGTCTAAAATCGATTTCCCTCTATATGATTTGTGTGTGAAATTAGCCGGGGAATCTGATGGGAGTCTCCCATTAACTATGAGCCCGTCTATTTCTACCAACTCCTTTAAAATTATTTTACCCCGTTTATTTGTTTTTATGCTTTCAGGGAATATTGCCCGGGGAATACAAAGTGTTTCCTCTCTTGATTTATCACTGAATAAGTTTAAGCTTAGATTGGAAATCTTACTATTTAGATCCCCAACTAGAATTATGTCTGACATCGGATCTTTCTCCCTAATACCCTGGACATGCAAGAAAACCTTTTTAAGTATTGCATTAAAGCCTGTTTCTGGAGGAATATAAGCATTAATCAGGACCAGACGGTTGGTAGTTTTAGAATTATCAAACCCAAGTATAGTTACTGCTTGGAACAGATTACTGGGGTCCAGATAATGTTCATAGTTCCAATTTATTTTATTTGATAAAAGGCAGGCTATCCCCCCACTCGCATGACCTTTTTTGTTCAAGATAGCACTGCCTTCTAAGACATAGTAGTCCTTCCCTAGTTGGATTTTATCAGGGCACCATGTCTCTTGGAGACATATTATGTTTTGCTCCAGAGATAAGAGAAAAGCCAGTTTCTCTGGACTATTTTTTATGCCCGCTGCATTCCAAGAGATTATGGAAAGTTTTGTGCTAAAGATCCTGATTATTTAAGTGATTGTTTGAGGTTTTTTCTGCCAAGACTCGGGGGAGCCAATTCCATTGGGCACTTTCGATTCCTGAGACTGGTTGGTAAGATAACGGAGGAGGGGCAAGGTAGGACACCATACGGGAGTCCTTAGACTTACATATTTTTAGCTCTATTAGTTCCCCAGGCTTATTTATACGCCCTGTGGCTGCATGCAACAGGGAGAATGGGGGTTTCTGGGAGGGTTTGGAAGAAACCTTATTTTGACCTGAATGACCCAAAACCGGAATGACGTCTATCCCTCTGCTCTGCAAATCTTCTGAACGTTGTAGAATAAGGTTGGCTACTAACTTAGAGTAGAACCTCACCCTAGTTGTCATCCCCACTTCTGATTGTAATATTTGTACTCTATCTAAGTCAGCCGATTGTATCAATTTCAAGTTGGCCGATTCTTGAAAGTATTTGAGTAAGAGGGATCTGTTCAAAATACATTCGGTATCGAACAGGGGAGAGAATTCCACCCATAGAGTATCTATACCTTTTTCTTTGGGCTCAGCCGGTGTAATTCCTTTTGCTACTATTCCCGAGAAAGATGGCGCCAAGGGATTGAGTGTTGCGCCCGCTTTGCTCGGGGGTTTATGATCTTGACCCAAAGATGTGGGAGTATTGGACCCTGTTACGTCCCTAGCAACGAAAGCTTGTTGGGAGGTAATATTTGAGTCTACTTTTATTAAGAGGGGAGGAGCGGGACTCAGGGATATTGCGGGCATAATCACAGGTAGGGGTGCGAAGTTTCCCATGTTGCTCTTGGGTTCAGTATTATTCTCCTTTTCAGCTACCGCCTGAATGTGGGGAACCCCATTATTTAAGGATAAATTAAGGTGTTTTCTAAAGAGGATTTTCCTCCGCCTATTTTTTTCTATCCGTCTCAGCAATTTTCTTTTGTTTTTTCCCTTCTTCTTTAAATCCTGTAACTTCCCTTTGTTGCCGTTTTCTTCTGAGGCCTCACCCACTTCTATATCTCCCTCGCCCAGTTGCTTCTTAAAAATTGGAAAAAGGTCAGCCCCTAGTTTTGGGGGGGGGATTTTCAGAGGGTTTTACTTCTATATCGTTGACACTTAGATTTCCTTCTTCAAGTACTTCAATCACAGTTTTATTGATTTTGGACTGCTGATCTTTTATATCTACCCCATTTAGTGCTGGAGGAGAAGAGGACTGTACTTGGACTATATCCTTCTCTTTTTGAGTGGCCAATAAGACCTTTAGAATCTTGGTCACTGTGTCCAAGACACAATCCGATCCCCCCACAAATTTTTCCAAAAGTTGTAGGATGGATGACAATAAATGTTCTAATGTAAGTAGGGAGTCAGAAATAGGATTGTCATTTCCCTGGCATTGTAGTGCCTCCATCCCAGTCAAATTTAGATTAGGACTAATGGAAAAATTTGAATGCGAGGATTTGGAAGGGGTACTACTGTACAACTTCAAGCCAGCGTGGGTCAATGTTAGCGGAGTTTTTAGATCCATCTCTGCTTTGACCGGGTCGTTTTCTATATATCTTTGACATAGGTCATTATCCAACAACAATGGGGACAGACCATTGTTAAAGGAAACTTTTGTCAAAGAAGTGTTTAAAGTATGGTTGGTGATCACTGGCGGAGTTTCCCCTATATGCATATTATCCTCTTCTATACCATCCCTAGTTTTTATAATTACTTCTGGTTCTAATTCAGTGTTATTTTTCGCTGTGGAGAATATGGGAGGAGAGAAAACACTCTCGACAGTCAGAGGAACTACTTTTGATTCTATTTTACTGGTAACCGCAATTTCCTTTCTGTTTTCAAGCAATTCTCTTGGTGAGTTGGACAATGTATCCGTGGGAATAACATCAGATTCTATAAGGACCACTGATTTGTTATCCTCCATTGCAGCTTTAGTCTTGCCCTTTTCCCACAAGTTAAAAATCTGACAAGTACTCTTCAGATTGGAGGCCTGACCAAGCTTGTTTCGGAGGGGGTTCGATCTGGTTTTAGAATTTGATCTTCCTACCAATATTCTCCCAGACCTCAATTTCTTTGTCATCATCCCACTCCGGTAATATCAGAAAGGGGGCTGGGGAGGTATTAGTGGAATTCGTTTACCAGATTGTAAGCCTCAGATGATCAATGTAGCTATTTTTCATTAGAGAAGGGAATGGATGGTTTGAATCTAAGGTGCACAAACGAAAAGTACAAATCCTAAATAGCCGGAATAGTTTATGGTGCTAATGGGGGGGGGGGTAACTGTTAGGGACAGGGCCTAGCCTAGCCTTCTCGTGCCTCTGAGGGCCTCAGAGGGCCCGCCCTTGTCCCGGGCTTCTCCCGGGCGCTACCCGCGCGCTCCCGCGCAGCGGTATACTAGCACTCTATTTATTGGATGTCATTGAGAAGGGGCGTGTCCTACAGGGAGAGCGTCACCAGGTGGTATCGGTGATGGCAGCTGCTGGGACTCTTGGGAGTTTGAGTCCAGCAGTATGCTCGCTCGCAGCCCTGGTTGCCTGAAGCCCTTAGTTCAGTGAACTCAGTTTCCAGCAAGATGCAGCTCCGTTGAAGCGGGACCCGCGGAGCGGGTCCGGCGAAAGGTAGCGCTTTGCAATGCGCTTCAGCTGGTTCACAGGGCGCTTCCTCAGTCCTCCGGTGCTTGACACAGGCACAGCTCAGCAAAGAAAAGTCGTGGAAAGGTATCCACTGCAGTTGCAGATCCGGCGCCTTTTACTGGATAGCAGGGGGCGTGGCCTACAGGGAGAGCGTCACCAGGTGGTATCGGTGATGGCAGCTGCTGGGACTCTTGGGAGTTTGAGTCCAGCAGTATGCTCGCTCGCAGCCCTGGTTGCCTGAAGCCCTTAGTTCAGTGAACTCAGTTTCCAGCAAGATGCAGCTCCGTTGAAGCGGGACCCGCGGAGCGGGTCCGGCGAAAGGTAGTGCTTTGCAATGCGCTTCAGCTGGTTCACAGGGCGCTTCCTCAGTCCTCCGGCGCTTGACACAGGCACAGCTCAGCAAAGAAAAGTCGTGGAAAGGTATCCACTGCAGTTGCAGATCCGGCGCCTTTTACTGGATAGCAGGGGGCGTGGCCTACAGGGAGAGCGTCACCAGGTGGTATCGGTGATGGCAGCTGCTGGGACTCTTGGGAGTTTGAGTCCAGCAGTATGCTCGCTCGCAGCCCTGGTTGCCTGAAGCCCTTAGTTCAGTGAACTCAGTTTCCAGCAAGATGCAGCTCCGTTGAAGCGGGACCCGCGGAGCGGGTCCGGCGAAAGGTAGCGCTTTGCAATGCGCTTCAGCTGGTTCACAGGGCGCTTCCTCAGTCCTCCGGCGCTTGACACAGGCACAGCTCAGCAAAGAAAAGTCGTGGAAAGGTATCCACTGCAGTTGCAGATCCGGCGCCTTTTACTGGATAGCAGGGGGCGTGGCCTACAGGGAGAGCGTCACCAGGTGGTATCGGTGATGGCAGCTGCTGGGACTCTTGGGAGTTTGAGTCCAGCAGTATGCTCGCTCGCAGCCCTGGTTGCCTGAAGCCCTTAGTTCAGTGAACTCAGTTTCCAGCAAGATGCAGCTCCGTTGAAGCGGGACCCGCGGAGCGGGTCCGGCGAAAGGTAGCGCTTTGCAATGCGCTTCAGCTGGTTCACAGGGCGCTTCCTCAGTCCTCCGGCGCTTGACACAGGCACAGCTCAGCAAAGAAAAGTCGTGGAAAGGTACGTATGGGCCTTGGGGGATTGAGGGTCCAACAGTTGGTTGAGAATTCAGTGGCTGCCTCCACCCGTCGGAGTTACTGGAAGGCTTGGCAGGAATTTTTGCAGTTTGGTGAGGATTTGGTAGGTCCGACACAGGCTGTTTTGTCTGATGAGCAATTTTTGTTGCAGTTTGTTTTGCATTTGGCGGACAAAGGCCTCTCCCACACGACCATTTCGGGAAAGCTGGCGGGGGTATCCTTTTACGGTCAGCTTTGGTGGGGGAGGGATCCTGTTGGGGGGTGTTGGTTCAGAAAGTTTTAAAAGGTTTGGGTAGGTTTCAAGCTGGTGCTCAGAAGTTACCGCAGCCGGTGACTTTTGATTTGCTTCAGCTGCTGTTATCACAATTGGATGTGTGCTGTTATGATGCATTTGAGTGTCAGAAATTTTGTTTGTGTTTTGTGTGGTTATTTTTTGGAGCGTTTCGGGCCTCTGAGTTGCTGGGTTTGCGGGATAGGGTGGGTATGACTAGCAGTGAGGTGGTGGTGGAGCATGACAGGGTCCGCCTGTGGTTGCGCATGTCCAGACTGATCAGATGGGGAGGGGTAAGTGGGTCTTTTTGGGGCGGAGCGGTGTGGTTTCTTGCTGCCCTGTAGGGGAATGGGAGGTTTTTCTGACATCCCCTCATTTTGCCCGGGGAGCAATTTTTTGTCATGCTGATGGCAGTCCAATTGTTGTTTCTCAGTTGTTGGCTGTTCTTCGAAAGGTTTTGTTAGGTCTGGGGCGGGATCCTTCTCAATTTGGTACCCATTCATTCCGGATTGGGGCGGCGAAGGAGGCCGCCAGGTTGGGGTGGGATTGGTCCCAAATTCGCCGCATTGGGCGTTGGCGATCGAGATGTTGTGAGAAGTATGTAAGAAAATAGATCGCCTTTGTTTTGCCCTAACATTTGTTTTTCTCCTAGGTCCTTGGCATGCGGTGGCTGGAGCAAAAAGGAGGGTGTGGATTCTTGGCCACTCTTTTTTTAAAAGGGCTGCTGTAGCCGCTGCACGTCAGCTTTGTGGCATATCTCTGGGTTTAAGCAGTCTGACCCATGAGGTTTCCTGACATGGCACAGGGGGCATGCGTTGGGGTGGCCTCTTTCCCGTCTTGACTGCTCTGGTTTCGGGGGGTTGGAGGGGGCCCACCTGATTTACTGGTGCTGCACCTTGGAGAAAACGATTTAGTCTCTTTATCCGGTTTGACTTTTCTCAAGTTGATGAAAATGGATCTCGACGTCATCAAGACCGCCTGGGTGAGCACCATGGTGATCTGGACTGAGTTTGTGCCACGCTTACAGTGGACTGGGGCGCGGAATTATTCAGCCATGGAGAAAGCATGACGAAAAGTGAATCGCGCTATGAGACTGTTTTGTAAACATTTATGCATCTACAGTTTGGCTCACCATCATTTGCAAGTTTCTGAGACGCATTTATTTTGTGAGGATGGTGTTCACCTGTCCCAATTGGGCCTTTCATTTTATCTTTTAGAATTACGTGACTTGATAGCTAAGGTACTGGAAGTGCAATTGTGGTGTGCTCCTTCCCTTCCTCCTTGTCTTTGAGTGGGGCAGGAAAACGCTAAAGGTTTTCCTGGGTGGCGGTTTTTCTAGTGGGGGTGGGCAGCCTGGAGCGGGTTGGCCATCCTGAAAGGGTAGTTTATTGGGAATTCAGGGGGTATTCTTCAAGAGTTAGTTGTTCTGGTTTTAGTTAGGTAGGGATGTTTAGTCATGCTGTGAAGATTGGAATTTATTAAATAAATTAATGTGTTCAACAGATATTGATTTACACACCTGTCTTAAATAAAGTGGCCTTTCTTGCTCTTGAAAGAAGTTGTGGACAGTGATTTCTTGCACGAAGATTTTAGAATAGGCGCCTCACTCACGGAATTGTGACATGCTTCATCATTGGCGCCTTTACACACACTGGAATCTGTGATATCACTTGGTCAAAATACCCAGAGCTATGATTACTGAGAATTGTGATACCTATGCTGGTCCCCCCAGTATTATGATGGCAGCGAATGAAAAGAAATCTTGAGCCTTTCCGAAATACTAACCTTCTCCTGATGAGCTACATTACCCTTGGCAGGAGCTTATAAGATATTAAAAAACAAAACCAAGACTCGTGATATTGAGTATTACCTCTATGCCTTTTAAGGGTTTGTTTGTTTTTTGATCTCCTCTACAACACTGACACATGAACATTCATTATCCTGAATGTCTTTTTACAAGTCTTTGACTTTAGGATGGTACCTCCCCCGGACACGCATTATTCCTGAATCAACCTACAATAGAGTGTGAATTTTGAGCGTTTGGAAACGTGATTGACCTAGGATTCATTACATGCGCATGCACATAACTGCCAAGTTCCCACATTATGGCATGCAATCACCTTTAATTGTTTTTGATCCATTGGATTTCGTTCACCATTTTGCAGATGGAGTGGGCTTGTAATACATTTATTTTTTATTTTTATCCGTCACTAAAATGTGTTTGTTTCCAGAAGTGAGGATTGGGAGGTGTTTTTGAATGAATATGTGTTGCCCTCTATGCCCTTCTAAAAGAAAAAAAACCTGTGTCACTAACATCTGATAACTGGGCACCAAACGTTCTTCAGTAAATGTACAGATTCATAAACTGCTAAGAAACTACTTTTGATAAAACAATAAAAAACAACAATTTTTTAATAATTTCTGTTTCAGTTGAGAGCCTTACACTTCATAAAAGTGCATAGAGTGCATGCATAGTTAGGCAGGGATATACAAACAGCTCTGACGAGGGCCCCAGACCTGGATGTGAGGGCCGAAACATGTTGGAAAAGAAAAAAGAAAAACCAAGGTTTATTGAGAAACTAATGCTCAATTAAAACACTGCATCTAATTTTACTCATGTTCTCACAGCACCCTACAAATAAAGAGAAATGCTTTTTAGGTACATGGTGAAGCATTCTTAGCATCTTTTACTTATCTGGCTCCCTGCTTTATATTGAGAAATACTTTATATAAGAACTCCCATATTTAGGTTGAGTCTACCCAGATGGTATCATCCTACCAGGGTGTGGATAGGCGCCAATGATGAAGCATGTCACAATTGAGTGAGTGAGGTGTCACATGGCCTATGGGGACATTGTCGTCTTCTCTAAGTTAGTATAGGAGCACGCTGCAGACTGTCCTATGCTTTGCACACGTTACTGCACAAGTTTATTTTGCAAATGCCTCTTTTGCCATTTTCACACAAGAGCCTACCGCTGTGTTCACACTCTGCAGGGTTTAAGAAGAGAGTGTTATCAGAATTGCCTGTCAATGATATTGTATCGTCTTGACTTATTGGTGTCTCTTTCCAGATGGGCTGTGGCACCAGCAGGAACTTCACCTCTTGGTGTCACTTTTTACATTTAGGCTAGTAGACCCTTTCACATATTCTTTTTTTAGTGTAGAGTTACTTCTTTGTAGGTCCAGAAAAATTGCCACTAGATTGTCCTGACTTATCTGGCAAGAAACATGTTGACCAAACGAGACTGAGCACAACACCCTGCAGCATTATTACAGTGAGTCGCAGGGGGAGGCAGGACTATTCAAGTCTAATCTCCCTGACTCTTCCATCCCTGTTTTAATTGACACATTTGCACTCCTACACTATCAGGGCCCCTCACACCCACTGCACCAAACAGCGAGGAATAAACAGATCTCTGCCAAAGAGCCCCTGCATAGAGTGCCGTTGGGTATTGCAGCGCCGACCCGACGAGGAGCATGCCCGATGATGAAGCATGACACCTAGCAGGCTGGGTGTGTGAGGGCACTTATTCCAAAAGGAAGGACTTCCCAGTCCACCCCCTTTCTCACCGACACTAAGAGTGTCCAGTTAGGGACTTCTTGAGTCACCTCGCTCTCCCTTCCAACCCTCCTCCACTAGGAACTGCATACCATTTTTCTTGATATTCTGAAGATAACACCCAGAGATCTTTTAATATAGAATCATTCTGCTTCTATACAAGGGGAGGGAGGTTAGGCTACGCTGTCTTTTTACAACGACTACGCCTTTCATGATTTATGGACTACTTGCTATGCTGACCGTATTTGTGTTATGCATTTTCATGCTTATTGAGGCACGTATATTGTATGTTAGAGCACGTTAGTTCAGATAAATATTTTAAACTTGTTCGTGTCTCTGTCAGATCTTATTTTGGACAAGTACAGGAGTGTGAGCGAAAGGGTGTGTCTTGCAACTGCGATTCGTCGGGAGTGTTATGTTCTGGGGTGTCTAATCACTTGTTTCTCTGTGAGTGAGTAGGAGAGCAAGTGAGACATGATAGCTAGTCAGTCCTGGGTTCATGGGTAATAAGGTGGTAGGATGACTCAGTCCCTGTATACAAAGGTCCCATAATCCTACGCATAGTTCTGTGTTTGCTCAGTATCCCTGCAGAATGGCGCAGCCAGTCTTTGGTCTGGTAATTGTACACGGACTCCTCAATAGCGCTTGTTCTTGTCCACAATATCCTGTTCTCGGAGACATCCATGGGGGGGGGGGGTGCTTTGCCTCCTGCATTTGTAGGGTACACCTATTTCTGTAGGTTTTACAAGCTTGAAGTTTAAAAGGTTTTTTGGAACTGTTTTGCACTACGGCTATATTCAATCTTTTCACTTTCACATGGCACAACCGATCACTATTCCGGCACATAGCCGGGCGGCGGTTACATATTATTTGACTCAGCACGGGTTCCCCAATGCAGAGGCTACCTTTATTTTCCTGTTTGAAGCAGATCCAGCATACCGCTTCGAGGAATTTTATTCTTGGGTTACATTTCCTGAGGTTGATGCTAATGATTTTTTCATGCTTACACAGCTGCTGCTCCTCCAGCAGTATATCGTCCTTACGCAATGATTCCGTTGACGTCCTATGAGCATACTATTTTGTTCAATGGCACCCTTCCTCACCCTGTCTCTTTTGTTTGTATGGGCCCCTTAAGTATCAATGGGGCTTCTTGGCCAGTTTTGGCTGGTTTTACACCACATCCAAAAAATCTCAATATTACTATCATTGAGCTTCGTTTGCTATATGCACAAGTAATTTAACTTTATATGCGTCTTTGGTAGCTCTGGCTGGAGCTGCTCCTCCGGCACCAGCGCAGGGTGGAGGTTTTGTGATTAGTCCCATCATGATTAACTCCGTGATGGGCAAACGTCCTCAGAATCATGAGTACCTACCATTTTGGATAGCATGGAAAATTGAGCAGCTTGAGGCTGTTTTTCCACACACATTTCCTGTTGAGAAACACAGAATCCTTACGATGTATTTGCCAAGTGGTTTGATTCCTCCTTTAGCGGACTGCAACACTTGGGGGACAGTGTTTGCTTCAGTGTATACACTGTGCTTTAGCACCTCCTCCATGAGCGTTCTAGCGAGCGTTCTAAAATGTGTACAGGATAAACACTGGGCTTGTCAAGCCCTGGATTTGAGGAGGAAGTTAATGGGCATATTCCCTATTGTCTCCAATATGCTTCTGGCCAACATTAAAGAAGTAGCAGTTTGCTTGTAGGTGCGCCAATGCCTATCTGCGGTGGCGGATGCTGATCAGGAGCTACAGGTGCCGATTATTATTGCGGCGGTGTCCATGTTCTTAGGGCTTGATAATTTGGGGGTCCGATCATTTACACAGAGTAAACGCTCTCCAGACAAGGAGGGTCATCTAGTCTTTCCAAAAAACACATGGAATGAAAATTTGCAAGCAGAAGCCTAGTTCTCGTGCTGTTTCGCCTCCACCTGACGCTTCTGAACGTAGATCTGATTTATGTGAGCGCTCTAAAATTAAAACATCCGAGACGTTCCAGGATACTGATCCCTGTTCCTTTCAGGAGTTGTCGGATAAACAATTTGGCGGAGGAAGGCGACAGGATCACAGGTAAGGCGAGTCCACGTAAACAAGGTAAGACCCCCAGCGTCAGTTTGACGAGAAAGTCCAGCAGGAGGAACCACCACAATATCAAGCCCCATTTCAGAAGAAAAAAGTTGCCGCTTTGACTGCAAAGTATGCCTCTGCTGGTGAAAACCCTCCTCCTCGAAAGGAGTTGGGCGGTAACCCTCCTCGACAGCGCTGCCGAGGTTACCATAGAGAGACAGACACTACAACAGTGCGGGAGGCGAAAGCAACTGACACTTTTATTATCGTTGAAACCGCTGACACCTGTGTTGCTCCTCCTGATAGGCTTTATAAACTGAACCTCCAAATTGAAGGGGATAATAAACACACTGTCACGGCAGTTTTGTGTTACAATCTAACATCGTCTTATATTTTGATGATGGAAGAGGTTGATCGGCCTCTCCCATTTGTCTTTGCTTCCTCTAGGGTAGAGGAGGTTATTCTACCATGTTTTTCGCAATATTGCCAGAGGAGACTAAAAATGCTTATGCTTGGGAGTGGGCCCTAGCCTTTGCTCATGCATTATATCATAATAAGGCGGGTTGGGACAAGGATTCGCCAGTGCATATTATTCCTTTGCATTCTATGCCACAGCCCCAATTGCAATATCCAATTAAACGTGATGATAAGGAGCCCTTGATGACATTCTGACTCAATCGGAATATCAGGGTATGATTGAACCCTGTGATTTGTCAATGAATAATCCTCTTTTTCCGATATTGAAACCGGACGGTTCATATCGTGCATTTTTAGACTACAGACACTTAAACAGTCATATTCGCACCTTTGCAATACAGAACACACACAGCTCTGCGCTGGTAAATAACATTGTTCAAAATAAATATAAAACTACGTTGGACAGTTCCAATGGATTCTTTAGTCACACATTGGCTCCTGAAAGCCATGACTTAATTGTATTCAGTGCTCTAGGCAATCAAAGACGATATACGAGATTGCCCATGGGATATAAGACTAGCCTCAGTCTGTTTGCAGCACGCTCTGTGCCGATTTTACATGAAATTGACCCTAACGCCCTTTCATATGTCGATGAGATATACTTGACAGATGATTAAATAAATCTCATCTCATGCACGTGGATCTCATTATCATGCATTTTGCAACGTTGGATTACAAATTCAATTTTGCGAAGCCGCATATTGCCTTTTTGGCTGTCATTTTCCTTGGTTATGAGCTCAATAATGAAGGTAGGGGGGTAGACCCCCAATTTTGGGGAAAATGTGCTAAATTGCATCCTCCATCTACCCTAAAAGAAATTGCAGTCTTTGCTGGGTTTCTTGAGTTTCTGGACCTACATTCCTGATTATGCCCAGCGTATCAAACTGCTAACCGTGTTGATACAACCTTCTTTTTCGTCATCCACTTGGCTTTCAGAACATATACCTGTACTTGGGACTTTGCAGTCTGATCTGATCTGCTTGCGACTCACTTCTTGTTAACTGAAGACAATACAACAAATTTGGTAATAAGAATTGTACCAGGAGCGTTAGGATTCACCTAAGTGACTTGAAGGGGACACACTTCCCATAGCTTATAAATCACATTTGTAAACTGCTGAAATGCGTTTTTCTTCGACCAAACATTTTTTGACAGCAGTACTAATGGCGATTCTCAAGGAATGCTCTCTGGCTCAGGGAAAACACATTTCAAGGTTTCTCCGGTGCCCACATTAGAAGCTCTCACAAAGGTGAGTGCACCCAATTCTAAAGCCCTGCATCTTCGTTGGATACAATGGGTTAGTTCATTGACATTGGCTGATGCAATTTTATCTTTGATCCTGCTTTGCAAACACAGGAGTTTTTACAATATGAACATGTTCATCCTCCACCTTTATCACTACTCCCTCTTGATCAGGACAGATGTATAATTTACACTGATGGGTCTGCACAGCCTGCCATTGGTTCTAAACATACTAATTCAGCAACCTGTGCTATAGTGGCGTGCACAATAAAGGACAGTGGTTTTAAATCCTCCTTGGTTCACATGCAATCTCTTGGGGATAGTACAGCACAAATGGCTGAGTTACGTACCTTGCTTTTGGCTCTACAGTTTGCTGATCCTGAATTGTCTACACTTGTAGTCTGTGATTCCTTTTACTGTGTACAGTCCTTTAATGACAACTTGTGAAGAACCGGGTTTTAGAACCCAGCGGCGCCATGGGCACGCCCAAAGTCTTTGAATTCACCTGTCTTAGTGTACAGAGACGCGGAATACTTCTGGGTGGCGTCAGAGACCAAATGTATTAGCTGCAGCTAGTAACAGTAATCTCAGCAATACAACACGGTGTACATCTCAAGAAACTGTTCAATTCTTGTAAGGCAAGACATCCCTTTTTATCCCAAAATTCACAATACGAATACACACCCATTGCGCAAAATTCTACCCAATAAGGTACATTCTCAAACAAAGTATCACATAGCAAAAACTCTCAGTATACATTGCCCCAACCCACAAGTTAATTATTAGGAATGTTCCAAATCCAATCTTCACAAGCCGGACAAACCCATAATTGAAAGCACAATGCATGTAATGAAAGAGCATAGAAAAGGAAACAATGACAGATAACGAGCAAGATAAAGCATGTGTAAGGAACCTAAAAGTTAACGATGTCCTGAACCTTGGTTCGTAATCTCACACATCCCACAATTAACCAAGGAAATTGGCTTAGCGAGGTCAGTTTCAGATGGAGGGGCCTGTTTCTTACAATGTACCTTAAAGTCAAGAAAAGGCCTAGTTAATAAGTGTATGAACAGTGAAGCTCATGCAACTTCGTTCGTTCGGTTACCTCCACGGGCCCACGGACCTACGTGATGGCAACACAAAATGGAGTCACAAACAAAATGGAACCCATGTTTGAAAACGAAGTCTCTGAATACGTAATGAACTCGCTAGTAAACATGACGAATTCGCTCCATATTAGCCGTATTTACTAAATACGGTTTGACATCACCAAAATCGTGACGGAACCATGACCTCACGAAGCAAGTCAGGATTTCACAGAACCTCAGACCCTCCTTTTGCCATTAAGTAGGCAATAACCCAAACTCACGTTAATCTGAATCTAGGTCTATATCAATATTCATCAGATCATCAAGATGTTGCTGGAGCATTATCCTACTATTCTCTACTTCTCTCGAGACAGGTCCCCGTACACACAAGGCAGTACTAAGACTACAGACAGCGGGAGCACACTGGATGCAAAGACAACAAGAGAAGAGAATAGCTAAAATCATACCAAAGAATATCAGAATCTTCCATCCCCATCTGGGCAGTAGTCCCCAAAACCATCCCGTCAATGACCAGTCACCTTTGTCCACGTGAATAGACTCGGAGACCTTATGCAGTCTAGAAATGGCCTGGTATACCGTAGGGGCATTGTCTGGTATGAAAACACAACAACTAGATTGGATCAATTTGCATACCCCTCCTCTATCTGCAAGTATAATGTCTAAAACCATACGGTTTTGTAACGTCATAAGACGATCCGCTTGAAGCTCAGCGGTGACATTACTAAGGGCACCTGCAGTCTCATTGATAGTGGCCTCAACCACTCTCGTAAGGTGTCGTATATTCCTGCTATTGGCCATAGGACCCCAAAACGATAGGAACCCCTTGAAAAAGTCTCCTACTTCCTGTGCTGCGGTATCTTCCTGATCAAAGACACCTCTACCATATCTTGTCCTATGATAGTCTCGAGTAGCAGTATACGTAGAGGGAAGCAAAAATGCCACATAACAAGATCCTGAAAAATCAGGTGGCAGCCATGTGTATGCTCTGTCATGACAAACAAAATACGTGCCTTTAGCTGGCACGAACGGAGGAGAAGTCTGAGATGAATAAACATAGGTGTGAGCACACACACTCTTACCTAACTGAGCTCTCGGATTTCGACCACTAACTTGCAAACAAAAGTGGCCTCGATGGGGTACAATCCAAATCGGGGGAGACCTTTTTCGCCTCTCCTTCTCTGTCAGACTAGTACTATACCCTGTCACGTTCCATCCAATGTAAGCCTACACCTCATCCTTAGGGATAGCATTATATGCATCAATATCTCGGATCATATCTACTTTTCCCTTTATCAAGGCACTATTTCTCGGATTGTCTTTCAAGGAACGTAAAGGATATACCTCATTCGCATAGATAAACATAGTCTGAAAAGCCCATACAGACCCATTGAAAGTAAAAGGCAAAACCAGATAAGGCATACCTCTATCTGTCGTATGAGGCATAAGACCACAAACCCAGCAATTAGTGGTATTCACTACCAACTGATGCTGATGCAACAGCTGTATAAAAGAATTGTTAACAAATTCCGATCTCCTTATCTGTTCATGTTCAGGCAACGTGCAAAATTGGTGCGAAGAAACAGTAGAAAAAGAAAGCATAGGTTGGGACGTAGGTGCAGAATTCAGTGGAGTAGCATGGATAATCCAACCCGCTAAGGCTGATGTGATACTTAAAAGCATAAAAGAACACAGTATTATAAAAGATTTGCTACGCATCAATGTACATAATCTCATCTTAAAATTCATTTTTTCAACAACTCTCTCAGTTACAAAAAAACTCCATCCTCTAACCGTGCTGTTCGCGGCAGTTGTTTCTTTTCGCTCAAGTGTGCGTCTGTAAGTCCAGGGAATGCCCTAGAACAAACCAGAACCGCTGACCTTGTGTCCACACGGCTCACAACCTTAAGTCTTTATACCGTGACCCTACAGCTGAGCTCGGATGGTAGCTCAAAAAAGAAAAATAGAACAAAAAGTTTCTTGTCTGAAAGAGTATAGTTCCCAAAAAAACTAAATTTTTATTTGTCCATGTTAGATCTCAGATTGTAGCGTTCTTTACCATCTGATCCTTAAAAAGCAACTCTGGTTGGGTGGTATCAAGCTTCAGTTGCGGAGGCACAGCTTCTTGTAGAACTTCGTCATCTGCACGTTCCGACTGAGTCCATGTCAAACATGCATCACTAAAAAGCACAAAATTAGAGACCCTTTCGGTTTCTGAATCTGCAATTCCTTCCCTCACCCACTGATCATATGGTAAGGGCAGAGGAATCTTCTTGCAATGGGTGGCATGCACCCAGTTATTTTTTGCCAAAAACTTTAACGTCAGTCCTTGTTGCGAGTAGAACCTGAAATGGTCCTACCCACCTCGGTTCCAGATTCTTTGTCCTCTGGAAATTCCTCACCAAGGTCCAATCTCCAGGTTGTATTGAATGTCCTGGATCCACAGAAGCTGAAGGTAAGGTATCGTGCACCTGTTGGTGAAGAATACGCAATTTAGCAGTCAAGTCATGTAAGTAGTCCACCAATATAGGATACTCGATATCACTATACTCGTTCGGCCTCGGCACACCCCAAACATTTGCCGGGCGACCAAAAACAATCTCATACAGACTGAGTCCCACACGAGATTGTGCTGTCGTCCTTGTTGACAAAAGTGCCAACGGCAAAGCATCGGGCCATGTAAGACCAGTGCTCGCTTGTATCTTGGCCAATTTAAGCTTAAGAGTGCTTAAGAGTGCCATTGTAACACTCAACCAAACCAGCTGACTGGGGGTGATTCGCAGCATGAAATTTCTGTTTGATTCCCAAACTAGCACACACTTTCTTCATTTTCTGGCCCACAAATTCACTTCCGTTATCACTCCATACCATCCTCGGCAAACCGTACCTGGGGAAGTATTCCTTTAGCAAAACCTTGGCTGTAGATATAGCAGTATTATCCTTTAGGGGGTAGGCCTCTACCCATCCAGAAAAGGCACAAACAACCACAAGGACATACTTTAGGTTATTACATCTTTCCATGTGAATAAAATCCAACTGCAACACATCAAACGGATATGTTGGAGGAGCAAAATGACCAGCTAGAGTTGGGGTTCCCTTGCCAGTATTATGCATCAAGCAAATCATACCGTTTTTAACCAGATTCTCTGCACACTTTGGAATTCCAGCATTCTGCCATACCGGAGCCAACAACTTACATATCCCTTTTGAACTGATGTGAGCCAATCCATGCGCCATTGTAACCACTGGGAGCACATACGCATCAGGCAACAACCATCGCTGATGCTCCGACAATTTAACCCAACAGCCAGTCGAATCCAACATTCCCGTAGTCTCTCTCCACACATTCAATTCTTTCTCAGTAGCTTCTGCCTGAATCGATTTCACACTTTCTATCGTGTCTACGCACATTCCTCCTGCCATAACCCATCTAGCAGGGCCTGCAACATACATTCTACTCGTCACATCTTTCGCCGTTTCTCTCACTACTTCATCCGCAAACGCATTACCACGACCAACATCATCCGTAACCTTCCTATGTGCACTGCATTTCACAATCGCAACTTGTGTCAGCAAAGTAAGTGACTCAAGCAGTTCATTCACCAATTGTCCATGCTGAATTTTCGTACCATGAGAGGTAATAAAACCTCTTTCCTTCCACAAACGTCCGAAGCTATGGGCAACACCAAATGCATACTGGCTATCAGTATACACATTCACTCTGTTTCCTTTCGACAATACACACGCTCTCGTCAGTGCAATCAACTCTGCTGCTTGAGCTGAATTCTGTGCAATTCGTGCAGTTTCAGCAATCGTGTGCAAAGTCGTAACCGCATACGCTGTGTCGTATCGCCATTCGGGAGCTTAAAGCAGGAACCATCTACCCATAGGGTACCATCTGGTTTCTCAAGAAGAGTATCTTTCAAATCAATCCTACGCTTCGTTTCCTCCTCTGTCCGAAGAAAACAATCATGCTGTTCCTGAACATCTGTCTCTACAGAAATCGGCAACAATGTAGCTGGATTCAACGTGTTGCACCGCTTAATGTGAACATGACTAGCCAAAAGCGTCAACTCATAACCCGACAAACGTGCACTAGTAAGGTGCTGAGTCCTAGTCTTATTCAGTAAGGTATCCACTGCATGTGGGACCATCACAATCAACGTATTATCCAATACCAAGCCAGCAGACTGTCGGATAGAAACAGCCGCTACCGCTGTAGCTCTCAAACAACTCGGCAACGCTTTAGCTACCGGATCCAAAATAGACGAGAAATACGCACATGGGCGCTGCTTGTCCCCAAATTGCTGTGTCAGTACTGACAACGCACAACCCTCTCTCTCGTGTACGTAGAGTGTAAAAGGCTTACTGTAGTCGGGAGTACCCAACACCGGAGCAGAACACAATGCATCACGCAACTCAGAAAAACTCTTCTGACATTCGTCTGACCAAGGAATAGGATTCGGTGTATCCTTAAGGGTAAGTGCCAACAAAGGTTTCGCCAATAGAGAAAAATTCGGAATCCATTGCCTGCAATACGAGGTGATACCCAAAAACGCACGCACCTCTCTTTGTGTGGATGGCACAGTCATCTGAGCAATCGCTTGAATACGTTCTGGGGTCAATCGTCTTCCCTCCTTCGACAAGAGATGACCTAAGTAGGTCACTTCTTGGTGGCAATATTGCAGCTTCGAAGGCGACACTTTATGGTGAAGGTCAGACAAATGTCGCAACAAAGAAAGCGTAGCTGCTTTACAAATCTCTTCATCATCAGCAGCGACCAACAAATCATCCACGTACTGGATAAGAGTCGCACCAGGAGGCAAAACAAAAGCATCAAGCTGAGTTTTCAAAGCCTGACTATAGATGGAGGGACACTCACAATAACCTTTAGGAGCGCGCTTAAACCGGAAGCTTCGACCTCCTAAAGAGAAGCCAAAAATATCTCTACTTTCTTCAGCAATCGGAATACTAAAGAAAGCATTCTTCAGATCAATGACAGAAAACCAAGCAGCCGAAGCAGGGATCATAGTCAATAGGGCAGTAATGTCCGGAACAACAGGAAACTGTGGCACAACAATTTTGTTGACTTCTCGAAGGTCAATCACAAACGGATACACAGGTGGTTGAGAAGAGTCACTACGCTTAAGGACAGGCAAAACAGGACTGTTACACACGTTACCTCTTGTTTCTTCAATCACACCTTTCTCAACCAAATCATAGGTAATCGCTAAAAGAGCTCTCTCACCATCACTAGAGATCTTATATTGGGGAATGCGAGGTAGCTTAGCATTCGACTTGAGAGTAACAACATAGAGTGGAATCTGCAAAAGGCCAACATCGTTCGGACCTGTAGCCCACAAAGTATCAGGAAGCGAACGCAATTCCAGTGGAAGCCGATCTTTAGACAAATACATCGGAGAGATCACTCTCTTACCCAACGTAAGATGTACTAACGAAGGAGAACAATGTAATGTCGCATACAATCTTTTCAACAAATCCAAACCCAACAGATTCTCACCACAACCTTTCGTTAGAATAAGGGGTGCTTCCAATTCACAAGGACCATTAGAAAGAGACAAAGGACTAGAACCCGGATTACGAACTAGAGCGCCAGAAAATCCTACCAAGACATTCGTCAAGCCAGACAAAGGCGCACCAGGGTGTTTAGAGTGCATGATAGAATTCTTAGCCGCACCAGTATCCAAAAGAAAAGGTTCTGACACACCTGATGTAATTACTTCAACATAAGGTCCACTCTGGTCTACTGGAACTGACACTACTCCCTCTCTTTGTCCACGGCTGTCCTAGCTATCATTAAAGCCAGCACTCTCACCTTCAACATAATAGTCATCCGTGTAGTACTTAGCAGACTGAACAGACAAATCGTTCTGTTGATCAAAATAATTCATAGAATTCTGAAGGGGAAAGGAACGTTCATTCTGAGAGAACGTACCACGTCCTCTACCCCTAGATGCTTGTTGAAAACCACCACGGCCTCTCTGAACAGACCACCATTCGCACGTTGTAGCAACACCGGACAACTATTCTTGAAGTGACCCTCTTCCCTACAGTAAGCACACTGATTAGGACCTAACGGAAGTCGCGGAGGAAAAGACTCAGGCTTCTGCAACAATCTCTGGAACTGTGGGGGCTGCTGAAACTGGGAAGGTTGCTGACGCTGATTCGAGCGAGGCGGATACGACTGCTGTAAAAGAACCTTTGTCTTTAAATCTTTAGTCTTCTTTTCTGCTTTATCCTTCTCTTCTTTATCCCTATTCTATTAGTACTCTGCAGTAGCCAATATCTGGGACGAAGAAGAAACAGCCCGTGAACTCTCAGAGTCCTTCAACTTATTACAAAGTTCGGGAAGCAAATTAAAACCAAACTTATCTACAAACAGTCGTTGGCCACCTTCTGTACTCATGTCCTGACCACTGTTATCGATGAATGTTTCTTCAAAGCTAGTGAAGAAATCAGACACACTCTCATCTTTCTTTTGTTTGCATGCTGCTAACTTATCCCAATTCACTCGCATAGGAGACATCAAAGTTTTCCTTAAATTAATAATCCTACCAGGTAATTCTGCAACTAAAGGCTCAAGTTTGGCACCTCCTACCTGTCGACCATCTGCAGCAGCAATGTTAGACCATGCATCTCCTAACTCTTGTGCATGATCCTCATGACGAATCTTCGCCCACAAAGGTTGAGGAACTACATTACCCAACAACATATCTATATCAGCTAGATTCATAATACACGATTCAACTGTTTGGGACAACTCCTTGTAGTACCCAGCAGGATTCTTACAGGGGCCAGGCAAGGTCTGCTTAAGAGCCAAGACCTCTGCTCTCTTCCAAGGAACATGTACCCATACGCACTGAAAATGAGCCGGTACACCTTGAATACCCTGATTAAGATTAGCCACAACTTCCTCTCTCCATACAGGGGGAACTTCTCACATAGGATACTGCTTCACTTTCCTCCTAACAGAAGGATCGGGTTCAAACAACAACTGAGAAGGAAGTTTACACCTAAACGCAAGAAGCGTCTCTACCGCTTCCTCAACCTCAGGACCCACTATCGTCCCTTTAGCAAATTCAGACTGAACATCAAGCACTTCCTGCGGAATCAGACCCAACTCATTATTTTCCCATTCTTCACGAAGGAAAGTACACATTACATCAAAAACATACCTTTGCTTAGGCGGATCCCACTGCAAGAAAACATCCATAACTGCTTGTAAATCATACCTAGAAGCATTCGAAACCCATGTACGAGCCAAAAGATCCAACACTATCCGCTCTTCGGGACCAGGAAGCTGACTACGACTCTGCTTACGTTCCGAAACCGGGGTCATATTCAGTGACCCAAAGAATGGAGACAAAATACTAACAACAGTCTCAGACATCCCTTTCCGAGCAGAAGGAGAAGTAGTCGACATAAGAACAGGAGACAAAGTGTTTTGAGGAGACAAAGACATAGGATCAGTAGAAAAAGAAATCAAAGGCACAGGAGAAGGGGGCAAAGGAGTTTGAAGCAAGACTGGTAGCAATGCTGGCGTCCCTAGAGAAGGCTGCGCCAATAGAGAAGGAACCAACTGTGGAATAGCAGCTGGCGGCTGAGCAACACCAGGGGGTTGAACAACTGGGGGTTGCTGAGGTGCTGTAGCACTCTGCACATAATGGGGTGGTAATCTTAACAGATGCGACATCAAAGGATCCTTTTCAGGGTCATTTGTCGCATTTGAAAGAGGAGGTGGCAAAGCCGGATAACATTTATCAATGGCCATACAATGCTGTCTATCTGACACCTCAATCGCACGATCTTCTTCATCTTCTTTAAAGTGGCTAGCAGCTTGCATAATCGATATATTCTTCTCTTTCCTATCTTTCTTCGCTTGCTTAATTTCTCGCTGTTTGGCTTCCTTTCGCCAGAGGCGGAAAGAGTCAAACATCGCCGGTCGGGCTTTCTTCCTAAATAGCGCAACTTCTAAGTCGTCTAAAACCTCTGATTCTAAACTACCATGTTGGGGCCATCGTAAGACACCATCTTTCCTAGTATAACGGAGCCATATTTGATTATACGTAATTGGACCCACGCCATGCTTCGAATAGAGCTCATAAGTTGGAGTTCCAATCGGAGGTATCGGACACGAATCCTCCAATCGGGAATCCCTTCTACAACTACAAGAAAACTATTTCCTAGATTTGCTAAGACCAGGCATCTTATAGCTCGCTAATCTAGCTTCAAACTTCTAGGGGTTATCAACACGATATACTCGCAAATATACGAGCCCCTCGGCTTTGATTGTTGCAACGATCAAATCAAAGAAACGCAAGAAACCAAACAAAGTTGTCCGAGTGACCCACTTGTACTTAACCAAAATGTCTGTCACGCCACCAGAAGACCTTCTATCGTCTCGCCTTACAATTCTTCACAAACGGGTCCAAGTCAGGGCGACAGTCAGGGCAGCAGTCCTTCGTAGCCGTCGGAAAGGGGAAGCCTCGCAGTAAAGACCTTCGGTCCACAGTCGACATGCAGGGGTCGATGAAGTGGGGGCCCTCCTCCAGTATTTCCTTACGAAGCTCCTCACGATCTTCAGGCTTGGACCGGTACCACTGAAGTCACCCTACGTTGGGCGCCATTTGAAGAACCGGGTTTTAGAACCCAGCGGAGCCAGGGGCACGCCCAAAGTCTTCGAGTTCACCTATCTTAGTATACAGAGACACGGAATACTTCTGGGTGGCGTCAGAGACCAAATTTATTAGCTGCAGCTAGTAACAGTAATCTCAGCAATACAACACGGTGTACAACTCAAGAAACTGTTCAATTCTTGTAAGGCAAGACATCCCTTTTTATCCCAAAATTCACAATACGAATACACACCCATTGTGCAAAATTCTAACCAATAAGGTACATTCTCAAACAAAGTATCACATAGCAGAAACTCTCAGTTTACATTGCCCCAACCCACAAGTTAATTATTAGGAATGTTCCAAATCCAATCTTCACAAGCCGGACAAACCCATAATTGAAAGCACAATGCATGTAATGAAAGAGCATAGGAAAGGAAACAATGACAGATAACGAGCAAGATAAAGCAGGTGTAAGGAACCTAAAAGTTAACGATGTCCTGAACCTGGGTTCGTAATCTCAAACCACAATCAACCAAGGAAATTGGCTTAGCGAGGTCAGTTTCATATGGAGGGGCCAGTTTCTTACAATGTACCTTAAAGTCAAGAAAAGGCCTAGTTAATAAGTGTATGAACTGTGAAGCTCATGCAACTTCGTTCGTTCGGTTACCTCCACGGGCCCACGGGCCTACGTGATGGCAACACAAAATGGAGTCACAAACAAAATGGAACCCATGTTCAAAAACGAAGTCTCTGAATACGTAATGAACTCGCTAGTTAACGTGACAAATTCACTCCATTTTAGCCGTATTCACTAAATACGGTTCGACATCACCAAAATCGTGACGGAACCAGGACCTCAAGAAGCAAGTCAGGATTTCACAGAACCTCACTTGTTCTTATGGGAAAAAATGATTTTCGTGATTCTAAAGGTAGTGCAATAAAGCATAAAACGCTTTGGGTCCAAGAGGCCGCTCTTTAGGAACGTTTGCCACTCATACATGTTATCCATACTCTGGGCAATCAGCATGTGGGGGCACACACTGTTCATAGTTCTATGGCTGATGAGGCAGCCAAATCTGCAGTTGCCTCATGCTCTGTAGCAGCAGTTACTAGGTCTATTTCTAAAATTCATGACATTTTGGCTTCTATCGCCACAACAAAATTGGGAACAGTTTCCCCAGTATTCCCTTCTTATTACACCACTCACTTAAAGCCTGATCAAATTCCATTTGTAACTATTCCATCAGTTAGTGATCGTTTGATTCCCAACGAGGACCGCAAGCTTTTTTTTTTTGACTGCCCCTGCAGGCATGGCTTCTGCAGATGCCGGAGTGACAACATGTACACATGTTCTTTCTTGTGACATTTGTCAACAAATTAAACTTTTTACTGTTTAACGTCCACCACTTACTCAACTCTTCATTTCAAATCAACCGTTTGGTTGTATTTATCTTGATCACTGTGGTCCTTTGACATCAGACAATGCTTTCATTTATATTTTGGTTGCCTAAGAATCGTGCACTAAGTTCCTTCGGGTTTGGCCACAACACAGTGCTGATGCTCAAACGGTTATAAAATATTTGCATGTTTTTGTTGGTGCATATGCCCGTGGCACCTTCCATTCAGACTAAGGTTGGTTTTTTGCCTCTAAGTCTTACCGTGATATGATGAAGTCTATGAGGGTGTGGGCGCAATTCTCATCTCCATATCGCCTGAGGGCAATTCTGTTGTGGAGCAGATGAACCGTGACTTTAGGCAATCTTTAACAGCAAGGGTATTAGGTATGGGTTGAGGCTAGTTGACTCATCTATACAGAGTCTAACGTGCAATAAATAATCTCCCTAGAAGATCTCTGGGTGGGTGGATCCCGTACGAAATGGTCTTTTGCTTTAAGATGTTTGTGCCAGATCTTGATGATCTAGACGTCGTGGCGGCTGCCACAACATTTGATGTAGATAACAATTGTGCTATGTTACAAGATCTACATAGGAATTGTGACACTCTTGCGAAAACTAATTTGCCCTCACCCACGGATGCAGCAGTGCTGATACCAGTTTCTGGCTGGCTTCCTAAAGTTGGTGAGAAGATGGAGAACAAGAAAGAATTTGGTCCAACGTACCGTGCACCAGATCCTTGGTTTTAAAGGCACCTGAACTGTGGTCTTACCTCTGCTTCCTGGATGTAAAGATGATCGATTCATTTCTATTGAACATGTCAAGTTACACCATATGCCTACAAACATTCTGCTTGTAACCGAAACAGTGGTTCCTGCGTGGCAATGAAAACTATATTGATAATAATGTGCACAATCGCAATGATATAGGGTTACAGTGACATCAGAAAGAAAGGCTAGCAAGGACATAGATGGCTGTATATCCAATATTGCTTTTATATGTCAAACAATTAAGTATGGGCGGAAAATCCGTTCCGCTCGCGGATTTTGTGGATTTTCGGGAAATTCGCAATCCGCGAGATTCGCGAATCTCCCGCAAAATCCGCAAATCCGCGAGCAGCGGATTTTGCTCGCACTGCTCGCACTGTTCGCGTGAGTTCGCGGCTTCCCAGTACAACTTCGCGCCCCGCGAATAAGTGCTAAATTGCAGAAATACGATCTTAGCAAAACTGAAACTACTTACCAGGTTCAAAAGTTCAGGCTCATCATTAGTAGCCATTTCCTGTAGTGCTTCCTGAGGGGCCCCTCCAGAGTTCAGTTGCCAGTTGCAACTATTATGTGACCCTGCTCTGAACCTTAGAATAGTTACACATATGCCACAAAGGTCCTGAATTACAGCTAAGGGAGACAAGCAGGAGCCAGGCTGGAAGTTAAAATCCATTAATCAGCCCCTAATTCATTATTGTCAGTTGGGGCAGGGCAGGTGTTGTAACTAATTTTGCAACAATGAAAGCACTTAGCAAGTTCAAAAGATCACTAATCAGGGCGCACTAAGGAAGCAGGTGCCAGCTAAAAAAATATTCTGTGACACATTAATCAGCCCCAAATTAATTCAGGTCACTTGAGGCAGGGAAGGTGTGCTTTGCTTTGCCGAAAATAATGTACACTGGACAACCAGAGGGTGTGGTGATGAAACAGAGGGTGGCATGGGTGGGCCAGAGGGTGGCATGAGTAGTCAGAGAGTGGCAGTGGTGACAGAGAGTGGCAGTGATGAAGAAGAGTGTCCCAAACAGGCTGGACACGTAGAAACAACAAGTTCGCAAAACTTGCGACCCGACAGGTAAGTTCGCAAATTGCGAAATTGTAAAAACCCTCGCGAACTGGCAGAAACACGGGCGAACACAAAAAAAAAAAATCCGCAAATTCGCGGGAATTCGCGGATTTTGCGGATTGCGAGTTCGCAAATCCGCAAAATTCGCGAACGCGAGATCCGCAAAATTCGCCCATGCTTACAAACAATGTATCAATGTATACATAAAGGGAAAATGGTGACAGATGTGACTTGGTTTCCACAAAAAAACGACCATAAGCAATTATACAATGATCACAGCCTCTGTGTACAATAATCAGGGCTGATTAAATTGGTTTGTTTTGCTAGGCTGTCAACTACGTTTCGACCCTTCAACACAGTAATGGGTCTCTTCAGGACCTATGGATGTAGGGACATCTGAAATGTAATTGCTCAGCCATGTGAAGAATGTGATACAACGGTTGAGTGAAAGAAGAAATAAAAGATACTTACAAGGGACCCGGCCGGGTGCCCTTTGTGTGTATCGGGGTGAGGGGCTGGCAACCAATTAGATGCAGAGCGCGGTCATTGCTGCAAGATAAGGAAGATGATGTGTTCCGCCTGTGAGTGGAGAGGAGAGATCTCGGGAAGTGACTGCACACATAGTGCAGGTGCTGCTGTGTTTGAAATTCGGTAAGTTAACACGGCTACTGGATCGTGACTCCATGTCCAGGGATTTTCTTATAATTGGATGAAGGAGATCTTTAGCGTGTGACCCAGCATCGCAAAGAGGTAGATATGAATAATCCATCTACAATGATCATTGAACCTGGGTAGAGTGGGCCTGGCCCACTTTTTTAAAGTCATTGCATCTATCCTTGTCACCTCGTTTCAGACTATTTTGGGAGTAATCCTTGCTTTTATTCATTTTATTTTTTCCAGCGTATTCAGAGGGTTTCCCCTACTACTCCTCCAGGTTTGTGGTTTTCTGTTACTTCTACTGCTGCTCCATAATGGCTGCTCGATCTGTGATACTGCCAACCCAGGAATAGTTGTAGCTGTACTGTGATTGGATGCAGCAGCTTTTAGGTTTTATTCCATTGGACGCTCTTGGCATTGACTATCGGGTGACCTTCCATTATGCCTACTTTACATGCAGGCAACCTGTGCTCTACTGCATCCGGTGCCCTTTTCAATGGGCCCTAGACGTCTGCCTGTCCACAACGTCACATGCTACCCTGGATTATGAACTGTTGATGGGTCCATTGGTGTCCCTTTACCAGGACTGTTAGGTAGGTAGGCGCTTTGTGTACGATCCTTCAGCTGGACCTGTGGCAGATTAGAGTCTGTGTGCTTGTGCACAGCGCCTCTTGGAACAAAGTTTCATCAAAGAGGACACAGGTTGCCCTAGAATGCTCCTAACGGTCTCTGGATATGAGGAGCATGTCTGCTCATTCGAATTGCTTAATTGGATGGTGTACCTTTTTAATATTGACCGTTCTGACCACTTGTTGAACCTATGGCATTCCACTGATACGCTGTGAATAGATATCGTATTGAATTCAAGAATAGATATTGAATTGAATAAAAAGAAAAATTATCCTAATTCTTCTTCATTTTTTCAGTCCACAGTGATTCTACTTTGGATTTGAATCATTATTTGGCCTTTGACCTAGATGCTTTGCCTCTGCTCACCTCTGATTTTCATTTTTAGCCCAGGTCTACCGACCTGACCAAGGGGAGGGTGTCACATGGCCCATGGTGACATTGTTGTCTTCTCTATGTTAGCATGAGCACACTGCAGACTGTCCGCTGCTTTGTGCATGTTACAACAGGAGTTTATTTTGCAAATGCCTCTTTTGCCACTTTTATATGAGAACCTACTGCTGTGTTGACACACTGCAGGTTCCTGGGATTTAGTCTGAACATTGTGAGCAAGGTCAATCAATAATGCCCCTTCTTATTCTGTTCTGGTCAGGCCCTAGCACCTAGACAAAACATACTGATGCAGCTGTTGTTTAGGACTTGGTCTTATTGGAATACACAAATAGGTAACACACACTAGGAGAGAGACTTTTCCAGGGAGAGGAGCACAACAGCACCTATTTTGTAGATCTACCATCTATAGACTGAGGTATGGGGTCTGCAGAACACGCCTAGAGATCTTCTAATATATAATCATTCTGCTTCGATACAAGAGGAGGGAGGTTAGGCTACACTGTCTTTTTACAATGACAGCTCCTTTCATGATTTATGGACTACTTGCTATGCTCACCGTGTTTGTGTATGCATTTTCCTGCTTATTGTGGCACGTATACTGCATATTAGAGCACGTTAATTAAAATAAATAGTTTAAACATGTTTGTCATATCCCCTTCAGATCTTATTGTGAACAAGTACAAGAGTGCAAGCAAAATGGTGCGTCTTGCAACCGCGATTCCATATATCCCCTTCAGATCTTATTGTGAACAAGTACAAGAGTGCAAGCAAAATGGTGTGTCTAGCAACCGCGATTCCAGAGATGGTTGGAGTGTTGTGTTTTGGAGTGTCTAATCACTAGTTTCTTTGTGAGTTAGTAGGAGAGTAAGTGAGACACTATAACTAGTTGGTCCTGGGATCATGGGTACTAAGGTGGTAGGATGTCTCAGTCCCTGTGCACTAAGGACCCATAATTCTAAGCATAGTTCTGTGTTTGCGCAGAATCCCTGCAACAGAGGCATCTATTCCAAAATGTTTGATACTTCGGTTTTCTCTGTCTTCCCTTGTTTTCCTCAGCACGGGTTGCCCTCTTTTGTATAAGAATTTGGATCCACTGTCGTACCTATTTCGGGTGGTTCTTCTTTCAGCCGTCTTCCTCAGGCTGCTATCCAGTCTCAGCCTTTGTGTAAAGTGATGCTTTTTACAGTGTGTGACTCTGAGGCTGTTTCCCACTTAAGACACCCTCTACAGAGGCACAAAGAGTTGTGAGGTTTCTGCACATCTCATCAGCCCAGCTAAAGGAGTAATAAGGTACAGTCTAAAAGGCAGGCCTCACCTCTCACAACAGAAACCTCAATCTCATCCTTCACAACTGCCATCCCCCTAATGGCAGTGCTCGAGAAAACTAACCGGAAGAGCCTCAATAATAAAAGGCTTAGTGGAATTTATAAAGGTAGGCCTAAATCGATAGTTGTCCAGACTGGGCAGGGGGAGCATGACGGCCGGAAGCTAACGGCCGTGACGGAGCTCCTCCCACTTTCGTGCATGGCGTGTATGGCGTTTCATCATGTTGGCTTGCTCGTAGTTCAGCGAGCTTTGAAGTAATTTTCGTGGTTGAGGATACCTGGAATAATTGAAGCGGCCCCTTTTCGAGCTGTGGCGGGTAATGACTGCTCCATGTATTTCTACAACCTCGAGGTAGGAAATGCGGTGAAGTTTTTTTTGTAGCAGCGGTGGCAGGCGATGTGTTGGCTCTTTGGACTTGGAGGCTGAGTGTTACCTACCCGAGTATCGGAAGCTTCCCCTATGAAGGAAGAGCACTCGGCACCGGCAAATGCGTGTGCAGGCTGGGAGGGCTCTTTTCCTCTCTTGTTGTAATTAACCGAGGAGTGACATTTTTCAGAGTATTGGGCATCTTTTCTCGAGGGGAGAAACATCCGGGGTAGGCAAATATGTGTGCGGGGTGGGAGGGTCTTTTTTCCTTTTTACCTCTCTTGTCGTCTTTAACCCTTTGCCGCCTTGATTGCCTTAGAGATTAACTGAGTAATTATTGCCCGATTTTGTGGCTCTGAGAGCATAAGACACCTTCAGGCAAAATAAAGGTTAGGGGTGAAAACAGGTTAAACATCACTTTTTGGCATCCTTCCCTTCGTGGTGTTTGCAAGTAATAGAGGACTAGGCAGGGTTGGGTGAAAATAATTTGGTATTGACATTGTATTGGTCATTAGAGAGTGGAAGATACCTTAGGCGGATGGTGATGAGAGGTGGTGGTGCGCCCTTAGAGCCTGCCTGGTTCCGGGGACTGGGTGCTGTTAAGTCCTGGAGGTGTAATCTGGGGAGGCCGCAACAAAAAATAGGCAGAAGGGTAACCTACTCACTGAGAACAGTAAGCCTGCCTCCTGGCAAAATACAGGTTACTGGTTGTTTTTTGAGGAGCGGGGCTTATCACCATGACTCTATAACCCTCACTTTGGGGGTTTCAGCACTGTTTAGAGATACCGCTCTCACTCAGCAGGTTAGAAAGGGAGTAGAAGTAGGAGCTATCTGTAGCGGCATCTCAGATATTGTACCCTACGTCCCTACAGTGTTTATCTATCACCCAGGGATTGCTAACAGAGGTGAAGAAGGGAAGCAATGTATGGAGAAAAACAATCAGGACAATACTCGCCTATACCCCGACCTTTCCCCAGATAAGTCAGATAAATCAGGCTTTGTGGTATCTAGGACTCTCCCTCCAGTTGGAAGGTATACTCTCCGCAACCAGACTTCTAACTTAGTCCCAGGTATCTCTAGACCATTAATCCCCCCCTCCCCCCGGTAACTCTTATCACAGCAACATCACAGAAAAGGAAAGTGAAGGGAGATCATAGTGAATCAGACACACCGCCAGGAAAAGGGAAAAGCAAGAAAAAGACAAAAGGGGGGCCACCAGCAGTAGTGAGAGTAACTCCGTCATTAAAATCTTATTATAAGGTTCTCTCTACTACTACATCAAACGGGACAAAAGTGATGGCAGCGGCAAAGGCAACAATGAGTGCAGTAAATGAAGATGCAGAAGTAAACAGGGAAGAGGCTCCCTTAGAGGAGTTAGCCAATGTGAACACTCCACTTCCATCTGCATTCACACCTATTCAGTTCTGTCCATCTCCGCAACCATCTGTACTCTCTGCAACCAATATGTTTGAAACAGTGCATCCGACTGTGGAACTCTCTAATAGTTTTTCGGCTCTGGATATCCAAGATGTAGAGCAACCGGAGGAGATATCGGGGCACAAGGAGGATGTTCCTAACAGTACCCCCCCGGATATTACGACATCTACACCAATTGCCCCGCAAACTCTGGCAGATATTTTACTGGGTCTAAGAGAAGATATAGGGAGAAGGTTTTACCACTTCAGAGGATAATCAGATAGCTATTCAGGCCTCTTGTGAGGTGCTTGCCCAAAAAGTGGAAGAAGTCTCAAAAAGGACGGACGCCCTAGAAGCAGAAGTACCTAAGATTAAAGAAACCCTTGCTACATCTGTAGTTAATATCGACAAATTGGTCCAAGAGAATCGGGAAATGAGAGAAGATCTCGAAAGACTCGAAAATCATTCTAGGAAAAATAATTTAAAATTCTGGAATATTCCCGAGGACCTTGAAGGGAAGGACATCAAGGCATTCATTGTCGCAGTGCTTAAAACTACAATATTAAAAGATTCCTCTGACTCAGATCAAGAACTAATGGATGACATCCAGAGAGTCCACCGTGATCCTTTCAGGCAAAATACAGCGAAAGAGCGTCCAAGAAAGATCTTGGTCAATTTTCTTACATACGCTATCAAAGAGATGATTTTGGCGTTGGCCCTCAAAGCAGGTCCTATAAAATCAGTGTCCTTCCCTACACCCTTTACCTTTACAATCCGCTCTGATATATTGCACATTACAGCATCAAGGCAATGGGAAATGGGTAGGAGAATGACAATATTTAACTCTTTTGGGGCACGCGCTCAACTACAATTTCCTGCTTCACTTCGGGTGATGTGGAACAACCACATGCATATTATCCGATATGTGGAGGAAGCGGACAGTTTGATCGAAAAAATATGAACAGATAATAAAGGGACAAGTGATGAAGAGTGGCAGCTAGACGGGGCCGCAGGAAAGGAGTGAAAGACATAGCTGTAGTAACATGGGAGAGAATTTTAGTTGGGTAATTAACTGTTAGATTTGAAGTATGTTACACACTTATTTCAGGTACCAATTGACACGGAAAATTTAATCACTTACAATTTGTATCTTCTTTACACATCTTTACACATCTCTATACATCTCTTTATAAACATGCACTGGGTGGGGGGAGGATCCGTCTAAGAGCGGAATGCTCAGGAAAGAAAGGAGGGTTCCCCAGGGAGGTAGTGAGGGTGTGGGGGGCAAAGGGGGGGGGGGGGGGGGTGGGGAGGGTGCAGAGGGAAAAAAGAAAAAAAATATGTCCTCGTTTAACAGGTACTCACAAAGACCCCAAATTAAACAATACTGCGTAGATGGCTACATCGCTATTAAGGCAGGAGGGAGGAGAGGCTAATCTTTCTATGACTCATAACAACATAGATTTTATATCTTGGAATGTTAACGGCCTTCACTGTACAAGTAGACGCAGGGTGATCTTTAAGTATCTTGAGCAGTCAACTGCGAAAATATTCTTATTGCAGGAAACCCACTTGAGTTCTGGCGAGAGTAAGGAGATCTTCGGGAAACTTAAATGGGTTGGAGCCTACTGTTGTTCTGAGCAGTCAACATCAAATAAGGGTGTAGCAATTTTAATCAACACTGGCTCTGGAGGCATTGTAAGGTCATTTACATCAGACCAGTCAGGAAGATGGGTTCAAGCGCAAGTCGATGTAAGTGGAAATGCCATGACTATTGTCTCTTACTATGGGCCAAATATAGATGACCCAGCCAGCCTGCAAAAGATACAGCTCAATCTAGCCGAAGTTCGCTCCCCTGTGATTATAGGGGGTGATTTTAATATACTTCTTGATCCATCGAAAGACCGCTCTAATCACCATTGGGTAGTCACCACTCCGAGATCCCGCCGTGCCATGACGAATATGAAACACGATCAGGGCTTAATTGATATTTGGAGAGCCAAGAATGTCCTGGAGTCAGGTTTTACATACTTTAGTAAAAAGCATGGGCACGCATCAAGACTTGACTACATTTTGATTAACAGAGTCTGTCTAGGGGCCTTGCTAGACATTAAAATCTTACCCAGTATTCTGTCCGATCATGACTCTATTTTCTTTTCAATTAATACGGGGAAAGCTAGGGTTCCAACTAGTCGCAGATGGACCCCAAAAAGGACAGCTCTGAATGATCAGGATATAGTTACAGCGATTGGCGTCTCCTCTAATAATTATTTTTTGGATAACACAGGGTCTGCCCCGTTTGAATTTGTCCGGGACGCCTATAAGGCTCATATTCGAGGTCAGTTTCTTAGCCTAACTAGCCTTAGTAACAAAAAAGAGGCTGCCAAATTTAGGACAATAGAAGAGAAAATCTCATCTCTGGAAGTGCAGAGACTAGGGGCCAGATGTAGGTAAAATAGATTTACCGATTTTTAATTACTGAATTTTACCGATTCGGTAATTAAAAATCAGTAAATCTAAGGGGTGGATATATAGGTATTCCAGATGTGCTGGAATACCGATTCGGAAGAATTCGGTATTTACCGAATCGGTAATGCCCATTCATTCCTATGGGCTTTGAAGCTTATAGGAATGAATGAGCATTACCGATTCGGTATTTACCGAATCAGTAAATACCGATTTTCACAAGGGTGCAGGGGGTGTCACTTTGACACCCTCTGGCACCCCCAAAACAGGCTCGGGTGCCATGTGGCAGGCATACATGCCCTACGGGCAGGTCTGCCTGTCCCATGGCATAGGTGTGCATGCACACATGTGCATGCACACCGGAATCGGTATTTTACCATCAAATTGGATTTGATGGTAAAATACCGATTTGGTAAGGCCTCTGGGACTCTGACGAGTCCCACCTACATCTGGGTGCCTTCGAATCGGTAAAATCACCGAATTTTTATTTTACCGAATCGGTAAAATTACCGAATCGGTAATTTTACCGATTCAGTAAAATAATGCCCCCTACATACCTATCACCCATTTACCGATTGGTAACGGCCAAAATCGGCCGTTACCGCTCGGTAAATGGCCTCAAACGGCCACCTACATCTGGCCCTAGATGTCCAAGATGATGCCTTGGCACAAGTCTTGGCTGAAATAGAATGCATACTCCTAGAATATCGAGGTTTATTAGACCAAAAAGTCAAGGCCCAGTGGGCTGCATATTCAATGGAAAACTATGAGTTTGGAGAGAGGGCTGGTGCAGTATTGGCTAGAAAGATAAGAGCAGACCGGGTCAGAAACAACGTCAATAAGCTTATAATTGATGACCAGGGAACTATATCTTATAATCAGGAAGATATGGAAAAATGCTTTTTTTCCCTCTTTTCGAATTTATACCAAGAAGAGGCCTCCCCTGATTCCCCCACCACTCGACAGTGGTTGGAAAGTAAGGCTCTATCGGGCGTAACAGAGGATGGCCGCAATATGCTTAATAGTCGCTTTACTGAAGAAGAAATAAAACTATGTATAAAAAAAATCAAAAATAATAAGGCAGCAGGGCCTGACGCACTTCCCGGCGAAGTTTATAAAACGCTTCAGGATATGTTGGTACCAAAACTTTGTGAACTATTTAATTATATATATAGCCCTCAGGGTAAAATTCCGCCGTCTTGGAAAGAGTCTACCATTGTGTTAATTTTAAAGCCAGGGAAGGATCCCCTTAGGGCGGACTCTTATAGACCAATCTCCCTGCTGAACGCAGATTATAAGATCTTTACTAGTGTTTTGGCAGGGAGATTGGCCAAACTAGTCCCGTGTTTGATCAATCCGGACCAGAAGGGTTTCATTCCAGGGTGATACATCCACGAGTTGACCTTACAGTTGATCGGTAATATTGATCTTGCCGTGAATCGGTCGGAGCCTTTAGCGGTGCCAGCTTATGACGCGGCAAAGGCTTTCGACCGTGTCAATTGGGGTTTTCTCTGGGATGTTCTTACTATCATGGGGTTTGGAGAGACCCTTATTCAAACTATAAGAGGATGCTATGAGGGTGCTTCGGTGGCAATTTTACTGAATGGCTCTTTATCATCACGTTTTGATATCAGGAGGGGTACAAGGCAGGGGTGCCCCATCTCACCCCTCTTGTTCGACCTCTATATCGAACCTTTGGCACAAGCATTGAGGCTAGATGATCAAATCACTCCTTTCAGAATAAAGGAATACTGCTGCCAGCTGGCATTATATGCAGACGATCTACAGGTTTATACCAGCAACCCAGTAGAGGTTTTCCCCAGAGTCGAGGAGATAATGGCAGACTATGGTTGATACTCCGGTTATTTAATCAACAATACAAAAACAGAAATAATGTGCTGGGGTGTCGACCGGTGGGAGGAAGCAACAAGCAGCCAGTTCAGGTATTTAGGCATATTAATTACATCTGATCTTAATAATATAGTGAAAATAAAACTGAAAAAGGTGGCTAAAGATATTGACCATCTATTTTCGACATGGCAAAACCTTCCCTTAAATATATGGCTGCGTTAATTTGGTCAAAATGGTCATTTTGCCCAAAATAACCTATCTATTTAACGCAATCCCCTTAACATTCCAGGATAAAATCTTAAGGAAGATCCAGGGGAAGATAGGTAGTTTTATCTGGGCAAATAAGAACGCCCGGATGTCCTGGGAAAAACTGAAAAGAAGATTGATAAAGGGTGGGTTGGCACTCCCGGACATTGAGTGGTATGCTTTTGCTTTCCAGCTAAAAAATGTCCTCACCCTTCTAACAGTCCAGACAACTCTCATTGGGGGCAGATTTTGAATATGATGTTAGATCAGGAAGGGGGTGGCCCTGGTTTTTTGTATAAGTTTTGTGCGCCAAGATTTTACAAGAAGGTTCGCCTAAAGGTATTGAAATCGGCCTTGATTCTTTGGAACAGAGTTAAGGGGTATTGGGGCATAAAATATTATTCAGATCTTGCTCCTATGTGGGACTTCCCGGGTACTCCGCAATGTCTCCAGGATAGCCTTTCTCTGTCAGTCAGGAGAGCGGGAATAACAATCTGGTCAGACCTAATATCATCAGAGGGGGTACATCCCTGGGAGGTGTTGCGGTCTAGGATTGGGGACTCCCTTTCAAAATTTAAATATATTCAACTCTGTTTGTGGTATTCCTCTGAGAAAAATAACACAGGTGGAAACTGGGACATTGAGTTTCCCTTTCGGCCCCAACTCAGAGGAAGAAAGAAGTGGGTTTTCTGTATAGGAAGCTGATTGAGGCAGATGAAATTCGAGCTCCACCATTACATCAAGTATGGAGACTTTCTGTCTTAGAGGCACCTTCAGCTGATCTGTACAATTTCTCCCTTCAATATCTATATAGATTTGTTAAATCCGCTCCCCTTGAATCACTATTATGTTATAAATAGGCTTTACTACACCCCTAAACAAATCGCAAAATTTGTCAACCCACCTCCTGTATGCCCCAGATGTGACATGCCAGAGGCCGATAATATCCATGTTTTTTATGAGTGTCCTAAGATTGCCTCTTTTTGGGCCACCATCGAGAAGACACTGGAGAGTATCTTCAAGATGAAACTTAGTTTTAATCTTGTAAGGGTCTTTTTTGGTTTGGACATTCATCTCTTAAATGGGTTAAGGGAGACACAGGTGGCTTTATTTTTCACGCTTATTCTAATTGCACGTAGGGAAATTTGTGAAGGATGTCACCCCCCCCACACGAAAAATGGCTTCAATCTGTACTAAGAATAGCACGCTTAGAAACCAGTACAGCACACAATAGGAATAGCGCAGTATGGCAACCTCTGATGGAATGGGCCAAGGAAATAAGGCTGGTAAGAAACCCTGTCATTTTCCAATGATTACACCTGGCCCCGGAATAAAGGGGTAGCCGGGTCGGCTCTGGGTACAGCAAGAACTTCAACCCGGGGCGCCCAGGATGGATAGTGGGTTGCGAGTGTTCATTTGTACGTTCCAAGGTGAGTTGAGGACAAAAAGAAAAAAAAAAAGGTAGGCCTAACTCCATCCTCCTCATTTCATGCATAGATCACGCTCCAGCTGCAGGAAAGCAGACAATAGACTTTTGCTGCCCGGGAGCACAATCCTAACCCTCCATCGTGTTCTGTTACATGCCCAGGGTATTCAAAATCAATCCTACTGGCCTGAGTTACTCGGGCTTTCCCCACACACAGTTCATGATCACAGATATGTTATAAGCATTATACATGTGCACACTCTTTACACATACAATCCCTACACGATTCTGGCCCAAAGTTCATAAGAGATCTGTTCATCAGACACGATCCTTCTCGCAATCTTCGGTCCGCTCACAAATCCCTTTTGAGTGTCCCTTCTTACAAAAGGAAGCGTCTAGGCGGTTGCTGCTTTGATCATCTTGCAGCCACCTTCTGGAATTCCCTTCCTCTTCAATTGAAATTGAGCGGTAATATTCTGAGCTTTAGACACTCTCTCAAAACCTGGCTATTCTCCCAGGCTTATTGCTGAGCTGCTTTATCTCTATTTTTAACTGTTTTGCAGCGCCATGAAGCCCTTGGGCGTACGAGCGCTTAATAAATGAATATTAACATTAACATTAACAATCACAAAAGAGGGGCGAGGGTCAAATAAGTTTAAACTCTACCACCCCGAACCCCCAGAGACCTATAGTTGTACACACAAAAGGGGTGGGTAGAGTAAATAATAAAACCATATATACTAATACGGTGAGGAATAGAGCAAGCCCCAATAGGGCAAATCACTCTATTTGAAAAAACTGCCCTCACTCACATACCAAGGTATGTGACATGCTTCATCATTGGGCCTGCTTACAATATGCCCTGGTGTACCCCACACAGGACGGAGCATAAGGGAGGGGGAAAATAATAAATTTCTCTTAACACAACATATAGTCAAACAGACTGAACAAACACAACACTAAACACATCCAATGAGGTGAAAATAGTGCAAACACCAAGTGTTTCCAACCGAAAAGTGCGACAAATGAATCGTGCAGTATGAGGAGTGATTTAAAACTGATTAAAGGTGTCAACCAGAATACAAACTTTATTAGACTTTTCTTGGCACCTCTACCAGGATTAAAAAATAAGTGAACAAAGGATGGGAAAATGCCTTCAGGAGATAATTAGGAACCTCAAGGCTTCCCTCCTACCACTGCCAGAGTCAACATGTTTCGACCGCTCTTGATGCGCCTGTATGGTCACTCCGGTCTTCTTCAGGACCGTCGCATTCGGTTTCTCTCAGGGTTCCCCCGTATTCCGGAGAAAAATTATTACCCCAACAGGGAGGTAGGTCCAATTAATCCATACCAATCCTGTGTAATGTATGGAAAGTATCCCCTTAAGTGCGGGAAAACAATCACGAGTTTATGTAATAAATATACTCGTACTGGTGTCCGGTGTACAGGACGCCAAAGAACACAATCGTTCCGAAGGCTTGTCCTGGCTGTATCTAGCACGACCAGGCCCAATGATGAAGCATGTCACATACCTCGGTATGTGAGTGAGGGCAGTTTTTTCAAATAGAGTGATTTGCCCTATTGGGGCTTGCTCTATTCCTCACCGTATTAGTATATATGGTTTTATTATTTACTCTACCCACCCCTTTTGTGTGTACAACACACTCTTTACACACACATGAAATGCCAGCAGAAGGTTCTAGGCATACATATAAAGGTGGTACTTTAATCAATTGGGCCAAATGCCCTCACTCCCATTGACACAGATAGAAAAGGTCTTGTCATACTACTGATCCCTTCTAAAATTATAGTATGCTTCCACCACTACTTTATGTGCTTTTCCCAGAGACAGCAGTCCACTGCCCGCGGTGAGGGCATGCTTGGTTCGCCCCTGCAGGTCACAGGACAGTTCCAGGTTCTCACATCGTCGTGGACATGCCTATCCCTCTGGGCACATGCTGGATTAGCCTGATAGCAGGACAAAAATAAAAGGTACCAGATACGCATGCAACTGGACATTCAGGGCAGAAGACGACCCGTCTATTCCATGCTGGCGATATTTCCACTCAACATTATCTCTTATTGGTAAGCTTCCAAGAGGAACACTGTGAAAGTGAGTATCTTGGCTTGGGCAACTAGGGTTCACTTCCTGTGAAGAAAAGGGGCTGAAGACCGTGCACAGCTATCTTTGCATTCTAATAGACGTCAGCATAGCTGCAGAATGATCCCTGTTGAGCCCAAATGCCATATGGACAGCTGCCAAACCATCTCCAAAGAGGAGCATCCCTCCCGCTGCGGAGGTCACCACTAAAGTGCTCAGCCCAATATTGTGCAGCACGTTGTCTGCTTTCATTCTGAGCTGCAACATGCAAGCACACAGGGGACTTTGTTATTTCAAATTCAGCTTTGCCCAAAACAAAGACCGAATTTAAGGGGCCACCAGGCCTCCTTTTGTTCAAGTATCCTGGCGTGGAGCTTTCTGGAGCCTGACACCTAGATGCAAATGTAATCAGGGCCAAGTCATAAAAAAAGAAGTGGGGGGACGCTGTCATCGGAAGTGACGTCACGGCAGGAAGGGACGTCACGAAAGGGGCCGAGCTCCTCGTCCCAGAGAGGCCAAAGAGTGAAGTCCAGCTGTTTGGCAGGGGGGACGGCGTCCCCCCCCCCGGTAAAATAAGTGGGGGAACGCTGTCCACCCACGTGGTACCCCGACTCGAGCCCTTAATGCAATGGAGGAGAAACAAAGGTACTCCGCTTGTTATTACTTCACAAGTACTTAAGAGAGGCTTGTTTTTCGATTTTGTTCTGTCCCTGTATATGAGGTATGCATGCACTGTAAGAATGTCAGACGTGTTGGCCTGTCCCAGTATTTAGAAAAATTAGAATGTAAATGCCACCATTGAGTTTAAAAAATAATGTTTTATAGCGCTACTCATCCCACATACACAGTATACATCAACAGTAAATTGTGCGTTTAAATCAATGTACAGGATGTGTTATATAAGACGTTGAGGGTTGCAAGGTAAAAGAGTCACATGTCCCTTCTAGCTCACTGTGCTTTATTAGAAGGATTACAATGCATTTACATAAAATTAAAATCTGTCATCTGCATGTTACATGATGTGCTTTGTAGGAGACACGCTAACCCTTTATGCTACCTTGATTCAAAACTGAAATTAGTCAAAACAAATCTGTCCAGCAATTGTGTTAACCGCCAGACTTATCTCACCATTAAAATTATTCCCTAAGATTTTCTGTGCAGCAGGTGACCTAACCACATAAGATATTTTACAATACAATCCGCCCGATTCAGCAATGAAAATAGCGCTCGCAAAGGGTCAGATTCTGAGAATCTGGCCCTTTGCGAGTGCGATTTTTGCATTTGGGATTCAACATCCCAAATGCAAAAATCGTTATTTGCTAATTCGCATATTTGCAAGGATTTACATTTAAGGAATCTCTATTTGAGATTCCTTAAATGTAATTCATCATCCATTTTACAATTGCGAAATCGCAATTTCGGGCCGCAATTTACCGCAAGGTCAAACCTTGTGGTAAATTGCGAAAACTCAGAAAAATGCATTTAAATGCATTTTTCTGAGTTGCACGTTACACACACACATGTCCTTTGGACATGTGTGTGTGCAACACCTGTGTTAATTTCCATTGCAGGGGTGCTACAGGGTGTCCTTTGGACACCCCTGGCACCCTTGTACTCGCAATCTCATTTGCGATTAGCTAATTGCTAATCGCAAATGAGGAATGACTCCCCATGCATTCCTATGGGCCTTTTGGCCCATAGGAATGCATGGGGAGTTATTCCTTATTTGCGATTAGCAATTAGCTAATCGCAAATAAGGAATCAGTGGGAATCGCAATTAATATTGCGATTCCTACATGAATACCGTTTTGCGAGTCTCAAATAGCGATTCCTTATGATTCGCTATTTGAGCCTCGCAAAACGGCCCGTTCATGAATCAGGCTGTATGTTTGCAACCAATTAAACAGAACATATTTACTTGCGTGCTTCTCCTTGCTGGTAATTTCTTTGTGGCAGTGTTTAGAAAAAAAATACATGAATTGAGGCCCAGATTTTGCATCTGGGTTGTGTTACGTTTTTGGCACAAGTCGGATGCAAAGTTTCATTTGTTAAATCTTGTACTGCGCTCAGATTTACAGACCTGTTAAGCATGTGTGAACCCTTCTGTAGCCAGCATTATGTCCAAGGCCAATGAATGTTTGTAAAATATAGGAAACTCAAGGGGCCCTCTTAACATGCTGCAGGTGGGATCCCCTCATTTTATGTTACGCCACTGGAGACCTCTTTCAATTTGAGAAAAGGGACAGCGGGCCATACGTATCATTCCAAATTGCGATTGCAAACACTGAAATTCGCAGAGTTTCAGCGTTTGCGATCACAGTGGGGCTTAGTGGTATGTATTAATTAAAAAGTGCCTCGCAAAATAAGGAATTGCAAATTGCGATTCCTTAAATGCAATGTTAGGAGCACAGAGAAAGTGCAATTTGGCCTTAAGGAATCGCAAATTACCACCAACTTCAAGCCGGTGGTAATTTGCGATTTCTTTGGGCATGTATGTGCGCCACATGTGCACCCATGCTCATTTTAGGGGTGCAATAGGATGTCCTTTTGACATCCTTTCAACCTTGAAATGGCATTCTCAATTTGCGATTCTCTAATTGCTAAACGCAAATTGAGAATGTCTTACCATTCATTCCTATGGGACTCTAGGCCTTAGGAATGAATGGGGAGAGTTTCCTTAATTGCGAATCGCACTTTGCAATTCGCAGGGGTGTAATATGCCCCAGAGACTCTTGCACCACGCATAAGGAAAATCTTATGGCTCACTTCCCTCCAAAATAACTTTGACCACTAAAGCTACATTTCCCGCTACACCATACAAAAACATTGTTGAAACGATTAACTGTTTCGTTGCACACTTAGAAAGCATGTTCCTCACTGTGACTTAGAGAATGACATGTACAAGGAAACACGTCTCTCGCAGGTTATTGCAGATTGTGACTTGTCTTCCACAGTTCCACCAAAAGCTTCTGCAACAGCCCCTCAGGCTAGAGAACACTCTGACCATGGCTTGTGCCTCCTGCGCGACTGAGCACAAGCCTGATGTGCTGAACAGACATACATGTCAAAACACAACAAAGGAAGTAATGGACATTGTTAAAAGTCCTGCGCAGCAAAGGCAATGACTCCGCATGCTTGTGTGTTGTTGCTGTCTGCCTGATGCCCGCTGTGTATAGCATATTCAATAATGTGACAATGCGGGTCCTTTCAAAACTGTCTACAGGAGCCGAGCACAGCACAAGGGTACAACCTGACATTTTAGCTACTACCGAGTCCAAATGACCTAATCCAAGAACCAAACGCACCTGGAGAACTGGGGTACTTTAGCCATACAAAGAAACAGACGAAAAAGCAGCTGCATTTTTCTTCTTTCGATACCTTGTCCTGACGAATGACAACGGCAAACTTTGGTAACTAGTGCTGAGCATTGAGATGCACGGGATGCCGATTTAAATACACAGACACCAGATCTACAATAAATGCCAGGGGACTCATTTATGAGACTGTGCTTCACTTTTACGCCGCCGGTGCGTCACTTTTTGTGACGCATCAGTGGCATAAAAAATGTGCCTTGTTTCGCCATATTTACAAAGTGACGCATCTAGGTAGATGCGTCACTTTGTAAACCCCTGTGCCACATTATACCTGCTCCAGGTATAATGTATGGAAGGGGGGGCGTATTGACGCAAGAAAGGGTCGTAGAAGTGACGTAGTGAAATCTATGAGATTTCACTGCGTCACTTCTAGGACGCCATTGCGTCAAAATCTTGCGCCTGCCTCACAGCAGGCGTAAGACTGACGCAGGCCCTTTTGTGACACACTCCAGCAATGCGTCACTTTTGCGTTTACAGATACGTCAGAAACACTGACGTATCTGTAACTCCTTGCACCATGATGCGTCATACTGATGCGTCATACTGTAAATATGACGCATCATTGGTGTCGCAAGGAGGGCGCAATGAAAAGTGACGCACCGCTGTTTTCATGCAGCGATGCGTCACTTTTCATAAATGAGGCCCCATGAATGGCGCCTCTTTCACAACAATGCCAAGCAAGCCTTTGTTGAAGCAAGAAAATGTCCGCATTTGTGCGCATGGCTTGGGGAAGCCTATCGGGGGTATACATATATATTGATATTCAGTCTCTCTCACTCGTTCTCCCTCCATTCCCCCCACCACCACGCCCCCCCACACACACCTCTGACAGCAATGCCTCTGGCGGAATCAGCTGCTGGCACTGTAGACAGTTTTAAACCTCCAGCTAGCGTGGGGATTCTACAAGTCTTAAGTCAATCCATTGCCAGGGTCTCCAAAGAGTTAAAGACGATAGATCTCGGCCAAATGTTTCCTGAACTCTGTTAGGGCATTGACAAGCTCAATGTCCAACTAATTCGCCTGTACATTGATGTGTCACTGGAGCAATGGCTCAGCAGTTCTATGGGATACCATGCAATTTACTGAAACAGATAGATTGAGGATGACCTTGGCAATCTGCTCAAGCAAGATATCAATCTTTCAGTCGATGGGACTAGGTCATGTGTGTCTCCAATTGACCCCTTTCCAGAACTCAATGCTGGATTCAGGATTTGCATTTGTGTGGATACGTGCTCCCCTATCCATGCAGAGATGCATCTGCGCAGGGGTGTAAGATTCCTTTCACAATTGTACTTGGTAGTATCTTTATTTGATTTTGAAGGTTGCAACATTTACACAGAAATAGTGGCAAACGTCACCAAGGTGCCCAACAGGCACCTAACAACAACTGTTAAATTGGGAAGGAGTCCCGTGTCCACATCCACACCCCCTTCCCTCATCCAGTACAAACACAATGGTCAACATGCATGACATGTCGATATTGACAAGGAGGAATGATAGCACTGGTTACAGAGTTGTTCTTAAACCATCCTACATCCTGCATTCAGGCCGAGGAAATCCTGCATCATCATCAGAAAGGAATGTCATAGGGCTTCAACCACCTACCCCATACCTTGTGAAATTTATGTGGGTATCCCCTACTTCCATAAGTAACTTTTTTGGCTGCCATATACAAATCCATCCCTCCCTTCTTCCACTCCGATAGCTTCGGGGCCTCAGGTGCTCCCCAGTGTCGTGCCACATTGCACTTGGCCACCATCACTCCCAGATTACTGAAAAGACGCACAGCCTTAGGGACATCAACAGCTCCTGGTATCCCTAATAGGATATACTTGGGAGCTAAAGGAATGACCTGGCCCACCACCTGGACAATTCCCCAATCACCCGTGTCTAGTACGCCCAGGCGGCTGAGCAGCTCCACAGCATGTAGATGTAAGAGCCTCTCATCTCCTGCAGCGAAGACACTCTGGAGAATCTGCCCATCCCATTTATGTAGCCACTCCCTGTCGCAGTATATGCTGGGCAGGAGTTTCAAATGCATTAGGTGAAAATGGGATTTTATATCGGAGACCCAGCGCTATCCGTAGGTGGCCCTCCCGTTGTCTGTGGGGGCTCCAGGAGTGCTACACGACGGTTCGAGGCAGAGGTGTGGCCTGGTGCACGCCCGGGAGGCTGGAGCCGGGGCCTGCAGTGTCGCGCCTGGCCGGGGCCCTGACTATTGAGCCGGCGGCGGAGTGCCGGCTCGCCGGAGTTCCGCGGAGCCCTGCCTGCTCCCCTGTCGTGGGGAGGCCCCGGCCGCTGCAGTGCGAGGCGGATCGGCGCGCTTCTGGGCCTCCCGCTGGGATCCTGGATACCGGGGCCGGCCGTGGCGGTGCCGGGGAGGTGGATGCGAAGGGCCGATCGCCCCCCTGGAGGACAGCGGCCATATTGGATGCTAGACCCGCCGCGGGCTAGGTCTTGGCCCTAATATATGTGGATTCTGTGCTATGCAGCTTCACTGTGGAGCATTTGATATTGTGGGCCTGAGGCGGCGCCTGGTGTGGAAAACCAAGTCTCTGCATGCGGCCTGGTGGGGACGGTGGCCATCTTTGATCTCCCGGGCAGCGCGCTGAGACTCCCAAAAGCGCTGAGTGGAGGAACGCGGTGGCGGAGCGGGGATGGCCTGGGCCTGGAGTGCTGGTTCCCCCCCCCATCGGACTTTGGGGCGCTCCACCACATCCACAGTTGGCGTAGCTGGGAGACTGTGTGTGCCAGCCTCGGGGGATCCTGTGCAGCCTGCTGCGATGACTGGCTGGAGCTCGGGGGCAATGGACTCATTGCGCTGACCCGACCGGTGGTGGTGAGTTGGTTGCAGAGGGGTGTGGGGCGTGAGCACCGAGGGTGAGGGCGCTCGCTCGATTCCCCCCCCTCTTCCATATATCCTGCCTGGCTCCCCGGTGGAGTGGTGGTGGCCCTGCTTCTGGGCGCTTGGCGGCCTCATCCGGCTGCGGTGACTGGGGGTGTGACGGCTGCAGTCATCTAGCGTGGCTGTCCGTGCGCTCTGGTCCCTAGGGGCCGGGGGCGGCGATCTGGACATTTGAGGGTGTGCGTCAGTGGTCGGCTTGGGCCATAGTGCACAGAAAGGAGTAGGGTCCCCTATTGGAGGTGAAGACCTGGCCCGCAGCCTTCCATATTGGCCCCGCGGATCTCCAGTGTGTGGGCGCTGACGGGTGTCGCAGTGAGTTGACGTTATGTTACTCCGTCAGGATCTACGGAATGCTGTTGAAAGGATCACCGGCACGGAGACTCGCATTTCCGAAGTAGAGGATGATGTGTCTGTGCTCAAGAAAAAGGTTGCTGCCATGGAAAAGATTCAAAAGGGCCTCGCCATGAGGGTGAGGATGCAGAAGGGCGTGCTCGGCGGAATAACCTCCGCTTCGTTGGTTTTCCGGAGGACTGCGAGGGCAACAAGGCAGTGCGCTTTCTGGCTCAGTGTCTGGAGAGCTGGATTCCCTCGGACGCGCTGTCCCGCTGCTTCGTTGTGGAGCGGGCTCATCGGGCCCTCAAGCAGAAACCCCCGTCCGGGGCGCGCCCACGCCCAATCATTGCTAAATTTTTTAACTATGCTGACCGTGACACCATCCTGAGGCAGGCGCGGACGAAGGCCACTCTCACCTATAACAATGTCACCATACTCATTTTCCCGGACTACACACGGCTGGTGCAGCAACAGCGCCAGTCTTTCCTTGCGGCTAACGCCCACCTCCGAGGCTCAACATCCAGTATGCCTTGCACTACCCGTCACGATTGCGGGTCATCTATCAGTCCTGCACGCTGTTCTTTGATTCCCCCGAGGAAGTCTTCCAGTGGACGGATGAGACAGTGAAACTTCGCGTCACCACAGCTCCGGGCGGCAAATTGGATTCTTCCTCGAGTGGGAAGGTCTACGGAGTCAGCGGCGTCGACGCAAGGGCTCGACTACTGGCCGTAGCTCACGCCTGGCTCCCCATCTCGCCAAGGGTGTCTGACTCCGGAACAGCAGCAACAGGAAGACTCCTGATGTATGGAACTCTTGTTCTGAACTTTGTACACAGCAGTAACAGACGCTCAGGTGCTCAGGTACTGGGGGCTGTAGCCTGCCTCAGTAGGTGTGGGTGGGTGGGTGGGCGTGAGAACCCTGTTTCCATGGGTGATCGCTCGGCGATCCATTGGAAGGAGGGGCTCGTGTTCCCTCGTTGGGCACCGGGCTGAGCTCCGACCGCGACAGATGCTTCCATGCTTGGGAGGTGCAGGGCGGGGATGGAGGGGGTGTTTGGTGTTTGGGGTTGAAATTGGGGGGACTGTTTGCGCATGTTATGCTGATCTGTGTTTGCTATGCTTTTTACGTGCTGAGTCACCAAGACACATGTCATCTTTATGAATATTTGACTCTATGTCTGCTGTGGAGGGAGGCGGACCGGTAGGTTCCGGCTCTTTGCGTATTTTAAGTTGGAATGTGCGGGGGTGTTGGACAAGGTGAAGAGGGGTGCCTTTTTCCAATATGCTAAGAGGGCGGGGGTGGATGTCTTGTTATTGCAGGAAACACATCTGCTAGGCACAAAGGTACCATGTCTCCAACGGTTTGGGTACATACAGGTGTTCCACTCAGGCTTTGTTAGGGGTCTAGGGGGGTTGCTATTCTTGTACATCGAAGGGTCTCCTATGCGCATGATACACTCTGAATTGACCCACAGGGCAGGTATGTTTTTGTGCAGGGCAGGGTAGGGGGTGACAGGGTGACCCTGGGTAGCGTATACGCCCCGCCTCCTCTGCAGTGGGCTCTTGTGGAAAATCCCATGTCCCTTTGGGGTGCCATGCCAGATGCTATTTCTATTATAGGGGGGATTGGAATGATGTCATGGACCTGGGCAGTGATAGATGACGTAGGGGGTTGGTCGATGGGGGAGGTGGGTGGGAGCTCACACCACCAAACCTCATGCTCTGGTAACAGGTTTGGACTGGACAGATACGTGGAGATATCGACATGGATCACGTAGGGAATACACATACCTCTCTGCAGTCCATGACTCATTTTCTCGATTGGATTACATCTTTGTTCCGAGGGGGCTGGCCCACAGAATCCACTCGGTGGCTATTCTACCGAGAGCCTTGTCTGATCACTCACCAGTAGCCCTCCTATTTATCATTGGCCTGGCCAGGCAGCCGTTTCGCTGGCGTATGTCTGCGTGGCACCTGACACCGGAGGACTACGGGGAGCACATGGCCAAAGAATTAGATCACTACTTGTTGTCCAACGTGGGCTCCGTAGATTCCCTGACCATTATATGGGAGGCCTTAAAACACACTCTGCGGGGGGTAGCCATTTCTTGGTGCGCAGCGGCCCGTGCGGAACAAAGGAGAGAATTGGTGCGGCGCGAGGCTGCGCTCGAGGTCTTAGAGCGTAGGAGTCGGGGGGTGGATGGAGGACCCGTCAGACGTCAGCTGATACTTGCCCAGCAACAGTACACCGCCGTTCTAATGGATGAAGCGCGACAGGCTTGGCTGGCCCTCACAAATCGTGCAAAATTCTACACCGCCTATGTCAAGGCACTTTACATTCCCAACCTTCGCCCCAAATTATAGGTCCTAGTGGGGAACCTGTACTCAAACCCATGGCCATCGCGGAGAGCTTCGCTGCGAACTACAAAGAACTTTACGTGCCCCGGAAGTGCTTGCCGCCTGATATGGTCCAGAAATTTATTGATGACCTCCCACCGCGGGCAGTCTCAGATGAGGTGCGGGATTTATTGGACAAGCCGCTAACTGATTATGAAATTGGCACGGCTCTGGGTGAGTTGAACCCCGGTAAGGCGCCGGGTCCCAATGGCTTCCCTGCCGAATTCTTTCGTCGGTTTTATGTGCAGCTGGGTCCGCGACTCTGATCGGTAATGGAGGAGACGCGCGAGGGGGGGTGCTCCCACCAGATTGGCGTCATGCCGAGGTTGTGGTCTTTTTGAAGCCGGGCAGGCCCCCGGAAAGTCATGCGTCCTATCGCCCGATATCGCTGCTTAATACCGAACGTAAGGTTCTGGCCAAGGCTCTGGCCAATAGGCTTAATGCCTCAATTGGCCACTTGCCACAAAATTCGAAGTGCTCATTTCGCGATTTCCGCGGGGAAGAGTCTGGGGAGCAGGCAACGCTTTTTTTAGCTGACATGGATCGCGCCTTTGATTCCTTCAGCTGGGTATACCTCTTTGCCCTGCTGCGACGCCTTTACCTAGGCCTGCGCTTTTTGGCATGTATTCAGCTGCTTTACACTGATCTTACGGCCTCCGTGCGTATCGGGGCGCAGTCTCTCATTCCTTTTTAGTTCAGAGGGGGACACGTCAGGGTTGCCCCCTGTCCCCCTACCTATTCGCGCTTGCCATGGAACCCCTCGCGGCGTGGGTGCGCATCTATGCTCAACCTAAAGGTTTTAGGTGGTCTGCGGATCTGGTTGATAAAATATCGCTGTACGCCGATGATGTCTTCTTTTTTCTTACGGATTTGGACTGCTCGGGCCTGCGGCTGCTGCGCATTCTGCAGATTTTTGGCGAAACTTCCGGCTTATATATGAACCCCGCTAAGTCGATGCTGTGGATACTCGGTGGGCAGGGATGGGTTGGGGTGTGGGCGTCGGACCTCCAGATGGCGTCGGGCGGAGTGAAGTATCTGGGAGTGTATTTATCAGAGGATGCTACAGTCTCCCGGGAGCGCAATCTCACCCCTAGTTGGAATCGTACGTGCAAGGATATAAAGGTGTGGTCCCGTATGTCATTGTCTATATATGGCAGATTGGGCATTTTTAAGACGGTTGCGCTTCCCCGCATTGTGTACCAACTACAAAATAATCCCTATCGGATCCCGCCCCACTGGTTCCGACAAGTCAACTTGGCGCTGAGTTGTTTCATGTGGGAGGGGGGATTGCTCCTGTGGCGCTGCGGACGTGTTTCCGCTCAACGTATACTGGGGACTGGCCACATCGGACGTGCTCTCTTATTATCAGGCAGCCCATCTGCTGGTCTTGAATGACTGGTGGTACGGTGACCGGGGTGACCCGGCCTATGCTGTGGAGCGATTCCTCATGGGCTCGGCGTTGGTTCATACGCTGCTGTATTCAACAGTGCTCCGGCTGTGTCTTCCCTCTGCCACGCAGGTGGTGTTTTGCGTCTGGCGACAAGCGCTGCATAGAATGGGGTGGTGGAACGGGTTCCATGATGAAATATCGGTTAAAAAAACATCGACCTCCACAAATATCATCACAAAAACATTGCCTACTAAAATATCGAAACAATATACTTAATTAAGGATTTACACAAATATCGATAATTTTTTATCGACTACTTTAATATCGTTAACAATAATATCGATAACATAAATATCGACTACTACATTATCGACAATCCTTGAAATAACATTACCATCTACACAAATATCGATTACACAAATATCGAGTAACTTACCACCTAATTAAATATACTAAAAATATCGACTTTTTCTCTATAACCTTAAATACACTATACCCTCAACACATTTTATTTTTTTACATTATTAAAATTATACAAATGCGTTTCAAACATATATAAATATCCTATATATTTCATAAATGTATATATTTTATTTTAAAATTCATCATTAATATAAACGTTACTAATTATTGTAATACACTCATTTTCGAATACTTTTATTAAGACTTCACTTATTTTAACATTTTTAACATGATTAACTATTATAATGAAACACATACTAAACATTTTTAAATACATACTAGAACGATAATTAATACCACTGCCTCATTTAAAAATAACGGTTTTCAAATTCAAACTAAGGTTCTCATCCAATGAATTTAAAATACATTTAATTTAACCAATGAAAATGAACAATTACTTAACTCACTACTATAAAAACAATTACATACTTAATTGAAATTACAATTTTTGGCCCAAACTTGGAGAAAAACGGTTACTTTGCTGAAGAGATGAGAATACACACCTACAACAACTACTACAACACAGTCTACTGCAACTCAAGTAAGTGAACTCCCATTTTATATAGTAGAAAAACCTTGCGAAAAGTAGCTAGACTCCCTGTACTAAATAAATGCTCTCTCTTTTTAGTAAAATAGAACTAAAACATCCTATCTCAACAGCCACAATATATAAATAAACGAAAATATGAACTGCCTTATCAATGTCTACTTAGAAAAGTTTTAAATAAATAAGAATATAGCAAGCAGAAGTTATAAATACCTTGATATGGTATGGGCTACAAATGTATCCAATTATAATAAATAACTAATAGTAACTTTTATTTTCAGAATCGACAAACGTCATCTACCAATCTACAACTACACAAAAAACAGCTTCTACTACATTAAGTAAGTATACCCACTGTGTCAATTAATAATCAGAAATGAGAAACAAACAATTATCAAACTATATCTTTAATTACTACTGTTCTCTACCACAACTACAGGACATTCAACAGTGAAACTCTGAATATAAGACAAGAAATCATCAGAAGAGCTGAAAAACCGCATTGTAAGTACATTTTTAAATTTCATATTTTAACCTAAACATTTAAATAAATGTTTAACACATTTACTAAAAACACATATATATGTCTTTACAGATCTACCTTAGAAATGGCAGAAGAAAATAATGCTCAGCTACATGGGTTATACCTACAGCCAAGAAAAAGTGAAAGAGAATAAAACCCATTGGAAATGTAGTAAATATTATTCAACTGCATGCTATGGTAGAGCAACTACTGTTGATAACAATGTTGTAAATGTACGTGAGCATAACCACCCACCCAATGTAACAGAAGTCGAAGTAAGAGAAGCTTTAGAGACACTAAGAGAAGCTAGTACAGGCTCCCAAGAAACAAGCACCACTATTTTGAAAAATGTTTTGACCAAAGTCCCAGAACACGTAACAGGACAGTTACCTTCAATCACCAACTTGAAAAGATTGATAGCTAAAACAAAACAAGCTTCTGATCCAACTCCACCACCACCTGAAACTTTTAAAGAGATTACAATATATCCAGAATACACTATTACCCACAATGAAGATAAATTCTTAATGTATGATAACCAAAGTCATGATAAAAGAATTTTACTTTTTGCAACAAATAGCAATTTGCAAAAACTAAAATCGTGTGAAACATGGATGATGGACGGAACACAAGGGTGTTATTATCACTACAACCAAAGTATATGGAGACACTTACAAAAATCAACTTTAAGCATAGAATATTCAACAAACAGTATCTTTGCTTACCAGATTAAAAAATTAATAGCACTTGCATATGTCCCAACAACAGAAGTAGCTAATTATTACAATTTATTACTTGACAGAGCTTTCTACCGCAGTAATGAGAAAAAATTTACTCCCTTCTTAGACTATTTTGAAGACACCTGGGTGGGATGATTACATTGTTCTGGTCACCGCAGACAACCTAAGTTCCAAATTCCATGGTGGAATGTGTATGCTAGTACTATAGCACAGAAAGCCAAAACCAACAACGTGGTAGAAGGATAGCACAATGCCTTCCAAGCCACAATAGGAAGAACACAACCAACACTTCATAAACTAATCCAATGCATCAAAAAAGAGAAAAGATACCAATAACTAATAATCAAGCAATCTCTATCAAAAATTGGGCCAAAACTAAGTAAACAAACATTAAATATGTACGAATACCTACAACAAAAAACAAGAATGTACCCAAGTATCCAAGGTCTAGAATAATTAGACCTAATTGCAAAATGTATCCTTTAAAAAAAGACAAATAGGAAACCATCAAACAATAAATGAGAGAGACGATTTATTATTTAATTAGTTAAATTATGTCATGTAAAATAAACGTAAATTATTATTACAAGACATAATAGAACTAATTAAACACCAAATTAACCAATAAGCATAATCCACCCTAAAAAATAAAGATAAAAAAACTTACGGTTCTGCCACTGTAGAATGTGTTCCAATTAGATGTTTTCAACACAAATGCAACCAAATGCAATCCACATCGTAAAAATAATCCCCACAAAATGCAAAAAATACAACTGTATAAAAAGGGTCCAACGTAGCAATCCTCTGGATAACGAAACCATAAAAAACCCGAAAATAAATCACGATGAAAAACGCTCCAAAAGCACGAAAAATAAGGAAATGTACATAAACATTTCCCTGTATGTTAAATAAAAAAAACTAAATCAAATCCATCTGGTCGCCAAAACGAACACCTGTAAATAAAGTACAAACAAAACCCACCCGCAATAAATACTAAACCCACAAAATAACATATAAAAGACAGTAACATACATAAAGTAATATTTTAATACAATAGATTAACATGACATCCATATTAAATTCCAAACTAAGTACGCTATCACTAACGTCCTTAAATAACACGTACTTTTCACATAAACAGTAAAATAAAAAACATAGCAACACCTACACACTAAAACTAGTTCAATATATTCTTAAAATTAACTTAAAAGTAATGAAAATTAAACTTACATTCATAAACACGAAGCAGCTCCCAACCGCGAGGTTCTGTCTTCTGAAATGACACAAAAAACGATGTAGATAGACTATAAAGTGAACTACACCAAACAAAATGGCAGCATAATTAAAACAAAAATAGGACTTAATCCCCATTATAATAAATCAAAAATATGTAAAAAATTGCTTATTATTTTGCATAAATTATTATAATTTTCTAAATGTTAACAATAAACATATGAATAATGTAAAATATACGATACATTTTTATTATATAAATATATATTAAGAAATTATTGTATATTAAAATATGTTTATAATTGAAAAATATTTTTTTTATTATATAAAAATGTGAACTATTTTATGTATATACTTTTGAAATTGCCAAACATATGTAAATTAATTAACATATTAAATTTTAAATTAAAAATGTTAAATTTAATATGCTAATTAATATAAAATTACAATGTATATGTGACAAATACTGCAATGTAAAATTTGAATAAATACAAAAAATTGTGTTATAAATTTGTTAAAATATTTCCATGTACAAAAATTATGTAATAAAAACAGTTTTTTTTACAAGACTATATTATTATTGTACTTTATAAATGTTTAAACTTGTGATATAAATGTTAAAATGTTTTAAAAATCTATATTTGTTTGTTTATAAAAATGTTAATAAATATATATCTCTAATAATATTATCAAATACTAATATATATATATATATATATATATATATATATATATATATATATATATATATATATATATATATATATATATATATATATATATATATTTTTTTTTTTTTTTTTAATTTTTTATTAATCTAACTCCAAATCCAACATAACTCATTGAAAGTGTTTGACAGTAAACCATAATAATTTACTATTCTAACTCCAAATCCAACATAAGTTAAGAAAAGTGCTGGACAGTAAACCATAATACTTTACTATTCTAACTCCAATCCAACATAAGTCAGCGAAAGTGCTGGACAGTAAACCATAATAATTTACTATTCTAACTCCAATCCAACATAAGTTAGGGAAAGTGCTGGACAGTAAACCATAATAATTTACTATTCTAACTCCAATCCAACATAAATCAGGGAAAGTGCTGGACAGTAAACCATAACAATTTTCTATTCTAACTCCAAATCCAACATAAGTCAGGGAAAGTGCTGGACAGTAAACCATAATAATTTACTATTCTAACTCCAATCCAACATAACTCAGGGAAAGTGCTGGACAGTACCATAATAATGTACTATTCTAACTCCAAATCCAACATAACTCATGGAAAGTGCTGGGCAGTAAACCATAACAATGTACTATTCTAACTCCAATCCTACATAAGTCAGGGAAAGTGCTGGACAGTAAACCATAATAATTTTCTATTCTAACTCCAAATCCAACATAACTCAGGGAAAGTGCTGGACAGTAAACCATAACAATTTACTATTCTAACTCCAATCCTACATAAGTCAGGTAAAGTGCTGGACAGTAAACCATAATAATTTACTATTCTAACTCCAAATCCTACATAACTCAGGGAAAAGCTGGACAGTAAACCATAACAGCTTACTATTCTAACTCCAAATCCAACATAACTCAGGGCAAGTGCTGGACAGTAAACCATAATAATTTACCATTCTAACTCCAAATCCTACATAACTCAGGGAAAGTGCTGGACAGTAAACCATAATCATTTACTATTCTAACTCCAAATCCAACATAACTCAGGGCAAGTGCTGGACAGTAAACCATAATGATTTACTATTCTAACTCCAAATCCTACATAACTCAGGGAAAGTGCTGGACAGTAAACCATAACAATTTACTATTCTATCTCCAATCCTACATAAGTCAGGGAAAGTGCTGGACAGTAAACCATAATAATTTACTATTCTAACTCCAAATCCAACATAACTCAGGGAAAGTGCTGGACAGTTAACCATAATAATTTACTATTCTAACTCCAAATCCAACATAAGTAAGGGAAAGTGCTGGACAGTAAACCATAAAAATTTACTATTCTAACTCCAATCCAACATAACTCAGGGAAAGTGCTGGACAGTTAACCATAATAATTTACTATTCTAACTCCAAATCCAACATAACACAGGGAAAGTGCTGGACAGTAAACCATAACAATTTACTATTCTAACTCCAAATACAACATAACTCAGGGAAAGTGCTGGACAGTAAACCATAATAATTTTCTATTCTAACTCCATTCCATCATAACTCAGGGCAAGTGGTGGACAGTAAACCATAATCATTTACTATTCTAATTCCAAATCCAACATAAGTCAGGGAAAATGCTGGACAGTTAACCATAATAATTTACTATTCTAACTCCAAATCCAACATAAGTCAGAGAAAGTGCTGGACAGTAAACCATAATAATTTACTATTCTAACTCCAATCCAACATAACTCAGGGAAAGTGCTGGACAGTTCACCATAATAATTTACTATTCTAACTCCAAATCCAACATAACTCAGGGAAAGTGCTGGACAGTAAACCATAACAATTTACTATTCTAACTCCAAATCCAACATAACTCAGGGAAAGTGCTGGACAGTAAAATATAATAATTTACTATTCTAACTCCATTCCAACATAACTCAGGGCAAGTGCTGGACAGTAAACCATTATAATTTACTATTCTAACTCCAAATCCTACATAACTCAGGGAAAGTGCTGGACAGTAAACCATAATAATTTACTATTCTAACTCCAATCCTACATTACTCAAGGAAAGTGCTGGACAGTAAAGCACATTAATTTTTTAATCCTACTCACCCTTCGCCCTATACACTCAACTAATAACTACTAAAACATGAACCTTAGATAAAACATTTTTTTATTTAAAATAATTATTTTGTTAATTTCCAATTTTTAAAATGTTGAATTTTTTTCGAATTTTTTGTCCACATTTTATTTTTTATGATACATTATCACACATTTTTTAATATTACTACCCACTCTTATCCATCATAATGCTAATTACCCACTAATAAAACATTCACACACTTATTTTATTTTTAAATTTAATTTACAGTATTTATTTCAATTTTAAATTTTGCATTTAAATGTTTTACTTTGTTTTAATTACAATATTAGTTTTTTCAAAATATTAACACACATTAATATTATTTTGTACCCAACCGTAGCAACGATATAACATACAACCCACTAATACACTTTATTTAATAGAAATTTTTAAAAATATTACTTTCAAATTTCAAATTTCAAATTTCAAATGTTGTTTTTTTAATACAAAACTCTAAATAAACAATCACACACTTAATGTAATGTAAATTAATAAAATATTATTTTTCAAATTTAAAATTTAAAACTTTCAATTTTCAATTTATTTACATTTATAAATTTTTTATTAAATAATTTAACACATTTTAAATTACTACCCACCCTTATCCCCTATATAACCAACAACCCGCTACTAAATCTTTTACATACTTCTTTGTAAAAACATTTATTTAAATATCTAAATTATTCAAATTTCTAAATTAAAATTTCAAATAATTATTTTTCTTTTTTTAAGATTTAAAATTCTAATTAAATTTCACACAACATTTTTAAATTACTACCCACCCTTATCCCCTATAAAACCTATAACCCGCTCCTAAGAAATTTACTTAAATTTTATAAATTTTATTAATTTTTTTACTATAAAAATAACAATACACATTAAATTACTAACAATTTTAACATTATTAAAAAAAATGTAAACATTTATATAACACAACTAATTATAATGTCGATATTTCTCTCATCTATATTCTATACAACGATATTTTTACATGTCGATATTTCTGTAATTCTAAAATAACGATATTTACAACAACGATATTTTTGTTGTCGATATTTAACTAATTCGATATTCTTACCTCGATATTTCTGCTAGTCGATATTTTCCCGTCGATATTCCTGCTGTTTACCGGTGGAACGTAGTTACTCAGGAAACCCCTCTTTGGTCCATTGGTCGCCTGCCCCAGATGGCTGCGCTACTGTGTTTCCGGGGCTAGGATGCCATAGGTATCTCCTCGTTGGGCGATGTGATGGCAGGATGTACTCTTAAATCCTTCCAGGACTTGCAAAACAAATTTGGATGCCCCGATCCCAATTTTTGAAATATCTTCAATTTCGACATGCCTTAACGCCCTATCTGTCTAACCTAGAGCAGCTCCCTGATTTTAGCATGCTTGAAGCCAAATTGTTCATGGGGGAATTACCCGATAACAAACTCTCACGTATCTATCAGACCCTGGCGCACCATTGCTCCTGTGATCTACATAAACTCAAGGCCGCATGGGAGGGGGGGCATGGTGGGGTCCCCAGAGTGTCTTCGATGTGGCTCGGGAGTAGGTACACTCCTGCATACTGTATGTGGATGCTCCGCATTACAGAGGTTTTGGGATGGGGTCTTTCGATGCTTGTCGGAAGTGTTGGCCTGGGTGCTTCCTCAGGACCCCAGATTGGCGCTGCTCATTGTCATGAAGGGTATTGGGGGAAATAGGTACAAACTTCATTTGCTCCTCCTGGGCCTTACCCGAGCTAAACAGGACATTGCCAGGGCCTGGAAGGCGCCCCTTCGCCGCCTGGAAAAATGGTATGGACTTTTGTATGGTGCTTGAGCAACCCAAATTTCTGGGCAGGGGATGCCCAGGCAAACACTTTAGAATATGGAAGAGATGGTGTGAGTATCGAGGGCTGGACAGCAGACAGAGTCCCTCTTCTTTCCCTGTAGAGATAGTAGAGGCACAAGCAGCCTGTAAATTGTTTGCGTTCCAACCTATGGTGGGGGTGGTCCTAGGTTGTAAACACTGCCACCAGATGTGTTGCCCAGTAATAAGACTGAAAGTCTGGGAGCACAATGCCTCCATTGTATGGGCTGCGCTGGAGAGTGGGAAGGGCTATCAAAAAAGTGCACCAGAGTAGTAAGCGCATAGTACTCTCCAAACCGGCGAACACCGAGTGGCTAGTAGGTGTTTTGCATAACATACAGTAGCTTCGGTAGCAAGATCATTTTTAAAATGGCTGCTCTTCCCAGCAATGTGACTGGCAGCGTACACCATCTGTCCAACCCGTCCCTGAAGGCATGAAACACTCTCCTGAGATTTTTGGAGAAACAGGTATCCCAGTTGTCTGTCAAACACACTCCCAACTATTGGAAGCTACCAATCACCACTTCCTGCATCCGAAGGAAACTAGAGTATAAGGATGGTACAGTATCAACTTATTCCAGTCACACCTCTTAGAAGCTGTGCCTCATATAGTGTGCCATGAGTGTTAGCACTTGTGAGCCTCCCTACGTCCTTTTGTGGAAACCATCTTTTCTTAGGTGATACTAAAGGCCTAAATGTTAGGCCCTCGCAAAGTTGACATAAAATCATCATTTCAAATGCTTGTGCTTCTCCATGGTTCAGAAAGAAAGCTGCTCTCGTAACGCAAGGCTTGCCCAAGAACTGTATTAGAACAGCACAGGCTGCTAGCTTTGCCACAAGGGTTCAGCACATCATATTCAGAAATACTCCTGCTACGTGCTATGTATTATATTGCAATTATTTCTATGGAAAAGTACTAAGGATAATAAATCTTATTAAAGTTGAAAGTCCCAAAGGTGTCACGTACACAGGATACGTGATAAGCAACATTATATCTCGGACCATAAATGGTTTAACACAGCTATGCCTCCTCTGATTGGACAAATATGGAATGCTTAATTTGTCTTTCATGCATTTCCTGCATGTTCTTTCCTTTTGTGGGTTGTACCAATAAAAGCTGTCAGAAACATCACCTCTTCGGCCACTCAGCTGGCTATGTTGATTGTCTCCGTGCTGCACGTATTTGCATTATCTTGTTGACCTACATTAAATTCTATTCATCTTATGTGCTGACAGAGAGTTGGCATTGTTTATCTCTTTTTTTAGGCTTCTACACTTTTTGACTCCTAAGCTCTCCCCAGGGGACATAAGTTGCATAAAAAGGTAGTATAATAAATATCAACAGGAGACCAAGGACATTTTAGAAAGGCTAGTTCATTTCCCCTATATAAATCATAATTATCAAAAAGAACTGGCTTGTAATAAAGACAAAACCCTTGATTAGTTTGTGCTTACGAAAACCGTTTTTTTTTTTTTAAAAGAACCCTCACCCACCAAAAAGTTGGTGGCAAGCTTCATCATCAGGTTCCCACCCAAGGTGCTGAGTGCACCCTGGGTGTGCTACGACGCCTGAACTACAGCGGAGCTGGGTTTTTTGTGTTTGGTGTAGTGAGGTCATCTCTGATTTGAAACCTCAGTGAAGAGAGTAAATTCAATAATGGGGCCCTACGGCAGGGTTAAAAATAAATAAGACGGATACTTTTGAGTTTTTTAGCATTGACCCATATCCTATGTAAAGGTCTACATGTTTTAGCCAGTCATTTCCATATGCTGGCTTTCGTCGGGACCAGAAAATGTGTTATCAGACTGTGGAAGTATCTGCAGTCTGAAGCGAGAAGAGTGCGCACACGCTAAGGTGCGTTGGGAAGCAGAAAACCTATTGTTTTCTTCTAAATATTAGTTTACAGTAGTTTTTTTAAGGACTTTGGTATCTGTAAAAATAACAGCACAAACAATAATCAAAAGACGCACATGAGACATAAAACACATGTATATGAAACAAACATGCACTCGTGTGCATCACACAAATTTGTACACCCATGCGTGCATCACGTATTCTATGGAATCAGCGTTGAGCATATAAAAAAGATAAGCTAATATGGTTGTGCATTGATCAGACTGTGCAACCAATAACTCTGAGTTTGTAGCGTTTCATATAAAGCGAAGGTGGTGGCCAAGTTAGTGCAAATTGAAAAGGCTGACATTATTGAGAAAGAAAAAGGACCCACCCTGTGGGTGTCCCCTATTGTGACAGTATGGAAAGTTAATCAACCAAACAATTAATGCATATATATATGGACATGCGTCTACCCAACAATGCTGCCAATCACAATTTCACTGGGGAGGACAAAACTTCCTTCTTTACCTCTCTGTGCAGGTTTTTCCCGTGTCGAATGTCGACAAATCAATATTTTAGGGTAGTCCTTTTGCTCCCAACTACTGACTCAGAAGTGCATCCTTCCATTGCCATGGTATTAATTTAGTATTCAGTAGTGACAAGGGGTGTTAGAATCCTGTTGGATACCTATCACTACATGGCAGACTTGTCATGGTCCAAGAAGCCGAGACTGCTGAATAAACAGAAGAACATGTTAGATTTGTAGTTTAAGGGTGGCGTATGTACAGTCGGCCACCACAACAGATGACCTCAGTCCGTTATTAATTCAAGCAACACATCAAAGCCTCTTTTAGGAGTCCTTCATAATCAATTTTTTTAAAATTAGTTTTATATAGCGCGAACTAGACCCGATACATCGGGTATCAGAGTGCTTTACATGAGTACCAGTTTCGTTAGAGAAGGACACATTCATTTTCAGGATGTTGAGCGTCATTGCCGAGACTCTAACCCGGTTCCCCAGCTTCGAGGTCGACCGCTCTAGCCATAAGGCTACAGCTCATTAGATCTTCGCATCCATACATCGTGTCTGTGGTGACCACCCTTAGGATTTGCTCTTCAGAGGCAATCATCTTGTTATGTCATCAGCCTGTAATGATAAAGTTCTTCAGTTGGTACATGCTGACTGACCATCATGAAGGCTGACGCTAGATTGAGAAACATGGTGTGGTTCTCTCAGTTGGATGACATGGTAGAAGGACTAACCAGGGTCTGCACTGTTTGCCAAGTATGTATGTATGTATGTGTGTTCTTATATAGTGCTCGACTTACCCCTGGGCATCTCGGCGCTTGCATTGGGAACCCGTCCTGGCTTTTCCCTGTGAGATAACCCGTACTGGGCAGGGTGAAAGCCAGGCATCCCGCCGCGAAAGGGCCGTAGTGGAGATTAAGCAAGCTATTGCCCAGGGTTGCAGAGTGTGAACCCGTGATTCGAGTAGGCACCGAAGTGAGAATTATCGAGTCCGTGGACACTTGGGCTCAGACCCTGCCGCGTCGGGAATTGAACCCTTGTCCCGGGTCTGACCTCTGCTTCAGGGTATGCCTCCTCTAACCAGTGAGCCACACTTCTCCTTGTCATAGGGGTACCAGATCTTCCAGTCACCATCATCTCCAAAAGACATTTCCATTCATCCATGTTTATGAGCCTATTCGAATTTCAGCAACTTTCCCAATAGAAGACACTTCCTAGTGGTTATCATGATTATCGATGACTACTCAAAATGCCCAGAGGTGGAGGTTATATTTATTGCACCTGCTGAGGAAGTGATTCCTAATATTAAAACGGTCCTAAAACCACACAGGCTGCTGACAGACTTGATCCCAGACAATAGAACAACAATTCAAAGCGAAGAGTTTTATGACGACCTTTAATTGCGAACGTCCCTGTGTTTGAAAGGTTAATCGATTTAGTCTATGATGTATCACATTTGGTTAATAAAACGTCCAGAGAACTGGGCGTGAAAGACCCGAGCATCAACATGTCTCTCTTCCCTTCTAACTACAATGCATCTGAAGCATGGCAGTACTTTTGTTAATATCATTCATGGATTCAGAAAAAATACTAAAGGCCTGATTACGAGTACAGAGGTCCATAGGACTGCAGTACTTGCTGTGGTGGTCCAACCACGCCACAATGTAGCAACGTGCGCTGCATTCTGAGTGTGGCAGTCGGACAGCCACAGGACTGCCGCCTCTGCCTGGAACCAGGATGCGGTGAGCAAATTCCAAGTTGCCAAACCACCACCCCTTCCATGACGTTGAGCAACCCATAAAAAAGGTGGCAGTAAGGAATCTACAGGACCCCTAATAGGGCCTGCATGCAGGAGGGGGGCAAATGTATTGTCCCCTTGGATTTGCACCCCCAGTCCTGCACGGTGTGGCATGTATGCCACACCATGCAGGATGGTGCAGTCTGACAGCGGCCGTCTGCATGTTAGGCTCTTCCATGAGCCGAACAGATCACCACTGTCAGACAACCGCAGTGCCACCAGACCGGGATTTAACTCCTAATCTGGTGGGTGGCAGTACCACAGCTTTGGCAGTCCTACAGCTTGTTGCACCAACCGCCAAAGTCGTAATCCGTCCCTAAATCTTTTGGCGAGGGAATACTTACTGTGTTGTAGAGACAACCTTATGATTGCATAATAGATCACAAGGCAAAAGGAGTCGAAGTGCTTAATATTTCAGACTCTTGCTGTGGATTATCCTGAAGGATCTGGTGCATTTACTGATTTTCGGTTTTCAGTTTAGTACATGTAGAGAGTCCAGCCAATCTTTTACCCATGGCGAGCTATGAGAGATGGATATTTAGTCTTTAGAAATTAGTTTGGAAAGAATAGACCATGTTTAGACCACACTTTTAGATTTAGCTGTGTATTGTCAGCATACAGGTTTTAGTAGAGGTAGATCTTTTAGGCCGTTTTTAGGATTCTGGCTAGAGATTCTATGTACAGATTGAAAAGAGCTGGATATAGTATGGAACGTATAGGACATCAACTTGGTCTTGTGTCTTTTGATTCTTGGCAGGATAATGTTAATCCACCTTACAGGTAAAATGGCAGCACTTTTATGATGAATTTTGTGTAAACGTGTTTAAGATATGAGTGTTGAATGTGTCCTCCAGGATTTTGTTTTAACTGAGGGTATTACCTTTACGATGTCACAGACCACCAAGATAGCATTAAAATGGTCTATTAGCCAAACTTTGTGCGGTTAGGTGTGTTGGAGCCTATGAAGCGTTAACGGATGAGATCAGGCCAACAGGTACTAGACAACTGTTGATCTCATTAAAGATGACATTTAAACTTCTTTCTTCTCCACCAATTGCCAGATGGATTGAATGGGTGATGTCAGAAGCGGGCATCGTTACCTCTTCCTTTGGGGCACATTCTTCCAGGGGAGCCTTGACTTCTAACGCTTGGGAGGTCAGTTGGAGGATACTTTGCCGGCAGTTGACTGGTCGTCAGATTCAATATAAAAAAAATCCTTTATACCTGTCATGAGTAGCATCAATGGTGATAAATAAGCTTTAAACAAGCTTAATCTGAAACCTCTGGTCCTGACATAAGTTGTAAAATTTCCTAGTTATTGTGAAGCAACCATTATCTCACCAGTGGAGAGATCAAAGTCATCCTACTCGTATGGCCGGGATGCCCTTCACCCCCTCCCAACACAATCCCCAAGGATGGGAAGACGGACGCAGTTCCGAACTTTTGGAAGGCGGGAGGGAGTCACACTCCCGGCCGTATTTATTAAAATATGAAACAAAATTAAAACATTAAATAAAAAGTTTCATAATCATGTACAATTTTCATTTATTACATTTCGATGAAGACATGTTCTTTGGCTAACCTTAACAAATCTCTAATACAAAGGTTTCCTAGCCGAGTCTAACATCCTGCAAATGCATACATTCTAAGTAAAATTGTACATCCTAGCATTAAGGGCCAACGGCAAGGTCTTAACCGGTGTCAGATCCCTACTACCAAAAACTCTCGCCCTCACGGTGTGAGTGGCGGCCGCGCAGAGGACTGTACCCTCCTTGCCAACTCTAATTTCCCTTGTCTTGTCGGGGGCCCCCCTTTCCGCTCGACGCCATCTTAAAGGTCGCCCGAGCACCCGTGTGAGGTATCTGTAGGAAGGACAGCGTGGACTACCCCCCACCCCCACACTCTCTATCACATCCGCCGTCGCGGATATCCGGGCCCCCGGGAAATTCGTAGGAGGGGCATATAGCCGCCTCCTCCCCGAAAAGGGGCCTATGGCCGTCTCCCCTTAGGCGACCCATCCTTAGTGGGTGCCGCGTCCCAGTGGGAGGGGCCAATGACCGCCTCCCCCCGGGCGCTCCCATCCATAGTGGGTGGCGCCCCCCCTCTAGGGACCTTGAAATTACTGCTCACCGATCATGACCTTACCCCCCGACCAAAAAATAAATACGACATTTGTTCACCTACTAAGGAGGAAAATATCATCCTACTTATTTGTATCAAACTGTTTACTCCTAGAAGAAAAAACAGTATCCTACTGACAGAAGTCACATCATCAATCTAGACATTCATTCACCTTCTCTACGGAGGGAAAAAGATGTTATCAGAGCAAAACTTTATTGCAAAACCAAACATTGCCATAAGGGGCTGGTGGGTGGGTCAAAATTGCTCCCTGTTCCGTCGAGGGCTCACGAGCAACGAGTGGGTGCAGCCTTCCAAGCACAGGAACAAGAGGACGCTTCTTCGGATTCCCGCTCTCTTTATTCTTCTTCGGGAGGGCGTGTACCCTCCGCCGGTACGCCTACTGGGCGTGGCCATCGGTGTAGGTGTCTAGGACAACCCCTCTTGGGCGGGAAAAGGCGCGCCCCGGCTACGCCGCTTCGGGCATACCAGCCGAGACACACCTCCCGCCCAAAATGGTTTCCTGGGAGGATCGGGGCACCCAACCATACGTTCGGGGGGACCGAGTGGTCGCCCCTTTCCATATGGCCGGGATGCCCTTCACCCCCTCCCAACACAATCCCCAAGGATGGGAAGACGGATGCAGTTCTGAACTTTTGGAAGGCGGGAGGGAGTCACCCTCCCGGCCGTATTTATTAAAATATGAAACAAAATTAAAACATTAAATAAAAAGTTTCATAATCATGTACAATTTTCATTTATTACATTTCGATGAAGACATGTTCTTTGGCTAACCTTAACAAATCTCTAATACAAAGGTTTCCTAGCCGAGTCTAACATCCTGCAAATGCATACATTCTAATTAAAATTGTACATCCTAGCATTAAGGGCCAACGGCAAGGTCTTAACCGGTGTCAGATCCCTACTACCAAAAACTCTCGCCCTCACGGTGTGAGTGGCGGCCGCGCAGAGGACTGTACCCTCCTTGCCAACTCTAATTTCTCTTGTCTTGTCGGGGGTCCCCCTTTCCGCTCGACGCCATCTTAAAGGTCGTCCGAGCACCCGTGTGAGGTATCTGTAGGAAGGACAGCGTGGACTCCCCCCCCCCACCCCCACACTCTCTATCACATCCGCCGTCGCGGATATCCGGGCCCCGGGAAATTCGTAGGAGGGGCATATAGCCGCCTCCTCCCCGGGAAGGGGCCTATGGCCGTCTCCCCTTAGGCGACCCATCCTTAGTGGGTGCCGCCTCCCAGTGGGAGGTGCCAATGGCCGCCTCCCCCCGGGCGCTCCCATCCATAGTGGGTGGCGCCCCCCCTCTAGGGACCTTGAAATTACTGCTCACCGATCATGACCTTACCGCCACAGGCCGGATAGTTGACCGGCTATCTGGCCCCCCCAAAACTCCTCCTAAAGGTCATGCTTCCTCAAACCCCTTAGCCATGCTATGAAGTCTCCTATGAGTAAAACATTCCCCTCCCGGGACAAGTGAACCCCATCGTTCAGATACATGTGATCACCCCAAATACACCCATGAGGAATGCTATGCAACTGCGCCGAGCGAAACAATCTACCAATTTTGTTGTTAACCTTCTTCACCGAATGGTTCAGTGCTGACACTGAAAGGCCCCCCCGCCACACCTTTCTGGGAATCATGTGGGACCAGGCAATCGTGCACCCCGGGATTCTTTTTGCCAACCAGCTAACGGCCGACAAAACTTGCTCGAGTAATACTCGTCTACCCAGTGTCACCAAGTCATTGCCCCCCAGGTGTACTATGACTACAGATGGCGGTGACCTCTGCCGCTCTAAGAGACCCTCAACAAAAGATTCGAATTGGTCAATACAGAGCCCGCCCCTTCCATGGAAGGCCACTCTGTGCCCGTATTCCCCAGCTGCGCGAGTCGCGTCACCTGCTTTGAATACGTCCCGGCCCGCCTCACGTATGAGTGGCCCACGACCCAAACCACTCTCTCTTCAGATGGTGATCCATGACCGCTGGTCCCCTGGTACTGGGTCGACTGCAAATTCCGCCCCGCATGACATGCTCGCGAAACTGTAAATCAAACAGAAGACAAGAAGCGTGAGTGCATGTAACTTGACTTCACAACATGTGCAATCGCACATACCTTTTAAAACAATTCGAGGACCATCGTCCTAACTGTTTCACTTCTTCTGCACTCCGACCCCTGGCTGTAGCCTCAGTAGCAGCCCCTATCCTAAAGGAGTGGGTCCCGAAATCGCACGGGTCCATGCCCGCCGCAGCGATTGTCAGTGCTAGCACCCTCTGGAACTGAAACCTCGTCAGTGGGGTGGCATCGATGTGCCTCAGCAAACTCCCCCCCCATGTATCCGCCCTCAGTGCCAAGTATTCCTCTATACACATTATCGGGCACGTGGGGGACCCTCGCATGCGCTGGACAACAACACTGTTTCCTATAGTTCCCTGGTCAGTTTTGGACCTAGCTATCGTGACTACCATCGAATCACCCCTAATTAGGATGTGATCCCTGCACAAGCCTCCCTCCACATCTTTCTTATTCCTTGCAACCAGTTCGCTCACCCGCATAGCCCCATGGAATGCTAATGCGAAAGCTGCCTGGAACAGAACTGCTTCGAATTGGGAGGAGCATGTCGTGCCTAGTTTCGCCATGAGTAGGGACAACCTTTCTAAGCCAATTGGGCGCCTCTCGTCTTGCTTGCGACCCTCGAGGCGCTGCCAGCCGCGAAGGGCTCTTTTCGCTAAAAAGGAACCTGTTGGGTCTTTGATACCATGCACCTGCGCCATGAATGAGATGGCCGCCCTATGTCTATTGGCCGTTGCCGCTGATCGGCCTTCTCTGTGCAGTGCTACCAGGAACCCAAGGAAGGAATCCTCCTGACCCAAGTTCTGACTCCCTGTCGGACCCAAAAATGCACAATAGGAACGAAGCGCTCCTTCGTATGCCTTCCTCGTCCTGGGGGCTAAGCTTGCTGCCATGAGGTCTTGTAATCCGGGGCACCGATTAGCCAGAGTGCTTCGGGGAATGGTGCCGCCACTAGGTCCGCTGTAGGTAGATAACCCCTGAACGCCTGCATATGTGAACGAGAGAGTGCATCAGCCGCATGATTCAGTACACCCGGCACATGTTTCGCCCTGAACTGTACATTCAGCCTCATGAAAAGCAGCACAATTTCCTTCAACAATCTCAAGATCCATTTGCAGCGTGCTGCCTGATTGTTAATGCATTCTACAACAGTCATATTATCAGACCAAAATACCACTGAGCGGTCTCGGAACTCGTCCGGCCATGCCATCAGAGCAACAAAAATAGGGAATAGCTCAAGGAACCCTATGTTACCTGTGAGACCGCTGGTGTGCCACCACGTCGGCCATGTTTGCGCCGACCATCGATTACCAAAGATGGCGCCAAATCCCACGCTGCCCGCCGAGTCGGTCCACAAACCCAGCTCGTCCGAAGACGCTGGCGGCTTGTTCCAAACTACTCGACCGTTGAAGTCTGCCAGGAATGCCAACCAAATGCGCATGTCCTGGCGAACCTCTGCAGACAGTCTCGTGCGGTGGTGCCCTTCTTTGAGACTAACCATAGCTTGTGCAATAGAGCGTGAAAAGGGGCGGGCCATTGGTATCACTCTCAAGGCAAAGTTAAGCTGACCCACTGCTTGCTGTAACTGGTGCAGGGTCACTTTCGCCTTACCAAGGCAAAGTTCCAGGGAAGCCCTAAATTTAGATACCTTTCCTACTGGCAAACGGAAACATCCCTCCACAGAATCAAGCTCAATTCCCCGAAACTCCAGTGAAGTACATGGTCCAACCGTCTTACCTGGTGCCAATGGCACTCCAAACTCCCTCATGAGGATGCAAAAGTCCTGTAGCGCCTGCGCACATTTTGTGTCGCCGGCTGCTCCCAAGAACAGAAAGTCATCTAGGTAATGCATAACATGCCTATGCCCCGTGGCCTCGGTGAATGCCCACTCTAAAAAACAGCTAAATTTTTCAAAATAGGCACAAGAAATGGTGCAACCCATCGGCATGCATTTATCCATGTAATAACGTCCTTGGAACGCAAAACCTAGCAGACGCTGATCCTGTGGGTGTACCGGGAGCAACCGAAACGCCGATTCGATATCTGATTTCGCCATCAGCGCCCCGGGGCCCAGGCGATTTAACATGGTGACGGCATCATCGAACGATGCGTACCGCACCGAACAGACTTCCGGGTCAATCGCATTGTTTACTGAGAAACCCCTTGGAGCAGACAGATTATGGATCAGCCTAAATTCCCCCGGGTCCTTTTTGGGGACCACCCCTAATGGGGAACAGATGAAATTCGCCACTGGCTGGCGCTGAAAAGGCCCAGCCACTCGGCCTAGGCTCACCTCTTTTTTGATTTTTTCTCTCCACCACACCTGGATTATGCTGTGCCGAAAGCTGGTTTTTACAAAAAGGTTCCCCACGAAAATCCCCCGCCGGGATGTGGAAGCCATATAAGAATCCCTTCCTCAACACCCCAGCAGAGACATAATCAGGGTATTTGTTTAACCAAGGAGTCATAGCCATGAGATCAACGGGAGTAGGCAATTGTACACAACAATCCCCCTCAGTCCTGCTTGGACCCTCCTTTACCTCCCGACCCGCTATTTTTCGTTCTGCATGAACTCTCCGGGTGAGAGGAATTCCCACAACCCGCACACACGTGTTTGAACCTACATGTACCTTGCGGTCTGTTACAGTTGCCTCTATTGAAGCCCCAACAGACCCCCCACTTTCCACCATTCCCGCCGGTTTTCGGCTGGTGATCGCCACCGGTGCCTGCTTGAAAGGGCACCGCGGGCTTCTGGCGGGAAACCCCCGACCCATTCCCACCTGGCGAGGAAGTCTTTGCCGTCCCAGGCAGGAGCTGCTTATGCCAAGAAATTGAGTCGAGGCAATCCCATGTCAGAGAGGAATCATACTCTTTCGCTTTACGGAATTTCATGTCGTAACCTTTCCATTCATCCCCCTCATACGTTTCATAAAAATCCATTATACGTGCCTGATAACAAGACAGTTCGGGCAATACCTCGGGCTTACGTTCACCAATAATCGCAGTAAACATTGCAAAGGCCTTCGCCCAATTCGTTATCGTCTCCTCCACCCTGAACTCCGCCATCTTGGCTCGCCAGACGCTCGGGTGCCACAAATCTTTCTGTGTTTTAGCATATTCCATCTCGCGATGGTCGGTTAACAACGAAAACATGTTGACATACTTGTCTGCCCATATCAATTCTTTTGTGGCCATCGGGATATGTTGAACCACCCTCTCCCGCCTTGAGGGTAATGACCCCTCCCCTGCCAAGGCGAGCTTACCTGGTGCGGTCGTTGTTCCCGCCGTTTTCTCGAGACCAGCTGCCGGTCCTTCTGGTGTCGCCTGTGGGGAGACAAGAGGGAGATTCGCCTTCGCGGCATCCCGCGACTGCCGCAACTGCTGGATTAGCAATTTGGCCTCTTCGGCCGTGTCTCCTGGCGCCGTAGCACCCCCTGCCTTCTTATTGAGCCATGCGGCCAACTGGGTGGCCAATTCAGGAGGCATATCCTCGTCGTTAGCGGGCATAATCACAACCGGAATCGGTTGGCCCGCGTCTGGGGTTGGTACTGGGTCATCAGCTGGTATGGCAGGGATGACCGGGGGCACCTCAGGGACCGGGACCTCCCCTGACACCACCCTCCTCTTAACCCGTTTCCCTCTGCCCTCGGGGACGACTCCCGGCAATGCCGGGCCTATTACCTTCTTCGGGTTACCAGGCTTGTTCATTGCGGCCAGTTGCTTCTTGACATCCGCCAAATCACGACCAAGCGCTGGGACTTTTCCGAAGCTTTGTTCCATTCTCGCCATTCTGGTCACCAACATGCGAAGCATCTGGTCTGTCTCGGAACCCTTTCCTGCCTTCTTGCCTGACATGGTTTCGATTATCAAAGCTAAGCTCTCGCAACTACATATGTGGTAACAATACAGGGTACAATGACCAAATTTGAAAAAGAAGCGCAGAAGCAGGTTCTTTGGTGTATATCTTCTTGTCACAGCAAGATGTTGATTTTATTTTCTCCAGACTTGAGAAATGTTACTTTCGCCGACACGTGTTTCGTCGTGTACGGTTGAGTCAACACGACTCTTCAGGGCTTAAACTCCAATTCCAAATGTAAGGTTGGAGTAAGTCTGGGTCTTGTAATCTATGTTCACTAAGTACTAAGAAATAGTCGATACAATTGAGAGATTGAACCAGTAAGGATATAAGGGTGGTGAGTCTCTCGTCTATTAGTGATCACTTCCCACTGGTTGGTGATGGATCTCGAGTTAGGCGCTGGGTACGCTTGGGTATCAAGCGGAAAGCCGGGAGGGGATTCTTCTATTGTGCCCACGAAGGAAACGGGTGCGTCTCCTCTACGGCGGTATGCCGATGAAGGCAATCCCTCCTCTGTTAGTTCCCGGCGGTCGTCTCTCAGTACACCTTTTTACAGTACACATGGTTTCGATTATCAACTGTTAGCCGATCAACACGGTCCTGGATCCTTCGCTGTAAAGTCTCTGAAAGAGAAACACAAGAATTACAAGTTCTCAAAATTGCTCCTTGTTCCGTCGAGGGCTCACGAGCAACGAGTGGGTGCAGCCTTCCAAGCACAGGAACAAGAGGACGCTTCTTCGGATTCCCGCTCTCTTTATTCTTCTTCGGGAGGGCGTGTACCCTCCGCCGGTACGCCTACTGGGCGTGGCCATCGGTGTAGGTGTCTAGGACAACCCCTCTTGGGCGGGAAAAGGCGCGCCCCGTCTATGCCGCTTCGGGCATACCAGCCGAGACACGCCTCCCGCCCAAAATGGTTTCCCCGGAGGATCGGGGCACCCAACCATACGTTCGGGGGGACCGAGTGGTCGCCCCTTTGAACCCTCATGCTTGTGAACTTTGGAATTAATTGGGATGAGTATGTTCCATTAATTTTCGGTTATATGGCAATGACTGTCTGATCAGACTTCTAACATACATGGTTGTTTCATGATCACTTTGTTTAGATGACTTTCTGTTATTTTGCTGTCCGAGCATAGAGTTTGGATGAAGTATATTCTAATGACGGTCTGTACCTCATAGGTAATGATCAGATGTAAGATTTCCAGTTAATGCATTATCTCACTGGAGACTTCTGCATGAAGAATGATGATTTGCTGTTCCTTGAGGATGGTTTTATGTGATGCCTGAACTACCTGATTGGTGAAGTATTCAGTTTGTACTGACTCTAAGGATTTGTTGTCCCTCATGTTGGGCTGCAAGCTAAACAAATAGTAGAAAGATAAGCATAATCTTCGTCTCTGTCCTTAAAATAATTAAAACTTTCCTTCACGATAGTAGGAACTTTTACATTATGCAGACGATGTACAGACTTTTTTTTCAAAATCCTTCTCCCTGGCCAAATAAGGCATTCTCCTTTTGTATAGTTCCATTTGATGACTACTAATGTTTTTTTAAACAGTATGCTGGCAAAACAGCAAACATGGTAGTGGGAGGTCCCGCAGAGAAATGGCCACGTTCAACCTTGGCAACAAGACCATCAAAAACAGGCTAAAAGCCATCTCATTTATTTATTTTTTAATTTGTTTATTTAGTTTTTCATATAAATAATACAAAAGACAAAATAGCAGTGTTGTTACACATTGACAAAAACAATATTGTATAGAGGTGGGTGGGTGTAAGCAGGTCCCAAGTAGAATAGGGGGCCAATATATATCTTCGTTGTCTGAGATAAGAGAGGCGAAACCACAAATCTCCCCCCTCACTCCCATATCATAGTACCCTATAGATTGGCTCATGTGCAGAACAAAGTGGCCCCCAACCACACCCAATTCGACCCCTGCGGTTATGTAAGGGGGGCACTGACAATATCCACCCAACCCAAACCCTGTGTCCTATCAAGCAACATGTTTTAGTCCATTCCACCTTCCTACTCACTCTCATCAGTTGCTTCTGTGTAAACCCTCCTCACTGCTCCCATCTTTCTCCTCTTCCTCATCTCTTTGCCCATTGTTGTCACCAAGGACATCCAGCATGCTCGATATCCCTCTCCGCATTTTCATCTGTACACACTTTGCTTTTTTTTTTTTTTTGGTGTTCAAACTGCTTTATTGCATAATATGTAAAGTACACTGCTGCATTCGCCTACAACCCGGAGGCCGGCAGCGTAATGTCCAAATCAATAAGAAGCGAAAGTCAACAAAATAAACACAGCCTTGGAACCGGCATCCCGGGGGCCCGGTGGCGGTAAATCGTATCAATTAAGGAATGCCTGGTGGCAAGTACTGTAAGAGGAAGGGAGAAGAGTAGGAGATCAGTAAAACAAAGAAGTGGACCAGAAGAAAGGGGGGGGGGGGAAGGGAAAAGGTACGTATAATTCAGGATTTACTGCAGCAGAACAGGTTTTTTTTTCAATTTTTGTCAATCCCCAACAGTAAACAATACAGAAAGGCCAAATAAACATGTCTGAATGAAGAGTTCCTGAGCGATAGGGTTGCTCATGAGATAATGGTTGTTCATTGCTATATGGCACTGTAGCAGTGGTCCTGGTGTCAGGTGGTCATGAAAAAAAGGATGAGGGTCGTGAGCTGTACCCCAAGGAAGCTATAGTATGTAGTGATGAGGGACTGTGGCGTGGACCGGATGGTGGATTAACTCGTGTTCGTGCCCAGTGCAAGGTCGATATCTGTAGTACAGCCTGCGGGGGAAGTGTGCCGGGCCGGGCGAGATAGAACATGTATGTGTCAGGAACATATGTCTCCTAGCCCCTGAAGTCGGCAGCTTAGTCAGTCACTCGCCTGCCCTTGCTCCGAGGCAGCGCTGTCATCCACCTGAGCCAGCAAGTAGGTAACCAGCGGACTCCAGATGTCTTTTGGCCTGTTAGGGATCGGCAACAATTCAGAAAAAGTGATGTGTTGGTCCTGACAGTAAGTCATATCTGACAGCCAATCCTTAAACTTCGGTGTTCTGCCTCGGCCCCAGCTACATACCACACGCCGCTTTGCCAAGAGCAGCGCAGTGTCAATGAATTTCCTGCTGGATTTCGGAATGTGCGGCTTGTGCCCTAGCAATGTGAGAAGCGGTACCGCCTCAATGGTAACCTCGGTCATCTCTGAAAGAGCATCAGGCACCTGCTGCCAGTACGCACGAACAGACGAGCATTCCCAGGCTAGGTGTAGAAAGCCCACATGGTCAGCACGGCAGCGCTCACATCTGTCACTATCAGCCAGACGGAACCTGAGTTTTTTGACTGGAGTATAATACAGCAGTTGAAGAAACTTATAGTGTATCATCTTAAGTCTGCTGCTGGCTGATATCCTAGCCGTGAGGGATCAACAGTAGTGACCCTGCTCATCAGTGAGCGCAGTGGACAGGTCTGTACTCCAGGACGCCCTAGCGCCCGTCCTGGGAGGTTCGATATCTGACCTAAGTTTGCGGTACAAGCCAGAGACCAAATGCGTCCCATCCTGCGAGCATAGCAGAAAGTGCAACGGGCGAAGGAGCTCCGGTTTGTTAGGGTAATCAGGTAGGATATCTTTCATTCCCTGCCGGAGGCGAAGGTAATAGAATACGTCAAGCGGGGTGCGGTCTTGGGTAGCAAAAAGTACCTCCATGGATTTGAAAACCTTATTTACGAATAGATCACCCCAGGAGACAATATGTAACTATTCGCAAAGCAACCGAAAGCCTCTTTCCTGCAATAGTGCAAGCGCAGGGTGGTATGTCAGGGGGAGTCCAGGAGAATACGGGAAGGAGCAGGAGAGTCTCTTAGCCATGCGGCGCCATGCGTCCAGGGTGCAGGAGACAGAAGTGTTCGGAGTTTGGATCACCAACTCTGGACAATGGAGTAGACCATTGAGCAGTACGGGGTGCACGATCCAGTCCTCCACCACTAGTTGTGGCATAAAAGGCGTGGGGACTATCCAGTGATATGCTTAGTGGGCCTGCGCGCACAAATAGTAGGCTTCGAGATCGGGCACGTCGAAGCCTCCAGATTCGTAAGGCAGTATGAGTGTAGACCATTTCAGCCGTGGGGCCTTGCCCCCCCAGAACAACCGACAGAGCTCCGACTTCAGAGTTTTGAAGAAAAAAGCACCCGGATAATACGGGATATTGAGGAAGACGTAGAGGAAACGGGGCAACACCACCATTTTAATAAGAGAAGCTCTACCAGCCATGGATAGCGGTAAGGCAATCCAGCGATCAACCGAGGCTGTAAGGTTTGTGATTGCCACCCCGTAATTGGAGCAGATTGTCTCCTCTCTATCTCGCAAGATCTGTATGCCGAGGTATCGGAGATCTGTTCGACACCACTCCAGTGGGTAGTCGAGGGGGAAGTCAACGACCGCGTCGGTGAGGGGGAAGAACTGCGATTTGGACCAATTGATGTGTATCCCCGACATACCCCCGAAGGCTACAAATTCTCTTAATAAAGGGTTGAGGTGAAGTTCAGGGTACTTGACAAAAAGCGTAATATCGTCAGCGTACAGTGGCACATCTATTTGGCGTTGAAGGCATTGTACGGCGCCCTCGCGGTGCAGCTGGCGGAGCCGACAGGCCAGGGGCTCGACCGCAATTGCGAAAAGGAGGGGGGAATAAAGGACACCCCTGACGCGTGCCCCTTGTGATGGCGACTGAGTGAGAAAGACGACCATTGATGAGGACCCTCGCCATCGGCTGTGTATAGAGGAGCTGTACCCAGGAAAGAAAAAGTCTGGGGAATCCCATGCTCGTCAGGACTGAAAACAAGTAGGGCCATTCAACCGAGTCGAATGCCTTAGTGGCGTCCAAAAAAACGTCAGCCACCGGGAGGTCAGGATGAACCGTGTGGAGGAGTGAAAACAAGGTGCGCAGGTTATGGGAGGTGGAACGTCCCGGGACGAACCCAGACTGATCAGGTAGTACAATCCTGGTCATGAGTAGGGATAGCCTAGTAGCCAGGACTTTCGCTAGTATTTTCACGTCGCAATTCAGGAGGGATAGAGGGCGATAAGAGCCACATGAGCTGGGGTCTTTACCGGGTTTAAGGAGGGAGGTGATGACTACCTCTCGCATGGAGCTAGGTAGGACTCCATCAGCGAGCGACTCCTCATAGACCTCGCAGAGGACTGGGGCCATAATGTCTATATAAGTTTTATAGAACTCAGCTGGAAGACCATCCAGCCCAGGCGCTTTGCCATTCTTTAGTGACATAATGGCCTCACGAATTTCGTCCAACTCAAATGGAGCCGCCAAGAAGGCCCTGTCCCCATCGCTGAGCCAGCAGAGTGCCACATCACCCAGGAAGTCTGCATAAGACACGTCAGCTGGAGCGCTGGTGGTGTAGAGGGTATGGTAGTGTGAGGTAAAAGTGGCAAGCAGTGCATCTGAATCCCTGATCTTGTGTCCCCGGTCGTCAGTGAGTTCCAGGATGGCGTTGCGATCACGCGAGGCACACGTTAACATTGCAAGAGCCCTCCCCGGTCTATCCCCCTCGCAGTATCTTCTAGCCTGCCAGTGCTTTCCCTTGAACTTCGCCTCCCTGTCAGCTTCCTCTTCATATTTGGTTAATGTGTCCCGAAACTCAGCATGCAATGCAGGGTTATCCTCCTCGACTATCCGAATTTCCAATGCCCTCAGCTCCCTATGCAGTCTATGGATAGTGGTTTGTATGTCCGTCAGGACACCAAAAATTTTAGATATACAATATCCTCTGATAGTGACTTTGAAGGCTTCCCAAATATGTTCCACCGAGTCGACAGATCCTTGGTTCCTAGGAAAGAAGTCTGCTATTTCCTCTCCCAGCTCAGTCCGGAATAAGGTATCCAATAATGCCGCCGGCTGTAGCCGCCAATGGGGCCTAGGGCAATCCCACTCGGGTATCTTCTAGCCTGCCAGTGCTTTCCCTTGAATTTCGCCTCCCTGTCAGCTTCCTCTTCATATTTGGTTAATGTGTCCCGAAACTCAGCATGCAATGCAGGGTTATCCTCCTCGACTATCCGAATTTCCAATGCCCTCAGCTCCCTATGCAGTCTATGGATAGTGGTTTGTATGTCCGTCAGGACACCAAAAATTTTAGATATACAATATCCTCTGATAGTGACTTTGAAGGCTTCCCAAATATGTTCCACCGAGTCGACAGATCCTTTGTTCCTAGGAAAGAAGTCTGCTATTTCCTCTCCCAGCTCAGTCCGGAATAAGGTATCCAATAATGCCGCCGGCTGTAGCCGCCAATGGGGCCTAGGGCAATCCCACTCGGGTATCCGTGTATGCATCAGGACAGGGCCGTGATCAGAATATGTTCTCGGCAGGTGTGTGACTCTCAATACCTCCGGTGTAATTTCAGTGGTGACAAGGAAATAATCTAGTCGTGCCCATGTGCCCGTCTGTGGTGTGAAGTGAGTGCCCTCCTTTCTAGCCGGATGTAGGTACCGCCATATGTCCATCAGTGCTCCCTCAGTGATAATGCCCTCCAGGGCATCCCTTGGCCTGGGTTTGTAATGACAAGCCCCATCCGCTCTATCCAGGCTGGGCGCCAGTGCCAAATTGAAGTCTCCACCCCAGATTATATGGCGGGAACCCACGTCCATGATTTTGCCCCAGAGTGTAGTGAAGAAAGTAGGCATGTCTATGTTAGGTGCAGAGCAGTTAATGAATGTGATAGTGTTGCGACCCATTCGCCCCCATAGTAGGGCGTAACGGCCTTTCCCATCTGTCAGTTCCCCGCATTTCTGAAACGGTACAGTACGCCGAAGAAGGATGGTAACCCCCCTGGCACATCTGAATAGGATGAGAATACGCGGGTACCAGACCACTTACATGCAAAAGTTGTCCGTACATGTGGCGATAGATGTGTTTCCTGTACATGTACCTTTTGTCTGTTAAGGTATGCTAGAACATCACGACATTTCTTGGCATTATTAAACCCACGAACATTCCATGACATGCAATGTAACTGTACATCAGACCCTATGACTGCCATTGAGATTGGAACAGTGGTATATCTCTCTTTGAACGTAAGGAGTCAGTGACTCTCAGTCCACTCAGACCAGTTAAAGCAATATAGCGTGACGTAGTCCAAAACACCATTCGACGTGTAGGCCTCGCCCCCCCAGAAACCCCCTCCCCACCCACTACAGCATCCCAAGCATGCCTGCAGCCATCCATTCCCGCCCTCATTCCCCCCCTTCCCTCATCCCCTGACTTCAACAAATTAACAGTTAGCATGGGGTACACCCGACAGGGTAACAACATCAAGGGCGCACAACCACTTTACCAGCCAATGGCCTCCGAAACTGTACCGCCCTCAATGGAGGCCAGGGCTGGGCAAGCGGACCTTGATATACATTACCACAGGAGCGAACAGGCACTGCAGCTCCGTAGTGAATAGGCAGCATCTTCGGAGCCCGCAGGACAAGCAGAGAGAACACTCAGTGCCAGGTAGCTAAAGGTCCAGCCCAGTTAAGTGCACATAGTCAGTGTTCATTCTCCGCAGAGGACGGATCATCATCCCCCAGGTCCGCCTCAGCAGCACGGTCACCTCCTCTGGCCCTGCGAAGTGATTTTAGATAGTCCTCGGCTTTTTGGGGGTTTGTGAAAAAACGTTGCTTCCCCTGATGCGTAATCCGTAACTTCGCTGGGTAGAGTAGAGCATAGTCCAGTTGAGCTTTGCGTAGTTTCTTTTTCACAGGGATAAATTTGCGCCTTTCCTCCTGTACCATTGGGGTGAAATCAGGATAGATGGAGAAAGTAATGCCATCGTATTGAAGGGTTCGTTGAGTGCGAGCAGCTCTCAGCGCCACATCCAGGTCGCGATAATTCAACAGTTTAGCAATGATTGGTCTAGGCGGCAGACCAGGTTTAGGGACAGGTGCCAGCGATCGGTGCGCCCGCTCAATGATAAATTGAGGTGAAAAGGCATCCTCACCTATAGACCCTTTAAGGAGCTTCTCGACATAGAGTTCCATTCTGCCCGTGTTGGTGGATTCCGGAATACCCGTGACGCGGATGTTGTTGCGCCGACTACGGGCTTCCAAATCCTCGTTCTTTGCCGCTATGATTCTGAGTAGATTGTCCATACGGGCCAGTTGTGTAGTATGAGTCGAAGTCATGTCGTCCGCATCAGAGATACGCTGTTCCGTGGCCGTGAGTCGTTCCTCATGCCGGTCCACCTTGTGGGCCAGAGCGTTGAGTCTGGCGGTCACGCCGTCCACCTTTTCCACCACGGTGGCAAATCCCTGCCGCATTTCCTGGAACAGGTGGTGTAGATCAAGTTCCTTAGCAGGAGAGGAAACAGTGGATGTGGCAGCGGCACCTGAACTGGGGTCAACAGGGACCGCTTTCGTAGACTTTTTTGCGCCATCAAAGCTGATTTTTGTTTGGCGGTTTTCGGGCGCACCATCTTGGCCTCCGAGTCCGGTGTGTCCGTCCTGTTTGATATTTTTGTTAAATTTGGTTCTTAAACCCTGCTTTTAAAAACACCCCCTTACCTGCACGATAATTGGCCCCTGCACCGCCGTTTGGGCGGGCCTGGTCCTGGGGTGGGTGCCCTGTTCTATTTTGGTCGCCATCTTGGAGTGGGGTGAGTGGATTGAGGCGCTTTTACCTGCCAGCGCTTCAGTGTGCATGAGCCTGCCTGGGAACACCTATTTAAGGCGAGTCCCTCCGGATACCTCCCCCTGACAAGGTAGCTGATCGCTGCGAGAGCGCTACGCGCGTTTTGCTGAAAATTGCTTTTTAATATATCCTGTTTGATATTTTTGTTAAATTTGGTTCTTAAACCCTGCTTTTAAAAACGCCCCCTTACCTGCACGATAATTGGCCCCTGCACCGCCGTTTGGGCGGGTCTGGTCCTGCGGTGGGTGCCCTGTTCTATTTTGGTCGCCATCTTGGAGTGGGGTGAGTGGATTGAGGCGCTTTTACCTGCCAGCGCTTTAGTGCGCATGAGCCTGCCTGGGAACACCTATTTAAGGCGAGTCCCTCTGGATACCTCCCCCTGACAAGGTAGCTGATCGCTGCGAGAGCGCTACGCGCGCTTTGCTGAAAATTGCTTTTTAATATATCCTGTTTGATATTTTTGTTAAATTTGGTTCTTAAACCCTGCTTTTAAAAACGCCACCTTACCTGCATGATAATTGGCCCCTGCACCGCCGTTTGGGCGGGTCTGGTCCTGGGGTGGGTGCCCTGTTCTATTTTGGTCGCCATCTTGGAGTGGGGTGAGTGGATTGAGGCGCTTTTACCTGCCAGCGCTTTAGTGCGCATGAGCCTGCCTGGGAACACCTATTTAAAGCTCCTCCCCTAGCGCAGCGGGATCGCGCAGCGGGCGCGTCCTCGCGTGGCCGGGAACGTGCCAGAGTCCTGCCCGTCTGCGCCCGTCAGCACTAAGGACGCGCGGGCCGCGGCAGGACACTGGTGTGTCGTAAATATGATTCTTCAGTACTCCAGTCAGGCCCTTCGCCTGATCAGACAGAATCTGCCCTCTTGCTCGCACTCGGCTCAGCATCCCCTGTGTGGTCCCCCTACCTGCCCATGTGGTTGGTGGGAACTATCAGCACCGTTGATGGTCCTCAGCCAGGTACTATTACATCGGAAGAAGGTACTTTCTACTCCCAGTGCCATTAAACTCTGGCACCATAATGTCAGGTCCCTGTCGAAACATCATCGAGACATATACGAGCTTATCTCGTTAGAAGGCCCTGATGTCTTCTTTATGACGGAGACCTGGCTAGGCGATGAGGACGCGGCCATTATCAATCTGGCCCTCCCCCCGGGCTACGCAATCCATACATTAAATCGCAAGGGGAGAGGAGGAGGCATAGCTGTGGCTTTTAAAACTTGCTACACCTGTACCTGGAAGCCCATGGACTTGATTGGTGCTGAGGGTGCCCATTTCTCCATCAGCATTGGTCAGACTCAAACATTATCAGGCCTTCTGATATATCGCCCTCTAGGGAGTGACTGTGCCTTCAGGAAAGCCCTTCCTGAGCTGGTTAGCTCTCTGTCTTTGTTCTCCTCCAATATTACCATCATCGGCGATCTTAACATACATTTTGATGCCATGGAGTCACCAGTGGTTAGAAGCCTGCTTGACGATCTTGAAGCAGTCCAGCTATCCCAACTGGTCCGTCTTCCGACCCATGAGGGTGGTCATATTCTTGACCCGGTTTTTACAAACCTCCAACTGGCCGAGGTTTCTCCCCCTAGACCCATGGGATGGAGCGATCACCATCTCATTGAGCTTTTTGTCACAATGGTAACACGTTCTACCGGGAAGCCCGATAAAACATCTTTCAGGCGACCCTGGAAAAAGCTCAAATTGGAGGACTTCCACCGTCTCTTGGCCATTACTCCTCTGGTTCTTACGGATGACGTCACAACTGGGTACAACATCTTTTGCGCTTGGATTGTTCAAGCGCTAGATGTATTAATCCCGGCCAGCTGGAGCAGAAATCGATCTTCTCAGCCTAACCCCTAGTACTCGGAGGCACTTAGTCGGACTAAAGCCACCTGCCGTCAAGCCGAAAGAGCATGGAGGAAGAACTATGACAGAGATCTAAAAGTATGCTACCTGGCTAAGGTAAAGCTATATCATAGAGCTGTCTGCCGGGCTCGAGCTGACTACTATGCTAGGGAGTTCCAGGCGAGTTCCAATCCGTCCAAACTGTTTTTTAAAGTCTTGAAGGAGCTCACAGTGAACAGACTTCCTATTACGGAGATCTGTTCCCTTGCTCACTGTGAGTCGTTAGCCAGCTTCTTTGTGGAAAAAGTAAATACCATCTATCGCTCTTTTCCCAAAGTTGATCCTGACAGTACGATTTTCACATTGCATACCTCTCAGTGCTTGGCCTCGCTTCCCATACCATTGGAACAGGAGTTTAGTCTCCTAGCGGCCAAGGTCAAGTCTGGCTCACCGGATGACCCTTTGAGACCGGCCCAGTTTCTGGACTCGGCGTCCAGCTGCCTCCCTCCTATTCGACAACTGGTGGATCAATCCCTTACCACCGGGTCAGTTCCACCTAGCTGGAAGGCTGCCTGTGTCATGCCCATTATAAAGAAGCCGGGATTGGATCCAGTGAAGCCGGAGAGCTATCGACCTATCTCCCTCCTTCCATGGGTGACAAAGATCACAGAGGCTCATGTGAATAACATCTTAACGAAACATCTGACCTCTGCACACCTACTGGATCCTACACAGAATGGTTTTAGACCTGGGCACAGTACAGAGACGGCACTCCTATATATACTTGAACATCTCCGCTCTGTACTAGATGCAGGTCAAACGGCGGCACTGGTCTTATTAGACCTCAGTGCCGCCTTCGACACTGTATCCCACACCATTCTTATCCGCAGGCTTGGTGAGGCCGGCATATCTGGCAAGGCGTTGGATTGGTTTCAATCGTTCCTTTCGGAACGATCCTTTCAGGTAGTAGTGCCACCGTTCAGATCCAAGCCTCATGCCATCACTCAAGGAGTTCCGCAGGGATCGGCGTTGAGCCCCACTCTCTTCAACTTATACGTTCAACCTTTGGCGGCGGTTGCGAAGAGTTGGGATCTCACAATGGTATCATACGCCGATGATACCCAGTTGGCGGTGGTTCTCAACGGGGACTCTGACCAATTGGCTTCAAACTTTGCGGATGGTTTGAGGGCTGTTGCTGGCTGGCTTACTGCCAACTGTCTACAGCTCAACGCCCTCAAAACCGAGGTGATGGTATTAGGGAAACATCCTGATCTGTGGGGTGCGAGCTGGTGGCCTAACGAACTGGGACCCCCCCCAAAACCGGTCTCCGAACTAAAAAATCTTGGCGTGTGGTTGGACTCCAAACTAACCTTCTCGTGTCATACTAAGAAGGTGGCATCTATGTGCTTCGGCATTCTGCGTGGTTTGAGGCCTATCCTCAAATTTTTTTATGCCCCCACTCGCCAGATGGTGATTCAAGCTAGCGTATCATCAAGGCTTGATTACGCGAGCTCACTGTTTTTGGGTGGCAATCAGGCGGAGGTCCTGCGACTCCAACGGGTGCAGAATGCGGCTGCCAGGGCCCTGGTGGGCCTGCCACGCTTCTGTTCAGCCCGCAGTACAATTTCTAAACTGCACTGGCTGCCTGTAATTAGACGCATAGAGTTTAAGACTCTGTGTTTTGCGTTTAAAATTCTCAAAACTGACACCCCTACCATCCTCCAGCACCTCCTGACCCTGTACACTCCTTCACGTAGCCTTCGCTCTGCAGGTCAAAATCTAGCACTTGTTCCACGCTTCCAAAATGTAGATTAGGCGGCCGATCATTTACGGTGTTGGCCTCCAAGCTCTGGAACGCGCTCCCTGTTCATATTCGATCTTTAGAAGATCTCTTTGCTTTCAGGAAAGCTGTTAAAACGTATCTTTTCCCCCTGCCTTATTAAAATTTCCCTACTTTGTCTGCTTTTGTTAGTTATGTTACCTTCTCAGATATAGCGCCGAAACGCCCCTTCGCTGGGGCAGCTGTGCGCTCAATAAATCAATTAACATAACATAACATAACCTGAGCCTCACTGGCTTGGCTCCCACCGGGTCTGATCAAGGAATATTTCGAAGCCTGCAGCAGAAGGATCGCACCTCAGGAACCCCACCACTGGGGTGCCCAGCGTCGATCCGGGAGGGCTGCGCAGCACACGTGCCCCGCTGTGGGTATGATCTAGGGGGCACAGGCCGATAGCCTCTATGAGCGCCAACACGGCATCTGTGGCATATAGACGTTGGCAAGTACGGGCAAAGCTGCTACGGCGTGGGGAACCTCCTATGTTGGCAGCTCCAATGGCGGTACCGCCCGCAGGGCCGAGAGTGCAGCCCACGGGACCGCGGCAGGAAGACGGGTCAGCTGCAATGTGGATCCCGTGTGAGGCACTGCCAAGTCCAAGAAACCGCAATTATAGGCACCGCACAGCGTTGCGGTTACTAGAGCTCAGAGACCACAGTGAATGTCAGGAGGCAGTCAAGCCCGGGAATCGTGCAGACAGCACAGCAAGGGCATGGGGGCCTACGTATCACCTCGGCCGCCGGCCGTCAGCTAGCGGGTGCGACTCTGGAAGGCCGTCGCCAGGGTAGAGTTCCACCAACCTTGCACCGTGTCTCAGTGGCGGCCTCCAACAGCCACCAGTAGTGTGCTGTCTCTCCCCGGCCGCGCCGCCCTCCGGCGTGTACAGTGGCGAGATTTTCAAGTGTGGGCACTCCTGGCTCCCACTCGCTTTAGGGGGCGGGTGGCCAAGGACGGAACTCCAAGCCCACACCGGATCCGAGAGCCCGGGTGGGCGTGGCACGGATGTCACAAGCACAGGAGCGGGCCGGGCCTACCACTTCATGGCACGCCCGACCTTGCGTGGTGCCTCGCAGCCGGCCTCCTTAACCTGCGGCCACCAGGGTCACCTCCGGCCCGATTTTACTCGGCGATATCTCCGTCTCCGATGCAGGCAACAGGTCGGGCTTTTGGACGAGTGTGGGAGACAACTGTCCGCTTCAGGTGACAGGCAGATTAGCAATGTAGGTCGCCTGTGGCAAAGGATAACTACAGGATTAGTGGCAAAGGTGCGAGAGCTGCTACGTTAGGCAGCCATTCCGCGTGTGCGCCCTCTAGCGTCCCCCTCTGTACACACTTTCCTTAATCTGCATTCCTTGGCTACTGCCCACTCTCTCAGGACTGCATTCCCCTTAAGGAGTGTCGGGGGTACAAGACTTTCCCAATGAATAGCTATGCAGTGGCGTGCTAATAGTAGGCCAAGTTGGGCAAATTTATAACACATTTTATGGCCTTTCAAGGGGGTGAGTAGCAAACCCAATAGACAATGAGGGTGTTTGAAATCTCCACTGCCACCCTGGTCACCTTACACATTTCACCACGTACCTCACCCCAATATGGGCGAGGCTGTGCTCAATACCAAGTCACAAGGCAGAAGTCCACAGGCGCTTTTCCGCACCTAATGCAACCTGGTGATCTTGTGGGATATGCTCTATAAAGTCGGGCCGGGGTCAGGTAGGCCTTATAAAGAAAGTAAAAATGCACTAAATTAAAGTGGGTATTGCTTGCTACCTTGTGCACCTGTGCTCGTGCCCTGCACCATTCACTATCCGTCAGTGAGGTGTCCAACTCCCTGTCGCATGCTTCTCGTCTCTTGGCCACGACCATCATCCTATCTGCCTTCAGTGCTACATTCCATGTGGAGATAATGCCTTTATAGGAGCCTGGCTATAGAATCACCCAAGATCATGAGATTCCTGTTGCTCCTCTGGAAAGATGGGCCATATCCCATGCACAGTGCATGAAATGCTTGCATATTGCAGGAACTGTCGGTCGTCTACCCTATAGAGGGTCCCTATCTCCACCAAGTCCATGAAAGTACTTTTCATATACAGAACACCCACCGTCTTGCATCCCCGTGACCCAGTCCTAAACGTTCATGGCCTCATGGAAATGCAAAAAGGAGCGTAGCCACCAAAGCGGGAGAAATGAGTCATAAGGCGCTCTCTTAAGAATCCTTCGAACAGTTGTGTCCCATGCATTCTCCATATTGACAACGTAAAAGGTGATGTCAGGCAGCAGATCCTTGCTACACACCAGCAATTAGGGAAGCTACACAGTACATCAGCCATCAAGCATTTTTGTCAATTAGATTGCGTATCGCACCACATCGCAGCAAATTGTAGAACATTTAACCAGATAGTAAGAAACAGAGATAAGTTGATGGACCCTTCCTAATGTTAGCACCTGACTACCTTTCTCCCCGAAATATTACGTGGCCCTTGAGTTACTAAAGGGAATTGTGTGCACACTGGCTGGCACCCATCGTTACTGTGCCTATTCCCTAGGGAATCCAAGTACAAATGAAACAACCGCAAAGGTGCACCACAAGAGACAAGAAATAAGTGCAAATGATATTAGCACAAGAAAGAATTTTTTCTCAAAAAGATGTTGGTAATCTTCTGGTAATCTTTATTTTAAATTTTCAGTACAACATACAGCCGACGCGTTTCGTCCCAAGCTGGGACTTCTTCAGGGCTTTTACAATTGTGGTTCGTCACTTTTGGAGCAATGAATAGGAAAGAGTCCGGAGAGCGCCTTCCCAGACTCAGTATCCCAATGCGCAAGCTGGAATAAGTATTTCCATCCAGTTTGAAACAGTCAGGGTTGAACTGTGAAATTTTGAGTAGTGAGGACAAAGCTTTGCAGGATTCCTAAACAATAAAAGGGGTCTGTCTCGCAACCTTAATATGTGTATGACTCATTTCATGTTCTGAAATATTTAACGGAATTCCAAAGGACAAGGAGTCCTATAAGTCCCTGGGAGGAGGATGTGGGCACTGTGTTTCACAGTTCAACCCTGACTGTTTCAAACTGGATGGAAATACTTATTCCAGCTTGCGCATTGGGATGCTGATCAGAAAGCCCCAGTCCACCCTCACCCAAATCCAGCTTCAACACATTCAGCCACACCCTGCATCTCTTCCCCGCCCATACCAGATCCACTAGTAACTTATCTATTTGTTTAAACATGTCTGAGGGCAGTGTACAAAAAGAGTTCTGCATCGTATTGAAGCAGCGGCGGAGTAGGATTATTTTGCGTAGGGCCACCCTACCCATGAATGACAATGGCAGTGTGGTCCTGAATCGGATTAAACGCTCTTGGCCCTCCAGTATCTTCCTCACTCACAGCCATCTTCAACACATCCATCACATCGGCCACCATCCCAAATGAGTGGAAACGCGTGGAAGTCAAACCCCTCATCAAGAAACTGTCTGCCGACCCCAATGAGCTCAAAAACCACCAGCCCATCTCCATGCTCACCTTTCCCACTAAAGTCCTTGAAAAGGCTATCAACCATTAACTCACAGAATACATCTTGAACAACAATCTTCTGGATGCATCACAATCCAGATTCCGCATGAACCACAGTACAGAAGCTACCCTGATCGCAGCCACTGATGACATCAGAACCCTCCTATACCGGTGAGAAGCAGCTGCTCTGATTCTCTTCAACCTCGTAGTGGCTTTTTGGCGCTGTGTCCCACCACTCCCTGATCAAGAGGCTTCTTCAGATCGGATTCCAAGAGGACACCCTCAAGTTGATCACACCCTTCCTCACCGCCATCCGTCATTCCCCTCAGAGCACTAGAACATCATCTGCGGTGTCCCTTAAGGTTCATCCTTCAGTCCTACTCTATTCAATGACTACATGACACCCCTGGCCAACATCGCCAGAAACCACAGACTCAACATTATCTTCTACGCAGATGGCACTCAGCTCATCCTCTCTTGATCAGAAGACGCTTCCACCACAAGGGCCAACTTCCACCTTTGCATGACTAGCGTCGCCGACTCGATGCAAAACAACTGCCTCAAGCTTAACCACATGCGCGCTGCACTTATTCTGCTGGTATGCTGACTTTTTAAAAAACCCATTGTTCATGACGAGCTGGGCTCGTCATCAGTGTTTGAGGAGGCTACACCATGACGAGCCCAGCTCGTCATCAGCCTCGAAGGGGTTAACATGGACAAGACTGAAGTACTGATCTTCTGTAACAACAACTCCCAGTGGAATGACATCTGGTGGCCTACTGAACTGGGACCCTCTCCCATTCCCACGGACCACGCCCGGAAACCTCAGCATCTTCTTGGACAGCATTAGCATGAAGAACCAGATTAGCACAGTATCCTCTGCCTGATTCCCAATGCTCTGCATGCTCAATAGATCTTCAAATGGATGCCAGTCTCCATCAGACGCACCGTAACTCAAGCCCTTGTCAAGTGCTTCTTGGACTTTAGCAACGCACTCTAAGCAAGAATTACCACCCACCTCCTGCAGAGACTGTAGACCATTCGTAAACCCAGTGGCCAGACTTATCATTGACCTCCCCTGATGGACTCACATCACCCCTCACCTGAAGAAACTCTACTGGCTCACAGTCCACAAGAGATGCCAATTCAATATTCTGAATCACACCTACAAAGCCCTGCACAACCAAGTACCAGCATAGATCAACCACCGCCTGAGCTTCCACCAATACTCCAAACTCCTGCGATCTGCCTCCTTCTCCCTTGCTCACACCCCCCACACCTGCCGAAGCAAAAGTGGAGGACGCTCCTTCTCCTACATCACCACAAAGTCCTGGAGCAGCCGCTCCCTCCTTCTCTGGACTTCACCCTCTCTTCAGGAGTTCAGAAGGTGACTCCAGACCTGGCTATTCAACTGAAGCCACCCCAGCATCTTGGGATCTCAGTGCCTGGACAACCCTTGTGTTTGATTAGCAGCGCTTTATAAATGCGGTTTGATTGATTCATCTAGTACTCTTAGTAGCCCTGCCCCCATTTTGTGCAGCCCCAATTCTGTGACTCATGGGTGATGCTAGCTGTAAAGTTGATACATCCATTTTAGTTAGTGATTGACTCCAACTCTTTGAGTGTTTACAACCTTGATCAAATTGTGCAGCAAGCATATTTGCATTTCAAACAATTTCTGAGGGATCACAGAGACACTTGGGGCCTCATTCTAGGGCACACGAGTGGATTCCACATCACTTGAGGTGTTGAAGAACATTTTGGGCCTTATGCTCAAATTGGAGTTAGAGTACAAACCAAGGGGCATATTATCAATGCCCAGCGATAATTATCGCTGGCCGTGCTTAGCAATACATTTTTTAATGCAGGCTATCTCTGGAATGTATCGCCCTGCTATTAACAAAGCGTTTCTCCAGGGCGATAAAAATTCCAGAGATAGCGAGGCTATTGCCGTTTTGCAGGGAACATCCCTGGTTTTCCAGTGAAGTTCCCTGCAAAATGGCGATAACCTTGCTGATACGACCCTGTGGTCGTATCAGCATAATCCACCTCCTATATAAAGCATAGGTAAGTCTGTACTTTAGCCGACGTTAGTTTTTGGCGAAAACCGCAAGTTTTCGCCAAAATTTAACGTATGCTAAAATCCTGTGGGCTGCCTTGTAAATATTGCAGTGTGAACATCAGCGATATTTGCAAGATAATCCATCCAGGGAACGCCAAGTGACGCCCACTTTGCATCTCATTAGAGATGCAAAGGTAGGCATTGGGGAAAAGGGTGCTTACATGCGATTATGCATGTTAGCACCCTCTTGTAAATAGGACGATATTTTTATCTCCGTTTTTTTTGCTTATTAAGCCAAAAAAACAGAGATAAAGCCCTTGTAAATATGCCCCCAAGCTTGTAGTCCTGCTGGTCTACTCACACGGTTTGGGTAACACTCCCACACCGCACTGTACATCAGCAGTGTTAGAAGGGTGATCCCAGAGGCCAGGTTATATCTACCCGACTCCTCCCTTACCCGCATCTCCCACCAATAATGCCGAGCCTTAATGAGAGATCTCTGCCGGGGAAGACCTCAAGTAGGGAATCGTACACACGAGGACCACACCACACTTACGAACAGACACCACACGGTGGGTTTTCGATATCAACTTCTTTATAATTACGTAAAAGAATTAGCACGCTTATGTACAACGATCGAGGGATCGCAAAAGTCTGAAGGCTTCAGGGAGGGGGTAGCGGGACAGTCTCAGTCTCATAGGCCAGTACGTCGTGTACCCTGCGCACAGCTCTCAATCCTCGAGCCGGGGGGTTACGGAAGATAGTAGCTGCACTGGTGATCCTACTCACTTGAGGATGATTCAACTCGTGTTGGTATTGTCGATAGTCCAGCCGGACTAGAGTACTCGAGTCGCGACGAAGTCACCAGCGCTCGATTCGGAGGGTAGATCGTAAGGAGCCGCGACCACGTCAGCAGGGCTCAGGAGATTCGGTGTCGGTCTTCAGGTGTCAAGCTTGAGCCGCGACGAGGTCAGCAGGGCTCCGATGTTCCAGTTCCAAGAATGAGCCGCAACAGCGTCAGCAGGGCTCGAAGAGATAACGAGGTTCAGTTCAGCTACGAGCAGATCAGCAGGGCTTCCTTGTCCAAGATACAACTGCCCGCTAGTTCAGGGGCGGGCCTTGATATAGTCCAGTGGCCCTCTGATGTCCCGACCCTCGCAGGTGGAGGTCCAGGGCTTTGGGGGTGGCCCGTGGGTGAGGTCCAGCGGTTGTTTCTTTGATTCCTTTGAGGATGCGTCCGGGAATTCCCAGACGCCCAGCAGGTCTGGTTGCCAGAACTCGGGGAGGCCAGAGGTGCAATCGAAACTGGCTCCCAGGGGAAGACCAGAGGTGTGACAGAAACCAGTCTCTCAGGGGAGGCCGGAGGTGCCATCGAAACTCCTTGTCTTCTCTCACCAGGGTAGCCCACACCCTTCCAACAGGGGCTGGCGCGTCTGGAGCCTAAGCTGCGCTGGGGCTGGGGTCATGCTAGGTCCACGGAGTCAGGGACCTCGGGATGTTAAAATGGCTGCCGGTGGGCCTATGGGGCCTTGCGGGTTCTGGGCACGCAGGCTGGGAAGGTGGCCGGGGACAGGCCGATGCAGGCCGTGGGCATTTGGTCGGACATGGGCAGGGTACCTAGGGGCTTCTAAGTATGTAGCTGGGCTAACGGGGAGCTGTGTAGCGGGGGAACCACGCCACTAGGCCAGGTCCAACAAGCTGAGATAGTTTTTTTGCTATATCTGCACATGCATTATCCCTGCAGCCTCCAGACTATGACAGATTGTTAAAAAATGTGGCCTGTGGGGCGTGGCTAGGGCACTGAGCGTTATGGCCGCACATCGGTGAAGCTCCTAACTTCCACGGCCTAAGCCGAACTTAATATCCTTCATTAGATCCGGGGAAATGCCCCAAAAACTCAGCGTAGGATTTACTCTCGCTACTGGTCTGCACCTGCAGAAGAAGCTGATGACTGTGGCTTCACGGACAACCAATGGCGCGCAGACTGGGCCCAAAAGCCTCAGGGCTCGAGTTTGAGCGAACCACCAGGGGCTTTCAGGGAGAGGCGGGTATGGTGGCTGGAAAGCCGGGCGCATTTAAAGCAAATCCAGCAAATAAGTGGGCATGTCCCCGGCTCCCGGTCCAGTCTAGAGTCGGTCCTCTCCCTATAACCGGAACGAGAGAGGTGTGAGGTGGGCCTGCTGCCCCCAACTGTGTCCACTGTGAACTGAGCGTATGCATCACTGCTCAGTGGACTGCTTAGTTGAGAAACTAATGAACCGGCCTTGCATTGATCAGTGTACGTGGCGTACTAACTATAGTTGCTCCTGATGAGTTTGATCGCGCCTGAACTGAGTGGCCCTGAAATAGACTGGCAGCCTTGGCGATTCAATTTACATTGGGGGAGGCCCCTGCTCCGCTGTGTGACAGCGTGCATTTTGGTGTCAATAATGTCTAATAGGGGAGAAATAGAGATTCAAGGCCTTGCAGAGCAGACACTAAGTGATCAAAATTGTGGAGGTGTGTGAGCCTTCCCCCCTGATTATAACAGAGAGAATTTATGGCATTGATTACATCGGGGAGGTGGGCCTGACCCCTTTCTGTACCATGGCCCCCCATACATCTAGCACCCTGTAGTGGTGAGTGCAGCAACTGGAAGTTTGGGTCCCAGTTGGACATGGCCGTGGGTTCCCCATGAATATAATGTTTGAAATAGAAAGCAGTGAGACGAAGGAAATATTGACTTAAAGAGAACCTGAGTGCTCCGAGCCTTAAAACCCCTTGGGTGAACTCCGACAGGGACGTTGAGGGAGGTAATTCCACAGTGCAGGCAGCGAGCAACACCCACAGGAGTTTAGTCATTGGAAACCGAAAGGGGCCAAAATGTCAAGGACAAAGGAACAAAAAGGATCGCTCTGAACTAAATTAGACAAATATGCCACTCAGAGGTCCAGTGAGGCAAAAGTTGCAAATAAAGGAGACACAGACAGGACGACGGCTCAGGACAAGGGGGAGCCCACATTAAAGGATGTCATGATGGCCATTGCGGGAATACGTACCTCATTGGAACAAAGAATGGACACCATTACTGTCGAAATGAACCTGATATGAGTTAAAAGGTGAAGACCATGGAGCTAGTGATCACCGAGCTCAGTAGCGGAACTCATCAGATGCAGCAAGATATCAAAGAACTTCAGGTCGTTCAAAAAAAGACAGAAAGCCAATTGGATGACTACGAGGGCCGATCGAGATGTAACAATGTAAGGATTATAGGGGTGCCCGAGAGAGCAGAGGGTCCAGCCGTTGACCTATTTGAGTAGGGCCTCATCCTGAATTACCTCCAGCCCAAAACCCTGTCAAAGCACTTTACAATTGAAAGAGCACACCGAGTGCCGGGGAAAGACCTAAGCCGGGAGCTCCCCCGCATCCAATACTTGCTAAACTCCTGAACTTCAGAGACCGCGATATCATATTGCAAACCGCTTGATAGAATCCTCCGCTCAAATATGAGAACAGTGAACTGTCCTTCTTTCTAGAATTCAATGTCTTGGTCCAACGACAGAGAAGAACCTTCCTCAATGTAAAAAGACAGTTAAGGGACAAAAATATCAGATACGCAATGTTGTTCCCCGTTAAACTCCGTGTTGAGGCAGACAGAAAGGCTTGGATTTTTGAGACTCCAGAATCAGTGCAGGAATGGCTAGAGGGTTGGAGGCCAGTGAGAGAGCACAACGCACGGTGAATAGGGGTCCCTTTTCTCACAAATTAGACATTCTCGGATTATTGACCCGCACATCGTGTCCACTGCAGTGAACCTGGTCCTCGGCACCATTTGCCCGGATGGAGCCTTGGTAATATGTACCTGCAGGATCAAGAGGGCATTACTCAAACTAAGTGACTATGGGCCAGATGTAGGTAGCCAAATACCGGTCAGTAATGGCCCAAAATCGGTAAAAATAGCCGTTACCAACCGGTATTGAGAAAAAGAGATGTAGGTGAAAAAAAATACAGATTCGAAAAATATGAATCAGTAAAATACCGATTCTGTATTTTCTGAATACATAATTACCGAATCGGTATTTACCGACACCTTATTTACCAAATCGGTAAATAAGAACTCGGAAAAAATGCCCATCGAGATGTAGGAAAGGTAAAAAATATCGAATTCAATGAAATTCGGTATTTAAGAGTTGGTATTTACCATGTACTGAAAGCAGGTGGTAACCATGTGCAGGCTATAAAAAAGGGCCCGAAACTCAGCAGTGTTGCAAAAATGGTGGCACTCTATGTGACTGCGAGGAGGCGAAGGCTACAGGCTGCAGGTCTGAGGGTATGGCTAAGGGAGGAGCAGGTGTACAGGCAGAGGATCACTCTGTTCCAATTGACTGAGCCTGAGATACTCCAGAGGTACAGGGTGCACCCAAGAACCATCATGGACCTAATAAGGGACCTCCACCCATACCAGGATTACCCAACACCCAGGGCCCATGCCAATCCACCCCATGTCCAGGTGCTATGTAGCTTACACCTGCTGGCCTCTGGGAGCTACCAGAGTGTGATAGCTGCAGTAGGAGGTGTATCCCAGAGCTGTCTGTCGCGATTTTTCAGGAAAGGTCCTGGATGCCATGACGCAGGGAAAGGGACATTACATCCTGCTCCCTGACACACCTGCGGAACTTGCAAAAACAAAAACTGACTTTTATGGACTGGCACACATCCCGCATGTGATAGGCTGCATAGATGGCACCCACATTCCCCTATGCCCACCTGCAGCCACCGAACACATAAACAGAAACCGTAAGTCTACGCACTCCATCAATGTGCATGTAATATGCAATGCAGGCAACATCATCACCGACATAGTGGCCAAATTTCCTGGGAGCACGCACGACTCCTACATTTTCCAGAACAGCGGAATATACACACAGCTAGTTGCTAGAGATTTTGGAGATGGATATCTGCTAGGTAAATAAGTGTAATACACCCTGCAATAAATGGCAGCTGAATGTGCAATGTGATTGTAACTCATGTACCTCTAATTCCCTCCCAGGTGATAGTGCATATGCCCTGCGTTCCTTTGTGCTCACACCGTACCTCAACCCAACCAACAGAGCCGAAAGGCGATACAATGTGGCACACAGGTCTACTCGCAACGTAGTAGAGCGAACATTTGGACTCCTCAAGAGCAGGTTCCGCTTCCTCCACAAGAGTGACGCCCGACAGTACACCCCCATCCTGTGTTGCAAGATAATAGTGACCTGTGCCATATTACACAATCTTGCACCAAGGAAGGCACACAGGTGGAGGTGACACATCACGAGAACATCGATGATGACCAAGAACATGCAGAGCCACAGGCAACAGGACCAGCAGCACAAGATGGTAGATTGAGACGGACAGAAATTACAAGACGATATTTCTAGGTAATGTATCACACATAGACAGGTATAGTGTCTGACAAGTGTAGTTTAATATTCACTACATCATCATTGTCACATCGGAAAAGGCTTCATACATCAAAGTCAATGTCTCTGGCTGCTCCTGCTCAGTTGCCGTCACTGTGTGCAGTTGAGTCAATCTGCAGCATAGGTCAGTGCTTACGTCCACGCACTACATTGCGCCATTGTTGTGCCTGGCTTTCACATTCTCTGCTGGGGCCTGACTCAGCATGGCTGCGCCTACCGCTCCTGCGCACCTCCGGTACAGGTGTGCTGGAGCCACTCCTGCTGCTTGACCCCTCTGTCTCCTCCACACCCGTGTCACCAGCATTGCCTGTGTTAGTGTTGAGCATCAGCTCCATCGCAGATGTCACTCTTCCCATGCCCCGTGTCAAGTCTGCGCAGCAGTGCACAATAGCATCCTGCATGGAAATAGAGCGTCGGCACAGTAGTGACGTACTTGTAGCAAATCTGTTCATTGCCTTTGTTTGCTGACGCATATACTGCCGATCCCTGCTACGCTGTAGATGATCCCTGTCCAACTTATCCAACAGTACTCCCATGTATGTGGAGATGTCAGTAATCCCCTTTGATATTTGCTCCAGACTCGATGCAATGTGGCCTATGCCCTTGTCCATGTTGGACATTTTATTGTTCATGCTGCAAACCTGCCTATGCATGGCTAACAGTGCTTTGGCCTGCTGGCGCTGTACCTTTACAATTGTGCCCTCCAGGCCACAGAAGACGCTCTCCCCTTCCTGCCCCTCCCCACCCTCTTGTGCCCTCCTCCCAAGGACACTGGTGCGCGCAGCGCCTGCTGTGATCTGTGGTCTAGGCCTGCCAGCCACAGGTGCATTGGTTAGAGGGACAACATCCTCATCCTCTGATTCAGAGGTTTACAGGATCCTCTGAGGGGGCTCCTCATGCCTACGTGCCCCTCCCTGCATGGACACCTCGGACATTGCAATGGGTGTGCTTGACAAGTCAGGAGAACCAAACAACAAAGGGGATAGTGGGGAAGGTGTTGTGGGTCAGTCTGGTGATGAGGCTTCCTGGGTGGTGTCGTTGCCTCCTTCTACAGCGCTGTGACCAGATTTTCTCTTCTCTTTCTCCCCTCTCTTAGTTGCTGGTGCCCTCTCCTCCCTTGCTAGTGCTGAACTGCGTGAGGACTCTCATGTGGAATGAAATTGACATAGGGTCAATGTTGTTGTTCATCTGTGTGTAGTTCTTAAATAAATAGTCTACACATGTTTGCCCAGTGCACATTGTGTGTTTGGTGATGTGTGTGGCATGCCTTGCAGAGTCATGTGGTGTATGCTTTGCAACTATGTATTCATGACTACGTCTACCATGATGCCTTGCTGCCACCAAGTGTGAGCTGTTATGCAGTGTGATGATTCTACACAGTGGGGTACGGGGTCAGGTTGATGGGTGTGGATAATGGGTACGTGCCTCTTACGTTGTTTCTTTTTTTGAAAATTTCTTTATTGGCAGGATAAACGAAGGTATAACAATCAGAGCATAACAGTTCTGTACTTAAGTCTCTTATTTGTACCATATGACCGCTCTGTCAGGATATACACATTTCCATTTTACTATATGTTACTGTAACACCCCAACTAAACTCCCCCCTCCCTTGCCCTCCCCCCCCTTCAGGCACTTCCTCTTCACTTTTATACCAGCCCTTGATGTCAGACATTCCTACACGTGTGCATGACGGTTATAACAGTATCCCTGTTGTATGCGCACTAGGGGCTCGTGGGGTTGGGCACTGTTGTGTGAGTGCCATCTGCGGTCGTGCACCTCTATATTCGCGCGATGAGTCCCACCTGTTGGTTGCCGCCGCTTATGTGTCAGTCTATGAAGTGGAACGACCCTCATTCCTGGTGTCCCAAGTCTATGGTGTGTTCTGAATCCGAGTCGTTCCCCGACTCCAATGACCCCAACAAAGCATTCCAGTCTAGGGAAATGGGGAGCTTCCTAAGCCCTCTGCGTTCTTCACGCTGCAACGTCGTACTTTCAGCCTTTCCCCACCGCACTAGCTCCGCCCTCCACATCTCAGGGTCTGGTGGCTTGGGGGACTTCCACCTCATGGTGATAGCACGCTTCGCTAAGATCATGGCTAAGTCTGTGAACCGTGTACCTACGCTCTTTCTCCGCTCCACAGGGCCCAGTCCCAGGAGGGTATATTCCAATGTGTTGTATGGTTTGGAAGGGACCAGCCTGGCTAAATCAGACTGCACTGAGGCCCAGTAGTACCCCAGTTTAGGGCAATCCCATAGCATATGAACCAGTCGGGCATCTTCCCCCCCACATCTTGGGCATGTATCAGGAGTGTTTGGGAACATAGTGTGCAGGCGGTGAGGTGTCAGATATGCCCGATGGAGGAGCATGAGCTGTATGAATTTAAACTTCTGGTTCCTCGATACCTTTTTGGGGTATCTCAATATCCTGTCCCATTCCGTATCCCTGAGTGTTCGCCCAATGTCGTGTTCCCACTCATCTCGTAATGGTTGTAGTGATATGGCCCTGCCCTCCCTTATGCCATGTGATATCCACCTGGTCAGGTGGCTGCCAGTCCCCATTAGATACTGCATCGTGATTAGCGGGTTCGTGGGTGGCTCCGTCCCGTCGGGGGCCCATGCCTGTGCTATGTAACATTTCACACCTGCGTGTAGCAAGAATAACCTCCCAGGTGAGTGGTGTGTAATGCGAAAGTCCTCAAAAGCCATCATCTTGCCATCGTTAAAGAAATCCCCCACCTGGGTCACTCCCAAGTCGTGCCAATCTGTAAGCAAGTGGTTTGATAGTGTTCGTAGCCCAGCTGGTAACCCTAGTAATGGTATCGTAGGGGCGTAAGTTGACGTGGGAGATGTGTATTTCACAGCCCGCCTCCAGTGTTCAATCGCTATGCGGAGAAGGGGGGGTGTGGATCTCGGGATCCCCGCCTTCGGGAGCAATAGGGCGTGGACCCTCCCTCTATTCCATTCTGAGTCGGCCATATCGATTTCGTGCAAGTTGCGTCCTGCCAGCCAGTAGGCAAGCCATTGCAGTTGACATGCAAAGTTATATGCCCGGAGGTCCGGGACCCCCATACCACCCGCTGACGTGGGAAGCTGCAATTTCTTTAGGCTGATACGCCGCCTCCCGGTGCCCCAGACCAATTCCGTCAACAGGGTGTCAAGTGTTTTGAATACCGCGGCTGGAATTTTCAGCGGTATTCCGGTAAAATAGTACAGCAAACGTGGCAGGACCACCATCTTGGTAATAGTCACCCTGCCCGCCACCGCTAACGGGAGCGTAATCCAAAATCGCACCTGTGCCCTCAGCTGCGCAATCGCCCTTCCCACGTTGCCCTCTAGCAGGTCCCTTGGGTCTCTATACACTTGTAACCCTAGGTAGCGGAAAGTGTGCTCCGCCACCTGGAAAGAGTAAGGTGCAAAGGGAAGATGAGTTTCCATCCTGGTTGCAGAGAAGAAAAACCCATATGACTTGGGTTCGCTAATCGTAAGGCCCGACATGGTGCTAAAGGTATTAAATATTTCGGGCACCGGGTCTAAGTCCCCTCCCAGGTCTCCGAAATAGAGTATAATATCGTCCGCGTACGCTGATACCACATGCGTCGTCTCACCCCTTCGTACACCTCTGTGCTGCGCGGACTTCCGGAGTCTGCATAGTAGAGGCTCTAGCGCTAGTATGAACAGCAGCGGGGATAATGGGCATCCCTGCCTGGTACCCTTGGCCACTGCCAACTGCGCCGATATGCACCTATTTGTGCGGACCCGTGCAGTTGGATATGTGTATAGTAGCTTCACCCAACTAATGTACTCGATCGGTAGCCCAAAACATTCGAGTACCGCAAACATGTAGTCCCACTTGATGGAGTCGAAGGCTTGCTTCAGGTCTAGTGATACACAGCCCTCCGTCCCCGGCCCTCCCGGTGTACCTAGCATGATTTGGCTGAGGCGCCGCAGGTTCATAGCAGTGCTTCTGCCCGGAACAAAGCCACACTGGTCTGGGTGTATGAGCGACGGAATGTATTGAGTCAGTCTGCTCGCTAGTAGTTTACTTAATATTTTGTAATCCGTGTTTAGTAGTGATAACGGTCTGTAATTTGCCATGCATTGGCCGTCCCTATCCGGTTTCAGCAGTGATACTATTAGTGCTTGTAGCGTGGTCTGTGGAAGACCCCGGGACTTAAGTGCCTCCCTATAAACCTCCAGTAGTCGTGGTGCCAGAAGATCTATGAAGGCTCCATAGAATTCCACTGGTAGGCCGTCCGTGCCCGGGGCTTTGTTCCGTGGAAGGGCGCGGATGGCCTGTCTAATTTCTGCCACTGTGATGGGCCTCGCCAACTCTTTCCTCTGTCTCTCCTCCAGTTTTGGGATTGCCAACCCCCTCATGAAGTCCCCGAGGGCTCCATCTACCATAGGGTCGTGCGGGCCGTATAACGTCCCATAGTAGTCTTGAAACGCAGCGTTTACGCTCAGTTGTGTTGTGGCCATGGTCCCCCTCTGGTCAAGTACCTCCATTATTGGCAAGTGTATCGGGTCGTCTTTTACCAGCCGGGTTAATAAAGGTCCCGCCTTGTCTGCCTGTGCATGTTGTCTACTCGTATACTCTCGGTAGTCAAGGATACGCAGCTCCTCTAACAGTTCTGCATGTTGAATGTGTGCTTCCTGTAGGGGCGTGAAGGGCACATTCGTGCCGGCAGCTTCACTCTCCAGTGGCGCCAGTCTTCCCTCTACCTCCCGGAGTTTGTCCATCACAATGTGCCTCATGCCCACCCGTGTGCTCATCGCTTCCCCCCGAATGACCTTGAAAGCATCCCACTCCACCTGGCGGGCGCTCGCTGACCCCCTGTTTATGTCAAAGTAAGTTACAATGGCCATCTCTAGTGATGCGCGGAAAGTCGAGTCCTCTAATAGGTCCGGGTTAAGGCGCCAAGTTGGTATGGGAGTTGGGATCCTACCCCACTGAAAAGTGACTTCCACCGGACTGTGGTCTGAGAAAGTTTTCCCCATGTGTTCCGCCGTTAGAATCGACCCCAGGAGTGGCGTGGTGCAGAACACATGATCTATTCTGGTGTGTAACTTATGCGGTGGTGAATAGAATGTATATTCCCTGTCCAACATGTGCCTGCCACGCCATGCATCTGTTAATTGCCAACACTCTGCTCACTGCGCTAGCGCCTCAGCCTGTTTCCTACTTTCTGTGGCCTGTAATGGTGGGTGCGATCTATCCATTGAGACATCGAGCACTGCATTAAAATCCCCTCCCAGTAACCAGGGAAAATCGGCCCAATCAGCCAGCACTCCGCTGAGCGTCACCAGGAACGCTGATTGGTTCGAGTTCGGCGCATAAACACTCCCCAGCACAACAGGGCAACCATCCAACAACCCCCGGACAAACACATATCTGCCATTCGTATCCGCCCTCAGCTCCACCAGTTTGAAGGGGACCGAGTTCCTCAGCCATACAGCTGCCCCTCTCGAAAATGCTGAGTAAGAGGTGGCGAACAATTGACCCTTCCACTTCTTAAGCAATTTCCCACTTTCTGAGGTCGTTAAGTGGGTTTCCTGAAGGCAGGCAATATTGACCTTCCTGCGATTCAGTTGAGCTAAGATTCTGTGCCTTTTGTGGACTGACCCCATGCCACGAACATTCCAAGTGCACAATTTATAGTCATTAAGGGTCCCCATCCCTAGTGGCAGCAGGTGTAGTCGATGGATTCCGCACCATGGAGCGGGTATAATTAAACAACCCTGAGTCTCGTGCCCGTACAAGAAACAACCCCGTAACTCCCAGGTCCCCGAACAAAACCTTCCGGGGTCCAAACAGTAGAGCCCAACGTGGGCTTGTCTTACGGTTAAACATGTCTATACGGTAGGGGTCTGGGGCCTCTTACACCAGTCCAGAGTCAGTTGGTAGCACTCCATCGCACCAAGAGCAAAGAAGGCCCCCCCCTCCCCCCGATCGCCTCACAGATAGTTCATACATTACCATCCGACTTGTCGCCTAGTCCCAGTCACAGGTCATGTGCTTCTTGTGCCGTGATCTTGGGAAACAGCTGCAGGCTATCGGCGGACCCCGACACCTCCGTGTGGGTGGTAGAGCGGCTGGCCGAGGCGGCAGGGTCCCGGGCGTCGTGTTCAGCCAAGGCGGCTGATGTCAGATGGACCGGCCCCTCGGTCTTGGCCGATGACGGTCCCCCAGAGTCCGCGTCCCGGTGCATGTGGTCCTTGGTCGCTCCCCGCTGGTGTCGGCCTCCTTGGTGCGATGATCCCCCGCCGTGGTCCACCCCAAAGGCATCCTGCGAGTTCGGGGGTGTCAGTGTTACCTCGATCTATTCCGCCGCCTCCTCCGGTGATTCGAAAAAGTAGGATCTATTGTTATAAAGCACCTTGAGTCGTGCCGGAAACAGCAGTGCGTACTTCAGATCTCTGTCCCGCAGCATGCGCTTAACTCCCAGGAACGTCGAGCGGGCCCTCTGCACCGCCGGGGTGAAATCTGGATACACAGAGATAGTCTTGTCCTCAAAGCGCAATGGGGCTTTCTCCCTTGCGGCCCTCAGGACCGAGTCACGGTCCTTGTAGTGTAGCAGGCGGGCAATTAAAGGGCGCGGTGACGCTCCCAGTTTAGGTGGCCTTGCCGGCATCCGGTGCGCTCTCTCCACGCTGTACAGTGGCGTGAGGTCTTGGGGATCCACTATCTTTTTTAGCCAGTCCTCCACGAATTGGGTAGGGTCTTTCCCTTCGCTTTTCTCTGGAATACCCAGTATGCGCACGTTATTGCGGCGGGCCCGCCCTTCCGCATCATCCAGCTTGTCCCAGATCGATTGGATCTGCTTGTCCATTTGCTCTAGTTTCGTAGAATGGGAAGTTTGTTGTGGTATGAGGTCGTCTAGCGCTATTTTGTGCTCTTTGACTTTCTCCGCCAGCTTTGTGTGGTCCGCCTTGAGCAGTGAGAGGCTCGTCGCCATGCTGTCCATTCGGGATTCGAGCGCCTCCCTGGACGCCTTGATCTCCATTAGTATAAGGTCCAGTTTCGCATCCTGTGAGGATTTGCCCGTCGGGGGAATCATCTCCGCGTTCGAGGACGCCAGCGGGTCCTCCGAGCCTGTGGACTGAAGATCAGCTCCAGCTCCGTGGTCCTGCGCCTTGGTCCTGTTCCTGCCCATATTGCGCGCTGGATGCGTCCCCAGTGCTATCGGTCTGGGCCAGTGGCGAGGGTTCCCCCGCCGAGTGGTATGCCGGTGTCCCCCACGTACAGTCGCCAGGGAGGGGTCACCCGTCGTCGCTCCTCCACGTCCGGCGTGTGCAGGAGGCCTCACCAGCTCCCCCCCCCCGGGGCCCGGCAGTCTCAGTCTAGGGGGTTCAGGAATGGCGGCCAAACAGCTCTCCCAGGAGCTGGCACCTCTTACCCTTATTGCTCCAGGAAAGGGGGGAGGTGGGGGGTCACTCGAGGCTAAATGGTGTCTGAGGCGGGGTGCCTAATATCCCGCTGCCGCCCCGTACCCTGTACCCTGTACCTTCCGGCCGACGGCCCAAATCAGCTGACAGTGTCCTCGTGGTGCCGGGGGCGGGGGGGGGGGCCCTCTGTCCGGCCCGCTATCGACAATGACCTGCGCAGTCCCTCCGGGTAGCGGCACTCGGAGCAGGGCAGTCCTGGTAGCGTTTCCAGGGGGTCCGTTGTGCGTGGCGGGGATAGACGCGCTCCGGCCGTGAACCAACGCGGTCAGCACCGCTCTCTCACCCGGCAGACAGGGCGGAGCGGCAGTCCCCGCAGGCAGCGCCCTCACCAGCTTCGGTCTCCCAGGGTGATCGGCAGGTTGCTGTCAAGTGTCCCTCACATGAGTCTTCCGCCGGCGTGTTCCGGCTCACCGCCCCTCTGCGTCCCAGGTTGCACCCGCAGCAGCCCTAGCCGGCTCCGGTCACCCCCACACTCCAGACCGCCGCTTCACCTCGAGGGCCAGGCCGCTCCCGAATCACCGCCGGTAGGCAGCTGTCCGCAGTCCTCCACAGCCGCTGATCGGCGTCGGGGGTCCGCACCGCCTCCCGGGACCGGGGGGTGTATCTTGGCAATCGGGGGGGGGTAGGGGGGTACAGGATATTCCGCTAGTTTAGGTGATTATGGACGGAGCCTCTTTAGAGCACGTCCGCCATGTTCGGTCCTTGGCCACGCCCCCTCTTACGTTGTTTCTTTGTAGCTTTTGCTGTACTGTCCAGGTCTCCTATCCCATAGATGCATTCTGGCTCCATGGTGGTTTCCACTAGCTCCTAAATCGCTGTCAGCTTTGGTGCTTTGCTCCTGCCACCTCCAGTCACACCAGCATCCTTTTTTTGGGCTGCAATCTTTTTTTTGTAACGATGCGCAGGTCATACCACCGCTTTTTTATGACCTCAATCTCCCAGTGGGTCACATCAATGGCATTCACTTTGCCCTGTATGGAAATCCAAATGTTCCTCTTCACAGTCTCTGCAACATGCAGTGACTGTCTCCCGAAAATTTGGCTGTAGTGGCTTACAATTTCTTCTACAGCCACCTGTAGTTCTTCTGGGCTGAACTTGATCTTCCGTTTTTATCTCTCCACCATCCTTTTGGCCTTCATGTGACTGCATTCTGTAGCACTGCTTGCCTGTGGATGCTCTGCTCCTCTCACCTCTGCTAAATTGTTTGTTCTGTTGGTTTGCACCTACATGGGTGTGGCCACTCCCAGGTACTGCGTTGGGGTGCTTCAATCTGATTGGTTGGATTCTCTGGGCCTTGTTTGTGGGGTGTGTAGGGTGTCACTGATTGGTTGGCAGGCTCACATGGCGTTTTTCAAACGTCCGATTCGGTAATTACCGATTCGGTAATTGCCGATTCAGAAAAATCAGATTCGGATTTATCCGATTTGGTAAACCCCATTCATTCCTATGGGCCAGGAGGCCCATAGGAAAGCTTGGGTTTCACCGACTCGGAATTTACCGACTCGGAATTGTCCGATTCAGTAATTACTGATTTGAGTTACCGAGTCATTCCGAATCGGTAACGTTTACCGATTTTTTACCTACATACCATTTACCGATTCAGAAATACCGATTCGGTATGAGTCGGTATTTATGAATCGGTAAATGGGAATTACCTACATCTGGCCCTAGGTTTCTTTTAAAAACAAGGGGAAAAAAAGGGAAAATAGTGTTTGGTTTTGTAAATGGGGATGCACATAGGCGGGCAGATGGCCGTGCAGGAAGTATTGCCAACCCGAGTTTGTAGTTAGTTTAGAATAAAAGGGCAACATGCACTCTTCACTATTGGGACTTAGGCAGTTTTAGGCCCACAGTGCAGCTTGACAGTGTATACAGGAAAGGACACTACTCTAAAACCTGTAAGTTGCCCTCCCATTCTAGGAGTCACACAAAAGATTTTAAGGGAGTTGTTCCAGCCACTTCTTCACAAAGGTCATAATTTTTATATGGACAACTACCATACAGGAGTCGTACTGTTCAGTGAGCTGTACAAAGCTGGCATAGGTGCATGTGGTACTGTTCGTTGTCAACGCAAAAGATTCCCACAGTAGCTTGTTTGTAAGAAGCTCCAAAAGTCCCAGATCACTGCGTAGAGTGACAGTTAACTAGTCGCAGGCAAGTCCTCTGACAGGCATGATGTGTACTTGCTCACTACTGTTCATGATGATAGCCCTTCTCCCATCACAATTTGGAGTCATATGGCCGAAGCTCACAAGCACGCCTGTATACTTGATTACAACAAGTACATGGGCAGAGTGGATAAGAATAACCAGGGGGCATATTACCAAGGGTGGCAATAGGCAATTATCGCCGCTTTAGCGGCCTTTTTGGCCGCTAAGCGGCGATAATTCTATCGCTCTATTAGCAAGCTGTCGCTAACATTAGTTAGCGACAGCTTATAGGTGATAGCGAGTGGTTGGGGCCCGCTTTGCCTATCAGCAATATTTATCGCTAATGACATGCAAAGTGGGTGTACCCAACCTGTTAGCGACTGAAAGCAGTCGATAAAATCGCTATCGCCTATTAACAAGGCAGGCGTAGCAATGGAAATATTCACGCTAAGCGCGAATATCTCCAAATACTAACACCTGCCCAGACCAGTTCTTAGCCATGTTATCCAATGGGAGGAGGATAACATGGCTAAGAGCATTTCGTCGCTAATGCGTGAATATCGCTGTATTCTCAGCGATATTCACGAATTTCGCCGCTATCGCCGGGAAATGTATCGCTTTGGAGATAAACGTTGCTAATTGCACGTTATCTCAGCGATAAATTCCGGCGATGCTCAGCTATACAAAAATCGTCGCTAAGCCCATTTAGCGATAAATATCGCTACTTGTTGGTAATATGCCCCCAGGTTCTTCAGATGGCAGCATACAATGTATATGTTGTTTATTGTCAGACCACCACCATTTTCCTTCGACCATCATGGAAAATCTTACTTATACAGAAGCAACAGCCTCTCCTTCATATGCTCTGCAAGGCTGCAGGATCCATACTTTGCCGAGCACATTCCCGAAACAGTTAAAAAGACTTGACGAGGTCCTTATTGTAGAGTCTGCTCTAAGCAAGCAGGAGAGTCATGCTTACTGCCCCCAGTGCCCATCTTAGCCATACCTGTGTTTTCCTACATGGCTTTGTTTTGTACCATTCAAAGGCGAAGTATTGGGAAATTGTCTGCGATGGAGCTGCCATGAGGTAAACGTCCCAATGACTCTGCATAGATACTTACCTTCCTTGGACCATTACATCACTAGGAAAGCAGCTGTATAACTTTTTTCTATACTTGTGAAAATAATTGACTTGGTCATGGCCTGCTCAACATCTTTTTCTGCTGTCAGAATGTGGTAAGTGTTATATACGCTGATTGACAAGTGCATTATAGTCCCCACACGGCACATAATGGTGGACAGAGCATACACCACATTGGCACGGAGTACCCTTGTGTGGCAAAAATGTAAAGTCTTAACTAGTTTTTGAGATGCATTTAAGGGAACTTATGTATACAACACAAGGACCACCCTGATAGCCCAAAGTAACGGAAATAAGTCAGGCAAATGTCCTGTGGGATTCATTCACCAACACTTCTACTTTTAATCTCATTTAGTAATTTCTATCATAATCAATGTTATGGAAAAAAGGCTTCAGGACAATATTTTGTATGATGATCATTTTCAAATTGTTAGTATAAGGACAATATGCATTTCATTATGTATCAAAAGTAATGCAGATGACAAAGTGCTCAGACAGTGAACACATATGTATATACAACAACATAGAACAAGACACTGAACAGCACCCAAAGTTTCATACGATTTTATATCAAGCAAACATAAATAGAGAGCTTGTCTGTTCATATATTTTATCTCCTTGAGAATTAATAGCTTATTTTTAAAGCACCTTAGGAAGGAGATGTCGATGTTTCAACCCATAGGTACTTTTGGATCTCATCAGGACAAAAGTCACCTAATTAAAGTTTCCTAGAAACTGTGAAATCTTGGGATCTTCAATAAGGAATCCGGTAAGCAATACATGCAATAATATTTCAAAACAGAGTCTGCAATATATACGGGGCCGCTTGGTGAGTGGAACAGTTCTGGTGGGGTAACCAAATTAATCAAGAGAATTACACCTTTGTATTGTGTGGAGAAAGTGGTCATACCTACATATACAAGAGAATTCCTAAACAAAGCCAACAATACAAACCGGCCACTCTGGAAAAGCACACATTTGTATTGGGTCACTCCGCTGTCTGATGGCCTTACACAATGCAAGGTGTGCTTTTCCCAAGTAATCCATGTACCTCTACAGGATCGTTCAAGGAACTGAGCGGCCCATTTTGCATTGTATACTAAAATTTTGAAAATCATTATCATACAAGATATTGTGTCCTGTACCTTTTTCTATGACATTGATTATGATACAAGTTCCAAATTCAGTTTTCATACTTTCAGAGCAATAGTCAGTAAATGAGTCCCAGAGGACATTTGTTTGGCTTGTTACTTTAGGGAACTTAAAGCCAGATTCATCAATGTCCCGATTTGCGAGTCCTTAATAGCGATTATTAAGGAATCGCTATCAATGACTCGCAAAACGGGATTCACGTAGAAATCGCAATATTATTTGCGATTTCTACAGCGTCCTTATTTGTGATTAGCAAATTGCTAATCGCAAATAAGGAATGACTCCCCATTCATTCCTATGGGCCTAAAGGCCTAAAGGCCCATAGGAATGAATGGGGAGTCATTCCTTATTTGCGATTAGCAATTTGCTAATCGCAAATAAGGATGTGATTTCAAGGGTGCCAGCCAGGGGTGTCCAAAGGATACCCTGTAGCACCCCATAAATGTAAACGTAGACTGATGTTGCGCACAAAGGACATGTGTGTTTGTAACATACAACTTAGAAAAATGCACTAAAGTGCATTTTTCTAAGTTTTCGCTATTTACCACGAAGTCAGACTTCGCTGTAAATAGCGGCCAAAAATAACGATTTCGCAATTCAAAAATAGTTCATGAATTGCATTTAAGGAATCTCAAATAGAGATTCCTTAAATGCAAGTCCTCACAATTTCGCGATTTCGCAATTTGCGATTTTTGCATTTGGGGAGATGAATCCCAAATGCGAAAATTGTGCTCGCAAAGAGCCAGATTCTCATAATCTGGCCCTTTGCGAGCCGATTTTACAATGATGAATCTGGCTGTTAGACTGTATTGCCCAGCATGTTTGCCTTAGTTTTAAAGGTAAATATGCTCACTTGATTTTAGGAATTTAAGCCTCGGAAGGCATTCTCCGACACCCCCAACTTGCATCCACAAACTGGAAGGAGTAGAATTTAGCACAGTGAGTACGTTGAAGCCACACAAAAGACATGTTAACTCGAGCTTCAAGTAGCTAGCGACAGAATGCGTTAGTATATGTTCACTTGGCAAGTATAAAGGATTAGTCAGGACTTTGATGAGGACAGCAACTTGAAGGTGCAGGACAAGCTTCGGTTAAGTGTGCTTTCACAGGGATATTGCATGGGTAGAAGGCAGATAGTAAAGGTAGTACAGATACCGTCATCATTTCATCTTCAAATGCTAATTCAAACCCATTGGTGCTGCGTTCACCCCAATACTGAATTACTCCCTCACTCAACTAAGCAGATGACTCCAAACCATTTAGAATGCAGCAGGCAGCCTCCTCCCTGACAATCTCAACACACACGCACCCTGCACCTCAACCAGCCCCACTAACTCCCCATCCACAGCTATTTTCAAACTCCTGACGCACACAACTTACTTCTAATTGGCTCAAAATCGGCAGAGTGACCTGAGTGTACACTTATGTGTTGTCCCTAAAATGAGTGCATTCAGCACGAAGCTCATCACTTGGCTCTTCTACTAGGTTAATCCATGGATCAGCTGTGACTACTCTTGCATCAGCGACAGGAAACCCTCCCGCATGATAGTGCGCTTTACAAACAAATCATAACATTACAGAGAATTCTTCACCCAATGTTACACTTGTGGGTTCAATTTTTTGTCCTGCTTCATGTTCATTCTCTGTCAGAACTTAGTATATTTTCAGTTTACTGTATGATCAGTACATTACAGTAGCAGCACTGTACATAAGAATGGACATGACATATGTTCTCAGTGCTCACAGTGTGTCAAAAAAATAACGTTCTTCATAGTTTATGACGTGCTCTTTTGAGAACCTCTGCAGTGTTCCCCAGCACGTTTGCCCTAGTTTCAAACAGATATGCTCACTCAGTTCGACAAATGTAGACCTCGGAAGGCATTCTCAGACACCCCCAACTTGCACCCACAAACTGGAAGGAGATGGTTTACCAAGGTGAGTGTACTAAAGACCCAGATAAGAAATGTCTTCCTGAGCCTCATGTGGCTGTCATGATAGCCATTAGTCAAGTTTCACTAGGCATGCGCTTGGTAATGTTCAGAATGGGGGTGGTTACTTGACTGGTGATAAAAATGTATTCAAGCTGTTTATTGATTTGTGAAGGTTGTAGATGCACAAAGCGTCATACCATGTCTGGACATATGAGTTTATAAAGGTTTGTTTGTGGCGTGTTTGTGCAATTTTGTAAATGACTGATTGAGAGGTTGCCTTGAATGGGAATTCCTTCCTGTGAGGTATGAATGTGGTAGGCCCTTGAATGGATGCAGAATGTAAATGTGAGTCCACTGATCTGTTGGGTTGGGCCGTGGTTGGCAGTATGAACGTCTTGTGTGTGTTGTGTAAATTGTGTGTGAATGGACCATAAAGTGGTTGATACCTAGATATGGCTTTATGGCTCACCTTCAGTATTCTTGGTTTCATTGTTTAGATACTTTGATAAGTATTTGTGTTTTGAAAATCTCATTTCAGGAGGTACCTAAAACCAATTAGTGTCAGCGATGGATTAACTCAAAGAAATAGTTCCAGATTTATATTTTTGGCTGTAAGAATACTCTGTTGCAGGGGTGAGCGCATCCTTACCATGAAGATAATGGTCTGCCTGCCTCATATACATGCGGACAGGCTATTGGAGTAACCGTGGAGAAGAAAAAACTTTCTCTGGCACAGTTGCACCCTTCCATGTCCCCACTGAGTAAGGAAAATCTACAGTTGACCACTATGTCCGTCCACCTAATTTAGATGTGCAGACATACAGGTCAGTTTTCACTTACCATCACTACCTGGAAAACCATGGTGGTAAGAGGCAATGAAAACTGTTTAATTCCCCCCTTGCCATGGTAGATAATGCAGGGGCATTTTTTTTCTTCAAAAAGAAAATCTGGCTTCAGAATTTCTGTCATGTTGATGGAGCAGTGCCTCAAACGTGACAAGGCATTGACAAGAACTGTTGTGATGGCAGCTTCTGTCAATGTTTTTCAATTGTATCAGCATGGGAGACAATATGTCCTCCACCATAGCGACAGTCTTCAAAATTTAAATTTGGCCCTTAATAAGAACTCCTTGTTTTTTTCTTTTTTCCAGTCTAAGCACCACCTGGAGTTCTATTCTATTCTATTCTATAGTTTTGGTAGAGCGCAACAGCTGCCCCAGTAATGAGGCGTCCCGGCGCTAAGAACCCAGATCCTAGCCTGAGCGCGGAGAGACCAGGACAGAGGGAGGATTACAGGCAAGGGAATAGAAACGTTTTCACTGCTTTCCGGAATGCTGGTAGGCTATCTATTGAACGAATATGTTGTGGCAGGTCATTCCACATCTTGGCTCCAAGGAACCTAAAGGAGCGGCCGCCCATGCGGCAGAGTTTTATGCGTGGGACGCATAGAAGGTTTTGGTTGGAGGATCTTAGGTTCCGTGACGGCGCGTAGGGAGTGAGAAGGGGTCGAAGCAGAGGGGGGGTGTTGAGTTTGAGGATTTTGAAGGACATAATGAGGGTCTTGAATTTGATTCTAGAATCAACGGGTAGCCAGTGTAATTTTTTGATGGTCGCTCTGGCTGAGCATCTGCGGGGGAGGCCGACCAGAGTTCTAGCCGCAGAGTTCTGCACGCGTTGGAGTCGTGCTATCTCACATTTGTTGGCACCAAGAAGGAGCACATTGGCGTAGTCTAGACGCGAGAGGATGGTGGCTTGGATAATGAGTTGGCGGGTTTTGGCGTAGAAGAAGCCTAGTATGTAGCTGAGGCTTCTCAACAGGCCAATGCAGGTGCCGGCAACTTTTTTGGTGTGGGCCCGAAAGTTGAGTGAGGCATCCATCCAAACTCCCAGATTTTTCACTAGGGTTTTGGGGGGAGGGATGGTGCCCAAGGAAGACGGCCACCAGTGCTCATTCCAGAGGCTGGTGTTTTTGCCAAGGGGTAGCACCTCTGTCTTTCCGCCGTTAAGTTGTAGACAGTTCATTGTCATCCATTGAGCAACCGCAGAGAGTCCGTTTTTGAAGTTAGAGGATAAGTTGGAAGGGCCTTCTGAGAGAGCGATGGCCAACTGTGTATCGTCGGCGTACGATACTAATGTCAAGCCCCACTCTTTGGCCACTGCCGCCAGAGGCTGGACGTAGAGATTAAAAAGGGATGGGCTCAACGCAGAGCCCTGCGGAACTCCCTGTGCAATGGGGTGGGGTTTGGATAAGAAGGGGGGGGCAGACACTCGAAAGGACCTGTTTTCGAGGGAAGATCTGAACCAATCTAAGGCATGACCAGCTACTCCAAAGGTCTCCAGACGATTGAGAAGGATGACATGGGATACCGTGTCAAAGGCCGCGCTGAGATCCAGAAGGATCAGCGCAGCGCTTTGACCGGCATCTAAGATCGTTCGGAGGTGCTCTGTGGTGGCTAAGAGAGCAGACTCAGTGCTATGGCCTGGTCTAAACCCATTTTGTGATGGGTCAAGAATGTTGTTTTTGACCATGTGCTGGGATAGAGTACTGTTGACATGCGCTTCAGCGAGTTTGGACAGCCATGGGAGCAGGGAGATTGGACGAAAATTCTCCGGTTTAGATGGATCTAGGGTGGGTTTCTTGATGATAGGCGAAACCCACGCTTGCTTCCAGGCAGATGGTACACACGCTGAAGTGAAGGAGAGGTTCAGGATGGCGGTAAGCGCCGGTAGGAAGAAGTTGAGTGACTCTAAGAATTGAGCCGGGCGCATAGGGTCCTCGGGGGAACCAGATTTGACTTTTTTGCATAGTCTGATGAGGATATCATCGGAGATTTCTGGGATGCAAGTCATGGTCGAGTAGCTGGGGGAAGAGGAGGGATTGCTGGTAGTGCTAGGGGCGTGCTGAGGGAAGGAGGTGTAGATTTTCTGTACCTTGTCGACGAAGAACCTGGCAAGGTCTTCGCATTGTTGCTCGGAGGAGATAGTAGGGAGGGGAGCTTTGCTGCTCTGAAGTTCTTGTACAAGTTTGAAGATTTCTTTAGCAGGGGTGGGACTAGATTCGATCTTGTCGGCGTAGAAAGCGGTCCGTGCAGCACGGATGGCTTTGTGGTACGTTTTCTGTAGAAGTAGGTATTTTGTTTTATCTTCTTTGTTGTATTCCCTACGCCAGAGGCGTTCTGCCTTTTTGCACTCTTTGCGTAAGTTTTTGAGGGTATCGTTGTACCAGGGGTTGGATGGGGAGTTACGACCTTTTGCCCATTTTGCTGGAATGAGACTGTCTAGTCCGCCCGTGATCCACTCATGAAACGTGTTGTAGTTAGCGTTGATGTCAGAGTTGGTGTCAAGGTGGAAGTCCCCTAAGGTCGTATGTAGGTCGTTGTGAGATAATTTATGCCATGGTCTTTTTAGGCGGCGGGTCGGTGCCATATTCTGCCTGCTTTTATTGACCGGAATGGCCACTTTAATAAGGGAGTGATCCGTCCATCCCATTGCTAAGGGTGACTTTGAGGTAAGTTTCTCTAGGTTTGAGAAAACTGGGTCTAGGATGTGACCAGCTAGATGAGTTGGAGTGGAAATGAAGGAGTTGAGTTGCAGTGCGGAGAGATCTGCAAGGAGCGTTTTGATCGTAGGGTCATTTATCAGATCAAAGTGAAGATTAAGATCTCCCAGAATTGTAAAGTTAGAGCTTTTAGTTATTAAGGAAGTTGTTGTCTCAAGGAGGGCCTCAATGAATTTTGAAGTGGGGCCAGGTGGGCGATAGATGTAGAGACCCGACACAGTGAAGTTAGGATTTATGATGATTTTAAAGTGGGCGCTTTCACAGTCTGGCAATTCTTCCTTAACAAATGAACAAGAGAGCATTTTTTTATAGATTATAGCGATACCGCCTCCTCTTCCATCTCTGTTAATGGTCGACATCAGATAGTCGTCCGGTAGCGTAAGGTTGGGAATGGTGGAGGTGCCATCCCGTAACCATGTTTCGCAGAGGAAGAGGATGTCTGGATTTTCATCCAGGATGAGGGTATTAACCTCGAGGTGATGTTTGGCTAGCGATCTCACGTTGAGATGAAGTATCGTGATGGAGGTGGTTTTATCCGGAACTAGAAGCTGTCGAATGGAGTGGGGTTTAGTAGTAATAAAGTTGCAGGTTTGACATTGTAGGCAGGTGAAACCGTTGTCCAGTTGGTGTAAGTTACATTGATTCTGTTCACTTTCCTACAATGCCGTACAATTTTTTTTATTTTGTACATGGCTAACATTACTCATTTATTTACATTTTTTGTTGGAAATGTCTGTTATCTGTTGAAATCCACAAATTGACAACTAAACCAGAATTTCCACATATCACCACATCAAAACGCAACCAAATTTTTGTGGGTGGCCCTAGTGTCCATGATTGTAAAATGATAAAAAGACAACACAGCCACATAAAATGTATGCAGTTAAAATGCACCTTTTTTTGCAATGTGGGTAGCTATGGACTTTGGATCCTAGGTCAGCCAGCACTTAGGCAAACCTGCAAATGTTTTTAAACTAGACAACTAGGGGAATCCCCCGGTGCGTGGCTTGCATGGCTCTGTTATGTTAATTTAATCTATAATGTTAATGTAATTTATAATGCATACAGATTGCCCCGAGAGGTGTATCTCGGTGCAAACAGGTTGTGGATAACAGACTTGTAAGGTTACAATTTAGAACAGTGCTGTTTTCAATAATTTCCTAAATTTGGCATGGTCAGTGCACATGCGAACATGCAATGACAGTTCATTCTAGTAGGAAGGGGCAAGGTATGGAAAAGACCTGCACCCAATTCGAAACTTTCTGATCCGGGGAATATTAAGTAAAACCTTGTCACTGGATTATCAAGGTCTGACTAGACAATAATGTGTCAATTTAGCAGCTAGATAACTAGAACCATTTTCCCTCAGAGATCTGTGGATGAGGCAACAAATGTAAAAACATTTTTTTGGTCCTGGCAGCCAATGAAGTGAGCGTAGTAGAGGAGAAGCAGCCCCGCCAGCTGGTTACAGATGAGGCGGGCCGCCGTGTTTTGAACAACTTTGAGAGCAATGTTTCATTAGCCAAAACCAATAAGGCATTGCCGTAATCCATGCAGCTAATAACAAGAGCCTCCACCTACGTTTTACTCTCTGTGAGTGATAGAAAAAGAAAGACTCTCCTCAAAGACGTATCATATGAAAACAGGTACCTTTAATAGACATAACTTGTTTTTTCATAGCAAGAGATTGATCTAGGTGGACTCCCAACTTCATAACTACCTGTTTAGGAGTCAGAGCCATGCCTAGTTGAGGGTCCACCAATCTGGAGCCCAAATCTGCTGGGCCTTACTGAACAACATAATCTCAGTTTTTCCAGCTTTCAACTGCAGCCAATTCTCAGACATCCGCTGCAATAGCTTTCATACCACCTGAGAAGCTGTCTTTTGCTTTGTCCATGTCTTTGTCAAAGGAGATTATCAGCTGCCTATTGTCAGCTCTCACCAGGTCATTTATTTTTTTTGTTAAAATTCTTTTATTATTTTTCACAGGGAAAGAAAATTACATATTGTAAGTACTGCATTAGTCACATAATTACAATGAACGAATAAATATTTTAAAGAAAAAAATTATGCAACGTACGCCTCTTAAGAACTGGAAGAAGTATTTGATATGATTCAGGGGAGGAAGGGAAGAAGGATACAATGCAATGTACCCCCTATTGCGAATTAACCTGAAATTGACCAAATGAAGCATGGAGTAAGATGGTTCTGATGCTGTGTTGTTGCGTTACCAGGTGGGGGGTGAGAAGTATGTAGAGGGTCGGTGGTTAAATGAGAGGTGGAAAAGGGGTGGAAATTGAGACATGTAGAAGGTGGGAATGAAGAATGTTGTCAGGGTAAGCATCTGAGCACATAGACAGCTGTAAATACCAGGGACCTCTTTTATGAGGCCTTGCGTCTGTTTTGCGCTTCCGATGCGTCACTTTTTGTGACGCATCGGCAGCGTAAAACATGCCTCCTTTTGAGCACTATTTACAAAGTGACGCATCTACGCAGATGCGTCACTTTGTAAACCCCTGCGCTACATTATAGCTGCGTCAGATAATATAATGTATGCAGGGGGCAATCCCCCTGCAAAAAGCCTCGTAGAAGTGAAGCAGTGAAATCTATGAGATTTCACTGCGTCACATCTAAGACGCCGTTGTGTCAAAATCTTGCGCCTGCCTCACAGCAGGCATAAGACTGAAGCAGGCCCTTTCACATGGGGCTTTCCCCATGTGAAAGGACGCATTGCTCGAGTTGCGTCACTTTTGTGACACACTCCAGCAATGCGTCACTTTTGCGCTTACAGATACGTCTGAAATACTGACGTATCTGTAACTTCTTGCGACATGATGCATCATACATTAAATATGACGCATCAGGTATGTCGCAAGGAGTGCGCACTGAGAAGTGACGCATCGCTGCTTTCACGCAGCGATGCGTAATTTCTCATAAATGAGGCCCCAGGAGTGTAAGATGGGTAAAATAGCAAATTTATGGCATGTTCATGTGGGATAAAGAGATAAGAATGGGGTGAATTACGCTATATGGAAAGCTGTATAAGTACAGATGAAGAGAGATGACCTCTAAAGTGAAGAGTCATTGCTCTATTTTACATTTAGGGAAAACCAACTGGCACCGCAGTTGCTGGTGCAAGAAATGGGTTATCTGCTATGGGGTTGTCGTCCTCATCACTCCCCACACTTAGGAAAGGTGACCACACCTGAAGAAACAGGTCAGATTGGTCTTCAAGATTTTAAATGACTCGTCTGTGGTACCTACCAACCAAGCCTCCTGTGAAGGTGGATTTGACGATTTCCACTGCTGCAATATGCAGAACTTAACTGTGGCCAGTGCTGTGTGTAAGATGCGGCGTTGTGACTTTGAGAGCTCTTGGGAATGTCTTAAGTAATGTAGGAAAATAGTGGGTGATGTAAGTGGAAGATGCAAGGGCATTGAAGTGTGTAGACTCTGACCTACATAAATCCAGAAGGATTGCACCAACAGACATTCGCATATAATGTAAGTTATGTCGCAACCAGTGTTAGTGCAAAAAACGATCGTATGGTTGCACACCTGGGTAAGGAGTTTTTGTGTAAGTTAAACCGAATTTAGAAAATTTTATTTTCTTGTGAAGAAATTGCGTGCTACTGCCTGTCTATGAGAAAAGACCCAATAATTTCTCAATGAATTAGAATGCAAAGATAGACTGTGGGACACCCGTTCTGGGTAGCCGTGCGCTCAAGAAATACAGTTCTAACATAACATAACATAACATAACATGGGATACCCACAGTCGAGGGAGTGCACAGCTAATGGAAAAGAATGTCTCAAATAAAGCTATTTCAATTTAGTTAAAACACAAGTAATCAAAAATGCTCAAGGGCAAAAAGGTTTTATCAAATTTCAAATCATCATGTTGCAAAAGAACATAAACCCATGGCTACAAACATTGTATGCATGCTAATAGTCATGTATGGCTCTTACAAATGTTTCATTATTTAGTTGAGTAACATAACATTGTACTTAAACATATAAATCTGAAACAACGTCATTGACTTTAAAAATCCCAATGCATTTCGGGTTCAAAATCAGAACCCTTCGTCAGGGGAGAATCAATTCCGTCAATAAAGGTGCCTTGCCAATGTCGATCCAATCCACAGTAATCTATAACACAACAAACGCAGTAAGTCTACTGCATCTAAAAAACTTAGGATTTGCACTCTAAACTAAAGTAGGTGCTCATTAAAGAAAGTAAATGGAAAGTACTATTCTTTGTCTTATTTAAAATGAGTAAACAAATTCCAACAGTTATAAGTTCACCCCAAAGTGTGTGTCATGCATTTATGGTAATCGGTGACAAAGATACCACTCCCTAGAGGTATTTATTTACTTTATTGACGGACTTGATTCTCCCCTGACGAAGGGTTCTGATTTTGAACCCGAAATGCATTGGGATTTTTAAAGTGATGATTTGAAATTTGATAAAACCTTTATGCCCTTGAGCTTTTTTTCACTTGTGTTTTAACTAAATTGAAATAGCTTTATTTGAGACATTCTTGTCCATTAGCTGTGCACTCCCTCGACTGTGGGTATCCCACAGTCTATCTTTGCAACCAGTGTTAGCGCATCTCCAACAGATGGTAGCTGAAAGTAGCCTTTCTCTGTGCAACTCTGTTGGTGACTAGCGACAATCATGAAGGATTTTGAATATACAGAACTTCAGTCTATCTTCCCGAGCCCCTCTACTCAGGTCGTCTAAAATTTCTATCCATTCATCGTCCTCATATGAGACTGATACTGTGTTTGGCATCTGGTTCGAAGATCTTGCATTAAGGATTGTAAAAATAGATGGGATACAAGTACTTTGTATAGGCCAGACGTAGCCCCCTTGTATTTTTCCCAAGTGTGTAAATACGATACCACTGGTGAGACCTGTAGCAACCAGGGTTGTGGCCCTAGGATTTTCCTCAGGCATTGTCAAAGCTGCATGTATTGTCAAAATTGTTGTAATGAGAGGCCAAATTCTTCCCATAATTGTTCAAATGTCTTGAGTTCACCGTCATGAAGAAGCTGATCCAAGGAGTGTATGACTGCTGTCTTCCACAGAGGCCAAGGCAGCGTTTGCCTATTAATGCGTATACTTGCATTATCCCATTGGGGGCTTTCTCATGAATTCTAGGATTCAAGCCCAGCAGTCGATGCGCTCTTTGCCAGAACCTAGACATGGCTAACAGAATCGGATTGGTGGGGTCTTGGTGGCTTATTCCAGTCCAGGTAATTTTAACCAGAAGCCCTTGTAAACGTCCAACTTTGGCAAGAAAGACACATTTTCCTTACATTTCTGTGACTGAAAGATCTAGAGTCTACAGGGAGCCTCAGGTTTCCTACATGTCACCCGATAAGAACGGTACCCTACTTGTGTGGTTGGGTCAAGAGACAACACAAAAGGACCCAAATCGCTAAGTTGCGAGATGAGCAAAAAGAATTAGCTGCTGTATTTGATGCAGTGCTGTGGCGCAACCCATGCAAACTTATAAACCAGAAAGAATTTCGAAAACTAAACAACCCGGGGAGTCCAGGGTGGTGCGCGTTGCATGGATCCCTTGAGGTTTTCTTACCCACAATGCTCTGCAAACCCCAAACTTTACCTGAAATCACGCATTTTTCTGGACATTTCGTGATAGAAACTTCCAAAATCCGCGAAATTGTACCACCCTGGATTACCCCACTTGTGCCGATAAAAATGCAGCCCTATTTGCGTGGTTGGGCCTTGTGCCAGCTACAGGAAGGTTCAAACCAAGGTAAATGGGATCCCTTGCCAGGGAAGCCCATTGACCTTCTGTCTGGATTCCCCCCGGTGTCTAGTTTTAAAAAACGTACAGATTTGCAAGGTTTCCCCAGGTGCCAGCCAAACTAAGGCCCAAAATCCACTGGTTTGAGTGGAAAAATGTGATGCATCCATGTTGCATTTGGGACGTTTCCTGTCTCTGGCACTAGGCCTACTCACGCAAGTAAAGGGCCATTTGCATCTGGAGACTTTGGGAAATACTGGGTGGAAGGAAGTTTATGGCTAACTGCAGATTCAGTAACTTTTTAATCACAGACATTTGAGGAAAATGTGTATTTGTTTTCAAAGTTTGAGAAGTGCAAGGTATTCTGGGTAAAAAAAAACTGGTGAGAGCCTAACAAATCACCCCACCCTGGTTACCCCAATATGTCTAGTTTTCAAAAATGTGCAAGTTAGCTAGGTTTTCTGTTTGGAAATGGCCCTTTCTGCAGGGTCCCCCCAAACTTTTTGCCTACCTCCTCCTCTTTTTCTGAACTCATTTTTGTTGGCTTTAGGACTCTGGGAACTTTACCGCAGCTCACCAGTGCTAAGGTGCACATGCCCTCTACCTAAAAAGTGAGGACAACTGGTGTATCCATGATTGGCATATTTGGTTTGCATATCATTCCCTAATAAAATACACTACCTGTGCCCAGGGCATGTAAACCAAATGCTACTAGTGGGTTGCTGCACTGATTGTGCTGCCCACCTATACAGCTCTTTAACCATGTCTCGGGCTTGCCACTGCAGAGCCTATATATGCAGTTTTAAACTGCCATTTCGACCTGGCAAGTTCACTTACTTGCCAGTCCCAAACCTTTCCTTTTATTACATATTGTTCACCCAGAAGGCATGTGGGGGCATTGAATAGTAGAACATTTGTTATTACCAATTGGAGTTCGCTGCATTTGTGCCGTTCAAATGTAAGCCAGTGTACAAGAAAGAAGACATTTTGAAAAAATACTCTCCAAATCATATGCAAGTACGAGTACACACAAATTCAGAAATGTACAAATAACCATTGCTCCTAAACTATAATGTCCAGTGCCCATTTCAGAAATACATAGGTTTCCTTGATGCTCATTTTTACTCTACATATTTCACCATATGAATTGATCTTTACTCTGAGCACAAAGAAAAAACATTGTATAGTGCAGCTCAGTTGCTGGCTCTGGGTACTTTAGGTTCTTGGAGCACCCTCAAACTCTATTGCTGCATCCAGAAGGCTATAGCGGACGTAATAGTATTGTGCTTTTGTAAATCGCCCATCGGGCCAAAAAGTTACAGATGGAAAAAATGTTATAAATGGCAGTTTTTTCTTACTCATTTTCAATACATTTTAATTTCAATAGTTAGTTTCTTTGAGAAAATCTTGAGGGATTTACACATATGACCACTTGCTGAATTTGAAATGTTGTCTTCTTTTCAGAACTCTATCTTTCCTGGATCACCTATGGGTTTCACACTAGTTTCCACCACAAAGAGCACAAAAAATTGGGCTCCGTCTTTGCAAAATGCCAAAACCGTGATTAAAAATTGTTTCTTTATTCAGCTCTGCATGTTCCTGAAAACTGGGAAGATCATGACTTTAGTACAGCAAGCTGTTTGTTTATGCCATTTTAAGGAACAAAACCCACTTTTATCCGGAGCACTTTTTTCCTGTTGTCCCAGAAACCCAACATTTTGATATATTTTGCCTGTTTCTTGGTCCCCTCCCAGTAAATCCACAAATCCCGGGTATCTTTAGAATCCAAACGATGTTGGTAAAAAAGGCTTCAAACTTGGAATGGATACCTTATATAGGAAAAAGAAGTTATAGATCCCTAAACCCAAACTATCCCTAAAAGCCAAACAAAAAAGGGCTCAGCACGGGGGGGGGGACAAAAGGCCCATCTTTAGAGGGGTTAATGAACAAAATGACACCAGAACAACAAAACTCAAAATGAGGGGAACAAGAGATCTGAGGGGCATATTACCAACAACTAGTGATAATTATCGCTATGTTGCTTTAGCGGCGATATTTTTATCGCCGAGCTGCGGCGATTTTTTCGCTTAGGAACCTTGCTATTATCAAGGTTTATCTCCTAAGCGATTAAAAATCGGCCGAAATGCATGAATATCGCTGAAAAGTCAGCGATATTCATGCATTACCGAGCTAATGCTCTTAGCCATGTTATCCACCTATCATCGGATAACATGGCTAAGAACTCCTCAGGGGCAGGTGTTAGCTTTTGGAGATATTCGCGCTTAGCGCGAATATCTTCAAAAGTTGGTAATAGGAGATAGCGATGTTAGCTACTGTTTCCAGTCGCTAACATCTTGGCACGCCCACTTTGCATGTCATTAGTGATAAATATAACTGACATGCAAAGCGGGGCCCAAGATGGTCGCTATCTCCTACTAGCTGTCGCTAATTGGTGTTAGCGACAGCTAGGTAATAGGGAGATAATTTTATCTCCGCTTTCTTGGCTTTTAAAGCCAAAAAAGCGGAGATAACCCCCCTTGATAATATGCCCCTGAATGATTTAAGTTTTAAATAAAAATAGCACCAAAAAGTCCAAAGCACCAATCACAAGCAACTGGTCGTGCTAGACTGGGTCAAAGTCCAAAGTTAAGGCTGATCGCAATGAATCGCCGGTCAGATATTTGGAACAGGTTTGTTCCAGTGGTAAGTTTACCTCCTGACTTACAAACATTTATGGAGAAATTAGGTTGCCAACAAGTAGAAGGCAGGGCAAGCTGGTTGCTGAAGAGTGTTGTCACGGTGCAGTTGATGAAAATAGGAAAGCTCAGAACAGGCGAAGTCTGTGCACATGAAAACCGCGATGCTGATTGGATGCTGCTCGGCGTCTGTCCCGGTGAATCCATCTATATTCGAACGTAGAAACTTTTTTGGAAGTTCGATCTACTTCAGTGGGGCAAGCCGGCAACTTGAGGATGACCAGCGGTTCTACTGCTGCCGTTTCAACGGTAACGCCGGTTTCAGTTAATTCTCCACGCATAAAGTAGGCAAAATGTTTCTTAGTTTCTTTTCTTCCAGTTTGGGGAGTACACTCTTACTGCAGCCTAAGGCCCAAGCCCTGGGGCGCACTACTTGGGGATTAGAACTCACTCCCAACATACGCCACCAGCAGGGGTTTATACAGGTCCAATTGAAACTGATCAGCTGGGCACCTTCTGGAAAGTGGGATTCCTGCAGACAAATTACCATTGGAGTCCATTTCTTTGTCCTGGTTTATAAGTGGGAGTAGGTCGAGCCCTTTGGGTTCTCCGTATAAGTCTCAGAAGCAGGTGCAGTCTTTTTGTTGTGTTCCACAGCTCCAGTAGTGTTCTGCATAAGGTACCCACATGTGCCGCATTTAGCCTGGCACCTGCCTTTGGGTGGGAGTGACTCCTGGCTCCTCCATAAACAATGAGGAAAAAGTTCTCCATACCCACTTTTGCAGCAGTTCCTGAGTGCCTTACTGCAAACAATCCCAGAGTGCCACACTCCAACTAATTCCAACGTGGTAGAACCTTTCTTTCCCTCCACGCAGAACTCCTATGCCCACCCCAGAGGTGTGGCCAGGGAAATGGGCAGCCCCTCCTCTGTGGTCACCCAAAAATGGTTTAGGGGGGCAGCTCCTCTTCCACTGGGATTGGAGCCTCACCGGCTGGGAACAACAAGTTACAGGTAGGCTGCATCTGCCAGTGACAGTTTAAGCATCCTTTGAAGACCTGCAAGGAACTGGGCAATGCCCCGGGCCATCCTGGGAAGGTCAACCACTCCACACAACCAATGCCTTTGTCTCATCCAGGGAACAAATTCACACCTCATCAATGAGTTTTTCACCTGTGTGACAGTTAAAACTCAGGCAAATGGGCTTCTAGAGGCTTTAGGCAGGTTACAGGTGACTTTTTAAAAGTACCTTTTGAGGAATATTCAGTACACATCTGAATTTATTATTGAATTTGCAATAGATATTTAAAAACATCCAAGAATGAACTTTTTGTCTGGTTCTTAGGCGGAGATAACATTATTTACTTTAATAAAGTATCCCAGTGGTTTCCTATGTGTCAGCTGCCCTGCTACAGTGAAAATGGCTTTTAGGGGATTGTAACTGTAAGGACATGTTTAACATTACACTTTTACATGTCTTACTTTTACATATCATGCACACTACCTTAAGGGCATGTAAGCCCTACTCAGGCCAGTGCAAATTTTTTAAATCAGGGTTTATACTGTGGCAAAAAGGGGTTAATTTGACAGGTCGAATTTGTAGTTTAAAATTGCACAGCCAGGTTACTGGTTACTGGTAGCATGTCTGCAGTCATGTTATTATGTATTGCAGTGTCCCTTTAGTGGTAGGGCATTATGTGCTACCCTCCACTAGTGGCATTTAAGTTGCAGGTCCTGGGTACACTTTATCATCTACTAGGGACATTGGTAAGTTACATGTGGAAATTAGGAGTGTAGACAAGTTTGACATGCTGTAAGGGTCAGAGTACATGCACTGGGGTCTGTTTAGTACAGTCCCAGTGAGCAACCTCAAAAAAGCACAGCAGCATCAGTCCCAAAAATGGGTGTGATTATGCAAAAAGAGGCATTTTCATACAGACATCTTGACACTTCCTCTGACCAATTTTTATGTTAGCTCTAATTGGCAATCATCCACTGAAGGAAGAAAGCATCAAGTTATGTGCAACAATTAAATCTATTATTAAATATTATTTGATATCATGCGTGAATCACCCCTACAGGGGTATTGTGGTGCTCGGTCAATTCAAAACTAAGGATATGATCTAGAACAGTTCTGTTTTTAGTGTTTTGAGTGCTTTCCTGAAGTTACCATAGTCAGAGCAAGTTCGGAGAGAGAAAGGAAAACTGTTCCAGATGGTGCCATTACATCTAGATCGCCGAATGCGAGGTATCAAAAGCAGCTCTTTATAACTGGAACTCAGATTCCTAGTGGGAAGATAGCGCTTGAGTTTCTGACAGATGTATTGGGATCCTTTTCCCTGAACAGCTTTGTAAGTTAAGCAACACATTTCGAAAGCAATTATTTTCTTTGCTGGTAACCGGTGTAAGGATTGTAGAAAAGGAGCCGAGGGCGTACTGGGAGGCTGGTTATAAATCAGCCTGTGTTTTGCACAACTTATAGTTTGGCTATTAAAGACTTGCTGTGAGAAGCCAGCAGCGCGTTTCCATAATCTAACCGACTAACCACAAGAGCCTGCACCAAGGTCTTTCTGGCTGTCAGAGGACGAAACGGCAATGCTTTCTTTAGTAGGCGTGGGGGGTAGAACCTGCGACCTCATATTTAGTTCCTGGTCTACCTTAACTCCGAAGTTTTTTGCTACGTTACTGGGAGAAAGTACCAAGCGAGGATAAATCCTTTACTCTTTCATTATAAACATTATTTGCCAGGATAAGTTTTTTGTCCTATACATTCTGGATCGTAGTCCGTCCATACTTTGGTGTCTGTACTGAAATTGCCATCTGCACTGTCCAATTCTTTTCTGCTCATTCTTGTTTTCATTATTTCTTTAATACCTCTAATGGTGCACAACATGTCTTGCAACTCCCGGAGCTATATCTCTGGGACGTATACATTGTTGTAGAGGCCCATATGGCCGAGATACCCGCCACCCCCTCTCAACACAATCCCCAAAGGAGGGAAACCGGAAACAGTTCTTGAGTTTTTGGAAGTGGGATGGAGTGACCATCCCGGCCGTATTTATTAAAACAAAAATTAAAACATTAAACGTTTCATGTTATGTACAATTTCATTACCATATTGCGATGTTTGGCTAACCTTAACAGATTCTCTAATACAGAGGTTCTCCTAGCCGAACTAGCATCCTACAAAACATTTCTTGACATATTGAAATTGTACAACCTAACGTTTAAGGGCCAACGGCAAGGTCATAACCGGTGTCAAGATCCCTAACCAGACTTACCCCTCCCACTTGGGCTGGGCGACAGCACGGAGGCGTACCTCAAGTGCAACTATTACCAATTTCCCTTGACTTGACGGGGGCACCTAAAGACTCGACGCCAGTTAAAGGTCGTTCGAATACTCGTGTGAGGTATCTAGAAGGTACCGTAGACCTTATCCCAACCCCACACAACTTACCGCATCTGCCGTCGCAGATGTCACTGGCCCCGGGAAATTCCCCAGGAGGGGGCTGTAACCCCTCCTACAAAGGAAGGGGCCTTGACCGCCTTTCCTTTACTTCCGGCGACCCATCCTTAGAAGGGACCGCCTCCCCATTGAGGGGCCAATGGCCACCTCTCCCGAGCGCTCCCATCCGTGTTGGGTGACGCCCACTCATAGGGATCTACTAATTAGTGCTCACCGATCATGACCTTACCGCCTACCAAATAAATACGACAGTGCTAACTAAAAACTCAGCATACATTGGCCACTATGACCGAAAGGGCATGCATAAAATTCAACACTAAATCTGAATCTCTTTAATGGTAAAACGTACTCAAACAGACCATTCTTTATTAACTCAATATCAACATGATACTCCAACCTGGAAACGAGAACACCAGCAAAATTAATCAACTTTATTACAAACAACTGGCTGTCTTCAGGGGCTGGTGGGTGGGTCAAAATTGGCTCTTCGTTCTGTCCCGAGCTCACGTGCAGCGAGGAGGTGCAGCTTCAGAGCACAAGAACAAGAGGCTGTCTTCTGGTCTTGCGTCCCTTTTTATCCGTCTTCAGGGCGGGCGTATACCCGCCCCTGCCTGCCCCGAGGGCGTGGCTGGCTGCGTCAGTGTCTAGGCCAGCCCACTCTAGGGCGGGAACAGGCGCGCCCCGGCTACGCCGCTTCGGGCATACCAGCCGAGACGCGCCTCCCACCCAAAAATGGCTTCCCGGGGGGATCGAGGCACTCAGCCATACGTTCGGGGGGACCAAGTTGGTCGCCCCTTTCCATATGGCCGAGATACCCGCCACCCCCTCTCAACACAATCCCCAAAGGAGGGAAACCGGAAACAGTTCTTGAGTTTTTGGAAGTGGGATGGAGTGACCATCCCGGCCGTATTTATTAAAACAAAAATTAAAACATTAAACGTTTCATGTTATGTACAATTTCATTACCATATTGCGATGTTTGGCTAACCTTAACAGATTCTCTAATACAGAGGTTCTCCTAGCCGAACTAGCATCCTACAAAACATTTCTTGACATATTGAAATTGTACAACCTAACGTTTAAGGGCCAACGGCAAGGTCATAACCGGTGTCAAGATCCCTAACCAGACTTACCCCTCCCACTTGGGCTGGGCGACAGCACGGAGGCGTACCTCAAGTGCAACTATTACCAATTTCCCTTGACTTGACGGGGGCACCTAAAGACTCGACGCCAGTTAAAGGTCGTTCGAATACTCGTGTGAGGTATCTAGAAGGTACCGTAGACCTTATCCCAACCCCACACAACTTACCGCATCTGCCGTCGCAGATGTCACTGGCCCCGGGAAATTCCCCAGGAGGGGGCTGTAACCCCTCCTACAAAGGAAGGGGCCTTGACCGCCTTTCCTTTACTTCCGGCGACCCATCCTTAGAAGGGACCGCCTCCCCATTGAGGGGCCAATGGCCACCTCTCCCGAGCGCTCCCATCCGTGTTGGGTGACGCCCACTCATAGGGATCTACTAATTAGTGCTCACCGATCATGACCTTACCGCCTACCAAATAAATACGACAGTGCTAACTAAAAACTCAGCATACATTGGCCACTATGACCGAAAGGGCATGCATAAAATTCAACACTAAATCTGAATCTCTTTAATGGTAAAACGTACTCAAACAGACCATTCTTTATTAACTCAATATCAACATGATACTCCAACCTGGAAACGAGAACACCAGCAAAATTAATCAACTTTATTACAAACAACTGGCTGTCTTCAGGGGCTGGTGGGTGGGTCAAAATTGGCTCTTCGTTCTGTCCCGAGCTCACGTGCAGCGAGGAGGTGCAGCTTCAGAGCACAAGAACAAGAGGCTGTCTTCTGGTCTTGCGTCCCTTTTTATCCGTCTTCAGGGCGGGCGTATACCCGCCCCTGCCTGCCCCGAGGGCGTGGCTGGCTGCGTCAGTGTCTAGGCCAGCCCACTCTAGGGCGGGAACAGGCGCGCCCCGGCTACGCCGCTTCGGGCATACCAGCCGAGACGCGCCTCCCACCCAAAAATGGCTTCCCGGGGGGATCGAGGCACTCAGCCATACGTTCGGGGGGACCAAGTTGGTCGCCCCTTTCCATATGGCCGAGATACCCGCCACCCCCTCTCAACACAATCCCCAAAGGAGGGAAACCGGAAACAGTTCTTGAGTTTTTGGAAGTGGGATGGAGTGACCATCCCGGCCGTATTTATTAAAACAAAAATTAAAACATTAAACGTTTCATGTTATGTACAATTTCATTACCATATTGCGATGTTTGGCTAACCTTAACAGATTCTCTAATACAGAGGTTCTCCTAGCCGAACTAGCATCCTACAAAACATTTCTTGACATATTGAAATTGTACAACCTAACGTTTAAGGGCCAACGGCAAGGTCATAACCGGTGTCAAGATCCCTAACCAGACTTACCCCTCCCACTTGGGCTGGGCGACAGCACGGAGGCGTACCTCAAGTGCAACTATTACCAATTTCCCTTGACTTGACGGGGGCACCTAAAGACTCGACGCCAGTTAAAGGTCGTTCGAATACTCGTGTGAGGTATCTAGAAGGTACCGTAGACCTTATCCCAACCCCACACAACTTACCGCATCTGCCGTCGCAGATGTCACTGGCCCCGGGAAATTCCCCAGGAGGGGGCTGTAACCCCTCCTACAAAGGAAGGGGCCTTGACCGCCTTTCCTTTACTTCCGGCGACCCATCCTTAGAAGGGACCGCCTCCCCATTGAGGGGCCAATGGCCACCTCTCCCGAGCGCTCCCATCCGTGTTGGGTGACGCCCACTCATAGGGATCTACTAATTAGTGCTCACCGATCATGACCTTACCGCCACAGGCCCGGATAGTTGACCGGCTATCCGGGCCCCCCACAAAACTCCTAGCTAAAGGTCATGTTTCAAAGTTTTTAACCATGCTAAGAAGTCTCCTATGAGTAACTCATTTCCCACCCGAGACAAATGCACACCATCCCCTAGATACATACTGTCATCATTAATACAACCGTGCGAGATAGAATGCAATGTCCTGGAACGAAACAACCTACTCACTTTGTTATTAAGTTTTCTAACAGAATGGTTCAAAGCAGGGATCGAAACAGCCCCCCGCCACACTTTTCGTGGGATCATATGAGACCACGCAATTATGCACCCCGGAACTTCCCTCGCCAACCAACTTACAGTGGAAAGCATTGCCTCCAGGAGAAGTCGTCTACCGGTGGTGACCAAATCATTGCCCCCTAAATGTACTATGACTATAGACGGCGGTGACCTCGTCCGCCCTAACAAACCCTCAAAGAATGCCTGAAACTGGTCAATACAGAGACCGCCCCTTCCGTAGAAGGACATTCTGTACCCGTATTCCCCAGCTACGTGAATCATGTCACCTGCTTCGAATACGTCTGCGGCACGCCTCACGTATGAGTGGCCCACGACCCACACCTCCTTTCTCACAGCCGGTGATGTCTGACCGCTGGCCTGGTGTTGGGTCGACTGCATAGTCCGCCCCGCCTCGAAGGCTTGCGTAACTGAAAACCAAACAAAAGACAAGAAGCGTGAGTACATTATTACAGCTTCACAACATGTGCAACCGCACATACCTCTTATAACAATTGGAGGACCAACGCCCCACTCGTTTTACTTGTTCCACATTCAGACCCCTGGCTGTAGCTTCAGTGGCAGCCCCTATCCGAAAGGAATGGGTCCCAAACTCACCCGGGTCCAAGCCCGCTGCGGTAATTGACATCGCGAGCACCCGCTGAAACTGAAACTTCATCAGTGGGGTGGCGTCCGCGTGTCTCAACAATGTCCCTCCCCATGATGCCACCCTTCGTGCTAGGTAATCTTCTAAACACTTCACCGGACACATGGAGGACCCTGGAATCCTGCGAATGACTATGCAGTCTCCCACCCCACCTTGATCGGTTTTTGACTTGACAAAGGATACAGTCATCGTCTCACCCCTGATCTGAACATGTTCCCGGCACAAACCCCCCACCACATCCTGCTTGTTCCTTGCCACCAGCTCACTTATCCTCATCGCCCCGTGAAATGCAAGCGTAAAAGCAGCTCGGAACAAACAGGCCTCGAACTGAGACGAGCATGTGGCGTGGAGTGTGGCCAGCAACTGGGCCAACCTATCCAGACCTATCGGGCGCCTCTCATCTACTCTGCGACCCTCAAGGCGTTGCCACCCACGTAGCGCTTTCTGTACCACGAAAGACGCTGTCGGGTCCTGGATATTATGGGCCCTGGCAACAAAGGAAATGGCAGCACGATGCCTCTGGGCTGTAGCCACCGACTTCCCAGCCCTACGCAAGGACATCAGAAAATGTACTACCCAATCCTCGTGCCCCCAAAGCCCCCCTCTCTCAGTCCCCAAAAAGGCTAAATAGGCCCGAAACGCCCCTTCGTATGCCTTCCTCGTTCTTGGTGCTAGACTCTCTCCCACGAGGTAACGAAGTTCGGGGCACCGAGAGACCAGAGAGCTTCGGGAAAGGGTGCCGGCTCTGGGTCCGCCGAGGGAAGGAAACCCGAGAAAGCCTGTATTTGAAAACGAGACAGTGCATCAGCCGCCTGATTCATCACCCCTGGGACATGTTTCGCTCTGAATACCACGTTCAGTTGCATACATAGTCAGACAATTTCTTTAAGCAGCCTTAAAATCATTGTACAACGTGCTGCCTGACTATTGATGCATTCTACAACGGCCATATTGTCAGACCAAAATATGACAGAGTGATTTTTGAATCCATCGGGCCAGGTTCTGAGGGCCACCAAAATGGGAAACAGTTCAAGGAAAGCAATATTACTCGTCAGCCCCTCTTCATGCCACCATGTTGGCCACCTTTGTGCCGACCATTTTGTGCCGAAGATGGCGCCAAAGCCCATGCTTCCCGCTGAATCCGTCCATAGACCAAGCTCTTTAGAGGACAAGGCTGGTTTGTTCCAGACGATTCGACCATTGAAATCCGCCAAAAATGCTAACCAAATACGCATATCTTGGCGGACCTCAGCCGATAGTCTTGTGCGATGATGACCCTCCCTTAGGCCGACCATCGCCTGAGCAATCGAACGGGAAAAAGGGCGGGCCATTGGGATCACCCTTAGGGCAAAATTCAACTTCCCCACCAATTGCTGCAATTGATGCAGCGTAACTTTAGATGCAGTAATACACATTTGCAGGGCTGCCCTGAATTTCGACACTTTGGCAGCTGGTAAACGAAAACAACCTTCACTAGAGTCCAACTCGATCCCGAGAAACTCGAGGCAAGTCGTGGGACCCACAGTTTTACCTGGTGCCAATGGCACGCCAAATTGATTCATTAAAACACAAAATTCAGTCAAGGCCCGGGCACATTCATCATCCCCAGCGGCCCCAAGGAACAGAAAATCATCGAGGTAATGCATCACATTTCGAAAACCCGTTTTCTTCGTGTAAACCCATTGTAGAAAACTACTGAATTTCTCGAAATATGCACAAGATATAGAGCACCCCATCGGCATACACCTATCCATGTAATACGAACCTTGAAACATGAATCCCAAAAGACGTTGGTCTTCCGGGTATACCGGGAGCAACCGGAACGCTGACTCGATATCTGATTTCGCCATCAGCGCCCCGGGCCCCAGGCGATTCAAAATGGCTACGGCCTCATCGAATGATGCGTACCGCACCGAACATATCTCTGGATCAATTGCGTCGTTTACAGAAAGGCCATGAGGAGCTGATAAATTGTGAATCAATCGAAACTCACCTGGGTCCTTCTTGGGGACCACCCCTAAAGGAGAACAAACAAAATTCTGTACCGGGGGAACACTAAATGGGCCGGCAACCCGACCTCGGGTAACCTCTTTCCGGATCTTATCCTGTACTACAGTCGTATGCTGCAAGACGGAAAGCTGGTTTTTGCACGTCCCGACACCCTGAAAGTCCCCCACCGGGATGCGGAAACCATATGAAAAACCGTTTCGTAGCACCCCAGCAGAAGTACGATCTGGGTATTCGCTGAGCCAGGAAATCATCGCCAGGGTATCAATCGGGGTTGGTAAAGGCGCCCCTCGGACTATATTAGACCTGTTTGGCGCCTCCTCTACCCCCATTTTCACCCGATTTGGCTCTGCACGAGGACTCAGGATGGGGTGCCCCACAACCACTACATTCGTGTTTGAATTTACAAGATCCCGGGGGCCTTGTACATTTACTTTTGTTGAAATTGAAACAGAAACCCCTCTTCCCTGTATTGCCGGCGGGTCTCGGATAATCGTCTGTACCCGTACCCGACCGAAAGGGCGTCCCCCCATTTTGGCGGGAGGACTCACCAACAGTACTCCCCACCAACGGCACTTTCAACATCCCCGACTCTTTCATTTTATTCCATGTCAAAGAATCGTAACAGTCCCAGGTTAAACTTTTGTTATGCTCCATCGCTTTCCTGAAAAGGTTGTCATAACAGAACCATTGGTTACCTTGGTGCGATGTCGAGTACCCCATAATTCGTGACTGATATACTGGAAATTCAGGGAGCAATTCAGGCCTACGTTCCCCCAAAATTGACGTAAAAACTCCCCAAGCATTACCCCAGTTGCCAATATTCTCATTCACTTTAAAGGCGGCCATTTTTGCGCGCCAAACACTCGGATGCATCAGATCCTTTTGACCCTTAACAGTTTCGACCTCATAATGATCAACGAGCAGGGAGAAAATGTTTACGTATTCCCCCGCCCAAATCTTTTCCTTTATTGCCAAAGGAACATGTTGCCCCAATTTTTCTCTACGAGAGGGTGTTGACTCATCCCTTGCGATCGGCAATGGCCGCTTACCTGCACCGGACGCTACTTCCGCCCCTCGTGTCTTGACTATCACCGCATCCGGCGCGGGCACCTTGGCTGTATCGCGTTTCTCGCGCAACTGTTTCATTAGTGCTTGCGCTTCGGCAGCCGTGGCGCCCTCGCTACTGTCCCCCAACCATGCTGCTAACTGTGCCGCCAACTCGGGAGGCATATCCTCAGCGGATGTCGGGGTCACTACGACCGGAATCGGATTCCCTTCCCGTGGTACCGGAGTCGGTACCGGGGCTGGCGGCTCGAGCGGGGAACAGGGAACCGGGACGTCTCCCCCGACCGGCCCCCTTCTCGGCCTCTTAGGCCTCCCTCCGGCCGGTGGACGCCCCGATCCCTCCTCACCGTCTCGCCCCGCCAACTGCTTCTTTATCTCGGACATTTCTTTCATGAGAACCCGAACCATCTGGTCAGTCGACATTCTCTTCGCGCCTTTCTTGGGCATTCTCCCAACGAAGTATCTAGAAGACAAAAGAAAGATTAAAACGCTCAAAATTGGCTCTTCGTTCTGTCCCGAGCTCACGTGCAGCGAGGAGGTGCAGCTTCAGAGCACAAGAACAAGAGGCTGTCTTCTGGTCTTGCGTCCCTTTTTATCCGTCTTCAGGGCGGGCGTATACCCGCCCCTGCCTGCCCCGAGGGCGTGGCTGGCTGCGTCAGTGTCTAGGCCAGCCCACTCTAGGGCGGGAACAGGCGCGCCCCGGCTACGCCGCTTCGGGCATACCAGCCGAGACGCGCCTCCCACCCAAAAATGGCTTCCCGGGGGGATCGAGGCACTCAGCCATACGTTCGGGGGGACCAAGTTGGTCGCCCCTTTCCATTATAGGTGTCACTGAAATTAATTTTTTGAATATATTTAAATGACTGACGTTTGGCACCATTCTATTTCTTTCGTATGGAAGCCTCAAGATCTATCTTCCTTTTTCATCTTGAGGCTTTTGCATGAGATTCATAACCTTGGATTTCCGAAGGGGGTTTTGCACAGCTTCGAAGTTGCGTTGCGCTCTAATCCTGGGGGAGGGGGGGCATCACCAGATTGTGTTCTCGTGCTCAGTGGCAGGGCCGGCTCTAGGCTCATGGTGGCCCTGGGCAGGGAGCGTAGGTAGGGGGCCCGGAAGAGGGGGTCCGGGCTGGGCGGAGCGCGCTGGCCAGTAAAGAGGGGAGGGGGTCAGGGAGTTTAGAAGTGGAACAGAGCCGGAGGCCGCCAAATCCCTGCCAGGGGCCACCACGCAAACATGTATCCATCCTCAGAGGATTAATATATTAAGGATATATATTGGCGTGGTGGCCCCTGGGGTTTGGTGGCCCTGTGCAGGTGCAAAGCTTGCACATGCCTAGAGCCGGCCCTGTCAGTGGTAACATTGAGCCTGCATGCATCGTCCTCATTCACACTTATACTTACATTTACTAAACCTTACATTGAAGGGGCTTAACATCTAACAAAATTACAGACATGCATTGGAATACTCGGGTATTTGAAGTTAGATCCTGACTACTTTCGTCCTAGGAGCTGACCTGTTGGGCGTTCTTAGCCTTTCCACGTTCAAGACTGTCTTCAAGCTCTGCCCATTTATATGTTTTACGCAACCAGTGTGTCATATCAGGAGGGTTAAAGTGTGTAATATCACTAATATCATGAGGTTCGATGTATGTAGTTTCACGAAGTTTAACACATTTCCATCTCATTACAATTAGACGTTGACCAGCAGCAGTATCAGATCGACACATTTTCTGCTAGATCTATTTCTCCTGGGTATGGTTATTAGTTCTAGGATGCATGTTTAGGGTTTCCTTAATCATGTGCATCACTTCTCGCGCATGTTGCTGTTTGATATCCAGGTGCATTCTTGCAGTAGTCTTTATGAACCTATGAGTCGAATAAAAATCAAATTTGACTTGTGGTTTATTTACTTATTTATTTTTTTATCTGGTGAAGTGTATATATTTTTATTTGCCCTGACCATTTGCTGTATCCATGCATTTGTATTGTTAGTTCCAGTTGGATCTTCCATTTCATCTCTTATCTATTTTATGTATTTTTTATTAAAAAAAGCACTGCACAAAAAGGAAGGCAAGTTGAAATTGTTACATGTAGCTCTGATTGATAATTTTCAAAATCTTGAAATCTGCCATTACTTTTATTGTCCTTTTTTAGAAGCTTCTATTGTCACCTATAGCAAAGTCCTATGATGGGTCTACTCCATCAAGCCTGCTCATTCCATTTCAAATCTCAGAGAGCGGACATTGCTCGCTTAAAGGCTGGTGACTCTGCTGTTGGGTCTTGGCTTGGTGACCCTTCCTTTGACTCTCATTAGAACAAGCACATTGCTCAGGATCTCCTGTAAAGGCCTTCCACTCAATAGCAGGTAGGCACTGTATGAATGTCTTCATACCCACCGTTTCTTCAAAAACGCCCAGAAAGCTCTCATCTCCTGTGGCTCTGCTCCTGTGTCAGTCCTTCTTTGCCCCGACTCGCCTTTCATAAGCTCCTCCTGAACCTTCAAGCGAGCAAACACATATTCTGAAAATTGACAAGTGTAAGGTGCATGAGGCTGAGGAGCAGCCAGCAAGGAAGCTGTGCGGTGCAGCAACCATCCCACTTGCAATTCTGTCGGAGCAGCACATCAACCAATTCCTGAGAACCCTGGAGATGAGAACCTCTGCGGCACACGAGTCGCAAAGGACGAAAATCAGATTCTGATATAGTTGTGTTCCTCATACACGCAGTACATGACGCTAGATCTAGGCGTTCGGCAAATTTGGCTTAGAAGAGAAAAATTACCCCACTCTTGGGTGGTCCTGACGGTAGACAGTCAAAATATCGAGTTGGAAATATCGACCTACCATAATATCGAGTCTGAAATATCGAAGGAGCATAATATCGAAGGCAAGAATATCGTAGGACAGAATATCGACCCAAGGTAAGTAATATCGATATACTTAATATCGATGTAAGTAATATCGAAGTTAGTAATATCGATAGCATATATATCGATGTTAATAATTTCGATGACACTAATATCGATATTTGTATTATTTTATAGTTTTTTATTATGTATGTGTTTAATTTAAGTATTTAAAATAATTACTATTATATGTGTATACATTTTCTATAATAATATATACATTTATAAGGAAATTTGATGTTTTAGTACAGGAGCGGGTTGTGGGTTTATAGGGGAATAGGGTAGGAAGTAATTTAATTATGGTAAGTTGATTAATAATTAGTAGGATTAATTAATTAATTATAATTATTTGCTAATTAATATTGATTAATTGGGAAATAATTAATTGATTAATTGATATATATTTTCTGTAGCGGGATGTGGGTTTATAGGGGAATAGGGTGGGGAGTAATTTAATATTAATTAATTAATTAATATATGTTTTTAAATATTTATAACTAATTAATTGGAAAATAAATAATATTAATTAGTTAATTAATTAATATAATTTTGAACATATTTTAAATTAGTAATTAATTGGTAATTAAATAATATTAATTAGTTAATTACATTAATTAGAGTAATTTATTTATATATATAATTTTTAGTTACTGTTAATTAATTATTTGGGGAAAAATGATCTTAATTATTAAATTATATTAATTACAGCTTATGTGCTAATATATTTACTTTATTGTTATTGTTAATTAATTATTAATTGCTAATTAAATAATATTATTTAACTTTGGGTTAAGGAGTATTTTTAGGGTTCAGGGTAATTTTTGGGTTTTTGGGTAAAGGGGTATTTTTAGTGTACATGGTCAGTTTTCCGTTTTTGGGTAAAGGGGTATTTTTAGGGGTCAGGGTCAGTTTTCAGTTTTTGGGTAAAGGGGTATTTTTAGGGTTCAGGGTCAGTTTTCAGTTCATGGGTAAAGGGGTATTTTTAGGGTTCAGGGTCAGTTTTCAGTTCATGGGTAAAGGGGTATTTTTAGGGTTCAGGGTCAGTTTTCAGTTCTTGGGTAAAGGGGTATTTTTAGGGTTAAGGGTCAGTTTTCAGTTCATGGGTAAAGGGGTATTTTTAGAGTTCAGGGTCAGTTTTTAGTTCTTGGGTAAAGGGGTATTTTTAGGGTTCAGGGTCAGTTTTCAGTTCTTGGGTAAAGGGGTATTTTTAGGGTTCACGGTCAGTTTTCAGTTTTTGGGTAAAGGGGTATTTTTAGGGTTCAGGGTCAGTTTTCAGTTGTTGAGTAAAGGGGTATTTTTAGGGTTCAGGGTCAGTTTTCAGTTTTTGGGTAAAGGGGTATTTTTAGTGTTCAGGGTCAGTTTTCAGTTCGTGGGTAAAGGGGTGTTTTTTGGGTTCAGGGTCAGTTTTCTCGACTGTTGCACTCTCTGGAGTGGGAATAGTAATTTTATCCCTACGCTATCAAACGCTTTCCCTACTGTTCCACTCTCTGCAGTAGGAATAGTAATTTTTACCCTTACGCTATCCAACGTTTTATATAATTAATTGTTAAAATATCACATGTTTATTTTATTTTTTATATTACTTACATTTTATTTATGTTATTGTTTTATGTTTGTAAATGTATTAGTAAATTAGAATATATTTCATTAATTTATAAATTAGTAAATTAATTATTAATACTTATTGTTCAGTACATATATATTATATCTTTACTGTATATATTTAATTAATGTATTATTAATATATATGTATTATTTATTAATTTTAAACATTATTAGATACTTTTAAATATGTATATTTTATTTATTAGTGTTATATACTTACTTTTACATTTATATATATTAAAAAAAACCGATATTTTTAACATCGATATTTTTTACATCGATATTATTTTTTCGATATTTTTGTACTTACCATGTTGTAGATAGGATGTCGATATTTTTGCCCTCGATATTGTTGACTCGATATTCTTGTAGGTCGATATTTCTGAGGTCGAAATTCTGTCAGTGATCCGGTCCTGACCAGCTTCAGGTCCTGTTACAGTTACCAAGAGGCTTTAGCACACAGCACAGAAGAGTGTGAGGGAAGGATGTGGCCATATTAGTTTGGCAGTGTTCATGGAGAGTGAAAAAGGATCTTCCTACTGATACTGCAGCCACCTGTTAGTCAAACGAGTCTTGATGGAGCCATTCATCCGATCGAGCCTAAACAAAGCCTCTTAAGTGGCAGTCTTTATGAATTCACGAAAAGGGAAATTCAGATCCGATAGGATCACAGAAAATGTTCATTCTTTCTAGTTTTTCTGAACATCTCTTAAACCCCAAAGGTCCCCCAAAAAATAATAATGAAGGTAATCCAAAGCCACAAAAAACATCATAAAGGAAGTTCAACTCTACACACCGCACTTTTTAGGGGTTGAAGGGTCCGCAATTGAAGTCCCAGAATCATCCCATCATATCCAAATATTTTCCTGCATTTTTCTCAACATTAACAGCTGAAAGTTGACGTTTTGCAGCCACAATCCCTCCTCGATATTTCCGAACACATTTGAAGTGCAAGAGTGTGCCTCAAGAGAACCTCATGTGTGTTACTTTTTTCTGGAGCACTCATTCCAAAACAACAAAACACGCTTACTTAAAAGTATTTATGTGCTGCCCTGTTTGAAGAGAATTTATCTTGTACAGGCAAAGCATAAATCGAAAAAACATGTTTTTGATGGGTGTGTGTGAAAATTAAAAGAAACATGGCAGAAGAACAGGGCTATATGGCCAGTTGCATGTCATTCTGGCAGGGCTGGGGAACAGAAGACTGACTCCATGTCAGGCTGGAAAGGCGGTAGACCAGAAGACTGACTGCATATCAGGCATGCAGGGTTGGGGAACAGAAGACTGACTGCATGTCAGTCTGGCAGGGCTGGGGAACAGAAGACTGACTCCATGTCAGGCTGGAAAGGCGGGAGACCAGAAGACTGACTGCATATCATGTTACAGTTGTTTGTTCATATCCCTGCTCTTAAGAACATAACTACTGACTACCTGGATTGGATCAAATGTAAAACGCCTCTGATAAACTCATTTGGGGATGTGACCAAGACAACTTGGAAAAGAGCGGTCCCACTGAAATATCCGTATGTTCTTTTAACCCGTTGGCTGCTGCAGTCGGCCAACGGTTGTCACGAGCACTACCTTGGTAGTGCTGCGCACGTCCGTTGGCCGACGCTGCCCCACCCGTTTTTCGAACGTTCGGCACTGGAGCAGAACGTTTGAAGCAGCCAACGGGTTAAAGCCCCTCCCTGCTCAAACTCAAAATTGTGTGTTGAAGGTTGCAGGAAATCATAGCGGCACCCCAACTACAGAGGGCCCAAGGCCCATTACTATTTATTGAACACATGACCAGAAGGAGGTTAACTTCGACACTGTAAGGAATGATTATAGCACGCAGCGGAGGTAGCAGTCGGCTGAGTATAAAACACAGGATCCCTGTAGAAATGCCCTCTATACTTCTGAATAATTTGACAACGATGTCTTGGAACATTTTGGAGCTGATTAACAAGCTTGCTCAAGAGGACTTGGGGGGAATTCATAAACAACTCATATAACCATGTTTCAAGAAACCTGGGAGATTTCCCCGTCACCTAGGCAGGGTTTTAAAACCTACCATGTCCCAGCTTGCAAATCTAAACCAGGTAGACCCTCTTGTGGGTTGCTAATTTGTGTTAAGATTTCGTTGCAGTACCAAGTTATCCAATTACCTATAACTTGTCCAAATTTGTTTTCTATTGAGATCTCCACTTCTGATAAAACAAAAATTCCTCTTTTAATGTATATAGCAGGAGTGTCTCCAAATCAGCCGAATCCCCTGTCCTTTATCTTTTGATTGATTACATTTCCACCTTACCTCTAGAAGCAACAGTTGTGATTGAGGCTGGGGATTTTAACATATGGTTTGGACCATTAGCCCTCTATAATGAAATAGCTGGTGTGGAAGATCAATATTGGGGTATTCCCCAAATTTCGAGTCCACCCTTAACCTCACTTCCACGGGCTGCCTCATGAATGCGGGATCTTTGTATAAGTGGCTGTTTGAGGGCTTGCAATGGCAGAACCAACCCTGACTTGGAGATGCATCCCACTTTTAAAAGAAATATCTATCAGAGCCGCACTGATTACTATTTACTAGATGTACAATCCTGGAGAAGGCTTATTGATATGGATGTCCTGCTAGATATGTGAGTGACCACTTTCCTCTTCCCTACACCCTATGTGGAGGTGGTGAGGGGGGGGGAGAGTGGGACTCCTCAATTGCCTGGAGGTGTCCTTTCAGTCAGTTTCAGCCGGAGGGGAATTAAGTGGGAGAGCATAATGGACAATGAGCCAGAGTACACCTTACTCTATCAAGACCTAGTCCCCATTTTGTCTTACATGGCCAACCTAGAGGAAGCTCCTGATATGATCCTGGATGCTCATTTTAAATGGTTCAAGAAACTGAAAATGAGCTTCTTTACTAAACTTCCCTCACATAAGATATCCCCTCAGAAGGCAGATCCTACATGGTACTAAAGGGCTTGTAGGTCAGCCAACAACAATCTTCTCAGTTCCCTCAAAAGAGGGTTCTCTCAGGATATAAAGTCAGTAAGAGCAGACCAACAAACTAGTCCAGAAACAAGCCAAATCTACATTGAATGCAGCAATCTGGAACAACATTTTGTCTGAAATGTGCTCAGGGGATCAGGTAACTTTCTGGCATATTATAGCACGTGGCTCCAAGACAAATAGGATGCAGCCAGAAGCACACATCTGGGTGAACCATTTTAAATCTTTATATAGCAGCTCCCCTCTAACACCTGTGAACCTTCATTTCCCTGATCTTAAGGTGTCCCCAACATCCTGCAAGACTCCCTTTAAATTAGATTATGTTAAAGTTGGATGGGCATTCTCAGTGACCAAAGTGACCACGGCCATTAGATCTCAGAAGGAAGGAAAGGCACCTTTGTTAGATCGAATTCTGGTGGACCTCTATATGTCTGAACCGGTAATTTGGGCACCCTACCTTACACAGGTTTGTAATGCCTTTTTAGCAGTAGGTGTGATTCCAACCTCATAGAGAGGGGCAGAGCTTACTCTTATACACAATAATGACCCTAAGTCTGATCCAACCACCTACCACCTAATCAGCCTTATTGATTCTTCCCCAAAAATAATTAGTAGCTCAGCTCCTTACGTGGGTCGAAGAAAATAAAATGTTCACACAGTTGCAGGCAGGATTTTGTCCCTAAATTAGCACAGTCAAATAGGTTTTAAGGTTTCAATTGATAAGGTGGAAAGAAGTAGACATAAGAAGAGCCTCACCTCGATTTATTTGCCAGGCCTCACCATGACAGTCATGTGCAAGTTAGATGGGGTGCAAATGGGGAAAACACCAATCCCTGTAAGGTTGCAAAATGAGTCAGGCAACGATGGGTCCTAACTCCCACATTGGTCCTGATGTTTATAAAAGGCTGCATCAACTACCTCTTGGTTCTAGGGCGAACCAAAATACCCACCCTATTATTTGCGGGCGTAACTTTATTAGTATCAAAAAACCCCAAGGGCCTAGAGACCCTTTTTAGTAAGGTTAACTTATTCTGCCTAGATCATGTACTGGTAATTAAAGTGAGTAAGACAACATTGATGGCCATCCACCCCCACAGAAGCTTTGGAGGATCAATAAAGTTAGAAGGGGAGGAGTTGAAGAAAGTGTTAGATTTTGGTTACCTTGGCATTTGCCCCTCACGTGCAAATACCTGGAGTACCCAGGTTACCAAAGGCACCCTCATACTAAAGCACAGGGTGGCAGCCATTTTCAAATTCACATATAAGACCTTGTTACACCACATTTCTCCCCTTCTTGAGGTTTTCAAAGCCAAAGCTGTAATTGCCAAAAAATATGGAGCAGAACTCTGGGGATATGGTGATCTTAAAGCCCTTGAGGTGGCTGAGAATAATTTTTTAAGAGTAGCTCTTACATTTCCCCAAAGCCCCCCATTGGTTTTTAAACATGACCTTGGTTTCCGGTCTATTGTTCCCTTAGCACACCTGAAACCTATTCTGGTCTGGCTATGGATTTGTTCTATGCCCAAGTTGGCGGAATGTAAAGTAGGATTTAGAGATGTTCTCGACAAATCACAGAGAGGTGTTCTGCTACCCTTGTTGGATTATTGGTTGTCCCCTGAAACTATTCCATCTTTCGCAAATAAGAGATTGAATGCCAACTGTTGTGAGCTTGAGGAGGTTAAATTCTCCAAACAGGTAGTTTTGGACAACGGACTAATTTTTTCATAGGATTAAAGCGTACCTCCTATGTTGAGAACTACATGAATAATGTTGATTTTCCAGTCATAAAAGCTTTTTATATAAGGTTCAGGTTAGGTACATTACAGTTCGCTACCTTTATCTCTAATTGGAATAATAACAAGGTGGCAGTAAAATATGTCTTGCTTGAGGAAGTGCTGAAGAAACCGATGACTATCTCCTTTTTCTTTGCCCTGGGTATTATCAGCAGCGTAGCTACTGGATTGCTCCTTTATGCTGCCTTTTAGGTGTTGCCCAATACAGGGTAGTGATGAGATTATATAGTGCAGACACATCTCCAGTCATTGTCTTCTCCATTGTTATGCAGAGCATAAGGCAATACAGCATAAAATTGGCTCTGTTACATCTTTGCCCTCTGACTAATGCAAATCCCCTTCCCTTTGCGTCATGTTTTAATTGATTTTGGAACTTGTGTTTTTTTCAAAATTATAATGTAAACTGGAGCAATTGCACTTTATTCAGCTACGATGTCCAGTGAGACAGGGAAGAGTATGTAACCCAAGCTTTATCCCATTATATAGACTATCATTGTTCCACAATTGATACATTCCTGTGCTTTAGGTGTAAAATTTATTATGTACAGACAGAGCAATGCATTTCATTGGGATTTTTACCTTTTAAAGTCTATTATTCTGGCCTGAAGCTTTTATAAACACCCTTACTATAGCATGACATGCATAAACTGTACTTTAGGCATGACAGACCATAATAGCTTTTTGTCTATGGTCAAGTGTGTGTACATTTGTTCTGTGTCCCCAGGCCAAGAGTGGATACATCAGTGAATACTTTATGCTTGATTTCTGTATAATTTCCAGCTCTAATTTTTTTTTAAACTATTTTTTTTGTACTACTTTTACGGCATTTGGCCGAAATAAAGTAAAAAAAGAAAAGAAAGAAAGACTATTGATTTGCCTCTTAGTTCACTAATGGCATTGCCATGTGGGAGTGGAGGGTCAAGGATGAACCATTAATGTTTCTTAGTTCATTTTGAAAAACTATCACTTTTAACATAGGTATGTCCATGCAGTGTTAAAATCTGATGTACTGTGAAATGCCTCACTTGTTAAAGAAATACACTTTTTGCAATTTTGAAGAGACTGAATCATATTTTTACATTATGTTTTCATGGCTTGGCTCTTGCTTGGTGTCTTAAATCCATGCCAGCTTATTGGCTCAGCTCTGGCTCAGCTTACCCATTTAATTTGAGGGTGCACCCACCTCTAGTTGCAAGTTGGGCTTAGTACAGAGTCTTCAGTCACTTAATATAATATTTTGTAAAAGCCAAAGACTGGAAACATGGAGACCTGCCTAATTATAACAATTTGAGAATCTACCATTAAGGCTCATTGTAGCAGAGACAAACAAGAGTGGGTGCAATCAAAATTCATTTAAAGTAGATGATTCCAGGACAGCAACTCCAGGTTAGTGTGTTGTACTTGACCATAGCCATGGGTTCTCATGGCGAACTACCATACTCAGGTAGGACGCAGAGGGACATAGCTTCCGGGTGGGAGGCTGGTGGAGGGGGTCGAGGTTCTAATTTCATTAAGATCTTTTAGCATGTTAACTTTTTATAGAATAGAAACTTAACTGCGTCTAGTGATCTAGTTTATCCAAAAAAATGGAAAAAATGGAAATCTGCACCCCTAGAAATACTCCTTGAATGGGTGCAAATGTATTACTTTCTGGAATTCACAAGTGTTGGTAGTAGGAGGGTTGGACAGTTGCACCAGTCTCAGGTTTCCAGGGATACTACTGGAAATAAAACACTAAAATGGTGATAGGATGAATGCTTGTAAATAGTCTAACCAGTGCAATAGATTGGAATAGCATTCCAGGCTATAATTTTTCACCCGGTGTGCCCCTGAGACAGAGGCCAACGTAAAGCAAATTAGTACTGAACATGTTCAACATGGAATCAGTCCATCTCAAACCTTCATCATCTCAACCATCCAAACTGCAGACCACTGCCTTTTAGGTTGAGAAATTTGAGGTTCACACCCCATAAACCATACTGACTAAGCTAAGCCACTGCCAGGCGGAATTCAAGGTGCAGACTAGAGAGGTTGAAGTAATCCACCTTTGTTGTCTTCACTTTTTGGGCAGGTTACCACCCTGGAAGGGCCCAGTGCCAGAACCCATGCCTAGATCACTAGATCAATTGCCCTTGTCTGTGGATGGTTTCCCTTGCTGGCACTAACGCTTCTGAAAGTACATATCAATGAAGATGGCCTAGAAGCCCAACCTTCTTTGTTTGGCGCAGTTCCAGGCTGTCTTCATTCACACACAGACCTGGTGGTCCATTCAAAAGTATAAGAAATGTGATCCCTAGGGTCGTGTGGGCAGGAGGGTCAGTGAGTGTGGTGGCAAGGTCAACAAGGTGGCTAAAAAGACAAGAACAAAATAGTGTAAGTAATTTGTTTTTTCATCATCCGGTAGCTGTAAAATAATGCTCATGGCGCTTAATTGAGAAAAAAATGTAGGTTAAATTAATAGTGGTAAATGTATTATTTTGGGTTATGAAACCTCAGTTGGCAAATACCATCACTGCATTATGTCTGTGTGTCAAATATGAGAGACACACACAATTGAACCCTGGTTGGTATATTGGGGAATAATTACCTTTCTATTTATAGTGCTACGATGTCCCAACCTGTGACAAAAAACACTGTGAATATGTTAGTCATTATTTTAAAGTATTATTACACACAGTCTAAGCTAGGCTGTTGCAAAGTGATGCAGTGTTTGAGATAAAACACGTTTTTACAAAATATAGGAGCAGATTTACAACCCCCCCCTGCGCCACCAGTACGTCACTTTTTGTGACATACTGGAGGCGCATTTCACTTCTCCATATTTACAAGGAGAGAAAAAGCCAAACTGCGTGACTTTTCCTCTCCTTGTACATATGACCCCTTCACAAGCAGCGCTTTGCGTGGAAGGGGCGTTCCATGAGTGCTGCTGTGGGTGTTCCCACGCAACACCCATGGAATGAGACACATTTCCAGATTTACGAGCAATCGTAAATCTGGAAATGCGTGTCAATGCTATGCCTCCCCAGGGGAGGCGTAGTGAGGCGCAACGAAAAGAAATGTTTTAATTTCTCCTCGTTTTTTCTCAACAATGATTCAGAAAAGGGGGTGGTGATGAACAGAGTGTCTGAATTAAGCAGACCACTCTTACCCAGTCCAAAGATCAGGGCTTGATCCATCACCGTTTTTCAGCTCACTGCACCATCCCAGCTCAGAACTTGGCTATATGCAAATTAGTCTGACCCTGGCCCAGTGCATCATGGGAACAGGGCAGACCAAACTACCAAGCCAATTCTTATACTGGGAAGGAAACAAGCTACCGGGGACCGGTTTCTGGCATTTCAGCCGTCTTCGGCCAGGCTTGCTTGAATCCTGATGGTGCAATGAGCTAGGGACTCACATCTGAGTATACCCTTCCACGCTTATGGTGGACAAAAATGATTCAGAAAAGGGGGTGGTGATGAACAGAGTGTCTGAATTAAGCAGACCACTCTTACCCAGTCCAAAGATCAGGGCTTGATCCATCACCGTTTTTCAGCTCACTGCACCATCCCAGCTCAGAACTTGGCTATATGCAAATTAGTCTGACCCTGGCCCAGTGCATCATGGGAACAGGGCAGACCAAACTACCCAGCCAATTCTTATACTGGGAAGGAAACAAGCTACCGGGGACCGGTTTCTGGCATTTCAGCCGTCTTCGGCCCGGCTTGCTTGAATCCTGATGGTGCAATGAGCTAGGGACTCACATCTGAGTATACCCTTCCACGCTTATGGTGGACAAAAATGATTCAGAAAAGGGGGTGGTGATGAACAGAGTGTCTGAATTAAGCAGACCACTCTTACCCAGTCCAAAGATCAGGGCTTGATCCATCACCTTTTTTTTCAGCTCACTGCACCATCCCAGCTCAGAACTTGGCTATATGCAAATTAGTCTGACCCTGGCCCAGTGCATCATGGGAACAGGGCAGACCAAACTACCAAGCCAATTCTTATACTGGGAAGGAAACAAGCTACCGGGGACCGGTTTCTGGCATTTCAGCCGTCTTCGGCCCGGCTTGCTTGAATCCTGATGGTGCAATGAGCTAGGGACTCACATCTGAGTATACCCTTCCACGCTTATGGTGGACAACAATGATTCAGAAAAGGGGGTGGTGATGAACAGAGTGTCTGAATTAAGCAGACCACTCTTACCCAGTCCAAAGATCAGGGCATGATCCATCACCATTTTTCAGCTCACTGCACCATCCCAGCTCAGAACTTGGCTATATGCAAATTAGTCTGACCCTGGCCCAGTGCATCATGGGAACAGGGCAGACCAAACTACCAAGCCAATTCTTATACTGGGAAGGAAACCAGCTACCGGGGACCGGTTTCTGGCATTTCAGCCGTCTTCGGCCCGGCTTGCTTGAATCCTGATGGTGCAATGAGCTAGGGACTCACATCCGAGTATACCCTTCCACGCTTATGGTGGATAAAAATGATTCAGAAAAGGGGGTGGTGATGAACAGAGTGTCTGAATTAAGCAGACCACTCTTACCCAGTCCAAAGATCAGGGCTTGATCCATCACCGTTTTTCAGCTCACTGCACCATCCCAGCTCAGAACTTGGCTATATGCAAATTAGTCTGACCCTGGCCCAGTGCATCATGGGAACAGGGCAGACCAAACTACCCAGCCAATTCTTATACTGGGAAGGAAACAAGCTACCGGGGACCGGTTTCTGGCTGGGATGGGGCAGTGAGATAAATAACGGTGATGGATCTAGCCCTGATCTTTTGACTGGGTAAGAGTGGTCTGCTCAATTCAGACACTCTGTTCATCACCACCCCCTTTTCTGAATCGTTTTTGGCCACTATAGGTGTGGCAGGGTATACTCAGACATGAGTCCCTTTCTCACTGCTCCATCAGGATTCAAGCAAGCCGGGCCGAAGACGGCTGAAATGCCAGAAACCGGTCCCTGGTAGCTTGTCTCCTTTCTGGTGAAGAATTGGCTTGGTAGTTTAGTCTGCCCTGTTCCCATGATGCACTGGGCCAGGGACAGACTGATTTGCATATAGCCAGGTTCTGAGCTGGGATGGGGCAGTGAGATAAATAACGGTGATGGATCTAGCCCTGATCTTTTGACTGGGTAAGAGTGGTCTGCTCAATTCAGACACTCTGTTCATCACCACCCCCTTTTCTGAATCGTTTTTGGCCACTATAGGTGTGGCAGGGTATACTCAGACATGAGTCCCTTTCTCACTGCTCGATCAGGATTCAAGCAAGCCGGGCCTAAGACGGCTGAAATGCCAGAAACCGGTCCCCGGTAGCTTGTCTCCTTTCTGGTGAAGAATTGGCTTGGTAGTTTTAGTCTGCCCTGTTCCCATGATGCACTGGGCCAGGGACAGACTGATTTGCATATAGCCAGGTTCTGAGCTGGGATGGGGCAGTGAGATAAATAACGGTGATGGATCTAGCCCTGATCTTTTGACTGGGTAAGAGTGGTCTGCTCAATTCAGACACTCTGTTCATCACCACCCCCTTTTCTGAATCGTTTTTGGCCACTATAGGTGTGGCAGGGTATACTCAGACATGAGTCCCTTTCTCACTGCTCCATCAGGATTCAAGCAAGCCGGGCCGAAGACGGCTGAAATGCCAGAAACCGGTCCCCGGTAGCTTGTCTCCTTTCTGGTGAAGAATTGGCTTGGTAGTTTAGTCTGCCCTGTTCCCATGATGCACTGGGCCAGGGACAGACTGATTTGCATATAGCCAGGTTCTGAGCTGGGATGGGGCAGTGAGATAAATAACGGTGATGGATCTAGCCCTGATCTTTTGACTGGGCAAGAGTGGTCTGCTCAATTCAGACACTCTGTTCATCACCACCCCCTTTTTTGAATCGTTTTTGGCCACTATAGGTGTGGCAGGGTATACTCAGACATGAGTCCCTTTCTCACTGCTCCATCAGGATTCAAGCAAGCCGGGCCGAAGACGGCTGAAATGCCAGAAACCGGTCCCCGGTAGCTTGTCTCCTTTCTGGTGAAGAATTGGCTTGGTAGTTTAGTCTGCCCTGTTCCCATGATGCACTGGGCCAGGGACAGACTGATTTGCATATAGCCAGGTTCTGAGCTGGGATGGGGCAGTGAGATAAATAACGGTGATGGATCTAGCCCTGATCTTTTGACTGGGTAAGAGTGGTCTGCTCAATTCAGACACTCTGTTCATCACCACCCCCTTTTCTGAATCGTTTTTGGCCACTATAGGTGTGGCAGGGTATACTCAGACATGAGTCCCTTTCTCACTGCTCCATCAGGATTCAAGCAAGCCGGGCCGAAGACGGCTGAAATGCCAGAAACCGGTCCCCGGTAGCTTGTCTCCTTTCTGGTGAAGAATTGGCTTGGTAGTTTAGTCTGCCCTGTTCCCATGATGCACTGGGCCAGGGACATACTGATTTGCATATAGCCAGGTTCTGAGCTGGGATGGGGCAGTGAGATAAATAACGGTGATGGATCTAGCCCTGATCTTTTGACTGGGTAAGAGTGGTCTGCTCAATTCAGACACTCTGTTCATCACCACCCCCTTTTCTGAATCGTTTTTGGCCACTATAGGTGTGGCAGGGTATACTCAGACATGAGTCCCTTTCTCACTGCTCCATCAGGATTCAAGCAAGCCGGTCCGAAGACGGCTGAAATGCCAGAAACCGGTCCCCGGTAGCTTGTCTCCTTTCTGGTGAAGAATTGGCTTGGTAGTTTAGTCTGCCCTGTTCCCATGATGCACTGGGCCAGGGACAGACTGATTTGCATATAGCCAGGTTCTGAGCTGGGATGGGGCAGTGAGATAAATAACGGTGATGGATCTAGCCCTGATCTTTTGACTGGGTAAGAGTGGTCTGCTCAATTCAGACACTCGTTCATCACCACCCCCTTTTCTGAATCGTTTTTGGCCACTATAGGTGTGGCAGGGTATACTCAGACATGAGTCCCTTTCTCACTGCTCCATCAGGATTCAAGCAAGCCGGGCCGAAGACGGCTGAAATGCCAGAAACCGGTCCCCGGTAGCTTGTCTCCTTTCTAGTGAAGAATTGGCTTGGTAGTTTAGTCTGCCCTGTTCCCATGATGCACTGGGCCAGGGACAGACTGATTTGCATATAGCCAGGTTCTGAGCTGGGATGGGGCAGTGAGATAAATAACGGTGATGGATCTAGCCCTGATCTTTTGACTGGGTAAGAGTGGTCTGCTCAATTCAGACACTCTGTTCATCACCACCCCCTTTTCTGAATCGTTTTTGGCCACTATAGGTGTGGCAGGGTATAGTCAGACATGAGTCCCTTTCTCACTGCTCCATCAGGATTCAAGCAAGCCGGGCCGAAGACGGCTGAAATGCCAGAAACCGGTCCCCGGTAGCTTGTCTCCTTTCTGGTGAAAAATTGGCTTGGTAGTTTAGTCTGCCCTGTTCCCATGATGCACTGGGCCAGGGACAGACTGATTTGCATATAGCCAGGTTCTGAGCTGGGGTGGGGCAGTGAGATAAATAACGGTGATGGATCTAGCCCTGATCTTTTGACTGGGTAAGAGTGGTCTGCTCAATTCAGACACTCTGTTCATCACCACCCCCTTTTCTGAATCGTTTTTGGCCACTATAGGTGTGGCAGGGTATACTCAGACATGAGTCCCTTTCTCACTGCTCCATCAGGATTCAAGCAAGCCGGGCCGAAGACGGCTGAAATGCCAGAAACCGGTCCCCGGTAGCTTGTCTCCTTTCGGGTGAAGAATTGGCTTGGTAGTTTAGTCTGCCCTGTTCCCATGATGCACTGGGCCAGGGACAGACTGATTTGCATATAGCCAGGTTCTGAGCTGGGATGGGGCAGTGAGATAAATAACGGTGATGGATCTAGCCCTGATCTTTTGACTGGGTAAGAGTGGTCTGCTCAATTCAGACACTCTGTTCATCACCACCCCCTTTTCTGAAGCATTCTACTGCACGCATTGAAAGAGGAAAATACCTGTAGTGATTGTTTTTGTGCAGGAAGAGGCCCCTTCCTGCACAAAAACAATCTTCCCATGATGCAGGCATACTTGCACCATGGTGCAAAGGTGCAGTTTGTGTGCCAGTGCAGGGAAGAGCACAGGAATGCAACATATTATTGTAAATATTTCACATTCCTGTGCTTCGGAAGTGCTGCAGTGTGGCGCAGCCAAAAGGCCTATATTGCAGTGCAGCACCACTTCCTTGTAGATCTGCCTCGTAGATTTTAGCAATAAGTAATCAGACGGTACCTAGATGAAATACTTTTGTGTCTCCATTATTCCAGAACGCAGCTGATGACACCCCTACCTTACCTCCCACAAAGAATCAATCGTTTTCACCCTGAAGCAGGGCCATTTGGATTATGCAGCAGGAGACATAAATAAAGTAAATTATACGGCGTAATACAGCATATTTTGTGGTTGGTGGTACTCCATTACTTTTTCATTTTTACTCATGGTAAGACTGTCAAGGGAAATATTTCCAGTTTAACACCCAAATACAGCAATAAGCACCTAAAAGATGACTAGTCAACCTTTGTGATAGGCCTTGCTCTGCAACATGTCGGCAGGTGTTTAGTGAGTATTTTTTGATCCTCTCTAGGTGACATCATGTGGTTCCTTAAAGAAGACAGACATCAGATTATAACACATCCCCTCCCCAATAAATCAATGGAAACAGCGCAACAAGAAACCTGAAATAGAGTGACCAAATGAAAGAAATTAAAAGGTCAAAATAGATACAGTAAAAATAGCATAACAAGAATCTAAAGAACAGTGGTTCAAGACATAATATAATCTTTAAATTTTAAGGGCAAATGACGTTGTCTACTGGAAAAGTGGTTAGAACTAGGATCAGTAGATGTTAAATCAGCACAAGAAGTTCCAGCACATTGGTCATGAGAGAATGACCCAACATCATCAACATCATTGTGAGAAGAGCTCTGAGAATTAGAATAATTAGAACCATTCTTCAAACATTTGACTAACCTGGACATGCTCCAAACACTACCATTGCTAACCTTCACAACATTTTTCTTAATGGAGACAATAGTAAAAGGACCCATGAAGGTACTTTTGCCCTTAAGCGTGTACCTAGGATTCTTTATCAGAACCCTGTCTCCAACATTCCACTTCTTCCCTTTCACACACATTTTAGAATCATATCTTGTTTTGTATTGACTCTGATATTTTAAGATCTTATTTTTTTTTTATCAGCTGATAAGGCTTCTCCGTCCATTATTATCATCCAAACAGGATTTAACTTGGAGATCGCCTTTCTACCTCTCAATGCTTCAAAAGGAGATGTTAAAGTAACAGCATTAGGTATGGTCCTATGTGCCCACAAAGTATCTGTCAAGATCTCTTTAAGAGATAATTTGGTAACCAATGCACGTTGAAGGCAAGTTTTGATCAACCGGTTCATTCTCTCCGCTAAGCCATTAGCCTGAGGAGAATATATTGCAGTTTTTTGATGAATCACACCACAACTTTTGAGAAAATCATTCATCTCACTAGAGACAAATTGCACGCCATTATCTGTTATCAGGAATTTAGGTAAACCTTCAAAAGCAAACACTCCCTTTAGAAACTCAATAACAGTTTTGGCACTCACAGAAGAAGTACACTTCGTTATTACCCATTTGGATGTGTAATCTACCAATAAAATGACAAAAAGCTCACTTTGTGGTAACAGATCGAATGGTCCCATAATGTCAACCCTAACTTTGTCCAGACAATCTCAGGAATTTTTACCGGTGACAAGGGTGTGTGATTGGTTGCATAAGACTTGTCATTAGATGCACACAAAGTGCAGTCTTTAACTACATTCTCGATCATACGGTCCATAGTAGGCCACCAGTATCTTTCTCTCACTCTAGCCTTAGTGAGACTCCTTCCAAGATGACCCTCATGAGCAGTGTTTATGATTTTGTCTCTAAATTCAACTGGGGGAATGACCCTCAGGCCTCTCAGTAAATTGACCCCCACAAAAGAAATTTAATCTTTGACAGACCAATACGTTTTCATCTCTTGATCCAAGGATTTATAGTCTGGCCAACCTTGACTGATCCAGGTTTTGAGCTCAGATAGAATCCTATCTTTAGTCACACCATCCCTCCACTCATCCTGTGTCAGTGCATTTTCAGCAACCCAAAATACACATTCTTCTTTGTCATCACCACTGCTTTCCTCCAGGGGTAATCGCGACATGCAGTCAGCAGATTTGTTATTTGACCCAGGTATATATTGTACAATAAAATTATACTCTTGTAATCCCTCACTCCAACGTTTAATTCTTGGCGTTCACTATGCCTGCAAGAAAAAATCTGAACAAGGGGTCTATGGTCGGTCCTTACTAAGAATGGAATTCCCCATAAGTAAAACTTAAAGTGTTGAACCGCCCAAAAAACACTAAGTGCTTCTCTTTCAATGCAAGAATAGTTTGCCTCTGCCTGCTTAAGTGCCCTAGAAGCAAATGCAACTGTACTTTGTTCACCATTTACTACCTGAGAAAGTACTGCGCCCAAACCCTTGAGGCTAGCATCAGTGGTTAAAATGTTTTTTTTTTTCACATCGAAATGTCCTAGAGTAGGCATTTTTCCAATCTCCTCCTTGATCTTTTCAAAAGCTCTCTGGCAATCTTCTGACCACACAAAATGCACACTTTTTTTGAGTAACATCCTAATGGGTTCAGTCACAATAGCAAAACCTTGAACAAACTTAGCGTAAAATTCCGCAAGTCCTAGAAATGACCTCACCTGGTCTTTATCGCTAGGTACTGGAGCTTTCTTAACACATTCTGCTAGTTCCAACTTTGGTTGTATTCCTGCACCAGAAATCACGTGACCAAGGTACGTAACAGTCTCCACACCAATTCAACACTTCTCCTTCTTTACAGTCAATCCCTTCTCCTTCAATCTTTCCAAAACTTCAAGCAATGTCTTACTATGCTCAATCTCTCCTTTCCCGTAGATTAGAATATCATCTTGAAAGAACATGATGTTACCAATTCCATCTAAAACTCTCTTCATGACCCTCTGAAAACATGCAGCTGCCGATGCCAGTCCGAAGGGCATTCTCTTAAAACAATATGCACCCAAGGGTGTCACAAACGATGTGAGATGCCTAGACTCCTTGTGCAAAACAATCTGGTGATAAGCGGATGATAAGTCCAAAACACTAAAAACACATGCACCCTTGAGGGTACTAAGTGACTCCAAAATATTAGGTAACGGTTGCCTGTCAACCCAAATCCACTGATTTAACCCCCTCAAATCCACACACATCCTAATTTTGGCCCCCATCCTTAGGGGCCAAAACAATGGGGGCCAACCATTCTGATGCCTCTATCTCCTCAATCACATCCAATTTCAGTAATCTCTCCAACTCCTGTTTCAAAGGATCCATCATCATGTTTGGAACCTTTCTTACTTTGTAAACACAAGGTATGGCCTTATTCTTTAGAATAATCTTGTGCTCAAAACCTTTGAGGCACCCTAAATCCTCAGAAAAGACTTCAAGAAATGTTTTGAAATACACACAATTCTGATTGTCAACAGCACTGCCATTACTATCACTATCAATCAGCATAACCTGATCTCTAGGATCCCTAGCAGAAGGATTGAGCGTGATCCCCAGGTCACGCTGATGTCTCCAACCTAACAGGTTGTCACCCCTCATAGCCACATAAACTTTACCAAACGTCTTTCTGTCCTTAAATTTAATGCAAGCCTCTATATAACCAAGAACATCAATTTTGGCTTTAGCATAACCGACTGGATTTATATCAGGTGGAATTAAAGTAGTTTCATCTAAGCCAATAACCTCATCCCATTGTTTGTTGCCTATCATGGTGTAAGGAGACCCTGAGTCAGCCAGGACAACAAATTTTAAATTATTCTCCATGATGTCACACTCTGGCATTGAGATTTTATCAGCATCAATCATACCATCTTCTTCCCTGATGCTAGACACTACAATGCGTACTGCATCAGAATTTTTTTTCTCTGGAGCCCTTGTTGACTTACAGACTCGAGCGTAATGTCCCTTAATACCACATTTCATACATACAGCATCTTTTGCTTAGCATTGTGGATAACTCGAAAAATGTGTAAAACTCCCACATCTCATACACTTAGGTTTAAGTGAATCTTTACTGCCTTTTTCTTCACTATTCACTTGAGATTTCACAAAGTTGCGCGTAGTCACATCCTTATCATTTTTTTAAAATTTGTCATTAGCAACAACCTTACTCACACTCACACGTTGTTCAGAAGTGTGTTCAACATGAATCTCACTTTCTAGCTCTCTTTTCTCTTCATGGCCTCTTTTTATCTCGTTTACCCAAGATGAAGTGTTTTCCATTCCTTCAACAATTTTAATAGCTTCATCAAGAGTAGGATTTTTTGATAAAAGTTTCTCCTGTACACGAGAACTATTTGTGCATCGCACTAATTGGTCCCTGACTAAAGAATCAGACAATTCTTCAAACTCGCACATACGTGCTAATGTTTTAAGGGAGGCTACATAATCTTTGACTCGTTCAGTAGACCCCTGTGTTCTTGTGAAAAACCTATGCCGTTCTAAAACAATATTTATGCGAGGACCAAAATATGTCTGTAACATCATCATTGACATTTCATATACATCACAAGGCTCACCCTCACCACTACCAATTGTAAGTAAATCCATACTATCATATATGTTACGTCCCTCTACACCCAAATTATGTAAAAGAATAGCTTATTTTCTGACTGCAGAAAATTTTTCTCCACCAATAGCCAAGATGTAAGAGTCAAAAAGATTTCTCCATCGTTTCCAAGGTAATATTGGATCTCCTTTTTCAGAAAGGAAAGTTGAGACATTGAAGTGGACGTAGCCATAATTAAAAAATTGCTAAATGGTGAGATAAAAATAGAAAATAGTCACACTAGTTAGGAGAAAGAGAAAAAAAAATGATGAGCAGTCCTAAAATAAAAAGTCAATAACACATGTGTGGTGATGATCCAAGTTGTATCAGAATAATGTCTGGTAATTCTGGTAACAGTCTTTGTTAGACTTAATATTTCTGTGGTAATCCTGGTAAATAGTCTTTGTTACACTCTATATATTTGTGGTAATCCTGGTAAATAGTGTTTGTAATCCTGGTAAACAGTGTCTGTAATCCTGGTAAACAGTGTCTGTAATCCTGGTAAACAGTGTCTGTAATCCTGGTAAACAGTGTTTGTTAAACTTAAAAGTAAATCCCAATAAAAAGAAAATCGAAATTTGAAAATACCGTAAAGTAGTTGGAGAAAACGCCAATGACCAAACTCAGATGAGGAAGCTGACACGATCCGTAGTTGACAGCCGGTCTGTAATGGTAAAGTGATGACAGTTTTAAAAATTGCCGAAGATCGTGTTGCGAGCACAGCCTTTTCCTTCAGGAAAGTAAACACAAGATGGCGCCTACGTTCAAGCGCGGGGTCACGGCAGGTTCAATTCAAGCGTGTTGACGTTTGCAAGCTCCGTCACCCTCCGCATTCAGGGAAACATTCCAGTCAGAGTACGAACGCGCGCAGGGAATGTCTTTAAGCTCACAATAAATGCCAAGGCTCTCGAGGTATGGAACCCTCCTCGGAACCCTTCTCGGAGTTCAAAAATGCGGGGGCGGTTGCAGGCACTGCGAAACACAGAGAGCATGCAAAAACTGTAAAATATTACCTTAAATGTTGAACACGACGTTAAGGCAGTAAGGCTGTGGTTATCAGTCAGTCCAAAATTCCGAATTCTTTTGTAATTTCGTTTTTGATAAAAAAGAATAAAATCCATATAATTCCAATTTGAGATATGCTGCTATCCACTTGTCCCCAATCAAGTTAAGTCGTCCTCGTCACCATTGTTAAAAAGAAGGATACTCTATTTCTTGTAGATTAAGTATCTTTAATGAGACACAGCATCAACGTCCAGTCAGTTTCCAGGCTAACACGAACTGCCCTGCCTGAGGCTCACATTCTAGGTGACATCATGTGGTTCCTTAAAGAAGACAGACATCAGATTATAACACAGAGTTCCCAGAATGTTCCCCTTATTCTAAAAATCCTTTTCAGAAGACACATTAACATTAGTGCAGCATGTACTACTGTCAGGTGTCCAAGTGGCCACTGCTGCTTAATTATGACTGTCTTACCATGAAAAAGAGGAGTGGCGCTTTAGAGCTCAGGTCACCCTTGCTGCTTTTTATCACAAAGGGGCAGAAAGTATCAGGTGCTGCAGGCGAAGTGACACCATGGCCCAGTGGTTTGACTGGGTGTGAGTGTTTGATTGATTCAGATGCTCCGTCCATCACCACCCCCTTTTGTACCGCTTTTGGCTGCCATAAGTGTGGCAGGGTATGCTCAGACGTGAGTCCCTTGCTCACTTTGCCACTGGATTCAAGCAAGCCGGGCTGAAGACGGCTTAAATGCCAGAAACCGGTCCTCGGAAGCTTGTTTCCGGTCCAGGGAAGACATGGTTTGGCAGTTCGGGCTGGACTGTTCCCATGAGGCACAGGGTCAGACTGATTTGCATATAGCCATGTCTGAACTGGGGTGGCAGAGTGGGCTAAAGAACGGTGATGGATTAAACCCAGATCTTTGACTGGGTGTGAGTGTTTGATTGATTCAGATGCTCCGTCCATCACCATCCCCTTTTGTACCGCCAGTGGTATGAGGAGCCAACTGAAACCCAGATCATGGCAGTTTTACCATCCTTCCTTGTTTGCAGTAGAGCTCGCTGCACACTTGATGTGCCAGCATTGCTTTGGGCCTTGGAACAATGGTCCAGTTGGGGAAGGGAAAGGAACTCAGAGGAGACTCCTTTGTTTGCCCTCAGAGTGAGAGCAAAGAGGGGGATGTAGCAAAATTGAAGTCCATGTTTTTATCAAAGATCAAAGAACACTGCTGTCTTTGCAAGCAGCAGCTTTCATTAGTGAAGCAGGTGCAGTAGCAGGTGGCCTAGGAGTCTTCGGGCCCACTGCTTCATGATTGTGACTGTCTCACTTTATAAAAGGGGCATCAGAGCTTATTTTAAAAATCCAGCATTAGGCCCATGGCTACCCTTGTAGAAAAAAGGAAGACGTCATGTGGAAGCTAATCTTTTTCCTGAAAGGGACAGAGGGCCTGTTTCTTGATTGGTGTGATAGTCAGGCATGGTTGGCTAGGAGCGAAAGATGCAGAAGAGATAGCCTGCTACTCAGGACTGCAGTTTTCATTAGTGCAGCAGGTAAAAATGCAATGGGGTCGAGAGGTGTGAGGTGCTCACAACACCCCAATTATAGGGGGTAGCATGTTTGGGTCAATGACTGGTTTTGTTTGATGTATTTGCTGTTTTATAAGCGTCATACTTCGAGTGGTTCATAAGCTATAGAAAAATAACTCATTCTCCCCTAATCGTTGCCATCACGTTTTGGATTGAGGCCAAACTTCAAAACATTCTGCTTGAGGGGCTAAGAGCAAAAAAGTTTGAAGACCTCTGACCTAATACCACCCACTCCAAGGGACTGTGATAGCAACTTTCGTGGGTTGCGCCCAGTGATTATATCATGCTTGAATGTAATACCTGTCCTGTTATTTTGCCCTTCCTGCCCCCAAATGTACTTCTCTATTTCTTAGACTATATCTAGTTGTTTATTTGGTTTCTTCTCTCCTCTGCCGATGCAGGACTCTTGTTTGGGGATCAGACCAGGCAACAATCCCAAAGGCCGACAGCAGTGGTGGCGAAGAACCTTCTAGACTGAGAGAAAGAGACAAGAGTTGTATGGTAGTTGTCGAAAGAAGCATGCAGTAGAACCAAAACTGAGTAAAATTTTCTGCCCCTGCATTCTTTTTTTTTTTTTACAAAGGAAGTACAGCCTCCAATACCTGGGCCTTTTCGCGCCCCTTGGTAGAATGAATATAGATTTCCTCTGTAGCTTTCCATCCCAGCTTGACTTTGGGGTCCTGTCAGTAATGTTCACCCTCATTGTGTACAGTATCCTCCTATATCTATTTTCACAAGTCCTGCAACAAGTCAGGCTTAAGCAAAGCGAAGCCACAGTATCATCTTCAGATCATGGGGCACATTTACAGGAGTTTATTTCTGCAGGAATGTCACTTTTTTGACGTTCCTGTGGCAACAAACCCTTCGTCTTATTTACAAGGTGGCAGTAAGCCTCTTAACGTGGCTTAACGCCGCCTTGTGAATAAGACCCCCTTTCACGCAGTACTTTGTGTGAAAGGGGCGGGCAATGGGTGTTGTGGTGGGTGTTCCGCCACAACACTCATTGCTTTCCATGCAACCCCTTATTTACAAGGGTGGCATAAATATGGGGTAGCGCCAAAAATAAGACCCCCCCAAAAAAACTGGTCTTAACATGGTGTAACAAGGAGAAATTATTAATTTCTCCTCGTTTTTGCTGTTTCACATATAATCCGCAAAACCACCATGAATAATTGGTCATTAAACAAATGAAGATTTACACCTTCTGTGTGTGCTGCATTGCAGCACACATACGGTGCATCCCTCTGCTTTCAGAATGGCGGATCGTGGCGCTAGCAATTTTTGCTTAACGCTGCGCTCCGCCATTCCCTTGTAAATATGCCTCCATGTCTCCAAACCCGCACTCTGCTCACTCTACAACTTCCACACAGCTCATCCTACAACCTTCATCCTTTTCAAACCTCCACTTCTTAATGTTCTCAGGAACACGATGCAAATTCGAATACTTTGCGACCCCGTCAGAGGTAATAAGCTCTGCATAAATGATAGAGGACAATACAATGCAGTACATCTATGCACCTTTTCTTGGAGAGGGTATCTCTCTGATAGCATTTCCTTCCGTTGGAGACTTATTGTGGCTTTCCATACATACATCAATGAACTTACGTTTTCTTATATTGCCCAGACATATGTGCTTCAGGGCAGGTTTTTCTATTCTGATAGCGCAGCCGGTTTACGGCGGGTTTCGCAGTATATAAGAAAATGTATAAACATGCAAAGAACTTATTAAATATAAATTGATAATTTACAATCGACTCCTTACAAAAATATTGCTCGTTTAAGTGTCTTAATTTGGTGGAGAGTTAGCAATAATATAACAGTTTGTCACTAGATGGCAGCATTGTAGCATTGCACAAGAATGTCTCTTAGAAAAATGTATTCCTAGCACATTCGTGGTTCACGCTTTTTCAAAAACCTACTTACTGTGTCGTTTCCAAGCATTCGGTCGCCCTTCCATCATATTTTTATCTTTCAGATATGCGTGCATGCTAATGTAACTTATTTTCGAGATTACAGTCAGAACTACTAAACAGTACATCACCTGTTTCTAAAGACTAGTTCAACAATAATTTGTTAAACTATTTTTACCGGACAACTTTTTTTTTTCTGAAAACATCTAGATATATTTAACAACTGCTAATTCTGATAAAAGTACAGTGTATTTACCTACGATTGTTTGAAAAACATATCATGATGTAATATACTGGAATGTTGAGTTCCAGTGAAGATAATGTACCATGTAGACAATATTGGCTAGTATAAACTTTCGGCTCCTACCTGCCAATTCTTGCCTATTTTCTCTTTTTAAGAACATTCTATACTCAGGAAGTAATGTTCTAAGAGCTGTGTAGCCCTTCTGCCTCTCGCTACACAAAGGTCATCTTTCCCTTTCTATGGCCCCGCCTGCGGCTGGGTAGCACACTTTGATGTTTGGCTTTTCTCCCATCTTCATACTAAGAGGCCTATTACGATGGCGGGCCGACAAGGTTCGTCCACCACCGTAACGGTAAACGGGTCTGACCGCCATAGGTGCGGCGGTCCCGCTGTGCCTATTAGGATGCAACCGCCACCCTGGCTGTCGCATCCCGCATATTTAACATTGTGGCGGGCGGTGCTGTAAGCAGCACCCGCCACAATGCTAACAAGCATTGGCATAGCCAATAGGTCTCACCTTTGGGATCTTAACCGCATCGGTGCAGCGCATTTTCCCGCTGTGCGCTGACATTTTGAAAAACCCGTGGTTCATGACGAGCTCAGCTCGTCATGAGCGTACGAGAGGTCTACCTCATGATGAGCTGAGCTCGTCATCAGCGTCAAAGGGGTTAAAAGTGTTTAATCAGAGCTATTGGCTTTGTCACTGTATTTAAGCTATGTTGTAGAGTAGTGTGGCTATTGTGCAGCATGTTGTAAATGACACTTTAGGACGCTGTAATAACTTGGTTAACTACTTTAAAAAAAATAGAGATATCTATTCTACTTTTCCACCTTTATCAGTTTCTGAAAATATCCCCCTCGTGAAGGACCAACCCCGATTGCTAGATCCTCTCATTGAGACAATCCCCCCATGGATATGAAATCCCTAAAAAAATATCTCAATTGTTTGAAATCCGGCTCCCCTAGTGATGTGGTACCCTTCACTACTCTAAGTCAGATTTTCGATAGCCGCTCCAGTTATCCTGGATCTTATTAACATCTCATTTTCCTCTCCGCTTATTCCCTCCCCATGTACACAGGCCATGGTCAAAGCTCTTTTTAAAAAAAAACAACTTAGACCCAGAAGTTTTTGCTAACTATCGGCATATCTCTCTCCTGCCGGGAATCACAAACATTAGTGAAAAGTATGTCAACTCCATTCTCTCCGCATTTCTGGAGGAAAATGAACGCTTTCGCCCCTCCCAAACTGGTTTTAGACCTCAACAGGGCACGGAGATGGCCTTGTTAGCTGTAGTTGAAAAAGCCAGAAAAATTCTGGATGTCGGCGGCTCCACGGCTATTGTACTGCTCGACCTTAGCGCGGCCTTCGACGCGGTCAATCACCAATTACTGATTTTAAGACTCAGAGAGGTAGGAGTTACAGGAACTCTACTCAAATGGCTAGAGTCCTTCTTGACAGACAGGTCATTCCAGGTATTCGAGGACAACTGCATCTCTGAAAGGATGCCTTTAAGATGCGGGGTCCCTCAGAGTTCCTCCCTGAGCCCCACGCTTTTAAATGTCCATTTGAGCCCCTTGGCCAAGGTGGTCAAGCCCTTTGGTATTCAGATTGTCTCCTATGCTGATGACACTCAGCTGATTGTGTCTCCTAATCAAATGGACAATACTGAGACGAACCTGGCCAACTGCTTGGAAAGGGTCTCCGCGTGGATGGATGGCTCTTTCCTAAATCAGAATGCAGCTAAAACAGAGCTGATATTTTTGGGTAAGACTACTGACTTGATGCCAGCGTACTCAGGCCCAGGTGTCTGGGTATTATGCCCCCCCACCCCTCAAGATCAGATAAAAATCCTGGGTGTGTGGCTGGATCACAACCTGAATTTAAAGGAGCAGGCACGCAGGGTGACAGGTACTTGTTACGGTATCCTGAAAATGATTAGGAAAACTCTCCCCCTGCTGCCTTTCAATGCTAGAAGACTATTGGTGCAAGCCTTGATTCTCTATCGGCTTGTGTACGCCAATGTGCTTTATTTAGGCTCTCCATGTTCTACCATTAAAAGATTGCAAACTGCGCAAAATTGTGCTGCATGACTCCTCATGCAGGCCCATAATCATGAACCCGCTAAACTACACATCATCTCCCTGCACTGGCTTCCGGTTGCCAAAAGCATTCAGTTCAAGGCACTGTGCATTGCCAATAAGAGGCTCTTGGTTAGGGCCCCACTGATTCTTCGATCTATCATCTCTCCCTACTTCCCTAAAAGATTGCTGCGCTCTGGGAAGAAATATCTTGCAGCTGTCCCTAGGATAATCAGAGTTCGGAGTGGTGGATGCCTGTTTTCATTCATTGCGGCAAAATGCTTGAACCAGCTGCCAGACTATATTCGGCTTGAAGCCAACTATCTCTCCTTTCGCAAGCTCCTGAAAACCCTTCTGTTCCCTTGAATGCTCGGCTGTAGTTCGGTTGATGACTCTGTTGCTAGCGCTGGGAGGCCTTTTGGTAGCCATGCGCTGTATATATGTAAATTCCTTCCTTCATTCATTCATTCATTCATTCATTCATTCATTCATTCATTCATTCATTCATTCATTCATTCATCCATTCAAATGTGAATTCATTCATTCAGTAGTGAGGCTGTTGTGCAGCATGTTGTAAAGTTACAATATATAAACCTGCCATGCCATGGTTATATTTTCCTTGGGATATCCCCAATATAAAACACCAAACGTGTCTAAAACACGCCACAATGTTGTACAGACAGTATATGACGTCATATGTTCTCTAAAAGTTATAAAATGTATTCACAAAACATGAAAATGTACGCAAACCCATGGAAATGTAGGTACGAATCTCATATATGAAAATACAGTCAAATGTGCAGCACAGAAAGAGGCATGGGAAGGGGGTCGGTAGATAGAGAGGGCAGTGGAGGGGGACTGGTAAAGGGGAGCACTAAGTTGAGGTGCAGTGTGGGGAGCTGGGAAGGGAGAGTAGAGGCGCGAGGATGAGATGCAAGTGCGGAGGAAGAGAATGGGACTCGGAGATAGGAGCAGAGAGAAGACAATCGGAAGAAACTGATCCAAGAGAGCGAGTGAGGACAGCGAGGGGGCTTGGGTGGAATGGGAGAGAGTGGGGACTGCCAGGGGGAAGGAGAAAGAAAATGTGGCGGGAGGTGAGCACTGGCGGTGAGGATAAAAGGTAAACCCATATGTATAAAGGTGGAGGGGGTGGGGGCTGGCTGGGAGAGGGGCCTTAAACAGAGACCAGAGGGAGAGAGAGAGGTAGACTGGCGAGGGGGGGGCAATAAAATGAAAAGGGGAGGGCATTGAAGTGTAAGAGCCAGGAGCACCATACACAGGGATAGGGCGGAAGTAGAGGTACAATAAAGGAGGGTGTGCTGAGAGCTGGGATACGGGAGCAGGGGCTACAAGGAACGAATACAGCGAGATTGGGCTTCAAAGACTAGAAAAAGAAGAGATGGCGAGTGAGGGAAGAGATGCTGTGAAAGGGCATGGGGGGCGACGGGGGTGAGGGTGAAGGTCAAGAGAGAGATGCGGGCAGCAGAGGAGGAGTGCGGCTGAGAAACAAGTGCTATTGCAACCGAAAGAGGAATAAATAATACATGGTTAGAAAGAGAGGGCTTATGAGTGAGAAAGGAAGAGATGGGGCGCAAAATAGACACAACAATGTCAAGCGAGCGAAACAATAGGGCGTAGGATCAGAGAGAGAGAAAAAAAGATTTATCAGAGAGGAGGGAGAACTGAGTAAAATAAAAAATAAAACTACTTCGCTATCGCAGAATACAAGAAATGAGAAGGAAGACATGTGCAGCCTGAGCCGTTGGGCTGTGTGAGCCCCTCCCCCAAGCAGCTTCTTGATAGTAGGTCTTGTAATTGCTGAAGCCATGAGCCTTGAGGACTGCCCACCAGGCTGGCGATGGACAGTGTCAGTTCAGCCTCAGAGGAGGGGTAGCATTAACACTAATGAATGCAAGGGCCAACCAGGGGAGGTACAGAACAAGCCATGCTGGAGAGGAAGCAGTGCTTGAGGGCACGCACGTGTCCCAAAGGTTTACAGGTGCCGGGACTGGCGCTGCATCTGAGGATGACGGCTGGTACAGGCTTTGCTTTGCCGCAGAAGAGTGAAGCGGCAGCGTTTTACAGTGACTAAATATACAATTTAAGAAAGCAAAAAGGGTGACTAAATGGAGAGAAAGGGAGGGGTAAGGGTGTAAATATTTGTGTAAGGAAGGAGTGATGGAAAGGAGGACTGGTGAGAGAGCGGGGAATTAACTGCCGGATTAGATAGATCAGTGCGTTGAAGTGAGGGGATGGCCATGCATTTTAGCTTGTGCCCGCTATTGGGGCGGATTTACAGACATTGGGAGGCCGATTAAGTGAGGGCAAAGACAGCCTGCAGAGATGACAAGCCTAGTCAAGCACTTGTGCTTGGGCTGGCATCCACAAGAGCGAACAGCGGCGCGCAGGCCATCAATTTTCAATTAGCACGCGCGCCGCTGCTCGCTCCCGCAAGGTGGATGCCAGCACAAGCACGAGTGCTTCAAAAGAGCTGACCAATTTCTAAAGGTCATCTCCCAGAGCAGCGCATGTGCGCTGCCTAGGCGAGACCTAAAAAGGCATGTTGTGCATTGGCAAGCACAACATGCCAGGCACCACGCGGTGCCTGCCACCTTGTGAATGCCAATGACCACCCATGTGCACTCCCCGCCCCCAAACACCTGGGGGCCCACTACAGCCCCCCAAGCCAAAGACTGCATGCCTTTCCATGGCAGACTCTCCGCAATGGAAAGGCATTCTAACGCACCCATCATAATGCACCGCCACCATATTATGGGCCTTTTCCACCCGGCAGGGAATCGTGACGATTGCCTGCGGGCGAAAAAGCGGCGGGCGGTCTTTCCGTCCGCTGCGGTACCCCCCGCCATGCTAATGTGGCGGGCGGTAACTGCCCGTCTGGCGGTGAGTTTTGGCGGATGGATTGCCACCGGTGGCGATTCGCCCGCCATGATAATAGGCCCCTAAGTGACGACTTTCAAATAGTCGAAACGCAAACCAAACACAGGGTACTGTTTGTGTTGGCTTAGATTTTCAGTAAATTTTCAGATTTTAAGCGGAGCCGTGGAATATCGTCATGGGCAATTACATCCAGCTGTCAAGAAAGTGTTGATGCCAGGATTTTGTCATCCTAGCTCAAGTGACATTTTGCTCCGCGACTTACATTTATATCACTGTGACTCCCAGCATGCTGGGAGGACATTCAAAGCAAAATGCGGAAATAACAACTCCAAGAAGCAAAACGCTTCGGTGTAAAAATGCAGGACTAGCTGAATGTATCTCAGTTGAGGTGAGTGAGGCACCCTGGCATCTGGGCTGCACCAAAATCACGCCCACGTGTCCTGCGTTGGATTTTAACAGGTTGAGTATACATTCCCATCCCCTCTGGGGCACTCGCAACTGAGGCCTTTGTGTTCAAAATATTTGATCAGTTGACGGAGACACCATGTGTGTCATTTTGCTTACAGATATGTGATTTATGGGTGAAATTCTGCAAATATGTAAACATTTTCTAAATTTGGCAGTTGAGGAGTACGGAAATTGATAGCAAAGAGGGCTGGGTGGTCAGTAAATGCAGTTCCAAAGAGACGAGCCCGCTCAGAATCATTATGCCCTGAGTTCTGTTATACACATTTACTAGTTTTAATTCATAAACCTAATTTAATCCCGTGTCTAAGACCTAGCACAGAACCGAGAATCCACTCTGATAGGATTCGAGAAGTCAGTGTATGCAAAATGCAAAAAAATCGTTAGCTTCCCATGCACAGGGCTGCCACTCACTCGGCTACGTACTGTAAATGCCACAATGCATACATGTTGGAATCTGAACATTTGCACCCCGGTTTCTAGATCATCTCTGAAGTGTTTCACTCCCAATTGTTGTGGGTTTTGAAAGTAAAATACTTTCTCAGAGAACAAGAAAAGATCATGATTGAAGAATTCGTAAGTAAAATCTGTAATTTAATTTTACATTAATATATACAGCTTTGCTGTGATCCAGAGTTTCTTTACTGCTGGAAATTCACGAAACTGAAAATACTAAGGGGCAGATTTGCAATAAATAGCCATCCCTGCATATCAGCATGGATGCACCAGTTATTGTGCGCCGCAGCTCCGCCACCCTGGATGCGCCGCATTTAAAATGCGGCGCACTATGGGGCAAAAACGGCACAGATGCGTCACGCATTTGTGCCGTTAAAGAGGCCCATTGTTGGAGTTGCGTCGTAAGCGCAACGCAGCTCCAGCAATGCTTTGGGGGGCCCTATCTCTACAATGCTGCGTCAATCCTTACGCCTGCTTCAAGTAGGCACAGGGTTTTGACGCAGCATGGGCCCAAAAGTGACTGAGTGAAATCTTGTAGATTTCACTCAGCCACTTTTGGGAGGCGTTCCTGCACCGGAACGCCCTCCCCACCCCCCTCTCCTCCCTGCGATGGAACTCCTCTTTCTGGCGCAGGGCTTTACAACGTGACGCATCTGGGAGATGCGTCACGTTGTAAATATCCCACACCATGGCGCATCTTTTGCGCCACTGCTGGGTCACAAAAGTGACACAACTGCGGCGTAAAAGAGGCGCAGGGGGCTTGTAAATCTGCCCCACATTTTTCACCTTTGCCTGCCATGCCACTGTTGATGTATTTGAACCAGCCATTATTAATTTGTTTCAAATTGGAACACTGACCTGATTACAGACAGGAAACCAGGTGAGTACGCTCATCCCCTGGTCAGTTGTTCGCATCTGTTTTCTAAACTGAAGCCAGTATGTTTAATTCATTCTGGTGGAAAGCGACTCTGCCAGGAGCCCAGCTTCCATTGGTTCTGCAGTACCAGGTCCAGAGGCCTAAAGGGCCCGCTGGAGCCTGATTTTTGTTGTATTTTATTATTCAGACAGCCGCCGGGGGCTGGTTTCCTTCCTTGCACTACGGCTCCTGGATTAGTGGTTACGCCACTGATTCACTGCCTACTGTAAACCCCTGTGTGTGTGGACCAGTTTTTGAGTACATTGATGTGAGCATCAGATATCCGCTATCTGAAGCAGTGACTAGAGTGTAAAACAGAAACATATTTAGACCTAATTGAGTTACCAGGAAAATATATCCCAGGAAGTAACAGTTGTATTCGATTGGAAAGAAGAAGTTAACTTTTTCTTTTGGCCTTGTGGAAAGCAAGATTTGGCAGTGGACGATGAAAATATTCACTTTGCTACTGTTGTAAGTAAAATACCTCAGCCAGCAAGTAGGAACAAGAGAGGTTTATTCACATATAATTCGCCACGACGTGTCACACAATCCGCATACTAATGTTTGGTGGTTAACCTTGATTGGTAAGTCCCCAAATTACCAAATTTAAGAGCAAAATTCAGTACAAATAAAAAACGCAAGTATGAAATGCCTAATTCCAGTGGCAGCCTTCCTTGCCTGATAAATGTAGTGCGGGAAGCAGCGAAAGCCCATCGTATAAGCCGGGTTTTAGCACTATGGGGCATATTATCAAGAACGGCGTTAAAATTATCGCCGGTTTAGCAGCAGAAAACCTTTAGCGGCAGTTTCTGCCTCTAAACTGGCGATCATTTTTAACGCTGTTCTTGATAATATGCCCATATGTTCTTATTGCATGCGACTTCAATCACCGGAGATCAATCATCTTTGTTTGTTTGGGCCCTTATTTGCAAACAGAAAAAAACAAAGGTAGGTCCTTTGGCCTGGGCGTTCATATTCATTTTAAGGAGGGGTTCGATTTGGTGATAGTGAAAGATTGTTTCTCACGTCTCTGATTGAAATGTACAGAAAAAACTTGCCTAACTTCTACAACTAAATTAGAAAAAGAAAAAATTCCTGCACCTGAAGAAAAAACGAATGTAGAAAGATGGCCAAGGTGAAAAATGGGAGGCGATGTATGCTTCAAAGTTGTGTTCCATTTTACAGACATGTGACAAGCCGCCCTTTGCACTGTCATTCTTTCCAAATGAATTTTCTCCAGTTTTACCAGTGTGTGAGGTTTTCACTGATCTTAAGTCCAGGATCCAATTGGAGAAATGCTCATTTCTACGTGCCAACACTTACACCAATTGACACATAGAAAGATATATGAAGGCCAGTGGTAGAGGCAAGGAAAGGGGAATGGGATAAGAGAGGAAACAGAGACGCAGAACACCACCACATCTGCCTCATCACTCTGCTTCGCCATTTAGTATAATGGGGTTGCCCTGTGCCCCTCAGAACCTGTGTATATAATTACAACCTACAAGTGCTTCTGTCCGGTGTCACAATTCTGGCAAGAATTGTGAGAGTTGCTATTTACTAAACATGGATATTAAGGGTCAAATAATAATCCTTATCAGGCAGAGTATGAGAGTTCTATTTGTAATACAATACAAGTCTCTGCAAAATAAATTTCTTATCGCCCACAAACCACGTCACAACAAGTATGAGCTGTCCATAACACACAGAATATGTATTCTATGTATAACACAATAGATTCAAGTGACATATATCACGTGGAAAATCAGAAGGTCACAGTGCTCACATATACAAACATGAAAACATAAGGGAGACATACAGATCGCCTATGTGTTGCATGTTGAACTGAGATCTGCAGCTGTATTAGTAAGTGTGTATATCTGTATCATATCAAAAATATGAATATAATGTTAAAAAATCCACAAGTTCTAGAATGCAACATGCTGCTGGCTAAAACTCCAAGAAGAACTGAAAGCTTCACACATGGCACGAAGGCCCTTTGCAGCTATGTGTGTCAGACCACTTTTACTTGAGAAATACCTAGCATCTGAAAAGCCCTTCACTGCAGTGTAGTTGACGAAAGAAGTGGGATGAATCCCAAATCAGACGAAATCAGACGACTCTCCATTGAAAACCCTGTGTCTTACTGTGGTGGTAACCACTGGGCTCTAGATCACAAGGGACAGCATGTTCTAATCCTATGATTTCCATTTTCCAAATATTGAAACCTGAAAACATATTCAAACTACATCAATTGCTAGGAATCAGAACTACAAATTCCAGAATGTAATACACTCTGAAGTGCACTGCGAGGATACAAACATGGGGGCATATTATCAGGCAGGGCCGGACTGGCCGTAGTGGGCACTGCGCAATCCCCCGGTGCGCCGCACGGGTGGGGTGCCGGTTTGGGGCCCCTGGGGCCGCTTTTGTTACAGGGCCGTTTTTGCAGCATAGTTGGGGGCGGCCGAGCACTTTGCCAGGGCCAGTTTTGGGGACCCAGTCCGGCCCTGTTATCAAGGAACGGCGTTAAAATTATCGCCGCTTTAGTGGCAGGAAATTGCCGCTAAAGCGGCAATAATGTGCTTGATAATATGCCCTTGAGAATTCCAATAGAAGCCCATGTTCTGGTGTTAACATGGGCTTCTATTGGAATTCTCAAGGGCATATTATCAAGCCCATTATCGCCGTTTTAGCAGCAGTTTCCTGCCGCTAAAGCAGCGATAATTTTAACGCCGTTCCTTGATAATATGCCCCATGGTGTCTCCACAATGACATGGAACCATGTGCTAATCATTCTTTACAGCCTCACATTTGACACCATGTATTAAATCTTTGGTTACGTCATCAAGCGCATAATATCCTGCATTAAAAGGGAAGTGATGTCCAAAGTCAATGCATCACCAGACCGGGATAAACACATTAAAAAGTGTGTACACATTGTTTCGTTTGCCTTACTACTCATAGTATACATGCACACAGTTCTAAATACTGGGGACCTCTCTCCTCCTTTTATAAGCACTTTACCCTGCAGCGGAAGGAGATCAGACTGTGGACTTCACCACTGGTAGACTTACATAGAAATGTATGGCCTTGAAATCATCCATATCTTGTGATTTGTTGCAAGCCTGTTTTCTTAAAGAGAAGGTCAAATAATGTATGCAGTCCTTGTTAATACTTCAGGATTTTGTGATAGGACGTATATTTTGTTATCATTCTCTGTCCCACAGAAATTGTGAGCTGAATAATGATATGCCTGTCACTGCTTATCTGGTATGTCTTTGAATGTTGGCTGCAGAGGTGTCCTGCTGCCTCTTCAGAGAAATTCATTTTTGTAGATCTTTGAGAGTCACATTTTAGGTGGAGTAAGTTCTCAGAACAGCACAACAGTCCACCAGCTACACTTTCATTTCCGATTACAAATCACTGTGGGGCATATTACCAAGGGCCTTATCGCCGCTTTAGCGGGAATTTTTCCAGCTAAAGCGGCGATAATATTATCGCCCGATTACCTAGCTGTCGCTAACACCAGTTAGCGACAGCTAGTAGGAGATAGCGATCATCTTGGGGCCCACTTTGCACGTCAGTGATATTTATCACTAATGACATGCAAAGTGGGCGTGCCAAGATGTTAGCGACTGGAAACAGTCTCCTATTACCTACAATGGCGTACTTTTGGAAATATTTGCGCTAAGCGCGAATATCTCCAAAAGCTAATGCCTGCCCAGAGCAGTTCTTAGCCATGTTATCCAATGGTAGGCGGATAACATGGCTAAGAGCATTAGCTCGGTAATGCATGAATATCGCGGACTTTCCAGTGATATTCATGCATTTCGGCCGATTTTTATCGCTTTTGAGATAAACTTTGATAATAGCAAGGTTTTTCTGCGATAAAAATCGGCGGTGCTCGGCGATAATAATATTGCCGCTAACTGTGTTAAGCGATAATTATCGCTTAATCTTGGTAATATGCACCTGTATTACTGCACTCCCTTTAAACATCAGATTAGTGTAGTACCTCCATACTGAAGGTGGAAAGCGCATGGACCGTCAGTTTTCCATGGAAAGAACAGACGTTTTAAAATATAACTCATAACTGCCTGTCATTAGTAAAAGCAGCTCCTGACACCTGTTTCGATCTGATTAAAGATCATTAGAAGAGTGTAGCTCCGCCCTTTAAAGAGAAAGCATCCAGAACTTGGAGAAACGAAATAGTTCATAACTAGAAAAGCATTCCATAGAAAATGTGAAACAGAAAAGGAAAAATGTCCCTTCTTTCTTCTGTACTTTGAGTAAAGAATGTACTCAGTAAAAAAGACTATGAACCACTCACGTGTCCTCAGATCTGATATATGTGAACTAATAGGGGCATATGTACAAGAAATGGCAATATTTTTACTGCTGTGTACCAGCTATCGCCTTCTTAGCGACGTATTTACAAGACATCGCTACATGGCAACAGTCTCAGGGATCAGCGATGAAAACTGCTGGTGACAATAGCGTGATGACGATAGGAACTCCAGCGATAGCGGCGAACACTAACGAAAGGCCCATAAATGGCAAAAAAAGGCATGTTAATCAGCCCAACGTGAGCTTTTTGCTTCTATTGGAAAACATAGCCTATCAGTCAACCTCCAATAGAATATAGGCACACAAAAAAATGAAATGCAGAATGAGCAGCCAAAGGTCAAGTGCAGCACACATGAACAACCCCCTCAAGCCACCTAACATCCAGGATGACCAGGATGAGCACCTGGATGACTCGCTGGACCTGCATCCGGCACCTGGATGACTTGCTGGAACTGCGTCTGGAGCCTGAATGCATCGCTGGACCTGCGTCTGGAGCCTGGATGCCTCACTGGACCTGCATCTGAAGCATGGATGCCTTGCTGGACCTGCGTCTGGAGCCTAGATGCCTCGCTCGACCCGCGTCTGGAGCCTGGAGTGGGATGCGGAGGAGCTGTGGACTTGATGAGCCATGGTGGTAGACATTGAAACGCGGCGATCGCCCGTACATGGTGGTGAAGTCTGGAAGGTCGCATGGAGACACGTTGCTGACCAGTGTGAGATGACTGCCTTGAACCCCTTGGAGCTGTGAATGGTAGAGGCGCTTCTGTGCACCAACCTAGGGAGGTCTACATCACATACTACGATCCACCACTACTCCCATGTTGCACGAAGGGGATTGCCAACGGTGGGCGGTGCCTCTCTGTATCACAGGCCAGATGATGTTGCGCTGGCCGGATGCTGTCGAGGCCCCTGAGCTGCACCGAACTTGTGTGGTGGGAGAGCTGCAACTTCATGCTTAAGAGGGCCCTGCTGCATCAACTGCATCTATAGATGATGCACCCCCAGTGGCGGCTCATCCGCTATAGCAGAAGAGCATCACCCCACTGCTTTCAAGCAGTGCATGAAGCGGAAAAATCAACACATGATGATAACTTCCTGATGTGATTGTGCTATGTTTCCTTTGCGGGCGGGAGGATGGGTAGGGCTGCTCTGCTCACAGAGCAGGGCAGGGATTGGAGTTGCATGCCCACTCAAGTGCGCAATGACAGTGTGGACGACCCACTAAGGTCGCCCAAAGCAGTCATTCGCACTGTCCTGTTCGCAATGCAGGCTGCATTACAGCCTGTATGGAGAACATGCCCACCCCTCCAGCCCCTGGCTGAACGCCTTGTCCCGGCGCCAATGACCAATCCCAACGCCGCATTGCAGTGTTGTGATTGACTTGGGGGAGGGAGTCTGGCTGCCTACTTCTGTTCCTGGAAGCAGACTCAGGAGAGCACAAGCTACGAAATCACAGGACCCGACTTTGAGGTAAGATTTCTCTCATTTAAATATTTCCAACACCGGCTCACACACACAGCCCCACATCCAACCCCTCACCAGTGTCTTTTCCCACCTCCCAGATGTCCAGTCCCCCCCGCAGCACTTCTCAATGGCAGCTGCAATGCGGACATGCGCAGCGGGCATACCACCGGTGTGCCAAAGGTATATATGAAGTTACAACGCATACCATCAAATCGCTTTCCAGTACAATGCATACTAACACTAGGCATATTGCAACAGTAGGGAAGGTGTTGGATAGCAGAGATGTAAATATTACTATTCCCACTTCAGTGAGGGCAACCCTAAGACTAACCCTTGCACCCCAAAGCAAACCCATGACCCTAAAATTCATCTTTGAGCCCCTAAAACACACACTAAAAATCATATTTGACCCAAATACACACCCAAATTTTCATTATTGACCCTAAAACACATGTCAAATTTTACATTTGACCCCAAAACGCACCCCAAATTTCAGATTTTTCCCCATATTACACCCCAAATTTCATCTCCGACACTCAAAACCCAAATCCACCCTAAAACTCAAAAATATTCCATTACTGACCTCACAATGCGTTGTAATGGAATGCGATGTAAAGGCACGTGCATTGTTGGGCTTGCATTGTAATGGACGTCTCCCATGCCAAAGGCAAGCCGTAGGCAAGCCCTTCTGCGTCCGTCTGCCCCTGGAACGTGCTCAGCACCAAGCACCCTTCCACTCGGATACTCCACTGCTACGACCACGCCAGCACCCTGCTCACCATCAACCATAGACGCCACATCGCCTGCCAGGAGCAACCTCTGATCCGGACCGGACCTCACCATCGCCATCACTGATGGCTGCTAACTCACCTGCAAAGACCACCCCGACTGTCCAGGAGGCATTGCCATCACCTACAGAAGCAAACTTCGACTGACCACGCACTCTAATGACCGAACGGTGACCATGGAACACCTCACCTTCCAGATCTGGACCAAGCCCAAGCCCATCCTTTGTGGCACCCTCATCTGCATGCCCCCGGGCCATGGACCACCATTCTCCGATACCATTGTAGACCTCATTGCACCCCAGGCTCTCCTATCCACCAACGACATCCTACTCAGTGAACTCAAGTTCCACCTGGACAACCCCAGTCACCAGAACACCACCACCTCCTGGGGCAGAATCTCCGACATCAGACTCAAGCAGCTAGTCACTGCAGCAAGCCATATAGCAGGACACACAGTCGAGCACGTCTCCTCCGCCAGCGGGAACTTCAACTACGGCCACACCACCGGACTCTCCTGGACCGACCATCAGTGTGTACATCACGTCTTCACCATGCCCACCGTACACCACCGCCATCATCGCCGCCACTCACAGCGGGATCAAGGATACCAATGAGCATCTCGCCAACTCCCTCAGCACCACCACTCTGCCACCGCTTACAGATGATGACACAGCAGCATGCAACTGCCACCGATGGATCTCCAACTGCGCCGACACCCTGGCACCCCTCAATAACGGCACTGCATCTGTACCTTATACCTGCCTGATGGCAGGCGTAAGGGTGACGTAGTGCCACAGGGATAGGCTGGCCACATGCATTGCTAGAGTTGCGTCATGCTTGTGACACAATTGCAGCAATGCGTGACTTTAGCGCAGTCAGATACTTCAGAATTCCAGACGTGTCTGTCATTACTTGCATCATGGAGCGCTGTCCAGTGAATACAGTGCATTCATGGTGTCGCCAGAAGGGCATAGTGAAAAGTGTTGCAACACTGTCTTATCGCAGCACTGCAACACTTTTCATGACTGAGGCAAAGGAATGCAAACTATCTCATTGATGGTGCACAATCCTGCCGTGTAGGTGTAGTATTGTCGCAGGGCAGCGCAGCAACATTGCTTACAACGCTGTCCAGCAGCAAAACCTGCTGGAATGAGGCCCTAAGTGTTATCTCCATTTCAAGACCAGCTATTTTCGGGTTTTAAAAAACTGCCTCTAACTGCAGTTAGAGGAAGTTTGTTTGGTCCTCCTACCTTCAAGAATTCCCTTGTAAATATCGCAAAGTGTGGTTAGTGGGCGTTTTTGCACGGGAACGCTTCACTTGCACGTCGCTAACAAAAATGGCGATCTTTTCTATGGAAGTTTTCGCTGGAAAACTGCTGCTAACAGGGGTTAACGACAGCTTGTTCGTATGGCGATAAAATTATCGCCGCAAAACCGTCGGAAAAGTGCCCCATATACGGCGTTAACTCCTTGTACATATGCCCCATAATGTTTGCCTTGTGGAGATACCTAAATTGGAAATGATATGTAAGGGTAAGTTGTCCCCCTAGTAGCCACCCGTCTGACTAATTCTATAAATGTGGAGCTTGAGGCCAATACTTGTGCAATCTTCGTTACGGTGAAACTCAATGCTTTTTATTCTCAATTGTTAATCTTGAACTGATATAGTACCCAAGTAGGTCTTTTCAAAATTTTAATGTTAAAGGTTTTTTATGAGCACTTTTCCTTATATATTATGGGGCAGATTTACAAGCCCCTTGCGCCACTTTTGCGCCACTTTTCCCATGTTAAAAGTGACTCAAAAGTGGCACATGGGGCTTGTAAATCTGCCCCTATGTATGCAATAGTTATTATTATATTGTTACCCTATCTAGTTGTTTTTATAACAATGATTTCTACCTACTCTAAGATGTTTCAACCTGCTTAAAACGTTCTATATAATAGCCCAATAATCTCTATGACTGTTGATCAAGGTTCTTTTATTATTTAACGTTGGGCTGTACGGCGACCTATAGAATGAATTGCCCATGGCACATGACGTGACATGTTGGGTTGACCTTTAAATGGGTATGCACCTTATGGTCACTACTGAGAATTAGATTTTATTACTTACGGCCACATGCATCAACCTATTTAGGAAGTGCAAACGGTGCGAATGGCAAAATTTGGCCGTTTGCGATTCCTAAATAGATTTTTGGGATGCATCAAGCATTTTTGGTAAAATTGCTATTTTTAGCGAATTCCAAAAATGCGATTGCTTTTAAGGAATCGCAAATTTGCGATTCCTTAAAAGCAATGCATGATTAATTTTAAAATTGCGAATTCGAAATCAGGGGGTGCAAATTACCACGAGGTTCAACCTCGTGGTAATTTGTGAAAATGTGTTAAAATGCTCTAATTTGCATTTCAAAACACTGTCATGTTACAGACACACATGTCCTTAGGACATGTGTGTTTGAAACATGCACTTCAAAATACATTTCAGGGGTGCAGGGGGGGGGTCCTTTGGACCCCCCCTGCACCCATGGAATGCATCAACATTTTGCTAATACTAATTTGCGAATTCGCAATTCCAATTGATTCCTATGGGCCTTTTGGCCCATAGGAATCAATGGGAAATACGAAATCGCAAATTGGAATTCGCATAATATTTGCGATTCGGTAAAAATTGCGATTTTTACCGAATTGCAAATTTTATGCACTTTCAATCATGCATCCCGTTTTGCGATTCCTTATTTGCGATTCCCTAAAAATCGCAAATTAGGAATCGCAAAACCGGACTTTGATGCACGTGGCCGTTAGATTTTGTTATTTAGTACTCAGATGTGTATTGATTATTTTTTAAACAAGCATCTTTAGTGTTGTGCTGTTTCTGTGGCTAATTTGCGATATTTTATATATGTGATCGCATGAATGCAATTTTATGGTTATATATATTTGTCTATAAAGTTATACTAACTAACTGCTCATGTTGAAGTAATACTTGTTTCCCTAGCGAGGTCATAATGTAATGTCCGCATTTGACCCTCTCGCATACACAGAAAAACCCCCATTAAAACGATTGCACACCATATAGCCCTGTCGACTACCAGCAATTTTCTGCTTGGGGTCGGATATTTTACTCCTTTATTGAGGACACAGAAGCTGTTGTGTATGAGATGCTCTTAAGGTGTCCTCTCGAGTGCCAAGACGCCCTTTGTGGGTATTTTCACTCTCCACAAATGACCAGGACACTACAAAACAATAATTAGGAAGAAATAGAATATGAGCGTGGGAGCATTAAACCACGTTAGTACAGCATACCTGAGTGTGCGTTTTTCTCAGTGATGCCGAGGCATTTTTTTTTATATCAATTTGTTTTAAAATAAAGGATTTAACCAAAACCGGGAGCAAGTTGTTACTTTTATGTGATCGGTAGAGGCTTCCTAACTAAAGGAGAATTATTTATCTGTACAATGTCACTGCAACATGGTGAGACAGTACATAATGTGTATTCTAGATCAGTTTCACTGTACAGTGAAAATAACATGGTATTTGGCCTTTGCACTGTAGTAATAAATATGCGAATATGTGTTTGTTAGTAAAGTCGATCTATGTAACTTTTCTTCTTGTGCTGTGGCATAAATATATGTATTCATATAAATATATGCTCATAATATTTCAGCCTCAGAAATGTAGGTTTTGTGAAGCAGTCCATAAGTTATAAAAATGGGTTTTCAAACGAATGCCTTATTCAATTCAGCCTTTACCAGATCAGTTTTCCTCACTTCGAAGTTATTGCACCAATTTGTATCATAATTTACAGGTAGCACAAGATTTATACATGAAGGATTCCTTTTGTAAAATTAGATGAATAGTTGCAGCTATTTTTGAAAAACTACATTTAAGTGTCTTCAAGTAGAGACGCGGTCCTTATTTATAATTTAGTTGCTTTTTGCCTCATCTGATTGGCTTTGTAAAGTGGCATTCAAGGGAGTTTTTGGGTGCGCTGAAAGTGATGTGATTACTGCGACGCTCATACCTAAGAGAAAACAAAACTAAAACTACTCATGCTCAGAAGAAAACAGTGAAGACTTGCAAAGTGCATTGAGTGCATCTGTCTACAAAATGTCGTATAATCTTTGTGAAACTGCATCAATCATATGTCTTATGTTCAGAAGATTAGTCTCAGATATTTATTTTTACAACCCTCAGGGTATTTCTCTAAAGGCACAGAAATTCATTGCTATTTCATTCGATGTGCTTGATTTGTACAGCATTTATAAACCGGTTCCTCTAACATTCACTCACAAGTGCAAGTTTTTTGAAACTCTGATTCTCGGCTACAGAGGATATATTCCTGGTATAGATTTCCTGGGGAGGTTGGGGCGAGTAGGACAGGTTATAGTGGACGATATATATGTCCCAATCACAGTCAACTCCTTGGTGATTGCGAAATAAATCGTCTTCTTCAAAATGTTTGCAACAGTTAGGATTTATCATCAGATTTTGATCTTCATCATTCATACAGGGTCTTACTTGCCCCCCTCGTTCAATCTGTTGTAGGGCACAGAAGTTAAAGAAATTACCCATGATTCTGCCTTACATACGTATACAATGTGGAGTGGAGTGGTGTGGCTCACTGGTTAGAGGCGGCAGTCCCGGGAGCAAAGGACAGCCGGGACCAGGGTTCAATTCCCAACGCGACCCTTCACCTCGGTGCCTACTCTAACCAGGGATCACACTCGGCAACTCTGGGCATTAGCTTGTCTCATCTCCACAACGGCCACCCACATACGCCAGGGATGCCTGGTTTCACCTTGGAGATACCCAGTAGGGACCATCTCACAGGGAAAGTCAGGACGGGTTCCCCAGCGGTCTATTGCGCAGAGATACTCCTTCAGGAGTCAATTCTAGCGCGTTAGAAACCCACAATTAATTAATGTTAATTAATTCACCCTTACCAAAAACCTATCCATGTCACTTGGGGATCTAATCTGCATTAAAGGTGGTGAATATCTAATTATGCACACATAGTTTGGCAAATTCAGGAAATGTCATACTTCACATGGGAGTACAAGGTCTGAAAATTCTACCTGGGATAACAATTTACCTGATACCTGCCGGCTGATGTCTTATTCTACATGGGTATGGCATTGGATTGCAGGGATTTGGTTAGTGGTCGCTGTGCTCCTTCCTGGTTCCTTGATCTTGAAAGTTTGATTGAGTGACTTCTGGCGTCACAAGGTGACGTGGTCATGTGGCTCCCATGGTGATTCACATTGAGGGAACTGTTCTAACTCATCATCATCGACCCTTGATCCTGGCAGTCCTAGGCCAGGTAACACAGAAGGTGCCCAGAACCGTCTAAATATGGTAAGGTGCTGCTGTTCCCTGCCTTGCAAGGAAGTGAGGAAGTTTCCTTTATTTTGCTTTCGCCTTAAAAAAAGCCGCTAGATTTGCAATTTTTCAAAAGTTTGGAATTCTAAGCCATCAGCCTCTGCTTTTGAACAATTAACCGTGCACCCAATTTCTGGAGCCATCGCAATAGAAGTCTTCACTCATGTTCTAAAGGTAGAGGAGGTTGTCTAGAAACCCTGGGCCTCATATATGAGGCCTTTTGTCAGTTTTATGCTTTCGATGCATCACTTTTTGTGCCTTCTGTTGCGCACTTTTTGCAAAGTGACGCAACTAAGCAGATGCATCACTTTGTAAACCCCTGCGCTACATTATACCTGCGTCAGGTATAATGTATGAGGGCATGTTCCCCCGCAAAAAGCCTCATAGACGTGACGCAGTGAAATCTATGTGTTTTCACTGCGTCACTTCTAGGACACCGTTGCATCAAAATGTTACGCCTGCCTCACAGCAGGCTTAAGACTGACGCAGGCCCTTTCACCGGGTTTGCCCCATGTGAAAGGACGCATTGCTGGATTGCGTCACTTTTGTGACACACTGCAGCAATGCCTCACTTTTGCGTCATACAGATACGTCAGAAATACTGACGTAACTATAACTCCTTGCGACGTGATGCGTCATACTGTTAATATGACGCATCAGGGTGCCCTGAGAAGTGACTCATCGCTGCTTTCACACAGCGATGCGTCATTTCTCTTAAATGAGGCTCCCTGTTTGCATCGTTCTGATGCAAGAGGTACAGATCAGATAAATCCTGGCTACCTTGGATACTACATCCAAGTAATTGAATACTGTGTCTTGTGTAGTAACCAGATCAGGGTGAAAGTGAACCCACGAAGAGCAATCTCTAAGACGCCATCTTTGGAAGCAGCCCTAGCCCAGTCCTTTCTAGAAAGAATCTCAAAAAGGATTCATGAGCACCAGAGACCCATTTCCAACTGCCCTCTGACTGACTCTAGCCACCAGAAAGAAGATTTTTAACAAACATGTTCATTTTAACCTCCCTTTAGGCTACATTTTACTCATGTGTGGAATTTTTGTAACAGACAACATTAAAACATTTGCACATTCTTTATTTAAATCAACCAGGAAATAAGATAAAGGCCTTTTAGAAACACTGCTTTCATTTCCTTACCCCTGAAAATGAGACGAACAGGCAGGTTTATTCGGAAATGTTCCTCTTATTCCAGTGCCACGTTAGACTGAAATAATATAGGGCCATATTATCAAGAAAGGTCGATACATTTCGCTGCTTTTATTGGCAGGAAACTGCCGCTAAAAGCCGCGATAATGGGCTTGATAATATGCCCTTGTGATTTCCCATAGAAGCCCAGGTTAACACCAGAACCTGTGCTTCTATGGGTATTCACCAGGGCATATTCTCAAGCCCATTATCGCCACTTTAGCAGCAGTTTCCTGCAGATAAAAGTGGCGATAAAGTATCGACCTTTCTTGATAATATGGCCCATAGTTGCCAGAGCATCTTTTCAGTTAATCGACAGCTACCGATACAAGACTCAGTCTGTCACCGTCATGTGTTTCTAGCAATTCTGGCACTCACTTTCTTTGAAGGTATATTAGATAGGAAAAGTGTTCACCAGAAATTCAAGTGTGTAGCACATTTTCTGGTCACCACACAAGAGGTATTGTCCCTTTAACCCTTACCTTAGAAAGCAAATATCTCAATTTCAAGGAGGACCCTCACTTAAACTAGAGTGGCTTTATTGGCTAAACATTAGTTTAGCTGCTAACCCAGAGATGGGTCCTTAAAAGCGACTGCCTAGGTGTCTGCCCATCATGGAATATGGATCAAGAGAGGTGTACCTACTGGAGTAAAGTGGGGATGGGAAGTGTGGGCTTGAGCTAATAAGTGTAAAGATTTTCTCCTTTCCGTATGCCCACGCAAGGGCATCTGGCGGCTGAGGAGGAAGTCAGCTACCATGTGTCGCCTCTTCCAATGTTTCTGAACCACACCGACTCTTCATGCTGTGAGGATGTGACAGCATCCTCGCTGGCAGCCATATTGAGGTCAGGCACCTGCTGAAATAAGGGAAAGAAGGGTTTTACTGCTCTCCAGTTTTTTCCCTTCTTATAATCTGGTGTTTGGCACTGCCTCTAAGGATAAGAGGCCCTTTCTTCAAACCAAGAAGGTACCATAAGCGTCACCTGTAAGACCTGCACTTTACAGGTTGCGACACCATCATCTTCCAGTAAAGGATCAGGTTCAAGGAGCTCTTCAAATATAAAAATGTCTGGCAGTAGTTAACAACCTAACACTACAAGTTCAAAACTTGACCACCGAAACTCTTTGCTTCCTCAGTCATTGGCCATTTTGCAACAAAGCACTCTGGATCCTCCTCTGGGTGGCTTGGCAGAGATGACATCTGATGGCAGTTCCAGGAAGGTAAAGACCATCTTAGACAACTTGCCGGTTCAATTTTCATTTAAACCCGCACATCTATGCTCTGAAATATCTAAGATGGGATTTGCCATAAGTACTGGTAATGCAGTCTGCAATTTCTCTGTCCACGAAGAGATTATGGAGATGTGCAAGGTTCACTGTATTGACACTCCTACCTCTCTAAATTCAAGATTGCAAGAGAAATTGATTAAACCAATTCTATCCTCTTTACCCCTTTTCAGAAAGGCATAAAGGGTGAGTTGAAAGATGAACTTGCAGAAGTTCCACGGATATCTTCCCTCTCATTCAGTTAACCATCCAGAATGATAGTCATCTGTAGAATGACAAAGATGGTCAACATTGAAGTCAACCTATAGACCACCATTGAAGGCCATACTAAATCTTCAGAACCTGAAGATGAGCTAATGTAAGTTAGGTTTTGCTAATGGTCCCCTAACTGTTGAAGAAAGTGCGAGAAGGCAAAAGCTCAGATTGTGTATGTACTGTGGTCAAAAGGGCCATCTTCTGAATTCCTGCCCTGTACAGCCTACTTGCAGTTCAGAGAAGCTGGGAAACTAAAGAGACCACCCCTAGTACAGGGAATAGAGGTGAGAAATAATCAGAAATCCTTGCATATGCCTTTGAAATTCTCTAACTTCGTCCTCCTACAAGGAGAATTTTTGCTCCAACCCAAACTTCTTTTGGTGCCAGTTCTTGCTGACTATGGGGCTTCAAATGTTTATATGGACATTCAGTGGCGCTCACACCACCACATTCCTGTCTCTAAGAAAGTTGGTCCAGTGGCTGTAGAAGCGGTTGATGGGACTCTGGTAGTGTCTGGCTTAGTAGTTGAGGAAACTCAACTGTTACATCTCAGGGTAGCAGCTCACTATGAAACACTAAGGGCCTCATTTATGAAAAGTGACACATCACTGCGTGAAAACAGAGATGCGTCACTTTTCATTGTGCCCTCGCTGAGACATGATGGATGCGTTATATTTACTGTATGACACATCATGTCAAAAGGAATGACAGATACGTCAGTTTTACTGATGCATCTGTCGGCATTAAAATGACGCATTGCTGGAGTTGTATCAGAAGCGTGATCAATGCAGGTGGGAGGGTTATGGATATAGCACTGCATCACGTTTATGCCTGCCATGAGGCAGGTGCATGGTTGTGACGCATTTGTGCACTAGAAGTGGCACCGTGAAATCTCATACATTTCACTGAGTCACTTCTACAAGGCTTACTTGTGTGGAAACGCCCCCCTGCATACATTACACCTGATGCAGGTATAATGTAGCGTAGGAGATTACAAAGTGATGCATCTGCTTAGATGCACCACTTTGTAAATAGTGCGCAACAGAGTGGATGTTTTATGTAGGCCTGAGTGGTAAATTCCGTTCCGCTCACGGAATTTGCGGAATATGGGTAATTTTGCGTTCCGCGGAGAACGCGATATTCCCCAAAATTCTGCATTCCGCGACTTCGTGAAATGTTTTGCTTGTTTGCGTTCTCAAATGCGTGTTCGCAAGATATTTCCCCCCGAGCATGCAAACAGCTATTGCGAACAGTAAAAAAAGCATCGCAAACAAGCAATTCCACGTGTTCGCAGAATTTTTTGCCGTTTCGTGGAGATTTGCGTAACGCGATTACGCAAATTCCACCCACCCCTAGTTTTTTTGCTGCCGATGTATCAGAAAAAGTGGTGCAACAGCAGCGCAAAACTGCTGCAAGGCCTCATAAATAAAGCCCTCAATTTTTATTTAATTTCTTCTCAACCATACCATTTTGGTTATCAGTTGGTTAGCTATACACAATCCTTATATGGATTGGTTAGCTGGGACCTTGTTTTTGCTTGTCAAGTTTGTGTCTTTCATTGTACTCGCAATACATTTTCCTTTAAACCTTCCACACTTTCTGTGGATATGTCTGCTCAGTTTGTTGCTCAGAATGATCATATTCCTGATGAATATAATGGGTGCCGTTGAACTATTTCAAGAATCAGTAACCAAAGCACTACCACTTTATTGCCCTTTTGACTGTAATATTGCCATTCTGCCAAACAACACTGTTTCTTATGCACAATGCTTTGCCTTGTTCCCCTCGAAACGGCAAGCCCTGAAGGAATATCTCAATGTTAACTTGGATAATCGCCTGATTTCCCCACTTAATTACCCTACCAGGGCTTTCTTGTTTTTGTAGCAAAGAAAGGAACAGCTGAACTTAAGGCTTGTAAGGATTATAGGGGTCTAAATTTGGTATCTATCAAGGATCGTTTCCCCTTGCCTGTTACATCTACTGTTTTGGAAGCTGTTGAAGTGGCTAAGCTCTTTACCAAACTAGACCTAAGAGGAGCTTACCACTTGGGGCATATTCGATCTGGTGATGAGTGGAAAACTGCCTTTATAGCATTTTTGGGCACTTCGAGTATAGAGTAATGCCATTTGGGCTGTGTAATGCCCGTCCTGTTTTCCAATGGTTCATTAACACAATCTTCTCTGATCTAATCACTCAATCTATGGTTGTCTGATTTCCTATTTGGACATGACTGAACATCTTGGCCACGTTAAATATGTTCTGCAAAGGTTAATAGAAAACAACCTGTTTGCTAAAGATGAAAACATTTTCTTGAAGAATATCTAAGATACGTCCTTTCATCAGAAGGAATTGCCTTGGACACAAGAAAGGTACAAGCCATTCTTGATTAGCCTCTTACTTCCACCATAAAGGAAATACAAAGTTTTCTGGCCTAGTGAGCTATTATCCAAAATTCATTAAGAACTTTTCTAAACTGGTTTTGCCAATTATGGATCTACTAAAAAAGAACAAGATCTTTGACTGGGCTAATAATGCCACATTAGCTTTGGAAAGATTGAAAGCTGAGTTCACCCGAGCTCCTATCCTGCAACAACCAGATGTTTCCACACCATTTATAGTAGAGACAGATGCCACAGATTTAGCTATTGAAGCAGTTTTAATTCAACCAGACCATACTAGTGAATAACAACCCATTTCTTTCTTCTCAAAGAAATGTCCTCCATCAGAACAACATTATTACGTTCTGGAGAATGAACAGTTAGCTATATTTATTGGTAGGGGCCCAAAACCAAGTAACTCTCCAAACTAAACACAGGAACCTTCAGATTCTACAAAAGGCTGAGTGCCAAAATAACCGATAAGCTGCTTAGGCCTTCTTCATCCAACAATTTGATTACTTTATTACCTACATTCCTTGGCTAAAGACTGTTTTAGCTGATTCTTTGTCCGGTTGTTATCCTGAATCTGTAGTTTAAAGCAGTGAAAAAAATAATTCTTCCTTAAGCCTTAATTTCTGCTGTAACCTGTGCCTGCTTTCCTGCCATTTGCATGTCACACCAACGCTTTCTGCTGCAAGCAACAGCGTCCTCGCATAAAGCCATATTGAGGTCAGGTGCCTGCTGAAATATGGGAATGAAGGGGGAAAAGCAGAACTTCTTCAAACCCTGGCTGATAATATGACGGCTATATAAAATATAGATAATATTAACGATTATGTAAGGGAAAAAGTCATATGTTACTTTTTCTTTCTTCTTCCCAATCCAAAATGGCTGAACATTTGCCTAAAATGATGTTGTGTCCTGTTATTTGTTTTACAAGAGCTCCATTTCAAGGTCCAGTTGCGTTGCAATTGTTTGTGTACCATTGCTCACTCACTGGACCTCGTAGACCCTGTGTTCTCTCTAGTTCCTGTGTTCTACGCTACTCCTCTGCTGAATTATTTTTTGGAGCATTTCTAGACTTCTTGATCCATTCTGGCACTGCCTCTGAGGATAAGAAGACCTTTCTTTGAACCAAGAAGGCACTACTAGCGTCTCCCAGAAAACCTGCATTGGACAATCAAACCTTGTAATGCTGGAGATGATCATAACAGCCTTGGGCTATGCAACCAGAATTATAGGTTTAATTGACCAGTCTGACATTCAAAAGTCATCCCACTAAAGTTAATCACACAGTCCCAATCTGTAATGACCACACACCCAACCACAGTGGGTTCATGAACTCCTGTACCGGTATATACAGTATATCCTTCATAGTGCAGGATACATTGTTATCACTGTCTTGTGGAAATTAGGCTTACCCTACCCTGAACCTCTTCCTAATTTTATGACCTACTACACATACCTGAAAGAACGATCCATGAATGAAAATCGACAGAGCAAAACATTGACCAAAAGTGAAGTGGTGAAAATCAATTTAGGACTATTGCTGGAATGGTAAAGTCCCGACCTGTCCATTGCTGGCCATCCAATGGAGATTGGTCCAGCACATAGACAACAGCTTTTCCATCGTACCCAGAAGAGAAATTGGAAAGGAAGAAATTGTCTGGCATATTATCAAGAACGGCGATAAAATTATTGCCGCTTTAGCGGCAGGAAACTGCCGCCAAAGCGGCGATAAAGGGCTTGATAATATGCCCTCGTGAATTCCCATAGCAGTCCAGGTTCTGGTGTTAACCTGGGCTACTATGGGAATTAAAAGGGCATATTATCAAGCCCATTATCGCCGCTTTAGCGGCAGTTTCCTGCAGCTAAAGTGCCGATCATTTTATCGACGTTCTTGAAAATATGCCCCATAGTTTTTAAAAGAGTTAAGCTACTTAATGTGGCACTGATCTTGGAAACCGCAGCCTTTCTTTCTCTTCCACGGTCAAGTCTAGTAGACTTTGAGAAGGGGGGAGTTTGGTAATGCTAAGTGTGAGTGCTCATGAACGGAAGGAAGGGAAGAGGACATATTCTTACAGCTTTCTTTTCTCTTCCACAGAGAGACTAATTGTTTAAAATTAAAATGTTGTTGTTTGGGTGTAAGCCAGTTGGATGATGATTCTGGTTTTTAGGTCATAATGACAGTAACATCCTATATCAGGGAGTCTCTCAATTTCGGCTGATGAGGCTCCAACGTGCACAGAACTCTGCGTCCCAGCTAGTGCTGAAACTTCCCAGATGGGCTTCGATGGGTTTTGTTCTGCATAAATTGCACTGGTTTCTGATGAAGAAGCATCTGTCCTTCAAGGTTTTCTGCCTTTGTTATAGGCCTTTAACAAATCAGGTGCCAGCTATCTTCACCACTTCTTCAAACCCTACCAAACCCAAGGTGTCTGAGGTCTTCAAGGGCTCTGTTGGCTGAAATTCCCAAAGTAAAGAAACTGGCGCCCAAGCAATGGACTTCTCTTCTGCACCACCTCATACCATCTAAGACAGATATTTTATTCTGGAAAAATCTCAAAAGATGATTTTTTAAATAGTTCCCAGGTTTCTATCATGCTTTTTGTGTCTCTTTGTGGTACCTAGACCACATCAGCGCTTGGACACCTCTGCCAAAGTACCCATGCACTTTATGAATTGTTTCACTGTTATCATTATTATTATTAGGTGCAGGCAGTTTCCTTCTTGACTTCTGACAGAATTTGAATATTGTTGAAGCATCTCTTTGTGAGCACAGTCTCAATTTTGTTTTTTAAATAATTTTTTAAAAGATCCCAGAGACTATGCCCTAATGACCATACCTGCTGTTGATAGAGTAAAATAATTTAACTTAAATAAATAACATAATTAACACTAGACATTAACACGTAAAAGCTTAATAGAATGAAACGTAGGAAAATGTTCCTCTTCTCAAACCTGCAAAATTAACAAATAGCATATTTTTTGCAGTTAGCACTCATTCCTATTGTAATTACACTACTAGGCCAGACATAGCCTCTTCCATTTTCTTTCTTTCAGTTAATTTTCTTCTTTAATGAATAAATACTTTTAGGAATGCTGAGCTATGCAAAATGAGCTGATAAATTATTCACACTTAACTTGCTTAAACATGTCATCTCTGTAGAATGTGTTTATTTTAAAAAATTTATTTCTTCTTTTCCTAAGCTACATGGCCTCATCGTATTTAGTTAGTTTCTATCTGCCCATATTCACGATGCTGCATGCTGAATAGTGCATTACAACAATAATGCTTACATGAAGACGTGAATCTCATGACTTAATCTTGTAGGCTGCAACTTGAACGTTTCTGCTTTCAGAAGTCTTCACTGTTACCCAGTGGAATACTGAATAGCTAATAGTTGAGACTGCATAGCTCTCATGGGAACTTCGAGTGAAGTTAACAAACATGAAAGTTTAGCTACTAAGTTGACACTTGTAGATAGCACCTTCACGAATGTGTTTGTTTATGGAAGGAAGAAGCAACAGACCATCAGACGATCTTTCCTCATTGGCTCAAGGTGACCTAAAACCAGCATAGATTGTTAAATATGTTTTGTGTTTCATATAATATGTGTTCCTAGTTAGAATTAAGGCAATTCATTCCAGGCAGTGCAGTCCAGCCCTGCCCAGGCTATTCTTCTGCGACCATCCCTTTTTCCCTGAACACTTCTTAGCCTATTGGCTGTGAGCTACTACTGACTGTGGTTTCTATCGCCTGCTACTTTGTGGGTGTCTATTTTCTTCAATGGTTGTGGCTACTGCTGTGACTATTTTCTTAGCTTAACTTTGAACAGTTGTTCCTTTTTTTAAAATTTTTAATGTTTATTTCCAGGTAGCAATAGTTACAAATTATTTATATGCGACATACCAGTAGTTACATATTCCAAGCCAACAAAGAGAAATCGAACTGTATTTACCAGAGAGAAACCGAAAAAAGAGAAAGAGAAAAACAAAGAAGTAAAAAACCCCAATGGGGAGAGCTAGACAGTAAGGGCATGTATTAAAGCCAGACAAAACCATACTAAATATCCAGACATTCTCCTTCCCTTCCCCCTACTCTTTCATCAATAAACCCCATACCTGTTGGCCCCTTGCCCTCCCCCTCCGACCTTTACATTTGTACAGTGCAATCTCTAGATTGAATATATGATACAGTCTAGCATACCATGCCTGATATGTTGGTGGATCTACATCCTTCCACATAGTAACAATCAAAATGCGATAGACAGCTGTCCCCATTAAGCATAAGTACCCTTGTGGAGGATCTAGCTCTAATCTTTCATCAAATCACAATATCAACATGGTTGATGTTAAAGATATTACCCGCTCCAGATTTTGACATGAAAACTGTTCAATACCCTCCTTCAGGCCCAACAATTTACCACAATCCGCAAACATATGAATGATATCAGCTGGTCCCTGATCGCACCTTGGACATTTATTATTATCCCGCTTCCCCCATGCCCAAAGTTTAGCTGGTGTAAAATAAAGTCTGAACACTGTTTTATAGCTTTGGGCTTTGAGATTTGCACTTAAAAATAGTTTCTTAGAGAGCTCTAATGACCTACAAATATCTATATCCAGGTTGTCCAGTTTAGCTGCCAATGCACTTTCTACTTTGCAGATGTCATCCGGGGTGGCCTCCAACAATATTGCATACACATCCTTAACACAAATCTGTTTTTCCTGTTAAAAGTTCTAATAACGGGATTCGAGCCAGGTTAGTGAGTTGCAGGACCAGCTTGTTTATCTTCTCCCTCACTTGTACATATTTAAAAATAGTACTTGAGTCTAGCCCATATCGTATCTGGAGTTCCTCAAATGAAGCGACCCTATTCTGGTTGGCAATGTCTCCTATCTGTTCTATTCCTGCCTTTTCCCATATTTTACTTGTATTATCATAAAAGGGGGCCGGGAAGGCCGATGAGCGCCACAGCCATGTATATCTTTGAATTCTGGGTATTTCCATGTTTTTACTAATCTTTCACCATATATTCCAGGCAGCTCTTATACTCTTAAAACATGTTTTCTTATAATAGCTGCCTTCCAGCTGCCTTAACACTAGCCCTGGAGCAAGTTTACCAACTGCTAGCTCATAAATAGATGGCGAGGTCTCCTTGTCCACCTCCACTACCCCAACCGAGTCCCAACTTTGAGGCCTAAATAATATACTCATGTGTTGCAGCATTACCGCCCAGAAATAATATAGAAGATTAGGAATTGCCAGCCCCCCCGGTGTTGCGGTAAGGTCATACATTGTAATGATCTCCTAATTTTCTTATAGCCCCATATAAATTGAGAAAACATTCCCTCTGCCTTTTTAAATATTGAATTTTTCGGTACTATGGATATGCACCGGCAGAGATAGAACAGTTGTTCCTGCGACTTTCTGCTGATGCTAATTTGGGGGAAGCAGCATGGACGAGTTTCTGAAACTACCCTTCATGACGAGTTCGGCTTCAATCTGATTTTATTTCATTGCTCCTTTAAATTTTGCTCTTTTCCAAAAAGGCTCTTTATGGGTTCTGGGAGGTTAAAATCAGCTTATAGTAGAATAGGGATACATTTTCTTTATGGAACATGCTATAATTTACTAGAATGACTCTAACTATGAGTATGAGTAACCATTTTTGCAGACTGCCATATTACAATGGCGGGCGGATGGTTGACGGTCGTAAAGACCGACAGCCGCCTATCCGATGGGCTCCTTGAGCTTGCTGGTGCATCAGAGGGAGCTGCAATCCCTACAATGGTGGCGTTGTCTGCCAGGCACCGCTGTAGGGATCATCACGCCCCTCCCCGCCGGTCGTTTCATGGTGGTTTATCAGCCATAAAAAGACTAGTGAGAACGGACATTGGGGGCCTTTAGCGGGCCCCCCTTGCGCCCTGGCCCTCAGTTTTGTGTTTTGGGGCACTGCCCCCCCCACATATCCCTCCACCATGTGTCAGGCACTGCATGGTGCCTGCCACATTTTGCAGGGATATGCTAAAAGTGTATCTTTTGTACTGTGGCATGTGCTTCAAAAATTGAGAGAGACCCCTTAGTGGCCAGGAGAATAGGGTACTTTTGACAGTAAAGAGAAATCTTCCCTTGGCAAACTAATTCACATGACACAACCAATAGGGTTGTCAGAGCCACCCAAACTATAACCACTAGATCCTTTTGCTATCTAGTACACTCGCACAACAGTAATATAGCTCATTGTTTATTTTCATAAAAAAATATTGTCTACAAATACAGTTTTTGTTAAAAACAACTCATTGCGCGCCTGCATTAAAACCACATGAACAATTTCATAAAATCTAATTTTGATACACATATAAATAAAAAAACACAATCAATTTATATTGACATTCATTGACTGTAACTGGAAGAGTTACACAAAAGAAAGAGAAGGAGAGACATACAGAGACATACGTTGTTTGTCATTAAATTTTGCACGTTTTGGGACCTAACATAAACATAACCAGAACCTGGATTTGTTAAGTTTTTTGTCTACAGGCTAGGTTTGGTCTCTTGATCATGCGAAGAAGGCGTCGACGCATTTCGATGGTCTCTATTGATACTCTACCATCTTTGTCAAGACTAAGTAACAAGTCTCTCCTGTTGTTAGGCACTGGTTGGTTGCCACTGACACAAGACTCCTGCAGATAAACATATTTCCATCAGTGTCTTACATAGATTTCATCTTAATGTTATTTACACATCCTACATATGGTAAATGCATTCACACTAGTCCTAATATACATGGTAACATTTTCATAATAGATTCAACAATATGTAGTCCTTGCATGGTTATATTGTGATCATGTTATCATAATACAATTTGGTAAGATTGTAATCTGGTTTTAATTGTTATCTGCATATATTTAGCCCGTCTGTTTAAACCCACTCTTGTCACAATATTAGTCATTTGTCCCTACTTTAAAGGCATATTAAATCACCTCTGGCATTGGTATCTTAGCTTAGTAGATGATTGTATCAGTGTCTTATTTCTCTAGACCTATGCCCATATTGTGCATGGTAGAGCAGTTACACATTAATTGAATTGGACTAAACACTATTATCATTTACCTGATCACATAGCACAAGATCTTATTTTCGTAGATTTTCTAAGTACAGAGTGTGCAGACCTTCATATTATTCTGTTCATTCTGAAATATGGATACATATATTCATTATACTATGCGGTTGTGGGTTAAAAAGATGTCACTTGTTGCTACCACTATCTATTATATTTACCATCTTGTTGCTGTTCTTTGTCTCCTAGAAGCCACCTTTTTATAATTCTTTGTATCACGCTTTGTTTCCTATGGAAAAAACGAATAGGCTCACCCTACATTGTCACCTATATGCTCTACTTGTCTTCCATCATTTTCATACACTATTTATTTTTACCTTTTGTTTTTATATTCTGTGTTTATATATGGTCCACTTGTAATTCTTCTATTAAGTTTTTGTTAAAAATCCTTCACTGGTTCGAGAGTTATCTCAGTTTGTCTGAAATAAAAAAAAAGGGGGAAAACGATCTAAGCATTAGTTTTACACAGGTCATTCCCTAAGCTCTCAGTTTACTACAGTGCAGTCACACACGTCTTACCGGGGATCTGCAGTTCTGGACGCCTTTTTTAACGGGGGTGGGTCCTGTTTACTGGCTAGATCCTTGTCTAAAAAGAGGGAGTACAAAGGATCAGTCTAAACTCTTAATGTAAGTTAGTTTGCCTAACTCTATTTTAAGCTGTGGTATTTTGGGGAAAGGAGTCCTTCCCTATTATCAGCAAAAACACTCGTCTTCCACACCCCGTGCTAAAATCAGCGGTCCTTCGTGTTGTCAGCCGGGTCACGATCGAACGAAAAAGACCGTTCGTTACTGATGTGGCTCTATTTAAACCTAAGACCTAGGTCTATCATTGGCTCTAGTAAATAATTATCAGGTGGGCTTAATTAGTTCATTTTTGTACTGCATTCGTAACTATTGGTGAAAGTTCATTACCCATTTAAAATCCACATCTTGTTGAGTAAATGTATTACCCAAAACTTGCATTATACATGGATAATTTTTATGTGATTATTTCTTAGCATATCGTATGGAAGGTAATCACACTCTTTTTTTAATTTAGGTTTGGATCTTATGTCTCAATGTAGTCACATGTTAGTTCCTTTTTCATATGGGTTGTTATACAAGCTGATACTATATTGTCTTATAATCCTGCAAATTGCATATGGGATAAAAACCACTGGATTTTTAGCCTCAATAATTATATGAGAATTTTAAATAAAAGTAAGCAAGGTCACTTTTGAGTGTATTATGCACTTCTTAATGTGATCCTGTATTACGATCATTTATCATTATTATGCCCATTTCCTACTCATGAAACCATACAGTAATAACACAAATTATTTTTTATTTTACTGACTTGCCACTATTTTCATCCAGTCCTCCCTGGAATTAATTGTATCCAAGTAGATCATAAACCATTGTTCCTGTGACTTTCTTATTATTTCTGCTCATGTTCACTTTTTCCAGAATAAACCATGTGAAATCATGGCAGCCATGATTTTTTGTTTTAAAGTGATCTGTTAGGGGGGCATTCTCTTTCTGGTTTTTAATCGCTGATCTGTGCTCTAACAGTCTGATGCAACGCTCTCTCCCCATCTCCCCCACATAGCCACGGCCACATGGGCAGATCAAAAGGTAGATTGCGCTCTTACTCTTGCAATTATTCAGGCTTTTAGGTGTCAATGTTTTTCCATTGAATTGTAGTGTTTTACCTTTGGTACAGTTAGGGCAGATTGAGCATGACCCACATCTGTAGTTTCCTACTGCTTTTCCATTACCAGTCAGAGTGGTTTGGGATAAACCAGAAGAATTCTTGTATGTATGTACCAGCGTGTTTCTAATTGTTTTGTTTCTCCTAAAAGAGAACAGTGGCTTGGGGAGTGGTACTTCTAACTCACTGTTTAAGATTTTCCAGTTACGGTTGACAATGTTTTTTAATTTGCTACTTAGGCCTGAATACTAACGAACACTATTCTATTCTCAGTTTTATTAGTTTTTTGTTTGTTCATATCTAAAAGGGCAGCTCTGTCATAAAATCTTGCCCGTTTCAAGGATTGTTTTATTCATTTTTTCGGATACCCTCGTTCTCGTAATTATTTGTCCATGATCTCTGCATGGTGGTAAAAATCATCCAAATTAGTACAGTTGCGCCTTAACCGCAAAAATTCCTCGAAAGGAATGTTATCTTTTTGTGATCGATGGTGATTACTTTGATATTTTAACAGAGTATTCTTGTCAATTGGCTTTGTAAAAAGCTCAACCTCCAATTTCCCTCTTGATACCTTGAGTTTAATATCTAAAAAATCAACGCTGCTGTTGCTATAATGGGCTGTACATCTTAAATTGTTGTCACCTAGATTGAGCCATTCCAGGAAGGAGACTAACTCCTCACTGGCACCGTTCCAGACGAAAATAATATTGTCTATGAAACGGTGCCAGTGGATGATGTTTTCAAAGTATGGTGCTACTTCATTATAGATGTGTTTCTGCTCGAAGTTAGCAACATAGATGCATGACAGACTGGGGGCACAAGTGGCCCCCATGCTGGTCCCTTTAACCTGTTTATAAAGCTCTTCTTTAAAAAGGAATATGTTGTTTTTTAGGACTAATTCTATACACCCCAGAATGAATTCTTTGTTGCCTCCATTAACCGCATCGCTGCGGCGGCTTTTCCCGCTGTGCGCGGCAGATTCGAAATTACCGTGTTACGTGACGAGCTGGCCTTGTCATCCGCGCAGGACAGGTAAGCGCGATGACGAGCCCAGCTCGTCAATAGCCTCGAAGGGGTTAAGATTGACATCCTCCAAAATGGAGTATATCACCCCAATAGTATCATCCTAGGGGATATTCGTATATAAGGCCTCGATATCCAAGGTGACCAGATACTGGGTCTCCTTGTCGAAGCTCAACCCCTCAAAAATAGAAATAGTATGGGCCGTATCCTTTAAATATGACCTCTGGGCCTGGACTAATGTACGCAAGAAACAATCAGCATATTTGCTGAGTGGTTCCAGTAATGACCCAAGGCTGCTTACAATAGGCTGCATTGTCGGATTAACCATGCTTTTGTGAATTTTTGGTAATCCGTAGATTGCTGGGATTATTGGATTTCTATTGAACAAAAATCTATATTCATCTTCGCATATCCAGTCATTTTCTCGGCCACAATTTAAAAAGGTTGAGACATCTTTCTTCAACTTGTCAATCATATTGAAGGAAACAGGGATATAGTGATCTCTCACATATAGTAAAGACCTCATTCTGTTTTCATAATCTGTACTATTGAGGATAACTACCCCACCCCCTTTGTCGGCGGTTTTAATGGTTATCTGCTCACAATCTTGTAAGCCCTTGAGTGCTGTTCTCTGGCTCTGGGGTAAATTATTAGTAGTTCCTTTGTAGGAGACTAAACTATTCCTAACTTCTATCTCAATAATCCTTTAAAAAAGTTCAACATTTTTTTCAACCTGGTTCAAACTGGGAGTGAAGATTGACTTAGGTTTAAAACCGGTTATGTTGGGAGCAGGGTCATAGTCTTTCTCTGCAAAAAACCTGTTCAATCTGCCCTTCCTGAAAAAGCTTTTCATATCCTTTTCTAGTTCAAATTTGTTTGGTGGAGCACTTGGAGCCAAACTAAATCCGTACTTTAGAACCTCTACTTCCTCTACAGTAAGTATTCTATCTGAGAGGTTTACAATGGGAAAATCGTTTACCTCCAATACCCTGCATTCCAGGTTTTTAAATAATTTGGTGTTCCCGAATTTGGAGGTGTATGGTTCCTCAGTGGCTCTTCCCGGGAGTAGTTCCGGTAGCCCTTTTGCCCCCTGTAGGGGCGACCTCCTAAAAAAGGTTGAGGTTCTTTTTGATAGTTTGAGGTGGATCTTCCCATATGCTCATTATTTTGTTCTTCGTCCTCACTGGAACCAGAGGTTTCTGAGAATGTGATTCTCCTGTTTCCTCCCCTAGAATATAAATGTCTTATCTGTTGGGGCTTTTTCCATCTCTGATCTTTCCTGGTAGTGTAATAATCTTTCTGTAAAAAGGGATACACCAAATGAGCACTAAAATTATCAATGTCTTTTCTAAGTTAAATGGATTTTCTATTTGTTAGATAGTCTTGATATCCTTCGATATCTTGTGCTAGCTCCTCCAATTTCTTTTTAGCATCGTCCACTGCCGTATTCTGTCTTAGAGCTGCCTCTAGTTCTTCAATTTGTTGACGTTCCAGAATTATTACTTCTTGTGCTGTTTCTATAATAAGGATTAACCAGTCCCTACTGCATCTATTGACAATATGTGACCATATCTCAAGGAATTTTTTGTTCTCTGTAAACAGGCCTGGCTCATTCCTGATTCGCAGCCCTAGTGGTATTACCCCTGCTTTTAAATACCCCATAAGGTATTCTGCATGGAGTTCCGTTCTTATTAACTTCTTCCTTAAGTTTAGGATTTTAGGCAGTTACTCATGTCCACTTATGTTTACTGCGGGGGTCCCCCCTGATCTTGGGTGGCATGTGCTGCAGCCCACAGCACACGCTGCACTACAAAAGATACACTTTGCGAAATTGTAATGCAATTGGGGGTACTGCCGACAGCAAGTCGGGTGGTCCTGTCTCGATATGATGGCGGTTGGACGTAATGTATATTGAGATGTTTTTTTATATTCATGCTCCATTCTAAATGGTGGCAAAGATCCATTGCAGAGAAGTAGATTTTAGTGCAAAGTTGGAGATCCCCTATTGTAAGTTATGGGCTGAACTCAAATTATTAAAGAAAAATATTTCTGTGCTAGCACTAGTAAGCTGCAGACATTACTTCCTAGCGAATCCTATGTGTGTGTGCAGTGTATGCTGAACATTCCTATGCACACTGTAGTATACAAATGCTATGCTGTGTTACACTAAGGAAGGATGATCATGGAGGCAGTTGTGTATATATGGTGCTCATAAAAAAGCGACCGATACCTATTTTCTGTTTTGATATTCCCATGCCGCACTATTTTTTACCATTGTTGGCTGTAAGAAGGGGCCATAACTCAAGTGAGGACAAGCCTCGAGTAACTCATGATGCCTCTGTGCTCCCTCAACAATTGTAAGAAATAGAATTTTATACTTTGCACATCTACATATAAAGCTTCAAACTTATGCTAAGGTATTTTTTCATGTGTATGTTTTTTAACAAACAATATTTAACCAAAACTTGGATGCAAGAGGTTTAATAAGTGCAGTATATTAATTCACATTGAGGATACCTTTTGACCGGTGCTTAATTTGAGCTGGTGGTTACAGCTGGAGCCCAGCGGCATTCAGTTTTAGGGACGGGCACTTATTTTTCCTCATTAAACTTTGACCGATAGAGGGAAACCGCACAAGGGAAAAAGAAGGAGGAAGAGAAAGACAGAAAAACCATGACAAAGGGAGAAAACGAGAACTTTGAAAGGTGAGATAAAGAGACAGGAATTGTCTCCTGGTGATTTAAAGTGGCATGAGGTGGAGTTAAGATTACACAGCCTTTTCATTTGACACACCAACTTACGATAGCACTGGCCATAGGCTTGAGAACAAAACTTTGGGCCTGACACTTATTGTTTTATAAATTAAGCACTGCTCTTGACTATTAAGAGAGTTGTTTCCCTGTGTAAAGTAATTGTTACATGCAATCTGTGTGGCAGTAAAAAGTGTTTTAACCCATGTCAGTTTTGCTGTACTCAAATTTGACCTTTGCACTTTGGTGTTAAATGTGTTAATGTGTTTTTACTAGTACAGTTTGTCTAAATACCGTGCATTATTGGGCTAGGCTTATTGGCTTATTTTGAATGCCACAGTGCAAATATATATGTGTTTGTGTGTGTGTATATATACAAATATATATATATAGAGAGAGAGCGATAGAGAGAGAGGGAGAGAGATCTACTTTTCTTATTACACTAAGAGCAGTTTTTCAAAACCCATAATTTATGGGAATGCCGCTGCCAAACGCACCAGCTATTTCCAATAATTTAAAATAGAAGAATGATACAATTCCTGTACATTTCAGATTTTAACAAAAATGCTTTTATCATCTATAATGAAAAAAATAGGTGATAGTTAGCTTGCATATTACTCTCCAGTAGTTCCTCTTCACTAGCTTGCGGTGATGTTCACCTGCCATTCTCTGTGCCAGTTACCTTGAGATTATTACCCTGTTAGCAATCTACTTGTAGAGTAGACAAAGCAAGGCTAATAAACACGAGCTAGAAAAAAAGGCTTTTATGAAATCCCACACACGACTTAAAACACTTCTTTGTAATGTCTACTTTGTATTCTTTTCACTCCACAGTGATTTCGCTAGGATTTTCGTAGGTTATCAGTGGTTGTACTGTCTCTCGCATTGTAGACTACATTTAAAACATTTACAATACTTTGTGGAGTTGTTTTGGAAGGAAAATTATCATTGATATTCAGATTGTGCTTTATGCTGCTCAAATATGTTGATTTTGTCTATAAAAGATTCCAGTTTCACTGGTCCTCGGGAAGCTGAATTAGAACTTATTACGAACAGATTTCCTTAACCCGTTCCGTGCTCGTGTCAGCCAACGGCCGACGCATGCACTCGCTCCCTGGTGCTGCCCACGACCGTTGGCCAACGCAGCCCCGCCCACTTAATGGAACACCCGTACCGCGGCGGATTCTGCGACGTGTTAAACGGGTTAACCCCTTCCATGCGGCCACGATTCCCCTCGTGTGCTGTAAACAACACCAACAGGGGCGGGCCGTGACAAACCCGAGCCGTCATCAGCACACAAGCACCGTAGTGCATGACGGCTGGGGTTCGTCATCAGCATGGAAGGGGTTAAAGGGGCATTTCCTGTTTCCGTAAAACTGTAGCCCAATGGACAATCACTATTCTGTATAATGACCTGCAGGTGATGTGCCTAGACATTGCTCCCAGTACATGACTGGTGTTTTCAGTTCGGGTTCTAGGAGCAGAGGGAGCCCTTGTGGGTTCCTATGACCTTCTCTTCGGAGAGAATATAATTCCATATGAAAATGTAGACTGAATGAACAGAGGGCCTCATTTACAACATTTTGGTGCAGGGCAGCACCGCAAGGCTTCTTGCATTGCTGCTCTGTGTCAAAAGAAAAGAGGCGCTTGCACAGAAATGACTGCCTTGCACAAACATAGGCATCATGGTGCAATGGTGTCCGAGTTATAGGAATGATTGTGCAGGAAGGGAGACTTTCCTGCACAAAACCAATCAATGGAGGCATTTTCCTCTTTCTTCAGCACAAATACAAAGAGGAAAAAAAATAAGTTATTTCTCATCATTATGCCACCCCTGGGTAAGCACACGGTTTTGATGCATTCCCAAATTTACACTAGGCTGTAAATCTGGGATGTTTCAAAATCCATGGGCATTGCATGGGCACACCCACTGCAACGCCCATGGAACGCAACCCTGACGCAGTGTGGGGCAGCGCAGCGACTTGTGCTGCATTGCCTTACACCATATATATGAGGCCCTGAAAAGCCACACAGGGAGGCTTTGCATGACATCGTAGATGTGAGTCTGCACTCTGTCCCGTTGGGGCGTCAGAAAAAGTGCTACTCCAATTGTAAATAAACCCCATAGTCCGCAACTGCTAATCATATACTAACTAAAAAGAGAAATAAAATCAGGATCTTATATAAACATCAGTCTTCTAATTTTCCTTGGTGCTCACTGCTTGCGTAAAGGGCATTTTCTGTTTTAGAAAGGTGGTGAATTAGGGGTTGTCAGATGCAGGTAAATTTGGTATCTGTGTGAGTGAGGTGTGCCGTCAGTACGTCCAATGCTGAGTGCCAAAGGCGTTGGAGCCATGTGGAGATCGGAGGAGGCAAAGTGTTCTTCTATTTAAGTGCAATGGATTGTGTTGCCCCTCCTAACATCTGCACGATGATGCGCTAATCAGAGTGTGTAATAGCTGCCAATTGAGGCAGTCTGATACCCAAGTGTCACTATGGGCGAATGTGGTATAGGAAAGCATACAGTGTCAATGATGTGGTTTAGAACATCCTTTCAAAACATTGCTAGAAGGGGAAACGTTCACCAGATGTGTATAAAGTCTGCTGTCGCTGACTGGCATCTCCAGCTGAGAGGGGAAAGGGATGGAAGCATTTTCTGGACACATGCGGGGGGGCTAGTAACAACGAGTCATTGATTTGTATGCTGACTCACGTTGAGGGATGCTCCTGTAGATTCTGGATATGTCTTGACATAATTGTTCCCATTCCTTGAAGGTTGCCTCTTCCCCACTGTCTGCCGCCCATTGCTTCTGATAAGTGTGTAGCTGGGCAGGGTGTGAGTGTTGCAACACCTTGTACGTGAGAATAAGCCCAGAGTGCCCTCATAAGCTCCGACCAAGTTTTCGAAGGGAGTCAGTGGTCTGGTGGTTACTTGGAGATAGTTGGGGGAAAGGAGCCAGTGGCGAAGCTGATAGTATTGTAGTCTATCGGCTTTCGTAACAAGGAAGAATGTTCTGCATTGTTCAAAGGTTTAAAATGTGTCCCCTTCAAAAAATTCTTGATTTATGCGGCATTTATCCTGCTGCCAAGATGGGAATGCATGCGGTTGTGGGGCCTGTGGGAACACGGGGATATGCGCAATAGGCGTGTTGGGGGAGGGAAAGGATGTGAGGCCTCTGTAGAACACAATTTTGTCCCAAATATCCATGACAGTTTTGGTGGAGGTTGTTTATAAGCTCTGCAGGCCTTCCGTTCTGGTGTGCCAGGCCTGGTCCCACAGGGGCCTGCATGCAACTTCCTGGTCCATGTGGAACCAGTGTTTCTTGCTCTCGTAAATCAGCCATTCTTGAAGATATTGGAGGTGGGAGGCCCAATAGCAGTCCAGGAGTTTAGGGCAAGCAAGGCCGCCACGATTCTTATTTGAAAATTGGGGCAGCCTTTGCCCGGTATGAAGGAGGTTAGGCTTCACTAGAGGTTCTGAATATCTGTGTGGGAAATAGGTGTGGGCAGGGTTTGGAACAGGTACAATATTTTGATCGCATTAAGGCTGCCCCTCCAAGGAAGAGGGAATTTTTTCCAGCCATGTATTTCTTCCCGTATTTCCTGCCTGCACCCCGGGCAATTGGCCTAGGTCCAGGTGGAGAGTGATGGGGTCACGGTAAGGCTTCGGTATCGGATTGACTTTCCAGTCCATTGCAAAGGGGTAAGGGACTGGAGCCGCTGAAGGTCCTCAATAGGGAGGGGGAGGTTTAGGGGATGGGGACTTGGTCATGTTGATGTTAAAGCCTGAGGCGAGTTCGAAGGAGTGTGGCTAATGCTGGGAGGGAGGTCGTGGGTGTCATGAGTGTGAGTATGAGACCATCCACAAAGAGCAAAACTTTGTGGTCCTCTCCTCCAAAGGGTATGCCCGCTATGTCCACTGACTGTTGTATGGCAATAGCAAGAGTCTCCACTGCAAGAGCAAAGATGAGGGGGGAAAGCGGGCATCCCTACCTGGTGCCCCTAAGCATAGAGAGGAGAGTAGTAAGTTGACCATTGATACGAAACCACACTGTAGGAGAGACATATGGTGCTATTAATTTGGAGATCATTGCCGGACCTAGGCCCATTTATGGTGCACTGCACGTAAGAAGTGCCAATCAACACGGTCAAAGGCTATCTCTGCGTCAAGGGACACCAGGCAGGCTGGAATATCCCTCCTTTGAGCTTTTTTGATGAGGTAGGTGAAGCGGCGGATGTTATCAGTGCCCTGACTGTGTCAGATAAACCACACTTGGTCTGGGTCTATCAGACGAGGAAGGTAGGTCTCAAGATGGTTTGCCAGTATCTTAGTATAGATTTTGGTGTCCGTGTTAAGTAGGGAAATAGGGCGGTAGAAGATGCAGAGAGAGGGGTCCTTTCCGGGTTTGGGAAGAAGTACCACCTCTGTTTCGGACATCATAGGGGAAAGGCCCGCCGCTTCAGAGAAAGTGTTAAAAAGGTGGAGGAGATGCTCCTGGATCTGGGGGAGGAAAATGCTGTAAAAGCCGACTGAGCTGTCCGACCCGGAGTTTTACCTATCAGGATTTGTTTTATTGGTCAGTGTATCTCATACAAGGTGACTGGATCATCTAAGAGTTCAGTGTTTTGTGGGTTAATGGGTTCCCAAGGGCATACCCTAAGGAAAGCGGCAGTTTCTTCCAGCATATGGGTGGTTGCAGTGTAGAGCTCTTTATGAAAGTTGGAGAAAGCTTGCCCTTTGTCTCAATCAGTCATAGCTCATGAGTTGTATGGGAATTTCATTTTAGAGATATGAGCTTTGCTGCACTGAGCTCTGAGGCGGTGTGCCAGCAGCGAACCAACCTCGTCCCCCCTGCAAAGAATTTCTGTTTAAGCGTCATGAGTGTTTGCTCTGCTCTGTTAGTTCGATGCAGCCTTCATTGCATGGCAAGGTGTTTTTTGTGTTGTTTCATGAGAGTCTTATGGTCTATGAGTTCTAGGGCCTTATTATCTTTAGCTAAGTTAGTTTCAACCAGGCGTGCTTCACCAGATTGGGCAATGGTGATGAATGAGATAACTCCACCAATAGTCGCGTTAAAAGCATCCCATCGTATGTGCTTGGGTGGTTCAGGGGGGTATTCATCTGGAAGAAAGTTAAGATCTCCTGGTGAATCTCAGATACATCCACTGGGTCGCATAATATGTGAGGTGAAAGGAATCCCTGGAGGGGAGTGTCATATTGTCTAGCAGGGACACGGAAGGTCACAGCCACGTGGGCATGGTCAGATATGGATATATCCAAGATACAGGCTGTTTCCAGGGTTCTTATCAGGAAGTGGGAGATGAAGCAATGGTCAATGCATGAATATGAGCAGTGGGCATGTGAGAAGAAAGAATAGTGTTGGGAGTCTGGGGATAGGTATCTCCAGGCGTCCACGAGGCCTAGGTCTGTGATTTCCCTCTTAAGGGCTGCTGACATTGCCCCTGTGCCTTGGTGGGTAGCGTGCTACAAACCCAGTACGGATTCCACATCATATTTAAGTCACCCCCGAGTATCACTGCCCTTTCTGGAGAGCGGAGGTGGTCCCTCAAAATAGATCTCAGGAAAGCATCTTGTGCCTGATTGGGTGCGTAAATGTTAAGTAGGGTTAGGGGTTGTGTGCCTAAGTGAGCCTGGAGTCTTTGATAATGACCGTCAGTGTCTTGTAGGACCCGAGGGAGTGTGTGGCTGTAGTATGTATTGCATTTAGTATTCTTGTTCTCTTTAAGGAATGTTATATACGTGTTCTTACTGTGTGTTCTTAGAATGCCATGTTCACTATGTCACGATCATTACGAGCCTGTTACTCATCTTTACTGGTCGTGGGTTGATTTACTCTTGACATTAAACCTCTAATGGTAAATCCTCAAACTTGGATTTCATCTCTTTTTTACTCAACAAGCATACTACATTTATTGGCGACGATTTGAAAACGATTTGGAGCTTGTTATGATCAAACCCAACGACGTGAGCCGATCAGCTTTTGAACTTTTAAGCCACCGCGTCTTAACCGATTCTGGCAATTTGGATTTTTGACTGTGAAATTGCGTCCTTATTTAACGGGACTACTACAGAAACTGTAAGTCATTTCACCTTTCTCAAATTACCTGAAAACGATCTTCTTAACCTGGGCCTGGCAACACCGTTTATTCAAACGCAAGAGGCGTTCTGGTCTCGCGCATATAGCCGTATTGTTGTCTGTCACGCGACGCTTGCACACGCGCAGCACGTCGATCAGTAAGACGTCATCACGGAATCTGCTTCATAGCAACCTGCTTTGTTTACGCTTCCAGCGCGTAGCGTCACCAACACAAGCACGTCGACGGCCATTTTCTTAGATTAACGGTGAATTTGTCAGAGCTACGCGACTATTGAGATTATAGTCGATTCTTGTTTAGACAAAAAAGATCATGTGAGCTGACTATTCTTATAAAGACTGACAAGTAAGATTTTTTTTTTGCTTTCTGTAAATTGTCATTTGATTTTATTTCATTATGGCAACTTCTGGAAATAACAACAATGGAATTGTAGCACCTCCTTCATTTTTAATTGTTCCTGGCAAGCCTCCTACACCTTGGCACAAATGGCTACGAGTATTCACAAACTATTTAGAAGCTATAGATGCTTTAGATTATCCTGCATCCAGAAAAAGAGCTATTCTTTTCAATCATTTAGGTGATGCTGGCCAACAATTATTTGACAATTTAGCAGTTGTTCAAGCTCCAGCTGATGATGACTCATGGAATGTGTACACCGAGGCATTAACGCGTCTGGGCAAACAGTTTAAAGATGATCCATCGGTCATGGTTGAGAGACATATGTTCTTCAAAAGGAAACAGTTACAAGAAGAGTCTATAGAAGACTATGTGGCAACTCTACGTGTTCTTGCATCAAAATGCGAACTTGGTACATATTTAGAAACTGCTCTACGTGATCAGTTAGTATTTAATTGCTTCAATAAGAAAATCCAGGAGCGGATCTTGACATGTAAAAATCCTACTTTAGATGAAGTTATTGTAATTGCGAAAAGCATTGAGTGTTCCGTTGTTTCCTCAAAAATTTTAGCTGAGCATGCCGCTTCTTCAAGTATTTGTAATGTTTCGCAGGCATCTGGTGATAATTGTAATGTTAATGTTGTTTCTAACCGCAATACTGGCAAAAAAGTTTATGAACCAAAATCTAATGTATTTTGTTACAGGTGCGGTTCAAAATTTCATGTAGGAAACAACCCTAAGTGTCCAGCACAAGGTAAAAGGTGTTCAAATTGTAAACGCATAGGTCATTTTGCTGCATTGTGTCGTTTACCTAAAGATAAGTCTAAAGTCAATATGGTTTATTCTGAAGAAGAAATTTGCGATGCGTTAAATCTTTCTTCCATTTCCTTCATTCAGATTAATGCTTTATGTGATTTCAGTATTAAGGGTCCTATTTGCACAATTTCAATTGGCATTCAGACTACACAGGTTATGGCTGACTCAGGATCTCCTATTACCATTTTGGATGAGACTACTTTTCAGTGCTCTTGGAATAACAAAAAATTACTTGCTACTGATGTTAATCCCAAAGCTTTTGGGGGTTTTGATATAACCATGCGTGGATATTTTCCTGATAACATTGATTTTAAAGGGCGTGTGATTTATACAAAAATTTATGTTGCACAGAATGGCCGGGATATTTTAGGCTGGCAAGATCAGGCCAGACTTGGCATTATTTTAAAGCCTGGTCATCCTGAACCTGTGGCCTTGGGTGATCTACCTATACTATCTGTTTTTGATTATTGTAATGATTCCATTCTTTGCAATGTGTTAGAAAAATACAAGGTTGTATTTGAAGACAGGATTGGTCTGGTAAAAAATTTTGAGCATAATATTAAATTAAAAGACAACGCTTGTCCTGTTATCCAAAAGGTACGTCCGGTTCCTCTGTCTGTTAGAGAGGACTTAAGAAAGCACATTGAATCCCTTATTGCTCAAGACATTATTTGTCCAATTGAATCTTCAGAATGGGTTTCTGCTGCCGTCGTAGCACGAAAACCTTTTGGGGAAATTCGTTTATGTGCAGACCTGCGGGTGCTCAATCGCAATATTGTCATTGATGTACATCCCTTGCCTAAAATCCATGACATGCTGGCCAATATCGGTAGTAGCAAATATTTTTCCACTATTGATTTGCGCTCAGCGTACCACCAAATTCCATTATCTTTAGAATCTCAACCCCTTACAACGTTTGTTACACCTTTTGGTGTGTATATGTATAAAAGGTTACCATTTGGGCTTGCTTCTGCAGCCAGTATATTTCAAAGATTAATGGACTCCATTTTTTATAATTGTCCAGGAATTCAAGCGTTCCAGGATGACATTTTGGTTCATTCTGAATCTCTGGATCAACATTACATATTGATGGAGTATGTTTTAAAATCACTACAAAGTCATGGTCTTACCATCAACAAGAAGAAATGTAAATTTTTAGCTAATGAGGTTGATTATTTAGGCCACAACCTCTCAAAAGATGGCATTAAACCCAAATCTTCTTTGTTGGAAGCTATTAAAAATGCTCCCTCTCCTTTAGATAAAGACTCGTTGAGAGCATTCTTGGGGTTGAGTGAATATTACGCTTGTTTTGTCAGGAGCTATGCACTTGTAGTCCAACCTCTTAGAGATCTGTTAAAAAAACATGCAAAATATGTGTGGTCCTCTGAATCTCAATCTGCTTTTGACTCCATCAAAGATATGATTCTCTCTGCTCCTGCCATCAAGCCCTTTTCCCATGGTGTTCAAAGCATCATTACCGTTGATGCTAGCTCCCGTGGTCTCGGAGCTGTCCTTAGTCAAATGATTAATGGTGAAGAATGCACCATTGCATTTGCTTCTCGTTCTTTGACTTCGGCTGAAGTCAATTACAGTACTATAGAGCGAGAAGCTTTAGCTTGTTCATGGTCTGTCGAAAAATTTTAAATGTACATTTGGGGAACCAGGTTTCTTTTATACACAGACCACAAGCCTTTAATTTATATGCTTGGAGAAAGTTCCTCCAATAGAGCTTCTTCTCGTTTAGTCAGATTATTGGCACGACTTCAAGAATTTAATTTTGAGATAAAATATTTACCTGGTGGTAAAAACATCCGCGCGGATTGTTTATCACGTATTCCTTTGTCCACAGGTAAATTGATTAATTCTGACTTAGAGTGTGTTTTTGCTGTTGATGATGCTCTTCTAGGAAGTAAGATCACTAAACAAGACTGGTTAAATGGAATGGATAATGATTCCTGCCTGCTGAATGTTAAGAGATTTTTGATTAAAGGTTGGCCCAGGGATAGAAGTATGTCAACTGAGGAGAAACATTTTGCTCAAGTTGCATCTGAGTTGTCTGTGTCAGGTGACATTTTGTTTAGGCAAGACAAATTTGTCCCACCTGTTAGCATCAGACAATCCATTATTTCTGTGGCACATGAGTCTCATCCCGGTATTACTGGTACCACTAATAAAATCAAAACCACTTATTGGTGGCCTGGAATTGATAATCAGGTTAAATCATTTGTTAACCAATGTCCACAATGTTTATGCTCAGATAAACATTGGAAGTTGTCTAATTCACCACTTGTTCCAGTAGAATGGCCTGAGGCTCCTTGGCAAAAAATTGCCATAGATTTTTCTGGCCCATTTTCTGTTTTTAATGATAACCTTAAATTTTTGATTGTGGCCATCGATTACTTTTCTAAATGGATATATTTTTCTTTTGTCAAGAATCCAAATTCTTGTGCCGTGATTTCATTTTTAAAGCGTTTATTTTTTATCGATGGTACTCCACATGAAATTGTTTCCGATAACGGTTCACACTTTGTTTCACAGGATGTGAATACGTTCTTAAATAATTTAGATGTCAAGCATATTTTGGTTCCTCTTTACAGTCCTGCATCTAATGGTCTTGTAGAAAGAGCAAACCGTTTGTTGAAGGAAGCTGTTCAAACAGCTTGTGCTAACAAACTTGATATTTCTGATTTTCTGTATGAAAAAATCTGGAATTATAATTGTACCCCGCACAGTACCACAGGAGTATCTCCTTTTGTTTTACTTCGTGGTAGGATTCCCACTTCTAAATTGAATCCTTCTTGGTTGATGAAGAGTTCCCTTGTCAATGTTGATTTAGCTAAGATTAGTGAACGTGTTAAAATGAAACAGGAGAGTTACAAAGGCAATTACGACAAACGTATGCATGTTACTGAAAAGCCTCTTGTTTCAGGTGATTGGGTTATTATTAAGAAACCTGTTAAAATCACTAAGGGTTAGTCCAAATTTTCTGCTCCTGTCAAAGTGTTAAAAGTTTCTCGATCTGCAGCTCTTTTATTTGAAAGAGGTTGGTGGAACAAGAATGCTCTCATTAAGATCTCTGATCAACAGGCTAGGATTATTTCCTCCAACAAGCAGACTTCGGATTTATCCGATGATTTGAGTACTGATTGGTTTGGCGTTGGTGAGTCTTCAATGATTCCATCTGTTCCATCTGCTCCTGTCAATTGTTCAGCAAATGTTGTTCCTGATTCTTCTTTATTTGCTTATGGGGATTCAAATAATCTTTCTTCCCTTCCCACTTTACAACCTGTTTCCAATACCATCGGTGCTGGGGATGGTAGGGTGGTCGGTCGTAGAATCAGATCTGTTCCTGTGAGACTCCATGATTATGTTTTGAATTAGTATTTCTTTTTTTTCTGTAATTTTGGTTTATTTATTGGGGGAAGGATGTGTAGTATGTATTGCATTTAGTATTCTTGTTCTCTTTAAGGAATGTTATATACGTGTTCTTACTGTGTGTTCTTAGAATGCCATGTTCACTATGTCACGATCATTACGAGCCTGTTACTCATCTTTACTGGTCGTGGGTTGATTTACTCTTGACATTAAACCTCTAATGGTAAATCATCAAACTTGGATTTCATCTCTTTTTTACTCAACAAGCATACTACAGTGGCCCAATTTTGCTTTAGTTAATATTGCAACTCCTGCTGTTTTAGAGGTGGAAGATGCCCAGTGTTGGTAGGGATATTTGGGGTGAGCCATGAGATGTGTGTCCATGGACAACAGGTAAGTTCCTTGGAGAAAAATGGTATTGGGTCTTGTAGAAGCAAGTATCGCCAGATCTACCGTCTTTTGTTAGGGGAATTAAACCCTTTGACTTTGAGGGATAGGAGCTTAACAGTTGGGGTGGCAGTCATAGTGGATGAAGGAGTGAATGGAAGAAGTGCTGGGACTACAGGTAAAGAGGCTGTACCACCTCAGAGAGGAGGAGTGGAATGTGGGCATCAGGCGTTCACAGTGTGGAGGATGTACAATGCAGGATACAGAGAGTCCACCTAGTTGAGAGCATCCGCTCTGTGGGGTAGGGATGAAGGGGAAGGGAGCAAACACACAGAGATGATGGACTGAGCGCTGAAACTTTCAGACACTCACTCCGAGTCACAGATTTGGGTTGAACCCATCATCATTCTTTAGATCACTTTGCCACCTCAGTTCAGACCCAGCTATATGCAAATCATTCTTGACCCTGTGCCTCATGGGAACAGTCCAGCCCAAACTGTCAAGCCAGGTCTTCCCTGAACCGGAAACAAGCATCCTGGGGAAGAACATAATTTGTAACAAAGAACGGGCAACCGGCCTGTGGGATGTAATGCCAGTTTGGAATAGCTTTATAGTCCAAACAAGAGCCATTTAAAGATGTCACTTCTCTGAAGAACATTACAAGTGGGGGGGTTGCAGTAAGTCCAAGTTCTGGAGTATCGGTCTTCGCCGCCTGTGACCACCCTCTGGAGTAGTGGCGAGATGCCACCTGCTGATGCGCCGACTTCTTGGGGCAAGGTAGAATGATGTACCACATTTTACTAAGTAGGAGAGTGGACATGCTGGTGGTCTAAGTGTCCTCTGCCTTATCCAAACTATAGGGTGAACATGGCAGTGTTCAAGCATGTCCGATGTAGGGCGAGGCTGTTATTCCGACGCTGATAAGGAGCGAGCCAGTGATTGGGATTCGCTCATGGCGCGGATGTGCTGAATGATATCCTGCTTGGCTTGAGTGGTGTCCTGTTCTTTAGGGCCTGTTTTGTGCTGGGTAGAGCGACCATGGCCCATTCCAGCCGTATTGGATCTCAGCGAGAAGCCAGGGAGGGAGAGAGGCTGGACTCTCTAGTATCCAGATGGACATGAAGGAGCTGTTTCACTTCTCGTAGCGAGTGAAGAGCATGACGCTTGCCCTCCCAGAGAAAGATCAGTGCAAATGGATGGCCCCATTGGTACTTGATGTTAAGTTTGCGCAGTTTATCAGTCACTGGTTTGAAGTCCTTGTATCTGCATAAGGTGACAGGGGCAATATCCTGGAAGATCTGTATTGGGTATCCGTAACATGTAAGGTTGGGAGGCCCTTGCGCCTTTTGCAAGATGGCTTCCTTCTCGACAAAGAAGTGGACACTCGTGAGGATGTCTGGAACGAAGTCTGTGTGACCTCTGGGACCCGCAACACGGCAGGCTCGATCCAACATGGGGGAGAGGCAGCCTCATTGCCCCTGATTGTCTGCAGCAGGTCTGCCGTAGAGGGCATAACGTCCTGACCCTTTGCCCGGGCGAGACACCTCTGATGAGCAGGTTATTGCATCTGCTCCGGTTCTCCAGATCTTCCTGCTTCATTTAGAGATCGATGTGTTGAGCTTCGAGCATTGCCAATCTGCAGGACAGATTTTCATGATCTTCTGCCCATGCATCCATCGTGCATTCGAGGTCATCCACTCTGCCTCCAATCTCCGTAGCGTTGTGTTGGATCTCTTGGAGGCAAGTTTTAAATTCTGTTTTTAGGGACCGAATTTTGGTCTTTGTCTCTTGTAGAAAATTGGACATGAAAGCTTGTATCATGGGGACCGTAGTGGAGGTCTCAGCAGCCATGGCCCCATGTCAGCCGGTTATCAAGAGGGCAGGGAGGTAGACACAGCAGTGCTCACGAGTACCCTTGTTTGCAGAGATGGAGCATACAGTTGGGGAGGATTGGGTTTCATCCAGAAGGAAGTCACTGGGTTGCCTTTAGCTGGCTTTGAGAAAGTGTCTTTACCAGCTTTAGCACGTGGCATGGCCGTAAGAATGGGTACAGCAATGTTATGGGCACGTAGTGAGTTCCCATGTCAGCCGGTTATCGAGAGGGCAGGGAGGTAGACACAGCAGTGCTCACGAGTACCCTTGTTTGCAGAGATGGAGTGCATACAGAGTTGCACAATAAGGCTTGTTAGACTGCCAGGGGCAGGATCTGTTGAGCTTTATTTGTTAGCACTGCAGTTCAACATCCAGGGGCAGACGTTTCAGATGCGCGTTTGCATGCTCTGCCTCCTAGAAACATAGCAGGCTGGGTGGTAGGGTGCACACAGCCCCCGGCAAGTCTCTTGGGGTTGAGGGGGTCTCCAGGTGTGTCTAGAATTCTAAACCCTAGGACTCTTCGGCTCCCCTCCACTGCCAGGGCCCCATTGGCCGAGTGAGAGTCTGTGGCTGGTAGTCCCTGAAGGGAGGCGTGAGCAGAGGGGGTGTGAGGGAGCCCCCTGTTCGATTGCTGCAGCCGATTCCCCTCTACTGCTCCTGACGCTGTGTACAGCGGAATCGCAGCAAGGGTAGAGGCCCACCTAGGAATTCAAAGAAAAGAGTCAAATTATTGTCCAGGACAAACGCTGGGAACAAGGAGTTCCATGCAGCAGGGTCAGTTACGTTCCTTTAGGCAGTTGTGAAGGACGTGGCTGTTGCCCTCCCCGTTGCGCTGTGGATGTAGAAGTAGTCCACAGGTAGGGCCCAAGGGGGGAGAGGGCCTCCAAGTGGGCCGTCCCAGGAAGTATGCTAGGCCCCCGGGCTGTCCCCTACCCCCTAGGCAGGCAGCTGGACTTGCGGGAGGTCACCAATGGGGGGCTTGAGTAGAATGGGGGGACCCTGGCGCGATCTCCCCAGTCAATTGGTTGTCCTTCAGTGTATCACAGGACCAATGCTCACTTCACCTCCAACCAGACCCCCGGGTGCCTTAGACATTAGAGTCAATCAGTCTGGCCCTGCTGTACCTCCCAGGCATAAGGGCTCATATAGGACAAAGGACCCCTGGGGTCGCACTGCTTCACACGGGGGCCCTAGCCCTGGAGTCTTTTCCAAGGGGGAGAGAGAGGCTAAAAAATATACCGCAGGGTGTCACAGGTCTTTCCCCACTAACCAGCAGGTACACCCGCACGCGGCCGGGAGGGGTGCCATGAGACCCAGGCCTCAATGCAGGTATAAAGCAGAGGGGCGAAGGGTCCCATGCTCGATTATTGGAGCCGATCCCCCTTACCTCCATCATCACTCTCGAGTCGCCATCTGAAGGAGCTCTGTGAAGCATTTCCTGCGATGGGGGGACCACAGGTCAGGCCCGGCTGTGTGTCACCAGGTCGAGGGAAGGGCCGCATTGACCCTATGAGCGAACAGTGAGTTATTCTTGCACAAGAGCAAGGTGCCAGGGTGAGGGGAGTTCTTATGTGAGTACAGGGTGTTGGGGGCATGCAGGATGATTGGTGTGCCTTTTTTGGTGCAGGGTCAGCTGTGTGCCTGTATGACTGGAGGATCTGTGGTGTAGGGGTGTGCCTTTGTGAGTGCAGGTGACAGGTTATGCCTGAGAAAGCAAGAGACGGTGTACCTATATGAGTGTAGAGTGAGTTGTGCCTGACTTTATGGTGAGTAGTGTGCCTGTGTGATGTCTACATCATTGCAGGGAGAGCTGAGTATATGTGAGAGTTGAGGGTGAGAGGACTACCTTTGTGTCCCTGGTGAGTAGTGAGCCTTTGTGGGTGCAGGGTGTAGCATAATAAACCCCATACATATTAACATTGTCAAAGCTTTTTCTTCTGGTTGTTCTCTTTTCTATAGGAATATACGTAAAATGCAATATTTTTGGTTTAACATGGTGTTGGCACGTCTATATCGAATCTGATTTCATTTCGGGTCCGTTTGGGATGATGTATCATAAGTAAATGTTTCTCGAACTGCACTTTGTACAAGCCAATGCATCTCTGGGTCCTCTAGAGTTCAATATAAAAATAGGAAGTCTCATGCTTTGAGATCCACATAGAGTGACCACCTCACTACAGCTCTTTACAGACACTGGACCATGTTCACCAACTGCACTTTATAGTACGTTTTGTAGTACTGCAAGAAACATACTACAATATTAAATTCACAAACTTTGCACTGCCTATATTTATTTGTGGGGTGTTCTCTTCCCCAACTGCAGAGTCTCCAGGGGAAGAGAGATAGGCACCTATGAGCATAAAATTCAGCACATAGTTTGTGAGTTTTGTGAAAGTAGTAAACTTACTACCAAGTGTACGTTTACCTTTGTGAATCACACCAACTCTTTCCAGTTCTGAACTTTATGACTACAAAGCAATGCTTTCAGGTGTGTTGGTCCAATTAGTTCAAGTGAGGCAAAGCAAGACTACAACACCAAGAATACAATAGGTAATCAAATGAAGTTAAGGGATGGACACACTGCCCATAAAGCTCTGGAAGGAAGTGGGCACCCCAGGTACACACGATTTGACTCCCCTTCCTATGGCATCTGTCATTTTTATATAGTTAAGAAGCAATACTTACTAACCCCTCATTGATCTTGGTGACAGGAAGGAATCTGTACTGTGGATGATTCATTTGGCATTCCGTAGACATGGGTAAACTCAACCTTTAATACTTCAAGGTCAATAGAATGAATTAGCACAAGTGTCACTTCCTGAGGTGCTTTGAGACGTTCGAGGTACAGTGCCCTGTCAGAAAGCAGGTATCATAGCCAACATAATGTGACAGTAAATGTGAAATGTGCAAATTCTTGAAAAACAAATGCATGAAATCCCAGTTTTTACTGTGTTACTGGCAGTAATAATAGAATTAAGGACACACTTCTAGGTGACCGTGAGCAGGCATCATGATTCCCAGCATCTGACTGTGGAGTCTCTTAAAGTTTCAGAAAGACTTAGTCCTCGTGAGTGGGTGACAATTAAATACCTTGATCCCCAACTTTGTGACATGTGGCATACTATATGCGTGATAGCGTCACTTTATTCCTAAAGTTGATCTTCTATTCCGGTGATTGATTTCACTCAAAGGATTCTTCTTCATTGGTGAAGTCAAGATGATTAGCTCTATCGCAGGTGAGAGTTTATTGGTTCACCGTTCCTCATGGAGAGCTTCAGTGACCCTGCCAACCATTCCGGTCCAGTGATCGTGAGACAATCAGCTTGATTGAAATTGATGTTGTATTGGTTCACTGTTCCTCATGGAGAACTTTAGCGGCCCTGCCGCCTATTCAAACCAAAGAAGATATGGTAGCACTAGCTAACTGTCTGGATTGCTCATATGCTGTAGTTAAATCTAACAATAGAGGGGATATCACTGAAGGGACACAAATTATTTGGAATCTGCCCTTACATCAAAAGATGTTGAAAAATAGTCCATGTGTAATTACTTTGTTTGTCTGAATTAAAGACTCAAAGAGATGATGTGAGAAGTTGACCAACTCCTCCTGGTCCTTCTAGAAGGCAAGGGGAGAGCCGAGGCTACTTAAGCCTCCGATTACTACATTCTTTTTCCACTTACCGAAGGGAGACTGCTACTCTTCAGCAAGTTAAACTTTTATTGACCAAATCACTTCTCAAGCAAGCTCAATGCTGGCAATGATGGAAGCCAGTAAACTTGTGTTCTTCAGTTGCGGACAAAAGGAAGTCCTTCATGTCCTAAGCGTTGAGATCTTTTCTCATTAGTGGGAAATTCAAAGTGTTTCAAAGACTTCCAGCCTTTAATTGGCAGTCGACATCCCTAACTAAAATAACTTACTGTACAACTCCTTTGCTCTTTTGTGTTGTTTCCTGGCTACAGTAGCAAAAAGCAAGGAAGTCTGCAAGATCAGTTAGAGTCAGAATGCAGAGGTCAGGTCCATGCTGTTGTTGAATTCCTTTATTTCGGCAAATTTGCCAGAAAAGATATCATAAAAATATACATACAGGTTAAAACATCAATTGATTATATTGACACTCCAACATTTAGGAGCAAGGAAGCAAGCAAGATGGCAGTGTCCCACCAGCAACACAGTATAGATATTTAAACAGTTTATAAATTTAAGAATCTCTCATAACTAATATATTCGGGTGAGAAAATCCCTACAGGTGAAAGTAAAAGCAGATGATTTTCATTCAAATTGTATTAAGATTCTTCGCTTGCGCCACATGGCTTCTAAAAATTTGGCAACAGCAGGTCCATGCAGTATGAGTAGAGGGCACAATGGGGTAACGATGGGTATTCAGACCTATGGAAGTGCACAATGAGGCCTTGCAGATCTGCAGTGAGTTTTGAGTAAACTGACAGTAGCGCTTAGTAACCTCATGCATGGTGCCTGGGAGTTGGCCTATCCAAGAGCAGTGGAAAATAAAGCAGTAGCTAGTATGTAGACAATGACTGATGGGAGGACCAAACAACCAGCCCCTAAAATGCACACAGCAAAGTCATGCTTATTTTTAGGGTCCAGTTCGGAGCTGTAAATGATTGCAGAGTCTGAGTAATTGATTAGAAACGGTAAATGCACACTTGCACCATTCAATTGCCAGTTTTTAAGTAGGGATTAGGGAATAACCACTGACCTAGGAATTCTGGGTAATTTTATACGCGGTTATCCCCTATTCCAGGCACTTTTCCGCTCTAATTTAACATCTGCTCTGAGGAGGCTAGACATGGGTGTGCCAAACCCAATGGGCAGGTGGGTGCCAGGGAGAAACAGACTTTGGGACTATAGGAGAGCTTTTCATATTTCCTTGTGGTTGAGGAACGGCTAAGGTGGGCGGTGGGCTGTGCTTATGCCTGCCGCCCGAGCCCGAGCCCTCATGTAGTGACACCAGGTCTTTATGTCTAATGAAAAAACTGGGGGATCTCTCAAAAGGGCGTGACCGATATAATTGATGACGTGGCTTAAAAACCACGTCTAAATATCTGTGCTTAGTATAGTGCACTGCCCGGCTGGCATATTCCTGCTTCTGTCCTTGCAACCAGATATATAATACAAGTAACATTCCACCTACAACAAGCCTGGACTATTGGCTTTATCAATGGTTGTTAGTTGCATAAGACAAATAAGCAACAACTACGGCTTTGTTGTATATAACACTGAAAATGCTTCAGTTCTGAAATAGTGAGACTGTGAACGAGCTATAACGAGTCTCTTTGAAGTTACATCAGATGCATGAAGGGTGGTTCTTCTGCAGAGTTAAGATTTTTTTCACCCTGAGGTTGAGAGCAAAAATGGAGAGCCCGATAAGGACCCTTCTCAGCACTTGCTTTTAAGAATTGCGGGTGCTGGGTACCGGCAGGACCCGGCCCGCTTAAAGCCATGTGTGTCACTGTGTGTCCTTGCGCACCTGGCTACATGAGGTCCCTCACTCACTAATCTTGGCTGTAGGAACTCCAAACAACTTGTAGTCAGGCGAACCGCGGTCTTCCACCCAACCCTACAGGTACTCATCTGTCCTACTTGTAATCAGACCCTTAATAGTGCAGCAGTCATAGTGATTAAATCACGAGGAGTGTAAAGCAGCCTACAGGGTTGCAAGGAGCAACAGAGGTTCAGCACTTGTCACCCAGACACCACTGAAACATCCAAGATCTGCGCCCGGAGCTGAAAGCACTGAGCTGAAAAGAAATCTCACTGTACCACCATTCATTTAGGATGTACTTTTCTTTAAATTCTAATTCCATCATTTCTCAGAATAATAGATCAATATTTCTACAGTTAACAGTTTTGTTAAAAACCCTGCCGTAAAATGAAATAATGTCTCTTTTGCTGGCTCGGAACTAGTGTGATGTTAATTTTCTGGTTTTGTGTCAGTTAAGGGCAAATTAGCCTCGCAGCTACAGTCATGACTCATTCTGTCATTATGTGTTAGGCACTTACCTCCACTACCATGCAATTTAGATCCAATAAAAATCGTGACAGCGTTTTTATCCACTTCATTAAGCTACTAATTTCTTGTAAAAAAAATGTACATTAATCTTTTTACAGCTTCATGCCGACTGGCATATTTTCAGTCTAAAACATTGATTGGTTCCTAGCTGAAAATCATTTGCATGGTACTTTTGGAAAAAAAATGTAAATAAAGCCGCTATAATTTAATTTTTCTATTGAAAGCAATGACAGTATTGATCGTGAAATGAGCATGTTGGCTCTGTTTGTTGTCTAGAACAATGCGACTGTTTAGTAGCGCAACAAATTACCATGGCATCGCAAAACAGCACACAGCATGCTAATCCAATCACCAGCCGGCTTGTTTAGGCAACAAACGTAAAGACGATTATTTCTTTAAGTCTCTGAAGGATAGCTATTTGGGTTTGCAGCAGGGAAATTAAAACATGCGCTGATTCCAGAGTAAAATTAGTTATTACATTTATTCCGTTCTCGGAGACACAACACTGTAGGATAACTTTATTAGTCTAACTATTATATACACACACATATATATCTAAGTATATATATATATATATATATATATATATATATATATATATATATATATATATATATATATATATATATATATATATATATATATATATATATATATATATATGTTATATATATACATATATATATATAAACACACACACACACACACATATGTGTGTGTGTGTATACATATATACATATATATGCACTCACACATATATATTCTTTCACCACACCTTTTCTAGTTGAAAGTCGACGCTTCTGCGAGGAATCAAGAGTAATACATTGTTGTCAAGGTTTACAGTGTTTTGTGCGTGTTACAGAAAATCAGACAAGTTTTTTCTGTCACGCAGCCTTCTTCAGTGATCGTGAGGCGCCATTGAAACCAAGGGGCATATTATCAAGCGAATGTTCGTCAGTTTAGCTGCGCTTTTCTGCAATGAAGCAGCAGTTTTTTTATTGCACTATTTACAAGGACTCGCTAACATGCTTTAGCGCTTGTTTTCTTGAGAAAGCAGCCGGTTTTTTTGCCGCTTTGCATGTCAGCGATATTTATTGTTAATGTCATGCAAAGTAGGTGTTACTCACTAAAACTACATGGAAGCAGTCGCAAACACAACTTCCCTCTATTATCAATGCGGTCCGGACCCGCGAAGCGATAAAAAAAGTTGCGCTAACTGCGGTTATCGCTGGAATTTAACACCTGATAAAAACTTGACTTAACCATCTTGTCAATGGGAGGTGGATTGTTAGGTTAAGTCCACACTTGCCTATTAGTAAGCTTTTCATTAGCGCAGTAAAATTATTGCTGGATTTCTCACGCTATTGCTAGTTTTCACCGCTATTGCTCGATTTTACATCGACTCTGAGCAAAGCGTTGATAATACGCCGTTAACACGTTGATGTAATCCAGCGATAGACGGCAATTCGAAAATATGCGCTATGCGCGAATTGTGATAATTATCACACAGTGTTGACAATATGCCCTCATGTATTTACAAAGGATGGCGTGTGACATCATTACCACAGACAGAGAAAAAACTTTAAGTTCATTTCCGTGTTTAGCAATTCATATTCTGCAATTATAAATGTACTACGTTATTACATGTAAATTCATGATTCGTTTTTTGAGTCATTGGTTGACAAACATGAAAGTATATGTAGCAGTTGAACGCCACTGGTGAAAAACGGGAATTAACCCAATTGTAATTTATTTTTAAAATTGGTATACCATGACTATACATTAATAAAAACAAACAATCATAACAGTGCATGACTGTTGATTCCTGGCAAAAGCGTTGACTTCCTTTCTGGACTTGGGAAAGGTGTGGTGAAAGAATGTATGCAGAGTGTACCGACTTTGGGGCATATTATCAGGACGGCGTTAAAATTATCGCCGCTTTAATGGCATGAAACTGCCGCTAAAGAGGCGATAATGGGCTTGATAATATGCCCTTGAGAATTCCAATAGAAGCCCATGTTCACACCAGAGCATGAGCTTCTATGGGAATTCACTAGGGCATATTATCAAGCCCATTATCGCTGCTTTAGCGACAGTTTCATGTCGCTAAAACAGCGATAATTTTAACTCTGTTTCTTGATAATGTGCCCCTTTGCCTTTAGCCGACACACTCTCTGATTTGGTGGACGATGGAAATCAGCAAGATGTGGAAAGGGGTAAACAACCTTTACAACGCAAACCATTACAACGCATTGCGCTGGGGGGCGCTCTAGGATAGGGAATAGGTTTAATTTACTATCCAACACCTTCCCTACTATCCACGGGGACTGGAGTTGGAATAGTAAATTAAACTATTCACTATCCAGCGCCCCAAAGCACTATGCGTTGTAAAGGCATGCGTTGTAAATACCGCGTTGTAAAGGCATGCGTGGTAAAAGCATGCGTTGTAACGTCATACATCCGTGGAAAGGATGCACACACACCCACATATAGATTTATATATATAGTCGCTGAAGTGACGTCAGCTAAAGCATACTGTTTTGAACTAAAAAAAACACTGAAATTCACCATTTATAGTTATTTCAAGTAACTATAATTCATGCCCCAAAGTAATATTAACTCACACCCCCACCGTGCATAGTTTTGTCATCAATGATGTAATTTTCGAATGTCATTAGAGATGTTATCAATGCAGTCATTAAACCTGTCATGAGTGATGTAAAATGTGAGTGTAGAAGCAGTGCAGGGCGAGAGTTATATTTACATTAGGGTAAAGTTATGACATAACATACTTTGCGAATTTCAGAACTTGTGAATCTCAGTGGTTTTATACATTTAAAAAAGTATGTTTTAACTGACATTTCGCCTACCTTTAATTTCCTTTAACATTTATTTTTTCAGCGAATGTTGTATTTTTTTAATTATAAAGTAAGATATTATTACAATTCATAATTATAACGTCACTTTAACCCTAGTTTTTTACTGTGATTGTTATTTCTTATTTTTCATGAAACGGAGGGTAGGGTGCCCAATACGTATGGCCAGGCACTGCACCCAAACCCCTGTAGGTGCACAACTGCATTTTTTATTTTGTTTGAATGGCTTTGGGGTTCCCTGGATCTGCTGTTTCACCGTGATTCCCGATGCAACACCACTAGGGATACGTTCCAGATCCATGGATCCACCGCAAAACCCCAGGGGTGTCACAATGGATCTGCAGATCCAGGGAACCCCATATAAACCTCATTTAAAAAAAAAATATTTGACCCTGGTTGTCAGGGTAGTCCAACACTGCTGCCTTAAATCTTCTTTTTTTTTACTACTTGGAGACTGCTTCCGAATGTCTTAAGCTGGCAGCTGCAACTTTTCTTTCAGGTTACAGCTAGTTAATCACTATTGAGCTCGCGGATCGATCGTGGATCTACTGCAGAATGCATGTGGCATGAAATATGTAAACTTTTCTAACCTCAGGTTCTCAAAAATACTGGATGGAATTACACCAAATCACAAAAAGTACGTTTTCTGGACTAAGATCTTGCTTTTTGCTAAATTTGGTGTATATCCTGTTCAGCCATTGTGGCAGTATCTGAGACTAATTTTCCTATGGAATAATGAAAGTGGAAAATGTGTTTTGAGACCACCTCTTTCTCTCGGCCCTCCTTTAATGGATCACCTCAAAACATTCCAGGATGGAGCTAGTTTTTTGGGAAAGGTTTTGTGCAGATTCGTTCCTTGGTCACAGCTTCCATGATACTGCACAGAAATGGTGAAAAGGCACTCCCCTCTGCATGTCCACTTAATTAGCCCTCAGTGGGTCTCACATGTGAGTTCAACTAAGTGTTCCATGCTGGGATCAATAGTGCACTTTCAAAATTCCTTTACCTTTAGAATGTTTCTGTGTTGTAGCAAAATGTTCATTTAATTTATAAGCCCACCAGTGGGCCTCTGAGAGAAAAATGTTCAGTTTATTTTTTCTTTTCTGTTTTCCACTAAGGAAGACTTGGAGAAGTTCTATAGTTGAAAGATTTATGACCAGCAGTCGAGCCAGGAACACTGCACCACCCTTCAAGGTCAAGGTTAGGGGGTGACGAGGACATGTTCGTTTTTATATTATTACAACACCTGACTGTAGTGTCACTTTAACCTTCTTCAGTGAATGTCTGTTTTCTCTAATATAAGCTAAGACCTTGTTACCATAACTAACTATAATGCCACCGTAACCTTTGTTTTGGTCAATGAATTTCAGAAGTTTTTTTTAATGTTAGGTAAGATCTTTTTACCGGTCCTAACTATAATGCCACTTTAAACTTTGTTTATATCAGTGAAATTCTGGGGATTTGTGATCATATTCAGCTAACTTCCCTGCTGAGCATGGCTTTTGGCTGCGCGCAGCAAGGGGTTGGAAGCAGGGCCTCTCCTATTGCCAGGCCCTACACCTCCTTGGGGAAAAGAGAGAGCGCCCCCTTCTCCTTTTATTTTAATATCCCCAGGCACTGCCACCTTCCTGGGGAGAAGAGTTAGTGCCACCATGGTCACAGAACTGCTCCCAGAGATGCCCTCAGCCCCTGGGAACACAGCTGCCACCCGCATCTCGGAGGCACCGGACACAGCAGAAACAAGACTCCCACCCACGCTGGCTGCTGGCAGAAGGACAAAGCAGCTGGTTACCTGCCAGCTCTCGAGAGCTGTGCCAGGTGGGGAGCCAGAAGGGACTGCAGGGCTCTGCCCCCCCCCCCAAGCTCCCTATGTGCACAAACCTGGGTGCCAGATTGGGTCGGGCATCTGATTAAAAAAAAATATATATATATTCATTGCATTGTGGTGAATATTTGCAGTTAAAATAAGCCCATACTTGTTCAAGGCCGAATGCCAGGCGCAATGGGGTGTTGGACACTCGTGGTGTGGTTGGTGCAGGACCTGGCCAGAGGCAAGGCTCTGCATCCAAGCCCGTGCTGCGTATGACCAAAGTGCTGGCAGCATGAGGAGAGGCTGACACAAAAATACTCCTCCTTCAGCCCCCAGTGAATGGATGGATGTGAGTACCAGTCCCAGAATCTTCACTAGCCGGCGAGATTTCTCTGGATTGGTTGAGACTCACTTACTCTCCTACATGTAGTGATCGTCTAGCCCATGTAGATGCCAGACTAAGAATTGCACTTCCAAAAGAAAAAAGGGGTGCACGGAAGAAACATAGGGGACTGTTCTTGCGAGGGGGTATTACAATTCTACCGTCTGGTAGTCGGTAATGGCAATGGAGCTCACTGGGCAAATCTTAGGATTTCTGTATAACAAATTACATTAACTTGACTATTGTCTAACCACACATAAATGTCACATTTTAAGCCACCACTTCTCCTTGGCCTACCATTACAGAAATGTGGATGCAGACGAAAAGATGAACAAGATAGACTGCTGTGCAGTCAGGTAGTTATTTTAGGTGTTGGTGATTGGGGAACCGTAGAGAAGGGGAGACAGACAGAAAGAGCCCTGCCTGTTGGGATTATCTCCCGAGAGACAGAGGAAAGGGAAAAAACAACAAAAATGCTGGCATGCCAAAACAGGTACGAAAGGGAGGGACACAGAACAAGCCCAACAACCACTGTTGCCAAACAGTGAATACTGTGTCTTTTAATTGATGATGCCTCTGCTACACCACAAGTGAAATTTGTGACCCTCTACTCAGGCCCAACCTGAAAGTGTGCGCACTTTCCAGCATGAGTAGATATGGTCATTCATACTTTCCATTTCCCTGTTCACCTCAGTTTCCATGCCAGTGTATGCTTACCCCAATAATGTATCTTCCTATGTGTGACTAATAAGTGTCTTCTGAATATATATACAAATCTCTTCCCTTCCTCCTCTTGGTGAGAATGACTGTCTGATAATCCTGAGGATCATATTGAGTTCTGACAACCAGAGGGTTCATTCACCCTGGTTTGCGGGCACACTGAAAAGGTAGTGAGAAAGACAGAGAGGTCAAATCTTCTACACTAAAAAAATGGCTTAACTTCTTGCCTTAAGGTTTTGTTGATGTCTAAGAAGTGGTTTGAGTGTGGGTGGTTTTCTCTGAGGATACAAGAAAGATGTGTTGCTAACAGAAGCTATAGGTTTCTCTACTTAACATCTTGCTCAGTAAAGGTGTCCGATCAATCAATGATCCTACTTCAACACTAGCCTATATCCCCTCCTTGATGGTGGAATGATATTTGTAACTAGTGTTAGACCACATCAATGTTCATGGGGCTTTTGTCCTCACTGAATTTACAGTTGAATTGTTAGCTAAAGTTGCACCATGCACATTAGGAAGCCATAATATAATGAGTAGGTGGATTTGTAGTGTGCATCTATTAAATGTAGCATGTGTAAAATACGTTTTTCTTATTGATAATCAATTATGTGATTTTGTCTACCAAATGTGTGTTTTGTACATGTCAGCATAATTTATCCATAGGTTTGCAACTCTCATGAATAGAATTATGGATGCTTTCATCTGCATACTGAGTATACAATAGAGGATTTCTTTTAAAGGTATGGTCAAAGTCAAAACTTTGGTATCCTGACTCGTTGACCATATTCAGTTGTTTAGCACTGAGTACTCTGAGTGTCTAACCAATGATGGCATATTATGGTTACTTGGAACAGACAAGCTCCTGGCAGGTGTATGAAGGAAGTAGGCCATTCCACACTAAAGCAGCTTAGTTGGAAAAATCCATTTTGATTTAATTTTCAACACTCAGGAAAGCACACAGAAGAGAATTGTCAGATACGTACAATGACAGATGTAGTATAAGACAGTCATTTTAAAGTCAAATAGGAAATTTGAAACAGAATTTCAATTTGTAATCAGAGCTAAATAAATTATCAGTGAGCACTAGAGATCCACAAAGAGTTAATAAGCACAACCTAGACTGAAGTAATTTGCTAGTAAATGAATAGTAGTAGCCCAGTTGTTATAAAATAAAGAGCTACTGAAAGAGGAGGACCTTATGGGATGCAGAATGAAGTGGGAATGTTATTTGATATGAGGACAAAGTAGGGTGGACATGATTTCCACCAGTGTATTGGTGGATGTTTCACAACCGCCAACCTATACATAAGTGCCTTCGTTTCTGAGGCTGTGAAGCTGGTGTCATATAGGATGTCCATCTCTGGTATGGACTGGCTGAAGAAAAGGCAAACAAACAAAAACATCCATAAAAAGTGTGTACCCATATATACACTATAAATATGGCAGTTATGAAAGCCATCATCTTTTGGTGGGTGTCTTGCATCTGTCAAATTATAAATAATCTCAGCAGTTTCTTTCTAGTAACCACCAGCAATCACTGAATATAAGACTTAAATGTAAGGATTCAGTTTATGTCGATCCAGACAACATTTCAATCCTAAGAGCTATAGCCTAGTACCATCATAAAACATACTTTCAGGAACAAACCATCATCTTAGTGCCTTTCAGTAAACGCTAACCAAGATGTTTGCATACACTTGTTTGTGTGTACTCTGATGTGTGCTAGTAGTAGTCCTTGTTTTTAGGTCGAACCTAGACGAAAGCAAAGCGAAGCTTTGCTGTCTAGGTCGACAACTTATGTAATCACTTTCGGGGAATGAGGACAGCAGACTATCACGAGCGTCTCCTGCTGGAGATTCTACCTCGTGAGCGCGCACGCCGCCGTGCCTCATTTTCCCATTCTCAAACAAAGCCACGCATGCGCACATACACACACTGCATACACACACACGCACCCCCCCTTAAACAGACACACGCTGCATACACACACACGCACCCCCCTTAAACAGACACACGCTGCATACACACACGCACCCCCCTTAAACAGACACACGCACGCACGCACGCACAAACACACTCAAACAGACACACGTGCGTACACCCCCACCCTCAACCCCACTCACCGGGCTCCACTCCCCTTACGCATGGGAAGGCACTGTGCTAGAAGGTGCGCTGTCTCAAATCACCGCCACCTCCCACAGCGGCATTGTATGTAAATTAAAAGTTGCCTCCCCGTTAACACCGCCGCAGCCCGGGAACTTCGGTAGCCTCACAAATCCCAAACACAGCTCCTCTGACGTCAGACGAGGAGCCGCGCTGGAATTGGTGCCGGTGAGGCCGTTGCCTGGCAACGGAAGTGTCGTCGACGCCGGGTGGGACTTTACGGGCCGGGGAGTGGGGTGCTGCTATGTTTCGACTTAAGGGCGCAACAGGGAGATGTCTGCAGAAGCCCCTTCCCGCCACTAATGTGCTTGTTTTTATTGGGAGGAGAGTGTGGGGAGGGGGAGGGCAGAGAGGGCGGGGGGTGGCGCCTGCTGCAGGTCAGCAAGGGATGCTGCTGATGGAGGGTATGTTGTGGTGTGTCGGAGGTTGGTTATGGGGGCCGGGGGGCGTAAGGTGACGATGAAGTTTCGGGTTTTTGGGGGGCACTAAATAAGAGACATGAAAGTGCAGAGTGACTGTGGGGGTGGCCGGTCAGTGGGTGGAGGGGTAACAAGGGTGTGCGCAGGGTGCTGGTTTTACTTAGTAAGCATGGCGAATGAGCACAGTAAGATTCACTGCAGACGGTCACGTATTTCTTTTATTTCTTTGCTCAACTTACGGTCTCATGTTTGTAGATTAACTCCGTCGCGTTTTTAAAAGGATTGTTTCCACCTGTGTTGTTTACGAGTTTGCTGACCTTCAGTTTGCTTGGAGGATAACTTGGATTTAGGGATGGTGTAATGGACGGCTAAGCCGCTGACTTTGGTGTGAATATCCTGGTTTCCACACTGGACCTTATGTCTAAAAATGTCCTAAGTTAAGTGTTTGCTTATGTTTGTTTTTCCTTGTTGCTTTTACTCAGCATGCGCCAAATTAATTAACAGAGCAGCTCGCTGGCGCTGTTACCACGCCCCTTTTAGCGCAAGTTAGTCATAGTCTTTGAAATGTCACTCATAACTACACTGAAGTTATGAAAATGTCAAACATAGCAATCTCAAACCTTGTCAGCTACAAGGTGCGCAGCATGGCGAATCAATAATCCACACCACATCCAAGATGTTTTTTGCAGCTCATGGTCAGTGATGTTTTCTATCAAGGCGCCCTTCCCTGTGATCGTGGCATGCAGGGTGATTGGCCAACTAGGCTATTCAGGAGGTGAGCGGCAGCTTTATTTTTCCTAGCGCGCCCGTCTCTGGCAGAGCGGCGCTTCTTCTCCACTTGCGAGCTGGAGTCACACTCAGACTTGAGTTTGGCAAGACTATGAGGTAGGAGGCGGCTTTTAGTTTTAATTTCCGAGCTTGCACCTCGGATGCTTGGCCTGCACCTACCCTTTCTTTGAGGAAAATGTTCTGTTCTGCTGCCCAGGCTGAGGATATTTTGCACCTCTTGCATGGATTTACTGTGCCGTGCATTAAACCCGTGGCCGTCAGTATTTTGTTCAGGAGTAGCATAGAACAACTTTATTGACCATTTATTGACCACTATTCTGGAAATATGGCCCTCATTCTAAAGTTAAGCAGATTGCAACCCTCGTGTTACATTGTTGTTGTGCAGCGGTCTCTACTTCTGTTTACCTTTACTTTTTTTTTTATAAATTACACCCCGAGATGTAATTGCTTAAATTAGGCTAATAACCTCTTTGGGACCGTTTTTATGCCCCTGCTCCTTACCTATAGTGCCTGGCCTCAGCTTTAAAAGACCATTTACGTGTTAACTAAGCTTAGTTGTTTTTTCACCCCTTCATCTCCGCTCTGCCTATTGCTGGAAGCATTATCCCCCCTGACATTTTTAGTAGCTCCGACCCCGAAATTTGGCTCTAGTAGGCCTCTGACCCAGAGTATCCCACAAAAGGGTGCAAAGGGATCAAAAAATATCCAGTGCAGATAAGGCCAGTAATTATTTGGAAGACTCTACAGGAACTGGTTTTGGGAAGAAGGGTCAGGGTTTAAGTTAGTGTTTCACTGTGCTGGATATTTATTGCCATCACATAAGCAAAGTAAAAAAAGCATTTGCAATACAATAGGTCTCGCATTTACACAAGTTTGAGCTATTGGTATTATAAATGACAATGCATTTTTATTTATGTTTCTTTTTTAAAAACATAAATAAAAGGCATTTTCATTCACAATGCAAAAGTTTAAGCTATCGGCATTGTAAATGACAATGCTATTTATTTATCTGTTTTCAAAACCAACACATAGATAAAAAGTTTGTCATTTACAATGCCAATAGCTCAAACCTTTGCAAATGCGAGACCTATTGCATTGCAAATGCTTGTTTTTAATGCTGTTCTTCTGTGATAGCTATGAAAGCCGCTTAGCCAAGCTGTCGGCTCGGAGATTCTAAGCACTGTCTGGGGCTCTTCACTGACATCACCCAGGTAAGTGTAGTTACTTTGTTGACATCAAGTAGGGTGGTACAAGTTCCTCCTTTGTGAGAGAGCAGAGAGTGACCTTGAAAAGCAAGGATTCCTTTTTTAAAACACATTTTATTGACTTTTATACAGAAAAGCAAGGATTCTTTAGTACCTTTTCTACTCCTCTGGAATTCGGCAGAGTCAACTTTTCTCAGGTGGGTTAGACAGCTGATGAAGTGGTGTAACTTCTATGTATTTATATAGGTATGGGTACTTACATTACCAAATCAACCTTGGAAGCAAAAGTGAGCTGAATAGAAGGGTGAGACCCTACTTAAGTTTTTTGAATTTTTACAAAGAAGCTAAAAGACGTTTAACTGTGACATAAGCAAGAACAGCAGCCTATGGAGACTATTCCTTCTCCCTGGCAGTAGCAAGACTGTGGAACTCCCCCCCAGTGCATTTTCATACAGAATCCAATCATAACCATGTTTAGGAAAGCTATTAAAACATTGCGTTTTAGTCAGTAACTGTCCAACCTGGTCCTTTTTGCAGGTTTATTCCATGACTTTTCCCCTCTTGCCCTCTATTTTTCCAACCGTGTTTTTATTGGCTTTAAGACTCTAGGCACTTTACAACTGTTGATCATTGCTAAAATGCATATACTCTCTGTGTAAATTGTGATTCTAGTTGGTTATCCATTATTGGTATATTTTATTTACTAGTAAGTCTCCTGTGAAGTGCACTGTGTGTACCCAGGGCATGTAAATCAAAAGCTACTAGTGGGCCTGCAACACTGGTTTCGCACCCACATGAGTGGCCCTGTAAACCTAACTCAGGCCTGCCATTGCAGTGTGTGTGTTTGCAGTTATAAGCTGCCATGTCAACCTGGCAAGTGCATCCACTTGCCAGGCCCTAACCTTCCCTTAACCTACATGTAAGGCACCTCTAAGGTAGGCCCGAGGTACCCCCATGGACAGGGTGCAGTGTATGTGAAAGGTAGGACATGTACTGGTGTTATTTACATGTCCTGATAGCGACAAACTGCCAATTTCGTTTTTCACTTTTGCAAGGACTAGCTCTCCCATAGGTCATCATTTGAGCTGCCTTGTAACATTAACAAGTGTAACTTTCAGTTGGGAAGAGATAGAGATTTGGAGTTTGGACTCCCCAGCACAGTTTGCTTTGCTGGGTTGGTGTGCAGTTGCTGTTTCTGCCTGTGGGCAGTGGAAAGGACTGGACATTTACTTTGCTATATCCTGCTTGAGAAGATTCTCCAAGGGCTTGAAGTAGAGCTTGCCTCCTGTTAAGAAGTCTCAGAGGCTTTACCTGCAGCACCCTTGAACTCCACTGCTGGGAGTTCTGACCTGCCTTGTGGTATCAATTCCAGTTCTAGGCCCTTGGAGTTTGTTCCTGCTGCAAAAAGCATCAATAACACATCAAAAATCAATGCATTACCCTTACAGTGCCTGTTTTTCCGAGGCAGCACTGCTGTGCAGAAGAAAATTCCATGCACCCCTGCCATGTGGCTGGAGAAATTGAATCAACACCTGACTATGGCTGAAGAAACCTCTGCAGCTCAAGTTCAGTGCACTGTGTCCCCGAAGTCTGAGACCAACACACTGACTCTGACGCAGGCCCTGCTGTGCGGATGAAAGAATTGATGTATTATGGGACCACGGCTGAAGAAATCGATGCTGCACTTGTTTGCCGTATCAACCTCCAGTGCATCTGAATTTCCACACATTGCAGCTGTGTGCCAAGATTTTATGACCCATCCCTGCAGACCAGAACTGGATTTTGCCGCATCGCTTACCCCTACAGTCCGGATTTGACACAAAACTTCTCCGGCGTGCAGCAGAACTGATGCATCGCCTCCTGTGGACTCAGGAACCGACACATCGCTGTGTTTTCCGATGCTTCCCTTCTCTGGGGCTGTTTTTCTGTGTGAATTTTGATGCATTTGGTGTACTTTGTGTAAAATCACTACATCCATAGAGTAATGTGGACAGAATTACTAAAACTTTTAAAAACTCATATTTTGAGTTGTGTGTATTGGATTTTTATAGTTTTGGTCTTGTTTGGCTTATATAAAAAGAATTATTTTTTCTAAACTGGTATGGTGTCCATTTGTAGTGTTTTCACTGTGTTACTTTACACATTACCTCTGAAATAGGCCTGGCTGCTCCTGCCAAGCTGCCAATGGGGTGAGCAGGGGTAATCTTGGGTATGTAATCCCCTTATCCTGTGTTTTAATGTTCACCAAATTTCTCATATAGTGTTTGTATTGCATGCTTCTTGCCCAGCACAACCCTACTGCCTTTGATTTTTCTTCATTATACAAATCAAAATAATTCTTCCATCTTGAGTTGATGACATAGTTCTGATGTCTTTTCCCATGTAGCCCATTAGGTACTTTTCGTAGCCCAGTCATCTTTTGGGGGATACAGCGACTTCTTTATGGTAAGTTAAATGATAATAGTTTCCTGTTATCATTTAAGCTTTCTTGAACACTCTCCCAGTCCATAACGCGATACACAAACGTCTGGAGAGTAATGCTCTGACGACCCCCTAGCTTTATTAATCCTGTTCCTTGTGTTTCCCCTTTTTTTCGGAAAGGCAGAACCATTTAAGAGTGCAGTTTCTGAAGAGAATTTAATTTTGTTAACTTCTACCTTCACCTTCAAGCCTCGTCATGGAGAAACCACGCCCTAAAACATAATTTAAATACCTTCTGTATTTCTGCTCAAGAGATATGTGCACGTCACACACCTACCTCCTCGCTTCTTGAATCGCCTGCTCTCATTGTGGAATTTCTGGTCAGCCCCTGCTGCCATCTTGGTGAACCTGGGAGCTGCCCATGTCTATCTTTTTTTTCCTTTTTGGAGAGGACAGAAAACTTTAAATGGAAAGACTGGTTTCTTGTAAGTACTGCTAAATCATCAGATCTTTATCCTTGACTCCCCCAGTGTCTTGCCCTACTGTTTTGATACTGTACAAGATGCTCTTCTTCCATTAACCTTTCATCCTTCTTGTCCTATGATCATATGGTTCTTCCTTCCAAATGCAGTTTGGCTCAAGAGTGCATTGAATACTAGTTGTTGATCTCTAATGCCTATTCCCACTCTCTGGGATTTTAATGTTGTTGCTAATAGATAGATGTATCACCTCTGTACTATTGAAGACAAAGGCATTGAAAATAAGGGTACCAATGTACTTTTGCGCTACTCGCCAAAAGGGGATTTGACGCCTCATCAGGGGTAATAAGCGCTATATAAATGCAATTACAATACAATACAATACCTATTTAGCAACCTGCCTCCCTAAGGTGGGATGCGCCTCTCCAACCTTTGTTTCTAGTCCAGTAACTCATTTTTGACCCATTGCACCACAAAAATACTATTTAGAGTGAGCTTGCGTTTTCAGTTGTAGGTGCTCACAGGGTTACCTGGCGTCCTAAGAAAACTAAGGGGGATTGAGCGCCGCCTTACAAAATCCTTACAATGACCATACATGCAGTAGAAGGGGTGTTGTTGGAAATAAGTATTTTTCCTGCAACTCAACCAATACAATGTAATAAAAAAGCAATAAAACACGTCTTGTAAAGGTTCTTTATTTATGCTATACCTTGTTTTGGGGCCCCTGTGCTGTATGTGTCCCTTTGACCACTTCAGAATGTGTTAGGCTAGTCTTGACTCGATGAAATGTCTGATAAAAGAAGAGAGTTATCAACTAAAATGTGCCATCCCGAAGGCTGGCCAGGACATCTCAGCTTCCTAAACTCCAAGTGCTTCACTTCTCGCCTGATTTATTTTTACTTGTAATGGATGATTTATATAGCACAGACCTAGATATAAGGCATTTGTAGTGTATGGTAAGAGTCTACTCATCCAGAGACTGAAGCCAAAACTGCCAATGTATCTCTGCCTAATTTTGCACCAGTTGGTCTCCGCAGGGATACTCAAAGTACAGCCCGGGGGCCACATGCAGCCCTCCTGACCTTTGCATGCGCCCACCTGGTCAACAGCACAACTGGGCTGCTGTTTTCTTGACTTAGAACTAACATTGAACAATAAGTTACATATAGAGGCAAGCCTTAATTTAATGATAAATTGAAGTTAAAGAAAGGAAGTAGTTACTTTCCCCTGAACAACCCTAATATCTTTATATTTAAAGACATCTTGCAGCAAAAGTGTAAAAATATGGTAAGGTGTCTTCAAAATTCTAAAAGTGTATTTCATTAACATACAGAACCGTTTCACCTTAAAACATCACACTATATCAGTGCATTGAGCAGTATTTTTTTTAAAGTGATAGTTTTCAAACATGAATGAATAAACATTCATTTTTTCCCTCTCTCTGACAATAGTGTCAATAGCAAAGTAAGGGGCAGATATACAATAACTGGCGCATCCCTGCATATCAGCAGGGATGCACCAGTTATTGTGTGTCACGGTTCCGCCACCATGGATGCGCCGCATTTACAATGCCAAAACACACACAAAGATGCCCCCTTCTCACACTACTTGGAGTACGATTTTAGCATTGACCAAATAAACCTATTCATTAAATCTGGTCTGGTACATTTATTTATACCTATTATTCATATATTCTTTATAGAAAATAATATACTTCAAAAAGTTTGAAAGGCAGTAAAAGAGTACACATGCCCAAAAAGACACTTACGATCTTATTCATCAATCAATACATTTCATATTCACATAAAACATTACAATACCAACTAAGGAAATTACATCAAAATAATATATACAACAGAAAACTTACATCCAATAGACATGTACAAAATTCAATGCTAAAAGTTTGAATACACTAAATCATTTCATTAATTCAATCCTAAAGAAACATAATTCATAACAAGAGCAGCAAAGCTAATATCTCTTAATGAAAAAAATACTAGATGTAATAGTTGGCTCTTGGTGGCAAATCCACCAAGAGCCAACTATTACATCTAGTGTTTTTTACTTGACTATTGCCTAGGATCACACAGTTTGATAAAGTGGGGAAACGGGGATTTAACCCAGGTTTTCTGGTTTCACATTGTGCAGTTCAACCACTGGATGCGTATGCTTTGCTTCCACACCCACTTTACCAGCACCGTCCTACAGCACACCCGACCACTATTCTGCTGGGATCAATGTGGCCCTCGGCCGCATCAAAGACAAAACCTTTTTGGCCCTGGGAAAATGTTTGTGAGTACCCATGGTCTATAATCTTGGGTCACCAGCTTCTTAAGTGTATGCAGATATCACAATGGAATCTAGCTGTGTGGTGCCCTCTAGTGGTAGAAAAGGGGGTGGTGATGGATGGAGCATCTGAATCAATCAAACACTCACACCCAGTCAAAAGATCTGGGTTTAATCCATCACCGTTCTTTAGCCCACTCTGCCACCCCAGTTCAGACATGGCTATATGCAAATCAGTCTGACCCTGTGCCTCATGGGAACAGTCCAGCCCGAACTGCCAAGCCATGTCTTCCCTGGACCGGAAACAAGCTTCAGAGGACCGGTTTCTGGCATTCCAGCCGTCTTCAGCCCGGCTTGCTTGAATCCAGTGGCAAAGTGAGCAAGGGACTCACGTCTGAGCATACCCTGCCACACTTATGGCGGCCAAAAGCGGTACAAAAGGGGGTGGTGATGGACGGAGCATCTGAATCAATCAAACACTCACACCCAGTCAAAAGATATGGGTTTAATCCATCACCGTTCTTTAACCCACTCTGCCACCTCTAGTGGTAGGGCAGCACTTTCCTGGCCAGAGTCAGGACCTTAACCAGGTTTTGCATTGGATAAGAAGCTTTTTAGATGTTGGAGGACAATAGGACACTTTGGGTTCCTACAAGGAAAGCGCTCAAAGCACCCTCCTACACACACACTTTCACACATAAGGCAAGCCATGATTCGGATACTTACAGTAAGCAGTCTGTGGCTCTTTTGCTGTTTTCCTCTTCTTAAGGTGGGAGTGAAGGCAGCATGCCACCAGATATCAGATGCTAATGAATTCAGTTCTGTACTTTCTGCAATGTCTTTGTAAATGAGATCAAGAACAGGTACAATGGAAAAATTATGTTTCAGGGTGAGATTCCTTGCTGGCAGTCACGAGAACAGGTGTTTCTAAATGCAAAATTAGCTGGCGTGGTTTCTGCCTCCCTCTAGGTCAAATCGGATGGAATGCTAGGAAACACAAATACAATGAAGGTTTCATTTAGATCCGAAAAGAATGGTGTTTCCTGATATAAGTAACCTCATTACATTCTGTCTATCTCCTTCTTTACATAAATATGACAACTTTGCAGTGTGCAAGTTTATCCGCCTAAATGTAGTAGAAAAACATTACTTTGAAAACTCAGCCTGCAAAAAATAAATATGCACGAACTAATTTTGCATCTAATAGATAACTGCATTGTTGAATAATATGAAATATTGACTAGGCATGCGCACACCTAAATACTTCTATGTACACTGATATCGCAAATTAAAGCGCCAAAAACCTTCAGATGCGCTCCGCAATGCAAAATGATCTGCCTCTTGGCGCAAAATGATCTGTCTTTTGGCGCAAAATGATCTGCTCTTGGCGCTGGTCAAGATTGGATCATAGAAAGCCAGGGGCCTCATTTATGAAAAGTGACGCATCGCTGCGTGAAAACAGCGATGCGTCACTTTTCACTGCGCACTCCTTGCGACACCAATGATGCGTCATATTTAATGTATGACATCATGTCGCAAGGAGTTACAGATACGTCAGTATTTCTGACGTATCTGGAAGCGCAAAAGTAATGCATTGCTGGAGTGTGTCACAAAAGTGACGCAACTCCAGCAATGCGTCCTTTCACATGGGGAAAGCCCCATGTGAAAGGGCTTGCGTCAGTCTTACGCCTGCTGTGAAGCAGGCGCAAGATTTTGACGCCACAGTGTCCTAAAAGTGACGCAGTGAAATCTCATAGATTTCACTGCGTCACTATTACGAGGCTTTTTGCGGGGGAACGCCCCCTCTGCATACATTATACCTGACGCAGGTATAATGTGGCGCAGGGGTTTAAAAAGTGACGCATCTACCTAGATGCGTCACTTTTTAAATATGGCGCAACAAGGCCCATGTTTTACGCCGCCGATGCGTCACAAAAAATTACGCATCAGCAGCGCAAAACTGACGCAAGGCCTCATAAATGAGGCCCCAGGCAGATAATCATGTTTGTAAAGTGCGAACGGAAGTGCTGTATGCAAACATTACATAAACAATCATAAAAATAGTTATAGTGAAATACATTGTCACAACGAACTTGAATACATGGACCATATCCTGAAATATTTTCTTATGTTAGTTTTATCTCTTGTATTTGATATCTGTTTTCTCTTTAATTTCACCCAAAAAGCACATATAATTAGAAATGGTTCTTATTTCAGGAGGAAGACAGTTGCCGTCTAATTTATAGCGTGTGCTTAAGAAATATTGGACATAAACAAAAAAAGTATGTTATCAGCAATTTGTGGAATGCTTCTTCAGAAGTGAGTGATACAACTTGAGTTGGAAGTAACTTCTGTCATTTCCATGTCCAATATTCACCAAGTTGAGGAAGTGGCGGTTGGTGTTCGCTTTGCTGAGCGCATTTAGGGAATAAATGGGCCCTGCTCACAGTCGAAAATATACAGACTGTGCTTTCTGAAAAGCATTTATGTGTGACAGCTGAGTGAGGCTCTGCTAACCTCTCATTGCACTAAAGACACAGCTACCTCGATGCCTCAGACCACAGGTGGACAACCAGCCTCATCACATCATATCTAGTGCCTACTTACTGTAAGTTATTATGTTGATCTTCACTTATTAGCACGGACAGCATCAATGCTGAGCAAGGACCCCTTCACCTCATCATGGCAATGGATGCTCCAGTCAGCTGACATCTGCTTTTTAACCTTCATGGCATGGAATCGATCCAAACCATCCTGACACGCTCTGTCCAGGCTAATGATGAGATGGGCAGTGAATCACAGGAAAACCTAAGTAACCAAGTAAACCATTGGATGCATGACGGTACAAAGCGTGGTATTACCACGCGTACGTTACAATGCAGGTTGTACAACGCAAGTCGTTACAACGACTTGGGTTGGGGGGGCGCTGGATAGTGAATAGTTTAATTTTCTATTCCAACTCCAGTCCCCGTGGATAGTAGGGAAGGTGTTGGATAGTAAATTAAACTATTCCCTATCCTAGAGCGCCCTCCAGCGAAAGTCGTTGTAACGACTTTCGTTGTAAAACCTGCGTTGTAATGGTACAGCGTTGTAAGGGTTTCGTTGTAAAGGATGTTCCCCAAACCATTCAATTTAAAGATAAACAGAATGTAACTCTTTTAGTATGTTTCATAACATTATGAGTTATTGTAACTATGTCTACATTTCAAGAGTCTGGAACGCCAAATCTTACATTGGTCTGACTGCCTCCATAGTGCCGTCTCGACCACCCCTTCTTTGGCATGCATTTCCCTTACCCATTCTTTCTGCATAGCCTGCATGCACTACTTGATAGGTCCTCAGTGCTTTCTACTGCCACAACAAATGGAACCTTGAAACAGCTGCTTTGTGTAGATTTCTCAAAACGAAATCATAATTGATAGTGTCTTAATCTCATTTGGGGTTGCATCTACTAAAAGCTAATATCAAATGAAAACCAAAAATTTTTAAGTCCTGTACCTTGGCCTAGACAGCCTATTGTTCAAGGCCTGCAGCTGTATCCTGCAGGCGGTAGGCAGGAGGGTACACTCTATGCTAGATAGCCCTACACCCAGCATGCAAGTGGCATATCCTGTGGTTTTTGGCCTTACCCATTGACGAGTACCCACTGGCCTCAGCTTATTTCTGTGCCCAGTAGGTTTCAGCCACAGCCTGTTGTCTTCAACCAGACCTTGTGCCCCGTCCCCTTCTACAAAAACGTATGGGCTAGGTAGTGATGCAGCCTTTTTTTTTCTTCAATAGAAAATGTAGATTTTGGGACCCAGCTGAACTCCCACTATGACCATCATGCACTCATTTTCCAAGTTCAAGCATAGGTGCATAATGTTTGTTTTCTGTTAAGTTGAATGCAGACCTGTCATACAGTGCGGAATTTATAAGAAATCCCAAATGCTTCTTCTTTGAGTGCACACAGTTCCGGTTCCTATACGTTTTGTTTCCAGTGAAAATAAGGGGTTAGGATGCAAAGGTCAGGGTTCAGTGGCAGCACCTCCGCTATGGTGGAGGAGCATCACCCCACTGCTTTTGAGCAGTGTTAGGGAAAGGAAATATAAAATGATAATAACAGTCAGTTATTATCATTTCATGTTTCCTTTGCGGGCGGGCAGGGGGGTGGGGCTGCTCTGCTTATGGAGCAGGGCAGGGGAAAATGGTTTGCCTACTCCTAAGTGCACAATGACTGGTTGGCCCTCTCGGGTCACCCAAAACAGAGAAGCGCACTTTCCCAGTTCTCCATGCAGGTTGCATTCCAGCCTGCGTGGAGAACAAGCCTAGGTCCCCATTCCGTGGTTAAGCTTCAAACCAAGATTCTCAAAACCAATCACAATGCTGCAATGGAGCGTTGTGATCGGCCAGGGGAGCCTGAGTGCTTACCAATCATAACACTGCATTGCAACATTGTGATTGGTCTGAGGAGCTACGCTGTTCTTCCTGGCTTTCCGTCCCACAAGGAGAGCAGGAGCAAGGAGCAGAGAGAGGGACCTGGTTGCAAAGTAGGTGCATACATTTTTAGTTTTTTTTACATTGTGCAAAGTCGTGCCCCCCCTGTGCCCCACCACTTACCTCCCGCACATCCACCCAGCCACCTGCGAGTCATGCCGGCAACCGCTGCCAGGGTTAGGATACTAGGTGAGAGGGATGTTGATGTAATTTCAACCCAAGTCTCTCAGAAATGATAAATATCAGTTTATGAAACTGAACTTGAGTTTGTGTACTCTATAGTCAACTTAAGCCAACTTCTCTGGGGAAAAGATTGCATTTTCTACTTCTCGGCGATTGCGACAACGCTAAGGCAACTTAAAACAAAATTGACTGGACTAACATTCGCCCCACTTCTTCGTGTCGTGCAAGCAAAAATTCCATCAACAGTTACATTCGGCAGCGAGGTACTAAGAGGCAGGGACGCTTCACTGCTGGATACCACCTTGAAAAATGCATATAGAGCAATGCTAAATATCCCACTATATCCCTTGCCAGCACAGATTGGCCTCAAGCTTGGTTTAACAAAGCAACTCCTCGCAAGGCGAGGCTCGTACATCAAGTGCTGGCACAAAATTAAGAACTCCGCCAGGAATACATTGAACCACCAGCTCTGGCAGGAACTGTGCAGCACTTCTACTACCCCGGTTAAGCATACTTGGATAAATCATTGGCCGTCACAGGACTAGCTAAACTATGGGAAATTCTAACAACGCGCTTGCACCTTAAGCACATCGTAAATAATGTTATTAAGAAACTTTCTCTTACAGAAGATAAAACCGCCTTTGCACACAGGAGCCACGCATGGATGACTCTGTGCAGTTACAACTCATTTGGGTCACAGGCATACTTTGAACTGGGGTGCTCTAGGAAGTCTACAGAAGCCTTTCTAAAGTACAGGTTAGGGACCCTGCCAGCCATACCTCATCTTCCACCATGGCTGAGAAAGAACAATGGGAACTTGTGCCAGCTGTGCGGAGTTGAGAGCGAGGACATTAAACATATAATATGCTCCTGCATCAAACTAAAAGAAGAAAGGGTAGGCCTCCTAAAAACTAATTTTATTGAACGTGGCATATGTACCCGAAGACAAGCAGTACTTGCATGCTTTAACCCAAGAGATCCACAACTAAATGGGAAGCTTGTCAAGTTCCTGCTTCAAGTTGCACCTAAGCAAAGGATCAGTGGTACTGTAACCTGCATATAGACTCCTGAGGCTCCGAGCAAAACAAACTATTGACACTCTGCACTTTCATATTATTTATTCATGTCTTGGTACATAAAAATGTTAACAGAGTATCAATCGGAAATGATTTTAACTGAAACGTTTTACCTGAATGTATTTTTGTAATGTTTTAATTAATCAAAAACAATACATTTTTTACTTTTTACTAACTTACTTCTCGGTGACTTGCCACAGCATCCATGGGAGTGGGATGCAGAAACCATGTCCCCAGATGGCACCACAGAGTTATTTTCATGAAGTTCCTAAAGAAGCAGTTGTCTGCTGTGCCAAAGAGTTTTGATTTTGATTTAAATTTCGGTATTTGATCTAGTTGATGTACCATATTCTTTGGATATTAAAAAGCAACTAGATGGATTTACACCAGGAGAAGAAAAGAATATAAATAAACCTTCTGACCTATGTTAGGTGTAAATCCAGATGACCAGAAGGTCTGAATGGCAAGAGCTGCAGAGCAAGCAAGGGAAATTGTGGAGCAAGACAACCCGGGCCTGTAACCTCTGTTTAATTGAAAGTACTTGAGTTGTATGCAGTGGCGGCTCCTCCGTGATGGAGGAGGAGCTTTGCCTCACTGCCTCAGCCAGCAGATAAAAACATGTAAAATAAAACAATAATAAAGCAGTTTTATTATAATTGTATTTTAACACGACAGAGCCGCAGCCGGAGCTTTGTCGTGAGGGTGTAGCATCCTCTTAAAGTAGCAGGAGGAGTGGTATGCACAGGGCACTGCAAGTGTGCATCATGACAGTTTGGTTGGCTCTCTTAGGATGGCAAAACCATCATGTGCACTAAGATATCTCCAGGCTGTTGCGTGGAGATGCAGCAGGAACAGGCTTTGTTCTCCAGAAACTGGCTCCCAACCCATTCTGTCCAATCACAGCCCTGCTCCCATGCTGGGTAATAGTATTACCAGTATGAGACCAGCATCTGGATTGGTGCTGGGGACTCTGGGAGCCTGTGATCATCAGAGGAAGGGCACCAAGGCGGCAGGTAGGTTTTCTTTGGAATTGATTTTTTATTGTCCCTCTTGTGGCCTCACCACTTCTCCCTGCTGGCAGCCACCACTGGTTGTATGCCGCCCAATTGAAAATCACAGAAAACAATATTCAGCTTAATTATTCTCATGGGAAATGACAACTGCATATCCCCATTCCCCGCATGTTAGAGTTGGTGTCTGGAATGCTGAGAGTAAATGAGGATGTTTTAGAATGTTGTGTGTATGTGTGTGTGTGTGTGTGTGTGTGTGTGCGTGTGTGTGTGGTGTGTGCTTTGAAAGTATGTGGACAGGACAACTGGTGGAAAGGAGAAGCTCTGACTGGTTCTATTTACCTTGTGCTCTACCTAAGAGCCTAACTTCTGTCTCATCTTTGAAGAACTTCCATGAAGAGTTGACAGACTGGCGAGCAGTATATAGAAAGTCGTAAAAGGAGAAGCAGAAAGGCTCTGCAGGCCTGTAGGAGCTGATACTGAGGGAGAGAAACTGCTTGAAAATGGAGAAAAGGTGCCCCCAGGTCAGGAAGGATTAGATTGGGTCATCAGTCTCACATTCACAGCAAGGTGCTTCAGTGTGCAATCCTGGGCAGGAGGAGCTCAGTGAGGAGGGTGGGCAGAGAATGGAAATGCTTGCAGTGGCTTATGAGAGTTGGACACTGGACAGAACCCATCACAGAGAGGCTGCAAGGAGAAGGGGAAGTTGGTGGGCGAAGGACGGATGTTTGCCGGACATCTGATAGAAGAGGAAGTAATAACTGTGACTGCACTTGTTAAGTGAGAAGGGCACAGTCTGAGCAACAGGAGCTTGTAAAGATTGAGCATTGTATGGTGACTGCTGTTCCAAAGAAGTGGAAACGCCCAACACAGTGAAGAGCTGGAAATGTTAGACGATTTTGTTTTGGTGCATTTCATGGTGTAGACCAGTGATTATCAGCCAACAGAAGTTAAAGGTACTGTGATCTCTTGGCGGAAATACAAGATTTTGGGAGCTCATTAGACCTCTGGCAGTTCTCACTAATGGCGAGCGCCATTTTCAAGGTCTTCCTGTTTGGGGAAAAGAATTGACTGGCTGGTAAACTAGAGTTTTGAAAAACTAGGACTCTGCTCTGATGTCAGTGAGGCACCCATGTGCTCAACAGATGCATGAAGAGTGGGGCAGCGCACCTGGCCATGAGCAGGAGGCTAGGAGTGGTCACTGCAAAGGTCCATGGCATGTGTCATCACCCATCAAAGCCTGCACAAGCTTTTAATTGTACCTGGTACCTGACAGCACCAACAGTGAAGCAGTTCAGGCTACTGTCTCATATGCAGCCCCTGAGGAATTCCTAGCACACAATCTCTTCTGCGCTTGAAACAGGGAAAATCTGCCAACCATTACGACTAAAAAGATCCATTAACCATAAGTGAAGACAGACTGCAGTGAGCATGTTCATGTGTCTTCTAGATACTGCAGAGAAAAGGAGGACTGTGAGTAGTCCTTACACCGCATGATGGCTTTTCACACAAAAGAGGGAATGTAGAACGTTTTCTAGAGTCTCTTATCCATATGTCAGTAAAGACAGTGATGCTGTTTAAAGAAGTAAACCTCTTCTAATGGGTGTCATTTATCAAAGTAAAGAGGGGGGTATACTACTTATTGGGAAGTGCCCATTTGGTGATGCTTAATTTGATTGTTGGTCAGCTTATTATCTATATGCTTGAGAACAATGATGACATCTCTGCAGAACAAGCAATACAATTTTTAGGTACAGTGGGGCATATTACCAAGACAAGTGATACAATTATTGCAGTTTTAGCGGCAGAAAACTGCCGCCAAAACAGCGATAATGGGCTTGATAATATGCTCTATGGAATTCCAATTGAAGCCCATGTTAGATGTCCTTCACATTTAACATGGGCTTCAATTGAAATTCCATAGAGCATATTATCAAGCCGATTATCGCCGTTTTAGCAGCAGTTTTCTGCCTATCTTGATAATATGCCCCAAAGTGTGTATTTTATTTATAATTAAATTGCAATACTCTATTTGTACTGTAAGCCTGTTCCTGCTTTATGGAACAAGCCTCATTAAACATTCTAGGTTGGGGCACTGGGGTGCAAGTGGCGTTAGAACCTTGTGAGAGGTTTTGATTCCAGTTGAACAGGGCGGAGAGTGCAGGAACTCCAGTGTGTTCATTCTCCACAACCAAGTAGCGGTTTCATTGAAATAAGCACAAGTTATTTCACCTGTGACTCATCTCAGTCACTACATAGATGTCTTAGAAAAAATAAATTCTTACATTTGATGGTTGATTGTGCAGAGCTGCTGGAAATGCAAAGGGACTTATTAACAAAGGTAAATTACAAATGTATATTTACTTAAGTGTTGATTTTCTCCCACACATAAGTGTAACTCTCCACTTTTTTATATTACAAGCTATTATAAGTGACGTACATCACCTCCACAGCGACTGAATGCAGCATTGTGCTCAAATTGTGTCGAACGAGTATCCCTCATAATTGAATCTGAAATATGCAGGACACCTATAGTGTTGCCCTCACTTTCATTTATATTATCAACGATGCCTTTACCCTGGCATATTTAATCTCATTTTTGATACAGAAAAGTATGATATGCAGATCACAATCATATGCAATTGGGTCTGCATTAGGACCACTTATCTGGCCAGCCGGCTCAGTTTTAATGGCTGTAAAACTTGTTGTATTGTCAACTAAAGCAGGCTTATTATTCACAATCCAGACTTCAACCCTATGTTCCAGGTAGAATATGTGGGTCTGAATCAGGATCCACGCTCTATATACTTATAAGCCAAAGGACCACATGGTCAATGTCATTTTTTCACTTGGTTCAGAAACGATGGGAACATCTTCCTATCACTGTTAAATGAGTGAACAGCGACATGCCTTTTGTAAAATCTCAAGATCTGTTTCAACCTTTAAGGGTATTAACCCTCTTCAAGGTCTTTTCTGTTATTTGATGGAATCCATTTTGGGCAACAGTGCACTTCAAAAAGTACTTTAAATTCAAAACACCCTCCCATCATCTGGATGCTTTCCACTCCGAAAGGGACCAGTTACCTGGCAATAATTGGGTGAAAGGCTGAAGCCGCTGTGGTATGGGGAGCACTTGAGCTCTTGGGCAACCTCTCTTGACCTAACTGCCTGGAGAAATCCCTGGACCATTCAAGAATTTCTAGCATTAGCACGATTCTCTGTTAGAGGAAGGCAGAAAACAAAAGAAAATCCCACTGAAGAAAAACAAATCTTGTACAAAAGAGATGAAATAAGAGATGACCAGCAGCTTCCTGCCTTTATAAAGCAATTACATGAAATGTCACTCCTCATAAGAAAATATACTAGAAACGAGTTTGACTTTCATAAGCTGAAAAACACACGTTGGGCTCACATAAAACCCGTAACACCCCCCCCCCCCCGCCTTCTACTCCCCCCTCCCGTAGTTATTATTATTACAGGTCAAATGCCGGGTGAAATGGCCCCTACATACGCCGTTCCCAAGTAACACAAAATTCCGATGGAAATAGTAAATGCTGTTTAACTCCCCTTCGGAAGTTACGGGCCACTCGTAAAGAAGCCCATAGAATCATTACATTTAATGTATTCAATAACGTGAAATAATAGACTGAAAAAGCGAACTGCAAAATGATAGATAAAAATTTGTAGACTGACAATGATGCAGGAAGCTAAACCCGTTGCCAAGCTCTTGCCCCTACACATGCTAAGGCTGAAGTCAGAATGTTTACTTAACCCAACACTAGAATTGGTTAGAAGTAAGTTTGGCTCGAATTTGAGAATTACAACCAGGCCCATATTTATATATGAAGTTATTGAAGTAATATCAACATGTGTTCAGTCTATGCTTCTTAGCATGGCACCATTTATGCGTTTCATGTGAATCACAAACAAGAACCCAGGAGGTCTATAAGCCATACATTATACTGGCCATACTGACAAATCTACTACTATGTCAGTTGGTGCAACAGTTACCATATAATAAATTCTAAGGGTCAAAGAAAGGAGAATAGAAGAGACATGTGTGGGAAGTCGGAAAGGTAATCTCTAGAAAAATAATGTCTAGAACAACGATCACAGACTGGTCAACCAAATCCAGTACATGAACTTTGTGGATAACCATCAAACAAACCAAGTGATCTGTCCTATCATTTGGCCATCCACACCGTGGCCTGGCGGGTCCCTAGATCATCTAGACCCCACGCCACACAGTAGATTGTAAATACTGGGTACGGTCCACAGTGAAATGAACCTCCAATTGTTGGCCAGTTTATGATGGTTGGTGAAAAGTGATAAAGACACAGTGCAACATACAGAAAAGAGTGGTGAATATAAAATAGGGTGGTGTGTCTAAACAACTCTTTAATCAAAACAAGGCACATCCCCTAATTAAAAAACAGGAACAGCGCAAACGACAGTATGAAACAAATGACTGTCGAAAATAGGGCCAGCATGTTTCTGCCTACCAGGCAAGACGTTCCTTGGCTTTCATCAGGGCCACTGCTCTTAAAATAGTTGCTACTGTTGCATGTGTGTGAATACGAATAAATGCTGTTAAACTCCCCTTCGGAAGTTACGGGCCACTTGTAAAGAAGCCCATAGAATCATTAAATTTAATGTATTCAATGACGTGAAATAATAGACTGAAAAAGCGAACTGCAAAATGATGGATAAAAAATGTAGACTGACAATGATGCAGGAAGCTAAACCCGTTGCCAAGCTCTTGCCCCTGCACATGCTAAGGCTGAAGTCAGAATATTTACTTAACCCAACACTAGAATTGGTTAGAAGTAAGTTTGGCTCGAATTTGAGAATTACAACCAGGCCCATATTTATATAGGGAGTTATTGAAGTAATATCGACCTGTGTTCAGTCTATGCTTCTTCATGGCACCATTTATGCGTTCACAGTCTTTCTCAATCTTGTGTTATTAGTCCCTAGTATAATTAATGTTTGGCGTTCAACAGAAAGTGTCTTGCCTTGCCCTTCAGTATTCTGATCGTTTGCCTATATCCTGGTCAATTCTATGTACTGCTTTTTAATATTTATAACTCCTTTGGAATAACTGTTTTTATTTTTTTAAGAAATGCAGCGCTTCAGAGAACGGGGCCTATAAATTCAATAAACAAATATGCACATTTTTTTTACATTACTTGCAGAGTTGCAAATACTGATAAAAAAATGCACAGCACCTAGTTACCCAAGTAAATGTTCACAACAATTAGAGGTGATGTGCATGCATTGACATATTTAATAGTACATGGAATGCACGTATTTAAACAGGACATGAGCAGGAGGACTGGATTCATAAGTTTGAAAATTATTTACTTTTTTTATAAAACCGACAATATCTACATTTTTCCTGCGGCGATGATCCAGGACGTCTTTTTTATCAAGCTGTCTACTAACGGCACAGCTCTGTAACAACCTCTCAGTGACTGCCACATCAAAAACCTACCTTTTTACACTTCCTGGGGGAGTTTTAGCTTCTCCCTATTAAACATGAATAATAAAATCTTCAGCTTTCATCCTAATGGGGTTAGGAGGAGGTGGGTTCTTTTTATAGCTGCACAGAGGAGCCAAAAACTAGACAATCCTATCACAAAATTAGGCAAGAGGTCACTATCAGAGAAGCGGTAAAAGTGAAGGCTTTTGAGAACATTCCTAGGTTTATTTCGCAGAATTCTCTCTAGTGATATTGAGAGGTGTATACTGTGGTTGTGGTTCTTTTAAACTATGGCACACAATGTATACACTTGTTTCAAATGTACCACGTTAATTCAAAAACATTAGGAAGCAAATTGATGTTCTAAGTCTAGGTGACCAGTGAAAATAAATCTTTGATTGTGCTACTTCCTCTACAAGTTGTTATTCAGTGTTTGTTGATGCATAATAATTGTGATCTCCTGGGGGGTGGAAGAAGTGTGTCTCACTGGTTAGAGGAGGCAGACCCGGACGCTGAGATCAGACCCGGGACCAGGGTTCAATTCCCGACGCGGCAGGGTCTTGAGCCCAAAATGTCCACGGACTTGGTAATTCTCGCTTCGGTGCCTACTCGAATCACAGGTTCACACTCTGCAACTCTGGGCAATAGCTTGCTTAATCTCCACTGCGGCCCCCCCCGCGGCGGGATGCCTGCCTTTCACCTTGGGGATACCCAGTAGGGGCTATCTCACAGGGAAAAACCAGGACGGGTTCCCAATGCAAAGCGCTTTGAGACCTGGTGGTGATATTGCACTATATAAAAACCCATCCATCTACCACTGTGTGGCTGTTTATAAGCACTGTGGTCTGCCTTGGAACTGCAGTTGTTTAACTAGCCCTACTTCTAATTGTTTAAAGTTTAACTTATTTAGTGGCAGATTTACAAGGAGCTTGTGCCGCAGGTGCAGCACTATTTTTGATGCACCAGCTGCGTTTTCTTTGCTCCATATTTACAAAGTGACACATCTAGATAGATATGTTACTTTTTGTTGGGATGCGTTGTTTATTTACTCCGTCGGATTCAACTGTGTCATGTTAGAATTAATATATGCGAGGTAGGCGTTTCTTCGTAAAATCCCCTGTAACACAGTGGTATTTATGACTTTTTCCAAAAGTCATGCATCGTCAGGAAATGGGCTGCTGCACTTGAGAAGCGTCAAAATTCCTACGCCTCTAAAACACTGGCGTAGAAATGACGCATTGGCTGTTTCAGATTCATTTGACCAGCTGAAGAGGCTGGAAACTGTATAATCTGCAATCAAGTCACATCCTCTCAACAGATAACTACACACATAAGGTAGATAACACAGTAAATCCCACATTACACACCAATAATGACTTATGTCACACATACGTAGGCATAGTGGTTCCAATAAGTACACTATGTCCACTTGTATGCGTGACATCCAAGATCACTGTAATAGAGTGCAAGGTGAGTTTTCCACCTTTTGACGCTCTTTAACATTGTAGGCTACTTGCATCAGTCAAAACTGACGCCTCTCCTCTGCTTTTGATGCATTGTTGTAGTTACAACAGTTTTATGAGCAACTACAGCAATGCGCCACTTTTGGGCTGGATGCCTAGTGGCATCCCTCCTAAGGATATGTCAGAATTTCTGACACATCCTTGGGACTTGGGCTTTGGAGTCCTGTTTTGTATATACAGTGCACCCATAGCGTTATAAGGATTATTAAACAAGGCGCAAACATTTTTGATGCATCGCTGGCTTGGTGGACAGATGAGTAATTTCTTGTAAATATGCCCCTAAATGTATACTAGTCCAGTTACATGAGTATTTAAGGCTGCTAAAAACACTGTGGCATATTTATGAAGAGGTTTGCGTCATGCTTGCTCCACACAACATGGTGCAAGCTCGACACAACCCCAAAATGCCTTTTATGAAGCCACACAAAGCCACTTTCCATGGCCCTGAGTGGCTTCATAAATCTGGAGTAACGCAATGCCGCTCAAATCACTGCATTGCATTGCTCTGCCCTGAGAAGGCATTCCATGGGCACTGTGTGAGTGTTCTCCTGGTTTTTGATGCATTCCCTGATGTACCTAAACTGGTAAGCCTGGGAATGTACCAAAAAGATATGCCTTTCCAGGGGAGGCGTAACAAGGAGAAACGTCTCTATTTCTCCCCGCTTCTCCTTTTTCTATATGTGCTGCACCCGGCACCACACATAGAAAGAGGAATATGCCTCCCAGGATTGTGTTTGTGCAGGAAGGTGCCCCTTCCTGCACAAAAGAAATCCGGCATGCAACACAGGCACCCGTGCACTCTGGTGCAAGGGTGCCTGCATAGGCGCTAGGCTGGCAAAAGGGCGACAGCACACGGGAAAGGACAAAAAGGTGTCTTATAAATACTGCAAATTTCTGCCCTTTCCCTATCACGCAGTGTAGGGCAGCATGGTGACCAGCTGTGCTGCGCTGCATGACCTCTTCATAAAGGAGCTCCTCTGTTTATTATTGTATCTCATCCTCGGATTTTAAGTAAAAATGCTTCAATTAAGCGTTCAGAGATCAGCCACTGGGATCAAGTTTTGAGTGATACTACTTCCCTTAATGCCATGTCATGGTATACATTAGCCTCCATGATTTTGTCAAATGATGCTGTTGCACATATTATGCAGGATAGAGTATTGTCTGTTGTGTCTTATAAGGATATTACAAGTCACCAAGCAGTTTCATCGCCTATAAGAGGTACACGTCCTAGTTCTGTTTTACCGTAATGAAGTTCAAAAGAGACTTGCAATATCCTTTTAATGTACAACAGAGTATATTTTATTCCTAATAGTACATGGTTACATTACCCCTACTCCAAAAACAAGATGTATTTAAAGTGATAAAGAAAAATTATTTGTAAACTTTACAACAAAGAAAGCACCGTTCTCTATCCCTGTAACTCATCACACACAACCCTTGAAACACCAGGAATCAAACCTTTAACCTTACGAGGAAGAGTCAAAGACCTTAACCACAAGGCCACAGTAATTTCTTAACGGTCTGAGTCAAAACTTAATTGTGACATGCGAATCAAAATCCCCAGACTGTGGTACAATAAGTCTGTGTACACCTACAGTAACATAGTTTGCTGAGTGACAGAGTGGAAGTGAAGGATGGAGAGAGAGAGAGAGGTGTTTTATTCTCTGGTGTAACATGTACTAAAAAAGAAAAATATTCAACAAAGTGAAAAGCAAAAATATTTTTCAACCTTCATCAAAGAAATTATCATGGATTAACCTTGAAACACCAGGAACCAAACCCTTAACCACTAGGCCACAGTGACTACCTACTGGTTTTAATCAAAACGTAATAATGATATTTGATTACAAAACCTATGCCTATGTAGTGCAGAAGGTTTGTGTACACCTACACTAACATAGTTTACAGAGTGACAGAGGGAAAGGGAAGGACGGAAAAAGAGAGAGAGAGAGAGTTTTTTTTTATCTGGGGTAAGACGTACTTAAAAAGTGATATATTTAAAGTAAATACAAAAAATATTTTCCAACATTCATAAAAGAAAAACCCAGTACGTATCCCTGTAATTAACCACATGAAACTATTGATACACACTAATCAAACCCTTAACCTTCAGAGTAAGAACCTAAGATATTAACTGCTAGGCCATAGTGATCCTTAGTGGTCTGAATCAAACCTTAGTGATGACATTCAATTCAAAAAGGCACTCCTATATAGTGCAGTAGGTCTGTGTACACCTACAGTAACATAGTTTACAGAGTAACAGAGTGGAAGGGTAGGACTGAAAGATAGAGTGTGTAATGAAGAAATACCATGGGTAGAAATAAAGTTCAAGACGTAGCAGAGTAGTAATTTTTAGATTATTTATTAAGTCCATGTAACAGCTGGAAGGTGACAAGTACATCAGTATCAGCAGCCCCACCAGTAGCAGGCTCCCTGCTGCTCAGCCCATCTTCAACTGTCAACACTCACACCAGAATCCAAGCATTGCAAACATGTTCATCACACCAACATTTGACACAGAACACTCACACTGGCTGAGCAGCTAGGAACCAGCTACATAGGAACAGTATAAATACTGCAACAGGATATTACATAGTGATTTTTTATTCTCTGGATTAAGATGTACTTAAAAAGACATACATTCTGACAAAAAGTGAAAAGAAAACATATTTCCAACATTTATCCAAGAAATTACCTCTGTTTACCTTTTAACTGAGCAAACACAACCATTAAAACACCAGGAACCAAACGCCTAACCTTGAGGGCAAAAGTCCTAGATCTTAACGCATAGACCACAGTAACTCATTACTGATTTGGATAAAAACTTAATTAAGATGTGTTAATCGAAAACACAAGCCTGTGTAGTGCAGTAGAGTGACATAGTAAAAGGGAAAGACAGAGAGATCAAGGTTTTTTATTCTCTGGGGTAGGATGGACTTAGAAAGAGATATATTTAAAGAGCAAATATTTTTTTTCCAACCTTTATCAAAGAAAAAACCATTGTCCATCCTTATAACTTTTAAGAACTAATGGAGTAACCCGATAAACGAAAAACCAAAGGGGATGATGGACGGAGCGTTGACAATACAAACACTCACAACCCGATAATCGCCATAGGACCTGGGTACTTATAACATGAAAAAAATGCTCCTTGACTGTCTTAGGGAGAAACCAAAACTGAAGGAACTTTTTTACCATATAGGGGTTGCCGAATATGGTCAACCACTTGTAATCAATACTCCTAAATCGAAATTGCACACCCTAAAAGCAAAACAGTTGCTCAAAATACACAATGTGTTTATACAAACTGCGCCCACTCTTTTAGTTGGGTTGACTCATTTGATATATTTCTCAAAGATAAATGCAAAACATATATATATAAACGGTAAAGACATTACAACGTACATGTATTAGAAGGTTGCTTGAAAGAAAGGGGGGAAGGAGGTGCTCGTGCTGGAGAAGGAGGAGTGAAAGTGTTGCCTGTAACCTCTGCATGCAGGTCTTCTTCAGGACAGAAGGGGAGTAACCTAGGGATAAGAATGATGGGTGTTAAGGGCGCAGACTCCAAACATAGGAGGAGTATGTCAGAATAGGTCTAAATTACTGACCGAGTCCAGGTGCCAATGAATGGCTTCCCAGGTAAATTCCAAAGTACCCTGGTGCGCCTGAAATTATTCCCAAAAGGGTAATAGGTCTATGGAAGAAAGTGAACACCTAATGAATTGTGTGCACTAAAACTAACTTAAGAAGGAGGGCGTGATGAGCGAGCGAAATTCAAACTTACCCGCAAGGTTGCGGTAAGACTCGCTGAAGGAACCAACTCAATTGATGTCCTCAAGGTGTATACACTCAGCCGATATGTATAAAACACAGGAATTCCAAAATAAGAGAGAGGGGTCCTACTCTGCCAAAGGGACAGGGCACCAACTTGACACAATGTCTAAAAAGATTGATCCCTTTGGAAAACAAAATTCGTACACCAAATGCTCACTTATCACTCAAACTACATGCTAAATTCTCACTTATCACTCCAACTGCAAGAACCTATCACAATAGCCAATCAAATCGAATGTATAAATGTTTATTCATTATTTCTCCAAGTTCATTAAGACACAGTTAAAAACAGATAAAAATAGAGCAACCTGCTCTCAATTCAATGACAATACCCCAACGTTGCATTCAAGGTTATTGTACAGTAATTTATACAAAATATATATTAAAAACAAAGTGTACAGTAATTCTAGGAATCAACATTGACATTCCATCCCAAATCAAGAGATTTTTGGGATGTTAATCTATTGTATCATGCATTCCATAAAAATTGACAATTTTTCTTAAAAGTGATCAAAAAGCGACGCGTTTCGGTGGTGTCACAGGTCCAACCACCTTCTTCAGGCTTTAAAAAAACAACAATAGCCTCCCAGCACTTTGAAACATGATCTGGGTGTAAGGAACGAGTTTGGGGAGGAAGTCTCCCAACTATCGATCTTCCAGAAGGCTTCACTCGGGATACCTCCTATTTCCAATTCTTTGCTTTTGGGGGTGATCCCAGCATTATTATCCGTGACCAACAGGCCAATTAAAAGCTTCTCCTTTAGGCTAATTTTCATAGGTAGTACTGATTCAGAAATGAATATTTTAGCTGAGGGAGCACTCAAATGGATTTGCCTTCGTCCCAACCATGTTTACGGTGAACACCCGGGCACCCAGGATTGAAATATTTCTGCGTTCAGCCGTGTGTCCGTGTCTGAATCCATACTATCAATTAAAAGAAGAAAATTAGCCTAAAGGAGAAGCTTTTAATAGACCTGGTGGTCACGGATAACAATGCTGCGTTCACCTTTTTGCATCGCTTTTTGGTCACTTTTAAGAAAAATTGTCATTTTTTATGGAATGCATGATACAATAGATTATCATGCCAAAACTATTTTGATTTGGGATGGAATGCCAATGTTGATTCCTAGAATTACTGTGCACTTTGTTTTTAATGCAAATGTTGTATAAATTACTGTACAAAAACTTTGAATGCAATGTTGGGGTATTGTCATTGGATTGAGAGCAGGTTACTCTATTTCTATTTGTTTTTAACAGTGTCTTAATGAACTGTAGAGAAATAATGAATAAATATTTATACATTTGATTTGATTGGCTACTGGTATAGGCTCTTGCATTTGGAGCGATAAGTGAGAATTTAGCATGTGGTTTGAGTGATAAGTGAGCATTTGATCTGCATATTTTGTTTCCCAAAGGTATCAATCTTTTTAGACATTTTTTAAAACACAGGAATGTCCATGATCCTAGAAATAAAAAGCGGAGAGGGAAAACTAGTTACCCTGATAGCAACCTAAAAGGCAATAGAGGCAGAATGACGAGGTAAAGGGGAAACATTGGTCATACAAGTGCAAGTCAAGACGCGCCACGCCTCATAGGAGCTGGTCTGTCAAGTTCCAAAGGGAAGTCACAGGCGAACGCAGCTATTCTTAAAGGAACCGGCCTCAGCTGGCCCGGCGACCATGTTGCGTGTGCACTATCAGCGTGGTTATTCCATACGTCAAGGAGCGTGTTTTTACCGTGACGCTGAGGAATGCACACTGAGCTGACAGGATCGATCGATGATTCAATGGCCAGAAAGGAGGATAGTTAAAACAACTGAGTCATAATGAAGGGGCTTGCAAACTCATTACGGGATGGCAGGTTCCTATGATAAAAGGCACAGTCCGAGGAATTAATTGGGACAGAGGCAGGCAGAGAATGTGCATCCAGAACGTGTACATACAGTGACAATGGTTAAAAAGCATGTATACAATAAATCAAGTACATAGACACTGAGCTTCCCATGTGCATAGCGTGTATATACAGTGACAGTAACACAAGTATATAAAAAATAGTTGAGGTATAAAAAGGAAGTATATACAATGCAGCACAAGGAATTCGCTTTGTACCAATCAACATGCGAATAAGGTGACTTCATTACTGGGTGCAGGTTCCTACATGTAAAAAATAAATTAAGGAAAAGTATTCCGGGGTATTTAAGTTGAACAGAATCTCACAGAGCGTGCGTGCAAAACGTGTATATACATTGACAGAAGTAATTATGCAAGATAAATGGAGTGTTTGTGGCCTATTTCCAAAAATGAATATATACAATGCAGACAAGAAGAGCGGGGATCATAGTCCCCAGTGTTAAATTGCAGACCAATGTATACATGTATAATAGAATAAGTTTACAGACCTGAACTGTCCCACGAGGCCAACCCAAGGCAGGGTTGGCAGTGTGTTTAACCATTGCTCAGAGTTCATTCAAACCCCTCAACATAGTGTCAAAAGTATGGATCCATTTACAGTCACAGAGATTGAAGGTGTTGGAGAAGTTACCAACCTTGGGATTAGAGTGTACTTTCTCAATAACCCACCACTTGAGGCTCTCAGCCGAGTGACCGAAAGTGGTAAAGTGTTCAACCAGGGAGGCACCTTGTACTGCACAACAAATTCTACTGCAGTGCTGTAGAATACGAGTTTGAACTTTTTGTGCCATCTGGCCAATGTATAGGAAGTCACACGGGCCTGCAATGGCATATATGACCCTTGCTGAATTGCAATTGGTGTGGTCTCTGATGTTGTGGGTGTACCCATTGTGTGTGAAGCTTTGAACTTCTGTGGCCACTGAGCATGCCTTAGATCTTTACATTTAAAATAGCCCATGATCGGAAGAATATTCCACAGGTGCATTTGGACATTATTAGGTTTAAGGGGAAGTAGAGATTTCACCAAATGGTCTCTTAGACTTTTACCTTTCTTGAAAGCATGCAAGGGTGGGTCTGATATACCTACATCGTCAGCCACAAGATGACAGTGTTTGTTGATGGTTTCTCTTATGTTATTGCTCTTTGTACAGAAGGTGGTAACTCATGTCAAGTATTCTTGTGTTGGGAACTCCCTGGTTTTGGCTTCTAGAAGGAATTCCCTGTGGCAAAACCAAGCTCGCTTTCGGGCTTTCTTGTGGAGACTCAATGGGTAGCCTCATTCTGTCATGTCGGTTCAGCAACCCCAATATGAGGAGACTCAACGGGTAGCCTCATTCTGTCATGTCGGTTCAGCAGCCCCCATATGAGGAGACTCAACGGGTAGCCTCATTCTGTCATGTCGGTTCAGCAACCCCCATATGGAAAACATGTTCCTGCAGTTTTGGTTTCTCCCTAAGACAGTCAAGGATCATCCTTGTAACTAAGCACATACAACCATAAAGACACCAGGGGCCATATTACAGAAGTGCCCTTGGGGGTGCAAAGGGCATTTGCATCCACTTTGCGTGCCCTCGGGCCACTTTGGTATTACAGGAGAGTCTGCAGATGCTCGTGCATCCCCTTCTGTAATGCCATTAGCACGGGCGTCATAAATCGCCAGAGCGATCATCAGAGGGTGTTCCCTCATTTGCATGGGGTTGTTGCCCCATGTAAATGTAGAAATCCCTTTGCCTCTGTGCTATTATTCTGGTGCAGAGGCAAAGAAGCTGTCAAGAGACGCACTGACAATGCACCACCTGAAAGGTGGCACACTGTCAGTGTGCCTCCTAATGGCAGCGTTCTGGAGGGGGATTGGGAATCCCATAGACACCCCAGACACTTCCTTGCAAGGGGATGAAGTCACTGACTAGACCCGCCAGCAAGGGAATCTCTAATCCCCCTTAAAAATGCAGGTGGGATGTCACCTACACTGTGAAACACAGAGTGGCTTCAAAGCAGCCACTCTGTTTTTCACATGAATGCTCTGCCCCCGGGGCAGTGTGACTTCACAGCTGTCCTGGGGGTAGTGCATTCATCCCAATATGGCACATTTTAATTGTTTGCGCGGGGGTGCACCTTTTTAAAAGGTGAGCCATAAACAAGGAAAATACACCATATGTATGATACGGCCAAAGGAATCAAATACTTAACCTTCTGTGTAAGAGTCGAAGATAACCTTCTGTGTAAGAGTCGAAGACCTTAACTACGAGGCACAGTGACTCCTTCCAAGTTTCCAAGTTTCATGCGCCATGAGACTCCCTCGGGATGTGATATGCTGCGCAATACAAGTATCCAGATTAGACTACACTAGAATAAAAATGTATTTAAGCTCATGTAGGGCAGTAGATCTGTTACACCTACAATAATATAGTTTACAGAGTGAAGGAGTTGAAGGGAAGGACGGAAAGAGCGAGAGTGTTTTTTTATTCTCTGGGGTAAGACATGCTTACCCCAAAAAGCCTATATGCATGTACTGTTGCTCCATCAAATGAACAAGTATATGTGCAAATATGTTGAATAAACTTAGTTAGAAAATAAAATATGCCAATGCATAACTAAGTTTTTGCAAAAACATATTGCATGTAGTTTCATGTAAGTCGTTTTCAAAACAGCTATAGTTCATAATGTGTAGTAACATGCAGAGCAATTCCTTCTCAGTTTTAATGAACTACTGCTGTACAAAAAATAAACTGGCTGCTGAAAACTGCTACCATCTTCTAATAAATGTTCATTTCGCGAAAACAGTTCGGAAGTAGTGAAAAGCTAGTTCTTGTTTTCATTGTTTGAACAGCAGTAGTAATCCTGCTCCTTGATCTTCCTTTCACACTGTCTGATTGCTCTAGCAGTAGGCATAATGACTTCACAGATCAACTGTAATTAGTTATTACAGCTGAACAGCCATGTACTTTTCTTATTACCGGTGACTAGTAAAGTTAAAAAGAGACTGTAATGAGAATGGTATACAGGGATTTCAGGTTCACATGTATTATACTCTTCATAAAGTATAAACTCACAATTTTGATGTTCAGTGTTAATAATAATAACAATTTCTTTTCAGTATAGCCATAATCACGTGTATGTTGTTTCTAAGCAAAGTAAATAGGAGATTTTACTACCCCCTAGTTTACTGGTATGAAAGGTTTTGTATTCTGGGAAAGTAAAATGATTAACAAAAGGTCAGTGCAGAGATGATGCTGTGCATAGTGGTCACCTTTGCACTGTTGAAAATGTTTTGCCTAATTGTAGGTGTTTTGTGAGCCTTAGTATTCGGTTCAATAGTATTTGGAGCCTTTTTTTGATGATGCAGTGCACCTTTATTTAAAAACAAATCTAGTATTGATGAGGAAAGATGGCATTCATAATTGATATTACACTTAAGAATGGCCACAGACAATAGTCAATAAAAGATTTTGTGCAGTCACTGTTTATACAAGCTTGCTGTAAGTAGACAGTAAGATCGTTTAGTGAGGGAATACTTGCTGCTGATATCTGAAGTGACCTGAAGGTCAGAATTCTGATTTCTGGCAAGACAGACCTAACCTTGCTTCCTTCATAGGTCCAGGTTTTCTGCAGTTTCTCTTTCTGGTTATGCCTGTTCTTCTTTTTTTAATGGTATGTATTAGAGGGGATACACATTCAAAATAGCACAAATCAGGTGGGTTTGAACTGTTATGACCATTAACATAAGGTAATCTTCTCTAGAATCTTCTGCAGTTATTTATTGGAGTGCCTCCCACTGTGTAGAATTATATATTGCTCAAGGCTTATTCGTTATGTGACTATAATTATGTCAATATGATGAAAACAAAACTTTTCTTGGAGATTTTCAGCATGTAAACAGGGTTCTTCAGTATCCAAAGTGGGACATGCACTCAAAGAAAGTATCAATTGTTTAACAGATTTTATATCCAATACATTTGTGAAGGGCTCAGGAACTATAGAAACTTTCAAAACATATCTCAAATTGATAATTTGATAGGGACCCATTTCCCAAACCACACCTTCCAGCACAGGATACACAGTGATGTTTACAGCATGATGAGCCCAATGTGCTCTGTGAGAAGAAGGATGCGGTTAAAATACCTGATGCACAGGAGACAGCACTAACAGAAATGTAGGGGCATATTAACAAGGCAGGCGATTTGAAATTATCGCCGTTTTTGCGGCCATTTTCGTCCGAAAAGCGGCAATAATTTCTTCACCCTATCAGCAAAGACATGCTATTGCGTGTTTTGCTGATTTTGCACCCTTGTCAATAACGCCCAGCTTTGCATCTCTAATGAGATGCAAAGTGGGTGGTCCAGGGCAAAATAATGGGAGAAATGTCACTAAGCGACATTTCCCCTATTATCAAGCTGCTCGCTAATAAGCAGAGCGTTAGGAAAAGTAGCACTAACCACAGTTAACGCTACTTTCCTAACGCCTGCTTGTGACTTGTACTTAGCCATGTAATCCAATGGGAGGGGGATTACATGGCTAAGATTGTCCTGCCCTATCAGCAAGATTATCGCCATTTTCAATGGAATATCGCTGGAAAACCAGCGATATTCCATTGAAAACGGCGATAATCCCCGCTATCGCTGGGATTTTTATCTCCATGGCATTAAGCGTTGTTAATACAACGCTACCATGGAGATTATTGCCAGCGATAGCGGGCGATAGATTTCCGCACGCTAGCAGCGGTCAGTGATAATTATCGCTGCCGCTTCCTAATATGCCCCGTAGTTTCCATGTACAAGAAGGGACTATTGTTCCTCTCCTTTCAAAGTCTGTATCAGAATCATTTTCCTTCACCATAATTTCTTCTAGTTGAATCATTTCTCTTAATATTAATTCTGTCTGTTGCACATTACAAAATATTGTAATGATTTCAATGGCTGGGAATGTTTATATTACAGCATCAGAGTCATCTGTTGAAAGTGGTACTTGGTGCAAAACTGGAGGCACAGCAGGCTCCTCATTCCCTGTAATGAAGTGTAGGACTTGAGCATGACTGTACTATTCTTAGGGTAGATCTTGAATAGTAGGATGTTCTTATCTACTCTAGAGGTAGCGTGGTGTCAGTGGGGGCTGCTGAAAAGAATCAGTCACTTGGTGGCAAGATCACCGTTCAAGTGCCTTCTACCCCAAAAACTGGTGGCAAGATCACCGTTCATGTGCCTTCTACCCCAAGAACTGGAACAGGTGGTCGGTAAGATAGCCAGATGGCCTTAACACCTGTTTGTCAGGAATCTTTTATTTCACTAGCTCTCCCACTTTGGGGAGGTACCGGTCAGCAACTGTAGGAATCTTACCTTTGTCAGAATCCTTCAAACTAAATATTTTAATTCTTCTGTCTTAAATGTTCTGCAAAAAAGTCACCAGAATCAATGATCGATATTTTGGTCTCTGCCACCTTTCTGGGACATCAAGATCAGACACATACATTAGTACTCCAAAGAGCATCTCGTTTGTTGTGTGAACAGCTAGCACGGCCCTAGGCAAGATATTAAGCGGCATATATACTAACATATCAATAAACCATTTCTTTTCAACACAGTCCATTTTCCTTAAAGGACAAATACATGATTAACTTTCATTTTGTAAGAGTAGTCAGGAGGCCACTGTCTGCTCTAAAAAAAATTTTTTTACATTCTCAAATGTAAAATGGTCCCCTGGGGATCCCTTCTGATTTTGGAGGTAACATTTTAATGTTTGTGACTGGAAATCAGTCGAAAAAAATTAATACATACTACTGTGATTCGATATTTGGAAGGGACGCACCAAACACATCCCTTCCAGTAACCAAATTGATATTGGGTCACAAAAGCAGATTATAAATTAGTAACAAGTTACCGTATCACAATTTGTTGTTTGCGCATTTAAAATAATATTTTTGAGGTCTGTGAATCAGGCTGCTTATGACTTCAAAAATGCTTTGTACATTTGGCCCATAATGCTCTCTGAACCCTGTATCAGTTATGCAGCCGCTCAAATCTGTAGCCCTGGTGTGTTCTATGACCAAGTTAGATTCTGGGCCGAAACGGACCAACTGTAGCATACTTACTCCCATAGCAGACATAGCATCCATGAACTGATTGCAGGACTGTTTACTGAATGAAAGGTATGAACTGCTTCCATTGTTACTTGGCACTGCAAATCTTTTATGACCACTCCAGCAGTGGTAGTGTTTTCGGGCCAAGATATCTCAAGAGTTCATGTAGAGCACACTCCTATACTCATGTATGGGCAAAATATTTCAATTTTGTGAAGTATTGTACATGTACTGCAAATATTATTGTGTTTGAAGTCAAGGGTCCTATTCAAATTTTACATCAGCGGCATTTAAAGAAGCAGTACATTGCATCCAATGCAAGTGTACAGCACAAGCGCTAGGATTTTCTTGTTTTGTTGCTGTTGTTTTTGGTGGAGGTATAGGAGAAACTATAATAATTTGCATCCCCTGCACAAAGGGGCACACTTTCACTAAAGTTGTCTTTACTGTAGTGAGAATTTTCTCAGTTTGAGTATAACGTTCCTCAGCGGGGAGAATTGACGTTATCTCTAAGCTATGTGAGTTGTTTGTCGTTCATTGTACAATATGTATTTGTATTCTGGGGTGCTGGGTAGAACCCAAATTACTATGTTCTCAAATCAAATGTCTGTAAAGATATGGGTCAAGATTTACTGAGCTCTTGCGTCCTCTCTGCATTGTGCAAGTCAAAGCAACATGATGTAAGGGCTTAAGTCAGATTTACAATGCAGAGCAGTGGTTATTTTACATCATGTTTGTTTGCCCGCGTGGTGCAAGTCCTGTGTTGTATCTGGTTGCCTCCCGCAAATATTATGTATGCAAGGCACGAATGGTAACACTGTGGCATTTGAGAAGCTCACACTATGTCATTCAGCGCCATGCAGACTATTACAAGTCTTGAAAAGTGTCAGCATGCTACCCAAGGATCTAGCAGCCGCAAAAAGTCAGACAAGTACATCACTATAAAAAGGGGTTCCGATAACAGCTTTACAGTCCACCATTGGTGTGCAAAAAAGATTTTTGTGTGTGCTGTCCTGAATTACATATGCATCCAGTCTAATTAAGGATGGGAAAATGAGGTAACATCAACAGATGATTTGGAGGTTTGGATGTTGGTGCCTTAGGAGTTACTGACTATACAGAAGGCCACTGAAGGAGAAAACAATCAGTTGAAACCTTTTTCCCATGAGAAAACATATCATTTTATCATGTATTGATATGTTTTGTTAATAAACAATATAGAGGTTGTCTATAACCCACTGATTAATTTAATTTAATAAATGTTTATTTAAACATCAAAATATGTGTTGTTTTTCTTTATAAATATAATATGTTGCATGTAAATCCTTTTATTAAATCTTTTCATTGTGTTTTGATATATCACAGGACTGTATACAGGCACGTTAAATTTAAAATGTGTTGTTATTGTGACATGTAATCACTCTGGCTAAGCTGTAGTACATGTCTGTTCTATAATTCCAAACATGTTGACATTGGTAACACATGATGGGCAGATGTTTTAACATGTTGAAGTATATTATGTTTTAGGGAAACTGTACCTACTGTGCTTCACCACACAATTTGACAGCCACGCCAGCGGTACAGCAAGCACAACCCCCTTGCAAAAATATACTGCCAGAATTTAACAGTTTAAGTAACTCAGAGCAGCAGATACAGTTTCTGTGCTGCGTTGCCCTAAATTTGATTTACATGTGTATTCAAAATGCAGCACAAATAGCACCCAAACACCAATTACATAATAATGGAAAATAATATGCATATTAACCAATATTTAATGCCGCACAAATCAGTAAGGTAACTTCCTGTGTTCTGTCAAACATTATTGAATCTGTGACTATGTTGTAATTTTGTCCTTGGAGTCAGGAAGTCCCATCCTTAGCAGCTCAGCATACTTAGCATACAGAGTCACTCGTGTAAGGAGATGAGTCTCTGATTTACATAAGCAGCAAACCATAATCCCAGACTACACTTATTGATTGAACTCAACATGATTTAGATCAAGATTATCTATATTGCTGCCCTAACCAACAAAATGGTTCCATGATGGAATATCGTTAACATAAATATCGTCAGAAATAAATATCGTCACTAAAATATCGCTTACATAAATATCGTCATCCTATACTTAAACAAGGATTCACACAAATATCGATTTTTTTTTATCGACAACCCTAATATCGTTCACACTAATATCGACAACATAAATATCGACTACTACTTTATCGCCTTTTTTTTAAATAACATTACCTTAGACATATATATCGACTACACTAACATCGACGACCTATCTGCTTATAGAAAGATACAAAAAATATCGTCTTTTTATTACCAACTCAATATTCACTATTTTTTTATTTTAATCATTTTTTTACTATTTTACTTTACAAAACTATTCACACATATAATTATTTAGTTTTCTATTACTTATTTATATAAAAATAAATAATATAGGTTAAAAAAATTTACATTTACTGATACTATCATACACTTTGATGGCCTAAATGTGAAACACATTTCATTATTTTCTAGATATATAAACTATTTTCATATAAAACAAAAAAGCACATATAAAACTTTTTACTATGTACTTTAACAAACAAATAGTGATGCAACAAACTCTTACGAAAATAACGGTTTTCTAATTCAAAATAACGTTCTCAACCAATGATTTTGAATTTTCACTAATTGAACCAATCAAAAGCTACCATTAATTAACTCACTAATATAAAAACAATTACACACTTAACGTAATTTACCATTTTTGGCCCAAACTTGGAGAAAAACAGTGAGAGAAGAGAATACAAACCTACGACTACAACTACAAAACGTCATACTACACTTCAAGTAAGTTAAATCCCATTACTTTTTTCATTCGAACTTAGCTAAAAGTAGATAAACTCCCTAATTTAAAAACTGTTGTTCTTTAGAGTGAAAACAAAACATGTTGAACTTATCAACAAGGACCAGAAACTTAGATGCAAAAACATTTATAAACTACCTTATCCATGTCTACTTAGATAGCTGATAAAAATGATTTAAACTTGCTAAGTAAATGTACAATTTACTTCATATGTTAACAACTACTATCATCCAAATACTACAAGTAACACGATGATAATTTTTTCCACAGACTCTACAAAATTATTTGCCTATCTACAACTACACTACCAACATCTTCTACTACATCAAGTAAGTATAGTCACTGTATGCATAACAATTCAGAAAGTAAAATCAAACACCTATTACACTAAATCATGTCTTTAAATTATTCTTTAACACTACTACAGAACTTAAAAAGGAGAAAATTGTGAAAGAGAAATAAGAATAAAAGAATTACCTGTGAAGCCACATAGTAAGTATATGTTCACGCTTTTTCCTGCTCTTATACACACCTCTATAAATCGTGTTCAATGTTCTTAAAAATACATATATATATTTCCACAGATCTACCCTAGACATGGCAACTGGAGCTACTTTCATTACTTCGCAAAAAGGGAAACTAATGCTGAGCTACATGGGTTACACCTACACCCAAGAAAGAATAAAAGCAAATAAGACCCATTGGAAATGTAGTAAATATTACTCAAATGCATGCTATGGTAGAGCAACAACTGTTGATAACAATGTGGTAAATGTACGTGAGCATAACCACCCACCAAATGTAACTGAAGTGGAAGTTAGAGAAGCACTGGAAACATTGAAAGATGCTAGTACAGGATCACAAGAAACAAGCACTAGTATTTTGAAAAATGTTTTAAGCAAAGTGCCAGAACATGTGACAGGACAGCTACCTTCTATTCCCAACTTAAAAAGATTAATTGCAAAAACTAAACGTGCTTCAGATCCAACTCCACCAACCCCAGAAAGTTTTCCGGATATAAAAATATATCCTGAATATACCATTACACATAATGAGGATAAATTCTTAATGTATGACAACCACAGTCATGACAAACGAATTTTACTTTTTGCTACTAATAGTAATTTGCAAAAACTTAAATCATATGAAACATGGATGATGGACGGGACTTTTAAAGTTTGTCCCAAACCTTTCTATCAACTTTACACCATCCATGGGGAATACCAAGATACAAATATCCCTCTAATTTATACTCTGCTGCCAAACAAAACAAATACTACCTATGTTGAACTTTTAACAACGATCAAAGAATTAACTGATAATTACTATCCTCAAAGAATTATAATTGACTTTGAAATGGCCATGATTCAAGCTATCCTTAAAATATATCCCCATACCTCAATACAAGGTTGTTATTATCACTACAACCAAAGCATATGGAGGCACTTACAAAAATCTACTTTAAGCATTGAATATTCTACAAACAGTCACTTTGCTTATCAAATAAAAAAGTTGATTGCATTGGCATATGTACCAACAACAGAAGTAGCTAACTACTACAATGTATTAATTGACAGCCCTTTCTACCGCACCAATGAGAAAAAACTAACTCCCTTCTTGGACTACTTTGAAGATACCTGGGTTGGAAGATTACATCGTTCAGGCCACCGTAGACAACCTAAATTTCAAATTCCATGGTGGAATGTGTATGCTAGTACAATAGCACAGAAAGCTAAAACTAACAACGCAGTTGAAGGATGGCATAATGACTTCCAAGACACTTTAGGAAGAAGTCAACCAACACTTCACAAACTAATCCAAAGCATTAAAAAAGAACAAAGCTACCAAGAACTCAGAATAGAGCAATCCCTTTCTAAAATTAGCCCTAAACTAAGTAAACAAACATTAAATATGTACGAATATCTCCAGCAAAAAACTAGAATGTACCCAAGTATAGAAGGTCTAGCATACTTAGACCTAATAGCTAAATCCATCCTTTAAATATAAATACCAAAAAAATGAGCAAAGCATAACAAAACATACTATGTAGTTAAATTTAGTAACATTATGTCATGTAAAAATATAAGTAATATATTATTACAAGACATAATAACATTACATTTAACTAAATAGTACACTATAACACAATGCAACCCAAAAGTAAATATCACTTTTACTTACGGTTCTGCTGCTGTAGAATATGTTCCATGGTGATACTTTCCACAGCAATTATAGCAAACGCTATCCATATAGTGTTTAAAAATCCCAACAAAATGCAAAAAATACAACTGTTTGATAATAGTCCCCCGTCGCAATCCTCTCGAAATTGAAACCATTAAAAAGGTGATAAATCTTCACAAGTAAAAAAGTAGAAAACCCGAAAAAGCAGGGAAAGTAAAAAAGTATGTACCTGCTTTAAAAAAAAAAGCGTTACAGTCCATCTGCTCCCCAAAACGAAAACCTGTAAATAATCGAAACAAAACACACCCTCAAAACATAGGAAATACACATAGCCTACACATAGCATATAAAACATAAGAAACCATCTGAAATCATCCATTAATACAACAGTAAACTTTACTTGTGTTCGAACTACCTCACAAAGTACATTCTCCATAACGACGCTAAGTAACACGTAATTCGCACATAATGAGTAAAGTACTACACATATCGACACGTACACACTACAACTATCACTAAAATAAAATTAAACATCTTTAAAAATAATGTAAAATAAACTTACCTTCACCAACAAGAAACAGCTCCCAACCGCGAGGTTCCGTTTTCTAAAATGACCCAAACAACGATGTTGATAGAGTAACAAGTGAAGTTCCAAAAACAAAATGGCTACATAATAAAAACTAAAATAGGACTAAATACCCTTTAAATCAAAAATAAAATGTATTAAATAGCATAATATTTTCCATGTTTACTAATAATTTACTTTTTATTGTTAAAAAACATATGAATATTGTAAAATATACATTAATATGTTCAATAGAATTATGTATTAATTGTTTATTGTATATTAAAAAATGTTTTTCATTGTTAAATATTTTTCTCAGATGTTACAAAATGTAAATTTATGTTATGTACATATCTTGATAAAAACAATGACATAAAAAATATGTAATATATTAAATTTTAATAAAAAATATTAACATTTAATATACTAATTTATGCATAATTAAAACTGTATTTATGTACAAAACTGCTATATAATTTGTTACCAAAAATTATGTAAAATGTTTTATAAAATGTTCAAAATCTTTGCAGTAACAAAGTAAACTATGAATAAAAAAAAATTATAAAAAAAATGTTGTTTCTTAATTTAGAAACTTGTCATATGTATCTAAAAATGTTATAAAAATGTTTTTAATTTATATTATTGAAATGAATATTACAACATGACATATATGATTCTTATTAAAATTAGTAAATAGATAATGCTAGATAATAAACCATAATAATTAACTATTCTAACTCCAATCCTACATAAGTCAGGGTAAATGGTGGATAGTAAGCCATTATAATTAACTATTCTAACTTCAAACATAACATAACTCAGGGAAAGTGCTGGATAGTAAACCATAATAAATTACTATTCTAACTCCAATCCAACATAAGTCAGGGAAAAAGCTGGATAGTAAACAATAATAAATTACTATTCTAACTCCAAACATAACATAACTCAGGGAAAGTGCTGGATAGTAAACCATAATAAATTAGTATTCTAACTCCAATCCAACATAAGTCAGGGAAAGTGCTGGATAGTAAACCATAATAAATTACTATTCTAACTCCAAACATAACATAACTCAGGGAAAGTGCTGGATAGTAAACCATAATAAATTACTATTCTAACTCCAATCCAACATAAGTCAGGGAAAGTGCTGGATAGTAAACCATAATAAATTACTATTCTAACTCCAAACATAACATAACTCAGGGAAAGTGGTGGATAGTAAACCATAATAAATTACTATTCTAACTCCAATCCAACATAAGTCAGGGAAAGTGCTGGATAGATAGTAAACCATAATAAATTACTATTCTAACTCCAAACATAACATAACTCTGGGAAAATGCTGGATAGTAAACCATAATAAATTACTATTCTAACTCCAATCCAACATAAGTCAGGGAAAGTGCTGGATAGTAAACCATAATAAATTACTATTCTAACTCCAAACATAACATAACTCAGGGAAAGTGCTGGATAGTAAACCATAATAAATTACTATTCTAACTCCAATCCAACATAAGTCAGGGAAAGTGCTGGATAGATAGTAAACCATAATAAATTACTATTCTAACTCCAAACATAACATAAGTCAGGGAAAGTGCTGGATAGTAAACCATAATAAATTACTATTCTAACTCCAATCCAACATAAGTCAGGGAAAGTGCTGGATAGTAAACCATAATAAATTACTATTCTAACTCCAAACATAACATAACTCAGGGAAAGTGCTGGATAGTAAACCATAATAAATTACTATTCTAACTCCAATCCAACATAAGTCAGGGAAAGTGCTGGATAGATAGTAAACCATAATAAATTACTATTCTAACTCCAAACATAACATAACTCTGGGAAAATGCTGGATAGTAAACCATAATAAATTACTATTCTAACTCCAATCCAACATAAGTCAGGGAAAGTGCTGGATAGTAAACCATAATAAATTACTATTCTAACTCCAAACATAACATAACTCAGGGAAAGTGCTGGATAGTAAACCATAATAAATTACTATTCTAACTCCAATCCAACATAAGTCAGGGAAAGTGCTGGATAGATAGTAAACCATAATAAATTACTATTCTAACTCCAAACATAACATAACTCAGGGAAAGTGCTGGATAGTAAACCATAATAAATTACTATTCTAACTCCAATCCAACATAAGTCAGGGAAAGTGCTTGATAGTAAACCATAATAAATTACTATTCTAACTCCAAACATAACATAACTCAGGGAAAGTGCTGGATAGTAAACCATAATAAATTACTATTCTAACTCCAATCCAACATAAGTCAGGGAAAGTGCTGGATAGATAGTAAACCATAATAAATTACTATTCTAACTCCAAACATAACATAACCCTGGGAAAATGCTGGATAGTAAACCATAATAAATTACTATTCTAACTCCAATCCAACATAAGTCAGGGAAAGTGCTGGATAGTAAACCATAATAAATTACTATTCTAACTCCAAACATAACATAACTCAGGGAAAGTGCTGGATAGTAAACCATAATAAATTACTATTCTAACTCCAATCCAACATAAGTCAGGGAAAGTGCTGGATACTAAACCATAATAAATTACTATTCTAACTCCAAACATAACATAAGTCAGGGAAAGTGCTGGATAGTAAACCATAATAAATTACTATTCTAACTCCAAACATAACATAACTCAGGTAAAGTGCAGGATAGTAAACGATAATAAATTACTATTCTAACTTCAATCCAACATAAATCAGGGAAAGTGCTGGATAGTAAACCATAATAAATTACTATTCTAACTCCAAACATAACATAACTCTGGGAAAATGCTGGATAGTAAACCATGATAAATTACTATTCTAACTCCAATCCAACATAAGTCAGGGAAAGTGCTGGATACTAAACCATAATAAATTACTATTCTAACTCCAAACATAACATAACTCAGGGAAAGTGCTGGATAGTAAACCATAATGAATTACTATTCTAACTCCAATCCAACATAAGTCAGGGAAAGTGCTGGATACTAAACCATAATAAATTACTATTCTAACTCCAAACATAACATAACTCAGGGAAAGTGCTGGATAGTAAACCATAATAAATTACTATTCTAACTCCAAACATAACACAACTCAGGGAAAGTGCTGGATAGTAAACCATAGTAAATTACTATGCTAACTCCAATCCAACATAATTCAGGGAAAGTGCTGGATACTAAACCATAATAAATTACTATTCTAACTCCAAACATAACATAACTCAGGGAAAGTGCTGGATAGTAAACCATAATAAATTACTATTCTAACTCCAATCCAACATAAGTCAGGGAAAGTGCTGGATAGTAAACCATGATAAATTACTATTCTAACTCCAATCCAACATAAGTCAGGGAAAGTGCTGGATACTAAACCATAATAAATTACTATTCTAACTCCAAACATAACATAACTCAGGGAAAGTGCTGGATAGTAAACCATAATGAATTACTATTCTAACTCCAATCCAACATAAGTCAGGGAAAGTGCTGGATACTAAACCATAATAAATTACTATTCTAACTCCAAACATAACATAACTCAGGGAAAGTGCTGGATAGTAAACCATAATAAATTACTATTCTAACTCCAAACATAACACAACTCAGGGAAAGTGCTGGATAGTAAACCATAGTAAATTACTATGCTAACTCCAATCCAACATAATTCAGGGAAAGTGCTGGATACTAAACCATAATAAATTACTATTCTAACTCCAAACATAACATAACTCAGGGAAAGTGCTGGATAGTAAACCATAATAAATTACTATTCTAACTCCAATCCAACATAAGTCAGGGAAAGTGCTGGATAGATAGTAAACCATAATAAATTACTATTCTAACTCCAAACATAACATAACCCTGGGAAAATGCTGGATAGTAAACCATAATAAATTACTATTCTAACTCCAATCCAACATAAGTGAGGGAATGTGCAGGATAGTAAACCATATAAATTTTTCTATCTAAATTATTTTTTATACCCTATTCCCCTATAAAACCAAAAACACGCTTCTTCAATATTAATTTAATAATTTTTATTAATATTAAAAATTAAATTTCGTGTAAAATGTTAAATTTCGATGTTAAATTTTTTTCATGATAATTTTCTAATTTATTAATATTTTATACAAATTATTAACACTACATCTTGAAATTACTACCCATCCTAATCCCCTATAATACCAAAAACCCGCTCCTAAAATTTTAATTTGGAATATTTTAATAAAATTATAATTGTAATTTCGTGAACAATTCTAAATTTCGATTTAAAATTTCGAGTTCTTAATAATTTTCAAATTTAATATTATTTTACACAAATTTTTAAAACTACATTTTTCAATTACTACCCACCCTAATCCCCTATAATACCAAAAACCCGCTACTAAAATTTTAATTTGAAATTTTAAAATATAATTACAAATTAAATTTCGTGAACAATTCTAAATTTCAAATTTAAATTTCGATTTCTTAATTAATTTCTAATTTGTTTATATTTTATAAATTTTTTAAAAACTAAATTTTAAAATACTACCCACCCTTATCCCTATAATACCAATAACCTGCTACTAGATTTTTAACAAATCTTTTGTAGAAAATATTTTTTAACTCTTATTATTACTAGTAAGCGTATTCTAAGTTTTTGAAAACATAATACATATTTTTTTATAATTTTTATAACACCTTATATTTTTGTGTCGATATTATATACAACAACATTTTTATCAACGATATTCTGTTCATCCATATTTTTTTTTAACAATATTTTTGTCATTCTCACAAAACGATATTTTTTACAACGATATTTACTAATACGATATTTTTAAAATTCGATATTCTTACCACGATATTAATGCTAGTCGATATTTTCCCGTCGATATTCTATCTTTATACCCAACAAAATGTAGCCCTTCACCACCTCATATGTAGATGGCAGCATCACATGCCACGTTTTACACGTAATAGGAATTTACTGGGACCCACGTCTTATAACTTTGAGGATATTTGAGAGGCACATTGGAAAGGGGCGACCGAATCGGTCCCCCCGAACTTATGGACGAGTGCCTCGATCCCCCCGGGAAGCCATTTTGGGCGGGAGGCGCGTCTCAGCTGGTATGCCCGAAGCGGCGTAGCTGGGGCGCGCTCGTTCCCGCCCTAGAGTGGGCTGGCCTAGACACCGACGCAGCCAGCCACGCCCTCAGGGGCAGGCAGGGGCGGGTATACGCCCGCCCTGAAGACGGATAAAAAGGGACGCAAGACCAGAAGACATCCTCTTGTTCTTGTGCTCTGAAGCTGCACCTCCTCGCTGCACGTGAGCTCGGGACAGAACGAAGAGCCAATTTTGAGCGTTTTAATCTCTCTCTTTGTCTTTTAGATACTTCGTCGAAAGGATGCCCAAGAAAGGAGCAAAGAGAATGTCGACTGACCAGTTGGTTCGGGCACTCATGAAGGACATGTCCGAAATTAAGAAGCGGTTGGCGGAGCGAGACGGCGAGGAGGGATCGGGGCGTCCACCGGCCGGAGGAAGGCCAAAGAAGCCGAGAAGGGGGCCGGTCGGGGGAGACGTCCCGGTTCCCTGTTCTCCGCTCGAGGCGCCAGCCCCGGTACCGGCCCCGGTACCGGATGAGGGGATTCCGATTCCCGTGATAGTCACCCCGACGCCTGCCGGAGATATGCCTCCCGAGTTGGCGGCACAATTGGCAGCATGGTTGGGGGACAGTAAGGGGGGCGCCATGGCTACCGAAGCGCAAGCTCTCATGAAGCAGTTGCGCGAGAAACATGATACAGCCAAGGTGCCCGCGCCGGATGCGGCGACAGACAAGCCCCAAGGGACGGCAGCAGCGTCCGGTGCAGGTAAGCGGCCATTGCCGATTGCAAGGGATGAGTCAACACCCTCTCGTAGGGAAAGATTGGGGCAACATGTTCCTTTGCCAATAAAAGAAAAGATTTGGGCGGGGGAATACGTTAACATTTTCTCCCTGCTCGTTGATCACTATGAGGTGGAAACTGTTAAGGGTCAAAAGGATCTGATGCATCCGAGTGTTTGGCGCGCAAAAATGGCCGCCTTTAAAGTGAATGAAAATATTGGTAACTGGGGTAACGCTTGGGGAATTTTCACGGCAATTTTGGGGGAACGTAGGCCTGATTTGCTCCCGGAATTTCCAGTATATCAGTCACGAATTATGGGGTACTCGACATCACACCAAGGAAACCAATGGTTTTGTTATGACAATCTTTTCAGGAAAGCGATGGAGCATAACAAAAGTTTAACATGGGACTGTTACGATTCTTTAACATGGAATAAGATGAAAGAGTCGGGAATGTTGAAAGTGCCATTGGTGGGGAGTGTTGTTAGTGAGTCCTCCCGCCAAAATGGGGGGACGCCCTTTCGGTCGGGTACGGGTACGGACGATTACCCGAGACCCGCCGGCAATACAGGAAAGAGGGGGTTCTGTTTCAATTTCAACAGAAGCAAATGTACTAGGCCCCCGGGATCTTGTAAGTTCAAACACGAATGTAGTGGTTGTGGGGCACCCCATCCTGAGTCCTCGTGCAGAGCCAAATCGGGTGAAAATGGGGGGAGAGGAGGCGCTAAACAGGTCTAATATAGTCCGAGGGGCGCCTCTACCAACCCCGATTGATACCCTGGCGATGACTCCCTGGCTCAGCGAATACCCTGATCGTACTTCTGCTGGGGTGCTACGAAACGGTTTTTTATATGGTTTCCGCATCCCGGTGGGTAACTTTCAGGGTGTCGGGACGTGCAAAAATCAACTTTCCGTCTTGCAGCATACCACTGTAGTACAGGATAAGATCCGGAAAGAGGTTAGCCGAGGTCGGGTAGCCGGCCCGTTTCCTGCCCCCCCGGTACCGAACTTTGTTTGTTCTCCTTTAGGGGTGGTCCCCAAGAAGGACCCGGGTGAGTTTCGATTGATTCACAATTTATCGGCCCCTCATGGCCTTTCTGTAAACGATGCAATTAATCCAGAAATATGTTCGGTGCGGTACGCATCATTCGATGAGGCCGTAGCCATTTTGAATCGCCTGGGGCCCGGGACGCTGATGGCGAAATCAGATATCGAGTCAGCGTTCCGTTTGCTCCCGGTATACCCGGATGACCAACGTTTATTGGGATTCATGTTTCAAGGTTTGTATTACATGGACAGGTGTATGCCAATGGGGTGCTCGATATCTTGTGCTTATTTCGAGAAATTCAGTAGTTTTCTGCAATGGGTTTACACGAAGAAAACAGGTTCTCGGAATGTGATGCATTACCTCGATGACTTTCTGTTCCTTGGGGCCGCTGGGGATGATGAATGTGCCCGGGCCTTGACTGAATTTTGTGTTTTAATGAATCAATTTGGCGTGCCGTTGGCACCAGGTAAAACAGTGGGTCCCACGACTTGCCTCGAGTTCCTCGGGATCGAGTTGGACTCTAGTGAGGGTTGTTTTCGTTTACCAGCTTCCAAAGTATCGAAATTCAAGACAGCCTTGCAAATGTGTAGCACTGCATCTAAAGTTACGCTGCATCAATTACAGCAATTGGTGGGGAAGTTGAATTTTGCCTTAAGGGTGATCCCGATGGCCCGCCCCTTCTCCCGGTCGATTGCACAGGCGATGGTCGGCCTAAAGGAGGGTCACCATCGCACAAGGTTATCGGCCGAGGTCCGCCAAGACATGCGTATTTGGTTGGCATTTTTGGCGGATTTCAATGGTCGAGTCGTCTGGAACAAACCGGCCTTGACCTCTGAAGAGCTTGGTCTATGGACGGATTCGGCGGGAAGCATGGGTTTCGGCGCCATCTTCGGCACGAAATGGTCAGCACAAAAGTGGCCAACATGGTGGCACGATGGGGGGCTGACGAGTAATATTGCTTTCCTTGAGCTGTTTCCTATTTTGGTGGCCCTCAGATCCTGGCCCGATGGATTTAAAAATCATTCTGTCATATTCTGGTCTGACAATATGACCGTTGTAGAATGCATTAATAGTCAGGCAGCACGCTGTAAAATGATTTTGAGGCTGCTTAAAGAAATTGTCTTATTGTGTATGCAACTGAACGTGGTATTCAGAGCAAAACATGTCCCGGGGGTGTTGAATCAGGCTGCTGATGCACTGTCTCGTTTTCAAATGCAGGCTTTCTCGGGTTTCCTTCCCTCAGCGGATCCCGAGCCAGCACCCTTTCCCGAAGCTCTCTGGTCTCTCGGTGCCCCGAACTTCGTTACCTCGTGGGAGAGAGTCTAGCACCAAGGACGAGGAAGGCATACGAAGGGGCGTTTCGGGCTTATTTGGCCTTTTTGGGGACGGAGAGAGGGGGACTTTGGGGCCACGAGGATTGGGTGGTACATTTTCTGATGTCCTTGCGTAAGGCTGGGAAGTCGGTGGCTACAGCCCAGAGGCATCGTGCTGCCATCTCCTTTGTTGCCAGGGCTCATAATATCCAGGACCCGACAGCGTCTTTTGCTGTACAGAAAGCGCTGCGTGGGTGGCAACGCCTTGAGGGTCGCAGAGTAGATGAGAGGCGCCCGATAGGTCTGGATAGGTTGTCCCAGTTGCTGGCCACACTCCCCGACATATGCTCGTCTCAGTTCGAGGCCTGTTTGTTCCGAGCCGCTTTTACGCTTGCATTTCACGGGGCTATGAGGATAAGTGAGCTGGTGGCAAGGAGCAAGCGGGACGTGGCGGGGGGTTTGTGCCGGGAACACGTTCAGATTAGGGGTGAGACTATGACGGTATCCTTTGTCAAGTCGAAAACCGATCAAAGTGGGGTGGGAGACTGCATAGTCATTCGCAGGATTCCAGGGTCCTCCATGTGTCCGGTGAGGTGTTTAGAGGATTACCTAGCACGAAGGGTGGCAGCATGGGGGGGGACAATGTTGAGACACGCGGACGCCACCCCACTGACAAAGTTTCAGTTTCAGCGGGTGCTCGCGATGTCAATTTCCGCAGCAGGCTTGGACCCGTGTGAGTTTGGGACCCACTCCTTTCGGATAGGGGCTGCCACTGAAGCTGCAGCCAGGGGTCTGAATGTGGAACAAGTGAAACGAGTGGGGCGTTGGTCCTCCAATTGTTATAAGAGGTATGTGCGGTTGCACATGTTGTGAAGCTGTAACAATGTACTCACGCTTCTTGTCTTTTGTTTGGTTTTCAGTTACGCAAGCCTTCGAGGCGGGGCGGACTATGCAGTCGACCCAACACCGGGCCAGCGGTCAGACATCACCGGCTGTGAGAAAGGAGGTGTGGGTCGTGGGCCACTCATACGTGAGGCGTGCCGCAGACGTATTCAAAGCAGGTGACATGATTCACGTAGCTGGGGAATACGGGTACAGGATGTCCTTCTACGGAAGGGGCGGTCTCTGTATTGACCAGTTTCAAGCTTATTTTGAGGGTTTGTTAGGGCGGATGAGGTCACCGCCGTCTATAGTCATAGTACATTTAGGGGGCAATGATTTGGTCACCACCGGTAGACGACTTCTCCTGGAGGCAATGCTTTCCACCGTAAGTTGGTTGGCGAGGAAAGTTCCGGGGTGCATAATTGCGTGGTCTCATATGATCCCACGAAAAGTGTGGCGGGGGGCTATTTCGATCCCTGCTTTGAACCGTTCTGTTAGGAAATTTAATAATAAAATGAGTAGGTTGTTCCGTTCCAGGACATTGCATTCTATCCCGCACGGTTGTATTAATGATGACAGTATGTATATGGGGGATGGTGTGCATTTGTCTCGGGTGGGAAATGAGTTACTCATAGGAGACTTCTTAGCATGGTTGAAAACGTTGGAACATGACCTTTAGCTAGGAGTTTTTGGTGGGGGGCCCGGATAGCCGGTCAACTATCCGGGCCTGTGGCGGTAAGGTCATGATCGGTGAGCACTAATTAGTAGATCCCTATGAGTGGGCGTCACCCAACACGGATGGGAGCGCTCGGGAGAGGTGGCCATTGGCCCCTCAATGGGGAGGCGGTCCCTTCTAAGGATGGGTCGCCGGAAGTAAAGGAAAGGCGGTCAAGGCCCCTTCCTTTGTAGGAGGGGTTACAGCCCCCTCCTGGGGAATTTCCCGGGGCCAGTGACATCTGCGACGGCAGATGCGGTAAGTTGTGTGGGGTTGGGATAAGGGACACGATACCTTCTAGATACCTCACACGAGTATTCGAACGACCTTTAACTGGCGTCGAATTTTAGGTGCCCCCGTCAAGTCAAGGGAAATTGGTAGTAGTTGCACTTGAGGTACGCCTCCGTGCTGTCGCCCATCCCAAGTGGGAGGGGTAAGTCCGGTTAGGGATCTTGACACCGGTTATGACCTTGCCGTTGGCCCTTAAACGTTAGGTTGTACAATTTCAATATGTCAAGAAATGTTTTGTAGGTTGCTAGTTCGGCTAGGAGAACCTCTGTATTAGAGAATCTGTTAAGGTTAGCCAAACATCGCAATATGGTAATGAAATTGTACATAACATGAAACGTTTAATGTTTTAATTTTGTTTTTAATAAATACGGCCGGGATGGTCACTCCATCCCACTTCCAAAAACTTCAAGAACTGTTTCCGGTTTCACTCCTTTTGGGGATTGTGTTGAGAGGGGGTGGCGGGTATCTCGGCTATATGGAAAGGGGCGACCGAATCGGTCCCCCCGAACTTATGGACGAGTGCCTCGATCCCCCCGGGAAGCCATTTTGGGCGGGAGGCGCGTCTCAGCTGGTATGCCCGAAGCGGCGTAGCTGGGGCGCGCTCGTTCCCGCCCTAGAGTGGGCTGGCCTAGACACCGACGCAGCCAGCCACGCCCTCAGGGGCAGGCAGGGGCGGGTATACGCCCGCCCTGAAGACGGATAAAAAGGGACGCAAGACCAGAAGACATCCTCTTGTTCTTGTGCTCTGAAGCTGCACCTCCTCGCTGCACGTGAGCTCGGGACAGAACGAAGAGCCAATTTTGACCCACCCACCAGCCCCTGAAGACAGCCAGTTGTGTATAATAAAGTTGATTAATCTTGTTTTGTTTTCGTTCCCAGGTTGTAGTGCCATGATGATTTTGAGTTAATAAAGAATGTTCGTTTTGAGTATGTTTACCATTAAAGATATTCAGTTAGTGTCGAATTTTGATGTATGCTCTTTCGGTCATAGTGACCAATGTATTCTTAGGTTGATTAGCACTGTCGTATTTATTTTGGTAGGCGGTAAGGTCATGATCGGTGAGCACTAATTAGTAGATCCCTATGAGTGGGCGTCACCCAACACGGATGGGAGCGCTCGGGGGAGGTGGCCATTGGCCCCTCAATGGGGAGGCGGTCCCTTCTAAGGATGGGTCGCCGGAAGTAAAGGAAAGGCGGTCAAGGCCCCTTCCTCCACAACAACAAAGACACCCACAGGTTCATATTTCTAAACCTCACCATCAAATAAGAATTTATTAAACTAAATCAAAAGGATGGGCAAATCCCCACAGATCACATTGCAGCCTACTAGACACACATCATGTAATTGTTACCACAACACACAACATTCAACACCAGTAACTCAAGAGATTACATACATGGAGCAGCCAACCTGACAGTAGCACACATAAATCACACTGCTGAAGATAGTCTTGGGAATAAACCCAACACCATATCCAGCCCACCATCAAAGTAGCAACACCATCACAATCTGCAACACCACCAAATCAAATACACCCATCCTCAACTACTCAACCATGCCTAGCAAGAGTGTTATTTAAGGCTTGCACCAGTCCAAAGATACCACACATTCAGTATTTCTATGAAGAGATTGTTGCCCTGATGCTGTCCTACTAAGGAAGATCACAGGTCAAAAAGATGCCTACCTTAGACATACCAACCAGAGTATACAACTACAGAGATTGCACAAACTTCAAACAGCAGAATGTTACCCTTTATAATTAAAATACTATTCAATATGAACCGAAACATGCATTGCGAGATGAAACAATGTTGATTGTGAATGGCATGATACACAACTGCAGTTTGGTGTAATCACATGCAACCAGTGGCAGCTGGCAGGGAGTGAGGGCGGCGAGGCGTAGGGTCACTTACTTTTTGCTGGACACTGCCTCTCCTCTGCTTCAGTCCCTATCCAATCCACCTTCTCCTCAGCTTCAGCGGAGGCAAACAGGTTCCTTTCTCCTAAGCCAATCACAAAGCTGCAGTGCAGCTTTGTGATTGGTCTGAGCACTGTGGTTCGGGACTGTGGTCGATGCCACTTATAATTTTCTTTTTTTGATTTTGGATCCACTTGGTGAATACCAGTCAGTGGGTCTCCATTACAAGATGGCCACCAGAGTTTTCGGGCAGACTGTTTTCTATTTTCATGGCCTTTTGCACCAGCCCGGCTTCTGGGTGAGGTCTCTTTATACATCAGACAGCCCTGCGCCTTCCGTAATCAGATTCTGTCTGTCACCTGCCAGATTTAGCCAAATCCAGCATTCCAATGTGAAAGAGACCAATATTGACATATGGCCCTGTGCTGCACCATTGGTTGGAACCACACGCATGTATCCGCTACATATATCCGTGATATATAAAGCGATATATGTTTGATGTATGTCCAAAGAATTTGTGTTAAATTGTTTGTTTGAAGCGATTTTTGTACAGGTAACAATGTGGACTGTTATGTCTACAGTTGTGTCTGACATCATGTAGAACCTATAAACTCTTCACGTGGGTGGTATCTCTGATTGATGTATACTAAAGAAATGTGCAACAATTATGCTAAAATGCCAGTGAATGTTTAGGGCAATCACATTGGAAATTACTTTACATGTATTCATTCTCGTATTACAAACTTTTTCTGTTTATGTTTTATTTAGTTCAGATTCCAACCAGGTCAGTGTCCGTCACCCCCACCATTCTAATATGCGAGCACTACGGATTACCGCACGCCCAGAGGCGCTGACGGGATCTTTGTTTATCTTCCCTTTTCTTAGATCACACCACCACTTCCCTTTCAGCAGGCATGTAAGTGACGTTGGGTCTAATTATTTATTTAGTAACGTTCTCGTAATTCCCCTGAACCATCTCCTTACAACATGTGTAAACGTGATTCACCCTGTTTTTTTAATAGTCACAACGTAATTAGGCTACCACCACGGATTTGTACAGCTGCTATATATCGTCTTTTGTTTGTACTGTTTTGACATATGTATACCCCACCTCTTACATTAATTTTTGTCATTATCATTACTTCCAGTGTCAATTCCCTGACGAAGGGCATGCCATCAATGCCCGAAATGCATTGGACACGTTTAAATGACAGTGCCTGATCTTTACAATGATGATCATGATTTGGAATGAACTTTGAATTGATTTATTGAACTGATTGACTAAACATCGAAATCGGAACTAAGAATTATAATAAAATGATCAACATCACAACACTGAATGAAAGTCGTTTTCTTGTATAAAGGAAAGACAAATACATGTGTGCCAACCATGGGATGCAACTAGAGTTCCTCTAGTCTCACTTTCCTAAGTATTTAGACCGGCGCCGTTGGACCCTCGACGCCTCCTGGTTGTGCACCACCAAAAATCCAAAAACTCAGATTAACTTTATTGTTACTCTAGAACAATATATTGCTGTGCATCTTCCGCATCATAGTACTATGTTTTATTTAGCCCATGTGATACAGGAGAATTAGGGCTTACCCCAATATGTTTTGTCAGACAAGGACCCTGGACATATTCTTCACCAGGCTGTGTAATGCAACCTGGTGGGGAACATGCAAAGTGTGTATGACGGTTTGACCGCCCCAAGAGGGCCGGCCAAACAGTCATGCACACTTATGGAGTGCAAACCACTCCTCCCCCTGTGAGCCCTGCCCGGCCCTAACCCAACCCCATAGTGAAAAATAAAATGACAATAACATATTTATTATCACTTTATTTTTCCTTTCGCCTGTGCTGAGAGCAGTGGGATGATGCTCCTCCACATTAGCAGAGGAGCCGCCCCTGCAAGCAACATACATGTCTTAAATTAAAAGTATTCTGAAGTTTGATGTGTTACTGTTTACCAAAACATCTCTGAAACAAACGTCCAACCTTCTCATTTTGGAAACACCCTGCATCAAACATAGATAACAAACACAGTGATTGGATTTTGGAAGTGCAGTTACAATAACTTCCTGCACATTAATCATTTCTCTGTGTATAAATTGCCCACACGTGAAATCATTGTTGTATAAATCTTCACATCAGCCAGATCCTTTGCAACGTTTTTGTATTACGACAAACACCATGCAACAACAAGGTGTTCATGCAACAAATATGCCCTGGTGTAATAATTATTCAAGAAATGCAACACAACAAATTTCTGGGCAGCTTTTGGTGAAAGTGAGAGCGCAGAAATGCCTCATATCTCCCAAAATATGGGGCACTATTCTTTATTACTGCATCCACACTTGTGGCAGCCTATCACAAACACAGACACCCTTGTGCCATGATGCAACTTTTTAGTTAGGTTCAGATTATACACACACAAAGCCATAGAAATTCAGCTGGTATAGTTAGAGTTATTTCAAGTATCTATAACTCCTGCCCTAAGGTAACTATAACTCGCGCCCACAAAGGTAAGGGTGTAGTTATAAATGGGAGATATTTTGTTATGTATTTGTCTAAAAAACATTGTCAAAAATGTATTTTACGATATAGTCAGACTATACCTTCAATTCTTCATTTATATTATTACATTTCACCTTCATCACATTTTTAAAAATCTTTGAGTCGGTTTACTATTTTTTTGGTTGAGGCAGCCACAATGCGTAGAATTTCTAAATAACACAACAATTGCTATGTTGATTTCATAATCATCAAAATAAAGGAATATTTCCCCAATCCACTCCTTTGCTTGTCTTTGCATCAATATTAAGTTCAACGGAAGGTGCTTAGGAATTGACATTCAGCCACAAATGTGTTTTGTCTCAAATAACGGAGTAAAATTATTGACAAAGAGGAATTTTAAATGAAAAAAAAACACTTCAAAAGAAGCAGGTATAAACCTTTTATTTTTTTATTGCTTTTACATTTTACATATTTGAATATGTAGCACATTGTACAACAGTCATTGAAAGAGTAACTCTACATTTAGACAACTTAAGAAACAACATATACCAACTAGAAACAACTTATGCTAACTACGTTAAACTATACTTAACACAAGGCAGACACAATTGCACTATGATGCTAGTGATGGAGCAGGCTGAAGAGCAAAATTTTGTTCTAACCTGTGAAGTTAATCTTCCATAATAAAATAACTTGACTAATAAGCATGTGGTGAAATTATTAATCAACTTAGTTTACAAATGCAGTTATCAGTACACGCAGGATAAACTAATGTGCTTTATGTTGCAAACGCAAAGAAGAAAATAATAAACTAACCTTGTCTATTGTCTTTGTCAGTATTAAATGTGGCTGTTTAACTAATGCCATGTGCTTATTATGTGTGCTTATGTTATGTCTTTTTGTGACAAAAGCTTTTGGAGTTTGCGCAGTTCCTGAACGAAAAGTAAATATATTGCTGCATACATGTGCTTCGGCTAGGTAACATAAATAACCTGGTTAATTATTAGACGGGGGCGGGTAACAGAATGGGTCTCAATTCTTTAAATAATTGATGTCTTGTGTTTGTTTAATAATAGTTTCCGAAGTGAGGCCTAAAAGGTGGCCTAGAAAGTATGGCTGACAGAGATGCAGACGTGAAACCTTGCCAGGGTGGAACCTTGCATTTAGGTAGTGGAGATTTTTGCTGCACAAACATTATTAATTGAAAGAACAATTCTTTCCCTGAATAAAATGTGCTCACGGAGAGAAGGCTGAAGGACAGGAAGAAAAGTGTCTGTCAAGATCAGGAAGTGATGTTCTGAACTCGAGTAAAGTAACATTTCTAAGGAAACGGAGAAACGTGGAATTGAATAGACAATAGGGCTTATGTAAAGCCTGGTCTTGGTCAACATTTGAAGATGATCTAATAGTGGACTGACATGTTTCAGCCAATGAGAAGCCTGGATTTCATTGTAAGAATGTACAATGTAGATAGAAGAAAGGTATACAACCTGACATCATGAGCAGGCAAAAAGCTCGCTCTCTTGCTTCCCGATTCCTGAATGATGTGCTGTTGGACTGTTGGCGCACGTAAGGACAACAGACTTTAAATGATATTTTCCTTTGCAGGGGAAGCGAGAAATAGACAGGGAAATAGATGTAGGGCATGGAAACTGTTATTTGCTAATATTTAATGATTCTGAACTTGCTTAAGTAATGTCAGTTTATTAATTCATTTCCTAATAAAATGCTGCTTTCTTATTTGCTTATGAAACAAAGATTCTAAAACGTAAATGCTCTTTCTTTATGAAGAATAAAGCTAATAAAAATTAGATTCGAAAAGACAAGCTGGTCTTGTTTATTCATGGTCTAGTTACTATCAGTTGATCCAATCGCCTTATGTGGTTTGATTTAACGAATGACAAATGTTTAAATCCATGGTAAAAGATGATAAACTGCAGTTGTACATAATAGTGTAAATAATAGGTGAGTGAATTTATTAATCAGACCACATGATTCAGTTGCTCAAAAATGGTCTCATTGGTGTTATGGGCCTGTCTAAGTGTTTCATGAGTAATGGTGAGTATTGAGGTAATAGGTAGCGTTTGTGAGACAGTTTTTCAATAGGAGCGCTGGATCACTAGTATGTCTGTGTTGCAGCATAGCAGCATAAAGTGCACCATCACAAGCTCTCAACACAACAGCCCCATACAACTTCAGTTATGGTACATTTCCACACTCTCATTTTCACGCACCACAGCACAACTACTGTAACTCCGGTAGTGTTGCCTATTATAGTTTAAATATTGGGTCCTACATTACAAAATAATAAGATTAACAGGAAATGTATGATGGCAAATATTTAAAACACGTCTCTAAATGTAACATTTCTTTAATAATAAGAACAGATATCAAAATGAGGTTTAATCTTCTGCAATGTATAATTGAAATATATGTCTTCAAACATTGTTTAACAAAACATACCATTGATGTTGCATAGGCTTACTTTGGTTGGTTGCGCAATACCATGGATGGGTTTTGTACGTTCACATGCAAAAACTCATTAATGTACACACACATACACATCATTGGACTTTAACACTCAGTCTGAGGTAAAGCAGACAATATATTTATTTTACACTACATTATTTCTTCTTTCCATATGTGATGCATTATTTAGGACACATTGTAAGAAAAAATAGCTTCAAAGGTTACTTTATGTGCAGGAATAAACACTTTCAGGCACATACTGTATCCTGAATGCAACACTGCCATCCTTGGGCCATGGCTCGCGGGGGCCTCTATTGGAAAAACTAAGTGCACCATTGTTAAGAGAAACAAAATCTCTGCCATATCATTGCATAGAAGGCCCAGTTCAGCTTTCTACTTTTGATCCAATGCAGCACACCAGCAACAATTTTGGTGTGGCGTGTTGGATAAAAGATTTTGATAATCTGCAACACACTATGCTAAGAACATATAGAGCCTGATTTAGATGTCAGCTGACTGGTTACTCCATCACAACAGTGACGTATATCCCATCCGCCAAAATATAAATCCCATAGGATGTAAGGGGATTTACATTTTGGCAGATGGGATATCTGTCACCATTGTGACAGAGTAACCCATCCTTCTAGATCGAAATCAGTCTCATACTCATTTGAGAGATGTTTGTTAGGTTGTATTAAGAATGGCATGTAGTTTACACATTGTAATATTAAAACAATTACCATTATGGTGAGAACCTAAACATCCAGGTCCATGTAGGCAGAAAATCATGAATAATTATGAACTTTGTTTTGCTTACACTGAGCAGTAGTTAATGTCTCCACCTCAGAGGTGTCTGTACCCTCAATTCCGATAACCTACACTGTTGAGATGAGTGATGCCACCTTCTCAACCGTTGGGATAAGTCCTCCTGGAGTTCTAGTCCTCCTCCTGTGGTCATTGCAACCTTCAAGTCCCTGGCCAGTTTCTCCTTAGTCCTGCATTCGTGATGATCCCACCTTTTATATCATTCCACACTGTCCTTTGTATTGTTGCAATAGCAATACTTTTGTCAACTATTGCTTGCCATAAAGAATCCTTCTTAGATAAGGGTAATTTGGAGGTGACAAAGACATGTTGCTCTTGCTTTGTCACCTTAAAGATGAAAATTTGATTTTCCTCTTCTATACAGTCCTTCTTCCTTTTCCATGTCCCCTCTAGGAGACCACATCTATGCCTGCTTCCACACTCCTGGCTCATGAACTCATCCATATTTGCACTGTTAGAAGGAAAAATGCTGCAGGGACCCCTTCCCATTTGCGAGTGCATTACCACCCTCTTAAAGAGGGTGGTGAATTGTGAGTGTTTTGCCACCATAGTTGCAGTCCCAAAACATTGTTACATTGGGTAGCGAGTAGCAATTAGGAAGGGACGCCCTTGGAACACCCCTTCCTAATTGCGAATCGCAAATCCTATTTAGTGAGTCGCAAATAAATTGCAACTCGGTAAATAAGGTTTGTACATGGCCCTTTAGGTTTTTGCATGCGCAAACGGGTCGCAAACCCATTTGCGCATGCAAAAACAGGTTGTACATCTGGCCCCAAATGTCTGAACTAATTTTTGGAAGTTCCAGTTCCCAATCTTGAAGGGGAACCGCTGCCAACTGCTGGTGCACTTCCAGAACTGCAGCGCCTTGGCAAATATTACTCCGAATTAGCGAGGAGACTAACTTGAAATTAATCATTAACTTAATTCCTAAATCAAGAGTAGGTACAGCTACATTCTGTTTCTGTACTTGTTTTAGAACCTACAGTAGCACTGCTAATGAGTGTGTCCCATGCGTAGTAGTATATTTATTCACATATATGATTCTCTGAGTGGTACGCTCTTCTACAAGTGGTATCATCGCAAGGGAAAGAAAAATAATTAAACTTCTATGTCTATCAGTAGGAAGCACCTACATAAGCTGAATAAGGAACCCAATATTACGAGAGATATCTCCGCTAACTGTAATACTTGGATTGTTGAGTGTGCCAATGAGAATTACCCAAGGATGTAGAAAGACTTAGATATTTTGAAGCTATGCAGACTACCCCCCACTCTCTACGCAGACCTCTGTTTTTTCATTGGGGAAATGTTATAGTGCCATACCACATCTGCCCCCTCGAAGCTTGAGATTGCTGAACAATCCCCTATGCCCCCCTCTTTTCCCTTCATGGGATACTCCCAGTCCCTATAGATTAGCACCAGGACTTGAGTTAGCCAACAGATTTGCCCCCTGTATGATCTGGAGGCCTCCGACTGACTACCTATGGGGGAAAAATAGGTTTTTCTATCGTCATTAGCAAGCCCTCTCACACCTTTTTTGCACAGATTTCTGGAGGCCAGATAATACAATCTAGGGGGACACTAGAAGATAACCTATTTAATAGTAATGATCTACTAAGTGACCCAGGAGCGACACCCCCATCAAACCAGATGGCTCAAGATAAGAGGTGAATATACCTAGCCATGTGGAATGTGGCAGGCCTTGCATCAAAGCTGGACAAGGCTTAGTGGATAGCCCTATGGCAGGATCAACACATTATGGACCTTATTTATGAAGGTCTTGCACCGCCGGTGCATCACTTTTCAAATGGGAAAAAGGGACGCACTAGTGGCGTAAGGCCTTCATAATTGAGGCCCTATATGTCTTCAGGAGACATGGGCTTTGAACCCAATATTCATAAACGGCTATGTAATGTAATGTAATGTAAAAATTATTTCTAAAGCGCAGCTAACACCTGGCGGTTTCTTGGCGCTCGAGCAACAAGGGAAAGACAGTCCGCAAGGCGAAAGGCGTTAGTGATAGGCATTACAGAACAAGTGAGTTTCCCTCCAAACCAATGCAGTCCCCTCCTTAGTAGGAAGACCTAAAGGGAGTTTAATAACCTTCATCTCAAGTAAGATTCCTATTAGGATTATTAAAATGGAAAACTCTTCCCTCTAATTTCATTTTTTGTCTTTTGAAGGAGGACGTCACCAGCGTTGGCTATTAATAAATTATTACAACAACAACTTTGGCGGCAATATAGTGACTGTTATAGACTCATTAGATAAAGATCTGTAGAAATTCATAAGGCCCCTGTTGAGTAAAGAACTCCATATCATACGTTAGGTGAATTTAATTCCCAACCATGCCCTAATTCATTAGGTACAGTTTGTGGTATGAGAACGATGGACCCTTCTTTCTGACAGCACCTAACTAGCTATTGCACCGCGTATCTGTCTTCCCCTAGGATTTCAATTGGGGGTTGTGTGCACACTGAATGGCACCCACCGCCACAGTGCCTATTCCCTAAGGAATTCAATTTAGTATAAACAACAACAAAGGTGCACCACTAGATATAGCAAAACAATATATTTTGTACAATGAACCGTGAACAATGGTATTTCCTTGAGTTTCAAAATTCTTTATAAAACTGTCTGGGCAGGAGTAGAGAGATAGGAAAGGCAGCAGGTCGGTCTTGATAAAAACGTCCTGTGACAATCTCCCAAGTGAAACCCCGTCTCGACTGCAATGGGTCCTCCGGTGGTCCATGTTTTATGGCTTTGGAGATATAGAGGATCACATATTCAGAGAGAGATATACATACACCTGGTATTGTTTTTTTTCAACCGTCCTGCAGTGACTAGTTACACTTTGGAGTCACGGAGGATCTTAGCTCTTGAAATAGATCGCTCTGGTTTATTGTAACCCATCTCTTAATTTGCGGCAAGTTCCTTTATTGTGGTATTTCGCCATCACATAAGTCCCATTCCAATCTCGGAAATCACTTGGATCGTATTTTGATTACACTCATAAACATATATACCTTCCTTGTGCAAGTATCTGGTGCAACAAGACTTTCTGAACATTTTATTACAACTACCCATGAAGTCATTTTCTCTAATACAAGCCCTGAAGAAGTCCCCTGTGGGACGAAACGCGTCGGCTGTGTGGTGCTTTACTTTGAAATAAAGAACTTTGAAACTCAAGAAAATACCATTGTTCGTGGTTCATTGTACAAAATATATTGTTTTGCTATATCTAATGGTGCACCGTTGTTGTTTATACAGTTTGTGGTGTGGTTGACATAGAAGGAGACCCACTAGTCCATTTTAAACACCACAAATATGGGAACACCTTAAATAGGCTTTTAGCTTCAATGAATCTGGAAGTGTATAATAAAATAGACGTGGGAGGATTATTAAAAAGATTTTTCGGGGCACCTCTAACTCTACATTCGATTTTATAGTTGCAAACACTAACAGTCGGGGACATCTTTATCACTCTGATAAAAGATTATCACATTTTAGTGACCATACAGCATTATTTCTTGAGCTTTTTGGCCTTGGAATTCTCGCCCGACAAGCAGAGAGGGCCACAAAACCAATTTTGGCCAGGCTAAATGGATATCAGCTGAGATGGGATAATATAGACAAGATTAAAAACCAATTAGGAAGTTATAACTAATAAGCTGAATTTGGTCATAAATTGTCTGGAACTGGTTACTCCACCAGGTATCCTAATTAATAACTTTATAGAAATTCTTCAGGTGATAAAACTAGCCCTCTTTTGGCAAGCATCTAACAGGGAGAGACCGGAAAACAGTGGTTCAACGCAAACTGCACCCAGGCATTAAAAAAAACTCTGTGGGGCTCTGAAAGTATCGCCCAGAAATAAATTCCAGATCAAGGAGCTATGTATGCTCTATAGGAAAGCCCATAAAGCACGGGAAGTTGAGCTAAAAGATGAAGCAAAGGACAACCTGGCTAAAGGTGCATCCCTTAATAGTAATAGGGACTTCTGGAAGATAGTAAATGCCTCTTTCTTCAAGAAAGAGCAGGAAAAATTACTAGAAACCATGTGGACAAAGACACATGGGTGGCGCATTTTGAGGTGATATTTGGGGGTGTGATTACTCCAGGGGATGAATCTAATACCCCCGTAGAGACCCCCGTTAACCCTATAACCTTTAACCCTGAGGAAATAATCCTTGCCCTTGCTAAATACAGTTGCGCCAAAGCACCAGGGCCGGACTGGGTCCCGATTGACTTCTTTCTAGAACATCAAGATCTATGGGCCCCTTTGTTAACTAACATATTTAATGAAATCTCCAAGACTGGCCCATCTCCATCATGGAGAGGAAGCATTATAGTTCCAATATATAAAAAGGGGACAAATCAAACCCCTAGAGTTATCGTTCTATTTCTCTTCTGGATTCCACTGCCAAACTTATGGGGCGTGTCTTACTTAACAGGCTAGAAGACTGGACAACAGAAAACAATGTCCTGATGCCCTCCCGATATGGATTCCAGAAGAGTAGCGGCACTACTGACCAATGTTTAAATTCAATCTTGATTATCTCCACAAATACTAGAGCAAAGAAAGGGAATATATATATGGCCTACATGGACCTTCCGGCAAATTTTGACTGTGTAGTTCATTCCAAAATCTGGGCAATCATGGCTGCAATGGGCATGGACTCCAGGCTGAATATTCTTATAAGACAAATGTAGTCACACGCCACAGCCTCAGTCTGCTATGGAAGGAATGGGGAATGCACCAGACCCTTTAGGATCATGAGAGGAGTTAGGCAAGGTTGTGTCCTCGCCCCATTTCTATTCTCACTTTACACAAATGGAGTGGAGGGAGCCTTGAAAATGTGCACACCTAATGTCTGTGGACCACGCCGTCCTGGTAGCCAAAACAGGTGAAGCACTGCAACGCCCAATTGACACCTATGTGTCTTTTACGTCATCCATGATCCATGGATCTCAAGGCCATGAGTCCAAAACTTTCATCTTAGTGGCAGGACTGGAACTCGTAAATTGGCCATGGTAGAGACTTTCTCATATTTAGGGGTTGTTTTTGATTTCAGACAAACCTGGTCACACATGGTGGGTAGCAGGGCTTAAACAATGGAATATATTATGGCGGCAGACGCTGGTTTTATTAAAAAACTAGACTCAAGATCCCTAACAACAATAAAAAAGATTTACAATGCCAAAGAGATCTCAACAGCGATCAATGGGGCAGGAGTTTGGAGTCCAGCACCAACCGACTCTTTACAGAAGTTAGAAAATGGGTTTCTTAAGAGGATCGCTTTGCTACCTCCCTCGTTTTCAAACCACGCCACTCACCTAGAGCTGGACATGCCATATGTGTCTGACTTGGTGAGAGTACCTCCGATCATGCTCTGGTATTACATATGGAATCTGGATACAGTGGATCTTAACTAATCTATCATACTAAATTGTCTTGCATTGGATAAAGCTCAAAAGATCCCCTGGCTAAAATAAGTAAAAACAACTCTGCACTCACTAGGGGGCATATTATCAAGGGGGTTTATCTCGGCTTTTTTGGCTTTAAAAGCCAAGAAAGCGGAGATAAAATTATCTCCCTATTACCTAGCTGTCGCTAACACCAGTTAGCGACAGCTAGTAGGAGATAGCGACCATCTTGGGCCCGCTTTGCATGTCAGTGATATTTATCACTAATGAAATGCAAAGGGGGCGTACCAAGATGTGAGCGACTGGAAACAGTCGCTAACATCGCTATCTCCTATTACCAACTTTTGGAGATATTCGCGCTAAGCGCGAATATCTCCAAAAGCTAACACCTGCCCTGAGCAGTTCTTAGCCATGTTATCCAATGGGAGGTGGATAACATGGCTAAGAGCATTAGCTCGGTAATGCATGAATATCGCTGACTTTTCAGCGATATTCATGCATTTTGGCCGATTTTTAGCGCATTTGCGATAAACCTTGGTAATACCAAGGTTTATTTGCAATAAAAATCGCCGCAGCTTAGCGGTACATTTTTGTCTCTAACCAAGCAATAGCGATAATTATCGCTATTGCTTGGTAATATGCCCATAGGAGTCCCTGAGCCGTACGTAAATTCCACCTTGTGTTTCAGGTTCCCCCAAGAAGAGGCTAAAGGCACTAGCATTGGAAAAGTTGACATACGAAAGGGAGGAGTCCCAGAAACTAAAAATAACTGTAAAGCCCTATCACTCGATGCCACGAGTGATAGTTGGTGAATACTTCTATTTGGACTTGGTAAGGAACCTGCAGCATAGGTTTATTCTTTTAAGGCTCTGTTTAAACTTAATTCCCCTATTGCTGGGTTATTTCCCTATAAATAGTATACCCAGAGCGTTTTGACAACCTGTCCATGCGACAATGTATCAGTTCAGTCTGATCTCCACCTCTTCTTTTATTGCCATTTGCATAAGGACCAGAGAGTCAGATATATTAAACCTCTTTTAATGCACCATGATTTTAAGCAGTGCTACGTTGCCCTAATTTACCTGATGAAGCTTCATGATCCTGTTGTATGTTTCTGTGTAGCCTCATTTTTATGGGCTTGTATGCGTAAGAGACACTTATTAGAATTGGAGACTTATGCTGACTCTTACAGGTACATGCATCAATATTGCTTTTTGCGATTCCTTAATTACAAAAAATAAGGAATCGCAATTAAGAAATTGCAAAATGCAATGCATCAAGAAATCGCTAAATAAATTGCGATTTCTTAATATTCCTTAATTGCGACTCGCAAATTGCGAGTCGCAATTAAGGAATACCTTCCCATTCATCCCTATGGGCCTAAAGGCCCGTAGGGATGAATGGGAAGACATTCTCAATTTGCGATTCGCAATTTGCGAATCGCAAATTGAGAATGCGATTTCAAGGGTGCAGGGGTGTCCAAAGGACACCCTGTTGCACCCCTGAAATCAATCTATGCACATATGTTGTGCACACACATGCCCTAAGGGCATGTGTGTGCACAACTTGAAACTTTGAAAAATGCACAAAAGTGCATTTTTCAAAGTTTTTGCAAATTACCATGAGGGTCAACCTCATGGTAATTTGCTCCCCCTAACTGCGAAATCGCAATTTTTTTAAGTTTCATGCATTGCATTTAAGGAATCGCAAACTGCGATTCCTTAAATGCAATCGCAATTTGAGAATTCGCAAATATTTGCGAATTCTCAAATTGCGAGGGCCTTCACCCTTCATGCATTCCAAAAGCAGATTTTGCGACCGCAAACGGACGATTTTTGCGATTCGCACCGTTTGCGATCGCAAAATCCTTTGATGCATGTACCTGTTAGTCTTACATTTTTTTGTCTCCTCGAATATAGGATGATTGGCTCTTTGATATTTTTATCTGCTTTTTTTTAAATTATGTACTTATGGGTACTGCAGTTTAGCATTCATTCATTTTATTATGTCTATTGTACAAATAATAGCCATTGAAATTCGAAATTTGCACAGCTCAATGTTATACTATATTGCTTTGGGGTTTGAGTTTGCACATTGCACTGAGAAGAATGTCACTGTTTTTATCCTTTAAAAGAATGTATACTTTTATGATCTATGTTTTAAATTATATCAAACAAAGTTATCGAACTGCAAGCTTTGCATTGTGGACAGTTTACCTACCCTGTCAACCTTAACTCTTTAACTTTACAGGCCCACAAGTTAGCCTAGCCGTACACTTACCAAAGCATAAAACATGCACTCAATTCAGCTGCGATAATCGTTAACTAACTGGATATATTATCCAGACCTCTGTTCAAACACACCATCTGCATGCCATAAAGGGGCATATTACCAAGGGCCTTATCGCCGCTTTAGCGGGAATTTTTCCCGCTAAAGCTGCGATAATTTTATCGCCCTATTACCTAGCTGTCGCTAACACCAGTTCTTAGCCATGCTATCCAATGGTAGGTGGATAACATGGCTAAGAGCATTAGCTCGGTAATGCACGAATATCGCTGACTTTTCAGCGATATTCATGCATTTCGGCCGATTTTTATCGCTTTGGAGATAAACCTTGATAATAGCAAGGTTTATCTGCGATAAAAATCGGCGGAGCTCGGCGATAATAATATTGCTGCTAAGCCAACAAAGCGATAATTATCGCTAGTTGTTGGTAATATGCCCCATAGTTTGTTGTGAATGTTCTCCTAAAAGTACTTCCCACTAAATATGAACAAACACATGAAGCCAAAATATCTAGTTAATGAATAATCATCGTGACTAGACGGCCCTACCAAACCCTACACTTATCATGTATGTAATTATTAACAAAAAACTTCAAATATCCTCACAGTGCTGCTACTTACCACACTTCATAGCAAACATAAATAACAATGGACACCGTTCTGAAATGGGATCTTTGAAAACAGGGTGAAAAGGAACCAAATAGTGTGGATGCTACTGTGCCATACACAGGATAGTGTGAAACATATAAACACGAATGACATAACAAGACGTAGTATAACATAACATGACAACATAACATAAAGGCTTAAAGTTTCGAGATATAATTGGAATTGTATCAAAAGGTTGTTTAATTATTCAATAGCCTTCTTTGAAATATGCTCAGTTTGGGGAGTAGATGTATAAGATCATTAAAGCCTTGTTTGAAATCGCACCTATTGTTGCTTAGACAACCAAATAAGAAATGGCCCTCCCATGTGGTGGTAATATCATTGGCATAAGATGTATTCATGTGGAAGACACTTGTGCCCACTTAACACATTAGCAAAATTAATTACATTTCTCCGGAAAGGACGAAAGAAACAATTATTTCTCATTTTATGTGACCTATTACAAATTCAAATAAACAGTGTCAAACGTTAGATCTGAGAAAGGAAATGCGTCTGCATAAAATCGACATAATGGGAGATAATTGAGCAATAGATGTAATATTGTTGCGTGATTATTACTGACAACTGCATCCGAAGGTGGTTGGGGTCAATTGCCCGCACTCTGCGCAGGGAATTCGACAATATGGCCAATCATTGTTATGTTGCAAAAATCTTATACTTGACTTAAGTGACATTATCTTCACAGGGGCTAAACTTTAAGGGTAATGTTTCATGAAAAGACCTGCTTCACGAAGAGAGTGTGCGAGCACACAAACAACTTTTATTTTAATCTATTTTTTTTTTAAAGTGGCACAAGAAGATGGCAAATAAAAAGCCAAACGTAAGACATCACACACCTTATAGATCAAGGGTACTCTCAAGCTTTCTCTTAGGGGCCAAATTTACAGTGTAGTTTGTGGCCGAGGGCCCCACCGGTGGGGACGAGGTCAGAGGGGGAGGAGCGGGACTGAAGCAAAAAAAATTGTGACCATGAGGTTCAACACAGGTCCCTGCGGCGGACGCCTTCATCCACTGAGCCACCAGACCCGGCATACACACATTTCTCTCTCTCTCTCTCTCTCCCCCTCCCTCTATACTTCCCTGTCTCCCTCTGTCTCCCTCCGTCCCTGTCTCCCTCTCCCACCCCCCTCCATCTCTGCCTCCTTCTCTCTGTCTCCCTTCCTATCCCTCCCTCTGCCACCCTCTGTCTCCCTCCCTCTCTCTCACTCTGTCTCCCTCCCTCTCCCCCTAACTACCTCTCTCTGTCTCCCTCTCTCTGTCTCCCTCTCTATGTCACCCTCTGTCTCCTCCCTCTGTTAACCTCTGTCTCCCTCCCTCTGTCATCCTCTGTCTCCCTCCCTCTCCCTCTGTCTCCCTCTGTCTCCCTCCCTTTCCCTCCCTCCCTCTGTCTCCCTCCCTCTCCCTCCCTCTGTTACCCTCTGTCACCTCACCCTGTGTGTGTGTCATCCCGGGCTGAGACAGCTTCCCTGGCGCACACACACAGCCAGCTGCACCCGAGTATTTCACAGGTCTTTAAAATGTTAATAAAGCTTTGTCTTAGCGCCACTGCATCTCCACTCTGACAGTCACTGGAAACGCCTGACCCCCACAGAGCAGAGTCTGCGATGCTGCAACCGGCAGTGTTTGCTGACACTATTACATTCTTTTTTTTAAAGCACAGGTATGATGTCTGCAAGGTCCGCGGGCCTCCAGGGAAGGCTTGCCGGGTAGCTGGCGGCCCGCAGGCCATACTATGAGTACCTGTGGTATAGATGATAATTCGTATTAAAGTAGCAATTAGTTTCCTCAGTTGATACAATTGCTTAAAACAAATGGCGCCAAAAACAATAATGTAACACACTATTAGAACAGTGATCTAAGGGTTGCCAATAAATTCAACTAGTGTCAGGAGGCTGGCTGATGTTTACACACCCGGTAGGCTAAATGTGTTCCCATGGTAGAGCACTCCCTCCTACAGCTCTGTTGTATGAGTGGCATTGGGAGCTTTAAAGGGCTGATTTAGATTTTGGAGCGTGGAAATAAGTCCATATATATGGGGGAGTACTTTACTCCTGTCATATGGAGGGTCCCCTGCGCATCAAATTTGGAGTACGCAGCTTGCCTCCGGACAACCCTAAACATTAGCAGGAACCGCCGTCACAACACAAGTGTCAACGTATTAAACGTTTGAAATATGGCACCGTTAAAATGATGGTACCGTCTGTAAGAGATTGGATTATTAATTATGAGGCCTGCTCAAGTAATGAGTCCACAATTTCCCAGTACTGGGAACCAAGCACCCCATTTTAGCACTTGGCACTCTCAAGGTAGCAAAGCAGAGCAATCCAAAGCCTACTCAAGGGGGGGGGGGGGAGGGGCGGTGTTGGACAGGAATCATCATTCTCTGGCAAGCAATAATAGCACTCAATAAATGATTGTCCAGTCAGAGCTTTTTCTTTGAAAAAGGAAAAGTACATTTATTACACACACTAACAAATACTAAGCATTGATTTACACACACTAATAAATACTAGCCATTAATTTACAAATATAGGTATCAGGCAGAGAGAAATACCTATGGTGACATTCTGAAAACTACATTTGACCTCCACAAATTACAGTACCCGCCCCACCTGTATCAGATAGAACATCACACTATAGAGGGTATATCACTTTAAGTAAAGCAGGCCTATTGGCTTTGTCAAAGGGTCGTTACAACAACATATATGGCAAGCCGATTGGCTTTATCAAGGAGCCACCACACTAAAGATCAATAACCACATATATAATAAAAACATAATGTTATCACCATAATCAATAACCATGTTTATATACAATCATTATCAATAAAGCATTTCAATTAATATCCAGAATCATGTCAACAATATACTGATAAGAAAGCATTTAAAATTAACATGACTTGTGCTTGAGTTTTTTTATGCGCCTTTAGACCACATAAAATGTAGTTATAGAAAAAATCACTTGAGGTTGCTGTACTCCCGGCTGTGAAACATAGGTTCCAGCCTTGCAAGTGATTGGAAAAGAATGAAAGGTCACCTCCGGTCACGTAGTTTAGGACCTGGGAGACATAAGGTTAATGTTTAACACATTAGAGGTGGGGGCTGCTGCACATCCTGCAGCCCTCAGAGTACTTTTAAAACATGTTGGTCGGGCACCTGCTGTCCTGTGGCCACCATAAGAAGGAAATTCCTAGGCAAAATAAGCCTCACAGGGCATTATGGGCTGCTTTCTTATCTTTATGTGGCTGGACGCTGCAAAACACATTCTTCACTTTTTACTTTTTTTAAGGGGTAACTATTCTGCTCTGACACACCAAGCCTTTCTTCCATGTTGGGGCAGTGCTGGGAGCCATTTCTGTGCTTCCCTGCTGACTCACCAGGCACCTTCCTGCATGGGCACTGGTCCTGGAAGCAGGTTCTCCTCCAACTGTGCAGGAAGATTTCCTTTGTGCTCCTGCAGTTAACTGCAAAAACAACAAGTGATGGACTGAATGTGGATCAATGTCACACACTCCCCCAGTCAAAAGATCTGTGCCCAAATCCATCGTTTTTTTGCACTCCACACCACCCTGGGTTAGACAATGGCGATATGCAAATCAGCTCTGACCCTGTTGCCCCATGGGAACAGTCCAGTCTGAACTACAAAAGCCATGTCCTTCCAAGAACGGAATCAAGCATCCGAGGACCGGACCGGTTTCGAGGTAACACCTCTCATCAGCCCGGCTAGCTTGACTCCAAGTGGTGTGGAGTGCCTGGGACCCACGTCTGGGCATCCCCAGCGCACTTAGGGCGGCAATTGCAAAAACAACAAGTGATGGACTGAATGTGGATCAATGTCACACACTCCCCCAGTCAAAAGATCTGGGCCCAAATCCATCGTTTTTTTGCACTCCACACCACCCTGGGTTAGACAATGGCGATATGCAAATCAGCCCTGACCCTGTTGCCCCATGGGAACAGTCCAGTCCGAACTACAAAAGCCATGTCCTTCCCAGAACGGAATCAAGCATCCGAGGACCGGACCGGTTTCGAGGTAACACCTCTCATCAGCCCGGCTAGCTTGACTCCAAGTGGTGTGGAGTGCCTGGGACCCACGTCTGGGCATCCCCAGCGCACTTAGGGCGGCAATTGCAAAAACAACAAGTGATGGACTGAATGTGGATCAATGTCACACACTCCCCCAGTCAAAAGATCTGGGCCCAAATCCTCGTTTTTTTGCACTCCACACCACCCTGGGTTAGACAATGGCGATATGCAAATCAGCTCTGACCCTGTTGCCCCATGGGAACAGTCCAGTCCGAACTACAAAAGCCATGTCCTTCCCAGAACGGAATCAAGCATCCGAGGACCGGACCGGTTTCGAGGTAACACCTCTCATCAGCCCGGCTAGCTTGACTCCAAGTGGTGTGGAGTGCCTGGGACCCACGTCTGGGCATCCCCAGTGCACTTAGGGCGGCAATTGCAAAAACAACAAGTGATGGACTGAATGTGGATCAATGTCACACACTCCCCCAGTCAAAAGATCTGGGCCCAAATCCATCGTTTTTTTGCACTCCATACCACCCTGGGTTAGACAATGGCAATATGCAAATCAGCTCTGACCCTGTAGCCCCATGGGAACAGTCCAGTCCGAACTACAAAAGCCATGTCCTTCCCAGAACGGAATCAAGCATCCGAGGACCGGACCGGTTTCGAGGTAACACCTCTCATCAGCCCGGCTAGCTTGACTCCAAGTGGTGTGGAGTGCCTGGGACCCACGTCTGGGCATCCCCAGCGCACTTAGGGCGGCAATTGCAAAAACAACAAGTGATGGACTGAATGTGGATCAATGTCACACACTCCCCCAGTCAAAAGATCTGGGCCCAAATCCATCGTTTTTTTGCACTCCACACCACCCTGGGTTAGACAATGGCGATATGCAAATCAGCTCTGACCCTGTTGCCCCATGGGAACAGTCCAGTCCGAACTACAAAAGCCATGTCCTTCCCAGAACGGAATCAAGCATCCGAGGAACAGACCGGTTTCGAGGTAACACCTCTCATCAGCCCGGCTAGCTTGACTCCAAGTGGTGTGGAGTGCCTGGGACCCACGTCTGGGCATCCCCAGCGCACTTAGGGCGGCAATTGCAAAAACAACAAGTGATGGACTGAATGTGGATCAATGTCACACACTCCCCCAGTCAAAAGATCTGGGCCCAAATCCATCGTTTTTTTGCACTCCACACCACCCTGGGTTAGACAATGGGGATATGCAAATCAGCTCTGACCCTGTTGCCCCATGGGAACAGTCCAGTCCGAACTACAAAAGCCATGTCCTTCCCAGAACGGAATCAAGCATCCGAGGACCGGACCGGTTTCGAGGTAACACCTCTCATCAGCCCGGCTAGCTTGACTCCAAGTGGTGTGGAGTGCCTGGGACCCACGTCTGGGCATCCCCAGCGCACTTAGGGCGGCAATTGCAAAAACAACAAGTGATGGACTGAATGTGGATCAATGTCACACACTCCCCCAGTCAAAAGATCTGGGCCCAAATCCATCGTTTTTTTGCACTCCACACCACCCTGGGTTAGACAATGGCGATATGCAAATCAGCTCTGACCCTGTTGCCCCATGGGAACAGTCCAGTCCGAACTACAAAAGCCATGTCCTTCCCAGAACGGAATCAAGCATCCGAGGACCGGACCGGTTTCGAGGTAACACCTCTCATCAGCCCGGCTAGCTTGACTCCAAGTGGTGTGGAGTGCCTGGGACCCACGTCTGAGCATCCCTAGCGCACTTAGGGCGGCAATTGCAAAAACAACAAGTGATGGACTGAATGTGGATCAATGTCACACACTCCCCCAGTCAAAAGATCTGGGTCCAAATCCATCGTTTTTTTGCACTCCACACCACCCTGGGTTAGACAATGGCGATATGCAAATCAGCTCTGACCCTGTTGCCCCATGGGAACAGTCCAGTCCGAACTACAAAAGCCATGTCCTTCCCAGAACGGAATCAAGCATCCGAGGACCGGACCGGTTTCGAGGTAACACCTCTCATCAGCCCGGCTAGCTTGACTCCAAGTGGTGTGGAGTGCCTGGGACCCACGTCTGGGCATCCCCAGCGCACTTAGGGCGGCAATTGCAAAAACAACAAGTGATGGACTGAATGGTGATCAATGTCACACACTCCCCCAGTCAAAAGATCTGGGCCCAAATCCATCGTTTTTTTGCACTCCACACCACCCTGGGTTAGACAATGGCGATATGCAAATCAGCTCTGACCCTGTTGCCCCATGGGAACAGTCCAGTCCGAACTACAAAAGCCATGTCCTTCCCAGAACGGAATCAAGCATCCGAGGACCGGACCGGTTTCGAGGTAACACCTCTCATCAGCCCGGCTAGCTTGACTCCAAGTGGTGTGGAGTGCCTGGGACCCACGTCTGGGCATCCCCAGCGCACTTAGGGCGGCAATTGCAAAAACAACAAGTGATGGACTGAATGTGGATCAATGTCACACACTCCCCCAGTCAAATGATCTGGGCCCAAATCCATCGTTTTTTTGCACTCCACACCACCCTGGGTTAGACAATGGTCATATGCAAATCAGCTCTGACCCTGTTGCCCCATGGGAACAGTCCAGTCCGAACTACAAAAGCCATGTCCTTCCCAGAACGGAATCAAGCATCCGAGGACCGGACCGGTTTCGAGGTAACACCTCTCATCAGCCCGGCTAGCTTGACTCCAAGTGGTGTGGAGTGCCTGGGACCCACGTCTGGGCATCCCCAGCGCACTTAGGGCGGCAATTGCAAAAACAACAAGTGATGGACTGAATGTGGATCAATGTCACACACTCCCCCAGTCAAAAGATCTGGGCCCAAATCCATCGTTTTTTTGCACTCCACACCACCCTGGGTTAGACAATGGCGATATGCAGTTACTGCTGCAGTTAACAGCAGACTCTTTCGTCTCCGTACCAGGGAAGGGGCTCCAGGACCTTGTGGTTGCCTTCAAGGGCCGGGGATGGGGTCCCAGGCTACCCTTCAAATGCAATCAGCCAGGAGATTCAATCAGAGGTCTGGGGGGGTCCCCATCACATTCCCTCTCTGAAGAAAATTAAATAAGGGTATCATGCACCGGTAACTGGTCCACCCCAGGGGTAAATTTAGAATTTGCTGTGACGTGCCATATGTCTCACGGGGGAGTCAAAGGTCAAATCTTTTAAAAGTGGATAGATATTTCGGACCTGGATGATGCCAGTTTCAGCAATCTTGGTCTCATTTTTACTCATTGTGGTAAGCTTTATCCACCAGGAGCTATTTCAGCAGGCCTCCTAGCCACAGAAGGGTTATACTCCGAAGGGGAACTGGCTTTCACTGGCTCCCGGCACCAGCCTTCTCCTCTGCTCTCCATAGATCCAATGGCATCCTGGCCACCTTTCAGGGCATCTCGGGGGTGTAGTGGAGTCCAAGTCTTTCCCCAACTGGTCTTCATTCATTCATTCATTCATTCATTCATTCATTCATTCATTTAGTTTGACACTGGAATTGGATAGTGGCAGCATCATGGAAAGATGAAGACTGGTCTTCAGGGGGTGTAAGGGAACCAGCCTCACTGGGCCTGGAGGGACGTACTGTCCTGGGGTCAGCTGTAGCAGAGTCCTTAGTCCATTAGGGCATCAGAGGGCTTGTCATTTCACCTTTCATTAAATATCCTACATACATAGAGGGTTTTTGGGTCGGCCCTCTCCTTCCACTGCTCTGCTTACATTCTGCTACCATCCTTGGCAGCATACAGCATGTAGCAATGGGGCAGGCCACTTCAGCATTACCTCTGTTGTCATCTGAGTGAACGCATTTTGCCTGATCAGGCATTTATCTGCTTGAACATGAGCGGGCTCATTAATTATTCAAACACAAATTATCCCACAATCCAACTTCTCGTTGCACTCAGTTTCCGTCTGGAACACCAACCTCCAATTCCAATCTTTTCATAGAAGTCAGGTAGAGGTAGGTATAACAATGACTTTGTCATTCCTTAAGCTGCATTCTAGGGCATCCCTGTTTTTACCATGAACAATAAATCATTACACATTCAGGAGCACAATATTAGTTTTCAAAGGAGGCAGCATTCGCGTCCGTTTTCTTATCGGGAAAATATAACTGTTTATATGTATAATTTAACTTCTTTCAAACTTTAAAATAAATATATTGGTGGTAAGTAATACAAGAATATTCCCAGATATTTGAGAAATGTACAAGATGTTGTACTCTTCTGCAAGGCCCGTTTTAACACGGTGAGAGCAGTGCTGCCACCACCCGGCGCTGGACTCAGGGGCACTGTGGGGCATATTTGCAAGGGTTTGATGCCATCAGAACGTCACTTTTACACCAGAACGTCACTTTTTACAATGTTCTAGTGGCGTTAAGTCCTTCGCCTTATTTAAAAGGCGGCATTATGCCACTTACGGTGACTTAACGCCGGCTTGTAAATAATGCCCCTATTCACACAGCACTTAGCGTGAAAGGGGCGTCTAGTGGCTGTTTCAGTGAGCGTTCCGCCGCAACACCCACTGCTTTTTGAAATTGCCCAATATTTACAAGGTATGGCGCGTTAATTAAGAGCAGAAAATACCTGGCCTAAACAGGCGATTAGAGGAGACATGTTTTATTTTTCCTTGTATATTGCTCTTTCTACGTGTGCTGCATTCTGCAGAACACATATATAGAGCAAATCGCCTGCTACGATCGTTTATGTGCAGGAAGGTGTCCCTTCTTGCACCTAAGCAATCGCCCCTGCAGTACAGGCACCCTAGCATAATGTCGCTAGGATACCTGCGTTGGCGCTAGGCAGTTTTTTTCACGTCAGCACTAGGGGAAACAATGGGGTGCTCTGTATTTTTTCAAATATGGTGCATCCCTGTATTTTGAAACTGACGAAGCTCGGTGTTACCAATTTTGGTGCAACACAACGATAAACCAGTTTATTTTACGTATGTGCCTGTGTGTAGTAGTAACATACGGGTTTAAAAGCACCTGCTTTAGCGTCCCTTGTGTGTCCAGCAGTTTTGAGCAACAATAAAAATGTCAAAATAACTCTGCTGAATAATGTTCCTGCTGAAGAGCATTAGATTTGTGTCTAGTGCCAGTTGTGACTCATCATAAAGTAGTACAGAGGGTTAATGTGCCTGCTTCAAAGTATGTGTACATGATAATCATAGAACTGCATTTTATAAGGATAGCTCAGTGAGTTACTGCTTTTGCACAGAAATCCCAAAGTCAGCTGCAGTTCATTTACAATCCAAATATAGCACAGTGGCCTATGAACTGTCATCCAAGAGTTACATGCAAATTCCATACTATAGGTTTACACATTGTTTTTTCCAGAGTCTTTCATTATTCTACTGTTGCTAAAAAGAATTTGTTGGGATGGAAATACATTCTCATTAGTAAAGCCGACCCGATGTAGCACCTTTTAAATCCTGAGTTTTTGCTCTCCAGACCAAACACCCCTAAAATATGACTGCTAGTATGGATGACATGTGGTTTCTACACGTTATAATCGTCATTGCTTTATGTAATATTTCCTATAGGCCGATTTGACACATATGAGCCATTGTCTTTGTAAAATGAGTATCTGATGTAAAGGGCTCTGAAACCCTACACTGGTAAGAGTAGTGCTATTAAACAAATTAACTGAATGTGAGAGAGGGGTTTTTAAGTTAGATAGAATAGTTTCTAGATTTCTCTGGGGTTATAGGAGAGCTAGAATATCTCTTAAGTGGTGTACGCTTCCCAGGGAAAGGGGTGGTTGAGGGATGCCAAACTTTCGACTATATTATTGGGCAGTTTCATTAAGGCTTATCGGTACTTTAATTTTTCAAGATTTTTCTATGGACGAATCTATACATCCCTCTATATATGAAATGGTATTGGGGGCTGAAGCTCGTCAATTTTTGGTAAGACTAATCGAACCAAGCTATTACAAAAGAACTAAATTTAAAATTATGCTAGCGGCGTTTCAAATTTGGAAACAATTCAAAAGAAGGTTTTGTTGTTGTAAAGTTCTTAATTTTTACACACCTTTGCTCAATAGTCCGATATTGCCTGCAATATTTAAAGATTCTATTATCCAGAGATGGCAAAGATCTACTCTATGTTTATTAGGAGATTTCTATCAGAATGAACAATTTGTCTCATATACATATTTGCAGGAAAGATATGATTTCTCTAGAGGAGATTTTTTTAAATATCTTCCAATACGAAGTTTTCTTGAGTCTAAAAATGTGCTTAATACCAATAAGATGATGCAATTTGATGTGTTAGAATGTTGTAAGAAAAAGAATAGAATTGGTGTGATTTATCAGACAATGTTAAACCGAATCGAAGATAATTTAGAAGTGTATACAGACAAATGGCAAAAAAGTTTAGGCACAAGGAATATAGAGTTAACTAATTCATTAGAAATGGCCAGTACTGTTCTATTTAATGGATCATTAACCCCTTCACTGCGGCGGCTATTCCGCCGCAGTGCTAAGGGGGCGGGGGGGCTGCGTGGCGGCCGCATGCTGGTGACGGAACCGCTCCGTCACCTGCCTCGGTTGAGCTGTGCTTATGATGGAGCGGTTCCGTCATGGCCCGCCCCGCTCAATGGAACGTCCAGCGCAGGCGCAGAATTTGCGCCAAGCAGGCGTTCCGAGCGGGCCATGACGGAACCGCTCCGTCATCAGCACAGCGCACCCGCAGCTGATGACGGAGCGGTTCCGTCATCAGCATCGAAGGTGTTAAAAAGCCAACATTTTATGTGTATTTTTGATTTATACTACACTCCGGCTAAGTTAGTAAAACGGAAAACAAATACTGGCACTAAGTGTAGTCGATGTGGATACAACGGCGCAGATTCAATCCATTTGTTCTTTTATTGTCCCAAATTGGCTCAATTTATTAATGAAATTCAAACTTTTTTAAATAGTATTTTAGATACACTAATTGCAATATCCGCTGAATTAATAATATTAGGAATACAATCTGACCAGAGTGGATCTACAACAGTGGCAGAAAAAGGCTTTCTTTTTGTTGCCATGTCTATATTTAGATACTGTATAACTTCACGCTGGCTAGATAAAGACCCGCCGATGTTTCGCCATTGGCAAATGAAATTACTAAGTGTCTATCAACTGGAAAAAGCTATTTATAATTTAAAGGGCAAGAGAAAAAAGATGTATGGACAGAAACTTTGGGCGCCTATCTCTAATTGGATTTAATATGTTTCTGTTTATTGTATTATTAATATCATTGTGCTTATGCTTTGTTTTATAATAATTTACTGCTCTTCATATGTATTCTTTTGTTGGATATACTTATATCAGCTTTTTGTCTATGTAACATTTTTTGGTGTATAACTACTTGCTTCCATTTAAACTCAATAAAAAAAATTAAAAAAAGAATGTGAGAGAGGGGTTGTGTTGAGAAGAGGGGCACTGTTGGAGGGTGGAATCTGTGGAGATGGAGGTAATTGGAGGGGTGCCAAAAAAGATTGTTGCACTGGGCGCCACCAGTGCTAAAGCTGACCCTCCTGTTGCTGAAGCTCCAGGACCATTGAATCTAGAACTATACCTCTATGGGGTGGCAGGCATTGTTGCAAGAACCTAAATTCAGCCATTGAAGGCCCTTTGAACATTGGCAGAACAGATTAATCTCTTAGGACCTCTCTCTGTGTTTCTAAAAGTCACATGCAGCTCTGTCATTCCCTGAGGAGCATCCCATGGGCACTATGTACAAAATGTGTTCTTTGCTTGTCACTGTGATTCGTGGTCCCCATGACCTGATGCTCGCTGCTTCCGTAAGTTGAGAGTTGGACCTCTCCACCACAGCAGTATGTAATCTCTGTCTGGCTTCTCAGTGATCTTCAGCACCGAGGACTTACGCTTACAACTGTTTTCCATGAGCCTTTGGCATGGAAGTACCCGTATTCCTGTGGAATCTGAGAGCGAGTAATGCTCAAAGGTCAGGATAGACCAGGAAGACCAGAGTGATCCCTGCTGTGCGTACAGAGAGAACAGAACTGAACACTCTGGTTTATGAACCAGAATCTAGGGATGGCACTTCTCAGACCACGGAGTGACTTTGAAAGTATAAGCTGCATAGCCACCAGGTAATAAAATGTGTCACACACAAATCCTAAGAAACGGTCATAACTGGATGGGATTTTTGCACACTGTTTGTACAATCAAAGTGAAATACACAATAGATGATGGGAGGAAGGCTTGAAATTTGTCTATCCAGTGGCAATCGCTCGGGTAGCATCCCAACCCGTCGTTCTTTTGCTCATCAATCCACCTTCGTTTGTGACCCAGCCATATGCAAATCAGTCTTGACCCAACTCTTTCTTCATGGAAAGGTCCAGCCTGAAGTGAAAGGCCAGATTCTCTCTGAACAGGGACACAAGCAACCCAGGACCGGTTTCGCCCTAGTTATGGGCTCATCAGCTGGGTGCAGCTTGGTTCCAGTGGCACAGTGAGCATGGGGCCCATGTCTGGGCAATCAAAGTGACCCGGTACCTGTCCATGTTTAGGGTAGGAAGCACAGCCTTCGATTTGATAAGGATTCCACATGAACAATAATTTAAGTGTCAGACTTGCCTCCTTCACTTTCTCTTGTTTATGTGCTTGGAGGTAAACCACCTAAGCAAGCCAAAGGGATCTTGTTCTATTATAATTTCACTGCAGACTACTTTTAAGATGGCTGATATGTGCAGGAGATAGCCTAACTATATTGCGTTATTTTGCTTGACACAAATACAACTTCCAAAACATGTACATAACCAATCTGTCACATGGTAAAACTAGGTAAGTGGATGTGGAGGTAAGAAATAGTAATTACATATTTACCCAGATGATATAGTTGTAGGCAATGTATCAGGATATTATTGTGTGCTAATATTATCAACGTAGGCATAGTGTCATACAACCATGAATATATACACACCACATTATTTAATGCAGTACACTTGTATTGCATTAGCTCTACTGGTTGGGGGGGCTTGAATCTAAGTGTTTGCTGATCTTAAGAGCAATAGTCAAAATTCACATTTGTGCAGCTCTGCTAAGCGCTAGAAAGCTAGATCCTGACTTCGCCTCTTTTTTTTTACTTTCAGGAAAGAGTGTGCTAACCTTAAAAAGAGTGCAGGCGGTGCAAACAGTTGAGAAAGGACGATGGTTTTATCTAAACTGATGATGCCTATCAATCAATCAATCAATCAATCAATCAATCAATCACATGATTTGTATAGCGCACTGCTCACCCGGAGGGGTCTCAAGGCGCTGGGGGGGGGGGGGTCTGTCACTGCTCGAAAAGCCAGGTCTTGAGTTACTTCCTGAAGGAGAGATGGTCCTGGGTCATCCGTAGGTGGATGGGGAGGGAGTTCCATGTCTTGGTCGCCAGTTAGGAGAAGGATCTTCCTCCGGCGGTGGCTCTGCAGATGCGTGGTACGGCGGCGAGGGCGAGGCTGGTCGATCGTAGCTGGCGGTTGGGCGTGTAGAAAGTCAGGCGGTTGTTGAGGTACTTGGGGCTCAGGTCGTGGAGAGCCTTGTGTGCGTGGGTGAGGAGTCTGAAAGTGATCCCCTTGCTGACGGGGAGCCAGTGGAGGTCTCTCAGGTGAACGGTGATGTGGTTGTGTCGTGGGATGTCCAGGATGAGTCGTGCGGAGGCGTTCTGTATGCGCTGGAGTCTTTTCTGTAGTTTGGCTGTGGTTCCCGCGTAGAGGGTGTTCCCGTAGTCCAGTCGGCTGGTGACGAGTGCCTGGGTGACCGTCTTCCTGGTTTCGGTGGGGCTCCATCGGGAGATCTTGCGGAGAATGCGCAGGGTGTTGAAGCATGATGATGAAACTGCGTTGGCTTGTCTGGTCATCGAGAGGGAGGAGTCCAGGATGAAGCCCAGGTTACGTGCGTGGTCCGTTGGCTTGGGAGTGGTGCCATGGGCAGGGGGCCACCAGGAGTCATCCCAGGTGGAGGCCAATGATCCCAGGATGAGGACTTCCATCTTGTCTGAGTTCAGTTTCAGGCGGCTGTTCTTCATCCACTCGGGGACGTCTTTCATCCCATTGTGAAGGCTGGCTCGGGCGGTGGCGGGGTCGTTGGTGAGGGAGAGAATCAGCTGGGTTTGGTCGGCGTAGGAGATGATGTTGAGGTTGTGTTGGCGTGCGATTGCTGCAAGAGGGCTCATGTAAACGTTGAAGAGGGTTGGGCTGAGTGATGATCCTTGTGGTACGCTGCAGATGACTTTGGTGGCCTCGGATCTGAATGGGGGAGGCGGAATCTCTGGGTTCTTCCGGCGAGGAACGAGATGATCCACTCCAGTGCCTTCTCTTGGATTCCGATGTTGCTGAGGCGCTGTACTAGGGTGCGGTGGCAGACAGTGTCGAACTCTGCGGAGAGGTCCAGGAGGATGAGGGCCGCTGTTTCCCCGTTGTCGAGCAGGGATCTGATGTCATCGGGGGCTGCGATCAGGGCGGTCTCGGTGCTGTGGTTGGCTCGGAAACCGGACTGCGAGGGGTCGAGGGATCGGTTCGTCTCAAGGAAGGTGGTGAGCTGTCTGTTGACGGTCTTCTCAATGACTTTGGCAGGAATAGGGAGGAGCGAGTAGGGGCGGAAGTTCTTGAGGTCGGTGGGGTCCGCTGTCGGTTTCTTCAGGAGAGCCCTGAGCTTGGCATGCTTCCAGCTCTCCGGGAAGGTGGCGGTGTTGAAGGAGATGTTGATGATGTCCCGGAGTTGGGGTGCGATGATGGAGTCGGCCTTGTTGAAGACGTGGTGGGGCAGAGGTCGGTTGGGGATCCGGAGTGGATGGTTTTCATCGTGCGGGTGGTGTCTTCGGTGCTGACCGGGGTCCAGGCGCCGAGGATGGTGGTGGAGGGCGCTGGTTCGGTAGTTGGGTGCGTGGTAGGTGCACCGAAGCTGTTGTGTATGTCAGTATATTTTCGGCCATCCATTTGCCTTTAATGGTGTAGACAGAGCATCTTCATTTACAGAGTTTTCTGTTCTATAGGTACACATTATTCTAATGGTGCATTTTAAACTATTCTCTTCTAGACTACAGGGTACTTGCCCTATGCAGCCACTTTTCAACGTTTCCACCTTGCAGATAAATAGATAACAGACCTTCTGCAAGCTACTGCCACGTAAATAATGCTAGCACTTCCCAACAAGATTTAAGAGTTAGGTGCAGAACTGAATATGCATGTAGGTTTTCCAAGCCATGGGCCAAAGTTCACTCTAGGCGGCAACAGGGAATTATGCAGCACACTCATCTGTCCATTCATTCCTTCAATCATTGGCACACCCATGCATGCACTCACCATCCGTGCAGCCGTTCATTCACTTCTTGCATTCATTCAGTCATTCATACCTTCATGCATCTACTCATTTTAGCCTTCACCAATCCATACAACCACACACCCTTGTCACTCCATGAAATTCCTTTATTCATAAATAAAACACAGACCAAATCATTCAACTGCTTTTTATTGACACTTGAAATGTTTTTCCACAATGCATTGCACTTATATATTCCCTATTTTTGTTATATTACTCTCCAGTAGCATTCGCCACTGTTGTCTGATTATGAGGTGTGTTTTTTGTTGTTGATCTTTGCCAGGTTAGTTTATGAGCTGATTGGATTTCATCTGCATAGTTATTGCAATATTACTCATTTACCCTTGCGCTTCTTATGTGCTCTGGAAGCAACAGCAGTAACTAAACATTATTTAAGTGAAACTGAACTCAGCGCTGTGAATCAAGCTGTCTGCGGCACCGGTCGTACTTTAAGATCTTCTGTAATTATTGCATAAAAAGATTGCATTCATAATTTTAGGAGACTGAATATCTTGCGTAGGTTTAATTTGAGTCGTCTTTGTTAGACATGAAGTTAATTGAACAGCTCACGCTTCTACTTATACCTGTCTTTCCTCAAAGGATGTTCTTGCCATGTTAATAAAATCTCTTATCTAGATGAATAAATGGGTCTTGGTACAGGTCAGTTTACTTGTGTGTGGCCTGTGGCCTGTAATGGAATGTAGAGTGAGCTTGGGTGTAACGGAGTTTGACCTTGACCAATGATTGCGTGTGGTGGAGTGTGCATTAAATGTGGTGTGTAAAATGTGGCATAGGTGGAGAGAGGGGCGTGTTGTCTGGAGCAGGATGGACCTAATACAGTATTTCCCAAACTGTGGGTTGCAATTTACTGAGTGAGCCGTTTTTTGGTGGGTCGCAAAAGTCCTAGCCATAAATAAAGATGCCTTTAAATTGTGGGCCTCATTTATGAGGTCCCTTGCTTCGCCAGAATGTCACTTTTTGTGACTTTCCGTGGTGCAGGAGACTGCTCCATATTTACGGGGCAGCACTAAGCCACTTTTTAGGGATTAATGCTGCCTCGTAAATATTGTTACCTTTATCGCAGTTTTCTGTGTTAAAGAGGCATGCAGTGGGTGCTGCTGAGGGCGTTCCCAGCAACATTCATGGCTCTTTGACACTGCCCCAGATTTACAACAAATCGTAACTCTGAAGCAGCGCCAAAAACTTGCACACACATAGAAAGAGGAAAAAACCTGTTGTGAATGTTTTTTTGCAGGAAGGTTTCCCTTCCTGCACAAAAATAATCATCCCTGCAATGCACGCACCCTTGCACCATAGTGCCTGTGTTGGAGAATGGCAGCCCATTGTGTGGTGGCGCAGTAGAAAAGAACAGGAATGCACAGTAATTGATGGATACAGTGAATTCTTGCCCTTTTCTTTTCTTTTGCCATAGGGCAGTGCAGCAGGAAGGCATGTGGTGCTGCACTATGACAAAACCTCATAAATGAGGCCCTGTGTGTTTATCTTGTCACTTTTGCTGCACTTCAAAGACAGAGGTCAGACCAAAGCTTCTGACAGATTGCTGCTGTTTTGGTGTATACAAACCCCTCTTTCTTTGCAGCCTGAGAAAGAAAAGTAAAGGGAATTGTTAGACAGTCTTGCTGGGGTACAGAGAGTATGAAAGGAAAGGCTGTAAGACATAATGGGGCATATTAGCAAGAACCCTGCGTAAAATGATCACTGTTTTATCGGCAGGAAACTGCCGTTAAAACGGCGATAATGGGCTTGCTAATATGCGTTATAGAATTCCAATAGAAGCCCAGGTTAGATGTGCAGGGCATCTAACCTGGGCTTCTATTGGAATTCTATACCGCATATTAGCAAGCCCATTATCGCCGTTTTATCGGCAGTTTCCTGCCAATAAAACTGCGATAATTTTACGCTGGGTTCTTGCTAATATGCCCCAATGTTTTCCTATCACATTCAGCAGTTAGGAAAGCAAAAATTAAGCAAATGTTTTGGTAATCCTGAAGTGTGATGGAAACAAAGGTTTTAATAGGATCAAATCACACTTTGGTGTTGCACAAATGATAAATATTCACTGGATCCCGATTACCACACTTTATTATTTTTGTGCAGTATAGTTTTATCAGTTAAACTGTATGTCTGTGGAAATTTAGTGTTTATTTCAATGGAAAATGTGCTGTTTGTAAGTGACACTGCCCTACCCCAAGATGCTTTAGGTACATTAAACCATCGCCTGTCTCATTTCCATCCAAAGCTACGTGGGTCACAAAAGTTTGTTGTTCTATAAATTGGGTTCCAAAGTTTGAGAAGGCATGCTAGGCACCTACCTTGCATATAAGCAATGTGCACTCTAATCCTCGCTTCCTACCTTGACCATATTTGTGTAAATCTTGACAAATCTCTTTGTTTTTGTGCCTGCAATTGTAAATATCTTTAACGTAAATATGTGTAATTGTTTAAATATGTGATTTAAAAAACTGTACAGTGTGCTTCGTGGCACTTTCATGCTAAATGTTCCTGCCCTCTTCCCATTATTTACCTGTTCCTCTTTCTATATTCTGATTTCAAATAAACACAAGGTACAAAATATTGTTCTGTGTACCAAAACTTGTGTTCGGGATGAGCCTGCAGGAAAAACTTCTCCTTGGGTTTAAATGTATACAATTTGAAGTACCTTCAATAATAAAAGTAAATGTTGTGGAGAGGAGTAGAGGTTTATTGTGGAAGACCATGGAGTAGAGGTTCACATGCTCTTGAGTGTATATTGTGGAGTGTTGGACATTCTGGGGAGTTATGGTGTATGCTAGACTAGACCGCATCACGCTTGGTTGAGCGTGTGGTACACCAGTGCAGTGTTGATTGTGGAATGTAGATTATGGTGAGGTGTGCACCTCTCTCATTGACCTCCAACATTTTCTGAAAATGACATATTTTACAGACCATTGGACCAGTTTACTAATCTTCAATGATAATATATTGGCTCCTAAGTGTGTTATTTTTAAGATGAGCCTTGGGTGACTGTTTAGGGGAAAGGCGCCCCTCCTCCCGCTTGCGCCTGCAGAAAGCAGGCCAGGGTGGAGAGAACTTGGAAGGGGATAAATATTCAAGCAGGGTGGCTCTGCTAGTGGGCAAGATCTGCAACCTGAATACAGCAAATAAAAGAAACAATAATTAGTGCTCACATTCACCAGGTTTGCATTATGCAAAGTTAGTGATGTTGAAAAGAACATTTTAAAAGTTATGAACTTTGTGAAGTCATGCACTCTTAAGTGCAACCAAAGCACCTTTCTGCTGTTAGAGCAAGTTCGGTGGTACACGTTTTCCAGTTGAATAAATGTAAATAACACTGCCTGCAAAATGTTTTGAGTAGTGTGTAAGATTATGTAAGGTAATTTTTTCTTCTGTATTCATATTCATTTATTCACAAATTACAATCATGTTGACAGGAAAAATAGGTCAGTGTACAATGTGTGGGCCTCTGAAGCTCTTCATGTAAGGCACAATACGTTATGTCATAAAATATGGTAAACCAGATCTGGAAAGGGAGGAAAGGTGACAGAGGTGGGGAAGATTAAGCAGAATTTCTTATTTCGGACCAACACAAATACACTTAGCAAAGCACTTGGCAGTAACAAAATATGAAAAAATGGTGACATGTAATGTTCATGAATAAAAAGGACCATAAACAACTTAGAGTATATGATTAGAAATAAATATTCTCTATTGCAACCATTTTAAAGGGATGACAGTACCATGGTTTGTCACAGATGGGCATCACTTCCACTGTGGTGCAGACAGTCTTACTGCCTTTTAGATGGATTCTCTGGGATTTGGCAGGGGCGGCTGCTCCGTTTGAATGGAGGAGGACTGCCCTCTCCTAGATTGTACTAAAAAGCCCAGAGACCAAAAATAAAATGGTAATAAACTTAATTTATTACCACTTTATTTTTCTATCCCGAACTGAGTGTCAGGACAGGGCGGTGCTTGTAGAGTGATGGGAGGAGGGAGGGCTGCCTTAACACTTTTCAAAATGTGCATGTCTCTTTGGCTGGCCGTCTTGCGTTGGCCAGCTAGACGTGCACACTTTGAAAGCTGTAACCCAGCTGTCTGCAGGGCTCCAGTTCCCTCGGTAGCGCTGAGGGCGGTTGCTCCCTCTAATCCTGGTGCTGTTCTCGTGCTGATGAGAGTAGCACCAGGATTGGTTAGGGGGTTGTTGAGGGTCCCGTGCAGGAGCAGAGCCTGTGGAGTGCAAAGACGTTCATTCAGGTAAATGCCTTTTTATTTATTTTCTTGTCACCCACCCATTTACCTCCCACTCTCTAGTGCTGATAGCTGCTACTGGGGTTTCATTACAAGAACGGAGGCTACATTATGCATTATTCCTTTAATGCAGTCCAAGCAGCCGCTTACATCACAATATTAAAAGGTTCCAGAATAAGACAATAGCAACACATGAAAGGCATGAGCCATCAACAATCTAGCTCTTTTAAATGCGGCTCCAAGCAGATAAGTTCATTTTCCTTCATTACCATTATTGATTTTTATCTGTATTTTGAAGTTCCCTAGTGTGTGGCTTAACCCCACCCCCCCATCCTACTGCCTCTATACCGATCTCCAATTTACGGAGATCTCACTACACCCCCTTCCCTAGTCCCATCCTTGCGTGACTGATCAGATTAACCTGCCTTTTCTTTCAATTTATGTACTATTTCTAATGTTTGAATATAATTAAAGATTTTTAGATGTTTAATCGAACCTTAATATTTTGTCTTTTGTGTAAACACTTATTCTTCAATTCCTTGTTCTACTTCCTAATGCCATAATGAGTTTACATAATGTCTTCGTTTAACTCCTGTTTTTCACCTCTTTCCACCGATGCAGGCTTCGCACTCCAACGCAACTCTGCATTGCTACCTTTTTTATTTCGGATTTCATCCGCAAGTTGTTATTGTTTTACAAACTTATTTATTAAAAAAAAAGGAGGAAATCCTCATTTAAATTGACTTTTCAACATTCTATAACAAAATTAATTATAATAAGAGAGGAATTATTCTCTTGACATTCCTTCATCTATAAACCTTGTCACTATTATTAAGGGAAATCCTCCCTCATTATCTTTCATTAAAGGGCTTTACTACTTTTTACAAGTTAACATTTCCTAAATACCATGTCTGACTCAGACAAGGCTTCTGCCCCTACTCCTAACATAGACCACGAAGCCCTGCAAAAAATCCTTCATAAGGAATTGAGGTCCTGCATGTTTGAGACCTTAAGTCAGATCATGTCCCCTAAAAGGTCACTCCCTGATGAGGACAAAATCTCAGAAATTCCAAACCTCTACTCTGACAAGATCACTGAATTAAGGGGTAAAAGACTTAAGAAAAGCAAAAACATTGATAAGAGCAATATAGGAGGTCCAAGCACCTCATCAATTCAGGAAGGTCTTAGCACCTCAACTTCTAATGGAGGTTCTCACACCTCAAACTCCCAAGGTGTCCCTAGCAGCACAACTTATCTGGGTGTCCATAGCGCCACAACTTATCTGGGTGTCCTTAGCGGCACAAACATCTGGGTGTCCTTAGCGACACAAAATATCATAATGCTCTTTACATTATGGGAGATAACAAATCTAATGATATAGAATCCTCAGACACACCTGATAGGTATGTCCCTGATCTTGATGAAGATGATCAAGAATTTTACAATCCATAAGAGAAACTCCCATCATCCTCTAAGGACAGTATCCTTGACCCTTTAGGGAAAGAAATGTTTTCCCCATTAAATCTGAAACACCCAAGAAGTTCTGAGTGGTTCCCTCAGGACCACGTCACAAAATTCAAAAGGAAATGAGATCTTGTATTTTAGATACATTTAAGGAGGGTATGTCCTCTGAAAGATTCCTCCCCTTTCAAGACGAGCTCCCCGAAGGGCCAACTTGTCTCAACCCCCCAGTTATTAACCAGGGTAAAAAAGCAAAAACATGTAATTATTATACTAAGAGCACTATGGGAGGCCCTAGCACCTCAAATGAGTTGGGAGGTTGTAGCACCTCATTCATGAACGGAGGTCCCCGCACCTCAAATTTGAAAGGTGTCCCTAGCGGCAAAATTTACTCCAGTGTCCTAAGCGGCACAAATTACGATGGTGTCCCCCGCGGCACGTCTTACATGGGTGTTCCTAGCGGCACAAAAGACCGGTGTGCTCATTATATTACAGACTCTGATTCAGAAAATTAGGATGTCTTACCTGACCCTTCGGATGAATTTGTCCATGATTTGGACAGTGATGAGGACCCTGAGTTTAACAAAGAGCTTAATGATGACTCGCCATCCTCATCTAAGGATGTCTTCTCGACGTACTGGGACCATTAGCCAGAATCTTAGATTCCACAGAAGACAGCCACATCAATGGCACCCCTCTCAACACCAATCTCATCAGGGGATGGAGCCAGAGAGCATTCATTCTACTGGGTAACACCAATGCTAGCATTAATGCAGAAAGATAAAGAGTTGTTTTGACTAAAATAAATCCAAAACTAACTGATAGGGCGGATAAAGAACCCTCGCAAAACCCAAAAGGTTTACTCTTTAAATCATTTATGATAGATTGGACTCATACACCTTTACAAACTTCTTTCCCAAGAGACATGCCTCTCTCTCCAGATCAACAAAAAATAATAGAGGAGATCTCCTCTATGCTTCAGAACGGAGACATAATAGAGGTCCCATTAGAAACTTTAAGATTTATAAGCACACTCTTTCTTGTAAAAAAGAAAGACAAAGGTTGGAGACCTGTCATAAACTTAAGAGAACTAAACAAATATTTGGTTTACAGACATTTCAAGATGGAGGGCATCCATCTCTTGAGGGATTTACCTCTAGAGGGAGACTGGCTAGTCAAACTAGACCTAAAGAATACTTACTTTACCATTCCTATGGCCGAATCCCACCAACCATTTCTTCAATTCGTCTAGGAAAAATCACCTTTACCAATTTCAGGCTCTCCCCTTCGGACTCTCCTCTGTCCCTTGGTGCATCACCAAGGTCATGAGAGCTGTTGCCTCATCTCTAAGAATAAGGGGCATTAGTTTAATCATTCACTTAGATGACATTCTTATAATGTCTCAAGAGCCTTCACAACTAGCCAAAGTCCTGAAGACTGTGATGGATCTCCTAGAAAGTTTAGGATTCATCATCAATAAAGATACATCAATGCTGTCCCCTTCCAGATCTCTGGAGTTCCTAGGTTTCACAGTAGACACATTGGAATGTCTCCATTTACTACCTTCAAAAAAGATTACCAAAATCAGGATGGAAATAAGACATGTCTTGAAACAGCAAGACTTATCTCTGAGAGAGCTAGCCAATTTTTCTGGGCATCCTCTCCTCCTCCATCCAAGCCATCTTTCCCTGTCCCCTCAAGTATAGGGCCCTCTAAATGGTAAAGGCGGGAGCCCTAAGAGCTGGCCTCTTATACGGAAATCGGTTCTGTCTGGATCAAGAAGCCAAATCGGAACTAGCCTGGTGGCTCGAGAACCTAGACGCTTGGAATGGAAAAGCCATCTTTGGTTCAAAACCAGAGTTTGTTTTACAATCAGATGCTAGCCTTCATGGCTGAGGAGCTTGCTGTCTCAATTAGAACACTGGTGGTATCTAGTCACAAGAGGAATCATCTCACCACATAAATTATTTAGAACTAACAACTGAGCTTTACGCCCTCATGAGCTCACCAAATCTGCGGGCCTCTCGAATCTAGCAAAGAAACTTTGAATGTTCTGTCTGGAACATAAGATCGCTCTTCTGTCTGGAACATTAGATCGCTCTCAAAGCGGAATACTCTGCAGACTGGAACTCAAGATTCCTGTTAGATCACAGCAATTGGAAACTGAATGCTTCCGTGTTCACTACCCTAAACAAGATTTAGGACCCTCTAGAGATGGACTTATATGCGAGCAGACTAACCTTTCAACTGGAGAACAACTTCAGCTGGATGCCCCACACGGGTGCTCTAGCAGTCAACGCCTTACTACAAACTTGGAAAGGAGCCAAGGTGTACGCATTCCCTCCCTTTGCCATGATTCAGAGAGTTCTTCGGATATCGAGACAGGATTAATGCTTCCTTGTCCTAATAACTCCCATTTGGCCATCCCAAGCACGGTTCCCCACCACTCTAGAACTAGCCTGTAACCCCCCCTTCTTAATTCCTACCCTAGAGAATCTTCTTGCAGACGTAGACAGAGGAGTTCACCCCCTAATTCAGAACAGGAATTTAACCCTTCTTGCCTTGAGAGTGTCAGGAGATCCAATGAAATCTCTGGACTTTCAGCGACGGCTGCAACTCTCCTCCGAGAGTCTTGGGCCCCAGGCACTCACTACAGCTATAACAACATATGGAGAATCTGGGTACGTTGGTGCCTGGAAAGGAACCTGGATTCATTGAAAGCACCTATTGTTGACATAGTTAACTTCCTTTTTGAACAATTTGATAAAGGCCTCAGCTAAAGAACTATCAATTGCTATAGATAGGCTATTTCTGCTGGTCGTGTCGTTGTCAATGGTAAAACGGTAGATAAAAATGTCATTGTTTATATAGTGATGAAGAGCATTCGTTTAAGAAGACCTCCTAAACCTGTTAATACTCTCCTCAATAAAAATAAAAACGAAAACTTTTCCATTAAGCTGGCTACTCTACTATGCCTAATCTCATGCAGAAGGGTCTCTGATGTCAAACAACTGGAGATTACGAATAGATCTTTTAACATGTTCGGAGTCAAATTTGAGATTTATTGAAGAACAAAGACTGTGTCTGATTCAATTTTTACCCAAGTTTTGATTTATGTCCAAAACTTTGCGTTGTGGACTGCATGAGAGAGTGTGTTCACAGAATGTCTGCTCTTCGCCTTCAGGATGTTAACCAATTATGTATATCCTTTGTTAAACCCCACAAAGGCATAACCTCGACCTCTATTGCTAGATGGGTTAAGACATTTCAAGCTCACTCCCTTAGAGGGGTGCTATGGCCAGTAAATCTCTCTGGTCTAGAGGTAAGTTGGACGACATTCTCAAAACTGCTGACTGGTCAAATGCTAGCACCTTTGCACGTCATTATTGAAAGCCTATTGAACATGTGTCTGATGTTGTTTTACAAAGTTACCAACATGCATAAAGTAGTAAATACCTCAAGGAGTCCAAGTAGAGGTTGAGAAGTTTATTATGAGAGACAGCTTGAACAACCACCTTCAGCGGAATACCAGTAGAGACTGATCATATCCACACACAGAGAATGTTACAGTGGGAATGTACAATAACAATTCCAACATGGAATACTACACACCTTCCCCCCTAAAAACAAACAAAAGATAAACAGAATAAATAAAAAAAAACAAAGCAGAAAGGAAAGGAGAGAAGAGGAAAAAAAACTTCAACACAAGTAATCATGTAATTTCACAGGAATCTGCTTGACACGAGAACTCTTCCTCAGAACAAAGTCAGGAACATCATTGTCTCGGGAAACAGGATTTTGAGAAATAGAAACGGTTTCTTGGACAATGGAGTTACCAACATTACTTTCATTAACAAGTGTGGGAGAAACATTCTGAGGAGAGATATCAACCACAGGAACAGGAACAGGAACATTTAAATCTTGACTCTCCTGCATAAAAGTGTCTATCATAGCAGAGTAAGGCACATGGTCTTCAACAACAGAGTTCTTTGGTATGTTATCCAAAGAGGAATTATGGGTAGTAGAGGAAGATGATGAACATAGACTTCCTTTCAGACTCAAATTTTTACACAGAGACACTCTTCTGAAATTCCATACTTTACCCCCCTCAACACGAACAGCTTTAGAGAAAATTTCTATAACCTTGCAAGGATCAGACCATTTGTTCCACTTATTCCCAACAGACCTTCCAAACTTGACACGTACAAAATCACCAACTCTGATCTTCCTACTACGGTTGTTTAAGGACAAGGAATTGTTTTTCATTTTTTCTTGGTATTTCAAAACTCTATCTCTAACTTCATCACTGTCAAAAGAAGATTCGCCCGGGAATTTAATTTTCATCCACCAAGGAAGAAGTTTTGAACCAGGCTTTCTACCTCTAAGCATCTCAAAAGGAGACAAACCTGTGACCGAGTTGGGAGAGGTTCGATAAGACAATAACGTAGCACGCAGAGTTTTTTTCCAATCCAGATTACTCTTAATGGCCAATTGGATGGATTCCTTAATGACCCTGTTGAAGCGTTCTGTTTGACCATTGGCCTGGGGATTGTAATTAGACACCCTTTTATGCACAATGCCACATCTTTCAAGAAAAGACCCAAATTCTCTACTGACAAATTGTGGACCATTATCAGATATAATTTCAGCTGGAATCCCTTCCCTACAAAAAACTTCATCCAGAAACTGAATAACCTGTGTAGAACCAATTTTATCCACAATCTTGAGTTCAGGCCATTTAGAAAAGTAGTCGATTAAGACTAAAGCAAACACCTCCTTGTTGGGAGACAAAGACAGAGGTCCAATAATATCAATACCTAGTTTTTTCCAGGGACAGGTGACAAACTCAATGGGAGAAATATCTGTGGACAAAGGTTTCACAGTCTTGTCACTCTTGGCACACGGAGAACAAGAACTTACCCACTTATCAACCATTTTATCAATCCCGGGCCACCAGTAAAATTCACGGATACGTCTCTGGGTACTGGACATTCCCATATGGCCTTCATGTGCCATAGAGACAATCTTTTCCCTCAAAGTAAAAGGAGGGATAATCTTGTCACTTCTAATTACGAAACCTTGGTCAAACATAAGTTCATCCTTAACTTTAAAGAAAGAAAGAACATCACCAGAAAGGTACCTTTCTTGGGGCCAGCCATGCTGCAAATAATCCACCACGCCAGATAAACAAGTATCATTACACATTGCTTCCCTCCAAGCAATCTCAGATATGCCATCAGACATACCTGCACTGTTACATTCATTGACATCATCAATGTTAAAAACTACATCAGAATCAGATTGGTCAGGACAAATAGAATTGACTAACGGTAACCTGGACATGCAATCGGCATGTACATTCAAACGACCAGGGATATACTCCACGATACACTGAAACTCTTGCAGTTTTGCAGCTAGGCGGGCCAAACGTGCAGTTAAAGTTCTGCCACCACCAGCTGCCAACATATTTATCAAAGGCTTGTGGTCGGTTCTTAATCGAAACCTAGTTCCCCAAATAAACTGTCTAAAATGCTCACAAGCCCAGGTACATGCTAAAAGCTCTTTTTCTATGGTGGAGTAGTTATATTCAGCGCCACGCAACGTCCTGGAAGCAAATGAAACTACATGTTCATCCCCTTTACCTTTCTGGATTAGCACAGCACCCAAACCTGCATTGCTTGCATCCACACATACTATGCATTCTTTACCCAGGTCAAATGGTCTAAGAAAAGGAGCATTCGCCACTTCTTGCTTCATTAAATCGAAAGCAGATTGTTGGTCGTTGCACCAGACAAATTTTACATCTTTTTTTTAACAGAGATCTCAAAGGGTGTACTTTTGAGGCGTAGTTCTGAACAAACTTACTGTAAAATTCAGTCAGACCTAAAAATGACACTAACTGTTCCTTGGTCGACAATGCCGGTGCTTTTAAAATGCTCTGTATGTGATTGAATTTAGGTTTGATACCTTCTGAGGAGATCTCGTGACCAAGATATTCAACTTTGCTTTGTCTGAATTTACATTTTGACAATTTTAATGTTAAACCTTTTTCCTGGACACACTTTAAAACTTTCTCTAGATTCTCATCATGCTCCTCATAATTCTTACCATATATAAGAATATCATCCTGAAAGGCGATGGCACCCAAACAACCCTCCAACACAGTTTTCATAAGCCTTTGGAAAACAGAAGCCGCACTGGCTAAGCCAAAAGGCATTCGTCAATATTGAAACATGCCTTCTGGTGTGATGAAGGTCGTTAAAAACTTTGACTCTTCATGCAACAAAACTTGATGGTATGCACTAGTTAAATCTAGTGTACAAAATACAGATGCACCTGACAGGGTAGAGATGAGCTCATGAATATGAGGTAAAGGATGTCTGTAAATCCAAATCTCCTTGTTTAAACTTCGAAGGTCAACACATAGACGAAGTTCGCCATTACTATTAAGTGACAAAACTACTGGCGAAACCCATGGAGAGGATTCAACCGGTTCTATGATTTTCCTATCAATTAAATCCAATAAAATCCCCCTCAATTTTTCACGGTAGGCCAAAGGAACATTTCTTACTTTATGTCGGATGGGAATGGCTGAATCTTTGAGAATGATGCAGTGTTTAAAGTTTACAAAAACTCCCAAATTATCTGAAAAGATGGATGAAAATGTGTGCTTCAATTGAGTAATAAAATCGTTTTCAGGAGGAACTACATATACAGGGGGTGAAGCATTTGGGTCAAGTTTAATGCCTAGATCGTGTTGATGAGGCCAACATAATATGGATGCCCCTTTAGTAGAAAAATTAACTTTCCCCTTGGTAGTTCTGTCTTTAAACTTAATATCTGCCCACATGTAACCCTCAATGTCAATTTTCTTACCCGTATACCCACCAGGATGTACATCTGGTGATAATAATTTGGTCGAGTGCCAATACCGGTTAAAAACATTTTTGCCAATTATAGTGTACCAAGCACAAGAATCAATCAGCATGGGAATCTCCTTACCATTGATAACGATAATATCAGTGGGAAACCCTTTACATTTTGAATCACCCACACATAACAAGGTATTGATTTCAGAAGGTTGTTCAGTATCCTCACATTCTTCGTAAGACAAGAAATTTACTTTTTGAGAAGATTTACACATTTTGCTAAAGTGACCAGATCTTTTACACTTTATGCAAATCTTGTTCCAAGCAGGACAACCTCTATAGTTACCTACGTGGTCATTTTCACCACATCCATAACAAATAATTTGAGATTTTTTTACAGGAAATTTACTTTCTCTTCCAGAGAAATCTTTTCTGGGAGGAACAGAAGTCTTCCTAAAATTATTGAAATTTTTTACTAATGAAACTTCAGGAATGACCACCTTACTTTTGGCATCCTGACTTCTGATTTCATTCACAAATAGTTCAGATTGTTCAATGCCTTTGGCAATGTTTAACACGGCACTGAGGGAAGAATCAGTACCCATCCAAAGACGTTCTTGGATTTTTTTACTTTTAGTGCGCATCATAATTTGATCCCTCAAGACCTGTTCAAAATTTATAGTTTCAAAAGCACAAGACCCAGCCAAAGTGCGCAAAGTGGCTACATAGTTTTCTATAGACTCATCATCTTTTTGTACTCTGGAATAGAATTTAAATCTTTCCATTACAATATTGATCTTTCTTCCAAATCTAGGGCCCGATGTAGGTACCAAATACCGGTCGGAAACGGCCGATTTCGGCTGTTTCCGACCGGTATTTGGCCAACTGAGATGTAGGGGACCTTTTTTTGTCCGATTCGGTATTTTACCGATTCGATAAAATTACCGAATCGCAAAAATACCGAATCGGTAATTTTACCGAATTTTAAATTTGGGATGTAGGTGGGACTACTTTCTGTCCCACAGGCCCTTCAGATTCGGTATTTTAACACCCAATCCAATTGGGTGTTAAAATACCGAATCCAGGTGTGCATGCACATGTGTGCATGCACACCTATGCCATGTGACAGACAGACATGCCCTTAGGGCATGTCTGTGTGCCACATGGCTCACATGCCTGTTTTGGGGGTGCTAGAGGGTGTCAAAGTGACACCCCCTGCACCCTTGCACAAATCGGTAATTACCGAATCGGTAATTACCGATTCGGTAATGCCCATTGATTCCTATGGGCTTCAAGGCCCATAGGAAGCAATGGGGGATACCGAATCGGTATTTACAGAATCGGTAAGTATCGAATCTTACAGATTCGGTATTTACCGAATCTGAAATACCTACATCTCCCCCCCTCTAATTTACCACTTCATAAATACAGATTCGGTATGATTCGGTATTTATGAAGTGGTAAATGTAGATTTACCTACATCGGGCCCCTAGTGCTTAATTGCTTTATGACAATTTCAAAAATATTTAAATCACCAGCACCAACATTTTCCACAGGAGGTAAATTTTCTAACTCTTTGAGTCCTGCACCACCAAGACAATTCTTTAGTAACGCTAACTTTCTTTTTGGAGAACAACCATCCTCTTCAATAACATCTACATAAGCTAAAAATGGGGATACCAAAGATCCCATTCTACCTTTGGATCTCCAGCTGTAGGTAGAAAGTGTGCTGGAGAAGCAATGTTATTTGACATTATAAATCAATTACACTTATAATTTCTCCGTAAATGTCAAGATTTGAACAGAATATAACAAGAAAAGGTTACCCAAAATAATAAAAGTAGTCACCGTTGTCTGTAGAGAAGAGCAGTAGACACAGCAGGAAATATCAAATACCAAGTCTTTTTTCTCTTTTTTTTTTAAAAAAACGATGTGGTAAAAGTTATATATTAAATAAATATAAAAGGAGTGCTGTGAAAAATATAGTAACCTGCGATGAAAACGAGGGAATAAGAGGTTTTTATAAGTTAATTTGCCAAGAAGCGATCGTAGTTGTTGCTGTGGAGACGGTGAACAACAAAGATGGCCGCTGGAACGCACACGCAAGGACGTGATGCGTGATGACGTTAAGAAGATGACGCATATGGTGATTCTTCACTCCAAGTTGGCGTTGATGAGGCACGGGCAACAGCGCGCGTTCGGTGAGTTTATTGAATGATGCAAACAGAGTTATTCGATCGATGCAAAGTGACAAAAAGGTAGAAACAAAACGCGTCAGCAGAAATCAATTGCGTTACACAGTTAGTGTTGGGAAGTTAGCGTTAGTCAATTTAGAAGAAAAAATCAGGAACACTCCTCCAGTCAAAGACGATAAAAAAAAAAATAATTAAATAGGAATGAAGTACAACTCCCGCTGGTGCGATCAAAGCACAAAAATAAGACAAACTGCCGCTGGTGCAATCTTTATACACGTAAAAGAAAGAAAGAAAAAAAAATACCTTAATTACCCTTGAGCTGTAAAAGTGTCAAAGTGTCTGTATCTCTTGACTTCTCCAAAATGAATCCTTGAAAATGCGAGGTTCTTTTTTAGACCTTTAGATCATAGATCCCGATCGTCGCCAAATTTATGTAGTTTATTATGAGAGACAGCTTGAACAACCACCTTCAGCGGAATACCAGTAGAGACTGATCATATCCACACACAGAGAATGTTACAGTGGGAATGTACAATAACAATTCCAACATGGAATACTACACATAATGTAGCCTCCGTTCTTGTAATGAAATTGCGATTCTCATATTAACATGACTAGAGAATCTAGATTTCATTAAAGACACGGAGGCTGACATTATCCCACTCATCCCACCCCTTGGTGGTCTTACAATGATTTAATGCTGTTTTTGTTACAATTTATTACTGTACTTTTTATTAACAGTACTTGTTTCATCTCTTTTTATTTTTAGCTTGATAAGCTTGACACTATTTTTTACATTCAAGAGATATTTACTTCTTTCTCTTTTCAGGTAACTCTCCTTAACTGTGTGTCATCTGGCCTTTGGTTTTACCTTCGTTATTCCTTCTCCTTCATCCTGCTCATCAGAAGATCGTTTTGATGTTCCAAGTTTCATGAACTTATTTTCCTCCAAATTTAAAAGAGGCAGATTGTTGATGGCTCATGCCTTTCATGTGTTGCTATTGTCTTATTCTGGAACCTTTTAATATTGTGATGTAAGCGGCTGCTTGGACTGCATTAAAGGAATAATGCATAATGGCAGCCTCCGTGTCTTTAATGAAATCCAGATTCTCTAGTAATGTTAATATGAGAATCGCAATTTGGCCTTACGGAGTTATGTCATCAGGGACAGGTGCCCAAGCCTGTAAGTATCATTATCAAGTACCGTTCGTTTTAATCTGAGCGTGCTCACGGCACCCAATAAAGTACATATATATGAAAGTGAGTTACAACTTATGTTAGCTTGGAGAAGCAAATTGTGCTCTTTTTTCACTACGGGGTCCTGTGGGCATAGAATTGCACTAGCACTTGTTTGTGCATTCTCTCACATATCATTTCGGTTTCTTTCTTCACTCCTTTAGCATTATCTTGACACCTATTTACTTTCTTTTTTCATGGTCATGGAAGTTGCCAATAAGGAAAATGTGAGCAAACTGGTGAGTACCAACCAGCAGCTCTCTTGGTGATGCTTACGTGAGGAGCTTTCTGACCTTTCACACATTTTTTTCTTGATTACCTTAACAAGACCGCTCACATTTTGGTAGTTTAACAAACAGTGAGACTCGTACACCCGGATCCGGATGTGATTGGCTTTCATGGGAAGCCAGCATCTGAGCAAAGATACTATTATTCTGCTCTTGGGATCTTTGGACCTTGGTGGGTGTTTTAAGTGCAATCAGGTCTTCTACATATTGTGGCCACAGATGCAAACCAGAATAGTGCCCCTATCACAATCAATGTACTGGCTCCAGCACAGCTGGAAACTCACCCCTGCACTGGGATCGGCGCATTAATGAAAGGTAGAAAGTCGCTGTTCTGTCTGTTACTGTACAGGTGGCAATCAGCCAGCCTGGCTGTTACTGTACAGACGGCAATCAGTCGACAGTCCAAAGGGGTAACAGAAATCCTCCTGCAAGCAGGTGCAGTGAGTGACTTCACCTCCCTGAAGGGGTCGGCTAGGGTTCCATGTGCCCCATTCCTCGATCCCATGGAGCACACATGGCAGGACCCCTGACTTTGTGTCTCCTCTCTGTGATGCACAGTCTATGCATCGCCAGGCAGCTCATTTGCCTCTTCAACTGCATTTATGATAAGGGCGCGGTGCAGAGGCAAAGTGTTTCCTCATTTGTACAGGGCCACGCAGGCATGCAGAAGGGGTCTGCAGCATCCTGTTGCCGGCCACATGAGTATTTGGATATTTAATGAACTCCAGTGCAGAAGATTCACGTTGATTAAAGATGCATCTTGGAACTTATGTCCAATAGTGTATATTAGTTTCACTTTGTGTTTTTTATTTTTCTAGTACAATTCCCCTTGCTATGTTAAACAGGATAAATGTTATTATTGTTATTTATTTGTATTTGTAATAGTAGTAGTAGAATTATCTGCAGTATAGTTATTCACATTTATTAATATTACAATTATTTGTAGTTTAAATATTATTGTAAATATTATCCTTTTCGTAAAAAGCTGTGTGATGTACTTAACATAGTTTGCATCAGTATGCAAGTTCCAACTTCCAATGTTAGAAATGCACCAAATAAATCCTGAATAGACCATTTGTAGATGGCCAACTGGAATTTCCACAAGGAATCACACTTGTTTATTATTAGGCACAACTATTCTGACATCTGCATTTTGCACTCCTGCAGAGCTCATCCATGTGTAATTGTTTATATGCTTGCTTCGGCTTTGTGTGAATCTGAGAATATTTTTGTTATGCATTCTGGACGACTATTCGCATGTGATTTAAACTTAGATGTCAAACAGTGAGCTCTGAGTGAGAACCAATATCTGTATTTTCTTGGACCACAGCAGGATTTAGTCCCTGAACTGAAAGCACCCCGTAACATATTCATAGCAGTGGTTCTCCCACTGTCTGCTGACTTCATAGCATCTGCTGTCTTTTATATAGCTCCTCTTAATGGAATTTTTATATTCGAAAGACTTACTTTCTTCTAAGAAATTGACATTTATATTATGTATTTATAAATGAGAATACAGCACACGTACAACTTCAGAGAAGTGAAATGAATATCAGATTTTAGACCCACAAGCCACTGTAATAGGTTCAAACAGTTGTGTGGCATTTTAACAGTGTTCTATACAACATACCCCAATGCAAGTGAATGGTCTGAATAATAACTGTTGATCATCATCACACTGAGTCCAACTCTTCTTCATCACGAGCCTAATGAAGGGAGGTTGTAGCTGCACTTTTAGACAGACATTCCTGTGCCTACATGTTCTCTTTTGCTTTTTAAACCCCTTTACAGTGGGAATTATTGAACCCACCCATTTCGCACATCTCTCTGCGTTGCCGCTCAGAGCAGTAGGCAGGCCTGGTCAGAGGTGCGGACTGCCAAGTGTGAGACTAATGGTTCTAGGACTGCGACAAGGAAGAGTCAAAGTCATCGTAATGATCTTTACTAGTGAGTAGACCAATCGATATTACTACATCACTCTTCCTTGTCGTACTTCGAGCATTATGAGATTGTCCAAAGCAGAGCCATGCAAGACATGAACCTAAAAGAACCAGAAGAAAGATAAACTCAGATCCCTGAATGAAATTTATCATCAATTCCACCTTCGACTACAAACTAAGCTGACGGCTACTGACTGAAAACCTTTGAAGGATTCCTCCCGCACCTGAAGTTTATAATGAGCAATGAATGTGCAGCACGATGACCATGTGGTGACTCCACATGTCCAAGATATGGAGACATTTCAAAACTATGCCATGAATGTTGGCATTTGTCTGAACAACAGCATGAGCAAAGAACCAGACCCTATTCATATCTACAGGCAATGTCCAGTTTAACCAACTTAAAATGTAGCAATGGAACGTTTTTTAGGAGGCAGCTATAGCCAAATGCAACAAGATTGGGCAATTAGAGCAGAGCAGGCCTCTCCAGATAATTATCTAGGAGTGTGCACATATTTTTAATTTATGTTGTTTGAAATTGACAGATGCTATGCGAAATTATGTACACTGCGGAAGATACATTTCACTAGTGCATTGAGTACCTTCTCCCACCGATAAGGCATCAGCGATTTTGGCAGACATCCATGGAGGAAATATTTTATAGAAGGAGCCGGAAAGACATATGCCTAGATGCATCAACCTTTTTAGGAAGTGCAAACGGTGCGATTAGCAAAAATCGGCCTTTTGCACTTCCTAAATTGGTTTCTGGGATGCATCAAGCATTTTTGGAAAATCGCTATTTTTTGCGAGTTCCAAAAATGCGATTGCTTTTAAGGAATCGCAAATTTGCGATTCCTTAAATGCAATGCATCATTCTCAAAACATTTGCGATTTTACAAATTGCAAATGCAAATTACCACGAAGTTGAACTTCGTGGTAATTTGCAAAAATGTTTAAAAACGCATAAAAATGCATTTTTTAAACTTCTAAGTTACAGACACACATGTCCTTAGGACATGTGTGTATGTAACTCACATGTAAAAGTGCATTTCATGGGTGCAGGGGGGGGGTCCTTTGGACCCCCCTCTCCACCCTTGAAAGGCTTTGTTGCATTCCGATTTCAAATTGGGAATTCGCAATTCCCATTCATTCCTATGGGCATTTCAGCCCATAGGAATGAATGGGAATTGCGAATTCGCTATTTGAAACTCGCATTTTTATTGCGATTCGGTAAAAATTGCGATTTTTACCGAATCTCAATAAAATAGCGAAATTAATGATGCATTGACATTTGCGATTCCTTATTTGCGATTCCTTATTTTTCGCAAATAAGGAATCGCAAATGACAACGTTGATGCATCTAGGGGTCAGTCTTCTTAAACCAATTTCTTGCAAGATAAAATCATGGACATTTTTGCGTCAGGAGAAATGGTGCAAACTTTGCACAGTTTGTGTAATGTGAAGTTTGGCAATTGTGCAATATTATGCTTGTGTAATGAGTGCCCTCAACACATCTGAGAACTGTAGATGAGATTTAATTTGTGGATCTGGATCTGTATATAAAGAGGTATGGCTGCATTAATATAAAAAAAAAGGTCCATGGTAACCACAGGCATCATCATTGTTGAAGTTTCGGCCACAAAATGATTCAATCTTTATGTGCTAGAAGATAGTAGAAGAATCCAGTCGTTGACCCCCACAAGATAGCAAAGAAGGCAATTCGAAGCCATTGCGGTCCATAAGAGACCAACAATTCCGATCCTGCCTCTTTCCCACTCTTACAAAAGAGATGGCAGATCAGAAGAATCAAAGGTCAAAGGTCAAAATAAGCTTTATTCGATATTACAAAAGAATATCATATAAGCATACAATAACAGAATAAAATTAAAACAATACATTTAATCAATTTCATTCAAATAAATGAGTATGGAAGAGTATATGTAAAGAAAAAATGATTATCATTTAAAAAGGAGAATCAGAAGGACCAGTGTCAACCTAATAAAAGATTAAAAAAGTCTAAAAAGAGCAGTAAATTTAGGTAGGACCTTGCAAAGTTATGCTAAATTTGATCGACAAATTTAAATATTTATGGGAATTTTCGAACAAAAGCTTATTTCAATATCACTCCCTGATAGCAAAGGCCAATCTAATAAAGACCAAATACAGCATTACAAACAACCAAATACAATAAGGCAGGATCCCAAACATAATTAGTTCTTTTCCACCCCAGGGTTGAGATGGTAACATAGGGGTTAAAGTTAGTTATTACGAATCCAAGTGTTTCCCAAAAAGATCATGATGTATTTTATGAGTCCGACCATGTAAGGTATGATTTCGGAAAAGGGGGAAAACAAGGAATTGAGGGATAGAAGTCATATAAGTCCCATAAAGATATTGGGCCGTCTCTCTCTTGTGGCGGCCAGGTTTTCAAGTAAGGGACAATGTTTCTGGCTCTGAATCTCACGAGTACCAGGTCCCCAGGAACATCCTTAGGAAGAGAACCCAACCAGTCCACCCTCCTGACGCTCCTTATTGCTCCATATAGGTGACGAGGCAGTGGCCTATTTTTTGACAGCCAAAATTTGGTTTTGTTAACTAAGTCATGTTGACTCTCAATTTTTCCAGGTGGAAGAGCAGGGACGCCCGCAAGAATGCACACGTATGGGGCCGCTTCCGGTGGTAAATGGATAGAGTTAGCCTTATCATGAACTACTCTAGGTGCGGTCAACTGGTGAAAGGAGACATTTGGAGGGTGTTTAGTTACTTTTTGCCCTACTGTACTAGGGCCAGTTAATTGTATTTGGCAGCTTTTATCCCGTACAGATGATTTAGAGCCTTCATGAGTAGGAGGTGACTTTGGGCGGTTGAATGTGTCACAGCATTTGTCAGCCGACAGGTTTGACTTAATGGCTGACTCTATTCCAGTGAGCCTATCCCCTAACATGTTAATTTTTTCCAACAACGGGGCTATCAGAGAACTAAGCAGTTGTTCAATGAGCGGTAATATATGCAGGTGTGGAGGAGGGGTTAAGGGATCTGGGAGCTCAACAATCGGTGGAATCATTGGGGAATTAACAATGAGTGAGCTTGGGGACAGTGTTTGAATCCTTTTCACAGATGAAACCTGAGGGGGTGCAATACCTGGAGTGTTCAGACTGCAAGTATTGTTGAATAATGTGGGGTACTCTGAAAGTGTGGGCTTATCTGATTGTATGATATCGCTTTTGGGCGGAAGGGGAGTTTCTGATATAGCATAGGTGGTTTGACATAAGAGGTTTAGCTCGTCTAACCAAGAGAACTTTTGCTCAGTTCCTGCTACGCTGGCTGAGTAATCCACTTTAGAAGTCATGATGATAAGGGGATATAGACAGATGGGTGTGAAAGGGTCTTTACCTTCGTGATGAGCTACAATGTGGCAGCCAAGGGGGGTGGCCCGTCCCGTCCTTATACGGCCTTTGAGGGCCTAAGAGGGCCCACCCTTTGCCCGGGCTTAGCCCGGCGCCCGCCCGCGCGCGCGTCCCGCGGGGCCGGAAGTGAGAGCTGACTTAAATAGGCTCCGGTAGCAAGGGGGTGTGGCCGCCGCCTCCCGAGTCCTCCCGCTGGCTCCAGGTACGTCCTTGCACTTCTCTGTGCACACACTGCGCCTCCCGCGAAGCGGGAGACGCGAGGTCTGTTTTGTATTCCCCCGGTAGCAAGGGGGTGTGGCCGGCGCCTCCCGAGTCCTCCCGCTGGCTCCAGGTACGTCCTTGCACTTCTCTGTGCACACGCTGCGCCTCCCGCGAAGCGGGAGACGCGAGGTATGTTTTGTATTCCCCCGGTAGCAAGGGGGTGTGGCCGCCACCTCCCGAGTCCTCCCGCTGGCTCCAGGTACGTCCTTGCACTTCTCTGTGCACACGCTGCGCCTCCCGCGAAGCGGGAGACGCGAGGTCTGTTTTGTATTCCCCCGGTAGCAAGGGGGTGTGGCGGCCGCCTCCCGAGTCCTCCCGCTGGCTCCAGGTACGTCCTTGCACTTCTCTGTGCACACGCTGCGCCTCCAGAAGAATCAGTTTAAAAGGAAAGCAGAATCTCCGGAGACCGATAATAAAAGAGTTGTTTTTCAAACTTATAATTGTAGGATCCCCACTTTTTAACAGAATGGAATGCAGGGAGAAGATGACCCCTTGGGAGACACTTAGACCCAGACACAGGGACGCAGATCTGGGTTCAATCTTGCAATCACTTCCTTCGCACATGTCCATCAGATGATAGAAACAGTCTTATTACCTGTACATATTCCATTTGTGGACTCTAAAGGACTCTTGGAGACAAACGATCCTTTGACAATGGGACTGATTAGCCGGAAGTTATGACATGGTTGACAGCTGAAAGAGCTGCATGCTTCGATTGGGGTCTCCTGGCACTGATAACCTTCAACTCTAACGAGCCAACCCAGTGCCTGCTATTAATGTTGTTAGTGCAGGATTTACATCAATTGACTTGGATAAAATCCCTAGATCCAGCCACCTCATCATGCACTGAGTCAGAAGAGCTGAAATTGTCATCAAAAGTGAACAAAGTTTAGGGACCATGCTGGACTAATGACTTTCAATGAAGTTATGCTCAAGACGACGAAGACAGACAGTACTGTTTCCATATGAAATGTAAATGAATGATGGATGGAAGATGACCTCTCCACTGGCAGCATCGCCATTGCCATCTCAAAGTTTCAAGTTACACCACACACTCATAAACAACCTTAGCTTCACACAACCTAATAAACTGGTGTCTACTTATCAGTTCTGTGTTTTTCCAAGTGCACATATGGTCAGAATGCAGAAATCGTTAAGTACACCAATGAATTGGAAAAAAAATAGTTCAGGCATTGAGCCCCTCTTTCACGGATCTTTATGCAACTTGCAGTTTAGTAGATCCAATTCCTTATATAAATGTAAATGAGTTAATGACAGACAGATGGAGGGCAGTATGGATGGAGCGATGGATGAATAGAAGGAGTGAAGCAATAGAGTGATGGATGGAAGGAAAGAAGGTTTGATGGATGTCAGAACTATTTGGATCATGAATCAAAGTGGGGGGTCATTTTTTAGATCGAAGCCTACCAGACAACACAGCTGCTCTGGCTTGCTAAAGACATCTTGGGGAAATTCAGAAAATTTCCCTGGGAAGGCATTCCAACTGTTGCTCACCATTGGCCTTGTGGTTTGTAACTCACATTTTCTGCCATTTTATTCACTGGCTTTATTTGTTTTAGGCTGCCCAGCTTGAATTAGCCCCTTCCAAGGAGAAAAAACGTTTCACACCAATTTCCCTTGTATTCTTTCACAAGTGCTCCTTTTTGTAATCAGGTCTGTAAATCTTGTTCTTATCTTGTCATAGTTGCTGTGCATTCAACAATAGAGGTCAAATGCCAAGCTCTGTCTTTCAATGAAGCTTGGTGTTTACTTTTCCTTCTCAGCCCTCAAAGTGAGGGGATTTATGTGACAATCTTGCTGGATACTGGTGGTAGGAAAGGGTCTTTTTCTAGGACACAAAAACATTTAAATGAACTTTGCAAGTATTTCACACTATATCAGAAAAAATAATGCACAGAAGTGACACATTGTTTGTTAAATTTGAAGTGTGTTGGAAACAAATACTTTAAAATGATCAAAACAGATGAATACAGTAAGTGAGGCCATTATCATTTGTGTGCTGTATAGTCTTATTAGTAAAACTGTATGCCTGTGCAAATGCAATTGTGATTTCATTTGGAAATGCTTTCTCTATAATGGCAGTGTCCTCCACATCATGCACCCTCTACTAAACCATTCCATGTGACTACACACCACTCTGCACCACTTTACTTTACACCACTTCTTGTCACTGCACTCTGTGCCACTGCACTTTACTCTACTCTGCACCATTGGACTTAATGTGAATGCGCTCTACACAACACTATTTTGTACCTCTGCACTCTACACCACTCCAGTCTAGGCCACTCCAAACTACTCTGCACAACTCCACTCTACGCCACTCTGCAACACTGCATTCTACATCACTGTACTTTATGCCAATACACTCTACGCCAATGCGCTTTAATCTGTAACACTCAACTTTATGCCCCTATACTCTACGCCAATCCACTGTATGCCACTCTAATCTACTCTGCATCTCTGCACTTTATTCCACTGTTCTCTACACCATTTTACTCTATGCCACTGAACTCTACACCACTCTAAATATGCCACTGCACTCTACCCTGCACCCCTACACTCTACTCCAACTTCACTCTACTCTGAAACAATCTACTCTGTGCCACTGAACTCTACGCCACTCCAGTCTACTCTACTCTATGCCATGCCACTCCACTATAAGCCACTGCACTCTACAGCACTCTGCTCTAACCCATTGCAGTATACACCACCGCACTCTGAAACACAAATACATTCTAATCAACTGCACTCTATGTCACTCTATTCTATGCCAATACACTCAATGCCACTCTACACCACTGCACTCTCTGCCACTCTACTCTTCATAACTGCACTCTATACCACTGCACTCTGTATCCCCATACTCCATGCCACTGCACTCTATGCTGCACCAATGCACTATTCGCCGCTGTGCTATATGCTACTGCACTCTATGCCACTCTACTCTGTACCACTTCACTCTGCACCACTGCATTCTACTATACAATACTCTAATATATGCCACTGAATTCTATGCCTCTGTGCCACTATACTCTGCAACGCTCTATGCCATTGCACTCTATACCACTATACTCTGCAACATTCTATGCCATTGCACTCTACACCAGACCACTCTACTCTGCAGCACTACACTACACCACTGCACTCCACGCCACAGCACTCTATGCCACTGTACTCTAGTTTGCACCATTTCACTCTATGCCACTGCACAGTACACCAATGCACGGTATGCTACTCTACACCACTGCACTCTACAACACTAAACTTGATGCCACTGTACTCTGTGCTACTGCATTTTTTGCCAAAGTACTCTATGTCACTGCACTCTATGCCACTCTACTCTGCATCACTCAACTCCATGGCACTGCACTTTGCAGCACTACACTCTACATCACTGCATTCTAGACCACTGCACTCTACAGCACTATATTGTACTCTGCATCACTCTATATCACTTTACTCTGCACATCTGTATGCCACTCTACTCTGCACCACTGTACTCTATGCTACTGTACTCTATGACACTTGTCGCTGCACCACTTCACTCTGCACCACTGCACTGTATTAGGCAACACTCTAATTTTGTAGCAGGGTTTCCATGTCATTCTATGGCACTGCATTGTATGCTGCTTAATTCTATGATGCTGCACTCTATGCCACTTCACTCCACACCGCTGTACAACACTTTACACAACTTCACTCTATGTCACTCCAATAGACAATACTCCATGGCACTACACTGGATGACACTCTTCACAATTCCAACCCATGACACTCCACACCACTCTCCTCTATGCCACTAACATTTAGCCATGCTGAACAGCAGCCACAATGGTGTACAACATGGCTAAAACAAATCAGCAAAGCCAATAGCTCTTGCATATGTGAGACCTTTTTGGCTTTGCCAATGCTTGTTATTCTTGCTATTCCCTTGCTAGGAAGATCGTTTTATGGGTGAATCAATCAGCTACAGTGACATGCAGAACGCCTTTAATAGGTAAAAATATCCACTAGAATTCTTTGATTTCATTTTTTTCCTTTAAGTTCAAATTCTGATTGACAATGAATCATATTTTGATATCGGAATATTGTTATTTGGAATTGAGCCATAAATTCAAGCAGGCTCCATAGAACGTGCTAACGACCAAGGCGTGTTTCAACTAGTGGCAAAAACACACACGGAAGCTGTTTCAGGGCTTCACGGGTCACTACATTACCCTCACGATTGTCAGTGCTCTGAGTCGAATGATCTTTCATTCTGGTCTCGTTTGTTTACCTATGGTTTGTTTACAAGCACCTTTGAACACGAAAACAACCATTCACGCTTCCCAGGCCGATAACAATTGTACCATTGACCTGAATACCTCGTCTCTTGCATGTATTTGAAGAGCTAATATATTTATGCTCGTCATTTAAATGGGGGAAACTCTCCCCATGAATAATAGTTACACTTCCAAGTTATAGCAGGACAAAGTTGTATGAGAGTATTGATTGGTTAGCGCTCTAAAGTCGCCATAAAGTGACGAGATGCGCTGTGCAAAACTTGTAAATAACTAAACATATAAAAACAAGGTATGGTTACAATTTCATCTCGTCTTGGTCGAGTATGGAAAGAAAAGGGTATTTACTTTGCGCAAGTTATAAAATGCATTCCATGTTATTTATAAAAAACAATCTCCATTTTTCATACCGAGCGAAAAGGGAGAAAAAAGATGAGTGAAATATAAATTCTCCTTTGCAATAAGACGAAACTGCTTTGCTCGTAGCCTGTGAAATAGCTAACAGCTCATTGATGAAATGTGTAGAATTCAAACCCACTTTTTTATTCAAAAATATATTTACCAACTTTTAATTCATAGACATCGAGCATCATACATCTTAAAAATATCGAACAGTTGCACAACATATTTTTCAAAATAGAATAAAAAATAGCCAAAGCTATTAAGAATGTGCTAAAAGGCGCGTGCGCCTGTTTGAATGGTGCGCGTGACACGAAGCATGCAATGCGCGCTTGTCAGTCAAACGCGCACGATTTTGTTGATGGAGTTAAACAGCCAGGCTTCCCTCTTCTAATTGGGAGAACATACTGTAACTGCTTACCGAGTGACATGCGTTTGACTGATAGGTGCCCGGGAAGCAGCAATGCTGCAGGCATTCTAAATAAAATACGCATAAATGGGGTCGACCGCTCCGGCAACTCGGTGGCGGAATTCCGACGCGCTTTTCTAATACTGGTTAAAATCTATATTTTTATTTATCTACAAAAAATGTTTTTGTCCTTATCTGCCGTTGCTTAAAAGGATTTTTTTTATCAACGTTTTCATTTTTGAGTTATTGTAGCCGTTGGAAATGCAGCTACTTGTAAATCAGTCTTTAAATTGGCTCAGCAGCTTCTTTTAAAACAGCATGTGTTCCAAAATATGTCCAGGGATGTCCGCTTCTAATGAACTATCTGGGCAAGACATACACGTAAATGATTTCTGGTGCCTGCTCTGCTGCTGTCGTCCGCGTTTCGTCTTATGTACCGTCGTTCAAAATAAAGCATTTGCATTGAGGGGTGGGGGGTGGGGCGGAGGCTGGCAGGGGGAACGTGAGTTTGTCTTCCATTGAGCGTTGACGTGTTTCTGCAATTAGATAGTAACCCTTGGGGCTCACCTCTCCCCCAGCTTGCTAGCTAGCATCGTCTTCCAACTTTTATGCAGCATTAATCCGGAAACAAAATCTCAGTAAATACTAGGAAAGTAGATGGTGGTGTAAAAAGCTCCAACATTCACTGATTGTGCCCCATTTTAAGGCGAAACTTGTGAGAAACAGAATTTATTGCACCTGGTCAAGGCAATGATATTGGCTTTTACTGTGTACTGTGTGATGTGTTCCCCTCTAGGAAACTCAAAACCAGGGCTTTAGTCTCCTTCAGAAAGAACCTGAAATCTTATATGTTCAAGCACCCAGGGCTCGAGTCGGGGTGCCACGCGGGTGGACGGCGTCCACCCACTTATTTTACCGGGAGCTCGGTAACTAAAAACTTCAACTGAGTGCAAGCCACCTTTTGTGACGTCACTTCCTGTCGTAACGTCAGCGTCCCCCACTTGTTTTTTTAGGACTTGTGCCCTGCAAGCACCCCTTAATTCAATGAAGGTTTCTCACCTTCAAAATCAAACTATGGGACGCCACCTCTCCCAGCATGACTCACACACACATTGACCTCCATTTGAAGTGCAAATAAAATGAGATCTCAGCATCAAGCTCCTAAACAATATGTTCTAAACATGCACTCACCTATAGACGTGGTAACATTGACTAATGCAAGTCTTTACAGGAGCTTCTTGGTACACACAGGGGGAGATTTATTAAGATTTTACGCTGAGTTTGCGACACAAAAGTGACGCAAATCGGCGTTAAACTTGCTTAGCGCTGGAACTAATGCAAAAGTAATGCAAAGCAGCGCTATGCATTGCTTTGCATTAATTAGCACCAAGGAGGGCGCACCATGGGTGGAGCATGGGTGTTTCCATGCAACCACCCAAGGTTTCTGACGCTAAACCCAATGTACTAAATAAAGCACACAGGGCTTAGCAACAGAAAATGACCCATTTTTGAAGTAGGCGGAAGGAAGGAGAAATGCTTTCATGTCTCCTTCCTTTACTGACTTTGTACATGTGTTGCACTGTACAGCACACATATCAACCGGGAAAATGGTTTGTCAGTCTACGCACAGTATTTTGTACTGGAAGGGTGCCCTTCCAGTATAAAACCTATGCTAGACTCACAGAGACACCCTTGCACTGTGGTGGAAGGGGGTCTCCTTGGAGCACAGCAGCTGATTTCAGCGCCAGCGCTAGGGAGAGGAGAGTGCCATATTTCCGTACATTTTGTGCTCCCCTCCTCTCTCCTTTTCACGCATCACTGAGCAGCATTTGCGGCCGCTGCACTGCGCTGCGTGAAAAAGTGGTAAACCTGCCCCACAGACCTCTGCTGAAGGTCCACAGGCTAATCCTCTGGTCTGAAGGTGGTAGAGGATTCTCATTTGCCGGCCTTCTGCTCTGGAAATCCCTCCTCTTCCTCTGTCTAGAACCTACTTTCTCATCAAACTGTGGGGCAGATTTATTATGTTCATTGCAGAGCAGCAGCCAAAGTTGCTGCTCTGTGTTATGCATGGAAGAGAAAGCAGCACTTAGCCATGCTGGTGCTCAGTACTCTTGTGCTGGCGCACGGGCAGGGTACTAGCACGGCATACAATCTTTGCACCATGGTGCAGCATATGTGTGCATTCTGACTAGCATAGGATTTGTTTGCACTGGAAGCATACCCTTCAACACAAAATCCCACACCTAGACAAATTCTTAAAGATCTGACACATTGTATGTGTGCTTTACTATGCAGCGCACATGCAATGTATGGAAACTGGAGAAAAGGAACACTCCCCTTTGGTAGCACCTGCTTTAAGGAGAAATTAGGTTTCACATGAACAGTGCATGCCGCAAATCCACTGTCCTCGCAAAACCTATTGTGAGCAATAAATACGCTTAAAAGGGGCTTAGAGCCTGGTCTTTACTTATCATTACTTACCATTGGTTGTCTTGCGTGTCGCAGCCGTTTCCTTACTTCTTATTGGCCAGTTGCTTCCTGGTCTTCCTTCCTGCTTTCTCCTGGGCTTGGAATTTCTGTCCCACTGCTGTGGACCATGTGCTAACTAGAATTCTAGGTCTGCACTCAGTGTCCTTCCACTGGCTGCACTCTTTTAGAGGTACTTCTTTTTTACTTACACATGCACTCTCTAAGAGTGCATTTTTCTTCACTCTGAAGCCCTCCCCCCTTTGTCTGTGATTTTCCTAACTCCATCTGTGGTCTTGCCAAAACCTACCATCCCCACCCCTTGTATTGCTTGCACCCACTTTCAGAGGAAAAAAATCGGAGGCATGAGGTTTTCCACCCTTGCCCCCCCTTTTTGGAATGCCCTTCCCTTTGCCATTAGGTCCACCCCCACCTACATGGACTTCCGCAAAGCCCTAAAAACTCATCTTTTCTTCCAAGCTTCTCCGCAGCAGTAACCCTCCTGCTCCCCCCAGTGCTATCCGTCTGCAGCGCCAAGAAACCGCATGGTGTTAGAGCGCTTTATAAAACCTTTCAACTTCAACTTCAACCCACACACCCTCACACTGTCTGTATTCGGATGTATGTCACTACCACGCACACTGTTACAACGCGTACCATTACAACGCGGTTGTAACAACGCAAGTCGTTACAACAGGGGGGGCGCAAATTTAAAAAATATAATTTACTATTCCAACACCAGTCCCCGTGGATAGTAGGGAAGGTGTTGGGATAGTAAATTAAATGATTTATTATCCTTGAGCGCCACCCAGCGCAATTCGTTGTAAAAACTTTCGTTGTTATAAACGCGTGGTAATGGTACTTCGTTGTAACGCGCGCGTTGTAAACGTTGTATACCTCTGTATTCTATGTGTCCCCATCCTGCCTCATTTCCACCCTTGCACACACCCCCTCCTTCAAACTCCCCATCATGCTGTTTGCCTGTCCTACCATATAGCTCCTTTCGGCTGTCTGCCCCCCACCCCTGCTTCCCGAGTTCCCTCACATAAAACATTAACAAAGCCAAATAGCACTTGCAGAGCTATTTGGAATTGAGGTGCACACACCCAGACCGACGTAAAATGCCATATTATTTTAGGAAATGCCTAGCTGCTTGGATTGGATTGAAAACCAGTGTTACCCATGTGTGTTCTCTCAGTTTTGGCATATAGAGAACAGATGTATAGGGAGTTTAGTTTATTTTTATTTGCTTTGGTACTTCACTGAGGACCACAAATATTATACAGCAGATTCAGTTACTACAGCCTTTAAAACTTCTCATGTTAATACAAAGATAAAAAAGGTTTTAAAATGTTATAACATTTATAACATACTAGTTAATTCGGGGGAGATTTACATACGATGTATAGGGAGATAAGTTGATTTGCTCAGGATCAAGCAATGCAATCAAATGGAGATGCTGGGACAAGACTTCTGGTATCCTGAATCCAGCAGACAACTATTCCCCTGGATAACATCTGTTTCGATTTCAAACAGCGGCCAAAGCGTGTTCAGCCCTGAGATTCCAGTGGTTTAGTAAAAATAACAACTCTGTGAGGCTATTCACAGTGGTTTTTGCCAGTGTACCTATAAGGTAGCCAACACGAAAAAAACTATTCTGAGAATCAGTTTGTGAGGAATGTTACTTTCCAATGTTGCACATTTTGTTTTTACTTGTCAATGTTGGTGATTTTTCCACAGAAGTAAAATAAGGTTTGGAGTGTGGAAAGGGGAGATTAGGTTGGATTATCAGGATGGTCATGTAAAATGATTGAAACACACACAGAGACAGAACTGTGTGGGTTCTTATATACATATCCAACAACCCACTACAAACTGATGTACATCTATTCTTACAAAATATATGAGTGATTTTGTTTCCACTGTGGAAAGGGGCAAACACTAGCCCCATACTACATGGGGTGTAGGGCAATGGACCTCTTCCTCCCCAGAAAACAATTTTTCAGGCATAGGAAAGAAAATAATAATTACATGTGCAAGCGCACTTTCAAGTGAAGCGTGGATAAGTAAAACGCATTAGGAGTGTGCGCATGGCGATACATTTGAATCCTCTTAAAGTATGGAAGGGACACAGGCCTAGGATGAAGCCTATGAAGCATAGTTTTCTTACTTTCAAATGGGTCCTTTTAAGAATCAGTCCTCAGATACCATGAGCTTGAAATTTGTCAATAACTGTGTTTGATCAAATGGTTGTGGAAATTGAATCTCAGGCGACTGTGGGATTGGGTCCACTGGAAACCTAATTTTCAGCGCGTTGGTTGGATGCTTTGATTGTGGACTGCAACGCGCTCTACACCTGTTCCTGCAGAATAAATGAAAGATGTTTCAGCTTTGCCAATTCAGCATCTTTTATGAACATTTACAATTCACAATTATATTTTGCAAAACAATGAGCAGAACAAGCGATTTCTCCTTTTTGGGGCCAGATCCAAGGCTGCGTTGAATTTTTAATGTTGAGCTGAAAGCTCAGAATGGAGCGTAAATGAAAGGGAATACCAAGTAGGTTCCTCACTAGATGAAGCACCGCATCCCAGAAGAGGGAGCACATATTTCCTTAGCTAGTAAGAATCAAGTACAATCAATCTCTTGCAACTCTTCCGTAAAGTATGGATCCTTTAATTTTGGGTACCATTCAGAAATAGAGGCGGTTGCTGAAATTAATAGAGGGGTTGTGAAATAATTAACAATTAAATTACTTTTTGAAAGACCCATTAAATCAATTGATTTATTATTCTGTTAATATTTTATTTTATTTTATTAATGGCATTTACACTGTGTCCATCTATCTTTGAACATCGCATACCTCTATAGACATGCCTTACTATATATTTATGATCAAAGTTATACCCCAGTGAAACTTCCATTACACAGGTGTATACTCTCTTTGCAGTAATTTCTTGTTATACTTGTTAGATGAAATTCATGAAATTACACTAGTACACCACATCAATTAATTAATTTATACGCCATTCGCTGCAAAAATTAAGTGTGAATGCACAGAAAGAAGGCAAATTGTCAGGAGACAAATGGTTGTTGTTTATGGTACTTGTTTTTTTGTGCTACTTATTTTTAGCCAAAATGCTTTCTCACACCCAAAATGAAAGTGAGGACACATTTTGCACTAACGTGCCAAATGTCGGTGTTGCATTGCATTGAATTTGTTTTTCATTTTGCGTAATTATGCAAAAGCAAATTATGTGAGTTTTGTACAACCGCAAATTCAAAGTAGAGTATTACTGACAGCTCACCACTATAAAGGGTTTATGAAAATGAGCATCCTCAGAACAGCAGATGAGGCATTACCTGGCATAAGTAAGTTGAACTGTAAGCATTACATGTATCTCAAAAACAAAATGTATGGGTGCGCACTATAACAAACCATGGGAAAAGTGTTCCATGAGAATCATTCTTAATCTTTTTCAGAGATGTTGGAAAATAACTTGGAATAGTGGCATTTGTGCATTGGGTGGGAGGCCTTACATTTTTATTCTTTTTCATAGTGGGGCTGATTTTCTGCCAAATCAATGGAACTAATCATTACAGTTCACAGTTCAACTCTGTAGTTTTTCTTCAATCGAATCTCAAAATCATGCCCCTTTGACATTCATCAGTATATAGGTTTTGTAAACAACCTTGAATGAATTATCTAATTGGTACAACCAATCAGAAGGCTTAAAATGTGGTCATTAACTATTGTTGTTTGCCTGCATTCTGAGTTTAGTAAAAAAAAGAAAGTGGTGGGACAATCAAATGTTGCTTCTGCTGTGTGTGGTGGGTGAGGTCAAGCTGGGGCTAATAGCTTCATTTGACACTTGTCTGGTGCTAAACCCATCTTTAATTCCTCTTTCCACTTAGTTCGAGATCCACTGTTGCTGTGTGGACACTTAACAGCCATTAACTCGGTGTGCAGAGGGCAATAACGCTTCACTTTGCCTTCCATGAGGATCTGGTTTATAAAGGGATTAACACAGCAGTTAGTGTGAAACAGGGCTCAAAGCCAACCCGAAGGCATGTGTGACTGACACCGTGGAACAGCGTTGAAGGTGAACAGCCGCTACTTCCTTAATCGTGTTCCTCGCTGATTTCTAAGTGGGCTGTAATCAATTCTCACCTCAAATCTTTCCAAAATCAAGACAAGAGTGCTGCCAAAACATGTTTCAAAAACGTATTTGATTAAGTGACACGAAGAACAGTTTTACATGCTCCTATTTTTCTTTAATTTTTTGGGTTTATTGTATTGCATTTTGTTGATTTCATCGCGTGGTTTGCTTAGGTGTCAATGGGCGTAGATAATTTGCTTATTGCGGGTTTGTTTGGGGAGTTGATACGTGTTATTTTGTGGTAAAGCAGTTAGGTTTGGTTTATCATTCTTTTGCAAAATTGGGAGTATTTTGTTTCACTGCTTATACTGCTGTGCAAATATACTTGCAAATTACCTCCATTTAGTATGGGTGTGGATACTATGGGAAAGAGGCACACAGATTTGCCCATATCAGAGAACGGTAGTTGTTGGTTGGTAGACCTGAATAAATCACTTTCAAAAGGCGGGTTCCCGATTTATGGAAATTACCCATACATTGTGGTGGTGGGGTAGTCGGGGGTCTGGAAGGAGAGGACAATGCTGAGTAGTTCCGCCCATTAATGCGTAAATGAGGGGCCAATGCTGCCCTCTCCTGATTAATCATTGGTCAGCCGCTCTCCTTGCTTTTCCAGAAATAGTAAGCCAGGGGCTGCCCCAAATACATTGTAGGTTCTGTTCTGATGTTTTTTCAAAAAGAGTAGTTATTTATTTCCACTCATTTTAAATTAGTGGTATGAACAAATGGTCCACGGCTCGTGATGCACAAGAATCAGCCTCCTTTATGGGAAATTAAGCCCCTGAAGGCTTCAGACCTCGCCGCCGCTGCACATTAGACCTGGTAGTAGAAGTACATTGGCCCCTAATGGCAAGTGGAACACAGGTAAGCTATCACACACTACCTATATTTGCACAAATGCACATAGATGTGATTCCACATACTTGTAGGTGAGTAACAGTCTCGAGCTTTTTGTGAACTAGCATTGACAACATTTTGCACAGATTTCCAGGTATTCTTGAACAAACTGACATTTTTCCCAATAAAGACGTTTTTTGGAAAATTGAGGCCCACGTTATGACAATTGAAGGAGACCAGTGCATTGGTATTACGATGTAACACTTGCGCCATGTTAAAATTAGGGGTTCCAACATTAGTCCAGTAGGGCCGTATCCATGCACATATGTATGTGTATATTTATCTGCTATTTAGGGTACGCGGCTGCAGAGGACTGTACAGATCCAAAGGCACAATAACCTGTAACTGGAGGGGTAGCTGGTATCATAATTTCAGAGTCTCCTGATAAGATAGATTTATACACTATGAACAGAAATTGAGCTAATTTACAAAGTCAATTGTTATAGATGAAATGTGACATGGATCCAGTCTTTCTGCATCTTCATCCGGCGTATGTCGTCTAAAACATGCAACCCATGTAAAGAAGATAAACACAAAGTAAATGGTAGGGGGAGGATACTGCTGAACACTGCGAGTGCACAGAAAACATAACAGACTCATATTTTATTCCAAAACGAACCTCAATGCTATATAGGACTACTGCATTCAAAGTGATTGCCAAGGGCGGGAGTGATCCTTACTGATTAACTGGATTCAATAATTTCCAATAAAGTATGGGATTTTGAAGAAAAAATACCAGATGTCAGCATTATGTAAGCTTGGAAGTGACACATTTTTGGCAATCAACATCCTGCCGGGACCAAGTGACTACAAAACACACCTTTGGGTTTTGTGTGCTGGAGGTGGAGGCCCAGCTCTCACTATCCCTGTACCCCAAAACACATTGAAATATAAATGGTGGGATTTCATTGATTCAGTTTTGAGAAGGTTACCACCTCACTATGTGTCATCTGCACACAATATTTCCCATCCAGGGCATTCATGTGAAAATCCAAGCTCCACCGGGAATTGAGGCATGGGCTCTTTCTGTTGAAAGAAATCAACTGAAATGACTGACAAATACTTTTTAAGAAAAGTGGTGGTCTTGAAACAGGGTGCTGGATCCAATTTATGGCTGTAACCTATATCCACAGTTCAGAATTAAACCATTTATACCTGTTAGGTACTCACAAAAGGAGACCTGACAGGCATAAATGGTGTCAATACTCTGTCATTATACACCACTAATATGTACAGTTATGCAGGAATAACTCTCATGCAAAGAGAGGGCAGTGGGAGGATCAAGGCTTAGTTGTGATCATTAAAAATGTTGTGAGTTTGCTGGTGTTCACAAACTCTTCTCTGACCTTTACTCACCCATCAAATGCTAGAAATGCACTTCAATCAACTGCCAGAAAAAGCTACTGAACTAACTCCTCTTTCTGGGTGGAAAGGTGAATGCCGCAACCCCTGGCTTCATGGAGGGCAAGGGGCTTCTCAATAGGAAGAATGTTTTCAAGTGGAGAAGATAAAAGCAAAAGAAAAAAATATGTATTTGCATAACTGGCTGAATTTCTCAATATGGTGTTGTACCCTGCGTACAAGTATGATTTGTAGAAATAGCAAGTATCATATGGTGTTCCCAGTAGCATGCCTGGAACGCTGAAACTAGAACAACTTTCTGACAATCTACTGGAAATGGTGGTGAATTCTCAAAACTGATGCATTTACACTTGTGCTTACATGTATGTGTAGATGTGTAAATGTAGAACTTTTTATGTGAATTTGTCTCAAGTTGTCCCGATTACATGAACTAGGTGGCAACCTTCGGGTCAACAGAGTAACAAAGAGTACTGCTTGAAACCCCAATGATCCAAACGAAAATCTTTATTGTAATGTCAAATCATGCATGCACCCGAAGTCCTGCTTAGAAGCCCGTCGCTGATGCAATTAAACATTGGAGTGGCCAATACCAAGACTGGTAGTCTTAAATACACATACCTCTTTAATTCACTAGCAGACACTCCTTGCCCTTCAATGTCACTCTTGCAGGATCCTGCTTTCTCCCTTTTGGACTTTTTCCAGTCTTTCTCTTCCTCCCTCTTTCTGAAGTGTGTTTTTCTATCTCATGCAGAAAAATAAGTACCAGTCCCCAAAAATAAGTGTAGCTCCCACCAAATTAAGCACTGTGTATAACGTTCCACAGGGGTGTTCTGTGTCCCACGAGGATCAGAATAACCACTGACAATATGAATAGTTCCTATTAAGCTTCATGATATGCAACTTTTTCCCCAGTCGAATTCCTGAAAACCTGGCATGCATCCATCCTACATGGATCAACCTTGGAGTCCCCACTATAAAAGAATATTGTTCAAGCTATGAGCACAGTTTCAATGTCATTGATTACAGCCTACCTTGATGGCATCCATATGCTAATATGTCTTCTTTGCTCTGTCTTCTGGTTACCAAGCTCTGCCCTAAACTCATATCCATTACACAAACCTTTTTAAGATGCTTTTTCAGAAGTTTCAGAGATGCATATTTCTGACCCTGGTGTAAATTCGCCAAATTACCCTGGAAAACCACTCCATGCTACAGTACAGAGCCTTTTTTGCCGTAAAAATAATCCCATCTAAAAAAGGGTTTAGAATGTCTAAGATAATATATTCATTTTGGGGGGTAAACCAAAATGGCTGAAGGCGACCCTTTTAATTACCCCATCGTGTGCTTTGAATGCATTTGATTTATGAAAAGACCTGAGAAGCTTGTCATTTTCTCAACACACAATAACACTTAAAAGGGATGCAACAGTCAGGATTCAATACAAACAGGATACGAGGAGGGGAAAGCAAAGACAAACATTTACTAAAATGATCCTTTACCAAGGCCCTAGTGACAGACCATGAAACAATGTTTTTTGGGTGCAGCCATGGCTGTTTTAAAGTTACGCAAGGGAAGCCAAGATTTTAAAAATGTGCCTTCACAAACTTAACAGATTTAGTCAATTTCACAATTTTTGGTAATTGTAAACCTGTATTTGTAAACCTGTTTTTGATTTTGTATGTCCATACTGCAGAACTGGTAATGTGAACGTTTTTGCGTTTTACACAAAACATGGATGAGTTTGCGCAGTGACACAGTGCGCTGGTAATTATACTAATATGTAACAATCGTCATTAAAAGCTGTGTGTGCAAACTGATGAAGTAATACAACAGGCAGGAATTTCCAACACTTCCTGTCTAGTAATTACCGTATGTAGATTTGTGTGTTTCCACATATCGAATGGCAAATTGCCAGGGTAATCGGTGCTTGTCCAACAATTCCTTCAGGGTTTTCTCATATTCCAGACACTTTTCTGCAGAGCTACCCCACCGCGTCTTCACTAGCGACAAGTCTCCGTGTAAAACTCAAAGGTGTTTTATATATGGCACAACTCGTATTCCTGATAAGGAGTTTCTCACCGTGTCTGATTGTATTTTAAGGCGTAATGAAGTACTTGGCGATTTCCCCCCAGAAGGCCAGAGTAACACGTGCAGACGATGTTTGTGCCTGTTCCCGTGTCCGTCATGTGCTTTGGTTTACCGCCAGCTTGCAGCCGGTGCTAAATCAAGAGGCAAACCCCAAGGGAGTCAGCACAATTTGTGTCCAATTCGCAAACAAGCAAAAATACTGTAAAAAGTAATGTTGCCTTATTTTCTGCGTGGCAGGCACTGTTCAGGCCTCTAGATGGCTGTGTTGGCCTATCCAGTAAAAAATGCGCAGTCCAGCAGACAAGTGCAACACTCCGCAGCCAGCATGTGCCCAGGAGCCCACCTCTGTACAGCAGGCGCACAGGTAATCGTATGTGGCTGTACAATGGAACCCTGCGGCCAGCACGCGCCTGGGAATGCGCGTGTCCGCCGGACAAAAGGTAGTTCAACGGTGCCAGGGGCTCTTTTACAACTCCATTGATGCGCGCCACAACCTGCATGCCAAGATAACACAGAGCGATGCCATGCACCGGATCTAACCCCAACATTCCTCCACATCTTCTTCGATAGGTTCTTTTCCCTGACTTCAAAGTGCACCGTAATGGGACGCGGAGCAGCAGCTGCGCAGCACCGCGTGAGGCTGACTAAAATGCCAGCGAGCGGTTGATCTGGAAATAAAAAATCAATATTTGCCATTTTCCTCCCTAAAGCCGTGGATGCACTGGAGTAAACCCGCTCTGATCTTAAGTCGCTGTTATAAACACAGCCGAGGCGCATCAGCCGTGAGGTCCACTCTGACCCGAGTGTGTGAACTGGTTTCTAAGAACTCTACCGAGGTCATATTGAATTTGTCCTCCAAGACAGACTTGAACCTGGTTCTTTACCGGGGTAGGGGCAGTGCATTAATCATTGTACTGTCTCCCCTCTTCCGGTGCGCCAGCTCCCCCTCCCGCCACCCTTGCACGTGCAGGAGGTGACCGCTTCCTGGTAGCGGACAATGTCATTAAATACGGGTCTTTCAGGGACGAGGCCCTGCCTGCCTTAGTCTCGCGGGAGGGGACTGTCATCATTGAAATTTACAATAACTGGCGCATCCCTGCATATCAGCAGGGATGCGCCAGTTATTTCGTGTGACGGTTGAAACCCCTTGCGCCACCATGGATGCGCTGCACCGAGGCGCAAGGATAGAGGGATGCGTGAAGCATCTGACGGCAGAAAGGTGACGCAGTGCTGGAGTCATGTTGCAAGCGCGACGCAACTCCAGCACTGCTCAGGGGTACCCTATACTTTCTGTGCTGCGTCACTCCTTAAGTTTTGACGCAGCAGGACTTAAAAGTGGCGGAGTGAAATCTTGTAGATTTCACTGCGTCACTTTTACGGTGCTACTTTGTGACGGAACGCCCACCCTGCATACATTATACCTGACGCAGGTATAATGTAGTGCAGGGCTTTACAACGTGACGCATCTCACTACATGCGTCACGTTGTAAATATGTCCCATCGTGGTGCATTGTTTACGACGCCACTGCATCATAAAAGTGTCACAACAGCGGCGTAAAAGTGTCGCAAGGGGCTTGTAAATGTGGCCCACAGTATTCAAGAGTAGGCTGCCAACTTCCGTACACGGACAGATCTCTGAACAACAGCCACCCAAGGGCAAATGCGGGGCGATAGGGGACTGTACTCGTTATATCTGTTGTGGTATGTGAGTTCAATTTAAATATGACGGCTTCCACCATTGCAATAAGAAATATGTGTGCATGCACAACGCCATATTTGTCTTGTGAGAGACGTCTGGCTACAGGAATGCTGCCTGACCCTCCCAGATGGGATTGATTGTGACAATCACACAGAATCCCACTGCCCATTCTGGAAGGTAAATGAGCATTTTTTAAATCTCAAATGCATGTATAATAGTGAGAGAACTAATGTTGGTCCCAGTGTCAACTTTGACCAAACGCATTCTACCCAGTCTCATAAAAGTCAAGGAATGCAAGCTGATAGAGCGAAGAGCGTCACTGCATTCAACATTGGACATAACATGCCTTGCATAGGTGTATACCTTATGCAAAGCATGGCATTCCAGTTTGGCCTGTGGCATGTTGCATTAATGAACATGTACGGATTCAATACGTCACCCAAGGGATGCGTGAAATGGAGAACATTCAGGAGGCAAACCAGGGGCATATTACCAAGACCAGTCGATAAAATTATCTCCGCTTTATCGGCAGGAAACTGCAGCTAAAGTGACTATTAATGAGCTTGATAATAGGTCCTTGTGAATTCCCATAGCAGCCCAGGTGATCACCAGAACCTGGGCTGCTATGGGAATTCACAAGGGCCTATTATCAAGCCCATTATTGCCGCTTTAGCAGCAGTTTCCTGCCGATAAAGTGGCAATAATTTTTTCGCCTGTTCTTGATAATATGACCCTAGGTTTGGCCCCTACTCATTTGCTCCTGAGGTCTATTGGAGGAAGTAACAAAGTCTCAATGACATTCAGGTGATGAATTGCACACCTGCCATTGGGACTTTGGAACTCTACTAAATTCAAGTGGCAGGTTCCCTAATGCATGGGCCAGGTTGAACTGCATACGGCACTCGCAGAGGTATAAAGTAGAGCTGGACCAGCCTCTGGCAAATCCACACAGGTTCGAGCCAGATGCTTGGCTCTGGCTCAGCTCGAGGTCCTCCTGGAACCTCGAGCCCAAACCGAACCGCTCCTTCGTGTGACTTCAGCCCCCCCACCCTTGCTCTACCCTCTTGCACAAACAGTTAAAATCAAAGCATTAATGTTTGAGGTAAACAGGAGACACAAATGAACACCCATTTAGTGGATGATTTGTATGAAATGAAACCAGAAAACATGGGAATAATCATGGAAATGGAGCACACCAAACTTGTGTTATTAATATTCTAGAAAATTGTCTATATATTTTATGTTTCCTTAATTTTCACCACTGCAGGTATTGTAGATGATCTTGATTGGACAGTATAATTAACATGTCCATATCCAACAGTTGACACGTCTCATCTCACTAAAATGGGATTAATCATGGCTTCTCCGCTTAACCAAATTGTGTGATATTTGGGAAATATTGTATTTCCCCATCCTCCTTTTACCACATATATATGCACTTTCAAATATTTGAGTTCCGAATGCCAGCTATACAAAACGTAACGTGTTTAATATAATAGCCTATATTGTTGCTCTAGCCATAAAATACTAAGATGGGCTTCGATTGGAATTCATAGAGCATATTATCAAGGCCATTATCGCCTCTTTATCAGCAGTTTCCTGATAATATGCCCCAAAGTCTTAAGAAAATAAAAAAAAAACAGAAAAATTGTGCCCAAGTCTTTAAACTCTACTACAAAGCATGGTTGTGCACCAGCACAAGCACTCTGAAGCCACTATTTGAGCAAGAGCCTGGTGGCCTATATGAGGCTGAGTGAAGTCAGGATCTCCACAGCATCAGGAGTATCCCCACCTCCCCTTGTACATCTTGAGATCGGGTCAGATCACTGGTCTGCCAAAGTGCATGGGGCCAGAGTGTTCACAAGAAAGGAGCAGCTTTGGTCACACTATTTGATAGACCCCAAGCAGCCACTGCTGAATGGATTTATAAGTCACAAAAAACATACCTTGTCTGCTTTTGTGATATACTCAGGTCGAGGCAGTAGACATCAGGACACCCCTAGATGACAACATATTCTAGTGTAGCCTCAAAGTATGTCCTAGGACATTGGTTTTCAGGACAACTGAATCAAAACAACAAGCATTGACAATGCCAATAGGTATTGCCAAAGCGAGCTTTCGGTTTTGGCAATGTTTTGTAGCCACACTGTATAGCAACGCTGATGTTTTGCAGTGTGGCTAAAACTCATTTTAAAAAGTGCTATGATGCAGCCTGGGCTACTGCGTTTTTTTTCTAAAGTGCATTAGTGCTGGATGCATCATAGTCCTTTTTTATTATTATTTTTGGCCATGCTGCATCAGTCACACTGTTATACAGCATGGCTACAAATTACTGCTGAAGTTGGCAGTGCCCATGCTGTACAGCAGAAACAAAAGACAATGGCAAAGCCAATAGTCTCAAAGGTGAAACCTTTTGGCTTTGCTAATGTTTGTTAGACATTGGCACAACACCCTTGTGATTCTAAGCAGATCAGTTAATCTCTCCCTGCTAGATAAAGAAAAAATGACATTTGGCAATACATTCTATTACAGAAAGAAAGCAATTGCGCCCATGTCCATGCCTTTGTGCAAATACATTTCGGAGCTTGTAGCATCTGTTGTCACAATAAAAGCAGATCACATCTTTAGCCAGAATGAACATCCATTTTCAAGGAGAAAAGAACCTATTTGAAGTGCGTGTGGCATAGTAATTTCTTGGCTACATACGGAAAGAGATTCAACACGAACACAGGGAAGAAGAAAAGATAAAGGTATTACCTTAATCACAGTCCGATCAGCGGAAGGACATCAATCAGGCTGAAGGTATAAGTACTTGGTCCATGCTCCAGCTGAAGGAAGAGAAAGTGAATTCAGCACACGCTAGCCAATTAGAAGGCAGCACATAAGAGTGACAATGAAGCAAATAAATCCTAAGCAGTGGGGCAGAAGGCAAGCCCCCTGTTGCATATAATATATCTTGCAAGCAATATCGAAACCAGCAAATGTGTTGTCGCTGACAATACCTGAAGACAGAGAGGGCCCGGCAGTTCTTTGGGACCCAGGCCCCATAAAAGTTTCTGACATGCCTGCACGGGCTAATCTGCACAGTTGTCAATGTTGCTTCAAAGCAGACTTTGTGTAATCCAACACGTCAGGAGAAAAGTGACAGATGAGGACTGCTTGCTCTCATGCATGTCTCTGCAGTGTGATGGTTTTTATGAGCTGACCACGATCTGCAAATGTTTCTATGTCAGAATCTGAAGCACAAAAATACCATAACGAGAAACTTGACTTAAAAAATATAATTAAGATAGATATATTTAAATATGTATGTGTTAGACCTGGCATCTTTTGGAGTGGTTTCCCCTTTCCTTTTGCATCTGACCTCCTGTTTTTGACTATGTGCTGAACTTTGTTTAGGACTTTGGGTGCTTTACCACTGCTAACCAGTTCTAAAGTGCTCTGTGTCTAAAATGTAATGGCATTTGGTTTCTCCATGATTGGCATATTTGATTAACTGATAAGTCCCTACTATAATGCACTGCATGTGCCCAGGGCTTGTAAATCAAATGCTGATTGTGCCACCCACCCGAGTAACCCTTCAAACATGCCTCAGACCTGCCACTGCAGAGCCTGTGGTTGCAGTTTTAAACTGCCATTTCTATCTGGCAAGCGCACTTACTTGCCAGGCCCAATCTTTACCTTTTATTAGATGTAAGGCACCCTTAAGGTAGGCCTTAGGTAGCCCCATGGGAAGGGTGCAGTGTATTTAATAAAAAGGACATGTGCTTTTAAGCTTTACACGTCCTGGTAGAGAAAAACTGCTAAATTAGTTTTTCACCACATCAAGACATATCTCTCCCATAGGTTATCACTGGAGCAGCCTTGTAACACTTTACAAGTATATCTTCCAAATGGGAGAAGATCGAAAGATGTTAGTTCGGAGTTTCTGGGCTCACACTTTATAAACACATCTTTTATGAAGATTGTAATCACGTTCATACGGAGGACGGCGCACTTGTAGGACGGCTGAGCATGGAGCTTTAGGTATGCAGATGAAACCTTTAGCAGTATAGATTAACCAGAAGTCATATTGCACAAGGTACTTACGAGGGTTGAATGTTTTTTAACAGGAGTCTATGCAAGCTGGCGATAATTGTTTTTAAAGGTAAACAGCCGTTAGTATGGGACTGTTTGTTCACATACCATTACAACGCAAGGGTAACAACGCATGCGCTGTAACAACGCATAGCCTTTACTACACATGTTATTACTTCGCATGCGCTGTTAAAAGGCATGCGTTGTATTGCGCGCATGGCTGCGACTGAGTACTCAGCAAGATGGCAGAGAGGAGGCAGAGGCGCTGGTGCCTGCATGCGTGTAATTCTGCTGTGGCTGAGTACCCAGTGCAAAGATGGCAGATAGGAGGCAGTGAAGCCGGAAGAAGGGGTGATGCGCTGGTGCCCGGGGCTTTTTTGGGAAATTCTGCTGTGAGTGAGGACCCGGTGCAAAGATGGCAGAGAGGAGGTAGCGATTACGGAAGATGGGGAGAGGCGCTGGTGCCGGGGGCGGATCTGCAGCCTCCTGTGGGCTGGATAGGGGCCTTTTTGATTGACAACGCTTGCAGCCGAGGACAAGGGACGTGCACAGAGGAGAGAAAGGTAAGAGGGGTGTGTATTTTAAAGGGTTTGTGTTTGAGGAGTCATTTTTGGGGGGGTTTAGGGTAGTTTGTGGGTCGTGCAGGGTAGTGTTTGTGTGTAGGGACAGGAGTGGGGGATGGGGAGGGTCGTGCAGGGGTTAGTATTTTAGGGATTAGGGTAGCGTTTTGGTGTTTGTGGAGTGTAGGGTAGTGTTGGGGGGTAGTGCAGGATAGTGTTTCAGTGTAGAGAGTGGACTGGGCATAGGAGCAGGGTCGTGCTTGGGGTAGTAGTTTAGGGTAGTGTTGTAGTGTTTGTGTAGTGTAGTGTTTTAGGGTTTAGGGTAGTGTTGGGGAGTTGTGCAAGGTAGTGTTTCAGTATAGGAAGCGGACTGGGGTAGGGGGAGGGTCGTGCTGGGGTTAGTTTTTTAGGGTGTAGGGTAGTGTTGTAGTGTTTGTGTAGTGTAAGGTAGTGTTTTAGGGTTTTAGGTAGTGTCAGGGGGTAATGCCGGGTAGTTTTTCAGTGTAGGGAGCGGACTGGGCGTAGGGGAAGGCTTGTGCTTGGGGTAGGATTTTAGGGTTTAGGGTAGTGTTGTAGTGTTTGTATAGGGTAGTGTTTTAGAGTTTAGGGTAGTGTCGGGGGGTTGTGCAGGATAGAGTTGCCGTGTAGGGAGCGGACTGGGTGTAGGGGCAAGGTCGTGCTTGGGGTGGAGTTTTAGGGTTTAGGGTAGTGTTGTAGTGTTTGTGTACTGTAGGGTAGTGTTTTAGGGTTTAGGGTAGGGTTGGGGGGTCGTGCAGGGTAGTGTTTCAGTGCAGGGAGCGGACTGGGGGTAGGGGGAGGGTCGTGCTGGGGTTAGTGTTTTTGGGTTTAGGGTAGTGTTGTAGTGGTTGTGAAGTGTAGAGCAGTGTTTTAGGGTTTAGGGTAGTGTCGGGGGGTCATGCAAGGTAGTGCTTAAGTATAGGGACTGGCATGGGGGAGGTGGAGGGTTGTGTAGGGGTAATGTTTTAGTGTTTAGGGTAGTGTAGTGTTGTGTAGTGTAGGGTAGTGTTTTAAGGTAGTGTTGTGGAGTGTGTGTTATGTAGGGTAGTGTATTCGGATGTTGAAATTAGCGTAGTGTTGGGGGTTATCTTGTTAAAAATGCGTTGTAAATCTATGAAGGGAATTGGTACCCGTAGTAAAGACATTTCTTATACATTTTTAAGCTAATGTGAAGTAATAGTTTTCGTTGTAGAAAAATGCGTTGTAACGGTACTTGCGAACTAAAAACAATGTTGTAAAAGTATGCGTTGTTTTAGTTTGCAAAGTATCGTCATATATTTGTTTTTAAGTCAATAACACTCATGAAGATTCTACACTTCGCCATGTGCATGGCATTTGATGACTTGTGAGTCCAAAAGGGGATGGTAACACATGTAGCCTTCTTTCGGCATACACACTCATAAATAATGTGTCAGTGTATAATGTAGATTTTTCTAGTATTCATGACGGAAAATCTTAATTTTATTAAAGACACGGAGACGAGTATTATGCTTTCTAATCTTGCATTTAATTGCACAGCAGCCAAGATAAGCAAAAAACTACAGTTCCCAGAGGGCCAGAGAACAAACTGGGCCATGGGAATGAGAAAAAACGAGAGTGAAGTAACCAATCACGGAGGACCTAATAGATAAAGACCCTAACTGACTGCGCAGCTTCCTCTTTTCGCTGACGAGCAGGTCATGGAAAGTCATTAAACAAAGGAAAAATGAACAAAATTAAGGACAGAGCCAAAGTCCAGGAACATAAGTCTTGCATCAGAGGAATCCAAGGAAGAAGATCAAACAGGACACCGGAAGGAGGATCCAGGAGCACCGGAGCTGGAGAACGTGGAGGTGAGGACCTTAGGAGCCTCCTAAGACGAAGCCGGTGGCAGGGCTGGATTCGCTGTAGGGAGGGAGAACAAATGTTAGTAATGTTGCGGCGGGATAATACTCGCCTCTGTGTCTTTAATAAAATTAAGATTTTCCGCCATGAATACTAGAAAAATCTACATTTTATGGCAAGACCGGAGGCTCCTATTATGCTTATTTAAAGCATATTAACAACATCAGAAGCCACAGTATGAACAGGTTTACAATAGAACATGCGAAAAATACTGTCATTGGACCAATCTGCTGATCTCAGAATGTCTTCCAAACGAGAGCCAGACCAAAAGGCTGTAGAAGCCATGGCTCCCCTGGCCGAATGAGCCCCGAAAACGGAGACATCAATTCCGGCAAGAGACATGACCCAACGGACCCAACGGGCAAGGGTAGGAGAGGAGACAGGGAGATGGGGTTTACGAAAGGAAATAAGGAGTTGAGAATGAGAGGGCGTTCTGAGATTAGCGGGCCGTTGTTCGTACACTTTTAAACACTGTCCAACACACAATTTGGGATGAACTGGAAAATAAGGATAAAACACTGAATCCAAGTTAGTCTTAGTTCATCTGCGTATTTGAAATAGGACACCTGTAGGAGAGAATTGGCGAGCAGAAACATCTAGAGCCTTTACATCAGAAACTCTCTTAATGGAAACTGGACACAGTAACATGGTAAGTTTGGCAGATAGCATCTTGAGTGAAAGAACAGAATTGTCTGGCCAATTTGTAAACAATTTAAAAATCACTGTAACATCCCATAAAGAAGTATACTTAGCCAACGGCGGTTTCGCACATCAAACTCCTTTTAATAGACGACAAACTAGAGGGTGAGCACCAACCGGTTTACCATCAATCTGGGAATGGTAGAGAGAAATGGCTGAACGATAGAGATTGACAGTGCGATAGGCCTTACCTGCGCTGGCCTGCGAACCGAGGAAATTAATGATAAAATTCAGAGAGGCTGAAATGGGATTGAGGTCCCTTTCCAAACACCAGCTTGTCCAAAGAGACCAGGCGGATTTGTATGCCTTGGAGGTTCCAGGAGCCCAGGCCTGGATGATAAAGATCGAAGCCTCTTGTGAAATGAGGACGTCAGAAGTGGAAGGCCGGAAACTTTCCAGGCCGATAGCGTTAGGGAGTTGTCGAGAATGAGACTGTGTTGTTTGCCTAGAGGATTGAGTAGAAGATCCCTGAAGGAGGGAAGAAGGACTGGGAAGTCCACTGCCATTTCGAGAAGAGACGGAAACCACACCAGTGCCTGCCAGAAAGGGGCTACAAGAACCAGAGACGAAGACTGGCGGCGGATTTGAGAGAGAACCCTGTGGATCATCAGAAAGGGGGGGAAGGCATAACGCAGATGACGAGACCAATCCTGCAGGAAAGCGTCGGTCGCCAAAGCCATAGGGTCCGGTCGCCAACTGTAGAACAGGGGCAATTGGGAATTGAGCCGGGATGCAAAAAGATCGACAGAGAAAGGGCCCCAAAGTTGGGAGAGAGAAAGGAAGACGGATGGACAGAGCTTCCAATCGCTGGAATCTCGAAGAAACCTCGAGTGCCAATCCACCACACTGTTGAGATCTCCTGGGAGATACTCCGCTGACAAGGAAAGGTGATGGGCGAGGCAGTATTCCCACAGACTTTTCGCTAAGTCCGCCAGAGGCTTGGACCTGGTTCCGCCAAGATGGTTGATATAGCGGACCGCAGAAACATTGTCCATACGGAGGAGGATTGAACAGTGAATTCTGTTCTTTGAAAGGCTTTTGATCGCAAAGGAACCTGCAAGCATCTCTAAACAGTTGATGTGCAACTTGGACTCCTCGGCGGACCATGAACCTCCAGTCGAGATTGGTCCACATCAGGCGCCCCAACCCGACAGGCTTGCATCGGATTCTAAGACAAGATCTTGGGCAGTGGCGAAGATAGTGCGGCCGTTCCACGCATCTAAATGGTCTATCCACCATTGAAGCTCGGTGCGGGACTCGGGGTCTAGGGCAACGAGATCCGAATAAGCGAGACCTTGTCTTAGGTGCCTTATTTTTAGGCGTTGAAGAGCACGATAATGGAGAGGGCCAGGGAAGATGGCTTGAATGGAGGAGGAGAGGATACCGACGATCCTCGCCAGGGACCGGAGAGATAAGAAAGAGGACTGAAGAACGGAAACAATCTCCGCTTTGATCTTGGAAACTTTGGATAGAGGAAGGCGAAGGGACGCTGCTGTAGAGTCCACCAGGAAACCATAGAATTCCATGTTTTGAGACGGGACTAGAGATGACTTGCCTGTATTGATGAGGAAACCCAGGCCCGAAAGAAGAGATTGTGTCAAGAGCAGATCGGAGAGAAGATTCTGCTTGTCGGAGTTCATGAGAAGGATGTCGTCCAAGTAAATTATCAGTCTTATGCCAAGGGATCGAAGATAAGCGACCACTGGTTTTAAGAGTTTTGTGAAGCACCAGGGCGCGGAAGATAAGCCAAAGGGAAGAGAGGTGAAACAATAGTTGACACCTGTCCATTGGAATTGAAGAAACTTCCATTGGGAGTGATGAATGGGTACTGTGAGGTAAGCATCCTGAAGGTCCAAACGGACCATCCAGTCGTTGGGGCGAAGGGTGTCTCTTAGGTGTAAAATAGTTTCCATTTTGAAATGGCGGTAAACAACAAACTGGTTGAACCACTTCAGGTTGATGACAGTGCGGAGCTTTTTGTTTTTCTTTTGAACTAGAAAAATAGAGCTTAGAAAGCCCGAGGAGTCGAAGGGAAAAATTTGTATTGCTCGTTTTAGGAGAAGAGCTTCGATTTCGTTTGAAATCTGAGAGGCCATGAGAGTTGAGAAGACAAGGGGAGGGGGAAAGGAAGTTTGAACGGGAGGAGAGAGAAATTCGATTAGGTAGCCTTGAACGGTGTTTAAGACCCAAGGGTCTGAGCTGAGAGCGCACCATTTTTGAAGGAACAGCTTTAAACGACCCCCCACAGGAGGGGAAAAAGAAAGGCTTACCTTGCTGGTTGGAGTTGTTGTGACGATAGTTTCTTTGACCTTTGCCTCTGAAGCCACGGCCATGTTGGGGGTAAAATTGGGGCTTGAAGTCCTGGTTGTTATTGGACGACCCTCTGCAGCCTTGATTGTAGGGACGGCCGGAAGAGCGGCCCCTGCCTCTGCCGGCCCGTCCAAAAACCTGAGGGGCGAAAACCTTTTTTACGGTTTGCTGGGCTTTATCCAATGAAGCAAAAGTAGAAACAAATCTGCTGAGGTCACGAACCAAATTTTCTCCGAAACGGAGACCATTAGCCTTGGGGCCAGGATCCATAGGAGCGAGATTTGGGAGTTTAGGATCCAATTTAATAAGGAGACCTTTGCGGCGCTCATGAGTAATTGCAGAATTCGCATTCCCTAGGAGACAAAAGGCGCGTTGTGCCCACATGGAGACTTCTTCTGCAGAGAGTTCCGTACCCTCTAAGCGGGCGGCTTCCGCTAAGTCAAAAATACGGGCTAGAGGACCCACAATGTCTAACAACTTGTCCTGACAAGTGGACCAAGCCTTGTCCACCCCTCTGCGGGGGTCCTTGCCAAACTTGGAAAAGAAGGTGAGGAGAGGTTGATCGATGGAAGGAACTAAAGTGATTTTGTCGGGAAGAGCTGGTTTAGGGCACTCAGATTTGAGCCTGGATCTCACTGCGGCCTCCAGAGGGAGACGCAATCTGGCTGAAATATATTCTACGACATGATGGGAAGGAAGCCATTCGGTGGAATTTGGGTGTCGAATAGAAGAGGGATCAAACATGGGAAAACCCTCAGAGTCAAAGATTGGCTCAAAAGATAAAGAATCTAATTTAGCAGATTTGGAAGGGGGGGAAGGGTCAGCAGTGTCAAACATGTCAAATAACTGATCAGCGTCATCTAAATTAGCATCATCATCATCATCAGTGTCCATTATGGTGGAAATTACCAATTTTCTCCTAGGAGACTCTGCATGTTTGTCTTTTTGTTTGCGCTTGCCCTAGGAACCAACAAACCCCTCCTTCAGCGCCAGGACACCTCCGGGTAACAGAGTGCTCTACAAATGTGCCAAATAAAATAAATTAGTAGGAGGCCTGGGAGGCACTACGTCCTCAGTCAAGAGCGAGGAAGACTCGCCAATCAATGACGCTTTTTTAGAGACACGAGCCTGAGCAGAGTGGTCCACCTTTCTTTTTCTGCTTTCCCCCGCAGATTGGGCCAATAATTTGGACATGATGCTTAACATGGAGTTCTCCATATTTTTGGACATTCTTTTCATGGAGACTTCCACAGCTGTTTCCACAGAGGTATTAATACATTTATTCAAGTCCTTTTTAAAATTTTGGGAGTCCTGAGCAGGGACTTCTTCTGAGGAACTATCGAGTTCCATAACCAGGCTGTGACAGTAAGCACAACAGAAAGGCAGGAGAGGCAGGCGAGGGTTAAAATTTCGAGCAGGGTCGTGTTCAGGAGGCAGGCCGAGCAGAGAGCGTCAGCCGGCTTCACACAAGGAAGTAGAGTCCAAGAGCAAGAAGCGTCGACACGCTGAGGAGCCGGGGACCGTAGAAGTCTCGGGGAGGTGAGAGAATGTCAGAGAAGACGCGCGAAGCAGCGCGAGCCAGGGAGCTACCAAGCGAGCCCGAAAGGGGAGGGGGGGGAGCGAGGAAAAATGCACCGGAGCCTAACTAAAACACTCGTAGAGCGTTAAGGCAGCAGCGCGAGGTCGCGCTTCACAAATAGAAAGTAAACACCATGAAAACGGGCATAATTCATACAAATTCAACAATGATAGTTCTGTGTACAAAGATAAAGACACTTATCTGACTGCGAGCAGCAAGAAAAGAGGAAGCTGCGCAGTCAGTTAGGGTCTTTATCTATTAGGTCCTCCGTGATTGGTTACTTCACTCTCGTTTTTTCTCATTCCCATGGCCCAGTTTGTTCTCTGGCCCTCTGGGAACTGTAGTTTTTTGCTTATCTTGGCTGCTGTGCAATTAAATGCAAGATTAGAAAGCATAATAGGAGCCTCCGGTCTTGCCATAAAATTGTTGTTTAAGTGTCCTTAACTTGAGCTACCACGGCATTCTTCTTGCTATACCACATTAAATACCAAGTAAAAACTATGGTGTGTGCCAGGGTTAGTAGTATCACATATATTGCACCCAGGATGAAGGGAGGATACGTACCAGGTGATGAAATCCTTATCTCGTTTGAATCATAGCATTGTGTCACTGGTTTGCACTATTGGGCACTTGAACTCTTAAAATTTTTCATTTTTGCTCAGGTGAAGGCTCATACATTCTGGTTTTCTCTTTTTAATAATCACAAACATGTTTTTGTGTGGCACACAAATATGACTCTAAACATCATTTGCTGTTATTTTCAAGATACAGAATCATGGCAGTATTGTCTGTTGTTTCTTAAATGAGTGCTGTTTAAATATAATTTTAACATGATTGTTAGGCTAATATTTACAGCTCCCCTGAAGAGGGGTGAATAACCTGAAGTACATTGGGAATCGTCTAGAAGCTTTGTTGCATTGAACGCATACCGATCTTTATATGCACAATGTGATTTGACATTGATTATACATACATGAGTGCAAAGATAACGTCAACGCAAAATTATGTAAACACTTGAAATTAGGTTTACATTAAATGTAAAAACAGAAAGATAAAAAGGTGTTTTATTGTTTTGAATCTATGAAAATCTTAAGGTTCTACTGTAGGAACCCATAGGGTCCATCAGTAGTGCGCACCGTGTTGAGTACACAAATTACACTCCTATGATACATAGTTTAACAACGGAGACGGGCAGGCTCCATCACAAGGCAGCACACATAATTTGCTTAATAAAGTACCGAACAGGTCAACAGAGAGAAATTTTTAGTGTAGGTTAAATATCATTAGGTTTTCAATTTTCTTACTTTAACCATCTGTGCCTCTGCCTCTCCCTAGAATACAGGTCTGGTTTGGATGACAGTTGAGCTTCGTGAATTCACTCTAGACAGTCACACACAAAGGGTGCTGAGGTGTGCCCTTCGGTAACTGGACATAATATCGACTACATAATATCGAATGGACAAAATATCGACTGAAAAATATCGACAATACCAAAATATCGACTATAGGAATATCGTTGAAAAAAATATCGACTGCAAAAATGACCCAAAAATATCGAATACAAAAATATCGACTCAAAAATATCGACTAGACAAAATATCGAAATATAGTGAAAGTAAAAAATATCGAAAAAATGTTAGAAAATATTGATTTAATAAAATATTATATATATAATATATTAATAAATAGTACCTAATGTTTAGGAGCGGGTTGTGGGTTTATAGGGGAATAGGGTGGGAAGTAAATTAATAATAATTAATTAGTTAATATATGTTTGGTAATTGTTTTAATTAGATTTTAATTGGTAATTAATTAATATTAATTAGTTAATTGTTTAATTGATTAATTAGCATATAAGTTAATTGATTAATTGATTAATTGATTATTAATATTTTTTTTAATAATTATTTTGTATATGATTTTAATTGATATATTGGTTATTAATTAATAATAATTAGTGATTTTTTGTATTAAGAATTAGTATATTATTGACATTTATTAATTGCTAACACATTAATTATAAATAGTTAATGATGTAATTAATATATTGCATATCATTTAAATAAATTAATTGGTAATTAATTTATAATAATGACTTAATTACATTAATTGTATACATTTAAATGTAATGTGTTAATTTATGTTGTAGTTAATTAATTAATTGGAATTAAACAATATTAATTAATCTAAATTATTATTATTATAGGTAATGTGAAAATATATTTTATAATATTTTTTTACAATAAATATGTATTTTTCATATATATATGTTTAATGTTGTGTTCATTATTATATATAGTGTTCTGGCTTAGTTTCATAGTTTTTGTTATAGGTTAATTTTTTAGGGTTTTGGGTCTTTTTTCTAGTCGTGATTAAAAGTGTATTTAGTGGGATTTGGGAAATTTTTACGTTTGTGGGTAAATGTGTATTTTTGAGTTTGAGGGTCAGTTTTCAGTTCTGGTGTAAAGGGCTATTTGTAGAGTTCAGGGTCAGTTTTTAGTTTGTGGGTAAAGGGGTATTTGTAGGGTTCAGGGTCAGTTTTCAGTTTGTGGGTAAAGGGGTATTTGTAGGGTTCAGGGTCAGTTTTCAGTTTGTGGGTAAAGGGGTATTTGTTGGGTTCAGGGTCAGTTTTCAGTTTGTGGGTAAAGGGGTATTTGTTGGGTTCAGGGTCAGTTTTCAGTTTGTGGGTAAAGGGGTATTTGTAGGGTTCAGGGTCAGTTTTCAGTTTGTTGGGAAAGGAGTATTTGTAGGGTTCAGGGTCAGTTTTCAGTTTGTGGGTGTAGGGGTATTTGTAGGGTTCAGGGTCAGTTTTCAGTTTGTTGGGAAAGGAGTGTTTGTAGGGTTCAGGGTCAGTTTTCAGTTTGTGGGTGTAGGGGTATTTGTAGGGTTCAGGGTCAGTTTTCAGTTTGTGGGTAAAGGGGTATTTGTAGGGTTCAGGGTCAGTTTTCAGTTTGTTGGGAAAGGAGTATTTGTAGGGTTCAGGGTCAGTTTTCAGTTTGTGGGTGTGGGGTATTTGTAGGGTTCAGGGTCAGTTTTCAGTTTGTGGGTAAAGGGGTATTTGTAGGGTTCAGGGTCAGTTTTCAGTTTGTTGGGAAAGGAGTATTTGTAGGGTTCAGGGTCAGTTTTCAGTTTGTGGGTAAAGGGGTATTTGTAGGGTTCAGGGTCAGTTTTCAGTTTGTGGGTAAAGGGGTATTTGTTGGGTTCAGGGTCAGTTTTCAGTTTGTGGGTAAAGGGGTATTTGTAGGGTTCAGGGTCAGTTTTCTGTTTGTTGGGAAAGGAGTATTTGTAGGGTTCAGGGTCAGTTTTCAGTTTGTGGGTGTAGGGGTATTTGTAGGGTTCAGGGTCAGTTTTCAGTTTGTTGGGAAAGGAGTGTTTGTAGGGTTCAGGGTCAGTTTTCAGTTTGTGGGTGTAGGGGTATTTGTAGGGTTCAGGGTCAGTTTTCAGTTTGTGGGTAAAGGGGTATTTGTAGGGTTCAGGGTCAGTTTTCAGTTTGTTGGGAAAGGAGTATTTGTAGGGTTCAGGGTCAGTTTTCAGTTTGTGGGTGTAGGGGTATTTGTAGGGTTCAGGGTCAGTTTTCAGTTTGTGGGTAAAGGGGTATTTGTAGGGTTCAGGGTCAGTTTTCAGTTTGTTGGGAAAGGAGTATTTGTAGGGTTCAGGGTCAGTTTTCAGTTTGTGGGTAAAGGGGTATTTGTAGGGTTCAGGGTCAGTTTTCAGTTTGTGGGTAAAGGGGTATTTGTTGGGTTCAGGGTCCGTTTTCAGTTTGTGGGTAAAGGGGTATTTGTAGGGTTCAGGGTCAGTTTTCTGTTTGTTAGGAAATGAGTATTTGTAGGGTTCAGGGTCAGTTTTCAGTCTGTTGATAAAGGGGTATTTGTAGGGTTCTGGGTCAGTTTTGGCCTTTAGGGTGAAGGGGTCTTTTTAGTGTTTTGGGACAGTTTTGGGTATTTTAGAGTGCTGATAGTTTAAGTTAACAGTGATACATTAAATTTATTACACAAAAATAGCAATTATTATAACTTTACATTAGTACCCTTTATTTAGATCAAAACTATTTATGTATTAGCATGTTTTCAGACAGTAGCTAGAGTGGAGTTGGAATTCTAATTATTAATTGGTTGGTGTACAGCACCATCAGTAATATTACCAATACTGGAGTTGGATTAATAAAAATACATTGGTTAGTCTCCACCACATTTTATGCTATTACCTTGAGTGTAGTAGGAATAGTACAATAATTTTTGTTAGTGTCCTGCAGCTTCTATGATTTGAGATTGACTGGAGTAGTAACAATATATATAAAATTGGTCAGTGTGCAGCACATTTGTATACATTTGTTCATTACTGTAATTTACAAATAATAATTAATGCAACATAGATGTTTTCTAATAACTTTATTAAACAATTTTTCATTTTTTTATTGTCTACTACAATAAAATCACAAACAAATATAACATCATATTTTTTGAACCTTTTATTATTCACACAATAACATCTTTACATTTATATACATGTGGTCAATGTAAAACATAATTTGGATTACTAGATTTTTTCAGTAAATTTTACATATTCACATCAGTCACTTACAATTTAAACTATTTATATAGAAATATATTAAACAATGATTTTTTTATATTTCTTATATTAATATTTAATAATGTTAATATTAAATATTAATATAATAACATATATAATACATATTTCTTTTTAACAAGTAACATGAGTAATATTAAATTTTTAGGATCAATTCAAATACAAAAAAAAAATTTCTTGGTGTATATTTCACACAATGTTGTTTTTACATAAAACATATAAATCGATTTGGTTGTAAAGTTTATAATTGTATAGGGAAACAATATGTTTAATTATAATATCTGGTATTTATCAAATATTACTAAAGCAATTATATAATTTTGTTACACTTAGAAATAATTATATAACTTTTTTTAGTAATTAATAAAAATAATAATTTTTTGATTAATTATTATTATTATTATTAATTAATAAACATAAACATTCTTTTATTATTAACAAAAATATATACATTCACAGATAAAATAAAGACTTTTTTAAGGCCATTCTTTATATACTAAATGGTTCTACTTGTTATATTAATAACAATAAATAAGTTATATTATTTATCATTATTAATTATTCCCATAAACATTTTTAATGTTTTAGTAAAATTATACACAAATTTATTCATATAAATATACTGATTAACTAAATATTTACATCTTTTATTCAAAGTTTTATATAATTATTTAATATTATTAATATATAATACATATTATATATTAATTTATATTAAATATATTTTTTTTGTTAATAAAGGAAAATTGTCATGAGTATAGTGTATTAATTTGTTACATTATACATGTGTATGTATTATATATTTTACATTTAACATTGTTTATTCTATTATCCTTTTACACAAATGGGTTAAGGGGACTACTTTTTTACCGCGTAAGGTTATTGCGCTCCATTCAGGACTGGAGAAGCTCGCGGTTGGGAGTTGCTTCGCGTGGAGAGAGGTAAGGTTATTTTTAACTACAAATTATAAGTAAGTGGTCATGTTTGAGGGTATAATCAAACTCTGTAGTGTTTTTTGGTGTATGTATTAATAGTTTAATTTGCGTTTGGGTGAAAAGTTTCCGTTATAGATGTGTCGTGCTTTTTTTCCTTCAAGTGTAATTTTAAGTGTTCGGAAATGTCTTCTTACATGGTTAATGTTAATTGTTAGTATATTTACAAATGTGAAGGGGGTATTTGTGGGTGGCTTTCGTTATATATGTTATTTTACAGGTTTCGGTTCCTCGCACGAAAACTACATGGAAGGAAGCGTGTTTTTTAATGGAGAAACTAATGTTTAAGTTATTATGCTTACATTTTGACTTTTATCTCCTATTTTTCGTGTTTGCCAGGAGCGGTTTTTTCACTTTTTAAACCTTTTTCGGGTTTTTTGGAGGGTTTCGAATCGGATTGATACATTGATATGCGTAACCGTTTTTTTAAAATAGTGTGTATATAACTTTAAATCCTAACGTGTACACACTACTGTTTTCGGGATTTCCTGGAGCGTTTTTTTACGTTTTACAATTTATTTTCGGGTTTTTGAGGGTTTCCCACATTGGAATAGTAAGATATTGGATTGGATTGTATGGATTGATTTTTCCTTCATTGCGTCTCTCAAGTTCAAAAATTGTAAGTATTTATTTTACTATTTTGATTGGGTGGGAAATGTCGATTTCTAATGTTATGTGTATGTTATAAAAAATTATAAACATTGCATATTTGTTACGAATTTATTTACATAAATTTTCTAAGTTTGTCACACAAATATGTTTTATTTATAATTTATTATATATGTTTATGACATGTGAATTTTATTAGTATTGTAAGAAGACATTCGTACATTTATTTGATATTTTTAAAGTAGACTTTTTGCTATTATTGCCAGGTATTCTAAACCTCTAGTTGTAGGGTATAATGTGACTTGACTTTGAAGTAGTCGGAACATTTGTTGGGTTTGTTTAGTGAGTTTGGGCCCTATTTGTGACACTGATTGTTCCATTCTTAGTTCCTGATAGCTTTGTTCTTTTTTCAAAGCTTCAAGAAGGTTGTGGAATGTGGGTTTGCCTCGGTTTGTAGTTGCTTGGAAAGCATTATGCCACCCTTCAACACTGTTGTTGGTTTTAGCCTCTTGGTTTAAAGTACTGAGATAGACATTCCACCAAGGGATTTGGAATTTGGGCTGGCGTCGATTTCCTGATCTGTGCAACCTTCCCACCCAAGTGTCTTCAAAATAGTCTAGCAATGGTGTTAACTTATCCTCATTCCTCTTATAGTATGCGCTGTCAATTATTAAATTGTAATGTTCAGCAACATCTGTAACAGGGACGTAGGCCAGGGCTATTAACTTTTTAACTTGATAGGCAAAGGTGCTATCTGTAGAGTATAGTACACTTAAAGTAGATTTTTGGAGATGCCTCCATATACTCTGATTAAAATGATAATAGCAACCCTGGATTGCTGTGTGGGGAAATGTTCTCAAAATGCTATTTATCATAGCTAATTCGAAATCAATAATTATTTTATCGGGAAAATAATTATTGATTTCCGTTTTGAGAACATTTAAAATTTCGGTGTAGGTTGTTTGCTGTTTGTTGGGTAGCAAACAGTAAATGAAAGGTATGTTAGAATGATGGTATAAACCGTGGATGGAATACAGTTGGTAAAAAGGTTTTGGGCAGGGTTTAAAGGTTCCATCCATCATCCATTGGGGACACTGTTGGATTTTTCGTAAATTACTTGCAGTTGCAAACATAATTATTCGGTTTGTACTGCTTTCATTATCAAAAAGAATAAATTTATCTTTATTGTGTGTGATGGCCATTTCGGGTGAAATAATAATTTCTTCAAAACAAGTTGGGTTGGGTTGGGTTGTGCTAGTGAGTCGTTTGGTGCGTGCAATTGTGCGCTTCAGGGAGTCAATAGAGGGTAGTTGCCCTGAAGCATGGGCAGGGATTTTTACCAGTTCTTCTTTAAGTATTTGTGTGGTGGGTTTGTCACTTTGTGTGCTAGCACTTTTAATACTCTCTAAGGCATCTCTAATTTCAATTTCGGTGACATTTGGGGGATGATTATGTTCTCTAGTAAATAGCACATTAGTTTCCTCGGTAGTGGCCCTCCCATAACATTTGTTGGAGTAATATTTTGTACACTTCCAAAAAACCTTTCTGCCACTTTGTCTCTCCTGATTATACACATAACCCATGTAGCATAATAGTAATTTGTTTTTCTGAGACATGACAAATTCTGCACCTTCAGTCATTTTGATTTACTTGTTCTAGGAAAGAGTAGAAAGAAACAAAATCAGTACACATTTTTTTACTTATGTGGTGCTAACATCATTAGTGATGCATTTATACTTACAGTTAATCAAAGTAGTAGTCACAGAAGCAGAAATGTCTTTTCAATGATGTTCTTGTATGTATGTCTTTATTTGCTGTTGGTATGAAAATATTGAAAAACAACATTAATGTTTCTATATAACAAACGTATTTCCTACTCAAAAGCAGTTGTCATTTTTGTTTACTAGTGCATTTGATGTAAACATTACATATACTTACTTGTTTAAATAGTAGAATAGTAGTACTTGCTGGAGTTCATCAATTTAGTACAGGTATGATCTGTAGAGTAGATAGAAGAAATAAAAGCAAAATATTATAATTTTAATACTGAACCGTTTGGAAATGTAACAGATTTAAACGTATACTAACTTCTAAATATGTTGTTTTCTTTGTTGTAGGTAGAATAGCTGTATGATGTATTCAGAATATCTGTAGAGGAAATATAAAATAGATAAGATGTTGTTAAGAACATAGTCTGTGTTATTTTCGGCAGTTTTAGAGAAATGATAAATATACTTACATTTTATACAAGGCTATTCTTCTATATTGGTATATTTTGTGTAGGATGTTTTCATATGAGATGTAGAATAGATGTATGATGTTTTCTGAATATCTGTAGAGGCAATTCAAAATAAATAACATGGTGTTAAGAATATAGTTAGCGTTTTTTGTGCCCACATTGTAGCTAATAACAATTACACTTACATTTTTCTGAAGGGTATTCTTGTGTTTTGCTATAGTTGATCTTGGATCTTTCAAATGATCTATAGGGAAGATGTAAAAAGCAAGATATGTTGTTTAAAAATGTGCATTAATGAAATTGGCCGTTTTATAACAAACACATCTATACTTACATGTGTAATTAGGGTAGTTTTATCGTTTTTGCTGTAGAAATAGCACAATTTCAGTATATCTGTAAATATAATGGTAATGAAAAATAAATACTCTTATAAATTAGTGTTTAAAAAAGCAGTTGGTGTGTAACAGAAAATTATTATATACTTACTATCTGAATTTGCACATGAAGAAATATGACCAGGTAATAGGATTTGTGTTGGAGTAGTTTCTATCAGAAAAGTAGGAAGACATGAAAATAAAATAAGTGTAAGACTTAGGAGATGTAAGGAAAATAGTGCACCTGTAATTTATTTTTCTACAAAAATGTTGTGTTACTTACTTGATTAATTAGCTAGTAAGCTGGATCTTTAAAGATGTTTATTCTGCAACAAAATCTTCAAAGTGTTGGCATCTACTTTCCAGAGAGGTAGCAGCAACAAATGGTAGAATGCATGTAGCCCTTTTATAGTATATGTGTTATGTGTGCTTTGATTTGATTGGTTGTAGGATGTAAGGAAGCATAGTATAGGCTAGTTTGAATTTTTTTAAGTTAATTGGAGTGTTTGTTGATGTGAGAATGGTGGTATGTGGTTATTCCCGCATTAAAGCAGGTTCGTGTTTAAATGAAATATATTTATATGTGAAAATAAGTAATGAAAATGTTAGTTAAATGCAAAGATTAATAGAAAACGATAAAATGCATGTAATAGAATGTATAGCAAATGTGGATTAATAGTAATTTTATGTAAGAAACCGGTATGATATGTGAAACGTTTTTTTTAGTGAGAAATGACTTTTATTGATGATAAAGATGGTATTTTAGAAAGAAAAGTGTGCAAATATGAACTCGATATTTTTTTTTAAACGATATTGTGGTACTCTATATTTTTGTAGTCGATATTTTTGTAGTGTTAGGGCTAATTTCATGTCCAACGATATAATTGTAGTCGATATTTTTTTAAGCGATATTTATGTACTCGATATAGTTACTACTCGATATTTATTACTCGATATTTTTGTAGTTTGTGTAATAAGTATAGTAAGTCGATATTTTTGTCGTCGATAATTTGTCAACGATATTTTGGTAAGTCGATAATGTGTCCGTCGATAATATTTCAGTGATCCGTGCCCTTCATATCCTGATAGCAAAACACACAAGATGATGGACGGAAAGTTGCACATTGGCAAAAAATTCACCCCCAGTCAAAGATCTGGGTTTAATCCATCGTTATTTTGCTCACCACGCCACCCCAGTTCAGACATGGCCATATGCAAATCAGTCTTGACCCTGTGCCTCATGGGAACAGTCCAGCCCGAACTGCCAAGCCATGTCTTTCCTGGACTGGAATCAAGCATCCTAGGACCACTTTCTGGCTATCAGCCGTCATCAGCCAGGATAGCTTGACTCCAGTGGCGTAGGGAGCACGGGACCCACCTCTGGGCATACCCTTCCCACATAGGGTGAACAGCAAAACACACAAGATGATGGACGGAATGTTGCACATTGGCAAAACATTCACCCCCAGTCACAGATCTGGGTTTAATCCATCGTTATTTTGCTCACCACGCCACCCCAGTTCAGACATGGCCATATGGAAATCAATCTTGACCCTGTGCCTCATGGAGACAGTCCAGCCCAAACTGCCAAGCCATGTCTTCCTTGGACTGGAATCAGTCATCCTAGGACCGGTTTCTGCCTACCAGCCGTCATCAGCCATGATACCTTGACTCCAGTGGCGTAGTGAGCACGGGACCCACGTCTGGGCATGTCCTTCCCACATAGAGCAAACAGCAAAACACACAAGATGATGGACGGAATGTTGCAGATTGGCAAAACATTCACCCCCAGTCCCAGATCTGGGCTTAATCCATCGTTATTTTGCTCACCATGCCACCCCAGTTCAGACATGGCCATATGCAAATCAGTCTTGACCCTGTGCCTCATGGGAACAGTCCAGGCCGAACTGCCAAGCCATGTCTTTCCTGGACCAGAATCAAGCATCCTAGGACCAGTTTCTGGCTATCAGCCGTCATCAGCCAGGATAGCTTGACTTCAGTGGCGTAGTGAGCATGGCACCCACGTCTGGGCATACCCTTCCCACATAGGGCAAACAGCAAAACCCTATCCTGATGGCCCATCATCAGGCTGATGACCCTTCCTGAGCTATAGTGGGAGAAGGAGTTGACACTTGTACCTGAATAAGGCTGTGCCTGTCCCGACACAAGGAGCTGCAGACTCCCCTGTAGTGTGTCTGGAGCCAGGGCCAGGAAGGACAGGGGCATGACCTTTCCTTTGAAGTCTCCCTACTTAAAAGACTGAAATAGGTATAAGTACTGGACCTCTGACACCATATACTCAGAACACTTCTGGACTGAGGACGTTCTGCCAGGAAGAAGTTGTGCTACCAGGAGGGACTACCACATTGCTGCTTGCTTTGCTGTGTTTGCCTGCTGCTTCTTGCATGGGGATGAGAGGACTGCATGTTACTCCCCGAATCCTGCTTTCAAAAGGTTCTCCAAGGGCTTGACTGAGCTTGCCTCCTGTTGCGGAAGTCTCTGGGACATAAAAAAAAATCACCTACATCTGCAACCAGCACCAGGGCTCCTCTGGTGTGAATCCTGACCTACCAAGTGGTGCCAAACCAAGTCCTGGGTCCTTGGTGGTTATTTTGGTGCTGTATACAAGAAAATTGGCACCTCAGTAGAAGGCGTCAGTTGGAACCAGCGCCTTTTTGCAAAATTGCCGCTGCCTGCACCCGAAGCTGTGGACTTCAACGCTGTCACGACCATGCCGCAATGCCTCTGAAGAACCAAGGCAGCTTAAGTCTAGACAATGCACCACCAATGTCCATGGTACCCCATTGTGACTCTGCCTCATCCCTGGGCCTGCGTGACTCCCAATCGATGCTGCCCCTAGGAACTATTGGTTCGACTCAAATGACAAGGAATCTACACTCCGCGCTCTCGACACTAAAGCCGCCTCAACCACAAATTGCCTTTTAGAACCGAGGTCTCACACCCACAATCAACATATCACCTCCTCTGTGCAACAAATCATCCCGGAGTGGCAAAAGCTTTAATGACCCTGTACCGCCTTAAAGAACCTACGCCTCACCTGCAACTGTGACACCGCACCTCCACTGCACGATGCTGCGTCTTGGGCTCTGACTTCTTGTCCTTGGTTTCCGACACCACGCCTTTGGTTTTGAACACCTCCAAGGTACTGAGTATGACCAGATAGCCCCAGTGAGAGATATAGACTTATAAGCACTACATGCTTTGGAATTCATCTTTAAAAAAACATATCTTGGCTTGTGTTTGTTGTATTTTGTCATTTTGGTGTAGTTTTACTCAGATACATATTGGCTATTTTTACTAAACTGGTGTGGAGTACTTTTGTAGAGCTTTCACTGTGTTACTGTGTAATTGTGTCCACAAATACATAACACATTGCCTCTTTGGTTTAGCCTGACTGCTCTGTGCCAAGCTACCAAAGGTTGAGCACTTGTAAATTTTGGTGTGTACTATACTTACCCTAACTAGAGTGTGGGTCCCTACTTGGACAGGGACCCACACATACCTCTGCTAACTAGAGACCACATTTCTAACAGTATGTTAGCTCCACGTCTGTACATGGAAGATATATAATAGAAGCTAAGTTGTGGATAAGTGCTGTTAAACATTGTAAAGCTATACTTAGCAATGCGTTCAAACCTTCAGAATATTTTGGTAGTCATTATTCAGTCTATGATACTTTTCTAGCACAATATTTAAAACTTGATTTTCCTGGTAGTATGCCCATTGATCAGTATGTGGAACTGCGAATAGGAAGAATTGCAGCGTCACCCCTTCAGGAGCATACCTGGTCCAATTATTAGCATGGGAATTGAAAAATCTTTTGAATCTCCTAATTAACCTTTCTACCCTCATTACTTAAACAAGTTTGTAAGCCCGAGCATACAGATGTAATATGAATGTCCTATTTTAATGAGGCTCTTAAGATTGGCCTACTACCCATTTGTGAGCGCTCTCAAGTTTGGCAGGCCCCGAAAAATTCTAGAATTTGTGGATTTTGAGGAACTATGCGTGCATTTCTGTTAGAATCAACTGCAGAGTAGGAATAAGTCATCCAAAAATCTGCATCCGTAGTACGAGTTGTTCCTATAAACAAATTGGCTACGTAATTTGCAAGCGTGAATGGTCTTCCCTCGAGAATCCGAATACTTTTCCGCATTTACAAGGCAACTGGTGTGCATGCTTTTCCCTACAGGTGATAAAGAAAATGACAACATTTAGGACGTTGCCAAAGAATCTACTTATGATTCACAACCTTGCCCCAGCCCTTCGCAGGGGGCCGAGGGAGGGGCCTTGCCCCGATTTTTCGACCACTGCTCTTTCACATTTGTCTTTTGGGGCCTCTTTTAGTGAGTCAGGCTAAACGGGGCTGTAAAACCTCACAGTGCAAATACTGTGCAAGGGTTCATCACCAGATTTAGGGCCTCATTTTTGAAAAGTGACGCATCGCTGCGTGAAAACAGTGAAGCGTTACTTTTCATTGCGCCCTACTTGCGACACCAATGATGCGTCATATTTACAGTATGACGCATCATTGCGCAAGGAGTTACAGATACGTCAGTATTTCTGACGTATCTGTATGGCGCAAAAGTGACGCATTGCTAGAGTGTGTCACAAAAGTGATGCAACTCCAGCAATGTGTCCTTTCACATGGGGCAAGCCCCATGTGAAAGGGCCTGCGTCAGTCTTATGCCTGCTGTGAGGCAGGCGTAAGAAATTGACGCATTTGCGTCCTAGAAATGATAAGATTTCACAGCGTCACTTCTATGACCTTTTCTTGGGTCAGAACTCCCCTCTGCATACATTATACCTGGCGCATATATAATATAGCGCAGGGGTTTACAAAGTGACGCATCTACCTAGATGCGTCACTTTGTAAATTTGGGGCAACAAGGCACATTTTTTACCTGCAGCGTAAAAGTAACGCACGGCCTCATAAATGAGGCACTTAGCATTTGTGCTATGATTAGCCACCAGATCGATTATTTTTCCATGTTCAAACGAAATAACAGGTGAAGTTTGCACTTGTTATTGTGCCTGTGTGGGACTCCAGGGAAGAGGTAGGGGTGGGTGTTAATGCATAGCATGAACCCAGAAAGAGTTTGTGTAATTTGACGTCAGCTCACAATAGGTAGAAAGTGCCAAGTTAGCCCTTGGGCATCTTGTACACAGTCAAGTGGGCACCAGGAAGATGGCTCATCGACACAAAGCCTGTCTCTGGGGCCAGCACTCATCCATTGAAGAGGCGTCTAGGGCACCACACGAGGTTGTGCATTTAAAGACTTTAGGCCCAGAAAATGGAAGGATTTGCAAAGGATTAAACATTGTGTTCAAGCGAAGAAGCTCCGATTAAGGATGTACTCGGTTCCATGGCCAACAGCTTACCCTCCAGATCCCATCTCTTCAGATGTGAGGGACTGCAGAGCAATACAGTTAAAGGACCTCACATATTTTTATTGAACAATGTTGGCACTGGGCATACCTTCCATTGGCACTAACACAGCTCCGTCAGCTGTTGACCATTCCATACATTGACCGGGGGTTTGTGCCAGGTCTGCAATTGAGAGCAGGCAGCCATCACTGGATCATGCAGTGCTCAAATGCAGCTCACTCACACCCCCATTTATTCAGATTTGTGCACATATACACCTACAATTCACAAGCACACACACACCCACTTCACTTCACACATTCACAAATACACATACATTCATACATACACACATGCATGCACGCATGCACCAAACATTAAAAATCATAACGCTTACCTTCTGTAGCGTCTCGGGAGGGAAGACTTGGTGGTTCCAAAAGGGTTGGGATTGCCGCCTCCAATGAGAGGAGTGGGCAGTCCCTACCTCGTCATAGAGTGGACTGGGGTCATTGAGACTGCTGACCCCACCCCACACTCTGACAAGGCAGAGACACTTTCTCGCTTTCTCTGTTTTGAAAGTTTTCAAAGATGTTGGTAATTTTTCAAATTATTGTGTTTTATCTCACTTAGTATCCCTACCAATCCATATTCCTCTCCCTTTCCACTGCCCCTTAATTCCCCCTGCTTGTAATGTAATATATTTTTAAATGATATGCCAACGTGATTGTTGGTAAATCTGAGACTCACAAACCCCCAATCTTCCTGACCAAGCAATTCCCCTTCGCAGGCTGCCTGTGTGGGGCAGACTGCTGCCCCCAGTGAGCAGTGCTGCTTTATAAATGGTTGACTGAGAAATCTGCCATCCCATTAGCAGTCAGACCGCACAATCACAGGGACACTACTAGCCCGTGTGAGTTCAAATGGTGTCTGACTGCCTTTCCTCAGCCAGGATTGCCACCTTTCTCAGAGAAAAATAGCTGCCATCTGTTCACTTTTAACAATCTGCAAAGGCCAAAACACAGTTCTTGAGTAGAACTTTATATCAAATTGCCTGCATTCATTTTTAACACGGCCTTCTTTCTTTGTTTATTTTATTTTATTTTATTTTGCTTTAATTATCAGTCTGAGGTCATTTGGCCAGCTGAAGAACATGGTTTTCTTCTGATATTTGCTGTTTAATGTATGTACTGATAAGGGAAAAAAATACTGGCTTTTGGTGCTTTTTTCAAATTTTTGTACTTGGCAGGATATTAAAATACCGTGCATGTCAGGATAAAATCAACCAGGTGGCAAACCTACCTGCAGCAACATTCAATTGAAACTGCCCCAGTGCTATCAAAAGCAACATGGAATTCAGCCGCCTTCACCAAATACCCTTGGAACGCCTACGTTTATGGAAAGAGCAATATCGGCAAAAAGTTATTCAAATATTAAATGGCATTTCATGCAACTGAAATCCACCATAAAATAAATTGACACCAGTTGAAAAAGAGGTGTGTCTTTCTGGCGCAGATGTAAACAATCTACATCTTACTAAAGGAATTCAAGAAGCCATGAAAGTGCCAACGATGCATTGACTCCAATGAGGATTGCTCAAATGGTGTATATGTCTGTGTCATTTTATATTATATGTACAACTGTGTTTCTCTCATTCCTGAGCTGTATGATGAGCATTATTTCAATAAACAGACTTTTAAAAAAAATCGTCTTTGCATCCTGTTTTCCCCCTTTCAAATGGGCCCCAGGTGTTACATATAGCTCAACATACCTGTCAAGCAGATTTGACAGTGTGGTGTCACAAGTTGCCCACAGGCCCCAATCTGAATATTCTGTGGAGTTCAGAGGAGTGAATTATGCCCATTCAGGCCAGCCTATTGTTTGCTCCTAGGAGGCATTTCACACCTATCCAAGGCTAAGCACAGGCTGGGAGAAGCTGGAGAGCTAATGCACATTAGCTCCCTGGACCGTCAGGTGGATTACATTTATTTTTCATAGTTACATTTCTTTAATATTTATTAAAAATCCAACTTCACAAGTGAATTAGATTTTTAATAACTGAAACTATTAAAAATAGTAGTTTAATTATTTTTCTAGCTGGTCCCTTTTCTGAGCTAGGGTATTAGTATTTTAATCTACACTCTGCATTTCTACACAGGCGAGCTAGGCTTGTCATGGTAAAAATAGTTGTTTGGGCATTGCCACTGTAAGGGCAGGGCGACATTAATTTTAACATGTCACACTTTTAAATACCATGCGCTCTACCTTTTTGGGCTACAAGGCTAACGTAGGGACTACTTATTAATATATATATATACAAGCGAGTTTTTTACCTGTCAAAAAGGGTTATTTTATCAGGCTGCAGTGCAAGTTTTACACTGCAGCATTCAAGCTACACAGGGTAGACCTGAAGCATGTATTCTTTTGTTACACTAATGGTTGGCAATTAACTTTTCATGCCATGGTTGTATTTCTACATCATTTATTATGGCCCCATAGAAAAGTTAAATAAACCAATCAGAGATTAGCCTATTTATCCATGTTTTAGAAAGTAGAGTAGATAGATTGGGCATTGGACAGCAGTGCTGCAGGGTGGATGGTAAAAAACAGCAATAAAAATGGGACCAGCAAAAGGTAAAAAATATAGGTGACCACACAGAAAAGGTAGGTTTCCTAGAGTGTGTCAGTCACAGTTTCCATGTGGACTATTGGCAGTGCTAAATGACGGTTTAATATGTTGCTATTTCACCAATTGCGTGCACAGTAAAATACTACATTAAGGAAATGCACCCCCACTGTCAAATTGCACCTTTCTTTTTATTTCCAATTGGAAAGAATGTTTTCCCCTGCTTCTACACCCTCAATAGCCTTGGAGGAGTTATGTTCACCTTCTCCCTCTTGAAGGAGTTTCACTTGCTCCCTTTGCTGGAGTAAATGCCCTACCATTCCAGGGTAAAAGAGGAGGTTGCAAATGTTCACAAACTCACAAGTTTGCACCTGTACCCAAACTCCCAAGACAAACCACACATTGATCCACCCATTTCTAACCTGTTGCACTGGATTTACTACTATAGATTATATGCGGTCACAGCGTGCCATTGTGTAGCAGTAAATGCAGTTAAGCTTATTATTCAACCTTTTGTGGGTTCACGGGAAACAGCAGCTCTATAAATCAGGTCGCCTTACCTCTACATTGAATTCAATAAACGCTCACAGAAGGGTTGGTGGTTAAAAGTCACACTTCTGTTTTGTGTCATTGATGACTTTCGCTGAACCAAACGGCAGAATCAATTGCACCCCTTTTGTCCTTTATCAACAAAGGGGCTTATTTACGAGCCCCTTACGCCGCTTGTGCGTCACTTTTAACATGGGAAAAAGTGGCGTAACAGCGATGCAGGGGGCTTGTAAATAAGCCCCGAAGTTATTACATTTTGTAGCAATGGGCAATTATGTTCACAGAGTGGTATTTCCTTGCAAAAATGTAGTGAGCTAGCTAAAAAGGTTGTTGCTTATTTACAAGCCCCTTGCTCCGCTGGTGCGTCACTTTTTGTGACGCACTGGCAATGCATTTTGCTGCCCTATATTTACAAGGACAGAAAAAAGGTAAATATGGACACTTTACACGCAGCCCTTTGCGTGAAAGGGGCTATCTATGGGTGTTACTGTTCCCACACAACACCCATGGAACCTGACACATCACCAAATTTATGAGACATTGTAAAATTCGAAAAGCGTCAGAATACTAGGCCTCCCCAGGGGATGCGTAGGGAGGGGCAACAAGGAGAAAGGTATTCATTTCTCCTTGTTTTTTTCCTCTTTCTATGCGTGCCTCGTTCTGCAGCACATATTTAACGAAGAAATCACGTCTGGTGATTGTTTCTGTGCAGGAAAGTGTCCCTTCCTGCACATAAACGATCATAAAAAAATGACGTTTTGCAAGTTCTATGTGTACTAATGCAGCACACACAGGAGTTGAAAACGCCATTTTTGATTCTTCCCATTACGCAGGCATTTTTGCACCATGGGTCAAGGATGCCTGCATCGGCGCATGGCGGCAAATTGTGCACCAGTGCAGGGGAGAGCAAAGGGATCAGTCATATCCATGTAGATATGAGTTAGGAGTTTACATATGCATTGAATATGTGTACCATGTGGAATGAATGCTTGTCATACTTAGCTTTACATAAACTTTTTAAAGCACTCATTCTTAGGTTATAATTAGCCTCTGCCTTGCCTCTAATGTTGCTGCCTGGGGTTGGGTCCTCGTGAGGCCAGAAGGGGGCTGGACTCAATATAATTTGAAAATAAACAAAAAATTGTCTCCAGCAGATTTACAATCTAAATGCTACTTTTTGCAGAACAGATACAAATGCCACTTTATCAGTAACACTCAAATGCATTGATGAGTATTTTCAAAATATTGCTATCACGCATTTTACTTATAGGCACTTATGAACTGCTATACATTTCACAGAATAAATTCACATTCAATGTAGGATTATGCCACAAAGCTAATAACATAGTGGGTGACAAGCAAGATCTAAATTGTGACTGGCACCAAATGTGAGGGTTTCTCAACTTGTTTATATATGCGAAAAATATGTTATTTAATGCATCAAAGGGAAATTAAACCACCTGTTCTTAAATTTGTGATGAAAAAAAGGATCAAATCACTGCAGTCTGTGGGTAGGTCCTGTGTAAGTCCCTGCAGGAGACCTGGCTGTTATAGTGAAGCAAAGTGTCTAACGCTTCTGCAATTGTCTAATGGCGGTCCTCTCTTGCCAATACCTCCTACTAGGGTTTGGTCAACACGTTTCAACACTCATGAGACTTTTAGGACTTCTAGGTACTAGGATCTGGTGGTATCTCCGTAATTAACATATAAGAATCTCGTATTAAAAAATTAGAAGACTCAATTGTAAGCTGACAGTGAAAGATCCAAAGCGTGCAATGTGTGGCATACCTTCTCCTGGATTGTACAATTATAAGAATGGCCCTACATTCCTTTATATTCCCAATAAACTGGTAAAAAAGGAGAAAGTAAATGGCACATGCTTGACTAAACAGTGGGACTTTATAGGATAAACTAAAAGTGTCACATCAGGGTTCTAAGAACTACCACCCGACTGCCAGACACACTTTATGCTATGGGTGGGGAACACTTCAAAATTTGCGAACATGCTTGACAAGAATTTTCAATTCTACTAAGGACACGGAGGCGAGGATTATGCCTCTCATTTCTTTACTAAGAAAAAACTCAGCAGCCAATCAGATTACAATAAAAGAAAAAAACACTGCAATACCCATGAGCACACTGGGTATCACCTGACGACCATAGAGAATCCCTTATAAAAGGTCTATAAGAGAATACCAAATCCTCTTTCTTTGGTAATCATAACAGTTAAAGTGAAGAAACACAGTCCAACATTTGTGAAGAACTTGGAAAACAAAAGCAGCTTGATCACTGTAACAGCAGACCAACGGGCTGGAAACAGAAGACTTGATGCTTGCATCGTCAGAGAAACCGGGACCTGCAGGTATCCATAAGCCAGTCCATGGAGACAGAACAACGCGCCTCACTTAGGATCCGAACCTGAAAGGAGATATAGAGCCGTAATATACCATTCCCTCATGGCAGAAAAAATATAGGAAAAAGGGAGGGAAAAAGAAGGAGTGTATCCATAATAAAAATATACATATGCAGTAAAAGCAGATAATGAAAGAACTCCGTTCTCCACACGCTGCCACTTCCCCAGACGTGGGGCAAGAACAGACACGGACCACCAAGCAGTAGGATGCAGATTTTATTTGAGTGCTGTCGCCATAACGTTTCTGCTCAAAACGAGCCTTGATCACAAGCAGATAATATAAACAAGCATATGAACAATCATATGAAAACAGATCTGGGTGGGATAACCCTTGCCTCCATGTCCTTAATAGAATTGAAATTTCTTGTCACGTATGTTCGCAAATTTTGAATTCTATGTCAGGACCGGAGGCTCTGATTATGCCTGTTCAAAGCTGTGCCACCACTACAGATACAATATCCACAACCGGTTTATAATAAAAGGTCTTAAATATAGAATCAATTGACCAATCAGCGGCTTTCATAATGTCCATTAAACTCACTCCCAAGAAAAAGCTTTGGAAGCCATAGCCCCACGAGCTGAATGTGCTCCAAATTTTGTAACATCAATTCCTGCCTCCCCCATGAGCCATCTCACCCATCTTGCTAATGTAGCCGGGGTCACTGGGTGAAAAGGTTTTTGCAGAGTAATCAACAATTGACCATGCATATCTTGTCGAAATTCAGCAGTACTTACCTCATAATCCTTAATACATTGTACTACACAAAGTTTTGGATTATTAGGAAAACTAGGGTAAGTAACAGAGGCAGTATTACACTTAGTGCGTCTGGAGATAGTAAAAGTGACACCATCTGGTAAAAATCTACGACCTGCAAGATCCAGAGCGTGGATATCAGAAACGCGCTTACAAGAAACCAAACATAATAACATAGTCAATTTTGCTGAAAGCTGTTTGCGGGACAGATGAACATTGGTGGGCCAATCCTCCAAGAATCGTAAAACAGTAGAAACATCCCATATATCAACATACTTAGGGCAAGGTGGTTTTACCAACCAACCTGATACCCCTGAGTAACTTGCAAACTAATGGGTGCTCACCAGCAGGTTTGTCATTGATTGTTATATGGCCGGCAGAAATGGCAGATTGAAAATTATTAACTGTTCTATAAGCAAGACCGGAAGAAGCAATTGATGCAAGAAAATTCACAATCATAGAGATATCTCCAGAAGCGGGATCCACCTCCCGTTGATCGCACCAACCACACCATCGTTTCCAGGCTGTGGAATAACGTTTTGTGTGTTTTGGGAGAACAAGCCTCGCTGATAAATCTGGTAGCATCTCACAAAAAGCCTGGGATTTTCCAGCGATCCCCGAAACCCACCATGCATCTAGAAGAAGTTGACCCGATTCTATCAATGGATGCGGGTTGATGAGAGGGTCCAGCAACAGATTCCAAAGCTGGGGAAGAAGGAGCAGCACTGCACAAATCATCTCCAGAAGAACCGGGAACCAAGCCTGAGCCCTCCAAAGATGAGTGATCAGAATCAATTCTGACTGATAATGCTTGGTGCGTGCTAAGACTCTGGGGAACACCACAAACGGTGGAAAGGCATAACACAGATGAGGTGGCAAATCTTGCAGAAATGCATCCAGAGCTTCCGGATCCGGGCGCCAACTGAAAAACATTGGAAGTTGTTTGTTGAGTCGAGAGGCAAACAGATCGACTGGCACTGACCCCAAAAGTGAGTTAGGAACCTGACTACACGAGGATGAAGCCTCCAATCGCCGAAATCTTGGAGGTGACGAGAGTTCCAATCTGCAATCAGATTGTTGCACCCCGGAAGATATTCCGCAATCACTGAGATGTTTCTGTGAAGACAAAAATGCCAGAAATTCTTGGCGTTTCTGCTGGAATCTTGGACCTCGTTCCCCCTAATTTGTTGACATATCGACCTGCTGACACATTGTCCATGCGGAGAAGTATGCAACAGTTCGTCATGTGTGGGGACAGACAACGAATCGCAAACGACCCTGCCAGAAGTTCCAGACAATTGATATGGAGAGACAATTCATCCTGGGACCACCGCCCCCGTAGTTATCTGACCGCAACGGGCTCCCCATCCCCACCGACTGGCGTCAGACTCTATCACTACTTCCGGAGAGACTCCGAAAAGGGCTAGACCATTCCAAGACTCCATGTGTTCTAACCACCACAACATCTCCCGCCTTGCCTTCTCTGAGAGAGGAATCTGATCTGAATATTTGAGGCCTTTCTGGAGATGGCGGATTTTGAGTCGCTGAAGTGCTCGGTAATGGAGAGGACCCGGGAATATATAGTTGGATCGAGGAAGCTAGCAGACCGACTATCCGAGCTACAGACCTCAATTATACAATCTGTTTGTGTAAAATCAATATCAACTCCCTCTTGATAGATCTGATCTTCTGATTGGGCAAGAGGAGTTGGCAAGTGAGAGAAATGACTAGAAAACCCAGGAATTCCATCGATTGAGGTGGGAAGAAAACTGATTTCTGTGGTTTCACATGTAATCCGAGTGAGTGTAAAAGATCTATTGACCACTCCAAATGAGTCATTAACAGGCGAGGGCAACGAGCCATGATGAGAATATCGTCTAAATAAATTATCAGACAAACACCCTAGGCTCTCAGAGATTTCACAACAGGCTTCAGGAGCTTCTTGAAGCACCAAGGTGCTGACGAGAGGCCGAAAGGGAGAACTTTGTACTCGAAGCAGACTCCCTGCCATTGGAACTCTAGAAACCGATGATGAGGACCGTAAATGGAATCAATAGATACGCATCGTTCAGATCTAGACGGACCAACTAGTCCCCTTCCTGAAGAAGGTCCCGCAGAAGATGGATGCCCTCCATCTTGAAGTGTCGATAAACGACCTAGCCATTGAAGTCCTTGAGGTTGAGAATGAGTCTAGAGCCACCCCTCTTTTTCTGAACCAGGAAGACGTTGCTGGAGAAACCCTAAGGATGGCGGGTGGTCTGAACTATGGCCCCTTTTTTCAGAAGGGAGTCTATTTCCGCGGAAATGACAGCTTCATCCTGAAGAAAAAAAAGACATGGGGTGACGGAGGATGAGACTGATTGGGAAAACCGAAGAACTCTATCTTGTAACCCTTCACAGTGTCCAACACCCAAGCATCGCTCGAGATCAATTGCCAACTGGGGTGAAAAAATGTAATCCTGCCTCCCAACAGAACGTCTGAAGCTGAGATCAAGTTCGCCTGAAGTGGAGGAATCGTGATGACCTCCTTGATTTCCACCATAATGTCTTTTCTTGAACTGGTTGCGTCCTTTGCGAGTAGGATAGAAGGAGGATTTGTTGTTATATCCAGAGTCTTGATAACCTCCACGATGGGACTGAGAGTCACGCTGGGTGCCTTGATTGAATCCGATTTACAAAAGGGGGTGGTGATGAACAGAGTGTCTGAATTGAGCAGACCACTCTTACCCAGTCCAAAGATCAGGGCTTGATCCATCACCGTTATTTATCTCACTGCCCCATCCCAGCTCAGAACCTGGCTATATGCAAATCAGTCTGTCCCTGGCCCAGTGCATCATGGGAACAGGGCAGACTAAACTACCAAGCCAATTCTTTACCAGAAAGGAGACAAGCTACCGGGGACCGGTTTCTGGCATTTCAGCCTCTTCGGCCCGGCTTGAATCCGCGGCAGAACAATCGTCCCCTATATCGTCCGGCCCCTCAAAAAATAGGTCAAAAAGCTCATTGAAGGGACGACTGAGCTTTATTGAGGCCACTAATTTCGGGTCTAACTTCAAAAGAATAGACCGTCTGCGCTCACACGACATGGCACAATTGGCATTACCCAATTGACAAATGGCTCTCTGAGCCCACCTAATCAATTTGTCTGGGTCAATGGCGGAGGAGGAGTCTTTAGCCCGAAAACCCAGCTCCATAAGTTTTTGAGAGGGGACAAAGCAAATCCAATAACTTGTCCTGACATGAGTACCACGCTCTATCAATACCTTTTTGGGGTCCTTAGCGCACTTCTTAATAGGAAATTCATTGTCAATGCTGAATTTTTTAAAATCCCATTGTTCATGACGAGCTCAGCTCGTCATGAGTGTATGGAGGTGTACATCATGACGAGCTGAGCTCGTCATGAGCGTCCAAGGAGTTAAGGTAAGTTACCATAGTTGGATCAACATTGGGTGTTTCTGCTAACTTATCCACCAAATCTGGCCGAGGACATCCAGAGCGTATGCACGTCCTCACATCTTTGTCAAAAGGTTGATGAATATGTGATTGGATATACTCCGCTACTTCCGCGGATGGGAGCCAAGAAGACAAATTAGGGTGCACTATTTCTGAAGGGTCAAATGTAAGGAGTTGTGGATGTGTGGGGCCATCCACAAAATGCTCTTTACGAGCCTTCTTAGCAGGAGGAGGAGAAGCATCATGGTCCGAAGACGTGCTAGAAGAAGCGTCACCTTCGTCTGTCCGGCGAGACTGAGAAACCGGAGCCTCTGGGAAGACTGACCATAAGAATGGTCATTAGAGAGAACCATAGCTAACTTAGCAAAGCCAGACTTATGAGGGTTTGTACCTTTGGCAGCAATTGAGGAAGAAAGCCCAGATGAAGCAGGCAACCAGCCCTGTTGCAATGCATAATTACTCAAATGACGTTTTAAAGGCTCAATAGCGTGATCCAACGCTTTATTAACTGAATGTTGGACACCAACATCAAGTGCCTCAACCAACTCTTGTTCCATAGACCCAGAGGCCCTTTCATCATAATAATAATCTTCCTCATCGTAATATTCAGCCATAACAACACCCAAAGTGTAAATAATGCCCACAGGAGGAAGTACACCACTGTACCTAAGTGTAATTCCAAAGGCAAAATAATGGGGGAGTGGAAGATACCCCAGGCAAGCCAACAACACAGATATAGAATAACTGTGAATGACAGAAATCAAACGTGGAGGAAGAGGGCTTGCCATGAATTCACTCTAGGCAATGCTTATGCACAATTTTCCAGCCCAAATACTTCAATAGTGATACTTGGGCGTAATTTAGGGGCTGCGCCAGGTCTGTGGGCAATGAGCATAACAAGCGCTGCCCCCACGCTAAAACAAACAGTTGAAAGCCGGTAAATCGTCCAAAAACATCAAAAATGGCCACAGCGCATGCGCGGTAACGGCCACCTGGTCGCAATAGAAAGAGGACTAAGCAATGCCAGTACGCGTATTCCTCGAGCCCCGCATTCCCACTCCACAATCAAGAAGCGAGGTTGCAAAGCGCCCGCACCGGGGAGGAATGAACGCTCCCAAAACAAAGGCGGCGATAACAAAGAGCTGCACGCTATGCGCACAACAATGAAAAAAATGCATGCCATATTGCAAAGAAGGACGCGCGCGAACACTCTACAATGGAAAGTCAGAAGCAAGTCAAACGCTGCAGCGAACACATTATAACAAGGCACAATCAAATATGAACGTGACAGCAAACACACTATAGGCAAGACATGAAAACCAAGTAAGCACAAGAAGAAAGCACTTAACTGGCTGCGGAGCAGCAAAGAAAGAGGATATGGTATTCTCTTATAGACCTTTTATAGGGGATTCTCTATGGTTGTCATGTGATACCCAGTGTGCTCATGGGTACTGTAGTGTTTTTTTCTTTTATTGTAATCTGATTAGCTGCTGAGTTTTTTCTTAGTAAAGAAATGAGAAGCATAATCGGAGCTTCGGGTCCTGACATAGAATCTGCCATGGATGCTCACGTTCTTTCAGGACTAGAATTATGTCAGAGGTAGGCTCCTTCATACCGTGGATGCCTACAATATTCCAATAATACTACCTTTATGCAAGGGCAAGGATTTTAACAAGAAATGAGCATCATGCCATTTATGTGAACAAATAGGCAAGCATTATCACTGTAATTCACAGCCTAGCATTTTGCAAGGTTAGACATCATTATCTGGATTCCTGCTAGCTACTAAAAAATGCAGCCATCATTCATGTGTTCCGCATATTATCCATGGCGGGCAATAGCTATCTCCCACAGATTCCCCAAAGCTGGTACATGCCATGGAGATAAACACATTTCCAGGAATTATCATTATGAAGGGACCAGTATTTTACCACTGGGTGGCATCTAGCCGCAGCCCGGCATCTAGCCGCAACCCGTGCAGGTAAGAGTGGTGGGGAGGGGTTGGGCGGATCTCAACAGATGACAATGAGGGAAAATTTAATAAATAATACATTTTCCATCGTCGTTGTATGTCGAAGTCCCCCCCCCCCCCCACTCGGCCCCACCGCTCTTACTTGCACGGGGGCTCATGTCATCATACCATGGATGTCCACAAGTTTCCAAGAATTATCACTATTATGCAAGGACCAGAATTTTACCATGGGAGGGCAAATGGCATCCCCAAAGGATGGTCACAATGGATGTCCCCAAGTGTTACTTACATTTTGCAAGAAATGCGCCATATCTACTTAGACATGGCACACTTCTGCTCTCTCATAGTGCTGGAGTATTCAGGCAGTCTAGCACCAATGCAGGAACTTTGCACCATTGTGCAAGGATACCTGCGTTAGGGACTAGATTGTTTTTGTGCTGAAAGGAACACCTTCCTGCACATAAAAAAATCCTTAGTGACATATTCCTCTTTCTATCTGTGCTGCAGAATACAGTACCCATGAAAAGAGGAAGTAACGGGGAGAAATAAACACATTTCTCCTCTTTACACCTCGCTCAGGTAGGCACGCCATTTTTGGACAAACCAAGGTTTACTGACTTTGTTAAATGTAAGTTTGCGTCAAGATACTTGGGTGGCTGCATAGGAATGCCCATGTCTACCCAAGTAACGCCTACCAGACGTAGGGTGATGCATGGCAGTACCTCTTCAACTGAAAAGTGATGCAAAGCTACACAAAACTTGATACGTGCGGCTGTGTATATATCACATCAGCACTTGCGTTGCCTCGCTTTCACCTGTGGGTCCAAGATATAAAATAGGGTACGAGATATTTAAAGACATAAACAAACATGGACCCTATTTTTGTAGGTGGGGACAGAACTCCTTGATTTTTCTGTGGTGACAAAACCACATATGCCATCCGTCACTTCACTTCTACATGAGCCCCCTTGCGGCCATCGCACGCCAACACAACCTCAACATCATCTCCTACGCCGACGACACCCAGCTGATCCTCTCTCTGACCAACGACCCCGCCGCCGCCAGAAACAACCTCCACGAAGGGATGAAAGACGTAGCCGAGTGGATGACGACCAGCCGCCTGAAACTGAACTCAGACAAGATGGAAGTCCTCATCCTGGGCTCCTCGCCCTCCGCCTGGGACGACTCCTGGTGGCCCCCTGCCCTGGGCACCGCACCCAAACCGACAGACCACACACGCAACCTGGGCTTCATCCTGGACTCCTCCCTCTCCATGACCAGACAAGTCAACGCCGTCTCCGCGTCCTGTTTTAACATCCTGCGCATGCTACGGAAGATCTTCCGGTGAATCCCCACCGAGACCTGGAAAGACGGTCACCTAGGCCCTCGTCACCAGCCGACTGGACTACGGCAACGCCCTCTACGCCGGAACCACCGCCAAGCTCCAGAAGAGACGCCAGCGGATCCAGAACGCCTCAGCCAGACTCATCCTCGACATCCCCCGACGCAGCCACATCTCCGGACATCTGAGAGACCTGCACTGGCTCCCCGTCAACAAGAGAATCACCTTCCGTCTCCTCACCCACGCACACAAAGCCCTACACGACCAAGGCCCGAGCTACCTCAACAACCACCTCAACTTCTACGCTCCCAAACGCCACCTCCAATAGACCAACCACGCCCTCGCCGCCGTCCCCTGCATCCGAAGAGTGACAACAGGAGGAAGGTCCTTCTCCTACCTGGCCGCCAAGACCTGGAACACCCTCCCGACCGACCTTCGCCTGACCCAAGACCACCTCTCCTTCAGGAAGAAACTCAAGACCTGGCTGTTCGAGCAGTAGCGCCCCTCCCCCCCCCCCCCCAAAGCGCCTTGAGATCCTCCGGGTGAGTAGTGCGCTATATAAATGCCTTGATTGATTAATTGATTGATTGATATCCTAGACGCTCGCTGTTCATCACCATAAATGTTAAACTTCCTTAAATTGCGCCTTGTTACTAATAAAATTCGGAGTTTAATGATCGGTTGCTTCTCTTTGTCTTCTGTCTGTCATTGTGACTGAGGCAGTTGAAACGGCTTCGAACCTTAATAATGAGGGAGCCTGAGAAGTTATTTTTTAAAGGTAACAGAAATTCAACTGCGACAGACTTGAAGAATATGTATATCCTTTTTGAAAAATGTAAAATTATTTTTAATTTTATGTTTTAGGCTTTTATTGTTATCTTTTTCTCAATCGAACACGTCCTCCTCACATACTTTCTAGAAGCAAGACTGCGTTGAAAACGAAGTCCCTTTGTGATTTTGCTTAATGCCAATCATCTGCTCTGCTGGTCGGCCATGAAGACCACTCCCAGGGTGGCAGCGGTCCACACTCATCCCACAGGCCACCAAGCATTGGATAGCAGATGCTAATGAGCTCGCGCAACTGCTTGTGCGCGCCCGGGTCTCACCTCTGACCTTTGGCTGCGTCCCACGTCTACTGCGGAAGCAGGGCAGTTCCCACAAGGTTCCGCTTTACTCCATTAACGATGCAGTTCGCTGCTTCTATCCTTCCTAATAGAACTAAACAACCCGAGCTGAAGGTATAGTGAAACTCTTTCTGTTGCCATTCAAACATGCTAATCATTGTTTGGATGTAAATCAAACCCTTGAGCCATGTGACGGCCACTGGGTGTTACCGCAGACATAATGAAACTGCCATATACCATCTGTCCCCTATTTCCTCCGGAAGCCTTTGCATTAATATGCGCATGTATTGTATATCAGGAGACAGCGGACGGATTGCTTAGAATCATGATTTACATTTTGCTAAGCATTAAATACTTTGTTATTCCCCTCTAAAAGTACCATTCATTCTGCTTTTCATTACGCGAACATAACAGTCACTCCAAGATGTGATCCTTGGACGTCCATGAAGTTGTTCTGCTTCAGTCATCAAACTCTGATGCAATTATAATTTCTCTCATGAAATTTTTTTTGCAAATGCCCACAATGTGGGGGACTAGGCCAATGCCTTGGGTTTGTTCAATTGCCTGGATTTCCCCTGCTAAACCTACCTATCTATTCACCATTTAGAGGCTAAATATCTTGTGAAAATAGATCTATTTGAGACAAGAATGACAAAAAAGACAGAATACATCGATGGTGAAGTATCTAAGAAGAACCCATTATGGAGAAAAATGCATTTTACCTTGCATTGACAGTTAAGAGCAGGGTCACTGGAATTCTGAGGCAGGAGATGGCCAAATTATGTGGCAGCGTTGGGTAAATTATACAGCAAGAAAAGGCAAATTATGTGGCATAATGCGGCATATATTATAACAGTATTATTTCATAATTTTTAAACTTGGTAACACTGTCTGGCCATTGATTGCACCTCATTAGTACCAATATAACACCCAAATATAGCAATAAGCGGCAGAAAGCTGACCAGGCCAGCTTTGCACAGGGCCTTCCATGAAACTGCGATGTGTTGCTGCATGTTTAGTAACTTTTGAACCGTTTGAGCTAGAAACAAAATAGTTTTTGTTAGAATCTGCAGATTATATGGCAGATGATATATTAGGTGGCAAATGCAGCAAATCTATAACTATGCAAGAATCAGCACAGTTGCAAAATTGCATAATTCTAGTGGCTCAGGTTAAGAGTGAACCACTAGAAAGAGCACTAGAATGAAGAAAATCTCTGTTTCCCTCTTATTACAAGTGAACTTCAGCTGTATGGTGAGCTCTATTAGATACCTTGGGGTTACCATCACCCCAGGTTCGGCAGATATGTATAGTGTTTACAATCAGCATCTTCTGTAATCCCTTGCATAGATTTCTCCCATGGCTGGGTAGGAACAATGCTGTCAAAATGAACCCATTGCTCAGGGTTTTCCATCTTTACCACCCCCTGCATGTCTTGGTTTGTAGTTAATCCGTCATAAAACTTGAGGAGAGGACCATAAAATGTATCCAGGGGAGCCAGAATAGAACATGAAATCATGCAAAACAGTATTCTCTTAGCGCCTACCTGCCTGACCAGGATCTTCGCTGTTGGTGTGGCCAATTTGGAACATTGAGCACCTTTTCATCTGCACAGCGCTACACCTCGCCGGACCCGCTCCGCGGGTCCCGCTTCGCGGCACTTGCTCCCTGTGAGTTTGAGGAGTGCTTTGGACATTGTTGCTGCGGGCGTTGGCTGAAGCAGGGCTGCGAGCAAGGCGGTGCACGGACTCCGATTCCCAGGAGTCCCTGCTGCTCACCCGAGTCACCTGGGACGCTCTCCCTGGTCGCCACGCCCCCCTACTGACTGTTAAATTCACCGGTCTGCAATCCCTCGGCGTATTCTCTTAGCGCCTACCTGCCTGACCAGGATCTTCGCTGTTGGTGTGGCCAATTTGGAACTTTGAGCGCCTTTTCATCTGCACAGCACTACACCTCGCCGGACCCGCTCCGCGGGGCCCGCTTCGCTGCACTTGCTCCCTTTGAGTTTGAGGAGTGCTTTGGACATTGTTCCTGCGGGCGTTGGCTGAAGCAGGGCTGCGAGCAAGGCGGTGCACGGACTCTGATTCCCAGGAGTCCCTGCTGCTCACCCGAGTCACCTGGGACGCTCTCCCTGGTCGCCACGCCCACCTCCCTCTACTCCAGTATAAACGTAGTACTCCCCTCCGCTGCGCGGGAGCGTCCCGGGAGAAGCCCGGGACAAGGGCGGGCCCTCTGAGGCCCTCAGAGGCACGAGAAGGCTAGGCTAGGCCAGTCCCCTAACATCCCAACACAACATATCCATCCCGTCCAGCGGTTTTTATGGTAGTTATAAATTGTTTGCTCATAGCCCTCCTACCCCGCCCCTTTCCCGGTATCCAGACGGGGGTCAGCTAGCGGTAATACACGAGCCGCCGCTGAATCGCCCAGGTCCCTGGGAAGGGAGTAGTGACTTTGAGAGGGTTTTATACCGTTGTATTACCTAACAAAGCTTTTTTGGGGGGAATTAAGGTCGTTCCTGACTTTGGTTTCTACGGACGTTGGGAAGGGACCAGCTTTCTTTTTCTACTTCTATGCCCCTATTGGGCAAAGAATAAGGGGGTTTGCGATCCCATTAAGTGTTGTGTTGATATAGATCGTTTGTTTTTCTTTCCTCTGATCTTATCTTTAAGCAAAGGGGTAGTATTGTATTTTATGTACATTGAATAGTACGTTTTCGTAATTATTGTCTTAACTGTTTTCATTGAGTGAGATGACGACAAAAAAATTAAGGTCTGGGAATATTTTAGTAGGAAGATCATGCTCTAAAACCAAATCGAACCCCCTCCGGAATAAGACTAGCCAAGCAGCTCACTTGAAAGGCACCTGCCAGCTCTTTAACCTTTGGGAAAGGGGTAAGAATAAAGCTATAACTGTGGATACCATATCTGAGGATACCAAGGCTCTTGGAGCAAATCATTCAGATATGCTATCTAGCACACTGGGAAAGGTAAACGTAGATAATTGTTCTGTAGCAGCAAGAGCAGAACCTACACCCCCTGTACATAGCTTTTCGCCTCCTCTCTTCTCCACAATGAAAAACAATATTGATCTTGTACCAGAAGTAATTATAAAAACAAGGAAAGAGATAGCACAAGATATTTTACCGAATGTGAAAATCCCCCATGATGATAACCACCCCTCATTGATTGTCTCACCATCAAGAGACTCTTTCAATAATGGCCTGTCTCCTGTGGTCCTAGATAAGGATTTATGTCAAAGATACATAGATACAGATCTAGACAAGGCTCAGATTGACCTAAAAACACCGGTAACATCAACACATGCAGGTCTCCATCTTTACAGTAGTACCCCCTCCAAGACCTCACACTCTAATTTTTCAATGAGTCCCAACTTAAATCTAACTGGGATAAATGCACTTCAATTCCATGGGATGGACAAACCTATTTCTGCTTCTCTCTCCACATTAGAACACCTATTGTCGTCTATTTTGCAACTACTAGAAAAATTTGTGGGTGGCTCCGATTGTGTATTAGACACAGTGACCCAAATTCTGAAAGTTTTGTTGGGCAATCAACATGGGAAGGACATTGTCCAGGACGTAGTCCAAAAGGAGCAGTCCCCTACAGCACGAGATGAGGTAGTAATAAAGGATCTGTTACCTATAGCCAAAGATGACTTAAAAATGGTACAGGGGAAGCTAACTCAAGTCCTATCCATCCAATCCCTACCTTAAATTGCTCAATAGATATTGATTCAGAAATAAAGGTCTCGGGGGAGTCCCCACCAAAAACGGAGAATGATCTCTTCCCGATCTTCAAGAGGCAACAAGGAGAGGGAGACAGGGAGGCAGTTGTTTTAGAGGAGAATAGTAATAAAGGGAATCTAGTGAAATCTAAAATGAATGGGAAGAACAAGAGGAAATTAATAAGACGGATAGAGAAAAATAGGCGGAGGAAAATCCTTTTTGGAAAACACCTTAACTCCTCTACGATCAAAGAAGTACGCCAAACATCCGAGGTGGCAGTTGAAAATGATAACATTTCTGAAAATATGAACATAACGGAAAATATCATTTCTCCGCCCCCGGCTGCACCTTTGACAGTTACTCCCTTTCCCTTCCCTCCCATAACAACTGACACAAATAGCCTTTTCCAACCAGTTAATGCTAATAGGGATACAATTGGATTTATAAGCTCGATTCCTCTGGGACAGGAGCATAACCCCCCCGGACATGTAATTCCAATTCTCAATCCCTTAGCAACATCTTTTGCTGGAGCAGTCTCACGAGGCATTTTGTTAAAAGAAATTAAGGAAAATAGCATTGACACCATGTGGTTAGAATTCTCCCCCCTTTTTGACGCTGAATGCATTTTTAATAGATCTCTTTTACTTAAGTACTTTCAAGAATCGGCTAACTTGACATTAATACAATCTGCTGATCTAGACAGGGTATTAATATTAAAGTCCGAGATAGGGATGATAACTAGGGTGAGGTTTTTTTTTGTGAGGTCTTATATAGCGCTCGACTTACCCTTAGGCATCTCGGCACTTGCATTGGGAACCCGTCCTGGCCTTTCCCTGGGAGATAACCCGTACTGGGCATCCCCAAGGTGAAGGCCAGGCATCCCGCCGCAGGGGCCGTTGTGGAGATTGAGCAAGCTTAATGCCCAGAGTTGCAGAGTGTGAACCCATGATTAGAGTGGGCACCGAAGCGAGAATTATCGAGTCCGTGGACAATTGGGCTCAAGACCCTGCCGCGTCGGGAATTGAACCCTGGTCCCGGGTCTGACCTCTGCTTCAGGGTATGCCTCCTCTAACCAGTGAGCCACACTTCTCCACCAGGTTCCAGTCTAAGCTAGTAGCAAATTTAATCCTGCAACGCTCTGAAGACCTTCAGAGCAGAGGGATAGACGTAATCCCTTTGCTAGGGTATACTGGACAAAATAGAGTCTCTAATCCCTTATTACCTTCAAGGTCCCCCTTTTCTTTGTTGCAAGCAGCAACAGGTAGTACAAAACAGGCAGGTGATCTTGCGGATTTAAAAATATGTAAGTCTAAGGACCTCCGTTTAGTGTCCTATGCTAATCCGTCTTTGTTATCTCGCCAACCTGATTCCGGGGATGAAAGAGATCAATGGAACTGGCTACCTGGAATTCTAGCAGGAAAATCCCTAAACAATCAAACGTCTAATTCGCATCTTTAGCGACAAGTTATCTATAATATCTTGGAATGCAGCTGGCCTAAAAAATAGCCCGGAAAAAATGCAATTCCTCTTGTCTCTGGAGGCACATATAATATGCCTCCAGGAAACGTGGTGCCCAGATAAAATCCAGGTAGGGAAAGATTACTTTGTGTTGGAAGGCAGCGCCACCATTAACAAGAGAGGACACGCCAGTGGGGGTATAGCTTGTCTTTTATCGAATCATCTAAATTGGAATTATGCCCACTATATGGACCCCTCTAACCTTTTTCAAGCAGTAACTCTATTTAGGTCTAGCAACAATGATGTTGTTAAACCCTTAGTTTTGATCAATGCCTACATTCCACCGGAAGCTGGCTATAACGTAACTTTGAAAAAGGTTTTTTCTCATGTTCAGAGTATCAGGGAGAAAGATCCGATGATTGCCATGGTCATAGTTGGGGACTTAAATTGCAAAATTTCCAATCTAAGCATGAATTTATTTCGCGATAAATTCAAAGAAGAACCTCTCCATATACCTCAGGCATTACTCCCTGAAAATATTAAAACAAATAAACGAGGAAAGTTACATTTAAATGAGTTGGCAGATATGGATGGGATTATTGTAAATGGGAGACTCCCCTCGGATTCCCCTGCCAACTTCACGCATAAATCCTATCAGGGTGAATTGATATTGGACTATGTAATAGTGGGGACTCACTCATTTGAGCTACTGAAGGATCTCAGTATTATTGATACGCCGTTTAGTGATCACAAAATACTGTCTATCTTTGGAAATGTAAAGCCCCCTAAATGTGATAAGTGGTCTCTAAATAGTGAATGGGTAAATTTTGGCGTTATTGGAATGCAAGAGCTCAACGAAATTTGGAGGGAATGCTCGATGCAGGAATAAATGATCTTCCTTCCTGGCACGGTTTGGAAACTGAAAATTTTTCTTTGTTTATGAAGGCAGTAATAGCGGTGGCTAAAAACTCCAATAAGAAAAAGTCTGCTAGAATATTCCCAAGCCCCCTGAGATTGCTTAATATAGAAATTAATAAATTAGTAAGGGCTCAATATTTAGCTAGATCTGTTGATATAGCACGAAAAATATCATTGTTAAAAAGGAAAAGGAGAAGGTTATCATTTACAATACGTAAAGAAAAAGAGGATGCCATTTGGATAAAAATAAGAGAAGCCTCTATTAATGGGGAAATGAGGCAGTTCTGGTCTCTCATAGGCGAGGGGTGTGGATTGAGAACAAGACCTTTCCCCATCCCAATTGAGGAACAAATATGGATTGAATTTGTTTCTAATCTTTATGCAAGTAACAGCTCTGTGGCCCCACAAGCATGGCCAGAGGAGACTAGTCTGCCCCTGGTACCATTCTTAGAAAAAGACATAGATCTAGCCATCAGAGAAATGCGGCACTCTGGGGCAATGGGCCCGACGAATTGCCCATTTCTATACTAAAGCAAAGTGGTGCCAAATGGAGTAAATTACTTTGTCCTGTATTCAACATTTGCCTATTGGGAGGCAAGGTTCTACCTTCCTGGAAGGGCAGCATCCTAGTTCCATTGTTTAAAAAGGGTGATCGCTTGTCCCCTCAAAACTACCGCCAGATTGCATTGTTGGATGCAATCGGCAAGGTCTTTACAAGATGTTTGCTGAAGCGTATAAATGACTGGGTGGATCATGCAAACATACTCCCACTTGAGCAGACCGGCTTCAGGAAGAACCATGGTACTATGGATAATTTAACAGCCCTCCAGGTAATAACCGATAAATATATTAGAGCCAGAAAAGGGAGAGTCTATGTGGCATTTATAGATTTTTCCACAGCATTCGATAAGGTCGATCGTCGATTGCTGTGGAAAAAACTATCTGCTCTCGGAATGCCACCTAGGCTTCTACACTTGGTACAGGATTTGCATGATAATACATGGTGTAGAGTACTATTGAGGGGAGAAAGGGGTTTGTCCCGGCCTATCCCCTCTGCCAATGGTCTCAAACAGGGCTGCCTATTAGCTCCCCTTCTGTTCTCCCTTTATGTTAGTGACCTCCCCCGCACTTTATCCCTCAGTGAAGGAATTGCTCCGCGCTTGGGAGACACTTACATTTCCTGTTTAATGTATGCAGATGACATACTAGTTCTAGACCTTACCCCAAAAGGCCTTAATAACCGTCTGCATGCCCTACACTTATTCTCCGAAGCTCACTATCTGAAAATAAACATTTCTAAGAGCAAGGTAATGTGTTTGGAGGGGAAGAAAAAACTGAAATTAGGTCACATTAGTTGGGAGCTGGGAGGTCAAAAATTGGAAAGTGTAAAATCATATGTTTTTTAGGAAAAATAGTTAGTAGCAACTTGAGTAATAAACCCCATATAGATAACAGTTCCCGCAAAGCAAAGTCGCAGGGAAATGGGCTGAGAGCCTTATATAAATCAACTGGTAAAAGATACTTTATGCATCTTCTAGAAGCATTCCGGGCAAAAATCCCTGCAACTTTGCTCTACGGCATAGAACTTATCGATTTAGGTGAATGGGGCTTTTTGGACACCATTGAGGGTTCCCTCTTGAGAAACCTAATTTCTGTCAATAACAGTTGCACTGCAGCATCCCTTCGATCAGAATTTGGATTAAGAAGTAGCTGGGCACAGGGTTTGGCAGGAGTTATTCGCTGGGTCGCCTGCTTGATTAAAGGAAATCCAGCCACATTAAGATCTCTCATTAAAAAAGAGCTAATGGGCCCCCTTAAAGAGAATTCGTTACTCATAAAGAACTTTAGGAAGGCTATTACACTCTTGGATCTGGAGGAAGCAACCCTCTTTGACCTTTCTGTGCATCAGCTAAAATCTACATTAAAACAGGCAACATGGAAGTTCAGCTTCGAAAGGGACTGCAACTCTATTACACTTAAGAAGGGGGTCACTCAAGTTGTTAATTCTTACCTGTTTAGACAATTACAACCGTATGTCTCCTGGAATATGCCCCATGGTTTGCGCCGTTTTTGGCTACTTTTAAGGCAGGATCTCCTTCCTTTGAATAAGTTGTTGGCCAAATGGTACGGTATACCCAACATAAGCACTTTCTGCAATAATTCAGTCCAAGACACCGTACATGTTTTGTTAGTTTGTCCTGCCCTAATGGCCTATCGTCGTTTGTTTGTGAGACCAGTTTGTATGCAATTGGGTATTTTATCGGCAAGATCTCTCATTGATGCAATTTTCTGTTCTCCCAATGAAATTTTTTGCAATAGAATTTTTAACTTTTTTAAATGCTTTTTAGAATTGTATTAAATAATTTGCACGAAAATTTGTAAAACCATGTTAACAACAATCTGTTTTAATAAGTAGTTTTATTCTCATACTGCTCTTTTGTTACTTTATTATATGTGGATCTCTAAGGAGTTCCAAATCATATACTCAATAAAATTGAATTGAAATTGATTGCAAAACATTAAATATGCGAGAGTATACTATAGATCTTCGCAACTGCAAGTGCTTTCAGAATGGTCCCTCAGGTAAACTGGCAGGTTTTGAGTTAATATGGGCCTCACAGTGGTGGGAAGAACCATCTAGGATTTAGTTTGGATACCAAAACAAAATTGTCCCCAGGTGCTTACATGCACACTCCAACAAACCCTGCATTGCTAGTAGGGTACACACAGATGAGGCGCCTACACATAGCAGCATTTCTTGCCCTCATCCAGGGAGAAGAAAGTTTCACCTATATGAAAACAAACAATACCACTGCGAGAGGTTGAGGTAGTGGGCTATGTACTTAAGTGTCAAGAAAGTTGCTAATAGAAAACTAACCACCGTTGAACAATTCGGAAAAAACTGATTCTGGCATGAAAGGAGCAATCATAACTCTCTATAATATATCCCTGGAGACAGCACCTGTGCCACTCAGCCCAATCTAGATCTAAATCGGGCAACAACCTGGTGAGGGACATAGGGCAGACCACAGCAGACCACATGCAAACAACCAGTAGGATATCTCCTGTACCTCCACCAGCATTCTTGTGGGAAGGGCACATTATAAAGTTGCTTCTGGTTGGCATCCCCGCACCGCCAATTTACATACATCTTACCCACAAATGGTTTATGTTGGAATGGCTTCAGTAGACTATGTGGCTCTGCACAACAGATCATAACACACCGACGCAGTAGCAGTTGCTCCCGTGAAGCAGCGATGGGGCAGGGAAGGGGGAAGTGGGTGGTTTAAAATAAATATAAAAGAACAATTACTTGCCGGCAGGCCGCCCGCCTCATCTCCTCTGTCCTCTCCCTGGCTTTTGTGCGAGCAGGAAGCTAGAAGTACCCAGGATCCCCTAAGCCAATAAAGACACTGCAATGCAGCGTTGTGATTGGTCTCAGTTCCATGGTTCGGCGCTCAGACAGGGAATGGGATCCTGGGGCATGTTTTCCACCTAGGCTGTAATGCAGCCTGGGTGGAGAACATGCAAAACTGCCTCAGCACAGAAAAATAAAATGATAATAATATTGCGCTATTATCATGTTCTTTATTTTTTTTTTTCAGTGCTGAAAGGCAGTGAGGCGACGCTCCTCCACAATACATTGCATTTTCCCCGCCCTGTCAACCCCACATAGAAAGAAGGATGTTCAGCTATTCAGCCAAGTCATGGTTCGAATTTTGTTGAAAAGCCCTTATTGCAGCATTAAACCCGGAAAACGCCTGCTTAAACATACGGGTTATGAAATTTCTGGTTATCTTTGAGTTCAGAATAAATGTTCAAGTTGTTCCACATAAGCAAGAGACGGCCAAAAGAACCACGAATAACTGGAAGGACTCCAACTGTCATCTTAAACAGGACACGTGGCCATTGCAATATGGCATTTTGAAATATGACAACTTTACCAGCCCACAAGCACCTTACAAACTCCTACATTTTAGTCTACTGAAACTAAAGCATGTTGGAATTTTATAAGCACTTGCACTTCATCTTATTGAAATACAAACACCGTTGAAGTAGGTTAATTTTAATAATATAACTCATAAACATTTTTGGTCAACGTCGTAGATTTGATTAATGTGTAAATTGAATATGTTTAAATATGTATTGTGTGTTTATTTTATCTTTCTGTGCGTGTGAATATTTTAATCATATTTCATTGAAATGAAAATTTAGTTGAATTTAATTTAATTGTAACGGCTGTAGCTTACAGGGTAAATTTAAACACAATAGGTTAGCCTGTCCTATCATTAAATCTTTCGGGGCTGATTTTTTTGGTCGCTATGAAGACTATCCTTGCTATCTCCTGCCTTCAGACGTTTCCTGTGTTTTATTGGTCCTTCGCAGTCCTCTCGCAACACAAAACTAAGCCTGATTGTATCATGATGCGGAACTGTTTAGGGGAGGCCAAATTCACGTTGGCCTGAAAATTGAATGACAACAGACAGTAGCGTAGCTTCAGGGCGGGTGTCTGAGGTGGCATATCCCCCTAAAAAGTGTATGGTGTAGTAAATTGTTGGGTACAGGTGCTTTCAGTCAGGGATGGTGAGGTATCTGTCAGATTTCACTCTGGATTGTTTTATGCCACACTGACAAAAACACACACACGCACACACACCCTCTCGTATCTGCCTGTAACTTTGATTAGAATGAAAATAATTTGTGTTTTAAGAACTCCTAAAAATCTGCATTCCTCTCTACTTCCACTGCCTGTTTAGCCGCCTCATGTCATGCTTCTTATAATGTATTTTAACATAATATGCCAGTGTGGTTGTTGGGAAATCTGTAGCTTACACCTCCCAATCTTATTGACCATGCTACGCCCCTGATAATAGATACACTGCCAGTTATACAGTTCCATCAGTGATTCTGGATAATGATGATGGCAAAGGAGCAACTCACAAGGATGCTTACTACCCACTATAAAGACTTTGAAAAGACATGGGGTCCTCTTATATTATACATTTCACCAGGGCTGACAAATGTTTCCAGTCTGCCAAGATTGCAATCTCAGAATTGAGCCACTTAGAAGATGCCAACGAATGCTGTGGGTTTTGCTGTCAATTGGGCCTTTGATGGTGGGCCTACCACATATCCGGAAAGTGCTACAACCACATGACTAAAATTCAGCATTTTTTATTACTTCCCTTGGGTGTATATCTCTATTGAGTTGACTGTTATTGTGTGTCCTACAGATACTAATTTATTGCTATTTTTGGCTGGTTGAGTAGGATAGGAGAGAAAATGTGCTCAGCACATCAGTATTCTCCCGATAAAAAAAGAGATTTGGAGGCGGAGATTTTCACTTGTAGGTTTGCAAATTGTATTTTGTAGTAAGTAATAGTACTGTAGTACTACTTTATGTATTACAAAATGGAGCTTGATTCTGGATCATCTATAGCAATGTGAATATTAATTAAATGCTTGGAGGAGACATCTCTTTTACGATGTAATGTTTGATGACAACTCAATAAAATTATTTGAATAAAAGAAAATCTCTGACAATAATCCTAAACCTAAATATGAACTTTAGCACAATTCTAACCCTAATCCCACCACTACCCAATCCTAACACTACCTTGCTAAAACATTATTAATGGAAAAAACTATTTTTGATTAACTGACGGACTTCCTTTATCATTACTTTATTGATGTGTGTTAGACTTGTCAGCCTTAGGGTGGTCTTTCCTCAAACTTTTCCCCTCCTCCATTTTACTTAACCTGTTTTTGCTGGCCTTAGGACGCTGGGCATTTTACCACTGCTAACCAATGCTAAAGTGCTTGTACTCTCTTCCTAAAACATGTTAGATTGGCTTATGCCCAATTGGCATATTTAATTTGGTTGTAATTCCCTAGTAAAGTTGTACTACATGTACCCAGGGCCTGTAAATTAAAAAAATAAATGCTGTTAGTGGGCCTGCAGCACTGATTGTACCGCCCATCAAAGTAGCCTTTTAAACATGTCTCAGGCTTGCTATTGCAAACTGTCTGTGTGCAGTTTTAAACTGCTACGTCTACCTGGCAAAGTAATCTTCTGTCAGGCCCAAACCTTCCTTTTTAATGCATATGCCACCTCGAAGGTAGGCCCTGGACAGCCCCAAGAGCAGGGTGCAGTGTATGTAAAAAGTTAGCCATGTACATTTAAGGTTCACATATCTTGGTAGTGATAAAACTCATAAATTAATTTTTCACTTCTTCAAGGCCTATTTCGCCATGGGATAACATTGGAGTTACTTTAGTATGTGTTATACATGTAATTTACAAATGGGAAGTGATAACCAGATCAAGTTTCGTGTCTTTGGAACTGAGGTGAAAAGCCCTTTTTAGTTGCAAATACCGTTTTTTTATCACAATTTTAAAAATGCCACTTTTAGAATGTTTGAAAAAAGGGGAGAGTCAGGTCCTGGGACGTGAAGTCGGCTGGACCATAAGTTATAGTTATAGAAAAAACAAACTGCCAACTGCACACTTTTTTAGGTCCTCTATTTTGAGGAAAAACCAAGTGAAACTCCTAGGTTGATTGGGTATATTTCACTCTTACTCTTTTAGTTTATTATTTTCGATTTTTTAACTATTTCACATATGAAAAGGACACTTGATGTTTTACTTCGTTTACACAAAAAACATTTTTCTACAACATAGATACACCATTTACATAAACACAAAACATTTCTACAACATAGATACACCATTTATATGTACACAATTATTCATTTTGATATATACAGAAAACAAGCATTTGTTTTCTTGCAAAGACAAGAGTCACGCTTTGGACTCAAAGTTTAAATGAACACCAAGTTAATGCTGGGACTCAAAGATTAAATAAACAACAAATTAATGCAATGAAATAATTCTTTCTACAAAATAAACCATAAATTAATTCTGTGGTCTATTAGTAAACTAATGTCTATTCTCTTTGTGTGCCGACGCGTTTCGAACCCGGTGTGTTCACTTAACGGGTTCTCCTCAGGGCTCTGTCTTTTTAGATTTATCTGGAAGTGTATAAAACAAAACTTGTTTTAGCTTTTTTGTCTGCGATTTATGTGCTTCCACAGAATTAATTTATGGTTTATTTTGTAGAAAGAATTATTTGGTTGCATTAATTTGTTGTTTATTTAATCTTTGAGTCCCAGCATTAACTTGGTGTTTATTTAAACTTTGAGTCCAAAGCGTGACTCTTGTCTTTGCAAGAAAACAAATGCTTGTTTAGTGTATATATCAAAATGAATAATTGTGTACATATAAATGGTGTATCTATGTTGTAGAAATGTTTTGTGTATATGTAAATGGTGTATCTATGTTGTAGAAAAATGTTTTTTTGTGTAAACGAAGGAAAGCGTCAAGTGTCCTTTTCATATGTGAAATAGTTAAAAAATCGAAAATAATAAACTAAAAGGGTAAGAGTGAAATATACCCAATCAACCTAGGAGTTTCACTTGGTTTTTCCTCAAAATAGAGGACCTAAAAAAGTGCGCAGTTGGCAGTTTGTTTTTTCTATAACTTTTAGAATGTTGGCACTTTTCTGCCGTTAGCCCTTTTGTGCCTATAGCCAGCTCTGCGTCACATGACTGGGTGTAACTGAAAGTTAGACTTTGTGAATTACTCCCAGACAGTCACACAATAGAGGGATTAGGTGTGCCTGAGTGTACCATCTGCTGGCAAGATGGGGGGCGGAGCTAAGCACAGCCCCATTTACACATGAATAGCTCGTGATCAGCCTTCAAACAAAGGACCTAACGATCCTGCAATGTCACTTCAGCCAGCTTGGAGCCAGGGCAAGGGATGCAGGAAATTACATGCATGTCAAAGAACCTTTCCAGAAGCTTTTCCCACCTTCCTGGGCCAGGGTATAAAAGACAGCCTCAGACACCAACTCTTCAGTACACTTCTGGACCTGTGGATACTCTGCCAGGAAAATTGACTGTTGTGCTGCTATAAGGACTGCAAGGACTGCCACTCTGCTCTACTGCTGCTCTAAAGGAACTGCTGCCCTGCTGTGCTGACCTGCAGCCCTCTTGCCTTGGGAAGAAGAACTGGATCTGCAAGTTCATCATGAACCCATAACCCCAGAGTGATTCAAGTGGCTAGTCTGCTGGCCTCCGGATCAGGGCCCCAGGGACATAAAAGCCTCCCCAACCAGCTCCTTCACCCAGCTGCAGCAAGTTCCTGACCCCCAAGTGGTGCCTCGAGGTCCAAGCTCTTCAAATCAAGCTTTGAGGCTCTTTGTGACCGCAAACAGACCCGTTTGTCCTTGAACCATGCCACTTGCAGCGAATTTCAGAGCATGCAGTGCAAGTCCATCTGTTTGCACAACAAGCATTGACCTCTCACAGAGGACAGACACCGGGAAGCACAGGCCCGCCCATCAGTGACGCCTGGCTTGCTCTTTGCGCCACACCGACCATTGCCTGAGATGCTCTTCTTGCTCCCTGCGACCCTCTCCAACTTAAAAAGGAGTCTTGGCACAATACTTGAGAAGGTAAAACTTCAGTGGGAATAATCTGGGACTGTATCCGACCCGTGCTCCATTGCTGTCGGCCTGAACTTTTGACTTTGACCCAGTCCAGTCCAACCAGATAACTGCAGTTGCCACTCTTTTAGATGCTATTTTACAGTTTATTATTAAAAAGTTCAAAGCTTCGGTTCTACTGAGTGGATTTTTGTTGTTTTGGTATGTTTTGTTTATCAAATTACGCTCTGTTTTTCTAACCGGTCAGGGATCTTTTTGTGTGGTGTTCTCACTATTTACTGCTTGAGGTGTTTCAAAAATACTTTACACATTGTCTCTAGGTTAAGCCTGACTGCTCTGTGCCAAGCGACCAAGGGGTTGAGCACAGGTAATTTGGGTTTGTTGTGCCTTACTCTTACTATGAGTGTGGATGTTGCTTGACCAGGGCTCACACCCCAGCCAACCATTAACCCAATTTCATTGTTGATCAGCGGTGAGGATCATGATTTTTTTTGTGCAGTGCTATGCAGTGATTTGGTGTACACTTCCATCCCATACCAAAGATGAATTCCAGTTTAAAATTTGCTTGGCCTTTTTGTCTTCTAAATTCATGACTTCTCTACCTGACTGTTTGTGTCTGTGACCCCACCTGCAAAGATGGAGTTTAAACTTGTCATCCTGGAGAGCTACATTATGTCTGAGCTCAAGGGGATTTGCCACGAGAAGGAGCTGCCCGCCAAAAGGAGCACCAAGAAGGCGGAGCTCCAGAAGGCCTAGAGGGCATGGTCAGTGGCCCACCTCTCACCAACAGAAGGAGGCATAGGGTGATGAGGAAGGATCACAGCAGGACGTGCAGGAGGGTGTTGAAATGCAGCCTGTTGAGGGGGGTAACCTACTCACAGGATTGAAAATCCTCCCCGTGAAGGGAGCCGTGTGTCTTCTAGGGGACTGTCCCCAGAGGAGTTGGAGGACAGAAGGGAATAAAGAAAGCTCAAGCTAGAGCTGGCCAAAGTAAAGCTGGAAAAAGCAGGAGAAGAGGACTGAGGCTAAGCTGGCCTTGTCAAGGGAGAGTGTTGAGGCTGAGAATGCCTTGGCAAAGGAGAAGGATGAGGTTGAGAGGGCCTTGGCTGAGAAAAAGCTACTGTTGGAGCATGAGAAAAACACGAGGGAGCTGGGGCTAAAGGCAAGGCAACCTACAGGACACACAAGTGATGGTGGAAGCGTATCCACACTGTATGCTGGAGAGGTGAGGGTCCGCATACCGACTGGTGCCTTACTATGTGTTTGGAGATGATGTAGACAAGTAGTTTTCTGCTTATGAAGTTGCACTCAGGGTGCATAGGATCTTAGAGGAGTACTGGAAGGGGTGGTTGCCTGTGGAAGCATATGCCCACAGTGGGGAGGGACACACTCCTGTCACTAGAGGCAGAGGATCAGATCAGGTATGCCCCCCGAAGGCAATACTTGTTGCTAGTGTTGGGCTGACCCCTGAGAAGTCAAGTCAGAGGTTCAAGGGCAGCTACAAGCTCACAAATCAGTCCTAGGTGGATTTCTTTGATTATGCTAGCAAAACACTGAAGGGCTACTTGAGGGGCAGCAAAGTGGATGATTATACCTGGCTGTACAACCTAATTCTTACGGAGTTCAAAATTTGTTTTCCAGAGCTGCGGCAACTTCTGGTAGATAGTAAGCTTCCTGATCCCAGGAAGCTTGCTGAGGAGGCAGGCCTCTTGGTCAGCACCAGAGTGTCTAAGACGGTGTCTGGGGAACACGCCCTAATGGGTGGTCATGGTTTCCAATAGAAGAAAGAGGGGAGAGATAAAAGTAAAACCAAGGACTTCTCGCAAGGTACCCTAAACAGTTCACAAGGGAGAGCGTTCCAAAACCAATCTGGCCACTAGAAAAAAGGATTCACAGATCAGAAAACTGAACACCTTGTCCATAAGTGCTATGAGGGCAATGAGTAATGGCATATGAAGGGAGATGCCAAGTGCTCCAAGAGAGCACTGCTCCCCACTGGTGGGCAGTCACAGGGGATAGCAAGCGTAACACTTGGTGAGGGGAGGGCCCCAGCTAGTGAGGGGGGTACTACTGAAGTTACACTAGTGTCCCTGGGTGATACAGAGATGTTTACCAAAGCACACACGCTTTTCAATACTTCAAAGTGTATCCAGTGGATCACCATCAATGGGAGAAGTGGAGACTCTGAGGGATACATGAACCAGAATGATTACTTTCAGGCGCTATCTGGTGTCCTCAAAGCAGTTGATTCTCAATAAAATTCGCTAGGTTGTGGTAGAAGACAACCAAGAGATCCACTACACTGTGGTTCATGTCCTCTTCGAGTGGTGGTTAGGGTCTCAGGTCTTCTGAAAGTTGCTGAGAGCCCTGCTATGCCCATAGACTGTCTGTTCGGGAATGGCTTGGAGCATACTGCCTGTTGGGAGGTTGAGTTCAGGTCACACCAAGAAATATTAGGATTGCCTAAGTGAGACTACCAGGTCCACGGCTGCCCAGGAGGGGAGTCTAGAAGGTCTGGAGCCTAGAAGAATGGCACAGAGAGGTGCCAGGAAATGGGTGGGCAAGGGGTATGGGAAGCCAGCCCCTGAATGTCCCCCTGCACATGTGGATGGGGCTCTGGAGGAGGCCCTGCTGGAGCCTACTGGGGAGGAAATTACCTCCCTTGGTCCCTGCCTGAATTTGCTGGATGGCAAGTGAAAGGAAGCCCACCAGGGAGAAATTCCACCAGGCACAGAAGGAGAGCCCAAACCTTTAGGGCCTGAGATGGAAAGCTGATGCCAAGGCAACTTGTGACACCTCTGTAGATCAACTCATATACTTGAAAAATACCTCCTGTAGAGTGAGCCTAAGGCTCCTGAACATGGGGCAACTCATGTATTGGTAGTCCCCAGATGTTATAGGGCCTTCCTATGGGGGGTGGCTCATAAGGTACCATTGGCAGGACATCTGGGGCAGGACAATACATTTGACAGGCTTGTCACCCACATTTATTGGCCCCAGATGAGGACAGCTACTGTTGTATTTTGTAGGTCTTGTCTCACCTGGCAGGTTAGTGAGAAGACTGAGAAAAACTAAAAGTTTCCCTGACTTCCATGCCTGTTGTTGGCACACTCGTTGAGAGGGTGGGAATTGATGTTGTAGTACCCTTGGACACCAAGACAGCTCTACGAACTAAATGAATCCTAGTCTTGGTGGACCATGCCATTGGGTACCCAGAGACCAGCCCTCTGAGGTCCATTATTGCACCTGTAGAGGTTAGTGCCTTAATGGGGACTTTCTCCAGAGTGGGTTTCTCCAAGGAAGTGGTGTCAGAGAGGGGCCCCAACTTCATATCTGCGTACATGAAGTTCATGTAGAAGGAGTGTGGAGTTAATTATAATTTCTCCGCACCCTACCATCCACAAACAAATGGGCATGTTGAAAGATTCAACAAAACCCTTAAAGGCATGATTATGGCATGCCCGAGTGCATGAGACAGAAGTGGGACGTCTTCTTAGCATGGCTGCTCTTTGCTTATGGGGAAGTGTCACAGAGGGGTGGAAACAAGCTAGATACCCCTCCAGGATGTGGTTAGCTACATTCTAGCCCTCTGGAACCAGATGGCCATGTCCTAGAAGAAAGCTTCCAAAAACTAGAATGCTAGCTAGGTGGTTATGGGGCAGTGGTAAGACAAGACAGCTACCCCTGTGGAGTTTCACCCTGGGCAATAGGTGTGGGCCATGGAGCCAGTGGAGCCCAAGGCTCTCAGGATCCCTGGACTGGGCCATTTGAGGTGGTGGAGAGCACAGGGGAGCCCACCAACCTGGTGGATCTCAAAATCCTCAGGAACCCTTTAAGGGTACTTCATCTCAAATGCCTCAAACCCCACTATGAGAGACCTGGGGCCACCATGCTACTGGTGACAGATGATAGGATGGAGTAGAAGAATGAACCTGTCCTGGAATTACTGTCATTCAAATAGAAGGATGTGTCAGTGGAAGATGCCAACCTCCCCTATCTCGACCCCCAAGGAACAGAGGGGCTGTTGCCCGTTAATGGAACAGTTCACCTTCCTATTTTCCCTCAATCCTGAGGTTACATATTTGTGTACCCATGATATAGATACTGGGGGCAGCCTGTATATCAAAAACAAAATGCACATGCTGTCTGACTAAGTAGAGTCCAGCATCAAAGCAGAAGTCACTACAATACTGGATTTGAGCCCTCAAGTAGTCCGGGGCCCAGCCCACTGATCCTTGTACCAAAAGCGGGCCCACCGCGTAGCGCCCCAGAACTCAGGTTCTGTGTTGACTACAAGACTGATGCATACCCAATCCCTGAGTTGATGAGCTCATTGATAGTTTAGCGGCTGCCAAGCTCCTGAGCACTTTTGCTTTGATTCAGGGTACTGGCAGATTGCCCTGAGCGAGGGGGCTAAAGAGAGGTCAGCCTTCTGTACCCCAGAAGGCCACTTTCAGTTTGAAGTGATACACTTTGGACTCAAGAATGCCTCTGCCACCTTCCAGAGGCTGGTGAATTAGGTCTTAACTGGGATGGAGGCCTTCAGTGTTGCTTATTTAGACAACATAGCTGTCTTCAACAGGACCTGGCAGGGCCCCCTATTTCACCTGCAGGAAGTGCTTCAGGCCCTGCACAATCAGGGCCAATATGTGCTACATATGGTACAAGTCTATGGTGTACTTAGGATTCCTGGACACCTGGTGGGTGCGGGTAATTGGAGCCTCTGCAGGACAAAATAGAGACTATCATGTCCTGAGAGCCCCCAGAAACTCAAACAGAAGTGAGGGCCTTCCTAGGCCTCACTGAATACTACAAGAGGTTTGTCCAGGGGCACGGCACAATTGTTGACTGAGCTGACTTCTAAGAAGCAGCCGAGGAAGTTGATCTGGACAGAGGCCTGTCAGAAAGCCTTTGACTCCCTAAAACAGGCATTGTGTGCAGCCCCTGTGCTAAAGGCCCATACCTTTTCTCAGAAGTTTATTGTACAAACCGATGCTTCGGAACATGGTATAGAGGCAGTCCTATCACAGCTAAATGGGGGAGGGTTTGGATCAACCTGTACCATTCATCTCCAGGAGACTACTTCCCAGGGATTGTAGGTGGAATGCTATTGAGAGAGAAGCCTTTGCTGTGGTCTGGGCACTGAGGAAGCTGAAACCATACTTGTTTGGGACTCACTTCTGGGATCAGACAGACCACAGTCACCTCAGGTGGCAAATGTAGGTGGCTAACGCAAACGAGGGGTAAAAGTCCAAAAATGTTGAAGGGGTCCATTTCCATAGAGGGACTGGACTTTATGGTGGAACACAATTCTAGGTCAGACCGCGCCAGTGCTGATGGCCTCCCCAGGTTTTTCTGCCTCAGTGAATAAAACTCCCAAGAGGTGGGTTGTTCTTCCCACTTTCAGCTGGGGGGGGGGGACAAGTGTTAGACCTGTCAGCTTAGGGTGGTCTTCTCCCAAACGTTTTGCCTTTCCTTCTCCTATTTTTGTTGGTCTAAGGACTCTGGGCACTTTACCAATGCTACCAATGCTAAAGTGCTTGTGCTCTCTCCCTAAACATGTTAGATTGGCTTAAACCCAATTGTCATATTTAATTTACTTGTAAGCCCCTAGTGAAGTGGTACAACATGAACCCAGGGCCTGTAACTTAAACCCTGCTAGTGGGCCTGCAGTACTGATTTGCCACCGACTTAAGCAGCCCTTTAAACATGTCTCAGGCCTGTCATTACAACCTGTGTGAGCAGTTTTAAATTGCCAGGCCCAACTCTTCCTTTTTAAGACATAAAGGTCACCCCTCAGGTCGACCCTGGACAGCCCCAAAGGGAGGGTGCAGTGCATTTCAAAATGTGGAAAAATACTTTTTAGATTTACATGTTCTTGTAGTGAAAATTTCTACAATTTGTTTTTCACTGCTGCACAGCCTATGTAACAAGATAACATGGGAGTTATCTTGTTACATTTTATCAGTGTAATTTCCAAATGAGAAAAGATAAGCAGTTCAAGTTTGGTGTCTTTGGAATTGAGGTGAAAAGCCAAATTTAGTGGGGTAGTTGTTTTTTTATCACAATTTCAAAAATGCCACTTTAAGAAAATTGGCATTTTTCTGCTCTTAGCCCTTTTGTGCCTATATCCTGGCCTGGGCCACATGACTGGGTGTAACTGACAGTGAATTCCTTTCAGACAGACACACAATGGAGGGATTTGGTGTGCCTAAGTGTACCATCTGCTAGGGTGGATGGGGGGGTGGAGCTGAGCACAGCCACACTTACAGCTGAATAGCCTGTGTTCGACCTTCACACAAAGACCCTGCATTCTCGCTTCAGTCAGTGAGGATCCAGGGCAGCGGAGGCAGGAAATTCCATGCACTCCAAAGCAAGTGTCTAGAAGCTTCTGCCACCTTCCAGAACCACAGCACCAGGGTATAAAAGCACGACCTCAGATACCAACTCTTCTCATCAGAACACTTATGGGGCTGTGGATACTCTGCCAGGAAGACGGACTGCTGTCCTGCTACAAGGACTGCCCCTCTGTTGGTCTGATGCTCTAAAGGAACTGCTGCCTAGCTGTACTTACCTGCTGCCTGCTTCCAACTGGATGTGCATCTTCTTCGTGACCCCAGTACATCAAGTGACTCAAAGGGCTAGTCTACTGTTAGGATCCAACAAGAAGATGCCAGAATGAGAACAAATACAGTGTGTTTACTAAAAGGCAAAAGGAGGTTAAAGTCATAAGGCCAGGACAAATCTTTGAGTTGGAGAATCAAAATACAGCAACAGAATTTCAAGATGGCTTCTGAGGCATTCCTTCTGAATGCCCGCACTAGTTGTGCACTTTGAATCCAGTGTGGAATGTGAAGTGTGCGCTGCTTTAAGATGGAGCACTTCAGTGTTGAGAGTCTCGAGATTACTCCTGTTTCTCAGTAGCTTCATTGTGCTAGAATAGTTAGGGTAGTGGCATCTGTATTTAGATAAAAACATCACATTTTAGTGTTTCGCTGCATCAATATAATGATACTGATAGAGCAGGGTTTTTGCAAAATAAAACCTGCTCAAATTGAACCCTCAGGAACATGTATTAACAGTGTGCGGTGACAACTAATGTGGAAAAGTGCCTAACATGAGGGAAAATGCTACTACGCAAGTGTGCACTAAAGCACTGAAGTAGGCCGCAAATGCTTCTTGACAAACGAAAAATAAAAGGTGAAATGCTGCTTTTGTACACTTTATTAACATTGGCTAGGAAAATAATATTAATTCGGGTTGCACATGGATAAATGCAGCACTGGGTGGGTGCTTAATGGAAAGCATTTTAAGTGATTAATAATGCCTGTGTTTGTTTTCCGTAGAAGCATGGTTTTCTACTCCGCAGTAAACTTTTGGGTTAATGAAATGAAAAAATAAATCCTGGATAAAACGTTGAACGAGATGGGGAAGATGGAAGACAAGTGTCCTTCATGAGTCCTGTGTGCCTGCCAAGAGTTAGCAGGAAGAAACTATTTCTTCATTGAGTGGAAGAACATTTCCTCAGAATGCGGCACAGGCGAATAAATGAGACACAGAATTTGCTACATGGCCCTAATGAAGGAAATGAATACTATGACAGTGGCTTTGAATTTGTATTTCTTGGGGTGGAAGTAAATAAACTGAATAAATAAACAATAAGACATTGAGTGAGATGGACCTGACGAGAGTGGTGGACAATACACCCCCTTCCTTAACCAATCATGTGTAGCAAAATCATCTGTTCTGACACGAATGTAGGTTGGACATCTGGGTTTTAGGGTATAATTGAGGTTCCTGGTGGGAGGGGTTAGGCTAGTCAGTGGTTTGCTTTCCTACCTGCGTGAGGAGAGGCCTTGTTTGCTCTCTCCTATCCTTGAGCTGGCTGATCCTGTTTGCTGATTCCAGACTTAGTCAATGCCTCTTCAACTCTTCTTAAGGGGCCTTACTGCTCTCATGGCCAGGGAGTATTTTTCCTATTTCAATTGGGTTAGTATAGACAGAAAACTGAATTTGCATAATCATTTGCAAATGTAATTTGTCTCTGAACCTTTTGTCTCTTTGCCTTTCCACTCCTTTATGTACTGTCAAATGAGATGTGTTTTTATCATTATTTCTCTGATATGTTACACTGTGATGTTCCATGATTTGTACTGTATGTTGGTATTAATGAGCATTTATTTCACATTATTAAGATAAATATTATAAATATACGAATGAGTCTTTTGTAGAGGTATTTTACTAGTTTATGAGTATTTTACAACAGAGTATTAGTTTGCCAAACCCTGTCAACTATATAAAGATTGCATCACCATTATTGGTATACTAGAAATGAGGTTGCAAATTGTATTTTGGTAACTTTGGTATTTGTTTACTAATTCCCTAACCCAGCATGAAAGGACTTGGTGGGTAATGAATTTGGACCTTGTCTGTAGAAAGGTATTAGTCCCAGATCGCTGGATCAGTTTTGGTAGAAGAGGATGGTTTATATTGATCATTTTGGCAAATTAATGGTTGAAATATTGATTTTGGTGTCTAATATGAAAAGTTAGCGTCTTCGTTTTATATTTTTGGAAGTATGGGTACGGAGTTGCCTAACCTATAAATTACTTCAGCCAGGAGTTCCTCACAGAGACTGTGACAGTGTCTCTCCTTGGAGTCGGTTTGAAGAGAAGGTCGCATCTCTCTTCTGAGCCGAAGCTGTGATTCATGTACTCTTCTGCCTCGAGGGACAAATAAGGGGTGTGTCACAGCACATAGCGTTTGGGTCATCTCAGTGAGTAGTGTCTCTCAGAAGTAAGAGACCATCAACACCCAAGTACAGAAAAGCATTTTGTTTAGAAATTCCGTACAAGAAAGAGATTCACAGAACGAAAAAAGAGCAACAGAATAACGACAACTTACTTGAATAGAGGTCCTTGAGCAGCTGCTCCATCAGAGACTCTCAAATATTCCTCAAGCAGCATGCAAGTATTCTGAAAGAGACCAGAAAGAGTTTTAAATGTTCATTTATTTGTTTAAATGAGTTTGAATTCAATTGTTAAGTGAGAAAAGCAGAAAAGACATTATTAAACAGAAAAAGACATAGCTACCAATGTTTCAAGGTCAATTAAGAAAATCTTAAGATCAATAGTACAGAAGAGAAGCAAGGCCTTAGTCTAACAGGGTATGTTAGGTGTTGTCATTAAATATATCCAGTGTAAAATATATGCTGGTGATATTAGGTTGAGCAGGAAGTAATAATATGTTATGTTTTCCTTGTAGTTTCTCAACCCGTTCAACAGTAATATATTACATCATGTACTCATACATAACAAGGAAGAATACCAGAAAAGAGAGTGAGAGAGTAAAAAACCGAAAACTGACCAGGCAGTCTCTTCATAATCACCATCCTCCTTCACCCTTCCCCCGTCGCAGCACTCCTTACTTCCAGAATCTTGGAGACCAGGAAGGGTTCTAAGAAGGGCTTTGGGAGCAAGCTTTGTTCTGCTCCTGTGCAAGTTACAGGTAATGGTCACTGACATCTACCTGCCTCCTGATCTGAACCTCAGGGACATAAAAGGCTCCCCAATCCACCTCCTGGACTCAACTGCAGCAAGTTCCTGGCCCCCAATTTGTGCATCTTATGTCCTAGACCCTTGGTGTGGCTCACAAGCTCTTGAAACCAAGTTTTGGGGCATGTTGCGACTTCGAACAGGCCCATTTGCACCAGAACTGTGATACTCGCACTGAAATTTAGATCGAGCCGCCAATAGCCCATCTCTTCACACAGCAAATATCATTCGCCCGCAGAGGACCGCCACTGCGAAGCACCAGCCAGCCTGTCCGTGACACCCAACTTGCTTTTCACGCCACTCCGACCTCCGCCCACGAGACACTCCTTGCTCCCCGTAACCCTCTCCAATGTGAACATGACTCTTAGGACAAAACTCGAGAAGGTAAAACTTCAGCGGGACAAATCTGGAATTGTATCCGACCGTGCTCCTTCGCGGTCATATTGAACTTTTGACTGTGACCCAGTCCAGTGTGACCAGATAACCGCAGTTGGAGCTCTTTGCTTTTACGTGCTATTCTACAGTTTATTCTTTAAAAATTCGTAACTCCGGTTCTACCAATTGGATTTTTGTTGTTTTGCTCTTGTTTTATTTATTAAAGCAAGCTCTATTTTTCTAACCTGGTGTGGGATCTTTTGTGTGGCATTTTCACTGTTCACTGTTTGAAGTGTTGTACAAATACCTTAGGCATTACTTTAAAGTTAAGCCTGACTTCTCTATGCCACGCAACCAGGGGTCGGAGCACAGGTTAATTTCGGGTTTTGCTTGTTCATCACCCTGTCTAGGATTGCGGTTGCTGCTTGACCAGGGCTCACACCCCAATCAACCAGTAACCCAATTACTAACATTTAACACATTTTTTTGCTATCCTAATTTTTAATTTTACCATACTCGCTTTCATCCTAACTGTTTCTTATTGTCAATTAATTTCTGATATGCACTCTTTAATTATTTTTCCACAACAATTTTATTGATAAAGATGAGCAGAGGAAATAAAGTGGCATCCCACAATCAGGACGATACCACTAGACATTGTGAGTACAATCACAAAATAAATCTGAGCGTCCAAGCAATGAATCAGCAAAATCAATGGTATACAAGAGCATCAACCCTATCTTCATCTTTTCAAGAATCTATCCACCCAACTCCCCGAACCCTCCCTCAACCCTCCCTAACCCCATGCATGTGTGTGGGAACCATATGTACGAAAACTCATGACGCATCTAGTGTGTGTGTGGGAGTGGGCTCCGCCGGAGCATGCTGGGCTATAGGTCCTCCTCCGGTTCCTCTGGGGGATCTAGTGTCAAACCTCTGTAGTCCGCCCACCTCTTCCATATCTTGAAATGTTTACGAGGGCACCCTCGTGCTTCAAAGATTGGCCTCTCCAGACCCATACAGAAATCTAAGCCTGCTTTCCACGCAGTCAAGGGGGGGGGCCTCACCTCCTTCCACGCACGGGCCAAGTCTCTTTTGGCTACCATCAGCCCCAGGAGGAGCAAGTGACGTTTATAAACATTACCACCCACCCCTTCCAGGACGTGCAGTAGGCCCAGGCGGTGGGTACGGGGAAGGGTCCAGCCCAACACCTCTGACAGGCAACTCCATACACCCCTCCAAAAGCCAACTAGTTGTGAGCACGACCACATCGTGTGGAGCAACGTACCCACCTCCGCTCCACATCTCAGACACTCCGGGGACTCAATCAGGCCCGCTCTCCAAAGACGCTCTCTAGTATAATAGGCCCTGTGCAAGATCTTGAACTGAATGAGGCGAAACCTTATTGCTATAGCCGCCCCCCTCGGGGATTCCAATGCCTCCCGCCAATCATCCTCATCTAGCGGCCCTATGTCGGCCTCCCAGTTCGCCTTCAGCTGAAGAAGAGTGGAAGAGCAATGTGTGACACTCTTTAATTATTTTTGATATACATTTTATAAACAAATTAAAATCTTCGTTATTAATACTCAGCATTATTATTGTAACCATCAACCTTCTCATTATTATCATTGAAATTGTTATCAGGCTACGTGCTGGTGTTATTAGAGCTCAGTCTAGTTCAGGAAAATACTAATTACACAATTCAAAGGTTAAAAAATGCATCAATTTTTTAAGGATAGGGAATACATCCTGTACTTCAGCAATACTTCAGAAATACGTTAACGGTGATAGTGATGTCAGTAAGTGTCTTATATTATGTCTTCAACTGTGCTTATTTCACAAATAAACCAAAATGAAGAACACCAGTCTGATAACCCCGGGTGGGTGAAGCTCCATGCTGGTGAGTTTCCAAAATGAGGAAAACTGTTTTCCTTGAAAAGTTTGAGAAAACTACACACCAGAGAAAAGGGGCATGGGAGAGGATTGATGAGAAAATGGCACATGAACATTTCTAACGTGAAGAAGCATCAGGACTAATGTAGAGGGAGAGAGAATAAGCATTAGACATGGGTAGATGTCGCAGGGTAGGGATACAAGAGTACAAATAGAAGTACTAGGGTGTTGGAAAGGGATACTAGGGTTGTAGTAGATTTACTAGGATATATTAGGTGTTGCAGTGCTGTGGTGTAGGTGGTGGTAGAGACATTATAGCTTTAGTAGGGTGGAGATACGATGGGGCAGTAGTAGTGGTAAAGGTAAAAAGATAAAAGAAATAAAGATATAAAGGTCTAGGTAGAGGCAGTGTGAAACGGTGTAAAATAATAATAATATTAAATGCCAGTGATCAAAAATACTGAAGCTTCCCACTTCCACTATAGCACTGTGGCTAACTCCCGCTGTTGTCAGTGCTAACACAACTAGTTGTTGTAATTTTTGAGTGATGTGGCATGAATCTCGGCCTCAAACGGACTGCGAATGAGTGAAGAAACGTATGCCAGGGAAAGCCTTAATTCAGCCAAGCATGCATACTAATTCAAGGATGTGCCACCCTTATTCCATGGCCAGCACGATGGTTTCCAAGAATGCCCACTGTGTTATGGTGTGGTCATAAACCCTCATAGGCTGATATTCAATTTGCATGTCTTCTGGCCTTCGTGTGTTTCTACTCACCAGTATCAGACAAAGTCAAGAGGTTAGGTGCCAATATGTCTGATTGTTTCATTTATTTCCAGAGAGAGTCACTGTCAGATATACCTCTACCATGGCCCTTCAGTGTCGTAGCAACGCCAAACCTCAGAAGCCCTAGTGCTGTCCCACCTTCATGCAAGTGAATACATCACAACCCATGGGAAGATGCACCATTGATTGCCCTGCTCCATGGATTCTCTGCTCCTTCACTGTAGGGACGGTCTTGTCTGCTGAGTCTGTCTGGTCCATAACTCATATGGGCAGGAACAGCCGGGCAGCAGTAATTTCCAGTCTTTCGAGATCTCAAGAAGTTTTGAGATGGCATGAACCATCTCATCTGTGTCGTCGATTTCAGATTGGTGATGTCATGTGCCTCAGTGGCTCAAATTCTGTGTGGTGTACTGGTGCTGCACTCTATGCAGGCTCAGGCCAGCTGTCGACTACTCAATGTAGGACAGACTACAGTTTTGTTGCTGCTGATCCTGACTGCTAGAAGCGGTCCCAGCCATTGTCTAGCCCAAGTGCAGTGTCCTGAGTTCTGAGGATACATCTGGGCTCAGGGATGGGGTTGCCGCAGGGCGGACAGATGCATGAACTGGGCATATCAGATTAGAGGTGTGCACTCTATGGTTCTGCTTATGAATTAACTCTTCATTTATACTTTTTGAGGGGTTACGCCCACTGAGCTATTGCGTAATACTTTGTGTTGCATGGTGATATTTCAGAATTCTTCTCCTCACAAGTTCCTTAAAGCAATCATCATGCTTCCCATCACATTGAGGCACACAATCCAGTAGGAATAGTACTTCTACCAGGAACCTCTAGTGCGAACTTGGATAGGCGAGAAAATGCGCTGACTCCCACACTATGGTGCCAGTCGTCTAAAAAACATAAATCATTTTCCCATTGGCACTGTTCAGCTCACAAGGTTTTGGCCTACTATATAGTGAAGCATAATACATTCAGTTTCCAATTGTTGAGGCTAAATATAAGGAACTAATTCCACCATCAGCCACGTGTAATGGTTGGGAGTAATCATATATATAAGCTTGTGTTTTTAAGAGACAGCGTCTCGACCCGCAACCACTATCACTCGGATTGTTGGCAATGAATTATGAACCCAGCGACCGATAAAACACGGGAAAGGTAACTTGTCCTCACTTTTGCATTACTGTTCCTAGTTCATAACAAAGTAACCCAGAAAAAAGGTTGCATATTTTGAGACACTTTTGCAGTGGCGGTGCGTCCATTGGGGCTCTGGGGCATTGCCCCACTAATGCCAAGTTATAACAAATTCTTCGTTATACTTCGGACGCTAATTCCAATCAGAACTCCTGATTGGAATTAGCGTCAGAAGTAGAATGAGGGACGCTAAATGGGGTGGGGCTGCAGAAGCACTCAGGGTTTGGGTGACAGCGCACTATACAGCAATAGTGCGCATGTTCGGTTTTGGGCTGGTCATTTTAATGACCAGCCCGAACATGCGCACTAGCCTTCCCCTTAGGAGAGCAAGGGTTGCTTCATGCCGCAGCCCCTGGCCTCCTAATGGGCGGGGAGCATCCCTGCTCAAGCCAATCCTTGTGCGGCTGGAGCAGCTTCTGAATTGGCTGAGAGGGGTTGCCAGCCACTCCAGTGATGCAGAAGACATTGAAGGTGCCAATGCAGGACCCCTGCCCAGCAGCAGAAGCAGCGGGGACTCGGGCGTTCAGGTAATGTTTCTTTACTTTATTTTTTAACCCCCCCCCGGCCCCCACCCCCACACGACCCCCCTGCGAGTATTGCGACTGGGACTCAATCAATCAATCATCAGCATTTGTATAGCGCGCTACTAACCCGGAGGGTCTAAAGGCGCTGGGGGGGAGGGGTCCGTTACTGCTCGAAGAGCCAAGTCTTGAGGAGCTTCCTGAAGGAGAGATGATCCTGGGTCAGCCGGAGGTGGGTCGGGAGGGAGTTCCATGTCTTGGCTGCCAGGTAGGAGAAGGATCTTCCCCTGGCGGTGGCTTTGCGGATGTGTGGTACGGCGGCCAGGGCGAGGCTGGCCAATCGTAGCTGGCGGGTGGGCGCGTAGAACGTCAGACGGTTGTTGAGGTACTTGGGGCCCAGGTCATGGAGGGCCTTGTGTGCGTGGGTGAGGAGTTTGAACGTGATCCTCTTGCTGACGGGGAGCCAGTGCAGGTCTCTCAGGTGGCTGGAGATGTGGCTATGTTGGGGAATGTCCAGGACGAGTCGTGCGGAGGCGTTCTGGATGCGCTGGAGTCTTTTCTGAAGTTTGGCTGTAGTTCCGGCGTAGAGGGTGTTTCCGTAGTCTAGCCGGCTGGTGACGAGTGCCTGGGTGATCGTCTTCCTGGTTTCGGTGGGGTTCCATTGGGAGATCTTATGGAGCATGCGCAGGGTGTTGAAGCATGATGATGAGACGGCGTTGACTTGTCTGGTCATCGAGAGTGAAGAGTCCAGGATGAAGCCCAGGTTGCGTGCGTGGTCCGTTGGTATAGGAGTGGTACCCAGGGCAGGAGGCCACCAGGAGTCCTCCCAGGCGGAGGGCGATGATCCCAGGATGAGGATTTCCGTCTTGTCTGAGTTCAGTTTCAGGCGGCTGTTCTTCATCCATTCGGCAACATCTTTCATCCCTTCGTGTAGGCTGGTTCTGGTGTTGGCGGGGTCGTTGGTGAAGGAGAGGATCAGCTGGGTGTCGTCGGCATAGGAGATGATGCTGAGGTTGTGTTTGCGTGCGATGGCTGCGAGAGGGCTCATGTAGACGTTGAAGAGGGTTGGGCTAAGTGAAGATCCTTGTGGTACGCCGCAGATGACTTCGGTGGTCTCGGATCTGAACGGGGGGAGGCGGACTCTCTGGGTTCTTCCGGCGAGGAACGAGATGATCCACTCCAGTGCCTTCTCTTGGATTCCGATGTTGTTGAGGCGCTGTACTAGGGAGCGGTGGCAGACAGTGCCGAACGCTGCAGAGAGGTCCAGGAGGATGAGGGCCGCTGTTTCCCCGTTGTCGAGCAGGGATCTGATGTCTTCCGTGGCTGCTATGAGGGCGGTCTTGGTGCTGTGGTTGGCTCGGAAACCAGACTGCGAGGGGTCGAGGGATCCGTTCATCTCGAGGAAGGCGGCAAGCTGTCTGTTGACGGTCTTCTCGATGACTTTGGCAGGGAAGGGGAGGAGCGAGATGGGGGTGTAGTTCTTGAGGTCGGTGGGGTCCGCTGTTGGTTTCTTCAGGAGGGCGCTGAGCTCGGCGTGCTTCCAGATCCCCGGGAAGGTGGCGGTGTTGAAGGAGGTGTTGATGATGTCCCGGAGTTGGGGAGTGATGATGGAGTCGGCCTTGTTGAAGACGTGGTGGGGGCAGGGGTCGGTTGGTGATCCGTAGTGGATGGTGTTCATCATGTGGGTGGTGTCTTCGGTGCTGACCGGGGTCCAGGCGCAGATGGTGGTGGTGGGGGGCGTTGGTTCGGTGGTTGGGTGCGTTGTTGGTGCGCCGAAGCTGTTGTGTATATCGTCGATCTTGCGGTGGAAGAACGAGGCGAGTGAGTCGCAGAGGTCTTGCGAGTGAGTGATGTCGTTGTTTCTGGCGCTGGGGTTGGAGAATGGAGCAATGCTGCGGCTGTGGAAGGGGAGTGGTCTTCAGCCTCAGTCAGTCCTATTAACGTTCTCTCTTTCTTAGACATTTTCTGATCCCATATCGTCGTCTGCATATTTCACACGCCATCTCTCCCATTCCGCACCCTATTCCCACTCCTGAATGCACTTCGTCACATTTTCTTCACTTCTCCGCCTCTAAAGCACACAATCCTGTAAGCAGTGTGTTTTCTTTTACTTTCACCTTAACAATATTTTGACATCCGTGTGCGCCCTTCACACACAAGACCTGTTACAAACACTTGCGGATGTCTCCTTCCAAAGTAAGCGCTATACAGAAACTCTACATCCCGCAAATAACTAGCACACTTAGGAAATGCAAGCGTGAGAACATATTTAAAGAGAAGTTATATCGCGGACATGCATTGCTTTCGTTATTTCTTGCTACGGCCCCGTTGCAATGTCCATTTGTAATTAACAGCCGCGACCTGGGGGAACCCGGTCCACTTCAGAGCTCTGAGACTGCTGATTGCGGGATGGGAGAGGCCTCACCAAGTGGGTCGTGTCTGCGCTCTTTGGAGGGTACTGGCGGGTAATGCTGAAACAAGTGAGGCAGCATCACTCACCAGCACAGCATCACTCTCGTCATCACAGTTGGGCGCTGGGAGCGGCTCCAGGTTCATGTCTCACCAGGGTAAGACAGCTGAACCTGACATTGTGTGAAAATGTAACGCATACTAAAACATGCACAAAAATGGTGAAATGTTCTAATTTCTATAAAACAATGATTTTGCATCTGTGCTGCAGCGCACAAATATGCATACAGTGTGTGAGAACGTTCTCAGTTTGTATGTGCATTTACGTACGTCGTACTACCATATGGCCTACCCGCATGCAGATCTGGATTTAACCAATTAGTTGCCAACATGGGGTATTGTAATACCAATAAATTCTTGGTGGGTGGTCAGTTGCCCGCTTTGTTGCTGGTTGTAATCTAGGGGTACCTGGTGAAATAAGGGTGACGGTGGGTGAGGCGAGAATGCCTTAGAGTTACAAGATGGAATGTTTCCCCTCAGTGTGTCCCTGTGTCTGACATGGTAGATGTAACTTTAATTGAATTGTTGTGCGCTGACTTTTAGCTGGTGGCCACTTTGTAATGCTGTTTTGGATATTGAGTCTAGATGTATTTCATGTGTAACCAAAACCCCTACATACGCACAGGATAAGCAAAATCTGACAGGTTCAGGTCACCTGTTTTTCGCTCAGTTCACAGAGCTCCTCTGCGTCACTTTAAAACAATTTCGAGAACTTTTTCCTTGGATGGGATGGGAGGCGTCCTTTGAGTTTTGTAGAGGGCTAGAAACGCCTCCTTGAAGAGGCAGGTTTTCTTTTTTTTTTCCTTGGGCACTCCCAGATGGGAAGTATCCTGAGTTCTGGGCAGAAAGCATTCCAGGGCTGTTCTTCACACCTTCTAGTTTTCTTGAAAATGCACCGTTTGCCCACTCTTTGTCAACATTTTCTCAGAGGGAGAACCCCCCAAGTCCCCTGTAGGTGGTTCAGACTCGGTCGCTACACTCGCTCCCTCGCCACAGTGAAGTATGACAATTGTTTTACACCTCACCACTTTCAAATGTCACCAGCCGCCACTGCACTTTTGAACACTAGTGTTGAAAAACCTCCCGCAGATAACATCAGAGGTTGGACCATAGTGATTGGCCATTGCCTTTGTACGCAAACACACCACTATGTTAACTTTGTCATATGGAAATCTCTTAATATATATCTTAATGAGGTCACTGTTTTACCCTAAATCTTTGTCCATAAAGCATTTGCTTCTGAGTTCAGCCAGTAGTAGTTAGTGGGGAACAAGGCTGCAACATACAATATTTCCTTCTGCAGAGCCACTAAACCATTGTACACTAATTTTAAGGCCGAGTTTTGTCCCACACATCTACGTTGGCTGCACAATAGCAATTTCTTACATAAAAATAAGCATTATATAACAAACATATATATGAATACATTAATACTCTACGCTACCGGCACTGACTTACTTTCACTTACAGAAATACACGTCTTTTTTGATCATGGATATAGTTATCCATATACATTCCAGTGACTAATTTTCTAGACATCTCCAGTGCTGAATCTGAGCCATTATTGAAGGTAGGGCCCACCAGCACTCATTTTTGGGGAAACGTAATTTATTTTTCCTCAAAAGACTTTGATCCTCACCAAAAGTGAAACAAAATACAAATGACACACTGGACACCCCATTAGGTAGAAAGGAGTTCTGAAACAAACAGCTCTTTCGCTTCACTTTTCATGATTTAAAGATTCAGTTCACCCTCCAAAATTTGAGTTGAGGGGCATTAACAACCGACTAGAGGGTTAAATAAATTAGGGTTCGTCATAGTTTAAATTTCACCCACGCAGGCTGCAAGTTTACAATGGTTGCAAATGTTTGAAAACGTTACTTGCTGATGCAACAGATGATACATTGTGCACAATGGAACTAACAAACTGTATTAAATAAAGTGACATTTAAATGGTATTTGGACAAAATACCAGAAACGCAAATATCGTGAGACAGAAGTTCGTGTGTCAAAAATATCGAGGACAAGAAGGTAATTTCTATGGGTAAGTAAAGTTTTACTATATATAATTCCACATATATGTACCTTGATTATATATATATATATATATATATATATATATATATATATATATATATATATATATATATATATATATATATATATATATATATATATATATATATATATATATATATATATATATATATATATATTTTTTTTCAAGGTATGTGGATCTGGAATAAAGAATAGTAAATTCATACTTTTTGCACTTTTTCTTTTGCAGATTTATATAGCGCGAACTCGACACAAAGGTATTGAAAAGCTTTACATGAGCATCAGTTATGTTGCACAAGGACACATTCATGTTTGGTAAGCAGGGTAGATTGAGTGATTTGCCCAGAATCACAGGAGGCTAAGTCAGCGCTGAGGCTCAAACTTGGTTACCCAGCTCCAAAATCAGCATCTTATCCCACTTACCTTCTCTGTTTTCTTGTCCTTAATATTTTTGACACCATATTCTGTCCACACGATATTTGTGTTTTCGATATTCTTTAACTGATCCGTTTGAACTCTCTTTTTAATGAGAGTAATTGCTGAAGGTGCTGGTTTTGTGTTTTCCAATCATCTTTAAACCCTTTAGCTTACACCACCCCAATGAAATATTTGTCTTTTTCCTAACTTAGGACCTGATTATGAGATCAGGCGGTTGGACTGCCGTCTACTGTTGTGGCGGTCAGAAGACCGCCCGACAAGCTGATGGCAGACCGACCACCCAATTACGATATGATGGCCATGGTGGTGGTTGTAAGGGCTAATTTACACTGTGACTTGTGAAGCAGCCCAGGAAAAGGGCCGAAGCACAAGTCACAATGTAAAAATGTAAATGAGCACTTTGTGCACATCCATCCACTGGGTGCCATGCACCATCTGGTGCATGGCACATGGTGCATGGATGTGCGTGGGGACAATGCATGTCCCACCTGGATCTCTTTGTTGTGGCCCACAAGGGACAGTGACCCTGTTTGGGGTCCACAAAGTCCTTTTCTGAAAGCCTTTTCATGGCGGTGGGACTGCTATGAAAAGGCTATCGGAAACAGACATTGTAATCTCGAAGGCGGTGCCTGCCTCGGCACCATCATCATTAGGGATTGTGATTCCTACTGCCGCCCCGTCAGAGCCAATAGATCCTGTCGTCCCTCTTACAACAAGGGTCCGACCAACTGCATCATAATGAGGGAGTCGGACCAAAGGGTTGACGGTTGGGCAGACGGCCACTAATGGCCTGTCGGTGGCAGTCCACCCCACATCATAATTAGGCCCCCAATTCTGTAAATCGTAAGAACCACTTTTAAGTAACTTGTATTTCTGTTAGATAAGAGAAGACTGTGAAAGTACTTGCAGATGAAATATTATTAGAGACAACAGTAGGCAGATTCAGTAAATAGATAATGAGAAGCTTAACAATTTTTGTCAATGTCAGAAAAAATTTATCAGTGTGTTAAGCCATATGTTTCAAGGGGTGTGCTTCTTAGTGTACCTTGCTAAATATATTTTATTCAAATGTTCAGAGGTATAATGGAGCCAAATATATAAATGTGTTTCTGATTTGTAAAGAACATATTTTCTAACCTTCTGTCAAATATCTGATGTAATCCTGAATTCAATTTCCACCTACACTTGCTATAAATATTCTGAATATTAGGTGCGTTCTTCTGTTTTGTTTGTAGTATTACCTATGCTACAGTGATAGTTCGGCATATAAATGTATCATGAAGGATCCTTTCTCAAGCCATTATTATTTAGTACTTACTCTTTGAGTTCATAACATTCTGCCCAGAATGCACCTCAAAATGAACTTTAATAGTTCTGCAGCTGTCCCGTGTTCTGCATTGTGGCGGGTGCTGCTGGCTGCAGCACCCGCCACAATGCAAAAAATGCATGTAGTGCATTTCTCTGCACTACGTGGCAGGCACCACGCGGTGCCTGCCACATGATGCAGGGAAATGTAGGGGGTACCACAGGCCCCCCCCAGTGCACACCAACCTCCCTCAAAACAAGGGGGACCCACAACAAGCCCCCAAATGCAATCCTCGTCAGCCTTTCCGCCATGGAAAGGCCACCGTGGTTACAGCATCATAATTTGGCGTACGGTGCCTGTTAGGCACCACCACCAATTTACAGATGCTTGGTGGGACCACCAGACAATTGTAACGATTGCCTTTGGCGGACCCGTGATGGACGGACAGCAGGCTGCTGGTGGAGGTTTCACCACCATCGTAATGAGCCCCAAAGCATTTTTGATGATTTGAACCACTAAACGATACACAAACAATACAGAAACAACCATTGATAAACAAATACACAAATTATGAAATCATTTATTTACTTCACAATAAAATGCACACAAAAATTAAATTGTAATTTTAATAGGGGGTTGGATCGTCTCTCATATCCATCTGAGGATACTAACTTAATTTTTAGCCTCCAATTTCATATTTCTTCACATTTACAGAACATTTTAAACTTTGAAATTGTACGTTTAGCTTCTTTATTTATATACACTCTATTGATATGTTAATATTATCTAATTTTCTAAGTAATTCCGGACCCCCTGAGTAGGCCTCGCAGACCCCCGGACCACACGTTGGAAATCACTGCTTTAGCACCACTTTAGCCACTGATAGTAGGTTAAAGGCTGCTCATGAGTGGAAAATAATTTGGCATTGACAATGAAATAGAGTTCTGAATGGCTTTACACCTTTGCAATGTCCATTGCTCTATGTCTGTTTGTGTACACGCATTTAAAATGCAAATTGCATAATATGCTGGAGTTTAAGTGAGGCTCTCTAGCATGTTACAGAGGTTCTCTTGTTGGGAAACTGGAGACACACTGATCTTAAGACTGGAGTGTGTACAGTCAGGTGGAGCAGAAGCATTTATTTGGAAGTGAACATACAACAGCTGCAAGGAAGTGTGCAGGCAGCAGTGGTGGGAGTGGAAGCTTCCTACAGCTCTGCTCTTAAAGGATTTTGTGACAAAATAGCACCCACAAAAATATTGTGGCATCAAAAATATTGTGGTAAAAACATTGACCAAGTAAATATACATTTTTCATACTAATAAAAAGTACAAAAATAGCTTGGAAAAAATATTGCGGTCTAAAATATCAACATTATAATAAGTATATGTTTAATTGCAATTATCATTATTATATATTACGATAAAAGTTAAATACTTAAAAAAATATTTTATATGTATATAAGAAAAAGTATAACAACTGTTAAAATGTGTATAAGTAACAAAATTCAATTTGAATGTTATACTGCAAGTCACAAGAAATTTATTATATAGCATCACTTAAAAAAAAAAAGAAAATGATATACCAGTATTACATATATTAAGGGATAAAACACCACATATGTAATTCATTTTTAATAATAAAAAAGAAATGATGACATGTTTTAGATGAATTCAGCCATTATAAATACATTTTAAATATGTGACAGAAATGAATACATTAAAATACATTAAAATACTAGGAAAAGATAATATAGTAAATCATTTTGAAAATCTAACACTATAAAATTAATACAAAGCCAAGTAGCATTTTGAAAAATATAGATCTAATTTAATACTAAATATGCTCGAATTCTTTTTAAAAAATGGATAAAGTGATCAGAACTAAGTTAGAGCCTTATTACGATGCTTGTTGGACTCTCGTCCCACCGGCACAGTGGCGGAATCATGACCGCCCGAATAGAAGTCGGCGGTCCCGCTGCCCTCCTTACGATGCAACTCCCTTCACAACGGTCGTAATGTGTATTTTTTCGTTGCGATGTACGCTGCGGACTGCAGTACACACCCCAATAGAAAATAAACACATTTAAAACATCCCTGCACTATGTGGCAGGCACCATGCGTGGCCTGTCACATGGTGTAGGGATGTTTAGGGGGGCACCATTAGTGCCCTCTAGGACCATAGCGAATGGCGAATGGCCAGTGGGATAGGGGGCCCTGCTAGGGGCCCCCAAAGTCACTTTCCGCTTGCCTTTTCATGGCGGTGACCCACCATGAAATGGCAGACAGAAAGGGACATTGTAATCTCTAGGGAGGTGCCTGAGCAGGCACCACACTCATTTTAGGGATTACTGACCCTTTGACGCATTTACGGACTCCTTGAGCCCATAGAAGTACGGCAGACAGTCCCTACGCCAGATGCTTCTGCTCGCCACATTGTAATGCGGCGGCAGACTGCAGGGGCCGATGTCAGTGGGTCCGCCACAGACGAGCCGCCAGTATCGGACTCACCACCATCGTAATCAGGCCCTTAGAGTAAAACATTTTTTAAAAATAATAAACAACAAAAAAATATTCAAGAACACTATTAAAATAAAATCCTACAAAATGCATTCCCTTGGAGGGACAGATGTGTTATTCTTACTCCAGTCTAACAAACATTGTGGAAATTGCATACATTGTGAGTTTCAGATTTGCTGATCTAACTCCATTGTAATGATCACTGGTGAAAGTGCATATAGATTCAGATGTAATATTCTAACTTAGCACAGGGCAAGGTGGATACAGTGGTAGGGTCATGTTTACTGTTATAAATCCATCCTATAAAACAAACATTCTGAAAAGAGCATGCTTAGGCTATAACTTCAGTTTAACAAACCTTGGGAAAAATACATAAATGTGAGAGGCCCTAATTTACTTTCTTAGCTTCTGTCTATTTAACGCTAGGGTAAAGGCATAAAGTGAATGGTTAGAGGGTGACAGATTTACTATTCTAACAACAAGTATTGTAGTGCATGCATTGAAGGATCCGATTTTCCATTCTATCTCTGGTCTAAGATTCATTGTGGAAAGGGCATACACAGTGGGTCAAATAAATCCCGCACGCAGTATCCTTTAACCACCTCTCTCCAGCATAACACATAAGTATAAAGGAAAAGTAATACAATATTTTATGATTTTAATTTTAATGTAATAATCATTTTTTACATAAAAAGTATTTACTCATTCCCCAATATACCACCATACCACACAGTACATGGAATAAAAAAACATCAAATATTAAAATTAAAATTGACTTATTCTTCAAAAATATTAGTACCCACTTAAACCCTAATATTCAACAGAATCCATAAAATATATATTATATTGTAGTTTACAATGACACACACACTTTTATGAATTAGAAATATTTAAACTTAAAGAAAAAATGCAACATAATTAATATATATGATTTCATTTTCTAGTTACTTCCAATTTAGATATATTTTCTAAAACACTGCCCACCCAATACCTGCATAAATACCACAAATCAAAAATTGAAATTTATTAAATAATTGAAAATATTATTAAACATGTAAAAAAAAAACTCAATGAAACATATCAAATTAATCAAAAAGATTGATTTAATGTACAATAAAAATACCCCCAAAGTATAATTAAATAACACTCCCCTTCCAATCCCCAAATAAACCCAAAAATTCAAAAGAATTTTACAGTACTATGATATTATTTTAAAATAACAACAAATAACTTTCAATATATCATTAATAATAAAACAAAATGATAATACTATCCAATACAACAATACAAAAAATTATACTTTGATGAACTGTATTTTAAACTTGAATATCATTGTAAAACTTCGACTGACATCATAATGAGGCCCTAAGTGATTTGCATAGAATCTTAGCATGTTGCACCACCAAGACTCGATCCGTAATCCCCAGCTCTGGAGTCAGCAGCTATGTTCACTGTGCCACATCCTCTCCACTACCTTGTTATTTGTCAGGGAGCTCCTTCCTTCTCCCTGACCATGATTGATAAAAATAGCTCTTTCTTCATCAAATAGGCGACACCGAGGCATTACCAATGCTTGCTTTAACTGGAAGCCAAGGAAGCTACGACAGGGCAACCAAAACAGATTTGAACTTTGGTATCTTCTTGAGAAGATGAACTGGCTGCATTCTTCAGCGAGATAAAGGGCATTCTAATAGTCCAATCTAGATAATACTAATGCAATGACAACAGATTTCTGCAAATCGAAAGGAATAAAAGGCTTAACCTTCAACATTCTCAACAGAAAGAAACAAGGTGAGGTTAGTTTATTGATCTGATTACCCTGAGGTTCCTAACTTCGAACACTAGCTGGGGGGAACCAAATGTCTTTGGCCTCTAAGATTGATTTCAAAAGGATGTGTCTTTTTCAAAGAGGAGAGCCTCTGTTTCCTGAATTTAGCTTAAGGCAATTGCTGCTCATCCTGCTGACACTAGCACATATTTCTGTTGAACGGGTTGGCAACCTCATCTATATTGCTTGAGATTGAGACAACAATTTGAGTGTCATCAACATAAGACACTTTGACAAAACCAAAGGAATGAATCAGCTTAGCTAAGGGTGCCACATAAACATTAAAAAGAGTTGGGCTTAGGGATGACCCCTGGGGGACACCACAAGGCAGAGAAAAGGTTTTTTCCCCAATGCTTGCTCTTCTTTTTTCAAGCATAACAGTGCTTCAATTAAGCCCACCCAATCGTGCATACTATATTCTCTTTGCTGTACTTGGAATGCTCCAGTCATTCAAGCTAAGGATGTCCACTTAATTTTTTGCCTCAAATTTTAAATTCCTACGCATTTCTACAGCATTTAAAACTTTCCAATTTTGCTTTTTTATGTATATATACTTAATTAATCTGCTATTTTTTTTGTGTGTAAATAGTCATGTTCTTCCTAAGAAGTCCCTAAGTTAAAGACCAATGATATATAAAGTGAGGAACTTAAGCAACACTTTAGGCCTCGTTATGATGGTGGTCGGACTATCATCACGATGGGAGTGGGACCACCTGACAAGTAGTCAGAGGTCCCACCTGCCATATAATGATGCGATTGCTATGTAAGCAGTCGTAAACATCCCTCTTTCTATTGCGCCTTATGCTGTGGCCCGGAAAAGAGCTGCAGCACAAGCAACAATAGAAAAAGCATATGCAAGGCAATCGGTCTAGCCTTTGGAACCTTATATGTATTTAGCTATGCAGCACATTAGTCTGGGTGCTGAAACATCTACTGTTCTTTAACGAAATAAGCACCAATCTCCATGACACTCCAGGTATGGGAACACATGGAGAGAAATATTGCCTTTCAGCGGGAAGTGAGATAGTCCAAAGCTCTGCTTTTAATATAAAATCAGGGCCTTTGGTAGTCATATCTCTGAAAATACAAGATTGAAAAAAAATATATTATTGTCTACGGGTGCTCGTGGAAGACAATTTCTATTGACTGAAATCTAGAAAATGCTAAAGTGATTCTGGTATTTTACTGAATTCTGCTGGTTGTTTTCTATCACGAAAGTTAAATAGAGGCAGTTGCCAGAAATTTTTTAAAAAGAAAGTCCCGCAGCAGAAAGCAATTGTGGTATTTTACTGACCTCTACTGGTTGTTTTCTATCAAGACAGATAAATAGAGGCAGTTGAACAGAAAAAAAAGTCCCTAAGTGGAAGCAGACAAGTCATAGGGATGATCTCCAGAGCCCACAAAGTACATACACAAATAAGTATATACTAAAGTCTATACTAAAGTGTATACAAGGTCTCGAATGCTCGACCTAAAAAGGGATGTTTTTAAACATCTATGCACCATGTGCCAGGCACAATAGGGTGCCTGGCACACGTTGCACGGAGGTTTGGGGGGCAACACATGTTCTACCGGCACCACGTAGCGAAGTCCATGGGGGACGGGAGCCCTGCTAGGGGGCCCCAAAGTCCCTTTCTGACAGCCTTTCCATGGTGGTTGGACCTCCATGAAAAGGCTGTGGGAAATGGACATCGTAATCCCTACAGCAGTTCCTGCGCAGGCACCACCCCCATTTTAGGGTTTCCGTTTCAACTGCTGCCTTGATGGGCTCCTTGAGCCTGTCGGGGGCAACGGTCTTTCCCTTCGCCACTGTGCTCCAACCCCTGATAACATAATCCGGCGGTCGGACTGCTGCCCTAGATGTCCGGCAAACCACCACCGACAGCCTGTCTGTGGCTGTCTGCCCAACATCGTAAAGAGGGCCCTTGTCTCAGCAGAAATTGAGTATGTTTCCTTTTTTGTTTCAAGTTTCTTTCTTCTGTCTAATTACATCCATGTAGGATATTTAGAGGTCATGTAAGTGCTGCTCAGCTGCCAGCCATGTGGTTAGTGCAGTAAGAGAAATATGCTTATCCAGCAGCGGCTGGCCCACAATATTTAAAGTTTATTGCTGAATCATTAGGTTTTCTCTTTGCAACTTCAGTCTCATGGTAGCAGACACTTTAATAAAAAAAACATTGATGGCAGGTCTACCTATCCCTGTAGCCCTGCTCAGATATTTTTTTTTTATAAGAAGGCAAGCTCACACAGCACGTTTGTTTTTAGAAAATGAAAAATATGTATATTCCTGATGCATTGAGTTTTTTTCCATTTTCTTCGTAGCTGAGCGACTCTTAAGCATTTTTCCAGTTCCGTACAAACATGCTGCACATGGTAGTATTGAACAGGAAAAGTGCAGTTATTCACACTCTATGTACTTTGGCAGGTGGCCAACAGTGAGTGTGTTCCAGGTAGTAGAAGGTCTGCTAACATGAAGTTCAGCATCCAGCTCATATAAATGAGGCACAGGATGTGTGAGTCCAGTTGACGGGGCATCGTCCAATAATTTTGTGGATGGCCCATGACAACATAGACGCTGGACGAAGGGGTGCTGAGGGTGCTGCAGCACCCCCAATATAAACATGATGTTACAGAAGGTAAATGAGCAATAAACACACCTTCATATTTTGTTTTTATCTTGTGATATTTCCTATGCTTCAAAGACAGGCCAAATGTCAAACTATGTCTTCTGACAAATTGCTGCTTACTCTTTTAAAATGATACATTATGTTTACTTTTCTTTCTTTATCTGCAAAGGTAGAGGGTTTTGTTAAGTAATCTATTTGACAATCTTGCTGGGACACAGGCTGTGAAAGGAAAGGCTATATATAGTATGTCCGTTTTTTTATATCTATTATAAAACAACAACATTTAAATACATGTAAATTACTTGTACAATTATTTCAAAACATATCAGCAGTTAGGAAAGCGCAAATGTATTTTTGAAATTTTTGTAATTCAGAATTGTTTTGAAAACAAAGATTTATTAGGATAAAAGCAAACCAAGACGCTTTACTTGGTGATGTGAAAATGATAAATATTTGCTGTAACTCGATAGCTACACATTATCGTTTGTGCTCTATGTGGTTTTATCAGTAAAACAGCATGTCAGTGTGAATTTTTTTCCATTTTAATGGAAGAAGTGCTTTCTGTAAATGACAGTGTGCCACCACACCATACTTTAGTACTATATTTGTGACAGTGTGCTCCAAAATGCACGTCAATCAACATACTGCAACTTACCACTCTCCTGCTGAACTGGAATGGCTCATTTGCTACACTTGTTCTTTGAATAACGCTTTGATTTTTCACCATCCCATGTCCATCATCTCTCTTTTCTCTCTTCTTTTAAGATCAATATGGTGATCATAGGAAATTTTATTTTATTGATGATCACCATGCCATTCATAGTTAGCAGTAATAAATATACTTCGGGCGGCTGCCAATTATAGGTGGAGTATGAGTTAGGATTTGGGTTAGTCCACCTCCCAATAACTAAATCTGTCAGGCGGAGTCTACTGTTTTGAGTACAACAGCAGAGCACCATGTAATTATGGATTTAGAACTCCCCTAATCACATGTAGGAACATTAGATATATAGAGATGGCGATCCCTGGGCCGGTCCACGTATCTCGCAACCCAGTTTCATTTTTTATTTGGAGTTAAGCATACGTAATATCCTGCAGTAGAGGTGGGAGTTTGTGGACGGGTATCTTACTGTAAAAAGATGAGAGGAATTTAGTAGGGATTCATTTATGTAATTTTTGCAGTAGAATGTATATGCCTCAGAGTAGTACAAGCCTTAGGAGGGTATTTCAAGATGGTGGCCCTGATTCGAGCTCAAATCATGTGATCTGTTTCAGTGTGCATTCGAAAGAATGGAAGACGGCTGGAATGCCAGAAACCGGTCCTCGGAAGCTTGTTTCCGGTCCAGGGAAGACATGGCTTGGCAGTTCGGGCTGGACTGTTCCCATGAGGCACAGGGTCAGACTGATTTGCATATGGCCATGTCTGAACTGGGGTGGCAAAGTGGGCTAAAGAACGCTGATGGATTAAACCCAGATCTTTTGACTGGGTGTGAGTGTTTGATTGATTCAGATGCTCCGTCCATCACCACCCCCTTTTGTACCGCTTTTGGCTGCCATAAGTGTGGCAGGGTATGCTCAGACGTGAGTCTCTTGCTCACTTTGCCACTGGATTCAAGCAAGCCGGGCTGAAGACGGCTGGAATTCCAGAAACCGGTCCTCGGAAGCTTGTTTCCGGTCCAGGGAAGACATGGCTTGGCAGTTCGGGCTGGACTGTTCCCATGAGGCACAGGGTCAGACTGATTTGCATATGGCCATGTCTGAACCGGGGTGGCAGAGTGGGCTAAAGAACGGTGATGGATTAAACCCAGATCTTTTGACTGGGTGTGAGTGTTTGATTTATTCAGATGCTCCGTCCATCACCATCCCCTTTTGTTCCAAAAGAATATAGTCTCACTCTGCTTGCTTTAGCAGCAGTGGCGACAATTTGATTTGGACATGAACAGAGAGAGAGTCTGACTTGTAGCGACCCCGTTTCAGTGTGCCAGTTACGTTCTACTCGCTCGTGTGGTAGCAGCGCCTACTTGATTTACCCAAGGCAGAGAGAGGATCTAATTTCGGCGACCTCCTGTGTTGAGCGCAGTATATAAAGATCGGTGGTCCCTTCCCTAGTCATGCTTGAAGCGGTGGTAGAGAGTTTATTATCTCATTGTTCATGGTTGCAGGGAGCCAAGTTTACCTGAGGCTGTGCCTCAGTGGATGTATTTATATGAAAAAGCCTGTTGTCCGGACTTAGAGGTAAACCATGATTTTAGGGTCAGGTTCCCTTTTGTGTTTGTATATCCTCAAGAGTCAATTAGACATAACTGGTGTAAGATCAGTATGCACTTAAGTCTATGCATGTTACCAGATGGAGTTAGAAGTGGTGAGGAGTCCTACCTAGTGATGTTTTAGCGCATGAATGGCATGAGTTGATCATTTTTAACCTTTGTTATTGAAGAATTCTTAGATTAAACATGGACTACAAACAAGACTCTTTTAAGCCCTGGGGATGCCGAAATGGTGTAAATATTACATAACATATAGGGCCCGATTATTATGTTGGGCGGATCACCACCCATAGACAGTTGGTCGCGGTCCATCTGGCATCTCCGGCTGAGGTCCGACCGCCGCATAATGATGCGGTCAGTTAGAGAACAGCGGGGGAATCACTGACTGATCCCTCTGATAGGCTCAAGGACCCCGTTGAAGTGTGGGTCGGAGCATAATCTCTACAAAGGGGGCGGTGCCTGCAGAGGGACAGCCGTAGTGATTACAATGTCCTTTTTCATTCTGCCGTTACAGGGCGGCCCGACCACCATGTAAAGGCAGAATGAATGGGACTCTGGGGGACCCTAGCAGGGCCCGTCCCCCGTGGGCCTCCACTATGGGCCCAAAGTGGCACATGTGGTGCCCACCCCAAACATCCATGCATCAAGTGTCAGGTACCATATGGTGCCTGGCACTTGGTGCCTGGATGTTTGAGAATTGCCCTTTTCCAGTGCGGATTGTGTTGCAGCCCTTTTCTTTGTTTTTGAAGAATTCTTAGGTTTGGCATGGACTACACACAAGACTTAGTTAAGCCCTGATGATGCACTATTTGTGCAAATGTTATGTAACACATAGTGTAGGCAAATGTAAACTTACTGAATGATGTATCTGATTATTAGGCAATCCAGTCTTCCGAGTCCTGAAAAGGTCTGTGAACTAAGAAGGGCTGAAACGCATCGACAGTGCCAGCAGAAGGAGTTGTTTGTAAAATATAGGAAAAAAAGAAATCTAAACGAGTCATATGATTACCTAAATGAGTCAAACGATACCCTCCATATAGGTGCAGATTAAGGCACTGTCAAAGTCAAGCGACATGGTCAAACTGAAGAGCACACTGATTCTAGATGCACTGGCAATCTCATACGCTAATATTTACCTGCCTTGTTTGAAGCCACAATTATACCTTTAGTGCTCGATTGGAAAAGCCTGCCTTAAACAAATATTGGCTGAACGGTTGATGTGTCTTCAAATTAAAGAAACAAACCCAAATTCGCTTTCTCTTTCCAAGATTGTAAAGTGTAGGCTGTGGAGTTATAAAACAGAATATTTTAACCATTTATTATGTTGCTGCCAAATGCTGATCCGTGCATGGCATATTCTGTTAACCCTTTCGATGCTGATGACGAGCTCAGGTCGTCATCACCCAAAGGTGTCGTGTGCTGATGACGAGCTGAGCTCGTCATGGTGCCACTAAAATGGCATTTTCCAGCACAGGGGGGGAAAACGCCCAGCAGCCATGTGGTTAAAGCCACTCTTCCCAAGCAACAGCATAAGAAAATGCAACAAGGTTAGGAATTTTGTCTTCACTATGATGGCGCCAACTGAACTGACTAAATCTGGTAAATACATCAGAGTGGTATAGGACCTCCTCAAAGTTCCTGACAAGTCTGCTCAAGCTAACATTTGGAAAAGGCAAAAGGAAAAATCCAACCTCAGTAAGCCTGGAGTGGCATTCAGCTCTGGTGTTTTTCATGTGTAAGACTATGCACATCATTTTAACACTGTTTAGCACTTGTGCAATATCGTTCATGTCCAGTATTTGAACAATATCAATACCATTGTTTTTCCTTGCCTTTTAAGTACCGCTATGCGTACCATTACTGGTGTCGCAGCTAACCGTGCTGGTCTGGACCTAGGTCCCTCCTTTAAAAAATGATGTACTTTACATCCATTTCCTCTACCCTAAAGCACCTTAATGTTGATGGCTACCCTCAAGCCTCTTAATTTACTCCAACACTGTTGATACTATTGTCTTTCCATGCTCTTCAAATATTATGGTGCTAGCTGTATTTTGACTACTTCTGCTGCTATGGTTTCAGGTGCTCCCGTTTAAGAACCTTTGCACTTACCGTCACTTTAGCTACTGCTGAGCACTCCTATATCTGCTGCTAACCTCAAGTCTTTTTTAGAGCACCAAATGCAATTTGATAATACTGTTTTTTTAATGCTTTTTAAGGTATTTGAACATTTTTAATATGTCTGTGTCACTCAGATATTGCTTTTACTCGCGTTTTATGTATTGGTTCCGCTTAGAGAATTCACAGCGACATTGTAAAGATTTTTATTAATCATATAACAAAACTTATTAACTGAAATCATATGGACATAAAATACAATTTTTGTTTTTTTGAGAGTGTTTATCCCCGCTATTGTGGAGTCATTTGGGCACACCCTTATATGTCCCTACATGACTGTCATTTCTAGTAAGCTTATTTTTTTCATTTTTCAGGTGGATATCTCTTAACATTGTTTCTCAACTTTCCCACTTTAAAATTGAAGAAGAGGAGCCTGGAGGTCTAGAGGAGCATTATAGGCAATTTCCAGTATCCTGTTTAGATTTTGTGTCTGTTTACGTATCACTTGATCATCTAGGCTCTTCTTCCCTGTTAGTGCAGCCTTGTCTGTTACTGCATCGAGAATTTACTAGAAAGAGAATTAAAGGGTCCTTCTGAGTTGTCCTAAGTGGTTTGAACATTTGTGTCAGAGTTGTTTTTAGTTTCTCATCCAGCTGTGACCATACTCCTAGGGGTACCTTTATAAGGGGATAGCACCACCAGAACTTCACATTTAGCAATGTTTTGGGGGCTCTATAGCCTTCTCCATATTTACAATTTTTGTGGCTTAACGCTGTTTTGTAAATAAGGCCCCTTTACACGCTACACTTAGCATGAAAGGGGAGTGCAATGGGTGTTGCTGTGGGCGTTCCACCGCAACACCCATTGTTTTTTGATGCTGCCCCAGATTTAGAAGGATGTGTAAATCTGAGGCAGCGGCAAAAAGTAACGCCATGCAAGACAGGCCGTAGAATGGCAAAACGAGGAGAAATACTTTTATTTCTCCCCGTTTTTGCTTTTTCTATTTGTGCTGCATTCTTCAGAAATCATAAAAAGATCAAAATGCCTTTAATGATTGTTTATGTGCAGGAAGGTGTTCCTGCACATAAACAATCATTAAATAATGATGATGTGCTACTTCTATGTGTGCTACATTCTGCAGCACACATAGAAGTACTAAATCGCCATTATGGATTGTTTATGTGGCGTGGAGAAAGGGACACCTTCCTGCACATAAAATATCAATCCCTGCAACTCAGGCACCCTTGCACTCTGGTACAAGGGTGCCTGCGTTGGTGCTAGGCAACAAATTTTAGCTCCAGAGCTAAGGAAATCACAGGGGTGCTGTGTATTGTTGTAAATACGGCACATCCTTGCGTTTTGGAAATCTTGGAGCGTGGCGCTGCAAAAAGTGGTACAGCTCACGTTCCGACATTTCATTGGAAATATGCCCCCTAATTTCTTAATACCTTGGGTGTTAGAGACAAACACATTTTACATAAACTATAATCCCTAGTGTTCAGGGATTGGCAATATTTGTTTGCATTGTTCATGTGAAGGGGACGGAATTGGCTGTAGCTGCTCCCTTTGTTTCACCATTTCTCTAACTTTGAAAAGTGTTGTACACTCCGTTTTCATATTTTTACTTTTCCTCCAGTCTTACAAAGAAATCGTTTTATTTTAATAAAATGACCTTAATTAATTCAAAACCAGGCAACCTTTTGATGAAAGTGAAGGAAAATCAAACCTGTGTGTTTGTCACATTTGCAAGTAAGTAACCAAGCCTTCTCTGAGGGGCTGCACACCCCGCAAGAAAAACAGAAACACAGCAGAGAGATGACAATGTGTGCCAGGGGGTGGTTTAAAGTTACAGAGTTTGCTTTCTCCGCCATCTGTGCCTCTCTTGCGCTGCTGATATGACTGCAGCTTCAAGGAGGGAGTTTCCCAGCGAGCATCCCTCACTGGAGCAGAAGACTGGAGTCAGTCTGCTGGCTCAAAGCAGAGGAAGAAACTGGCAATCAGACGATTCTTGTATGCGCTGACTGTGAAATGTATTTCAAAAAGCAAGAGGGCGAGGTACCAGTCTTTACTGAATAGAAAAGCATTTAGCACCCCGAGGAAATAACCTTACTGCTTGTTGCGGTGTTACCTGGGCTATTCCACTGACTGATTCCAAGTTTTCTGCCTCGGAACGGGCGATCGTAGGCGGGATTATAACTATTTTATCGACTGATAAAACTGAAGTATATGCTTCTTTCCGGGATGTTTTATCCTCACAAATTGCCCAGTTTCTAATTTCAGCAATGACCTTGCTTTTGTGTACAATGCTTACTCAAACTGGAATCTTAAATCGAGCACACTGTTTATGCCTGGTTTCAGGTTTAGTGTTGGGTACTTTAATCCTTTTAACATGTATGTGTGCTCTTCTGAATAAAGTGACATTTGGAGATTAATAAATAATATTATTCAACGTATCTCATGCCTTAGTACAGTACTGGTTAAAGAAATATTAAATATTGTGCAATATCTAGGTTAAAATCTCCTGGTCTTTGTTGTCTATTATGCATCACAAACATTTGATTCCCTTACAAAGGTGGGATCATAGATTAGGTAAAAACAATCGATTTGCCCACCTACGATCAGAAAGATGGTTCTCACATTTGGCAATCATAAGGGCCTAGAGAAGGGCACCAGGTTTCATTAAACTGATTAAATATAAACCGGTCTAGTTAACTTTATTAAAACCTAAGGACATTGTTGGCAGTCAGGGAAGCTGGTTAAATCAAAGCATCCTTCTTGGGAGGTTAGAATTTAAGGTTTGCGAAATATTCCCTTTTTTTTTTAAGAAGTTGTCCTTGTGAAAATACAATATGTGGGTATATCGAGTAGCTTTTCTCCATGATACTATATCTTGTAAATGAAAATAATGATAGATACCAGCAGGAGATTGACTTGAGGAGAGAGTGTCACTTTTAGAGACTTTTTCCTACTCATATCGGTACAAGAGGGGGTGGTGATGGACGGAGCATCTGAATCAATCAAACACTCACACCCAGTAAAAAGATCTGGGTTTGATCCATCACTGTTCTTTAGCCCACTCTGCCACCCCAGTTCAGACATGGCTATATGCAAATCAGTCTGACCCTGTGCCTCATGGGAACAGTCCAGTCTGAACTGCCAAGCCATGTCTTCCCTGGACCGGAAACAAGCTACAGAGGACCAGTTTATGGCATTCCAGCCGTCTTCAGCCCGGCTTGCTTGAATCCAGTGGCAAAGTGAGCAAGGGACTCACGTCTGAGCATACCCTGCCACACTTATGGCGGCCAAAAGCGGTACAAAAGGGGGTGGTGATGGAGGCAGCATCTGAATCAATCAAACACTCACACCCAGTCAAAAGATCTGGCTTTAATCCATCACCGTTCTTTAGCCCACTCTGCCACCCCAGTTCAGACATGGCTATAGGCAAATCAGTCTGACCTTGTGCCTCATGGGAACAGTCCAGCCCGAACTGCCAAGCCATGTCTTCCCTGGACCGGAAACAAGCTACCGAGGACCGGTTTCTGGCATTCCAGCCGTCTTCAGACCGGCTTGCTTGAATCCAGTGGCAAAGTGAGCAAGGGACTCACGTCTGAGCATACCCTGTCACACTTATGGCGGCCAAAAGCGGTACAAAAGGGGGTGGTGATGGACAGAGAATCTGAATCAATCAAACACTCACACCCAGTCAAAAGATATGGGTTTAATCCATCACCGTTCTTTAGCCCACTCTGCCACCCCAGTTCAGACATGGCTATATGCAAATCAGTCTGACCCTGTGCCTCATGGGAACAGTCCAGCCCGAACTGCCAAGCCATATCTTACCTAGACCGGAAACAAGCTACTGAGGACCGGTTTCTGCCATTCCAGCCGTCTTCAGCCCGGCTTGCTTGAATCCAGTGGCAAAGTGAGCAAGGGACTCACGTCTGAGCATACCCTGTCACACTTATGGCGGCCAAAAGCGGTACAAAAGGGGGTGGTGATGGACGGAGTATCTGAATCAATCAAACACTCACACCCAGTCAAAAGATCTGGGTTTAATCGATCACCGTTCTTTAGCCCACTCTGCCACCCCAGTTCAGACATGGCTATAGGCAAATCAGTCTGACCTTGTGCCTCATGAGAACAGTCCAGCCCGAACTGCCAAGCCATGTCTTCCCTGGACCGGAAGCAAGCTACCGAGGACCGGTTTCTGGCATTCCAGCCGTCTTCAGCCCGGCTTGCTTGAATCCAGTGGCAAAGTGAGCAAGGGACTCACATCTGAGCATACCCTGTCACACTTATTGCGGCCAAAAGCGGTACAAAAGGCGGTGGTGATGGACGGAGCATCTGAATCAATCAAACACTCACACCCAGTCAAAAGATCTGGGTTTAATCCATCACCGTTCTTTAGCCCACTCTGCCACCCCAGTTCAGACATGCTATAGGCAAATCAGTCTGACCTTGTGCCTCATGGGAACAGTCCAGCCCGAACTGCCAAGCCATGTCTTCCCTGGACCGGAAACAAGCTACCGAGGACCGGTTTCTGGCATTCCAGCCGTCTTCAGCCCGGCTTGCTTGAATCCAGTGGCAAAGTGAGCAAGGGACTCAGGTCTGAGCATACCCTGCCACACTTATGGCGGCCAAAAGCGGTACAAAAGGGGGTGGTGATGGACGGAGAATCTGAATCAATCAAACACTCACACCCAGTCAAAAGATCTGGGTTTAATCCATCACCGTTCTTTAGCCCACTCTGCCACCCCAGTTCAGACATGGCTATATGCAAATCAGTCTGACCCTGTGCCTCATGGGAACAGTCCAGCCCGAACTGCCAAGCCAGGTCTTCCCTGGACCGGAAACAAGCTACAGAGGGCCGGTTTCTGGCATTCCAGCCGTGTTCAGCCCGGCTTGCTTGAATCCAGTGGCAAAGTGAGCAAGGGACTCACGTCTGAGCATACCCTGCCACACTTATGGCGGCCAAAAGCGGTACAAAAGGAGGTGGTGATGGACGGAGCATCTGAATCAATCAAACACTCACACCCAGTCAAAGATCTGGGTTTAATCCATCACCGTTCTTTAGCCCACTCTGCCCCCCCAGTTCAGACATGGCTATATGCAAATCAGTCTGACCCTGTGCCTCATGGGAACAGTCCAGCCCGAACTGCCAAGCCATGTCTTCCCTGGACCGGAATCAAGCTACTGAGGACCGGTTTCTGGCATTCCAGCCGTCTTCAGCCTGGCTTGCTTGAATCCAGTGGCAAAGTGAGCAAGGGACTCACGTCTGAGCATACCCTGCCACACTTATGGCTGCCAAAAGCGGTACAAAAGGGGGTGGTGATGGACGGAGCATCTGAATCAATCAAACGCTCACACCCAGTCAAAAGATCTGGGTTTAATCCATCACCTTTATTTAGCCCACTCTGCCACCCCAGTTCAGACATGGCTATATGCAAATCAGTCTGACCCTGTGCCTCATGGGAACAGTCCAGCCCGAACTGCCAAGCCATGTCTTCCCTGAGCCGGAAACAAGCTACGGACGACTGGTTTCTGGCATTCCAGACGTCTTCAGCCCGGCTTGCTTGAATCCAGTGGCAAAGTGAGCAAGGGACTCACGTCTGAGCATACCCTGCCACACTTATGGTGGCCAAAAGCGGTACAAAAGGGGGTGGAGATGGACCGAGCATCTGAATCAATCAAACACTCACACCCAGTCAAAAGATCTGGGTTTAATCCATCAACGTTCTTTAGCCCACTCTGCCACCCCAGTGCAGACATGGCTATATGCAAATTAGTCTGACCCTGTGCCTCATGGGAACAGTCCAGCCCGAACTGCCAAGCCATGTCTTCCCTGGACCGGAAACAAGCTACCGAGGACCGGTTTCTGGCATTCCAGCCGTCTTCAGCCCGGTTTGCTTGAATCCAGCCTCCTGTGGGCAAAAATCATAAGAAATATCACATGTTAAATGGTGAAAATGAGATTATGGCAGTTTAACAAAGCTTTGGCACATGCCTATGTAAGAATGTGCTAGACAAGGGCAAAGCTGAAAAAGCGCCTCACAAACTTATAATTGTATCGTGAGCCACATCATTCCTTCACTCACTCTAACCCCACTTACTTATTTTACCTCTCATTTCAAATCATACCTCCTGACTCAGTCCTACTATATTATGTATTAAACTTAACTCACTTCCTTAAGAACTCACTTTTAAATCTTAGTACACACCAAATTATCTCACTCCTTACTCATGACTATCTCTTTCCCTTAATTCTCAACTAACTTCTGTTTTACAGCCTGCTCCTACCGTATCTCTAACATTCCTTCAAAACAACAGACAATCATTTTTTTGGCTAAAGGTTAGGCAGTTGATGAGATAACTGAATTTGTGATTGTACCTTCTGCAGAGGTGTGTGTAACTTGAAGGTCTCAAGTTTAAATTTCATTGGAGTCATTTAAACCTTTTAACGCTGGAAAGTAGATAATAGACAAGAAATTGAGGTGCATAATTGTGACATCAGTTATTACAGCAATGCCATGATCATGGGCTTTCACACTATTTAAAAATCGAGGTTCTTTGTTTAGAGTTTAGCAGATGGGTTAGGCTGCCAGAAACATGACGGATGTCCCATCCACCTTATTACAATTGTCATAGGATGCAATACACTTATAATAAGGCAGATGGGATATCCCTCACATTTGTGACGGAGTAACCAGTCTGCCAAACTTTAAATCAGGCCCCTAATTCTTAATGGTTATGAACTAAGCATATTGAGGACATCTTTAAATAGTTTAACACCTGCAGAGTTGTAAACACTGTCCTGGGGAAATGCACACATACATCATTTCCAGGCCATACTTTTTGGTACCTCGCTGGTTCACTCTTGTGCCCTCAATTTATCCTCGGCTCTGTCGCTTTCTGCCCTTCGTTCCAGTCTTGTTCATATCCTGATCTAAATCATTTGTGTTTTGATTTCTGTCTGAAATTTCCAATAGAGATGCAGAGTCTCTGATTTACTCAAGAAACTTTTCCAATGCCTTCAGGCAGATTGGGTGATGCGGTTATCTCACAAAGGTCTGCTAATAATCCAGAGCTCCTGCTGGAGATTCATTGATGTAAAAACATCCCTGAGCAAATATTCATCCATTCGTTCAGCAGCAAATAGGGGGCAGTTAAGGGTTTATGGATGGGACATCAGCCCGATCTTGTGAAGTTACAGTAGTTAGGGCGTCAAATGAATGTGATTTTACTTGCACTTTGTCATTTGGCAATTGGCATCCTTAAGTGTACCCTGTGGCAGGAAGGAGAACTTCAGCTTCCTCGCTCGCGTCACAATTATCTGTGAAAAACCAAGAGCATTTTGCACAAGTACTTGGAAAAACGTGCCTCTAAAATGGAAAACGAAATTCCATTTCAATGTTTAAAATGTTAAATAGTAACCATGCTCAATAAAAAATAAAAACATTTAAAAAATGGATCCTCTGACCCACAAAGACTCCTCAGTAGTTTGCCTTTCTCACAACATATTTTCAATGTCATATTATAGATTTTATGTATTTTCTTTCGTGATGCAGTTTACCCCGCTCCTCTCCAAATTAACTTTCATCTATTTTCAGTCTCACCTGATATGTTGGGCAAGCTTGCAATAAGTAGCAGTGCATACATCCCTTGTGATAAGACCTTTCTGAGTATCAGTTGACCTGTATGTTTTTAGAAGAGAATATTTAGCTAGCCCCCAATAGTTAAGATTTTAAAGAACAATTGTAAAAAAATATGAATAATTTTGGATTGTCCCTTTGGGAATATTTCATAGAGGGAGCGGGGTGGGGGGGGGAGGGGTTAGGACGTGGAAGTTTGAAGACCACTGACAGAGTATACCAGCTGACTCCTATTCATGCTGCCCTACAAGGTCAAGAACCCCGAAGGAGGAAAGATTCCAGCCAGTATGTTCTTGGCTTCAGACTTCTGCTGCATCCCAGTACCAGTGGAAATGCCACACACCTAATCAGCAAATACAGAACAGTCTGCTGTGTACGTGCTGAACGGGAGCCTGCCGAGCCCTGCAAAGTGAGAATAACTTTCAGGTTCCAAGACCGCCACGGGCCAATCTGATGTATTTCTGCCTTCTCTGTTGCATTAACACTTTAAAAAAGAACTCAAAAAAATATAGAGCGACCGGGTGACTTGGCAAGAATTTACAGAGATCACATCGTTTCATCAGCACGAAAACACATTGTGTCTGTTGATGAAATTCATGACTATTAAAATCTTTCCTATTACAGCCTTTTATTGTTTTAAATAATTAAATAGCGGTAGAGTTAAGGCTGCCAAAAATGTTGGATTAAACTCTTGAATAAATTATACTTGTGAGTTCATCTGTGTTAATCCTCCTCATGGGGTCCTTCTGACATATTCTTACTTTGTTTAATGAAAAAAAGATGTATTACATATTTATCGTTTCTAATACTGCTTGCTTCCTTCTTCAGTGACTTGCTCTTCACACATTACTTGTAGGTGTACCGCCGATTATCTACAAACCACGTCAGTTTGTATTGTTTTTACGTTTTTTAGAACAATTTTCAGAAACATTCTCATGAACATCATCAGCAATGTGAAATTTCACCCCTTTTTTAAATTCCTCTATTAGTCACTATCGAGTGCACAATAATGTATTATAGTGCCCCTGTTACTTTAATGGTGCAGTACAGATTAATAATACTGGTTAAATGTGAATGCAAATTGAGATTGTCCTACGCAATGCCTCTTTTAAATAATGTTATGTTATGTTATAAATGTTTTTATATCGCGCTCTGCTACTACAAAGTATCCTGGCGCGGTGAGTGAGGTTACCCAGAAAAGAATGCGCATAGAAAAAATGATTATATGGTAATGTTAAACAAATGTGTTTTGAGCCCCTTCTTGAACATAGAGATTGTCGGAGACGCTCTTAGATGCAGCGGGAGAGCGTTCCAGGCCCTGGCAGTCTGGACAGAAATGGATTGACCGCCCAGTCTTGAATACTTAAATTTGGGCACGGTCATTTAGTACAAATTTGCAGAGCGAAGAGCGCGACGGGGAACATACATGACAAATCTTTTTTGCAGATACAACGGACCTAATTGGTGGGTGGCCCTAAACGCGAGAACCAAAGATTTAAACAGGATTCGATGGGCGACTGGGAGCCAGTGAAGACTGTGAAGGTGAGATCGCACACTGGCTCTCCTAGAAAGTTGGAATAAAAGCCACACGGCCGCATTTTGGATGACCTGGAGCTGCTGGATAAGATAGGCAGGTAGGCCACTGAACAGTGCGTTGGCATAATCGAGCCTAGAAAGAATGAGGGCATGCAAAACGTTTCTTTAGCCTCTCTCGAGAGGAGTGGGATGAACCTTTCTAACGCTTTAAGAGTGGCAAAGCAGATACCAGTCAGTTTTTTTAGATGGTCTTCAAACTTGAGATCCTGCCCGAACCAGACCCCTAGATTTTTCGCCGGGCTTCCTATTGATTTAGGGCAGGGTAGATCGACTGGCCAAATGAGGTCTCTGAAATCGTCCGGGAAGGTACTATAAAGAAGAACCTCTGACTTTTCCTCATTACACTTAAGCTGTGCCAGGGCAAGCCAGCGGAAGACAGAGGCAAGACACGAGCGTACCACCGAGGCATCCAGATTGTCCTTCAGCCAGGTGAACAACAACTGGGTGTCGACGGCGTAGGCCATTATTTTGGCCCCCAGCTGCTCTGCCAGATGAATTAAGGGGGTCATATATATGTTAAACAACAGGGGACTCAATGTGGACCCCTGGGGCACACCTGTAGTAATATTCTTTGGCCGCGAGGCATAAGGCGGCATCCACACTTGTTGCGTCCTATTGGTCAGGAAAGACGTAAACCAGGAGAGGACACGTCCAGAGATGCCCACTTCCGGCAACCTGGCTAAGAGCAGAGCATGGGGCACCGTGTCGAAGGCGGCAGAGAGGTCCAACAAAATCAGGACCGCTCTGCCGCCCCCATCAAGACACTCCCGGATAGCCTGAGACCCCTTTACCAGCGCCGTTTCTGTGCTAAAAGCCGCCCTAAACCCAGATTGAGCTGGGTGAAGGGCCTGAGAGGATTCGATGAAATTATCCAGTTGTCTGAATACAATCTTCTCGCAGACTTTCGCGAGCGCAGGAAGCTGCGAGATGGGACGATAGCTAGAGGTGGCCGATGGATCCAGCTCTGCCTTCTTCAAAAGTGGAAGAAGTTTGGCTTGCTTCCAGCAAGAAGGGACAGTGGTAGAGGAGAGAGAGAGGTTCACAATCTGAGTTGCCTCCAGGCAAACAATGTTCGCCACCCCCCCTAGAACCCTCGCCGGGCAGGGGTCCGAAGGCGATCCCGATTTCAAAGATTCAAGGACTACCAGCACATCCGATTGCGTGGCTGGATTGAAGTTCGTAAATTGGGCGCTATTTTGAGACAACTTTGGAGATGGAGGGACCGGTAGAGACTGAAAATTGCCACAGACCCTCTGTAAGTCAGCTTGGATTTTAGCGATTTTATCGTCAAAAAAAGACGAGAGTTATTCACACCAGAGATCAGAAGATGGTAACACGGGAAGCGCAGCACATGGAGATAGAAAGCTTTGAACTATGGCAAAGATTTCTTTGCTTCCGGCAGACTTACATAACAAGAACTGGCTTTTTAAAGACACATAATGCAAAAACAAACACGAAAATAGCGCAATGAACTGTAATGATATATAAAATTTTAATTATATTAAAAAAAGAATAAATACATATAATCCTGTATACATGATATGTTTACACAATAAAATCTGATAGTTCCTGAAATATTTCTTTAAAAAAAGGCGAACTTTGGTCAACAATCAGCAATATAATTATCCCTGATTCTGGTGGACAGACACAGCCCAGTAAATTTACCGATTCTGTAAAATACAGAATCGGTAATTTTACCGATTTGGTAAATCCCAGATGTAGGTGTCACTGTTTACAGTGCTACAGGCCTTCAGAATTCGGTATTTTATCACCCAATACAATTGGGTGGTAAAATACTGAATTCAGGTGTACATGCACAGCTGTGCATGTACACCTGTGCCATGTGCCATGTGACACACAGATATGCTCTTAGGGCACACAAGCCTGGAATTGGGGTGCTACAAGGTATCAAAGTGACACCCCGTTCACCCTTGCAGGATTCGGTATTTACCGATTCGGTAAATACCAAATCGGTATTTCCCATTGATTCCTATGGGCTTCAAGGCCCATAGGAACCAATAGGAAATACTCATTCGGTATTTACCGAATCTGTAAATACCGAATCTTACAGATTCGGTAATTCTAAAATAAGAATTGCATACATCTGCCCCCTTCCTATTTACCTACTCTTAAATACCGAATCGGTATGATTCGGTATTTAAGAGTAGGTAAATAGGAATTACCTACATCGGGCCCATAATTTCTTGTTGCCAAAAGTTAAGGAGGTGAAGAGAAAAAGGAAAAAAGAAAACATTAGACCACCAGAGATGGCACAATAGCTAGCAACTTACACAAGTTGAGTCTTCCAACAACTCACAATCTAGGAAAGAGAATGAGCTACCCACTGTGACGCACAAGACCTAACATGTGAACTGAAGGGAGCTGCAACTGTGAAAATCAAGCCAGAAGAGGCAAAACACACTGATGTGGAAAAGCGCCCTACTCTGCAGCAGCCCTAAAATAGAAATGTTAAATACACAGTCCCACACAACCTAAAACGTATTAGAATATGAACGTAGGAGCCCATGTTCATGGAAACGGCAATGCCACACATTGTCACCCGGTGAGCAAGCATTTAAAATACAACAAATCATGGATATGGGCCAAAACAGAAAATCAGCTCAAAAGAAAACTAGCATTTCAAAACTTACAAGTACCATATATCTGTATGTCACACCCTCAAGGAGCTGAAAGAACGCGAAACAAAAAAGGAGCAAAAGAGGATGTAAGGAAAAAAAGCATATGACCCCCTGAAAAAAGAACCTAAAGAGTTTAACATGAAAGTGTCCCGCAGGTCATCCTATACATTACACAGGGCATTCCAGCAATGATCCTCACATCTATGCAGGCCATCCGAATGGACAAACCAAGGTGCTTAAATACCTAGGGGCCTAATTTATGAAGGCCTTGCGCCACTGGTACATCACTTTTTCCCATTTTAAAAGCGACGCACCGGTGGCACAAGACCTTCATAAATAAGGCCCCTAATCCCTTGCTCCTTAAAGACACTCGACCTAGCGTGGGAGTTCATGGTTCGCTCCTTTCGCTCCGGGACATGGAGGGTTTTCTCTCTTACATCAAATGCTATGTTTAATTTTTTTCTAAATTCAAATATATTAATAATGAACGCAAGGTGGACTGTCTTTAAGGAGTTAGGTATTAGGTATTTAAGCACTTTGGTTTGTCCATTGAGATGGACATGCATAGATGTGAGGATCGTTGCGGGAACATGCTCTAATTTGTGAGTATGACCTGTGGGACACTTTAGGTTCTTTTACTGGGGTCTTAATGCTTTTTTCCTTACATCCCCTCTTGCTCTTGTTTGTTTTGTTTCTAGTGCATAGAGATGAACCACCCCCCCACACTTTATATTAGGCAGGAGCACGGACAGCTTTCCTTGACATACTAAAAGGGGGGGCCTCATCTGAATTCATGAGATACTGCGTCTGATTCTCTTTCGGAGCAGTTACATAACGATGACACTCCTGATTTTAAAAATGTAAGTTTGTATGCTGCATGTGTGATTACACTGCATGTGCCCTGCCATTTTATTTCCATGTTTCTCATCAATGCCCCATGCTTCCGGCATAAGAAAGATTATTGTTGACAGAACAGCATGGTGTGAATCTGGTATTGCTCCTCGTACACATTTTTAAGTATATAAAAGCACTATGCAGAAGGAGACTTAGCCCTCACTAAGTTGTGAGTACGAAAATATTTGTTAACACAGTAGAGCTTACTGTGTTTCGACACCCTGAAGACCATGGCATGATATGGGCATGATTGAGCTCGTTGAGCTACTGTTGTTGGCCTGTTTAATGTTCTCACATTTTATCCACTTCAAATTTCAGCCATAGAGGCCGATGATAACCATAAGTTACAATCCACTATACTTTTGCTGCATGCCTTAGTGCGCAGTACTCTAGGCTGGTTCCTAGTACACCTTGTCCTGAAGAAAGCCACAGTGACTTCATAGCACACCTAATTAGCTGAAACATGTAGACCATATTCCATGATATGTGAGACCATTATTCACTCACTTTACATCAGTTCTTTTTGCTTCCTTACCCCAGGTATCCATTAATAAACTGTTTCCATTGGAATGGACAACCTTGAGGCAGTTTTAAAATCACTCACAAATTCACTATCACATAAAACAAAATCCAACTCCGCTATAATCAGGAGTCGCAGGACACCCGGGATGCACTAGGCATCTTGGGTGGAAACCCAATGATGAAGCATGCCTTCAACTAGGTTGTTGAGTGAGGGTTCTTTTAAAACCCCGGATGCATAAGTAAAGAACATTCATGACAACAGAGCCTATTGGTAGTGAGCTCGTTCTTATTTATTTGTGATATATTAAGATTGTACTTACCAACAAGCCAAGCCCTCTCAGGTCAAAGTAGTGACATTTGCAGGTGTATGTGGTGGTTCAGTAGTACAAAGGATCATGGGCAGAGGACGGGAAATTGGCACAGATGCTTGAGATTTAGAAATCTAGTAAGCAGACAACATGTTGATTGAACAGAAGTGTTTCCGATTCCATTAGACCTGTTCTCTGGTGTGTGGTGGCACTAAAGCAATATGTGTGTCATCAATTGCTCCAACCACATATGGTAGGTGACCCAAACAGTAAAAGTCACCATTCACATTGGCTATTCAGTGCTGCTGTGGAAACTGGATGAAGCTGTTGATGTGTCTTATCATAGATGAAAGAACTACTTGGAACACACCACTGAAAGTTGGTTGTGACATTCCACCTGATACTGCCACAGTGTTTTGTAAAGAACATGTGGCCACAACATGAAGCACTGCAATGAGTTTGACAATTGGTGTAATAGATGTGGGATTCCTGTTGTGAGGCTGAAGAGCTGGCTCCAGCTGATGCCATGAATCCAATATGGTTTTCCTATTCAAACCAAACTTCTTGATTATATCCCTTTCTTCCATGGTGGTACGGTCTGGAGATCGCCTGTACACCGGAGGCTGTCATCTCCTCACTCTCTCAGGGCTCATATGTCTGCATTGGAAAAACATGTGAACATTTTTTACATCATCCACAGCAACATATTTGACAGGCAACACAAAAGTCATGCATTTAAAAAAAATAATAATTTGAACCAACATTTGCTTCTTGTCCTTTATTCATCACAAATCACATTTGTGGACTTGATAAATACCATCAGAGAATTGTAACCAAATCGTGGGAATATTGCGTTTCAGCACATTAATGAACTACACATAATGTTTCTCTAAAAAAACTAAGTGTTCAACAAAGTGTGATTATATGAACAAACCAGCCCCATTTGGAGTGGTGGTGATGCACATTACAGTCACTAACAGATTAGTTTGAACTCCTAATAGGCAGGTACCTGACTTTACCGGTAGGACATTTGGGATCAGACTGAGGAAGTGGACCGGCTGTGGACAGTAAACTCCAAGACCGACACAGCCATGGGCTAATGTTGCTGAACATAACGGTAGAAGGCCAATGACTGTGTGCGTCGCTGCTGAAGATCGCGTATGTCGCTTACATGTATGAAAACCTCAATTGCCTTCTAACACTGCTGCTATTAAGACCTACTTCACTTGTGCTGATGTTTCTCACCTCTGACAGCAACCATGCCTCACCCAACAGGTGAGAGGGCACCTACCTTCATGCCACAGAAGCTGGAGTTGTTTGCGAAGGAGGTCCTTTCTCTTTATGGCCAGCTCTACGGCTCACCAGAGGAATAGGTACATGTCTGGAATACATATGTGAACCTGTCTAACTGGCTCATTTATGTTTACACATGCTACAATGTCCCTTTGAATTCCAGTGTGAAGTGTAGTGATTGATGTTAAGTGTCACATAATATGGTCCTTACATAGGACAATCATGTAAGTTTTTTTTTTCGCACTCTCCAATGTCAAATAAGCAACACAATCAATATGTACTGTATGTTTAAAGTCCTAGGTTAAAATTGATGTGGATGTAGAGATCTATGCACGTATATGTTTGATGTATGTGTGATAAGTTGCCAAATAACATCATTGCAAATGATAAACACATTATATACTCTTTACAGCTGAAGAAATGTATGTACTTTGTAAAATAACATGCTGTTAGCTATATGTATAGTTCCACAAATCACTCTTTCTAGATAAGGGCTCTCCAAAATATAGTTTGGGAGTTACCAGTAGCTCCCAGACCCCTTCAGAGTAGCACACAGATGTGAGCTCATTCATTGGATGGGCAATATGTGACTCTTGTCAGGTTGACTTCATTCTTCTGTTAACATACTGCTGGACCAGTGGATATGTGTCCAGATGTCTCGCATGAAAACCGCGTGATTCCTGCGCGTAATGTGCATGTAATGCAATGTGTATGCTGTTTCCTGATTGGCTGTGTGTTTCTAGCTGAGTGTGGCATCTGAATTTATTGTGTTTTTGAGAATGCGCACCCCTCCAGTCAATCATGATTAATTGGGGCTAATTTCCTGAGACCATTGTGGTGTTGCTATCTATCTGATGAATCGATCTAGGTTTTCCTGTTCACGTTTTCTGTCTAAGGGTTACGTGCTCCCCCCACCTGCCCCACCCACCTGTGACCTGTCAATCAGTTGCTTCAGACCTAGGTCGCAGAGCCTGCCTAACCACGTATTTGGGGGTTGAGTAGGAGGTCACATCGGGTAAAGACAACAATGGAAATGTTAGTTTGTTTTTATACATACATGTATCATGGTATTGTCCAGTATCAACACATTTTTCATTGTGTACATCGACATCATATTGTCCAATATTAACAATGTCACAGGTCTGGATTTGTGTGCTTCGACCATGATATGAGATGAGAATGGGCAACAGATCACTATTAAAGTGTGGATGAGGGTATTGGTTTAGGTCAGCATGTAACAATATGCTGACTTATGAGTTATGCTAGTGATAGCTGTAGACAATTTTAGTGGGGTGTGGCTTTGGTGCCGATGAGGACGGACGCATGAGCTGGGAGCTCTGCGCCGACCCCACCGATTATCCTGGATTGTGAGCGGGCATAGTATAATTGAGAGCCGGGGATTGTGCCTATTAGTACGGTGGCCCACTGGGAGCGACATTGAGCACCATCTGTCTCCCGGTGCTACACGGCGTCTACAAAGAGCGAGGGCCCTGGCCTGCACACCTCTAAAATGGAGGCCGTATCGGCCGCTCATCCCTCTATTTGAGTCTGGGGTGCTGAGTCGGACTGCTACCCTGACGTGTGAGAGGTCCCCCTGGAGCGAGAAGGACGCTGCTCGCCTCCTGCATGGACGGGATCCTCCGCTGGGTAGGGAGTGGGGTCAGTGGAATTGCAGGCACTGCAGACCCCATTTAGCCCTGGGGGCACCCGGCCACGTGAAGACGGGAGGCACATTCAGATCTGGCTGGCCGAAATGCGAGGTGGGCTGAAGAAAACTCCTGCTGCCGGGCCCCCGCATGGTGGATGTAGCGGTTGACTGGCTCTCGGCCCTGAGACCTGCCCACTGCCATCTTGTGGGACCTGGAGCAAGGCGCTGACCCGTGCCAACTGCGGGTGAGTGACTGCCGGGACTGAGGGGTGCGTTTGACCCCGAAGGCGGACTGGGGGAAGGGAGTGCCACCGCGGTGACTGGAGCGCACAGAAGGCCGGCAGAGAGTGAGCGCTGGAGGATAGGGTGGCCTGGTGCCCGGTGGTGGCCTGATCAGCGGCAGCTCGAGTGGATCGGAGAGGAGCCACCATCACCTGGGCTTAGTGGCACACTTGGGCTGGGAGAATTGTTCCGGGGCCAGGCCATCGTTCTAGGCCCTAGGAGCTGGAGGACAAAGAGCCGGTGAGGGTCAAAGGGTCACCCCCTAGGAGAGCCCACGAGGAAGAAATACTGTTGGGGCTGTTCAGTGGAACCTTCACCGGCAGACAGTGACCTTCTGAGAATTGGGCCGGAGGCACCTACTGGGCTGTACTGGTTCCCATGAGGCACAAGGTCAGACTGATTTGCATATGGCCATGTCTGAACAGGGGTGGCAGAGTGGGTTAAAGAACGGTGATGGATTAAATCCAGATCTGTTGACTGGGTGTGAGTGTTTGATTGGTTCAGATGCTCCGTCCATCACCACCCCCTTTTGTACCGCTTTGTTCACCATAAGTTGGCAGGGTATGCTCAAACGTGTGTCCCTTGCTCACTTTGCCACTGGATTCAAGCAAGCCTGGCTGAAGACAGCTGTAATGCCAGAAACCGGTCCTAGGAAGCTTGTTTTCGGTCCAGGGAAGGCATGGCTTGGCAATTCGGGCTGGACTGTTCCCATGAGGCAAAGGGTCAGACTGATTTGCATATGGCCATGTCTGAACTGGGGTGGCAGAGTGGGCTAAAGAACGGTGATGGATTCATTAATCCCAGATCTGTTGACTGGGTGTGAGTGTTTGATTGGACAGAGTAACAAATGCTCAAAACCATTCCTCAATGCCCTTTGTCAACTATCAATGATGGAATAAAATGGGAAAATTAAACGTATTTTGGAAGATGGAATGCTCAATCACATTTATGTATGAGTATCCCACCAGGAAAACTCAGATTCAGGCCAAACTCATGACTCAATAGGCAAAGTTGAAATGCAGAAAGGTGTAATATGTTGCATATTGTAATTTACATTTCAATCTTTGTAGTAAATATCGTACATGAATCGTTGTATGTCATGATTAGTGTGATGTTCCACAATCTTTTTGCAACAGTGAATGCCAGCATATTTAGTGAAACCATTTCACAAAGATAAAAGTAAAAAAACCTAGAGATATTTACGAGTCAAATATGAAGGTGCATTTGCTCTGTACTGAACTATATTAGAAATGTTTCAAGCACTATGTATTTACTTATGTTGTGGAAGTCATTTGTCAATCCCCACAAATATTAGTTTCAGACTGTCTTCACAGCATAGGTATGTAGATTGCATATGACACATTGCTAAGTTACTTCAGTATAGAATTAATGTGTAATTTTTGACACTTTTTCAAGTGAGTGTTACTTTCGTGAAATGTCCACACACAGGTAACCTGCTTTCAGTTTTTGCTAATATTGGTACAACATTGCAGTAGATGTTAACAGACTTCCATGCCTATTTTACTTAGTGATAATGATAAGTATACATATTTTAGGGCGTAGTTAACACACAGTACAAAGGTGTTGTTGGTGTATATCCTTTTTGGTTACATTAGTTCACTATTCTGAACAATAAAGGCCAACCATTCTGTGGTGTGAAACAGTTCACGGAGAGACATAATAATGGATAAGAGACAACATCATACATGATATTGTGGGGAATGACATAACTGTGACCAAATGTCTTATGAAAATGTTACCCTCATGCATGTGCTTATGCTAATGTAGAGCCAACGTTTGAGAGGCTTCAAGGAGGTGAAATATGAAAACTTGGTAACTGTTTTGTGGTCAAAGTTCATGTTCTTTTCTGTTTACACAGATCCAATAACACTATTGTATATGTCATTTCAGCATCATCCAGGGCAGACGAAAGAGGAGTTGCCAAGGTAGGGCAGCAGCTGGCCACAGTGGTTCTGGTACCAACACTGAGGGGCACAGTGGCCCAAAGGTGAGGGCAGGGCAACAAAGGCCACCAGTGATTCAATATCTTCTTCGGAGGCCTCTTCCAGTGAGCACTCCCTAGTGGTGGCGGACCCTTTGCTCCAGTTACACCTGAATCCTTGTCTGCCACAAAGAGTCCCATCTCCACCCTCCCTCTTGCTCCCCCCCCCTTTTTACTGGCTCACCCAGGACTACTAAAACACCTGGGATCTCCTTTCCTGGAGGCACCTGCCCCCTGCCTCTGTCCCACCGATGCACTAAATGAGGAGGCTATTGACCTCCTGTGAAGCATCGATGTAGGCCAGACTGCCCTGCTGAATGAAGGCTTAGCTTCCACATGCAACAAATCGTAGCTTACCTGAAAGGCATTCACAGTGGCATGCCTATCCCACAGCGGTCATTTCAAGCTTTAGCCTTCTCCTTCTCAGCAGCCTCCTAGCAATCCCAACCCTCTGACCCACCTTCCACCCCTTCCCCATCCCCTCACACTCATACCTTTTCATGCACCCACTCAAACAGACACAAGCAGCACAGACACACACACACACACACACACACACGCACACACACACACACACACATAGACAGAGAAATACAATAAAAGAAACTGAGGTGCTCATCTTAACATAAAGACAGCACACCCTCCAACACACACATGTACCACACCCATCACCAGCACACTGACACAGAACACACCCATCACATACACATGCACCACGCCCTCCATATGCACTATAACCACACCCAGCACCTTCAAAGTGCATGTATCCACACACAAACCTACTTTAAAATACACACGCAAAAAACACAGATTCTCACAATCAAAGAAATAACAGACACCTATAACGCAAGACAAACTAAAAAATCCACAACATACACCAAACACACAGGTACCTCAATCCTAAACAAACATAAGCACATCCAACACTGCCACTCCCTCTACCTCCCAAACCTCTCTCCATCCCCAACAGCCTACTAAGTTTCCCATTGAATATCTCTGTTTTAGCCATGCTCTAACCCTTTCCAAACACAACCCACCTCAAGCAAACACCAATCTGCCCCATCATACCCCAACACACCCCTTCTGCATCACAATCCATCCCAACCAAATGACAATCTACAATGCCAACATCCCACACAAAACCCCCAAAAAACCCTGGAGAAGCCCCTCAAAAACCTCAGCCCTTCCACCCCCCAAAGCCAAGGGCACCCCTCATAAACTCAAGGACACCCTCCCACACCCAAACCACCCCATCCTTCTCATGGAGGATCTTTAAGTTGCCTGCTCTGCCCACTAGATGTCCCTGAGGATGTCCCCTTTGACAGTTATGTAGGAGGCAAGCTAAGGTCACAACAGTCCCCAGGACTTTTGGTACGATGAATGGACTGCCATTTTGCCTAATTTTGTGTTTGAGATACTCTCATTAGTATGAGTTAATACCTATTTTTTATTTCACCAAGTTTGTCCTGGCATTACTTTTTTCTTAGCAACTGTTTTATTCCTTGCAATGTTTCAGAGTTGAATGTGAAGTACTTATTTATCTTTCCCATGATAGCAGGTGAATCAACTGATGTATGTAATGTTTACTTTGTTAAGTACATACACTGCTTAACATTGTATGTGATGGTCATTTGAATCTAGATGCAGGCATTCATAATAGTAATGGCCACTTGCACCAACTATTTGATGTTACACAATTTTTTGGGATGTGTTACAGGTGTGTTTGTTTCACCTTGATTATTGATCAGCATGAGCACATATACATGACACCTTAAAAATGTATTGTGACTATTGATATTGGATACAGTACAGGATGTGCAATAGACAAGGGAAAATGTTGCATGGACGTATATGTGGATTACTACAAATTTGTGGCTGACATTCATTTTACTGTAAAGGAAACACCTTGTCTAGTGCTATTTTGACAGCATGTTACATTGCAGTTATCCCTATGATGTGTGTTGTAAATATTTTTAAGGTTGGAATTTTTAACATTTCCTTAAACAAACCTGTATGGAATAATTTGGATTTTTATTTTGATATCCGATTTTTGTGCAAGTGTCCATTTTATGGAAAGCGTCTTGCACCAAATTTATACTTACAATGTGTTGCAATGGATATATTTCTTTACATTTCTACAGTAGCGGTCGGTGGTGGGAGTAGCTGCCGGGCGATGACATGGGAAGGGGCAGGGTGGGGGGTAGTAATGTATGGATTACGGAGGATTATACGTAAATAAAGATATAAATAAATGAAAACGAATTTTGTTGCGTGCACTGCATTGCATTTGGGTTGCAGTGCACGCAACGGAATTCGTTTTATTTATGTCTTTGTTTACTTACCTGTAATCCTCCATAATCCATAGAATACATCCCCCCACCCTGCCCCTCCACCTCCCCCACTTCACCGCCCAGCAGCTACTCCCAGCACCGACCGCTACTGCATTTCTAATAAGTCAACATTACAGACATATGCACTGCACATCGGTATGCTATTGCTTGTATGAGCACTTTCTAAAGCACAAGCCCTGTGCAAATGTTAACAGACAAATTAATGGGTAACAGGTAACAGTGGAGCTTACCGTCGATTGCGTCCACAGCAGTGTTGGTTTTGATCGTCATAAAGCAGCAGCAGCAGGACTTGGCAGATTGGATCCATGGTGAAACAGGAAGTGTGAAAGTGAGAAAAGCTGAATTTCAGCCTTATATCCCTTCCAATCCGCCAACTCAGGTGTGGAGTTTGACTGCCACAGTCACGTTGGCGGGAAGGCACATCGTGATTTGGCCAGAGGGGGAACTGATGGTTAACCCTCCAACAGCCACTTTTGCCTATACCACCATCAGTGTGGTTGAGATTTTATGGCGGTGACTGTGGGACTGCGGGGGTCTTTGCTCTATAGACTCTCTAACATCTAAATATGGTGAGCTGACCACCAAGTAGGTGGGTTGAAAGACTGCTGAAAAAGTGATGGCTGGACCAATTCTGCCAAGATCTAAATCAAGCCCTCTGTAAATTTGTGAAGATCTTATGTTTGTGTAACATAAATGTCCAAACACAGATTCAACTCCTTACATACATAAATGTTAATTATGCATGAGGTTTGGGGTCCCTCATACTGCCATGCTCGAAATTATGAATTTTTTTAATTTCTTTTGGAGTTTTAAAGTGTGCTGCTTGTAACCTTTTGGATACTTCAGCCAACACAAACGAATATGGGCAATGCACTGTTTATGAAAAAAGAGATGTGCAGAGAACTGTATCTAATTATGTAGAGTTGGTGCCCTTAATTGATGGTCTGTGATCATGCCCCAAAAGTCCAGTTTATAAAGTGAGTTTGAAATGTAAATGTATAGCACACTGTCACCAAGCGGTTTCCTGGCGCTATTACTCATACCGCTATGGAACCCTTCCTGGCTTTCCCTGTGAAGTGTCCACTCCTGGGCACCCCCAAGGTGAAACCAGGCATCCTAGCGCTGTTGGGGCCGGTGTGGAGATTAAGCAAGCTATTGCCCAGAGTTGCAGCGTGGGGCCCATGATTAGAATAGGCACCGAGACAAGAATTGTCAGGTCTGAGGAAATTGAGCCCAAGCCCCACCGAGGCGGGAATTGAACCCTGGTCCCGGGCCAGAACTCTGCATCAGGGTCTGCCACTCTAACCATTGAACCACACTCCTGTGAAGTATCATTAAATACTTTTGTTTTCAGGAGTGTGTAATTCAGTTTGGATCACGGGAAGTAAGTGAGGATATTCTGCATTGTTGGACCTTGTACCCCCTGGAATCTGCTTCTGTTTTTTATTTTCTTGAACAACTGTTGGTGGATCATATTGGCAGGCTATAACAAAGGTTCCTGGCTGGGGTGTATTGTGGAGTTAGATTTTGCTGATATATTTGGCCTTGTTACGACTACAGTTTGCAACCTCTTGTGCTTCATGTGCACTAGTGTTCATATGCAGATTTTTGATTGATATGAGTGACATACTTGAACAAATACATTTCTGAACGAAATATGATGCCAATAGGTGTTTCTAGTATTTCATGATTAATTACTAGCAGTATTTGCGGGAGACTGGATATATTTCCCGTGCACTCTCTACATGTCAAATAACAGAAAATACTTCCCTATATTTCTGAATTAAGAAACCAAAATCAATAAACTACTAATTGTTGTACTAACGAAACCTATAAGTAGTTGGTCTCCTCCATTCAATGCAACAAAACATTTCATTTAATTTTTCTTCTTCAGTAACTCATTTTAATGTTACTTAACTTGGTAATTCCCTTATTTAGCTGTGTGACAAACTGTTCATTTCTTAAAAGAATGATAGGATAAAATATACTCGTGGTATTTCATATCTTTTACTTTTGTAATAGGAAACCATATTACTCCTTACTTCTTTATCGTCAGTGAGAGATTGCCAAGGTTAATTATATCAATGACATCCCCCCTCACATAAGGCCTCAATTCCCTTGTCTCTGTTGCAGTCTAATTGGATTCTCCAAATATGTTTTTCATGGCTTAATCTATGTAAAGAAAAGTAAAAGAACCGAAATTCCACAGAAATAAGCAACTTATGCGGAAACGACCAGGCATCTCTCTGCGCATTATTTCAATAAAAAAAAAAACTAATTTAAACGTTTCGAACGATATAATTTAGCTCAATGGCTCTTATCTTTTTATTGTAGTATGTAAATAGTGGTGTAATTTCACCGACATCATATGTAGTTGACACCATAGGAAATGACATTCCAAGGACTTCACTGAAAAGTCATTGTACATATTTTTTAAACAGCTTGAAAACTCTAGCTGCAGCAAACCTGCAAACAAGAAAGACAAATAACTGCCTACTAAAAAACGCTAAAAGCTGAAGACATATTTACTGTTGAAAGATTATTTGTCAGATTACTAAAATCACAGGATTTGAAAAGCAGACCAAAGGGATTTGCAACAACATTGAATTTGTACCACCAAATGAAACCCCTGCCTATATACAGTACATAGTATGGGTCTATTACTGGTTTATGCTGTATATATAGCTTTTTTATAAAATAAACCAGACCATGGATTGGAACACAGTACTTTTTTTAATGATTTCCACGTTATAATTAGTTACACTGTCTCCACACACACTGTGTATCAAGGGATTTATCTCCGCTTTTTTGGCTTTAAAAGCCAAGAAAGCGGTGATAAAATTATCTCCCTATTAGCAACAGGGTGCTAACACGCAAATTCGCATGTTAGCACCCTTTTTCTCTAAGCTTCCCCTTGCATCTCTAATGAGATGCAGAGGTGGCGATCCAGAGAAAAATAATAGGAGAAATGATGTTAAGCGACATTTCTCCTATTATCAAGGATTTCGCTAACCCTGTTAGTGATAAAAAAAAAGCAGCACTAACCGCGGTAGCACTGCTTTTTTTACACCTGGTATTTTCCTGATTTAGCCATGATATCCTATGGAAGGTGGATATCATGGCTAAGTTTGTGAGCCCCTATTATCAAGCTAACGCCAAACTTCGAGAGATTATCGTTGGTTTTCCAGAGATAATCTCTCAATTGGCAGTTAGCGCGATGATTTTTATCACTACTGAGATAAACCTTGCTAATAGCAAGTTATCTCTGCGATAATTTCCGGCGCTGCTTAGCGTTATAAAATTCGTTGCTAAGCATCGTTAGCGGTAAATATCGCTAAACGTTGGTAATATGCCCCTGTGTACTCAATCACACCCAGGATGATGAATTTATTTTAGTAAAGTTTTACATTATTGTAGTCAAAATTTACAACATAATCTCTCTTAATCTATACCAACAGTGGTAGTAGTAAACTCCATTTGGGTATACTTTTATTTTTTTACCTTCCTTGCCACCGGGAGTGGCTACCTGGCGTGGCATTATAAATTGTGCCCTAGGGGTGCACAAGCATGTGCGCCCACTTTGTGTACACCCAGGGCTAAATGGTATTGCAGAAGATGTGCAGACACTTGTGCGTCCCCTTCTTTGATATTGATTGTGCCAGTAATTTCCAGAGAGGGCATTTACTGATTTGCTTGGGGGCATGGCCCCATGTAAATGAGGAAATCTCTTTCCTTCTGCGCTGTATTAGGATGCAAACACAACACAACAATGGTCCCCTCAGGGGAAGTGCAGCCCTCTACTCTCTTTGCAATTTTAATAAGGCTATATCAACTGATTGCTTATTATAGAGAAAATAATTCACTTTATTATGGATAACACTCAGAATATATACAAAGACATATATTGACACCTTGTATCATAAGGTGCTCTAAGAAATGATGCAGTGATGGTGAGTATGCGAATTAAAGTGCGTAACTGCTATATACAATGAATATATACAAAGCTAGCGGCTGATATGAATGTAAAATTCAATGACAACTCAGAATTAGAGTATGAAAATAAAAATCCTAAAGAAATTCAGTCCTCTATCATGTTTGTCAACGTTTCAACTGCCACAAGCATTATTTTGAAGCATGGTCATCATCAGGACCAAACATCAGGTAGCGCCAATCTTAGGTAAAACATACAGGAGTATAAATCACTCCATCTCTTGGCACTCTTCGTACACTCCCCTTTGTGTCATTTATGAGGGGATTCAGCAAAAAATAAGTAAGGGCTGATCAGTTATGGTTGGGCTGAAATATTGTAGAGCTGTGAACTGAATACGTTTCCTATAATAATCAATCAATTGAAAGCTTCTTATAATTGCCAAAGAAATAGAGGCCCGCGCTTCACTGGAGAGGACCATTGTTTTGTTGGATTGTTGACCTGCACAGGGTTATAGGGCTGGCCATTTTAGTTTGCATATGTGTTGTGGACGCAGACATAAATGTAAATAAGTTATCAGGGGGTGCACTGAAAGTGTGCCAGAAAAAGGTTTGCGCATTGTCAGTGCGCCCCCTGATAGCAGCTCTCTGGAGGAGAGAAAGGGTGTCCAATGGGCATGCAGGTGCAGTCACTCACTGCACCTGCCTGCAATGGGAGCTCTAATCCCTCTTTAAACTGCAAGTGGGTTGTTGCCTGCACAGTGAAATATGGAGCTGCTTTGAAGCAGCCGCTCAGTAGTTTACCTGAATGTGCTACCTTGGGGGAGCATGAATTTGCTGCTGCCCTGAGGGCAGCCCATTCACTGTAATGGGGCACACGTTCCCTGCGCTCGGCACACCTATTCAAGGGTGCACCATGGAGCAAATAGGAAAAGTGCACCTCTAAACCTAATGAGGGGCCTGGTGTGTTGTTCCCTGCCACTGGGAGTGGGAACCTAGTGGGTTGCTCCCTGCCACTGGGAGTGGGAACCTGATGGGTTGTTCCCTACCTCTGGGAGTGGGAACCTAGGGCCAGATGTAGGAGCCGAAATACCGGTCGGTAACGGCCGATTCGGCCGTTACCGACCGGTATTTACAATTTGGCATGTAGGGGCCCAATTTTACCAATTTGGTAAATTTACCGAATTGGTAAAATACGGAATCGGTATTTTTACCGATTCGGTAATTTTGAGATGTAGGTGGGACTCTTCTGAGTCCCACAGGCCTTACCGAATCGGTATTTTACCACCCAATCCAATTGGGTGGTAAAATACCAATTCCAGGTGTGCATGCACATGTGTGCATGCACACCTATGGCATGTGACAGACAGACATGCCCTTAGGGCATGTCTGTGTGCCACATGTCACATATGCCTCAATTTGGGGTGCTAGAGGGTGTCAAAGAGACACCCCCTGCACCCTTGCAAAATTAGGTATTTACCGAATCAGTAAATACCGATTCGGTAATGCCCTTTGATTCCTATGGGATTCAATGCCCATAGGAATCAATGGGCATTACCGAATCGGTATTTACTGATTCGGTAAATACCGATTCTTACAGAATCGGTAATTCAATTACCGATTCTATCTACATCTCCCCCAGAATCGGTAATTTTACTGAATTTGTAATTTTTCTGATTCGGTAAAATACCGAATTGGTAAAATTACCGATTCTGTAATTCAACATGTAGGTAGCACTGTAATCAGTGCTACAAGGGTTTAAGAATTTGTTATTTACCACTGCTAGAAGTTGGTGGTAAATAACCCTTCAAAAAGCATTTTGCTTTAAAAAACGTGTCATGTTGCAGACATACATGCCCTAAGGGCATGTATGTCAGCAACATTTGCACCCATGCACAATTGAGGGGTGCAACAGGGTGTCAAAGTGACACCCTGTCCCCCTTGCAAATTCGATAATTTTACCGAATCGGTATTTACTGATTCGGTAATTGGCATTGATTCCTATGGGCCTCAATGGCAATTACCTAATCAGTAAATACCGATTCGGTAATTACCGAAATCATTCCGATTCGGTAATTTCAAAAGTGAAATTACCCACATCCCATTTACATACTCTTAAATACCGAATCGGTATGATTCGGTATTTAAGAGTAGGTAAATCGAGATTACCTACATCTGGCCATCTGTAATTTAACATGCCCCTACATCTCAATATCCAAATACCGGTCGGAAACGGCCGAAAATCAATATTTTCGGACGTTTCCGACCGGTATTTGGATACCTACATCTGGCCCTTTGTGGGTTGTTCCCTACCACTGGGAGTGGGAAACAGGTGGGTCCTTGCGCCTCAACTGCAGGCTCTGAGACTTTGGTGAGTCTGGATGCTGAGCGGGCACAACTACAGGGGTAGAAGATCACAATATGGACATTCCTGCTGTTTATAAGTAGCGATTACAAACAATGGGGTAACCCAAATTAGTCAAGGACCTGGGTGCAATTCGATGCAAAAAAAAATGGTCCTGGACCATTCATTTAAGGTTGGGATAAATCCCTGTTCAGTCAGATCATTCCACGGTTATGAGCTTATTAATCTCAGTATGAAAGCTCACGGTATTTAATACATTATTTACTACTGAAAGCAGGGAGAGAAGAGTTGAACAACCTACTGTTTCAATTACCGTGTATTTATTTCCATGATAATAAGTAAGAAGCAATCGAAACAGTTTCTTTTTGTATTTTTCATAGGCAATATAAGTGAGGAGGGTTGCTCCAGAGGGAACGTGCAAACAGCAAGAGTGCTCAGGGTTGGATGGTGTTGGGTTATAAAAAGAACTCTCTGCTGTGTACTTGTCTGCATTACATCACTTCTGTGTTTCTTTGGAATCTGGCACGCTCTGCTTCTTCTCCACCAACCTATGATTGCTGCCCTTGACTCGTGTCCTGACTTCTAAATACTCTATTTGTGGGTGCATTTTTCATGTACAGCAATAGAACTAGATCAGAAGGTGTGACTTATAGAAAAGATGGCCATTACTTTGATAGCTGAAAGAAAAAGATGAAGGGAATATCCATATGTCCAACCCTTGACAATGGTAATACGCTTAGACATAGAAATGCCATCTGCAAGGAGGTGTACTCCCACCCATTGTGGAGGAAGGGAGTGGGATGGGGAATTTGTCTTGCAGTACATGATGTAACAAATCATACCTGCACTTTTAACAAGAACATAGCATTTCTGCTTTTGGTAGATCAGTGATATGATGTATTGCTGTTGTCTTAATAATATGAGAATGCCATTAAAGATTGTGGAATTTACAAGGAAAGCAAACGAACATGGAACCTTTGTATTGTTTAAAATTCTTGGACTGTTTTTCAAGTTAAGCATGTTTGTAATGAATTAAAAAAAGATTCTACGTTCACATTTCATACTACATCCCAACCATATATACATTGGTGATGCTGTTCGTATACAATTGACGGAGCTTGGATATTTGAACCATAATCTTTTTGTAAAATCATCAAATATATTTCCCCTTTGGTCGTATGGCTATTTGCTAGTTAACTTGAAGCGATGTAAGGGAGCTAACATTAGAAACACATTTCCAATTTTTGTGAACCTATTATTTCAACCTTCAAGGTTTAATTTAGAGCAATAATCCAATCAGTATATATACAAAGCAGAAATAAATTCAAAAGATACAACAATGCAGTCTGGAGACCAAAATATGCCAGTAAATTCAAATATAATATAATGAAATACAAAATAGTACAAAATAGTTACAGACTGTTGTAATCAGGTGTTCCATAAAGAAGCTCTCCTTTTTTATTCTATACATATATTGGTCCCATTCATCTAAAAGAATTTCTAACTGGAAGCATAGAAGGTGACAGCATAAGTTCGACTTCAGTAGAATTTGAAAGAATAGGGGAACAGTGCTCAGCATAAAGCTTTACACTCAAGAAAGCTAAGCAGAGAGAGAGGTCTGCTGTCTCTCAAAGTCAGGATGAAATCTTCCTAACGAACTATAAAACACCAGTTAAGAACACAGGGCCCGATTCACAGAACTAACTTGAGACAAAATCCTAAACTTACTACCATTTTCGTATTCACAGAAGGCACTTACTCATTTTGGTATTCACAGAAGACACTTACTCACTTCGGTATTCACAGAAGTTAGGAGTCCTAACTTTAGGACTCCTAAATGCCTTCTGTGAATACAGAAAGTCTTAAAATTAGGATTTTTCTCAATTTAGTAGTAGTAAAGTTAGGACTCCTAACTTTAGGACTCCTAAATGCCTTCTGTGAATACAGAAAGTCTTCAAATTAGGATTGTTCTCAATTTAGTAGTAGTAAAGTTAGGACTCCTAACTTTAGGACTCCTAAATGCCTTCTGTGAATACCGAAAGTCTTAAAATTAGGATTTTTCTCAGTTTAGTAGTAGTAAAGTTGGGAAAAATCCTAATTTTAAGACTTTCGGTATTCACAGCAGGCATTTAGGACTTCTAAAGTAAGGAGTCCTAACTTCACTACTACTAAATTGAGAAAAATCCTAACTTTAAGACTTTCGGTATTCACAGAAGGCATTTAAGAGTCCTAAAGTTAGGACTCCTAACTTCTGTGAAAACCGAAATGAGTAAGTGCCTTCTGTGAATATCAAAATGAGTAAGTGCCTTCTGTAAATACCAAAATGGTAGTAAGTTTAGGATTTTGTCTTAAATTAGTTCTGTGAATCGGGCCAACAGTCAACAGTTTCTAGAATGTTCATATTTTATTCTGACTACCGGGAGCCAATCAGATAACCACATTTGAGAGGAGTTGACATAGTCCCCAAATTCTCCTTTCAGAAATAATTAGATATGCAGCTGGTAGCTTTGAGATTTACTTCTTCCTGGTCCACCTTGGACAGAAGGCCTTCTCTCACCATTGATTCTTCACAATTGCTGTCAACTCCCTTCTCCCAGGCCTCACTGTCGGTAGTCTAATATACAAGAATAAGCCTTTCACTAGCTAACAAGAATCATGATAAGGCACTGTCAAAGATAAGAGAGCAACATACTGGCAAGGTTAAAGAAAACATTCTCCGTTGAGGTCTAATGTCAAGCTAAGTTAACTCACACATCAAAATTGATGCACATTGCAGAATCATAAATCTACAGAAGCAATGTTCAATGTTAAAAGTGAATACATGTTGAGCATGACTACAGAAGCCTATAAAAATTGTCTAATATGGTTATGTAAGAACTTCTAATAATCATAATGGTTACATTTTATTATTTTGTGCAAATGTGCCACAGATGTTAACAGTTAGACCAAACTTTGAATATAAATGTTGTATGTAGGAAAACTGGGCCTTTTGCAGATGCACCCCCCCCCCCCCTTTTGGCTCCTCTTTGGACTACTAAATGCTGGTTTTCGAGTCTGACGGTACTCTGAAGCCTGCTAACCAGGGCAGAGTGCCAGTGCTCTTAAAACTGTTATGTGTAAATTGGCAACCCCAATTGACAAGGACATTACCCCCCATATACGTCCCTAGTATACAGTACCAGTGGCATCCAGGGTATGGGTGGTTAAGGGGTCTCCAGGGCTTGCAGCACTGTCTGTGCCACTGTAAGTGACCCAAGTAACTAGTGACAGCAGGTCTGCCATTGCAGACTGCAGGAACAGCGTAAACTGCACCATTTTGACTTTGCCTTCACCATGTGTGGCAAAGCCAATGCACTGCTTTTAATATATGCCAGTCACTCCTAAGGAAGGCCTCCTGAGCTCAGGAGGCAGGGTGCCTTATATTAAAGGTGTGGACATGTAAGTGTAAGCTTATATATCCATAGAGTGCCCTTTACCAATAAAGTACACTGTAGGTGATAGGCGGTCTATAGGAAATTGTCGAAATTGGGTATGGGGGAGGCAAGGAAGTGCCTCAAGTGTTGTGAAGAAAAAGCTGATGACGTCCACATGTTTTGTTGATGCCCCTGATTGAGACCTTTTGGGAAGAAGTAGGTAAGGTTCTCGCAGAAATTACGGGTCACGAGATCAAGGTAAGCCTGTCTTTAGTTATTTTTTTCGGGTGGCCAGAGGGGAGGGAGATTTACTAAATCTGTGAAGTCGCAAAAATTGCTAGTCTTTGTGCTGGTTTACTTGCACAAAGAGAGATATGTTTAAAGTGGATTTTCCCTTTCCCCCAGCCTGGGAATGGTAGGCTACCATACAAAGGATTTGTAATTTAGACTTGGGAAGAATGGCTTAGATCTCGGCCGCCTTGCATGCATATTTACCACTCAACAGCTTATAAATGCTAGCTATCCTATCATTAAACATCTACACAACAACGGTCAATGGGAACAAGTTTTTGCAATCGTGGCCAGAATCCTCCACTATTGACCCTATTTGCGGTTAAGGCTTATGTTCATGACCTGGTCAATTGCTGGCCTGTAATTTCTGCTAAGCCTCCTGAGGGGAGACTGGCACCCCTGACAGTGTCCTAAAGCTTTCTGGCCTTGTATGATGAACAATGAGGACAAAAAAAAGAAACAACATGCCCCATCACCTCTGATACAAATCTTCTGTTGAGGGTGATGTGGCATGCTCTCAGGTGGCTAACTTAAGAGGTTGCCCAACTGGTTTCCCTACCTCCTGAGCTGGCTGCTGCTAAGACAGGATTCTTACTTCCTACCAGGCAGTGGGTACACTTCCGGTAGTCCATAACAAAGGCTTGAGCAGGAAGGCGGTCACAAATCCTCCTTCTCAGGATGGCTAGTGAAGTGGCACATCAAGTTGGTGAGCTTCAAAGACTACACCGCCTGTGATATGCATCAGGCATGCCTCCTGAAGGAGGAGACAGCCGTCCTCCCACCCCAGGCACATTTTCTCCTGGAGAGGACGGAAATGAGGTATTCAGGAGGCGCATACCCCCAGAAGGCTAGCCACACCATAGGGTGGGTTGCCTGGTCTGTACAGCTAAGGTAGACTTCTGACAGGTTTAAAAGTGGTGGAAATTATGGGCTCTGGGTAGAAAAGGTGATCTACACCACAGATATGGTCACTTCAGGTGTGGACTAGCTAAAATGACTTGCAGCTCATTGGTTACTTGTTTCCACAACCCTAACTCCCCTAAATCTATGATTTAAGGGACCCCACTGATGCCAGAACCTCAGTTCTGAATTAACCTGCATCGAAGAGGACAAAGTAGAGACCCGTGCCTGCAACAGGACTTGCACGAACCAAAAGAAGGATACTCGGCACCTGTGGTAACACTCCCTAAACTGCTTGATTGGAACTCGTCCTAGGCTAACTCTCAGCTCTACTAGACAGAGGGACCCTTGTGAGACCCTGAAGTACCCTGAGACTCCCCTGGACTAGTGCACTAGTCCCCTGCAAACTGCAGGTAAAACAAATCTCCAAATCTGAAGAATCGCTGGTCATCGAGACTGCCAATGGATCGCAAAAACCCAGATGGCCTAATGCAGTGTGGGACCTGTAGTCCTACCTTCCACAAAGTTAAGTGGCAGCTATGTGTTACTTGGACCAACGGATATCAAAGTACCTTTTTGCATAGTTTACTGCCACTAAGACAGTCCGGCATCTGACTGCTGCACTCAACACTACACCTAGAGGGAATGCCATCTGACCTTTGACCAACGTTAGCAATGACCCTGTTGTTGTGTTTGTGCATCTTGTTCCCTGCAGTACTGTGTAAGTGGTAAAATGCAGCTCTCCAGTGGCTTTCATTCAGCACCAAAGACAGCTAGGACAACTCTGCACCTGGGCTCCATGGGCATGGTAAAATTAAACTGACGTGCTGTGGTCTTGGGACCCACATCACCTTAACCATCCTTGGGTTCCACACAACTCAACCTCAAGTGACCAATTGCAACTACCACTTTTTCCCATTGATTGCAATGCAAAAGTTCTTCAGTATTGAATTGCTGTGATCTATGTTTTCTTCTTAAATCCATAGTTCCGATATGTGTATCTGATCATGTTCTTTTTGGTGTTTAAATAAAAATAAAAATACACTTCCTCTTTATAAAATGGTGTCAGATTTCTATTGAGTCATATCAATTACTTATTGTGCATGTTGGTACTCTGAAATGCTTAACACATGTTCCTCTAGTAAAGCCTGTCTGCTCTTTGCCTCACTACCAGGACTGAGCTAAGGATTTATTATTGTGAACCCAAGAACCATCTTTGGAGTCTGTGAGAGTATCGCATTGTGAAGCCTAACCAGCATCACCACATAATACTCCACTTTCCTACATCGTATATAGGTATGTAAAGGTGTATACACAATGTACACAGGTTGGAGCCTAAATTACCCTGCTCCAACATTGTTGGATAAAACAAAGATAAGGTACATCAACAGTAGTGGGAAATGAAGCATAATACTCTAGTAGTCAGTGACTGTGGCTTCACAATATTTTTTATTGCGAGTCCCCTTATAATGCAGAGGCTGCTCCCGTAGGGGGCTCGAGAGCCGGCGCCATAACCAGCGCTGCGCCCCCGGACACAAACAAACTAGTGGGGGCCGGTTTTTGGCGCGCAAAGCGACCAGGAGCTAGGGAAATGCCCGGCCCCTCGCCCCGCGGCGGCCGCCGAAGAGGCGCCGGCACCCCCGGCCAATGGAGGCCGAGGCAGGCTACGAACTCTCCAATGGGCACGGGGCCTACCTGGCCTGGAAGGCGAATGGGGGAGGCATATAATTGCTGCTCCCCCAGGCAAGCTCCTATCTTATCGGAGCGGGGGAGCAGCACCGGCGGCGGAGCGCAAATTCTTGTGGCCTGAGCGGTGAAACGCCATTACGGGAGTCAAGGTGAAGCTACTGCCGCTGCTGGAAGCATCTACCCCGCCTCCACTCGGGACCGAAGGCTCAACTCCTCCAGCGCCGGGAACGGAGCATGGTCCGGCCATGGGAAGTAAGATCTAAGAACCGGAGCAGCCACATCACCGACTCGCTGCTCAGGGCTTGATCTCGGAGCCGCCGGGAGTACCCGGCTGCCCGGTATCAAGGGCTTTGGACCTCGGGGAGGACACTGACAAAGAACAATATCGAGCCCCGCAGCTGGTTCGGCCTGCACACGGGGAATCGCACAGAAGAAATTTCCCGGGTAAAAAGCTACCGACACCTCACCCCGCCGTGGACCAGGGACAAAGAATACCGGGAGGACTTACCCGGATCCAGTAGAGGACAGCAGCCCGAATCAGACCTGCCGCATCGGTAAGTTGTGGCCCGAGGACCAGCACGACTAAAAGCGGCAACAACAATGGCAGCTGGAGCAGCGAGTTTCAGTGTCGCGCTATGCCAGAGTTACATGTGGATGGCGGGCGGCGAACGCAGAGGGACGCGGGCAGCAGGGCTGGAGCCGCCACCACCGTCCGAGCTCCAGATTCCAGGGACCCCGACCGTGATGGTCCCGGCTGGGAACCAGGAGGGAACAAAGCGGGACAGCGGCCACGAGGATCACCCGACAATGGCGCAGAAAGTCCCTACTCCCAGCACCTTCAGCCTGAACGGCAGTGCGCGGGAAAGGAGGCAGGTTGGTGCGGGCGACGGTGCCCCCGAAGCAGCATAGAAGAAGGTAAGCCCAGCAGGAGTTCCCCCCTGCACAAGGGAGCAGCAGAGCGTTAAAACGGCATTGCCTTTATTAGTTTAGCAGGGGAAAGCGAGGGGATAGCTCTCGTGTCGGAGCAGGAAGGGGTGCCACTTAAATGAAACCTCCGAGACATAAATAAAGGTTCAGTTTAGTCTCGGGCTAGCATAGAACAGGCACAACCTAGCCGCGACTTGAAGCTGCCATGGCCGGCATTTAGCAGCAATGAGAACAACAGATGCTGGAGAGGGTGAAAACCGCAGAATATCTTAAGTGTGGGGCCAATTGAAACGGAGGTAGAGGCTCCTCAGGGGTATTATGCTAGCAGGTGCTGCGAGTTCCCGCACAACAGGGAAAGGGCCCCTCCTAGTATTCAATGGAAGGCGTGGCGAAAGCTTAGCAAAGCAGCCCGGTGGTAGAACAACGAGCAGATGGGGGACAGGCTTTTTAAGGTAATTGAACTAGCTTGTCCGAAAGAATCCGAAGGGCGAGGGGTAAGCATGAGCGGATTTTGCGGATTGGCAATCCGCGAATTTTGCGGATTTGCGGATTCGCAATCCGCAAAATCCGCGAATTCCCGCGAATTTGCGGATTTTTTTTTTTTTTGTGTTCGCCCGTGTTTCTGCCAGTTCGCGAGGGTTTTTACAATTTCGCAATTTGCGAACTTACCTGTCGGGTCGCAAGTTTTGCGAACTTGTTGTTTCTACGTGTCCAGCCTGTTTGGGACACTCTTCTTCATCACTGCCACTCTCTGTCACCACTGCCACTCTCTGACTACTCATGCCACCCTCTGGCCCACCCATGCCACCCTCTGTTTCATCACTACACCCTCTGGTTGTCCAGTGTACATTATTTTCGGCAAAGCAAAGCACACCTTCCCTGCCTCAAGTGACCTGAATTAATTTGGGGCTGATTAATGTGTCACAGAATATTTTTTTAGCTGGCACCTGCTTCCTTAGTGCGCCCTGATTAGTGATCTTTTGCACTTGCTAAGTGCTTTCATTGTTGCAAAATTAGTTACAACACCTGCCCTGCCCCAACTGACAATAATGAATTAGGGGCTGATTAATGGATTTTAACTTCCAGCCTGGCTCCTGCTTGTCTCCCTTAGCTGTAATTCAGGACCTTTGTGGCATATGTGTAACTATTCTGAGGTTCAGAGCAGGGTCACATAATAGTTTCAACTGGCAACTGAACTCTGGAGGGGCCCCTCAGGAAGCCCTACAGGAAATGGCTACTAAAGATGTGCCTGAACTTTTGAACCTGGTAAGTAGTTACTTTCAGTTTTGCCAAGATCGTATTTCTGCAATTTCGCACTTATTCGCGGGGCGCGAACTCACGCTAACAGTGCGAGCAGCGCGAGCAAAATCCGCTGCTCGCGGATTTGCGGATTTTGCGGGAAATTCGCAAATCTCGCGGATTGCGGATTTCCCGAAAATCCGCAAAATCCGCGAGCGGAACGGATTTTCCGCCCACACCTAGCGAGGGGTACATTTCCACGAACTGCAAAGTACAGCATCCACCAGGGGGAGATCCCGACCCGAAAGCAGGCTGTTAGAAGTGGATGTGCCCGACTGTGTCAGTTGCAAGAAAGTGTGACCCGCTGTTCCGCGGGCGTGTATTAGCTGATTTATTTGACTCATTTATATAAAGCGTGGACTTTACCCGAAGGTCTCAGAACACTACAATAAAACCAGTGACGTTACAGGGGAGACTTGTTTACAGTAATGGAACAAGCAAAAAATAAATAAATAAATAAATAAATAAATAAATAATAATAATAACAAAATAAAATAGCCTGTCATAGGTGTTCCGGGAAGCTGCGCCTTAGTCCCGTGCAGAGACCTTAGGCTATCGGGGGCTAGCGATAGTACTTAAGAGGGATGCGAGAAAGCTTACGTGGCAAACATACTCCACTTCACTGTAAGTGGGTGGTGATGGTTCTCAGTTTTCATGATGACAAGACAATCAATCCAATTCACTCCAGGCCCACATATTCAGAAATGTATTGTGCGCACTTGCCTTAACACATTCTGGGCAGTAAATTCCTTAATGACTTATTCTGGAAAACCTATCTTTTCCTCTTGTTTGTATTCAACCATGATGTCCATACCTTCTCGCCAATCCAGAGATTCTGCGATCGGTAACATATCTCTCGTTAAATTAGGATTGAAACTTACAACCAAGGATCATAATTCTGGAATAAAATAGGGTCATATTAATCAGTAACATTGCTAAACCTTAAAGTAGGTTTCCATCTTGCTACTACTAACAAGGGAATGACGATGCTTTTCTGTATACATTGCTATCAAGGGTCAGCTGAGGTACACAGCAGTGACACCAGTAAACGAGTCCTGTGCATGCTCGTACATTCCTTCCTGTGCTTCCGGGAGGTGCCCTTGCTGCGACATGCTTCGGGGTGCTCAGCGTCCCCTTGATAGTCAGTGCACTCACGGATATTATGTTGCTTCAGGATTTGAAGCACTGTAGATGGGTTTCGGCGACCGCAAGATTATGGGAGTCCATCCGTGGTACAATAGGACAGGAGATGGACTCTCCGAGGTCACCTAGCGCAGCTCAACTACTGCTTCTCCTTTGCCATATTTTGCAGCAGTGCCGTCAATATCCCCAAAGGCCAGATAGGTAGCTGCATATCTAGGGAAAGAGAGGAAATGGCTATTTGTTCTCGTTAGTCAAAGCTCCCAATTCACAGTGTGTATACCACTCGGCGCATTGAGCGGTTCGTCAGAAAACGACCCATATCTCTGGCCTCCCAGCCGCCCTCTCGGTGGCTGGAGCCCAGCGCGAGGACAGAGGCGCGAGGCCCCTTCGCAATGTTTCCATAGCTACCCCGCGTTAAGCGTGTGGAGCTTCACGCTCACTGCAAACTAGGCCAAAACACATAGAAGACTTTTCTAAAGTAGGTATATATTTCCCGCTAACCCCTTGGCCTGTTTATTACCAGCTCACCTGCCCGGCGGTTTTGCGCATGTTTAAAAGGCAGGGCGCTTTATGCGTAAAAATAAATAAATAAATAAATAAATAAATAGGGGCTGCATGTCGCTTGATGGCGGGATTAGGATACAAACCGTATGTAATTTAGAAATGTGTTTTTCCCGGTGGAGTTCGCCCAGTATTGGCTCGTTTGTATTCCGCTTGTCCAGACACCGGTGATCTAAGCAAAGCAATTGCTGAGTCCTGGGTACAAATAGCAGAAAGAGTATGATGTGAGTGTTAGGGCCAGGCAGGAAGAAGGGAAACTCATCTCAACGCATTTACCGTTCTCTTTATGACAAAAAGCAACCCCCCACAATTCGTGCCTATCTGTGACTTTTAGTGCCTGCTGTGCATTTTTCTCTGGTGAATCTGTTTGGCGGATTCCTCACATTTTACTTTGGTAAAATGCTATACAGGCCCTCGTTACCAGTTCGTTGGAATAGGGAGGGGTATTTATCACACGTGAGGAATAAAATTGCCTCACTGACAAATATTTACATATAAGAAACACATCTAAAATTCTGAGTTTGCAATAATAAAATGGGGCATAACATGCAGAACTTGTTATCGGCCAGCCTTTCAGCCTGTCAACCCGTAACTGGGTGAACCCATCAGGAGATAGGCATTGGGAAAAAAAAAAAAAAAAAGCAAAGGTTTCTGGTGGCAGAAGGCACATATGGACACAATAAGTCAGACAATGAGCTTGTGAAGTCGCACCGAGCTAAGGAAGCAAGTGCGAAGCATGACACAGTGTTATATCGCTCAACGGCGCAATGTTATACTGAAACCACGGGCAGTAGTGTAATTAGAGCGGGTATCGCCACCCAGAGTGCTGGCCATTAAGGAGCCAGACATCCAACCGGGGCCCCTACCGCAGCCCGCAATAGCACACCGCATCCAGACAGAATTAGCTGAGTGGACGAGGACAGATTAGATGCGGAAACACCACATGCTAGGCGTGGATTAAATGGCAGCGGACAAGAATGATGGGCCCATTCATAGGATGCCCTATAGCTAAAAAGGAGAGAACTCAGAATAGGAGGCGATATCACAAGCTGCCGCTAACACATAAACCTTTGTTTGGACAGCAAGGTTTGATAAAGGGGGAAGCGGAAATGGAGGACAGGAAAGTAACATAACTCCAAGGACGGAAAAAGAATGGCCGGATATTATAGGCAAGCAGCCCATATGTATTGTTGGCGGGGAAGGCTAGCAGCCCTCCCTCTCCGCACTCAAAGTCAAGGTTCCATTGGCACGCAGGGCACGATCCGCAATAGAAGAGGGAGCGGTGGACACCATGTCTCGGATGCGAGAACAAGACCGCATGCAAGGATGACAAGTCAGTGACGAATCGTGGTGAAGGGTGTCTAGGAAGCCAGGCTGTTGGAAGGCAGCACGGTCAGCTTGCAGGCGATAGCACAGCAACAGAATACTGAGAAGGGTGTAAAGCAGTGCGCTACCAAAGGTTAGCCAGGCTGCAAGACGTTTAAGGTAATACCAATGTAGACTGCAAGAGGGCCTCTCTACCAAAGAGGGGGGCCCAGGACAGGAAGCGAACCCCCCCACCCCAAAACAGGGAGTGTGTCAAGGAGGCAAAGGGGGGGACAGGGAAGAGGCAGCAGGCCCAGAGGGGTGCACAACCCCACCCCCCTCTCCCACAGGATAGCAGCGGAAGGAATGCAAGAAATATAGGAGAAGAAGAGATTGCTAAAGGTAGAGGGAAGGCTTCCACCACCCAGGCATGGGGGTGACGTATGGCAAGAGCGCACAGAAGGAGCCGAGGGCTGCCCACCACCAGGGGAGAAGTAGAGGCAATGTCCCTGCAGGCCCCTCGGGAGACCACTCGGAGGGAGCAGAATGATCGCGGCACCTCAATAAAACCGGCCCAGACAGCTTGTTGGCAGTGTCCTGGTCCCCGGGGACAAGGGTAAGAATGCAAGCTGGGGTGGTCTCAACAGTAGAGATGAGTACGCTCATTATACAGGCTCAGACGGGCAAGAGAGAAGACAAGGGCGGCCACCACCTTGGGAAAAAGTAGAGGCAATGCTCCTGCAGGTCCCCGGGAAGCCTCACAGGGGAGCACCGAGGGAGAAAACGGAAGAAGACAGCCTCGTAAGGAAGAGAGAGGGTAGATGCTCAAGTCGGGCCAACCTGTGGGGGGCGATGGTCTTGGCAGGGTGCAAACAACGAAGATCAGGGCGTAGTTGGGGGGAGCCGCGGGGAGACGGAAGCCTCCCAGACGGCGTGGCGAAGAACTACGCGGATATCGGTTGGTACGGAGGCACACCGGAGGGCGGTGTGCCAGAATAGGTCCACTCACCTTCAGATGCCTCACGGCTGGGTGAGTTGGCCTAAGGACAGGTGTGTAGGACCACTCTCTCTGGGATGCCTCACGGCTGGGAAGGAAGTTGGCCTACCAATGATGGGGGGGGTAGCAAACGGAGACGGCGCTCGCAGCCCAGCCCCCGCCTGAAGGCAGGGCACAACAAGAGTCGGACAAGGTAGCGAGGGGGCCTAACTCCGGGACAGAAGCTACCCCCTCCCCGCGCAAAGTGAGCGCAAAAACCAACCTACCAAAAAGAACGACCCAGAAGGGCCAAGAGACAATAACAAGGAAGTTTTGTCAGGACATAACATGCAAAATATGCAAAGTATATACATGTTTCTTTGTAATCCTAATAAACTGCGGCCCACAAATGACCACTAAGTGACGAATGTGTACGTTGGCTTTTCTTGTCCGGATGAGAAATACAGTATGGGCGAAGGTGGTATACATGTGGGAATGGGGCAGAGTGCGGGGGTTAATGCAGAGGCTTCTCCCGTAGGGGGCTCGAGAGCCGGCGCCATAACCAGCGCTGCGCCCCCGGACACAAACAAACTAGTGGGGGCCGGTTTTTGGCGCGCAAAGCGACCAGGAGCTAGGGAAATGCCCGGCCCCTCGCCCCACGGCGGCCGCCGAAGAGGCGCCGGCACCCCCGGCCAATGGAGGCCGAGGCAGGCTACGAACTCTCCAATGGGCACGGGGCCTACCTGGCCTGGAAGGCGAATGGGGGAGGCATATAAGCGCTGCTCCCCCAGGCAAGCTCCTATCTTATCGGAGCGGGGGAGCAGCACCGGCGGCGGAGCGCAAATTCTTGTCCCACCCACCCACACCTAAGGAACAGCAATGTCGCAGGGCTGAGGAACAGGCAAAGCGTGGCGAAGAACTACGCGGATATCGGTTGGTACGGAGGCACACCGGAGGGCGGTGTGCCAGAATAGGTCCACTCACCTTCAGATGCCTCACGGCTGGGTGAGTTGGCCTAAGGACAGGTGTGTAGGACCACTCTCTCTGGGATGCCTCACGGCTGGGAAGGAAGTTGGCCTACCAATGATGAGGGGGGTAGCAAACGGAGACGGCGCTCGCAGCCCAGCCCCCGCCTGAAGGCAGGGCACAACAAGAGTCGGACAAGGTAGCGAGGGGGCCTAACTCCGGGACAGAAGCTACCCCCTCCCCGCGCAAAGTGAGCGCAAAAACCAACCTACCAAAAAGAACGACCCAGAAGGGCCAAGACACAATAACAAGGAAGTTTTGTCAGGACATAACATGCAAAATATGCAAAGTATATACATGTTTCTTTGTAATCCTAATAAACTGCGGCCAACAAATGACCACTATGTGACGAATGTGTACGTTGTCTTTTTCTTGTCCGGATAAGAAATACAGTATGGGCGAAGGTGGTATACATGTGGGAATGGGGCAGAGTGCGGGGGTTAATATAAACACGTCTCCGTTTTAGTTATACGCTTCATTCTGTGACCCAGAACAAGTTTATGGGCAGAAGAAGCAGGCAAGAAAATCTCTGCAAGAAATAGTGACTAGGGAGGACTTAAGTGATCGGAGGCATAGCTGACTCACCCACGGTCACTGTTGAGTTTAAAATAAATTGGCAGTGCACAACTTACCATGATGCCAGCCGAAGGACTAAACCAAAACCAGCAGTGACAGGGTGTGAGTGAACTGGCACTAGCCAAAGGTACATTTGTTGAAGAAGTTGGACAGAAACCTCAAGAGGGACTTACAAGATATGAAGAGACAACTTCTCAGGCAAACATGATTTGGGACTTAGTATCAGTCGACAGTGCTATATTTTCTCATACAAAATTGTCATTGTGACACAAAATTATGCTGATTATTGAATACAATATTTTGACAAAAGTTGCGTGGCTAAAATTGTAATTACATTGGCAAATTGCCAAATTTTTCAAAATGACTCTACATTTTGCATTCCACAATTTGGCAGTTTTTGCAGACAGGTGACTCTTTCATGCAGAAATTATCTTGCTGAAAGAGATTTTCTGTTTGAATGATTTTCCTGTTGATATCGTACACATTTGCTGGAAAATAAACATGAGATAACAACACACATTTGTTCTAAAAGCATTTTTCTGCTCAAATGTATGGAATTTTGCAAAATTTCACAAACTAAAATTACACAATTTCATGCGCCTTTTGTTTCATCCTGTTCTGCATCAAACACCCACAGGGATGACGGACCAAAGATTACCCTTGTGACGAATGACCATGTATTTCATGGGACTGCTTTCAGGGATGGAAGGAATTAGTAGACAACATAATTGATTGTGGCTGGAAGTGCCCTCGGAATGGAGGAATAGAATTGACTGTATTTAGCAGGGTGAATAAGTGCACTTGTGCAATACACTATTGGTCAGCTCGGTGATGCATAACAATCAAATGCATGCAAGGGAGATGTCCTACTGCAACTATGGATGTGCAAAGTTTGTTAATATTTTCCTTGCAAATTTACACAAAAACTTCAAAATCTATCTGAAGGCTGATAAATTGTATGGTAGATTAACTTTCATGTGAAAAAAGAAAGTGTTGTATGTGTTCATATATCAGTGTAATCTGTGGTGATTCACTCGCGAAGAAAAGCTTAGCACTCATGTACACAATTCTCCCCAGTTACTGATGTAACACGTGCTCACCGGCAGTTTTTAGGTCGAGCCTTTGCCATCCCATAGGGATGGTGGGCGAGATTTATAGTAAGGCTTCCGAAAAGTCTCCCCAAACTGCGGATTAGGTACAGTTCATGTGAGGCAGGCGCATGCACATCGCCAGCCACATCCCACACCATGACATCAGACTTCAAAGGAAGCTGCTCCCCCACCTCCCTCCGCACAATGCCAGAGCTTGTTTTTGGAGTGCCCTGGCACATCTGCGTAAAATTGCAGAGAATTAAGCAGCAGCTGCAGGGGTTGGTTCAGTACTGGGCTTCAGGCAATGCAGAATCTTTTCTTACTTATGAGTCATACACAGCGCATATGCACCAGATGGTATTCAGGAGCTTTACACAAACGAGCCAGTGCAAAACAGCAATTTTTTCTGCACACTTGTGTCCTCTTGTTTGTTCTCTCTAGCATCACCCTCATCACACTCTCCTAACGAGTCTTCCTTTTCCTGCATGTGACCCTACTTGCACCCTCTCGGATCCATCTTCATTCTTTTCTGCTTTTGCCTGTTTCCGCCACACACTCCACTCCTTTGTGGCCTCTTTCCTACTTAACTTTTCATCCTTTCACCTTTAATTCCATTTCCACCTTCTCACACCCCCTTTGAGCACTGTTATCTTAACATTTGTGTTTCTCTCAGTCTTATGATGTCTGCCCTGCCACCATTTACTTCGGACCCTCACACACCGTCACCCTCACACCTCCTCACCCTCACACATCCTAACACCCTCTCACCCTCACACACCCTCACACACCCTCACACACCCTCACACTCACCACGCTTACACACCCTCACTCGCCCTCACACACCCTCACCTTCAAACCCTCACCCTCACAAACCCTCAACCTCACTCCCTCTCCCTCACACACCCACACACACCATCACTCACCTTCACCCCCTCACCCCCTCACCTTCACAACCCTCTCACCCTCACTCACCCTCACACCCTCACCCTCACACACCCTCACCCTCACACACTCTCACCCTCACACACCCTCACACAACCCCACCCTCACACACCCTCACACACCCTCAAATCCCCTCACCATCACATCCCCTCACCCTCACATCCCATCACCCTCACATCCCCTCACCCTCCCTCACCCTCACACACCCTCACCCTCACACTACCTCAACCTTACATCCCCTCATCCTCACATCCCCTAACCCTCCCTCATACCCTCACCCTCACACCGTCACCCTCACACCGTCACCCTCACACCCCTCATCCTCATACCCCCTCACAATCACCCTCACACCCCCTCACCCTCACACATACCCTCACCCTCACACACCCCACACCCTCACTCACCCTCACCCACCCTCACCCACCCTCTCACCCTCACACACTCTCTCACCCTCACACACCCTCTCACCCTCACACACCTTCTCACCCACCCTCACCCTCACACCCCCTCACCCTCACACCCCCTCACCCTTACACACCCTCACACCCCCCTCATGCCACCTCACCCTCACCCTCACACCCCCTTACCCTCACCCCCTCACCCCCCTCACCCCTCTCACCCTCACCCCCCTCACCCTCACACCCTCACCCTCCCACACACCCTCAAACTCATACTCTCTCACTCGCACACACCCTCACCCCCCCACCCTCACCCTCACACACACTAACACACCCTCATCCTCACACACCCTCACCCTCACAAAACCCTCACAAACCCTCTCACCCTAACACTCCCTCACACACCCTCTCACCCCCTCACCTCACACACCCTCACACACTCACTCTCACACCCCCTCACCTTCACACCCCCTCACCCTTACACCCTGTCACACCCTCACCCTCACACACACCCTCACACCCCCTCTCACCCACACACACCCTCACCCTCACCCACCCTCACACCCCTCGCACTCACACCCTCACACACCCTCACACTCCCTCACCCACACCTTCACATACCCTCACCCTCAGTCTCACCACTGTCACCCTCACCCTCACCCTGACACCCCATCAACCTCACCCTCACACCCCCTCACCCTCATACCCTCACCTTCACACCCTCATCCTCACACCCCCTCACCCTCACAACCCCACACCCTCACCCTCACACCCCCTCACACCCATTCACACCCCCTCACCCTCAGACCCCCACACCCTCAAACCCCCTCACCCTCACACACCCTCACACTCACACACCCTCACTCTCACACCCCCTCACCCTCACCCTCAAACCCCCTCACACACCCTCACCCTCACACCAACTCACACACCCTCATCCTCTGACCCCCACACCCCCTCTCCCTCACAACCTCGCCGTCACACACACCCTCACCCTCACATCCCCTCACTCTCACACACATCCTCACCCTCACATCCCCTCCCCCTCACTCCCCCTCACCCTCACTCCCCCTCCCACTCCCACTCCCCCTTCCCCTCAAATCCCCTCCCCCTCACACACACCCTCACCCTCACACACCCTCACACCCTCACACCCCCTCACACCCCTCACCCTCAAACCTCCTCACTCTTACACCCCTCACTCTCACACCCCCTCACCCAGACACACCATCACACACCCTCACCCTCACTCACCCTCTCACCCTCACACACCCTCTCACCCTCACACACCCTCTCACCCTCACACCCCCTCACCCCATCACCCTCACCCCCGTCAGCTTCACCCTCACATCCCCTCACCCTGACCCCCTCACACCCTCACCCTCACACACCGTCATCTTCACAACACCACACCCTCACCCACCCTCACCCACATACACCCTAACCATTACACCCCCTCACCCTCACAACCCCTCTTCCTCACACCTCCTCACCCTCAAACCCCCTCACCCTCAAACACCCTCACCCTCACTCCCCCTCACTCCCCCTCCCCCTCCCCCTCAAATCCCCTCCCCCTCACACACGCCCTCCCCCTCACACCCCCTCACCCTCACACCCCCTCACCCTCACACCCCATCACCCTTACACACCCTCACCTTCACACCCTCACCCTCACATCCTCACCCTCACATGACCTCACCTTCATACCCCCTCACCCTCACACCCCCTCACCCTCACACCCCCTCGCCCTCACACCCCCTTGCCCTCAAACCCCCTCACCCTCACCCCCTCACTCTCACACCCCCTCTCGCTCACACACCCTCACCCTCACACACCCTCACTCACCCTCACACCCTCACAACACTCTTACCCTCACAACCCTCTCACCCTCACACACCCCCACTCACCCTCACACCCCCTCACCCTCACACACCCTCAACCTCACACACCCTCACACCCCTCACCCTCACACCTCCTCACCCTCACACACCCTCACACACCCTGTTAGAAGGGGTGATCTCAGGGAGGACAGAGCCTGTACCTGACCACCCTGTGACCCACCTCTCCTAGGAATACAACCGAGCACTGACGGAAGACTCTTCTGCGGAAGAGTCTCGTATCTAGGATCGTACATGCTGAGCTAGCACTACTTCGACAAAGAGACACCACACCGTAGGTTCTGAAGAACGTATTCTTTATCTAGCAAGATATCAGAATCTTTATGATCCGCAAGGTTCGTATTTACATGCAGAGCAAGAGCTCATAAAGTCTCGGTAAGGGTAGGGGTAGCGGGCAGTCTTAAGGATCAGGGTCAATGCAGGTACGTATCCAGCGCCCAACTCTCAGTCCTCGAGCCGGGGGATACAGTACGATCGTGGGTCCCGCCGGACCATAACAGTTTCTGAGCCGCGACCAAGTCAGCAGGGCTCGGGCAAAGATGTCGGAAGTCTTACGATCTTTTGGGAAGCCGCATTCAATCAGCAGGGCTCAGGTGTTCTCAAGGTTGCAAGGGAGCCGCGACCACGTCAGCAGGGCTCAGATGGTTCAGGCAGAAGTCTGTCTCTGCCAGGTGGGAGCTGCGACGATGTCAGCAGGGCTCACCAAGGTTCCAAGGTCCGAGTAGTTTCTTCTTCGATGTTCCGTTGAGCCGCGACCACGTCAGCAGGGCTCTCTTAGTTCCAGGAGTCCATCCCCGATAGTCCCAGAGCGCCCCTTGTTATAGGTCTGCTCCTCTTTGATGTCCGGAGTCTTCGCAGGCAGGGGTCTTAGCACCTGGGGGTCGCTTGTCGGGGTTTCCTGCCACGCTGCCCTTTTGATCCTTTCAAGTTGGGTCTGGAGGGATCCAGACACCCAGCAGGCGTGGAGCCAGCCCTCAGGGAGGCCGGAGGGGCGATCGAAACCCATCTCTCAGGGGAGGCTGGAGGTGTGATAGAAACTGCTCCTCCCTCTCTCGCTTCCTGGGAGCTCTCTATGCCTCAGCCGGGCATGGCGCTTCTAGGGCCGAGGTCGCGCTGGGGCTGGGGCTGGGGCGGCCATCTTAGGTGCAGGGGAATGGTCACCGGAGGCCTTTGGGGCCGATGGGGTTTGGGTGCGTCCGGGAACGGGAAGATGTGGGGTGAGGACGGGGAAGTCCAGTGTTGTCTGAGGGTTCATGGAGGGAGTGGGCCGGGTAGGCCGGGATAATCAGGGGCCTGGTTGGGTGCATGGGTCAGGGTCGGGTTGCTACGGGTCAGGGAGGACCACGCCACGAGGCCGGGTCTAACACACCCTCACTCATCCTCATACCCTCACCCTCACACCCCTCTCATCCTCACACACCCTCACTCACCCTCACACCCCCTCACTCACCCTCACACCCCCTCACTCACCCTCACACCCCCTCAGCCTCACACACCCTCCCACTCACACACCCCACCCTCACACCCCTTCACCCTCACACACCCTCACCCTCACACACCCTCACACACCTTCACTCACCCTCACACCCTCACCCTCACACCCCCTCACCCTCACAACCCTCTCACCCTCACACACCCTCACACCCCTCACCCTCACAAACTCACACCCCCTCACCCTCACATGCCCTCACCCTTACACCCTCATACACTCTCACACACCCTTACCCTCACACCCCTCACCGTCACCCCCCTCACCCTCACACACCCTCACACTCACACCACCTCACCCTCACACCCCCTCACCCTCACACTCCCTCACACTCACAACCATCTCACCCTCACACACCCTCACTCACCCTCACACCCCTCACCCTCACATACCCTCACACCCTCTCACACCCTCACCCTCACACCACCTCACCCTCACCCCCCTCACGCTCACACCCTCACCCTCACACCCCCTCACACCCCCCCACTCACCCTCACACACCCTCACCCTCACACCCCCTCACTCTCACAACCCTCTCACCCTCACACACTCTCACCCTCACACACCCTAACCCACCCTCACCCTCACACCCCCTCACCCTCACACCCCCTCACACCCCCTCACACTCCCCCACTCACCCTCACACACCCTCACCAGCATAGCATAACAAAACATAGCATTGCATAACAAAACACATCATAGCAAAGCATGACAAAAAAGCATAGGATAGCAAACCATAGCATGGCATAACAAAACAAAACATAGCATAGCAAAACACAACAAAGCATAGCATAGCATAACAAAACACAACAAACCATAGCATAGCATAACAAAACATAGCATAACAAAACAAAGCATAGCATAACATAGCAAAGCATAGCTAAACAAAGCATAGCATAGTATAACAAAACATAGCATAGCATAACAAAACACAACAAAACATGGCAGAACAAAACATAGCATAACATAACAAAACATAGCATAACATAAAAAACAAAGCCGAGCATAACAAAACATAGCATAACAAAACCTAGCAAAACACAACAAAACATGGCATTGTATAACAAAACACAACATAGCATAGCATAAAAAAACAAAGCTTAGCATAGCATAGCATAACAAAACATAGCATAACAAAGCATAGCATAACAAAACATAGCATAACAAAACATAGCATAGCAAAACAAAGCATAGCATAATAAAACAAAACAAAACATAGCATAGCACAACAAATCATAGCATAGCATAACAAAACAAAGCATAGGATAGCAAAACTAAACATAGCATAGCATAACAAAAAAAAGCATAGGATAGCAAAACAAAACATAGCATAACATAACAAAACATAGCATAACATAACAAAGCAAAGCATAACAAAACACAACAACACATACCATAACAAAACATAGCAAAACACAACAAAACATAACATAGCTTAACAAAACACAACAAAACATAGCATAGCAAAACATATAATAGCATAGCAAAACATAGCATAGCATACCAAACACAACACAACATAGCATAGTATAACAAAACATAGCATATCAAATCAAAGCAGAGCATAATAAAACACGACAAAACATAGCATAAAAAAACATCGCATAGCATAACAAAACATAGCATAGCATAACAAAACATAGCATAGCATAACAAAACACAGCATAGCATAGCATAAAAAGCATAGGATAGCAAAACAAAACATAGCATAGCATACAGCATCACTCAGCACCACCACAGCATCACTCAGGGGCACCACAACATTACTATGCGCTACCACAGCATCACTGAACACCACAGCATCACTCGTTCGTCATCACATCACTCAGCGCCACCACAGCATCAATTTGTGCAACAATTCAACAACAGCTGATTCAAATATGTTCTCTCAATGTTTCAAGCTTTATTACAAATGCAACAAAAGTATGTTAATATTTCACTTCTGTTCTTGGATTTTCGTTGCAATAAAATACATTGAACATAATCTTCACAAAAGTTCTTTACAAAAGTTTAAGCTATTGCCATTATAAATTACAATAACTTTTATTTAAGTATTAATTATTTTAAAAAATGAAAAACCATTGTTATTTGTATTATCAATACATGTAAGTCACGTAAATACAACACATATTGCATTACAAATGCTATAGGTGTCACATGTGCGGAAGTTATAACTATTGGCATTGTAAATGACAAAGCTATCAATTTCGCTATTTTCAAAAACAAAACATAAATCAAAAAATTGTCATTTTTTGGAGGAGGAGCTTCGCGGGCAACCAAGATGGCCGCGTGAGCTCGGAGCTCCGAAGACCCTCCGATCCTCCGTATTGATCCTGCTACCTATCCTGTCCCACAGTAGTGGGAATCTGTTGCGGTGCTGTTGCTGAGGTGGGACCCGTTCTCCGATCGAAGATCCGGGTTTCCTGTGCTGAGTTACACCGTGGTGAAGATTGGAGACGACGACGCCATAACAGTCTGGCATTACGAGGGTGACGGTGGTGCTTCCACACGGTGGCAGTCCGAGAGGGTTGGAGCTGCCCCGTTCTGCGCTGGTGGCCAGATCAGATTGTCCAGCGGCCTGACGTTCTGATGAGACGGTGGAGGTGATTACTGATTTCTGCCGCCTGGAAGCGGTAGTGCCGGTTGGACCTTTCTTCTGACTGTGATACCCCCGTCGCCCATCATGGCGGGCAGAGGCGACCCGGACAAAGGGAAGCCCCCAAGAGTCAGCAGGAAACCTTCCCTCTCGCAGACCACCATCTCTGAACGTTTCTCCCTCCCAAAGGGATCGCCTGGTGCTTCAGGTCGTACTAAAGACTCGCAGCGCGATGTTTCTCCGGAAGATGCTGAACCCACCCTCCGGGATGTTATGGGGGCCATTGCGGGCATCAAGGCCGAAATGCATAAGCAGCACGAAGTGTTGTCGCACAAGGTCGACACGTTGGCGATTGAAGTCAACCTCATCAGGGCCGACCTCGGAAAGACGAACGACAGAGTCAAGTCGCTCGACATTAAGACGTCGAGTTTGACTACTGATATGTCCGACCTGCAGTCGGAGGTTCGGGACCTGAAAGCCACGAACACGCTGCTTGCCCGCAGGCTCGACGATTTTGAAGGACGGGCAAGACGCCAGAATGTCCGCATTATCGGTGTGCCGGAGGGCACCGAAGAAGATGCTGCCGATCTCTTTGTTGAGAACCTGGTTTTGAAGCACTTGGCTCCCGGTGGACTGAGCAAGTTCTTTTCGGTGGAGCGAGCGCACAGACTACCTGGTGGCCAACCGAAACTGGGAGCATCTCCGCGCCCCATCATTGCCAGACTTTTCAATTTCAGGGACCGAGATGCGATCCTGCAGGCATCGAGAAGAGGTGGTCCGTTGAAGTTCCAGAGTGCCGATGTGAACTTTTTCCCCAACTTCACTCAAGCGGTTCAAAAACGCCGGCAAAGCTTTATGGGCATCAAGCGTAGGCTGAGGGAGATGGGGATGAAGTACTCTATGCTATTCCCGGCGAAGCTTCGGATAGAACATGGCGCCCGGGTGGTGTTCTTTGACTTGCCGGAGGCTGCTGGGGACTGGCTGGACACCTTGCCTCAACGTCGGAATGCCCCTGAGGATCAGTCGGAAGAGGCGTCGGGGGGTCCTGATCTTCAGGAATGAACAATGTTTCCTTGGACTTCTTTCGGTGGATGGCCCTGCAAGCGCAATCAGTCACGGACTATTGTTTTTCTTTTTCTTTCTAATGCTGCTTTTTCAAGACTGGGGGATAACGGGGGGTGATAGGATGTCTCCTTTCTCCTCGGGGGGCTTTCCGTAGATTAGTTTTTGGGGGCAACAGGCACACTGCTGGTTGGGGGGGCATCTTAGTCTAATGCAGGGGTGCAGGGTGGGGGATGGTTGGTTTGAGTGTTTTACTTATGCTTCTCCTTTTTCTTTTCTCTTGAGGCAAGGTGATTATTCTCCTGTTTACTATGTTGCGGTAGCTGCTTTCTGGGGGTGGAGGTTGGGACGGTGCTTCTTTGATGATGGGGGGTAAGACGCTAAATGTATTGAGTTGGAATGTGAACGGGCTGGGGGATCGCATTAAACGTGGGGTGGTACTGCAGATGTTTAAATGGTGTGTACCCGATGTCATTTTGCTACAGGAGACGCATCTCATTGGCAATACGTGCCACGCACTCAATAGGAAAGGGTTTAAGATGGTGGCTCACTCGGGGTTCTCTTCGGGGTCCCGAGGGGTGGGGATTATGGTGCGCATGTCTCTCCCATTGGAGGTGGAGACTAGGGTGATTGATGACAGAGGCCGCTATGTTGCCGTTGTGGGTAGATGGGAGGGGCGTACCCTGGTTTTGGTTTCTGTTTATGTCCCCCCAGGCCTGCATACGACTACCTTCCAGGATCTCGGGGGCGCCGTTTTGGGCCTGCCGGAGTGATTGCTCATAATTGGTGGGGACTTTAATGCGGTGGTGTCGGGGACCCTTGACCGTTTTCCATCCAGAGATCTTCGTAGTGCACAATCATGGCTCCCAAATTTCCTGAGCACCATGGGTCTTATTGATTGTTGGCGGCTTCTCCATCCCGCCCAGCGGCAGTACTCCTTTCATTCGGGCGCGCACGGAAGCCTCTCCAGGATTGACTATATCTTGACTCCGGCGGTCCAGGCCTCGGCCGTTTCCGGGGCCCGCCTGATGGCTAGAGGCATATCAGACCACTCCCCGGTCTGGGTGTCGTTTGACTTTGGTATTGTGGCAGCCTCTAGACTAGCACCGGTCAATCCTTGGTACTTTCGCAACCCCAAAACTCGTGACCTCCTAGCTAAAGCTATCGACCTGTATTTCTCCGAGAATACGGGCTCGGTATCGTCGGCCTTATCTCTGTGGGAGGCCTTCAAAACTGCCCTGAGAGGAGAAGCTTTCTCCTTAATAGCCGAGGTGCGCAGACGCAGGGATGAGGAAAGGGAGTCGGAAAATGAGGACCTTGATTCTCAACTGGAAACGGATCTGACACCCGATTTGCTACACGCCCTCTCCTTAAAGCAGCCGGAGTACCGAGCCACTGCCACTGATGCTGCCAAGGCGATGGGCAGAGAACAGCAAGGGAGGATCTACGATGCAGGGGACCAGGCGGGCAAGCTTATTGCCTGGTTGGATAGGAGGGAGATGGCTTCCCGCGTGGTGCCCGAGGTTCTGGGTGAGGACGGGGTGGTTGTTACTGACCCCAGCGCTATTGTTTCGGCTTTTGCCGACTATTTCGAGACGGTCTACACCTCGGTCTCCACCTTGACTGAGTCGGACTCGGCCTCTTTTCTGGAGGGAGTTGAGCTCCCTTAGCTGTCGGACACCGAGCGTGACGACATGGACAGGGGCATTACGGCTGGTGAGGTGGCGCTCGCGATACGATCTTTGCGCTCCAGCAAGGCTCCCGGTCCCAACGGTCTTCCGGTGGAACTTTACAAGATTAAGGCTGACACAGTCGCAGTGCCCCTGCGGCGTATGTTTTTGGAGGCTCGTGAAGCTGCTGAGCTTCCGCTGGACCAGCGATTGCCCACCATTGTGGTTATTCATAAGGAGGGGAAGCCCAGGGACCTTTGCAGGTCGTACCGCCCGATCTCCCTGCTGAATGCTGAACCCAAGATTCTGGCTAAGTTACTGGCCAACCGGCTGGTGGGTGTGATCACCGATTTGGTTCATCCGGACCAGTCGGGCTTTATACCTCACCGCAACACCGCTCCCAATCTTCGGAGGCTTCACGCTGTCATGGCGCGGGTGCACAAACTCTGCGAGCCGACCGTCCTGGCCTCACTGGACGCGACGATGGCGTTTGATTCCCTTGAATGGAATTATCTGTGGGCGGTGTTGTCTAAGTTTGGGTTTGGCCCCGACTTTATTGGTTGGGTCAGGCTTCTCTATGCCTCCCCGCTGGCCAATGTAACGGTCAACGGCCGGGTGTCAGCTTCCTTTGCCTTGCGCAGGGGTACCAGACAGGGTTGTCCGCTGTCGCCGCTCCTTTTTGCTTTAGCGCTTCAGACGCTCGCTGCCTGGATACGCACCAACCCTGACATCTGTGGGATCAAGTGGTCGCCGGGCTTGAAGGACCGAGTCTCATTGTACGCGGACGATATCTTGCTCTACCTGACTTCCCCCTGTCGGTCTTTGATTGTGGCTTTTGACGTGTTGAGCACTTTTGGCGGGTACTCGGGCCTAGTCATTAACTGGACGAAATCCTACCTCTATGTGCTCAGTGGAGAAACCCCACGTCTTCCCAGGGGTTGCGCTATACAGGTCTCGCAGCAGGGGTTTAAGTACCTGGGTATCTATATATCAACGGATGCCCGGGCACGATACACTAACAACTTGCTTCCCCCTCTTGCGCGCCTCAGGCGCGATGTGGAGGGCTGGAAAAGATCGCCGCTGTCCCTGTTGGGCCGCGCGGCATTGTTCAAGATGATGTCCCTGCCGAGATTCTTATACGCGCTCCAAAACACGCAGGATTCCGTCCCTTCCAAATACTTCAAGGAAATTGAAGGTCTGCAGCGGACCCTCTTATGGGAGGGTAGGCCGCGTATCGCCGTTGTTAAACTGACTATCCCCTGGTACGATGGCGGCATTGCTCTGCCTGACATCTGACGGTACTACTGGGCCTCTCAATTGGCCGCTCTTAACCACGGCTTTTATGGACCAGCGGAGAGTCCGGGGTATGCCATGGATCGTTGGCTCTTGAATAACGGGATGTACTACAGAGCGCTATACTCCAGATCTCTGGATGGAAAAATGACTGGTCCCACCAAGACTGCTGTGCACATTTGGAGGGCCATCACGAGAGCACTGGGGTGGAAGGGTAGACTTACTATGGCCACTCCACTTTATGATTCTGACTTGCTGGGTAGGCTGTGGCACTCGAAGGGGTTTGACCGGTGGGACCTCATTGGTATCTCCAAGGTGGCTGATGTGATGGCCAGGGGGGAAATCAAGTCTTTCGAGGTTCTGAAAACTGAGTTTCAACTGGGTGCCACAGAGTATTTCAGATACGCCCAATTACGACATGCCCTTACGGCTGCCCTGCCCGTTGGTGAGACGGTTCCCGAATCATCCCCGCTGGAAGACAGGGTGCTGGACGGCCATATGCCTGACAGTGCCATTTCCCTGACCTATAAAAAGCTGATAAATGTTCGGACGGATCTGTTGTTGAATGTGAGAGACCAGTGGGTGCGTGATGGGATTGAGTTGGACGATGAGGATTGGCAGTGTGCGGTGTCTTCCCCCAAAGAAGTGGCAATCTCGGCTAGGCTTCGCTTAGTCCAATTGAAGATACTCCACAGAGTCTATGTAACTGGCCCTAGATTGATTCACATGGGGCTCTCTGTGGACGGCCTTTGTAGGCGTGGGTGCGGTGCACTGGCCACTTTCATGCATACCATCTGGGAATGCCAGGTTATTGCTTCTTATTGGGAACGGGTGCATGCGGTTATTCGTGAGGTGACTGGTGTGGATTTGCCTGCAGAAGCTCGGCGCTGCTTGTTGAACGTGTGGGGTCCGACTGACTACACTACTGCCCAAACCCAGTGGGTCACACTAGGGAACATGGTGGCCAAGCGGGATATTGCTCAGAAGTGGGGCGCCCCGACTCCCCCCACCGTGGAACTGTGGAAAACCAATATGGATTGGTGCATGCTCCGTGAGAAGACTGTGTATGTGGCCAGGGGTAAGCCCAGGAGGTGGGGGGTTGTTTGGGGGGGCCTGGAACGCATACAGGGGTGATCTTTGTGTGCCTCCCGATGCAGGTCCGCTGGAGGTTCGTCTTTCTCCCTGACCCTTCCTTCCACCCGACTTTTTACTTAAACGGAATCCTGCTCCCCCCCCTCCCCCCACACTTTGTACACCTTTCCAGTATGGTTATTACAGAGAGCTAAATGGTCCCACCCGCCCCCTGGAATCGTGCATTGCCGCTCATGTGTTGTACCTTGCCACTTCCTTTTCTTTTAATGTTCCTTTCTTGTTGATTTTCTAGGTTTTTCATGTTTATAATATAAAATTAAACCTGATGTGCTCCTCAATTTGATTTGTGCGCACCTTTTCTCCGTTCTTTATAATGCTGCCTAGCCTCAGGGATGTAAGGCTGAATAGCTGTGTGCTTTGAATTTTCAATAAAGGTCTTCCAAAAAAAAAAAAAAAAAACTATTGTCATTTACAATACCAATAGCTCAAACTTTCCAAATGCGAGACCTATTGCATTGCACATGCTTCTTTAAAGGGAGCTTCGAAACGGGTCTCTATTGGGCTCTGTTTTGTGCTCTGGCACAGGACTCAGGTGACAGCAGGTCGATGTGCGCTGCTCACACTGCTCACTTCTCACTAATGGAGAAGTTACGGCATGATGTCATGCCAGGTAAGCGTTGTAGGGAAGGGAAATCCTTTAAAGAGAGTCATTTTCTCTCTGGATTTCCCTTCTCTTTTTGAAACTCAGGAACAGCAATATTGTTGTGATGTTACCAGGGCTTTAAGTGGAAGATTTTTCAATATTATATACAAACCATAGTTGCTGCTTATTTATCATATGCAACTAACAACCATTGACAAAGCCAATCGTCCTGGCTTGTTTTAGGTGTAATTTTACTTGTATCATATATCTGGATGCAATGACAAAAACAGCAAAATACAGGTCGGGCGTCACAATATGCTTAGCACAATTTTTTTAGCTTCCGTGTTTTAGGCCACGACCTTCACCTTAATTTTATTGGCCACGCTGCTCTGAAAGACCCCTCAGATTTTTTCATCCCACTTAAAGCTCTGGCTAAGCATGTGCCCTCGCACACAAAATGCACTTGAGTTACCACCCAACAGCATTTCAGAGAGCCCGCGTGAAAAGTTTAAGCAAGATGCGAACTAAGCATGGGCGAATTTTGCAAATCTGGCGTTCGCGAATTTTGCGAATTTGCGAACTCGAAATCCGCAAAATCCGCGAATTCTCGCGAATTTGCGGATTTTTTTTTTGTGTTCGCAAGGATTTCTGCCAGTTCGCAAGGATTTCTGACAGTTCGCGAGGGTTTTGTAACAGTTCGCAATTGCGAACTTACATGTCGGCTCGCAACGGTCACGATTATGTTGTTTCTACGTCTGGTTCATCATCACAGGTTCCCAGCACCCTCTGTTTCACCCCTGCCACCCTCTGTTTCACCCATGCCACCCTCTGGTACATCAATGACTTATGCCACCCTCTGGTTCATCATCACTGTAGATTATGGGGGGAAAAAGCAAGCACACCTGCCTGCTTCAACTGACATGAATTAATTTGGGGTTGATTTATTAATGTGTCACTGTTTTAAAATTCCAGTCCGGCACCTGCTTCCTTATCTGTAATTTGCTTTCTGTTGCAGTGCAATTTTTTTTTCCAGGACCTTTGTGGCCTACTTGTAGCTATTCTATGAGCCTGCTGTGAGGGTCAGAGCAGGGTCATACAATTGTTGCAACTAGCAACTGAACTCTGGAGGGGCCCTTGTCAGGAAGCACTACAGGGAACGGTTACTAATGATGAGTTTGAACTTTTGAACCTGCTTTCACTTTTGCAAAACTCGTTTTTCTGCAGAACAGCATTACAGCAACTGTAATGCCCCACCAAGCTTATATGAGAAAGTTGATTTCTAATCCAAAAGTTATCCAAAGAAAATCAAAAGGCCTCCAATCCAAAAAAGTGCAGGCAAATGTCAACCTGAGGAGTTATTCTGATAAAAATCATCATTTTCAGAAGGTCTACGCTGCTTGCTAGTAGATTTCTTGTGCAGAATTGCAATTTTTGTAATTTCGCGAGTGCGAGATTGTTGCTGCCCGCCACACCTACATGTTCACAATTGTGAACTTACAACGTAAAGAAAAAAAATCCGCTGCGTGCGAATTTGCGGATTTTGCGGGAAATTCGCGAATCTTGCGGATTGCGAATTTACCGAAAAGCCGCAAAATCCGCGAGCGTAACGGATTTTCCGCCCATGCTTAATGTGAACTCACTGGCGCCATCTAACACACTCGAGAGAAAACGACACAAGTACTTATCTGTGGAAAAATAGGAAACTCCCTCAACTATGGGTGGGTACATTATTACGAAAGCTATGAGACCCTGCCTGTGTAATAAAAATGTTGCATCACCACATCTGCATCAGGGACACATTTTTCAATTCATATTAACACAATAAACAATTTTCGTTCTACTAGCTTTATTGTTGCCCAAGGTCTTAATCAACAGAAGGAGACACTGATTGAACTGCTCACGACTTTCGTACGAGTTGTTCTCAAGGTCACAAGGACGGACCCAAGCAAGACCTACCCAACCGTCCATCCTTCCTAAGATCGTAAAATGAGCACTGTCAAATTGAGAAATATTAACAAATGTTATTCACTTTGGTTAGAAACGTCAGTAGCACTGTTCGATGCTCTATTAAAAAAAAGTTATTATTTTTTATCACTGTGTAAAGCAATTTACTTTGCACACTTCTAAACACATTTGCCGTTATATATAAATATATATATAGATGTGTGTGTGTGCGTGTGTGTGTGTGTATATATATATGTGCAATGCGCCCTAGTCCATTTTCCTCTGAATGAGATTCACGCCTTCTGTATTCTTGACGTGTACACTTCATGTTACTACAGTACAGTGCCCCCTACTCATCCCCGGTTTGTGCCCACGGTGGTGTCAGATGATCATCTGAAAACTAAAAGAAAAACAGAGACGCTCGGAGTTGCACCCTACATAAAAAGAATTGTTTATTCAAAAGGGCTAAAAGGGACTATTGAATAAATAATTCTCTGTGTAGTTCACGGCTAGGAGTCCCTCCGTCTTTTATATTCACTTCACTCCTTCCCAGAGTCGAGGCACCTGATCTTCACAGTGACAGCTTTAAAGCCTGCCCTCTGCAAAGCAAAGCTGAACAAGGGCAATGCTCTTTCTTTTTTTCTTTTTTGATTTTCATTTGAACCAGAAGATAGTTTACCTGTTTATTTGCAAAGGCCTCGTGAAACCTAACAGAAAGGGAGCTCTTTAAGTCCAACCAGAACAGAGCTTTAAACTGTTTTGACTTTGTTCTCAGTGGTGGATACAATGGGGCATATTACCAAGCAATAGCGATAATTATCGCTATTGCTTGGTTAGAGACAAAGATTTACCGCTGAGTTGCGGCGATTTTTATCACAGATAAACCTTGGTATTACCAAGGGTTATCGCAAATGAGAAAAAAATCGGTCGCAATGCATGAATACCGCTGAAAAGTCAACGATATTCATGCATTACCGAGCTAATGCTCTTAGCCATGTTATCCACCTCCCATTGGATAACATGGCTAAGAACTGCTCAGGGCAGGTGTTAGCTTTTGGAGATATTCGCGCTTAGCGCGATTATCTCCATAAGTTGGTAATAGGAGATAGCGATGGTAGCGACTGTTTCCAGTCGCTAACATCTTGGCACGCCCACTTTGCATGTCATTAGTGATAAATATCACTGACATGTAAAGTGGGGCCCAAGATGGTCGCTATCTCCTACTAGCTGTCGCTAACTGGTGTTAGCGACAGCTAGGTAATAGGGAGATAATTTTATCTCCGCTTTCTTGGCTTTTAAAGCCAAAAAAGCGGAGATAAACCCCCTTGATAATATGCCCCAATATTTTTTGTTTTTTTACGGTAGTTAAAAAACCAGGATAGCTGTTTAGCAGATTACTTATATTTAGACGCGGATCAACTGATTCCCATTTGAGTCCTCATTTTCAGGGGATTTTAAGGGATAATCTCAGAAACCCTATTAATTCTGCGCCCCGAAATCCCGGAGCACTTGTAATGAGACCCTCTATATTCCCCCGAACGAAAGATGATCACTGAGACTGTCTGGAGCAAAGAGGTAGAAATAAAGTGCTGCCCCATTTAATAAGTGGAATACATGCATTGATGCACTGCAACACATATGCAATATGTCGTATTATACCTCTGTGGACCTGCCAACTTATATAAGCATTCCTTCTGATTCGGCACACCCAATAATGGCAACCATGCGTGCCTGCTTATTTATTCCAGGTGAGGATTTAATCTGCAAATTCTGCCTACGAATCTTAGTTGAGTCATTGTTACATATGTTCCCTGGATGCAGTTTTTCAGTTGTCAGTGTATATCAACAGTATCTTTGTCTATAGATCTCTTGGGCATATTGAATTTCAAAAGAGTTACCCACGCTATCACTGGATTCAAATGATAAAGCTGTTAAAAAGTTGTTTCTACATTTTGGGATGGGTTTAAGAGTGTAGCTTTAGGAGGTGTGACTCTGATTCTAATATATGATTATTGGTCATATAATGTCAATTTTTCGATGGGTTTATTTAGTTTAGTAAAACCAATATTAGACAGCTAATGAAATAAGAAAATAACGTGTAATCTTACTTAAAATTATCTCCATGGAAGTGGGTCTTTCAACATGTATGTCACAGGCAACAGGAGACAAGCCGACAAATTGACTCTGAAGAAGGGGGGGCCTGCCTGCAGAAACCCTGACAATAACATAGCTTACCGGGTGGGCTGCAGCATCAGCACCAACAGGGTGCATGTCAGCATGAAGAAGGTGAGGGTGAGATTCAGCAGGCAGTGTGCTGCAGGAACACCAAAACTCACAACGTGCAAAAATACAGATACTGCACAGCCATTGGTTGCATTGCATTTGTTAAATTGTGAAGCATTGCATAGAGTGTGTAGCACGGGAGCCATGTGCCACAACATAAGCTTGTAAAATTGCACAATCTGCTTCTGAATGGAGAAGTAATAGCACTGTGTGTCTACATGGTGTTGACCTAGAGTTTTGAGATGACCTGCACACCACAGATTTGCTGCCCATCTATTTGCTCAAGTTGTTCCCATCACATTGTTCTTTGCGGTTACAGATGACACTGACCGCCAGTGTCAAGTGACCTCCTCTTCTGCTTCAGTTTGTCCTGATTTGGGCATAGATGCATCAAGCGATATTGCGATCGCAATCGCTGCAAAACAGTGATTGCAATTTCCGCTCCCGCAATGCATCAAGTACAAAAGCAGCAAATAGCGAATTCACAAAACAAAGTATCGCAAAACCAATTGGTAACCCCCATTGCGATTCCTTAACAGTGATTACCCACACATTTAGCGAAATCAATAGCAAATTCACAAACAAATTGCGAATTCGCTAATAAATCGCTATTCCCATTCATCATAAATCGCAAATTGCGAAAATACCATTAATCGCTAAAAACGAGTGGCAATTTAAGGAGAAGCAAAACCAGGTGGTAACGATGAAGTCCAATTGGTGAAAAATAAATGGCAAACAAGAAACAGGTGTTGGGTAAATCAAGCACACTTAAGGAGACTCAGTAGGAGCATGAGGAAAGTCACAATTCCAGGTCTCTACATCGTGGCAAGGCGGCTGAGGCTCCAGGCTGCAGCCCAGAACCGAAGCAGGATCCAGGAGCGCATCTTCCGGCTGCGGATTACATTCGTGGGCCAAACTGAAGAGGAGATCTACTCCAAATACAGGCTCAATTAGGCAATGATAAAGAAGCTCATCAGAGACCTTGACCCCGTGATGCAGCACCCAACACGAAGGACCAATGCCGTGCCCACCTATGTCCAGGTCCTGTGATGTCTGCACTTCCTGGCCTCCGGCAGCTTCCAGGGGATAGTCTCTGTTGCAGGGGGTATATCACAGAGCACAATGTCACGCTGCCTACAGACTTTCCTGGACGCCATACACCACTATATCACCTTCCCAACAACCCAACAGAACCTAATGCAAACAAAACTGGACTTTTATCAAACCGCCCATTTCCCCCATGTAATTGGCTGCATCAACTGCACCCACATTCACATCTGTCCACCCGCAGAGATCGAATACATGTACCGGAACTGCAAGTCATACCACTCCCTCAACATCCCGATGGTCTGCGTCTGCAATGCGAAGACCATCATCACAGACATTGTGGCACAATACCCGGGGAGCACGCATGATTCGTTCATCTTCTGGCACAGCAGCAAACACACCCGCTTGGCCAGGGGAGAATTTGGCGAGGGACATCTCCTAGGTAAGTTCACATGCCCACATACAGTATGTGAAGACCATGTTGATGCGCCTAACAGGCACTGACCCTCTGCTCCTCCCTTCAGGGGACAGTGCCTACGGCCTCCGTGAATACCTCCTCACCCCATACCTCAACTCTGCTACACCACAGGAACGGCAGTACAATGCTCCACATATACACACCAGAAATGTGATAGAGCGGACATTTAGCATGTTAAAGAGTCGATTCCGCATCCTCCACAAGACTGGCGGCGCCCTCAAATACCGGCCTTAGGTCTGCTGTCGCATCGTGACCGTGTGTGCCATACTCCACAATATTGCCACCAAGCGGAGCATACCTGTGGAGGTTTCTGGTAGTGAGTCGGAGGGGGACAACCTGCCACCTGCACATGTGCATCATGCACACGGGGAGAATCCTGCTGAAGGACACAGGCGCCACGCCAACATCACACTGAACTATTTTGCACCCATACCCCTCACACAACACTGCACTCATGCATGCCACATGAATGAATGACATGAGGAAGATTTGTGTTCAAAATAAATCTTTTGTTTAATTAACAAGCTCTCGATGTGCTTTAAATCTGCACTGTATTGAGACATACAGGCTCTTGTATCCTGAGCAGGCGTGCGTGGTTACCTTACCTCGCTCAAAGGTAATAACAGTCACTACATGCTCAGCGCAAGTGGGATTGCGCTTTCTGCATAACGGCATTATTTCCTGCCGCTATTTTAAAATCATCCTGTTTGTTATTTCATTTTAATTATTTTCACTTATCCCCTGTTTTTAGCCAGTCCATTCCGCATACATGCATTTTAATAGTCTATCTCACCACTCTTTAAGCGGGTCCCCTCCCTTGCACTACCGACTCAGCGGCCTTATTGGGGGAAGAACGGGACGCCTGGAGGCACCATCTTTGTATGCGCTCTAGTGGCCAGCAGGACACTCGAGAGCTGCATTTAAGGTGGGCAAGATCAGTGTCAGACCTCGCTCAAAGGTAATAACAGTATATTTACAACAAGGGGTGGTGAGGGACAGAGTCTCTGAATTAAGCAGAAAGCTCTCACCCAGTCAAGAGATCAGGGCTAGATCCAACACCGTTTTTTAGCTCACTGCACCATCCCAGTTTCAGAACCTGGCTGTATGCAAATTAGTCTGTTCCTGTCCCAGTGCATGATGGGAACAGGGCAAACCAAACTACAAAAGCCAATTCTTACACTGGGAAGGAAACAAGCTCCCGGGGACCGGTTTCTGGCATTACAGCCGTCTTCGGCCCGGTTTGCTTGAATCCTGATGGTGCAATGAGCAAGGGTCTCACATCTGAGAATACCCTTCCACGCTTAGGGTGGACAAAAATATTTAAAACAAGGGGTGGTGAGGGACAGAGTCTCTGAATTAAGCAGAAAGCTCTCACCCAGTCAAGAGATCAGGGCTAGATCCAACACCGTTTTTTAGCTCACTGCACCATCCCAGTTTCAGAACCTGGCTGTATGCAAATTAGTCTGTTCCTGTCCCAGTGCATGATGGGAACAGGGCAAACCAAACTACAAAAGCCAATTCTTACACTGGGAAGGAAACAAGCTCCCGGGGACCGGTTTCTGGCATTACAGCCGTCTTCGGCCCGGTTTGCTTGAATCCTGATGGTGCAATGAGCAAGGGTCTCACATCTGAGAATACCCTTCCACGCTTAGGGTGGACAAAAATATATATATACAACAAGGGGTGGTGAGGGACAGAGTCTCTGAATTAAGCAGAAAGCTCTCACCCAGTCAAGAGATCAGGGCTAGATCCAACACCGTTTTTTAGCTCACTGCACCATCCCAGTTTCAGAACCTGGCTGTATGCAAATTAGTCTGTTCCTGTCCCAGTGCATGATGGGAACAGGGCAAACCAAACTACAAAAGCCAATTCTTACACTGGGAAGGAAACAAGCTCCCGGGGACCGGTTTCTGGCATTACAGCCGTCTTCGGCCCGGTTTGCTTGAATCCTGATGGTGCAATGAGCAAGGGTCTCACATCTGAGAATACCCTTCCACGCTTAGGGTGGACAAAAATATATATATCTGCCCTGTTCCCATGATGCACTGGGCCAGGGACAGACTGATTTGCATATAGCCAGGTTCTGAGCTGGGATGGGGCAGTGAGATAAATAACGGTGATGGATCAAGCCCTGATCTTTGGACTGGGTAAGAGTGGTCTGCTTAATTCAGACACTCTGTTCATCACCACCCCCTTTTCTGAATCGTTTTTGGCCACTATAGGTGTGGCAGGGTATACTCAGACATGAGTCCCTTTCTCACTGCTCCATCAGGATTCAAGCAAGCCGGGCCGAAGACGGCTGAAATGCCAGAAACCGGTCCCCGGTAGCTTGTCTCCTTTCTGGTGAAGAATTGGCTTGGTAGTTTAGTCTGCCCTGTTCCCATGATGCACTGGGCCAGGGACAGACTGATTTGCATATAGCCAGGTTCTGAGCTGGGATGGGGCAGTGAGATAAATAACGGTGATGGATCAAGCCCTGATCTTTGGACTGGGTAAGAGTGGTCTGCTTAATTCAGACACTCTGTTCATCACCACCCCCTTTTCTGAATCGTTTTTGGCCACTATAGGTGTGGCAGGGTATACTCAGACATGAGTCCCTTTCTCACTGCTCCATCAGGATTCAAGCAAGCCGGGCCGAAGACGGCTGAAATGCCAGAAACCGGTCCCCGGTAGCTTGTCTCCTTTCTGGTGAAGAATTGGCTTGGTAGTTTAGTCTGCCCTGTTCCCATGATGCACTGGGCCAGGGACAGACTGATTTGCATATAGCCAGGTTCTGAGCTGGGATGGGGCAGTGAGATAAATAACGGTGATGGATCAAGCCCTGATCTTTGGACTGGGTAAGAGTGGTCTGCTTAATTCAGACACTCTGTCCATCACCACCCCCTTTTCTGAATCGTTTTTGGCCACTATAGGTGTGGCAGGGTATACTCAGACATGAGTCCCTTTCTCACTGCTCCATCAGGATTCAAGCAAGCCGGGCCGAAGACGGCTGAAATGCCAGAAACTGGTCCCCGGTAGCTTGTCTCCTTTCTGGTGAAGAATTGGCTTGGTAGTTTAGTCTGCCCTGTTCCCATGATGCACTGGGCCAGGGACAGACTGATTTGCATATAGCCAGGTTCTGAGCTGGGATGGGGCAGTGAGATAAATAACGGGTATTGGATCAAGCCCTGATCTTTGGACTGGGTAAGAGTGGTCTGCTTAATTCAGACACTCTGTTCATCACCACCCCCTTTTCTGAATCAAAGGTAATAACAGGCACTCCATGCTCAGCGCGAGTGGGATTGCGCTTTCTGCATAACTTGGCATTATTTCCTGGCGCTATTTTAAAATCATTCTGTTTGTTATTTCATTTTAATTATTTTCACGTATCTCCTGTTTTTAGCCAGTCCATTCCGCATACGCGCATTTTAATAGTCTATCTCACCGCTCTTTAAGCGGGTCCCCTCCCTTGCACTACTGACTCAGCGGCCTTATTGGGGGAAGAACGGGACGCCTGGACGTGCCATCTTTGTATGCGCTCTAGTGGCCAGCAGGACACTCGAGAGCTGCATTTAAGATGGCCACACTAGCGCGCAGCGATAGCGCGCAGTGGGTGCGCCGGTCGCACGCCGGAGTCACGCCAGAGTCCAGCCCGTCTGCGCCCGTCCGCACCTGGACGGACCCTGGGGCTGGACCTTCTGGACTATTTCCTGGTTTGGATACTACTTCCACTTCGGTCTTCACATACACCAGCGAAGAACTCCAACTCCTGAGGCAAGTTCCTTGTGCAGACTGCATTCCGTGTGTTCTACCAGCACATAATTTTTCGTGCTTGGGATGTGCTTTTTCTACAGGGAAAATGTCAAAGTGCAAAGGAATGTCTCGTACCCAAGCACGTGGTAGGTTGAGGAAAAACACAATTGCAATGACTCGCCCCCCACTAAAGTTTTGGAACATCAACTGCAGGTCTCTCCCCAAGCACAAGTTCAATATCCACGACTTCCTTGTCGATGAGAACCCGGATGCTTTCTTTCTAACTGAGACATGGCTCCATGAGAGCTCTGGGCCAGATATTGCAGCTGCTATTCCGAATGATTACGTAATAATGAGAAAGGACAGAGACACTGGTAAAGGGGGGGGTATAGCCATAATTTTTAAATCAATGTACACTTGCCAACTTGAAGCCTTCCCTCTCCGGGGTTGTGAAGCCGCTTCTTTTAAATTTACGATCAATGCCCAATTTACACTGTCGGGTATCCTAATATACCGTCCTCCAGGCAATGCTAATCTCTGGGCGTCTTCCCTGATGGAAGCACTAGCCCCTCTGATGTTGAGGGCTGCTAATTTCACTATTCTTGGAGATTTAAATCTTCATCTTGAAGACTCGCCCTGTACTACAAGTCAACATCTTCTATCTGACCTTCAAGTCTTTGATCTCTTATTGTGTAATTCCGGACCAACTCACTCCGCGGGTCATCTGTTGGATCCAATTCTTTCTAATCTTCAATATGATTGCTCACAGAAAGCTCGCCCTCTGGAGTGGTCTGATCATTTTGCTGTCTCTTTCTCCTTACCACTTAACAACATCAAGGTCAGGAGCAGTAAAGGTAAAGACGAGCAGATACGCCGCTGGGGTAAATTTGATATTACTAAATTTAATCGGCATCTTTTAGGGTCTTTTCCAGAGACTGATATGCCCATATCAGAGCTAAATGATGTGGTATCTAAATGGTTGAGCAACGCGGTGGACACCATGCTCCCTCTGACATCTAAGTACTCCAGGTCGCATCGTCAGCCCGTACTCTGGTTCTCAGAGGAGTTAAAGCTTCTTCGGGCCAACTGCAAGGCACTTGAACGGAGATGGAGGCGTAATTACTCCATCTCACGGAAAGCGGCCTACAAGGAAGTCCTTAGAGGTTACCACAAGCGGTGTAAATTGTCCTCGAGTTCTGTTCTCCATTGTCAGGAAATAATTAACAAGAGCGGATACTACTCCAACATCCCCTCCCTTGGACGAGGCTCAATGTCAGTCACTAGCGGAGTTCTTCATTTCAAAGGTCGAGCGCATCTATGATTCACTGATTGTTATTCCTTCTGCAGAGGAATCCCAGATTGGATTTCCGTTGTTGCCTGAAATTTTCGTCACTTCAGTGAAGCTCACAGAATGGCAACGGTTTGATGATGCCTCTTTCCTTTCATGTCTGAATAGTGTGAAATCAGAATCTCCTTTACCTGAAGATGTTAGATCCTAACATATATCAGGTATTTATTAAATTGTTAAATGCCTCCTTAAAGGAATATCATGTACCCCAGGCATGGAAACATGCAATGGTGGTGCCCCTTTTAAAAAAGACTGGTGCAGATGTTTCTAATCCTTCCAACTTTAGACCCATATCCCTGTTGCCCATCTTTTCGAAAATCTTGGAAAGGCACGTCAACACTCAATGGAACCATCTAGTGGAGAGCTCTGGTTTTTTACACTGATCCCAGTCTGGCTTCCGAGCTAACTACTGCACAGAGACAGCACTTCTTGGAGTTACGGAGAGTCTACGACACGGTATCGACCAAGGTGAAACATCTGCACTCATCCTGTTGGATTTGAGTGCCGCGTTCGATACCGTGTCCCATTCCATCCTTTTGAGATCTCTCCGCTCCTTGGGAGTGGCAAGCCTGGCCTTAACCTGGATTGCCTCCTTTCTTAGTGGACGTACTTTCCAGGTTTTCTCGGCCAAAGCTACATCTTCAATCGGTTCATTGGCTTATGTCCCCCAGGGGTCCATACTCAGCCCCTTACTGTTTAATATCTAGGTAAGACCCCTGGCCACCATTGTGGAGGAAGCGGGGCTGACGCTATTCTCCTACGCCGATGACACCCAAATCGTCTTCTCTCTATCAGGCAGAGATGAGAACAGCTCCTCTGCCCTAAAGCTCGGCCTGGTACGCGTGGACGAGTGGATGCAGAAGAACTGCCTGAAATTAAACAGGGAGAAGACAGAGGTGATGATCCTGGGCAAAAACAAAAATCTATGGGGCCCCCAACATTGGCCTAGCGATATGGGACCTCTTCCACAACCAGCCACAGTGGTTCGCAACCTTGGCTTCCTTGTTGATGACAAGCTATCTATGAGGCAGCAGGCTACAAAGGTTGCTGCGACCTGTTTTTCCACTTTAAGATGGCTCCAGAAAATTCTATGGATGCTGCCCCAATCCACTCAGAGAACTGTTGTCCAGGCGTTGGTTGTTTCCCGCCTGGACTACGGCAATGTTCTCTATTTGGGAGCTGATGCTGAGACTATTAGGATTCTTCAGGTAGTCCAAAATGCGGCTGCCCGCCTGCTGCGGAAGGTCCCTAGGAGAACTTCAGCATCTCCTGCTCTACATGACTTACACTGGCTTAAAATCTCAAGCCGGTCCAAATTTAGAGCCCTATGTTATTTGTTCAAGATCAGGCAGGGCACAGCCCCTAAATACTTACAGAACTTAGTCCAACCATATCGAACTCATCGAACCCTTAGATCTTCTGGGAATGGAGACTTTGTTATTCCAAGATTCAAACTTGCCAGAATGGGTGGGTGGTCTTTCGCTCACCTAGGTCCTAAGCTCTGGAACACTTTACCAGTTGCTTTAAAACTGGAGAATAATTTGCTGCGGCTCCGGAAGGGTCTTAAGACCTTGCTTTTTGAGTGATCTACCCGTTGCCCTGGTCTGCTGGTTGTTACCTGATATTTCTTTCTTCTGAGTCTATCCCTAGCACCGGAAAACCCACTGCGGGTAGCTGTTGCGCGTTACAAGTTAAATAAATAAATAAATGGCACTGCCGGAAATGTACAGTCACTGGCGCTTCCTGCCGGACGCACCCTGTTGCCTCTCAACCTCCACGTTGGGAGTATCCTGCTGTGATGCAGCGTTGGGCCGGGAACTGCTGCGTCTTTCTGGTTGCACCAGCACAGACAGGCTGCTGAGGCTAGATGTCTCCGCACTGGCATCAACCCCCCCCTTGCATGGCCATGGATGGCCACCTGTTGGTTCTCCATAGCAGTGGTGACCTGCTCCAGGGCCCTTGCAACATCAGCGCAGCATTGTACCATCTGTATCTGCATGGCCAGTGACTTGCGCGACGGCTGGGAAGTGGCGTTCCCAATCAGGGGGTTTGAGCGTGTGTAGGCTGATAGCTGTGTCAGCAGCTGCCTGTGGCGTCTGTGTGTGATGTCCTGCTGCACCACCATCAGTTGGTTGCTCTCCTTGACGGCTGCGGTTAGCTCCTGCACACTCTCAGTGAGTTGATTAGTATTGCGTGCAGTTTTGTAGAGCTGCAGCTGCATTGCTGCCATGTGCTATGCCTGCTTGCGGTGCACAGCAAGCATCCGAGCCTCAATACCAAGGCCTAGGTTATGTGCCTTTTGCTCCATATCTGCTGGGGTGGCCACAGAGCGATGCTGCCTCAGCCTGCTGCTTGCCTGGGACCGCACAGTTACTGTGAGTCGTGTCTGTCTCCTGGGTGGGATCTGCTTCTCTGCCATGCGTGCCGAATGGTGAGGTTGTGCTCCTCCTATGGCTGCAGGGGTGGCCCTGTGTCCTTGGGAAGGTGCTGGTCCAGGTGCTGGTCCAGGTGCTGGTGCTGGATGGCTCTCTCCCTCCGTCTCATCAGGTGTCTCCACAATGTGGAGTGTCTTGCTGTCAGACGTCTCAGCATCTGCAGCACCTGTGATGTGAATGAGTGCATGATTACTGATGTGATTCAGGCACATGGGATGTAGCAACATGCATGCAGGCTAGCATTCCCTAACTGGCTTTAGGGGTATGTTTCACTTGACTATTCTGACTGTGTGTGGCTTTCAGGGCACATTGTCACACTACAGGTCCCACAATGCATTTGGGTGTTTGGAAGGGGCAGGGACTGGATTACTGGTGTTACAAATATGGCTTGCTCTGGGGGCATGGGCATTGTTAGGGGACGGGGTCGCAGTTGCATGGCTCTTACCTTGTGATTGGTCTGTGGCGCGGGAGGAGTCCAGTTGAGTGAGCCCCACACAGGCTGCAGGGTTGATGGTGTCCTCCACTAGTTCCTATATTGGTGTGTTCTCGGGGACTATGGAGTCTCCTCCTCCTGTGGCCAGTCTCTCCCCCAGTCTCTCCGTAATGCGCTCCATGGCACGGCCTCTGAGGTCGTACCACCGCTTTTTTATGTCATCGATGGACCGGTGCGTGACTTGTAGCGTTCTAATCTAGGACCCTGATCGATACTGTGACCTTATGCCCCTATACGGCTATAAATCCATTTATTCCCTATATTGGCATAACTGATCAAATGCAATATTCAGAAACTCGTCTCTGGCCTCACACGAACAGAGCCACATTTCAGAATCGCTTTCTCTGCCACTTCCTTTGCAGCCAATCAGTGCAATGACATAGCAGAAGTTACTATCTAAGATTCCGAGATTAACACTCCGAGTTCTTCAACAAGATAAAAACTCAGCAACCTGGGAAAGCCCCGCTTGCTATGTTTTGATTAGTAACAGAACTCTAATGAGCACTGATAGACGATCACTTCCTAGTGACATCTTTATTGACGTCTTATGTCCAAAAACTTACGTCAAACAAGGCACCTTTCAGGTATAAATATTACCAACGTTGCCTTAAGCAAACGCTAGCTGCCTCAATGCCATCGCTGCTGACGAAGCTGCTGTTATGCTGATGATACCATAGCTGCTATCGCTACTGCTATCGCTGCTAACGAGCGAACGATGGTGTGGTGAACTTAGGAGCTGAACAGCCGTCCCCCTGCAAAGAGCCCAGCTGATGCAAGCTGCCCGCGGATGCTGCCCCTCCTCCTCTTCCTCGACGCGCTGAGAGAGACGCTGTCTTTTCTCCTGCAGAGAAATCCAGCTCCGGCGTTTCCAGGCTATCCTTGCGGGTGACTGGGATATCGACCCCCTGAAGGAGATACCAGACCTCCATCATTCTATTCCAGAGGTATGGTGTTGACTAAACCCTTAGAGAGAATTCTTGAAGCAAACCTTGGCAAAACCAACTTAACTTAAAGCTACTTACTTACTCCCCTCCCAAGTATTAGGCTTAGGTCAGGTACACTGGGGTAGGCATAGTTAGAAGCACCAGTTGAGTATTTTAGCCTAATGTATATATGAATGTATATATGTTTTATTCATTTGAAACCATTGTATGGCTAAGAAACCATATCAATGCTTTTACAGTATTATTTCGCAATACTCCTCTTACTTACGTACTTTTTATAATAGCAAGTCTTGCAATTGTGGCAATTCATTTCTCTTGTATGAGAAGAAAGACTGTTCAATAAATGTTACCCTTTATTGACAGCGCCCGTCTCTTTATTCTCTACATATTGTGAAAGTAAACTGCACAACCACTGACTGAGTAAAATAACTGTCTATTGTTTCACACGACCCTAGAGATTGACTCTTATCTGAGGAGCAAAGTTGTCATGTTGCACGGTTGTTGGAAAACTGAATCCCTTCTTGTCTGTACCAAGGAAGTTGATCACTTCCTATTCAGAGAAGAAAGTTTCCAGTGACCTTTGAGCTAGTTGGTAACAAACCCAATTAAGTTTAGCATAGTCAGTAGAGGCCTGGAAGATCCGCACTTCTACGTCGATACTACTGTTTATGTTATTCCAATGCGCAGGGCCTATTGGGAAAATAGCAAGACGTTAGAGTAACTCAGTCGTGCATTTTTCACACAGACCCCTTTCTCCCGTAAATACTCCAATAGACGTCTGGAGTGGGTGAAAGGTTAAAATCCGCCCGAACTCAGTAGGAAGAGATTCCTATGTAAAGCTCTGGTTTATTCAACGTTGAAGGATACAGTGTTCCAAAATATTGTGCACCTAATCTTTGTCTCCTTGGAGACCTGCTCTGCAAACCTTGCATTTATACAATGCCAGGAGAAAACGGAACCACTGGGGCCGCAGCAGATGCGACTCAGCAGGGTCCCGACGGGACTATTGAACCGGGTGCAATAATCATCCCGGCACATTTAAGAAAGTCTATAACTTTAAAACTTATAGAAAATGGACTGACCACACAAGGTGGCACAGTCGTCTTCGTGATAGAGGCACACGAATATCGGCAGACAGAGATATTCTATTCATGGATAAAACTTTCCAGCGGCAAACGCTAGAACAAAAGAGTTTCACTATTACAAAATAGAGAAACCACCGGATGAGTACGCTCCTTTCGGGGATACTGAAATCCCATTAAAATACCAAGAACACTTATTTTGGTTTAAAGGCGCCCTAAAACATAATGATCATATTACCAGGCTCGGTCCACTAGGTAGATCAGGAGCAACGTGGCCGGTTCTAGCCAGCTACACACCACATCCGGACATTAAAAAAATTTCAAAAGAAGAGCTGTTAGTACAGCTAAAAACACTTATAAAAATACATAGGCAATTAGTCTAATATGTAATGCGGACTGCAACAGTCCAACCAGCTGTTAATGTACCACAGCTGACCCCCCATCAGGGCAACACTAATAAAATCACACCACAGAACATACAATCATGTCTTGGTAAAACACCCGTAAAACGGGAACAAATTCCTTTCTGGTTAGCGCAAAAAATCACTCAAATAGAGGCAGTATTTCCGAATACTACCCCTATCGAGAAACACAGAATCTTGACCATCTGCCTTCCTATGGGAATCGCACCACACGTGGAGGACTGTGACACTTGGGGTACAGTCTTTGCTTCCATTTACACAAAAACACATGGTGTTCCGTCTATGGCGGTAATACCAGAAGTACTAAGACAGATTCAAAATGAATACGGTCCAGAACCTGCTTTAACTCTTGGTATGAAATTACTGAAAGACTTCAAGCAGGTCTCGGCTATATTATTAGCCAATATAAAGGGAGAAGCAGCATCTGTGGCGATCCGCCAGAAGTTGAAGGAAACAGATATAACAGATCAGCCAATTGAGCTTGCCAGAATCATAGAAAAATGCTATGAAGAATTAGGTAGAGACAGCTTGGGTGGAAAACCAGTAATGCCCCAACTGCTCGAAAATCCTGAAAAATTATTTATTAAAAATAATTCAAACACTCCTAAAAAGAGCTGGGATGGAAATAAACAATCCACTCCCAAGGAAAAAGTTTTCCAGTCCAGAGGAAGGTCTCCTCGACGGAGGGAAAGAACTCCGACTCAAGAACACCAGTCTCCCCAGAGGGAGCCCTCTGAAAAAAGATACAACCTTAAAAATAGGGATAATTTGAAAAAACCTGATAGATATCAAAGTATTGATACACGTCCCTCTCGATCTTTTTCGCAGAAATCAGAAAGAAGAGGACGGTCAGACCCAGGAGAGCACGCCAAGTCCAAAGACAAGGAACCTGCTCAGAGTAAAAAATCTCAATTTCCAAAAAAGAAGGTAGCCAGTATTAGAGTAATCAACCATGCCGAGAATACTGAGGACACAGTTGAAAAACGGGGAGTGGGCACAGACAATGTTAGACAGTGCTGCAGAAATCCGTATAGCCCGCAAGATCTTGATGAGTCATCTGGAGACAGTGGACACGAATGAATACATTCAGGTTGAAACTGCCGACACCAGACTTAGCGAGCCCCATAAGATATACGAAATAACATTGCGTATAGAGGGTGATAAGACTAGGAAAATAAAGGGTCTATTTTGGGATAAACTCTCAAAAGGCTATGATATTCTGTTAGCTGAAAAAGATTGGCCCCCAGAGTTTGTCAGGGAGTGCCCTCGTGGCAAAGAAATGATTATGCCTGCCTTCTCGAATCACATTCCGATTCACAAAAAATATACTTATGCAAGGAAATGGGCAGTAGCCCAGGCACCGGCATTATATAAAAATCATGTAGGATGGGATGAGGACTCACCTCCTCACAAAATCCAGTTAAAAAATGAACCAACTGCCCAACGGCAGTATCCCATTAAGCAAGAAGCTAAAATACAAGTCAGGGAGATCTTAGATCAACTTGAATACCAGGGGGTGATTGAAACATGCACCTCTCAAATGAACAATCCTTTGTTTCCTGTCTCCAAACCAGACAATTCATATCGTCTAGTTTTGGACTACAGACACCTTAAATGCATGTTGCAAAACATTTGCAGTACAAAATTCGCATAGTGCTGCACTAATGAACAACATAGTTAGTTAAAAACATAAAACAACATTAGACATATCTAATGGTTTCTTTTGTCAAAACATTGCACCAGAAAGCAGGTATTTGACCGCTTTCTCCGTAATGGGGTCTCAGAAAATTTCTGTAGGCTCCCACAGGGGTTCAAGAACAGTCCAGGACTATTCTCAGCTAGAGTAACAGAGTTACTACAAATATATGATGATGAGGCATTATCTTACGTAGATGATATCTATCTCACAGACGACGACTTGGATACTCACCTGAAAAGAGTGAACACCATTATACTTGGGTTCGTAGCAGAGGGTTACAAATTCAACCTTAAAAAGTCTCGAATTGGAGGCGTGGCCAAGATGGCTGGGTGAGCGGACGCTTCCTCCCGTAGCTCCCCCGGCCCAGCTCAGCTCGAGCCCCGATTCCTGCGCTTCTCTCCCCCCGCAGCTGCACTGCGGGCGAGAGAACTGTGCCGGAGTTCTTGGGGTGCATTTTGATACCACTTTGACTTCTGTTGCCTCGGGGGAAGTCCCCGGAAAGTTTGCTTAACGATCGCTCCGAGGAGTGGAGCCTGGGTCGCCCCGAGGAGAAGAGCCTGGAGGCGGAGCGTATTGCGGCGCTGTCCGCACGCCTCGGCTGGGCCGAGTGCTGAAACGCTGGAGACCCTGGGGGAGCGGACTGGTCGGACTCCGCGGAGTGTGGAGGCTTCCTGGCCGGCGCCCTTGTGGCAAGAACCATCGCCGGACGACAGACCCTAGCCCTGCGACGACGATCCACCCCCCTGCCATGGGTGTCGGTGTGTGACGCCTTGCGGACCCCGAGCCTGGAAGCGAAGGACGACGGAGTCTGAGCGGTGCCCGGACCGGGCGTATTGGCCGGTGCTAATGGAGGACATTGGTTTCGCACTTTCACGATCCATTGCTGTTTGGGGGTCGCCCATAGACTTGCTGGTCTAGGCTGTCCATCTGGGTTCCGCCCTCCCGCCATCTTGTCTTTGTGGAGCTGGAACTGGTGGCCCTCGCCCGCGCCCTTGCCTCGCAGACACCTTGGCTCATTCTGGTGCCTGCGCATCTACTGTCCCCCCTGGGAACACATGGCTGGAGGCCTCCGTTTTGAACATTGCTGACCACCCCGACTGGCTCGATGGTCGTCTCGCCCTGACTCGGGCCGCCATTTTGTCGCCTGTGACGCAGTACCCTTGTCCTCGGTGAGGACTTAGCATCTGGTGCCCACGAGCAGTTGGGCACGTCCACAGCGGCTGGCTCTAGGCCTCATCCACCGAGGAAGCCAGGATGACTGGGCGACGGGGCGCAGCACGGGGAGATCGCACTCTGCCGGAAATGCTCGGCAGGACCCAGCAACTACGCGACAGGACGCAGCCGTCCCCGGGGTCCTCCCGGGCCTCAACGGACGCCACCGGAGGCGAACCACCAGTCACGAGGTCCTTCATGGAGGACTTATTCAGCTCTCTCAGGGAGGAATTCCAGACTCTCAAGACCGAGGTGGCCGGGGAGGTCCGTGAAGTGCGTAGGGAAGTCGAAGGCCTGGGCGAGCGGGTCGACACTGTGGAAACGGCGGCTCAGCGTCGCGACGAAGAGATAGTCCACCTCCAGCAGGACGTCCTCCGCCTACGGGAGCAGTGTGTCGAGCTCCAGGCCCACTCGGAGGACCTTGAGAACAGGTCCAGACGGAATAACATCCGGGTGCGAGGCGTTCCATCCGCGGATGAGGGTACGGACCTAGTGGCCTATCTGCAGGACCTGTTCCGCGACATCTTGGAAGAAGGAGCGGACTTCCCGATCCGCATCGACAGAGCGCATAGGGTGGGCCGCCAGCGCCAGTCATCGGCGCCCCCGCCTGATATCCTGGCATTCCTACCGGATTTCCCCCTAAAAGAGCGCATCATGACGGAGGCCCGCAGGAAGCAACCGCTGTCCTTTCGAGAACGACCTGTGGCGCTCTATCAAGACCTGTCCGCCATCACACTGCAGAAACGCAGGTCTTTCCGCATCGCCACGGACTTTCTACGGGAGCATGAAACGGCCTATTCCTGGGGTCACCCCTTCCATCTTATCTTTCGATGGAATGGGGTGCTACATCAGCTGCGCTCCTTACAGGATGTCTGTGGGGTGCTGGGCCTCACAGCTACAGAGGAAGAAGGGGCTACCCCCACATGGAGGCGCCCCGAGCGGCGGGGCCGACGGAGATCGAGGAGGCGCCATTCGTCGGCGGCGGCGAGTCGCCCCGACTCCCCTACCATCAGAGCGGACATGGCGGAGGCCCTGAGGACTGCGGCCAGGAACTTGCCTGAATCTACTGGCGTGGCCCTGACGGCCTAACTTTACTCCGGGGGGAGAGTCTCTTAGCTTCTACGATGCTGGGTTGGGGCTGGGGGATGGGGGGGAGAGGTTGGAGGTGTGTGGCTGGACGTCCACTTGACTGTTTTCTGCAGACTCGCCCACTTGGGCTTGACTGAGACAATGGGGTGTTATTTCTTGTCTTTGGTTTTGGCTGGTTGCCATGGGTTGGTTTTGGGGGGGTTTAAGAACTGGTTTGATGTTGGGGGGGTCCCGTCCGATACTGTCCGAACACATGCGAAGCCGACTCTGGCCTTCCCTGCGCCCCTGCCCCGCGCGCCCCTTCCACTAGTCCCTCGCTTGCTGCATAGCGCTTTGCTTCCCCGGGAGAGATGCCGCCCCTGAAAGTAGTGACCCTTAACGTTAAGGGTCTGAATAACCCTGTGAAGCGTAGGGCGATCCTTTCTCTGCTAGAGGGGTCGCAGGCGGATATTTGCCTCCTGCAGGAAACCCATTTACTCTCTAAAGATTGCCATAGGTTGCGCTCTGCCAAGTTCCCCACGCAACTCTTTTCCTCGGCTGCGACTAAGACCGCAGGGGTGGCCATTCTTCTAGCCAGCTCCTTCAGGGGTGAGGTGTTATATAAACATGCCGAGCAGAAGGGGAGGCTTCTGGTGTATCGCATGCGTCTGGGAGGTGTTGCCTTTACGGTTGGTTCCGTGTACAGCCCGAATGACCACCAGGACCGTTTCCTGGAATCTGTGTTGGTGGACGTTACTGCCTCGCCCGATCGCCATATCATCCTGGGGGGAGACTTGAACATGGTCTTCGACTCCACCCTGGATAGATCCGCCCAGCGCTTTCCGCAGACGGGGGAGCTTTCTAAAGTGGTACAGGACCAGATTGCAGAGATGGATCTGCATGACCTCTGGCGCACCGTGCACCCCACCGATAGGGACTACTCATATTTCTCCCACGCACACCGCACTTATTCGCGGTTGGATTACCTCTTGGTGAGCGGACCGCTTCGCTCGGCCGCCACGACGGCGGACATCGGAGTCCTGTCCCTGTCCGACCATGCGCCGGTTTCCGGAGTCTTTGCTTGGCCGGCAGCCCCCCCCTCCAGAAGGATGTGGCGGCTTCGGGACACGCTTCTCCATAAGAAATCGGTGGTGAAGCGAGTGGAGGAGGTCATCCAGGAGTACCTGACCCACAATAACAACTCCGACACGTCCCTGGCAACGCAGTGGGCGGCTTTGAAAGCGGTCATCAGAGGGGAGTTTATCTCCATTTCCTCGGCGGAGAACAAGGAGCGCCAACGCAAAAGGGAGGAACTAACGGCGCAGGTAAGGGAACTTGAACAGGTTCACCGCCGGACGGGGGCTCCTCGTGTTTGGAGGCAGCTGAAGGCGGCGCGGAAACTCCTCTCTGCGTTGGACCTGGACCGGGCGGAGTATGCGGCGTTGCGCCTGAAGCATGCCTTTTACACCGGCGGAGATAGATGCGGTAAGCTCCTGGCCCACCGGCTCAGGGCTGCGCAGCAACGCAACGTAGTAAAAGAGCTAGTGGGAGTGGATGGGGTCCCGGTATCCGGTGATGCGGAGGTGGTGGATTCCTTTCGTGCCTTTTACGAGGCACTGTACACTGCAGAGCCATCCCCACCGGGAGAGGCTGAGGCCTATCTGGACTCTGTAACCCTCCCAGCCCTGGATCCCGCCCAGGCGGACCACCTGGAGAGGGATATTCATGTGGAAGAAGTCATCTCCGCTATTGCACGGCTAAAGCGCGGCAAGGCCCCGGGCCCGGATGGCTATACGGCCTTGTTTTACAAGACCTTCTGCCCCACTGTCGCACCTCTCCTGGCTCGCTTATTCAACTCCTTCTCCGAACCGGGAGCCATCCCACCGGACCTTCTCTCGGCGACTGTGTCGGTTATCCCGAAACCGGGAAAGGACCGGACCCTATGTGGCTCGTATCGGCCCATCTCGCTTCTAAATGTGGACCTCAAGCTTTACACGGGGATCTTGGCGGCCAGATTGGGTCTACATCTACCAGGTTTGGTGGAGGCGGACCAGGCCGGGTTTGTACCCGGTAGGCAGACGGTCGACAACACCAAGAGGGTGACGCACGTGCTTGAAAAGGCCTCACGCGTTCCGGGGGAGCGGATGCTGCTATCGGTCGACGCGGAGAAGGCCTTTGATAGGGTTCATTGGCCGTACCTCGAGCTGGTTCTCGGGAAACTGGGGATCGGCGAGAAGTTCCGCACTATGGTCTTTAATTGCTATAGGAGACCGTCAGCGACTGTGCGTGTCAATGGACACAGCTCCAGCAGCTTTGCCATTGAGCGCGGCACGAGACAGGGTTGCCCCCTCTCGCCGCTCCTGTTTGCCCTCTATATGGAGCCGTTTGCCCAGAGGATTCGTGATAACCCGGATGCTATTGGGGTGAAGATGGGGCAATACACGCATACTGTTAGTCTATATGCGGACGATGTCTTGCTGACCCTGGATGACCTCAAGCGGTCGCTCCCTGCCTGCGTCCAGGAGCTAAACTCCTTTGCCCGCGTGGCGGGCTTTAAAATGAATATGACTAAGTCGGCTGCCCTGGACGTGTCGCTCTCTGTCGACACCAGGCGGGACCTCCAGCGTCTTTTCCCCCTGCAATGGTCCTCCTCCACGGTGCCTTACCTGGGAATTTTGCTTGCACCCTCCTTGCCTGCAATGGTCGCAGCTAACTATTCTTCTCTGGGCAAGAAGATCAAAGAGGAACTAGGCCGATGGAACAAAGGCCTGCTCTCGTGGCTGGGCCGTATCGCAGCGGTGAAGATGACGATATTGCCTCAAATCCTGTATCTCTTTCGCGCTCTACCTCTCCAGCCCCCTGTGGGTTGGATACGGCAGGCGCAGGCAGACATCTCCCGCTTTGTGTGGCAGGGCCGTAAGCCTCGGATGAAGCGGGTCCTCTCCATGCTTGCCCCGGAGGCGGGAGGTCTCGGGGTCCCGGACCTCCGGAAGTACTTTCAGGCGGCGCAACTTCGGTACTTGGTGGAGTGGAGCCGGTGGGAATCGGACAAGCACTGGCTCTTTCAAGACCAGGCAGTTGCGGGCCGTACCCTCCAGGAAGTTCCGACCCTGCGGCGCACTCACCGCCCGCCTAACCTCTACGCCTCCTTTATCACCCGGGTTCCGCTGAGAGTGTGGGACACGGTGTGTGAGCTTCGTGAGCTCACCACTTTTCCATCGCCGTTCACTCCCATTGTTGGCAATCCGGACTTCACTCCGGGTCTGGAACCGGGAGCCTTTTCCCACTGGGTGAGCGCAGGCTGTAGAGTGCTTTTCCAGATTTACGGGCCGGAGGGTGTGCTCCCCTTTCAGCAGCTTCGACAGGAGTTTGGCCTGACGGAGGGGGACAGATTGCGCTATATGCAAGTCCGCCACTGGGCTCTTCAACCCCCAATACGCGACGTCGCTGACCGTTCGATTACGCCCTATGAGCGTTGGCTGGTAACCCGGACCTCGGATGCCAAGCTTATCACCGACTTGTACAAGTTTCTCCAACCCCCGCCGTTTCATTACCATAACCCGGGGAGGGAGCGCTGGCACAGGGAATTGGGTAGGACCTTGAGCCACAAGGAGTGGGACAGGATAGCGTATCGGGCGAGGCACTCTGCGTACCACACTGGGCTGACGGAGACCTTTACTAAGGTGTCCACCTACTGGTATTACACCCCGGAGAGGCTTTACGAGATGCGCAAAATCGGCGATAAGGGCTGCTGGCGCGGCTGCGGACAGGAGGGCACCCTCACGCACATTCTCTGGGAGTGCCCGGTGCTGTCGGCCTACTGGAAAGAGGTCTTGGATGAGGTGGATAGGCATTTTGAGATCGAGCTCCCGCGCTTCCCTGCGTATGTCTTGCTAGGCCTCCCCAATGACCTGATGTACCCGCTGAAGTCCCGTAGGGGTAGGCAGATTGCGATTGCGCTAGGCTCCGCGATTCAAAACATCCTTGTACTCTGGCGTACCCCCACTGCCCCCTCTATCACTGGTTGGCTACACAGGCTCTGGCAGGTACTGGGCATGGAGAAGATGTCGCTAAAGGTGGCTGGGAATGTTGACCAGTTTGAAGAGCTCTGGCACCCCTTTTTGGCACTGCTGTCCACGGAATTTCGCGAGCTCACATGTCCACGGTACCTGCGACTCCTTAGGCTGACGCCGCCGGCGGCTACAGCGGAGTGAAGGTGCGGGATCAGGGGTCTGGGGCTGGGGGTGGGGGGCGAGGTTATATGCTTCTAATGCTGACTTACGGACGGGGATGTTGGGGTATTGTTTTCTTTCTTTTCCTTCTTTGTCTCTCTTTCTTCTCCTTTTCCGGGGACGGGGGGTTGGAGGGATGGTGTGCTTTCTTTTTTGCTGTGGTGCAGGACGCTATTACAGCTCGGCTTTGCTCAGGGAATGGGGGTCTACTGGGGGGCCATTCACAATGCCTTATTGCCTTATGACTTCTGCCTTGTTACCCTCTGGGGCTTCCTGCCTCCCTACTTTCTTTCTGAACCGCAGCAACGTTCTGCTTTTTGTACTGTATGTTCGCTTGACCTCCTATTCCCTTCCCCATGTTCCTTTTGTACCTTAATAAAATACTTTAAACCTAAAAAGTCTCGAATTGCCCATCTGACAGTATTATTCTTAGGATACGAATTATCAAGTGAAGGGAAAAGCCTAGCGGACAACTTCTTAGAGAAGTGCGCTGTACTCCAAGCTCCAAAAACGCTGAAGAATTTACAATCCATACTAGGCTTTCTGAATTTTGGAAGAACTTACATTCTGAATTACGCAGAGAGTGTTAAACCTCTCTACGAACTAATTAAACCTGATTTTAAACAAATCAAATGGACTCAAAAACACACAGAAATTTTGAGATCACTGCAAACAGACATGTTAGCAAAAACAAAATTAGATACACGTGACAACACACGCGATCTTGTAATCCGAGTCATCCTAGGAAGATGCGGATTCACGTACCTGACCTCTAATGAGGGAGAAAAGGTACCAATTTCAATTAAATCTCACTTGTACACACAAGTAGAAAAGACATTCACTCACACAGAAAATACTGTGAAAGCAGTGCAAATTGCATTAGCAAATGAACGAGAATTAGCACATGGTAAACGGATTAATATCCTCACAGCGGAATCCGCATTCGAGTCGCTATTCAGCCCAGTAAACCTGCCTACAGTGTCACTGGATCCGAAATGGATACAGTATGTAGATTCTCTTGGAGCGGAAGATGTGAAATACTATTTTGCCCCGCAATTCGAAGAACTGAATGATTTAGAATATTAAGAAGAATATCCTCTGCCAATCGAACTTCTGCCTCTCCCACAGTACGCCTGTATAATCTATACAGATAGATTTGTACAGCATTTCAACGTAGAGAGCAAATCCTACGATGCAGCCTGTGCGATTGTTAAAGGTCGTTGGCTGTGCGGTAAATTCAGACCGAAAGTAACATAAACTGAATCAGTAAGAAACTGTTCGGCTCAGAGAGCTGAAATCAGATCTTTAAAGATGGCGCTTGAAAATGCAGAACGTGAATTCCCTACACTAATCGTGTGTGATTCTCATTTTTGCGTCAACTCTTACAATAATAAGTTGCAGAGCTGGATTGAAAACGATTACAAAGATGACACAGGTGCCACAATAAAGCATAAATTGCTCTGGAAACAGGTAGCTCTTTTTCAGAAAGAACTACAAAAGACTCACGTGATACACGCACAGAGTCTTCAACGTGATGGCGTTCACGTTGCAGGGAATTCATTGGCTAATACAGCCACAGCGGAAGCAACTAAACCGGCTTCTGTAGCCACAAAAAAGCGTGCAGAAAAATACATAGATGGGGAAACCATGCTGGCAGTCAAAACGTCCGTAAAAGGCGACTGTGCAGCACTACCCGTGAACTATCCACTCAATTATGCATACGTAATCGATGCAAACTCCGTTCCTTTTGCTCGAATCCCTGGAGTGGGGGATAGGGTAATTCCAAACAAGGACCGGAGGGACATCCTATTACAGGAAGCACATATGGGGTTGGGTCTGAGACACCAAACAATCAGGGACTCTCTGAGAGAATTAGAATCAGCGTACTGGTGGCCGGAAATGAGTGAAGGCATTCATGAGTTTGCAAAAAACTGTGAAGACTGCAACAGAGATCACAGTGAAGAACCGGCCAGTATAGTGTCAGAAGCCCTAATAGAAAGCATTAGGCAATCTATCTGCGCTATCAAAAAAGAGAAACGCGTCCCATTGTACATCATTAAGGCTAAACACACTTAAAAAATGTGGCCCCAGCGCTCGGCTGACGCCAGAACGGTTATAAAAGATCTGCGAGTCTTTATCGGCACATACGGAATTGCCATGTTCCATTCTGACCAGGGTCCTGCTTTAAGCTCTTGAGCTTATAAGGAGGCCATGGCCAGCATGGGAGTTGGGTTGTGGTATTCTTGTCCGTCACACCCCAAAGGGAATAGTGTGGTAGAAAGAAAAAACCGAGACATAAAGCGATCTATAACAGCGAAGGTATTAGGTTCGGGTGCTGGGTGGGTCAAACATCTAATAAGTGTCCACATCAGTCTTAATAATTTGCCAAGAAATTCTCTAAAAGGTTTCAGCTCATACGAACTATTGTTCGGAACTAGAATGAGAGTTCAGGACTTAGATAGTCAAGTATCAGTGGTACAAGATAAGAAAACAGACTTTGACATCAAAGATCGTTTGGCTTAAGCATGGGCGAATTTTGCGGATCTCGCGTTCGCGAATTTTGCAGATTTGCGGATTCGCAATCCGCAAAATCCGCGAATTCCCGCGAATTTGCAGATTTTTTTTTTTGTGTTCGCCCGTGTTTCTGCCAGTTCGCGAGGGTTTTTACAATTTCGCAATTTGCGAACTTACCTGTCGGGTCGCATGTTTTGCGAACTTGTTGTTTCTACGTGTCCAGCCTGTTTGGGACACTCTTCTTCATCACTGCCACTCTCTGTCACCACTGCCACTCTCTGACTACTCATGCCACCCTCTGGCCCACCCATGCCACCCTCTGTTTCATCACCACACCCTCTGGTTGTCCAGTGTACATTATTTTCGGCAAAGCAAAGCACACCTTCCCTGCCTCAAGTGACCTGAATTAATTTGGGGCTGATTAATGTGTCACAGAATATTTTTTTAGCTGGCACCTGCTTCCTTAGTGCGCCCTGATTAGTGATCTTTTGCACTTGCTAAGTGCTTTCATTGTTGCAAAATTAGTTACAACACCTGCCCTGCCCCAACTGACAATAATGAATTAGGGGCTGATTAATGGATTTTAACTTCCAGCCTGGCTCCTGCTTGTCTCCCTTAGCTGTAATTCAGGACCTTTGTGGCATATGTGTAACTATTCTGAGGTTCAGAGCAGGGTCACATAATAGTTTCAACTGCCAACTGAACTCTGGAGGGGCCCCTCAGGAAGCACTACAGGAAATGGCTACTAATGATGAGCCTGAACTTTTGAACCTGGTAAGTAGTTACTTTCAGTTTTGCTAAGAGCGTATTTCTGCAATTTTGCACTTATTCGCGGGGCGCGAACTCACGTGAACAGTGCGAGCAGTGCGAGCAAAATCCGCTGCTCGCGGATTTGCGGATTTTGCGGGAGATTTGCGAATCTCGCGGATTGCGAATTTCCCGAAAATCCGCAAAATCCGCGAGCGGAACGGATTTTCCGCCCATGCTTAGTTTGGCTGTTTTACAGGACTTGAATGAAACAAGAAAATCCTTAAGCAACATAAAGTTAAAGCAACAGCCAGCTACCACTGATGAGGCACCACAAGCAACAGCCCCAGCAAGGCCTGTCTGGATTCCAAAGATTGGGGATCTAGTCAGAGAAAAAATAGCGGTGAAGAAGGAATTTGGGCCTTCTTACAGAAAAGCAGTACCTGTCTTGGCAGTCACCGGAACAAGATCAGTAGTACTACCGCCCCTTGCTGGTAAAAAGGAGAACAGAGTTGTATCTATCGACCTGGTAAAACCACAAGCATGTGGCCTATAATCAACAGTAGGCCCAGTGGACTCCCAAGAAACAACAGAATACCCAAACTTGACACAATCCAAGAGGTTCAAACTGAAAGACTAATCACATTCGATCAGCCTGCAGTGCACAGAGAAGGACTATGCAATAATGCCATGGAACTCGTGCCTCTTGAGACACAGATTGAAAAAGTTCGTCAAGAAACACCAGTCTACAATAATGTGGCATCAGAAAGTGCTACCGAAAGACAGATTGAAAGAACAATCCCAACAATTGACAGAACTGCCTCTGGTTATTTCATCGACTTCGACAACTTTTCCGAGGATCAAAGTAACCCTGAAGTGATGCCAGAAATAAAAAAGACTTTTAAAGAAAAAGCAACGGAACTCTTTCATCAACTGAAGGAGATCTACCTTATTTCCCCTTGGTTAGAGTTCTGGTTCGGTCTAGGTGTATTTTTCCTCCTGCTTTGGCTCATCATGGTACTTTGTTTGGGAAAATTCATTGAGGGAAAATATAGTACAATGGACACAGCAAGTCAGAACATCAACTTAGTCCTCAAACCACACAGATCATCCCACATGAAGAAAAGAGAACTGTCAACAGTAAATGTCACAGCCATTCCAATACCAGGTGGGGTAGTATGGGAGAAAACTGACTATGAGATCTATGGTCCGGTCGAGATCCTGAAGTATCCTCATCAACTGAAGGTTTCCTTAAGTGACTTTGTAAAACCTAGTACATTCTCTGATGATTGGGACTTTAACAGTATTAATGACATGATGTCTGATTTAGTAATGTCAGCTAGATTCACAGAACATGATTATTTACAAGGTTCGTCTAGTTATGAACAGATGTTCTGTTTTACACATTATGGCGATCATTATTTGCATAAATCTGCACAACCTAGAAATGTTTTTAAGTATAATCAATAGGAACATTGTGCTACACCACCTAAAAGCAGTTCTAAAACATTCTTTGAGAAATTCAAGTACTTCTCAGGGATTAACACCAGTGATGCAGAAACGTTTTATTACAAACTGTTAGATAAAACAGGAATGAAAGCAATGCTGACAAACACTAAATTAATATATTCAGAAGCATTTTATGAAAAAATGATGACATTTGGTTTTGATTATTGGAAAAATAACATTGAAACAAAAACCATTTGGGGTACAAAAGATTGGCAGGTACAAGGCCTAGAAGCACTATTCAGAACCTGCATGATACCAGAACAAATTATGTTTTTAAATGACACAATTCACCAAACATCCTGTCTTGGCCTAGCTAAGATCAAAGACCTAAACAAACCGTCTATTTCGAAGCCAATACCTGATAATGCAAAAACAGATATTGAGATAGACGTAACTAAAATTTTACATGTTAACAGAACACATCCTGATTGGAAAAAGTGGTTAATCTGGCCTACTGACACAAACAACTGTCAAGTTAGATTCCTGAATAAAACACAGGGGTTAAAAATGACCAGACAAGACCTTAGATACTCCCAGAGACAACATCCAGGGATAGTAACAACATACAGTGTAGGGAAACTCTGCCTCGAATGGCTAGGATCATCCACACTGGCTGAAATTAAGCAACACTTGTCTTTACTTAAAGAGGGTGCTGATTTGCGCGATTTTATTATGGGACCACGCAAACAGCGTCAAAAGCGTTTCATAGCGGCCAGCATCTATGCTGCGTACAACGAGGCTTGGAAAGTCACACAAATTGAAACAGCAGAAAAAATACGAGAAATTGATCGTATTAATTTGGAAAAATCACTTTCTGTAGTGGACAATGGGTTAATGACTCTGTCCTCCAGAATATATTCGTTGGACAGTATTGTATCCTCTGCCTTTGATATAATAGACAGAGACTTGCTAATGTTACAGCATGGCCAGTCGCAATTACGTTCTATTGTACAATTAGGCTGGACGCTGCAAAATCTTCGTTCAGGCTATGTGCCTTGGCGTTTAATCAACACAACGTCATTGTTTTCCATTTTTAACCTTACTGATAAACAAATCAGCTTGGCACAGAAAGGAGCAGACTATACAATCCTGAGCATCGAAAAACTTGAGAGATTACCATTGACAATGTCAGAAAGTCCTGTCATTGAATGGATAATACACTGAATTATCACTATTCCGATAACAACTTTCCGATTTAAAAAGTGCTTAGAATACATACCTACTGGCCAGTATGAACGATTAGGTAAAGGATATGTTAAGTCAGCATGGAAATTACCATACACACATTCATGCTATAGTGACAGCGACAAAAATGTATTTCTTAGTGGTGAAAACTGTAAACGTTCACTAAGCGGTATACTTTTGTGCCAGGGTATTAATTTACACGGAGCCTGTGAAGGTAATTCTAACAACCTTTCATGCCACCAGCTTGTCACACCTGCAACGCAGATAGAGCCCTTCTTTATGCAACTCGCGAATGGGAGTTACATTCTTAGAACGGATCACAGATGTTGTGGCCTTTTGCCAGGAAAAGCGTATCTCGTAAGCGTAACTTCCATGGTCAAATGCTGTATGCAAGCATTGTTCCCGAGTGGGCCTGGAGACATAGAGACTCCCATCTGGCCTCGTCTGCATTTCTCTTCTATACGAATTGATACTTTAAGCAAAATGAAGTCTGTGCTTTTGCATACAACAGTGTCTATCACGTCATCAAAAGAGACGTATGATCTCCTAGTTGCAAGGACAGCTACGGAGGTTCATGACCTTTTATCAACAAATTGCCCCGTGCATTTCGTAGAAATGTTGAGCCAACTCCTTAACATGTCTAGTGCCACAGGCATCCCAGGCATACTTAAGACGATTTTTACAGGACTGCCAACACCATTTCAAGCAATTCCGGGAATCGTTCCAAATTTTGTCCACTCTGTTTTTGGCGGCATACCCCTATTTTTGGGACTTGTAGCAGGGATTTTATTTTTGACCCTCCTGCTTCGATATGGCAAGCCACGGCTCAGACATGACTCCTATGGGAATGGAAGAAACAATCCTAGCAATCCGCTACCGGGACAGAATAACTAGAGTCCTTGGATTGGCCAGGCTGAGAGATCTAAACATGACCTGGTTCCTTTCATTCAGACCGATATGGCAAAACTGCATCTTACCTGTATTTCGATGTATGCTATGCGGAGATGAGTGCGTGTTGGACACCTGTCTTTCACTTCCATCAGCAGTACCAATGGATATCGATACTTTGCTCAGTCCGATAACGGCTCATGCATTGTGTCGTCCCCAGCGGCTACCAATCCTGATGACGGCATTCGTTGAGACTCCTGTGCTACGACTAGGTGGTAACAGTGGAGCGAGTGACAAAAGCAACATCACCCAGGTACGACCTTCTGTGAGCAGTGCTGATCCAGCCTTTGATGACAGCAATCATTCTCACACCTGCCAAGTTACAGCACTATCGAATTTGGTCGAACTGTCACCTGATTTTGTAGACCAATTCTTTGAGAGCCTGTCTAATATGATGTTCTCACCCGAACAGAAACAATAACTTTAGAGAAGCATTCCGACACACAGAGTTCCCATGAACTCTGAATTCGGCCTTCAGTTTTGAACAACAAAAACTGCTAAAAGCGTTGGAACTCTATTTTCCCCGTTCAAGCAATAATTCTTTTGAATTGAACACTTTTTAATATTCAACTTTTTTGGCACGAAAAATTCTTTGCTTAAGGTAGAACTTTTCATAGAGAACAGAAGCTTCTACTTCTATTTTTAAATACATCTAGAGACATAATAACCTTACACCAGCCTCTAGCACATTTTACTGCAATGCATTTATATATGATGAAATTATCTCGCCCTTCCTTTCTGTATTCAGAGATATTTTCATGTGTAATTCTTTTTGCAGAATCGTTCATTGATTTCATATGCTATAATTTTTGAATGATTTCTATGCTTCGAAAACGTACAGTACCTAAATTTTCACGTATTACAAATACGCCTATTTCAAATGCATATATGTATTTTGGGGTGGGCAATGTTACACATGCATCTTATTGCTCTAGTTTTAGTAATTTGATGGACATGAATTCGTGGAGTGGGTGTAGCGTTCTAATCTAGGACCCTGATCAATACTGTGACCTTATGCCCCTATACGGCTATAAATCCATTTATTCCCTTTATTGGCATAACTGATCAAATGCAATATTCAGAAACTCGTCTCTGGCCTCATACGAACAGAGCCACATTTCAGAATCGCTTTCTCTGCCACTTCCTTTGCAGCCAATTAGTGCAATGACATAGCAGAAGTTACTATCTAAGATTCCTAGATTAACACTCCGAGTTCTTCAACAAGATAAAAACTCAGCAACCTGGGAAAGCCCCGCTTGCTATGTTTTGATTAGTAATAGAACTCTAATGAGCACTGATAGACGATCACTTCCTAAAGACATCTTTATTGACGTCTTATGTCCAAAAACTTACGTCAAACAAGGCACCTTTCAGGTATAAATATTACCAATGTTGCCTTAAGCAAACGCTAGCTGCCTCAATGCCATCGCTGCTGACGAAGCTGCTGTTATGCTGATGATACCATAGCTGCTATCGCTACTGCTAGTATGGGAGAAAACTGACTATGAGATCTATGGTCCGGTCGAGATCCTGAAGTATCCTCATCAACTGAAGGTTTCCTTAAGTGACTTTGTAAAACCTAGTACATTCTGTGATGATTGGGACTTTAACAGTATTAATGACATGATGTCTGATTTAGTAATGTCAGCTAGATTCACAGAACATGATTATTTACAAGGTTCGTCTAGTTATGAACAGATGTTCTGTTTTACACATTATGGCGATCATTATTTGCATAAATCTGCACAACCTAGAAATGTTTTTAAGTATAATCAATGGGAACATTGTGCTACACCACCTAAAAGCAGTTCTAAAACATTCTTTGAGAAATTCAAGTACTTCTCAGGGATTAACACCAGTGATGCAGAAACGTTTTATTACAAACTGTTAGATAAAACAGGAATGAAAACAATGCTGACAAACACTAAATTAATATATTCAGAAGCATTTTATGAAAAAATTATGACATTTCGTTTTGATTATTGGAAAAATAACATTGAAACAAAAACCATTTGGGGTACGAAAGATTGGCAGGTACAAGGCCTAGAAGCACTATTCAGAACCTGCATGATACCAGAACAAATGATGTTTTTAAATGACACAATTCACCAAACATCCTGTCTTGGCCTAGCTAAGATCAAAGACCTAAACAAACCGTCTATTCCGAAGCCAATACCTGATAATGCAACAACAGATATTGAGATAGACGTAACTAAAATTTTACATGTTAACAGAACACATCCTGATTGGAAAAAGTGGTTAATCTGGCCTACTGACACAAACAACTGTCAAGATAGATTCCTGAATAAAACACAGGGGTTAAAAAATACCAGACAAGACCCTAGATACTCCCAGAGACAACATCCAGGGATAGTAACAACATACAGTGTAGGGAAACTCTGCCTCGAATGGCTAGGATCATCCACACTGGCTGAAATTAAGCAACACTTGTCTTTACTTAAAGAGGGTGCTGATTTGCGCGATTTTATTATGGGACCACGCAAACAGCGTCAAAAGCGTTTCATAGCGGCCAGCATCTATGCTGCGTACAACGAGGCTTGGAAAGTCACACAAATTGAAACAGCAGAAAAAATACGAGAAATTGATCGTATTAATTTGGAAAAATCACTTTCTGTAGTGGACAATGGGTTAATGACTCTGTCCTCCAGAATATATTCGTTGGACAGTATTGTATCCTCTGCCTTTGATATAATAGACAGAGACTTGCTAATGTTACAGCATGGCCAGTCGCAATTACGTTCTATTGTACAATTAGGCTGGACGCTGCAAAATCTTCGTTCAGGCTATGTGCCTTGGCGTTTAATCAACACAACGTCATTGTTTTCCATTTTTAACCTTACTGATAAACAAATCAGCTTGGCACAGAAAGGAGCAGACTATACAATCCTGAGCATCGAAAAACTTGAGAGATTACCATTGACAATGTCAGAAAGTCCTGTCATTGAATGGATAATACACTGAATTATCACTATTCCGATAACAACTTTCCGATTTAAAAAGTGCTTAGAATACATACCTACTGGCCAGTATGAACGATTAGGTAAAGGATATGTTAAGTCAGCATGTAAATTACCATACACACATTCATGCTATTGTGACAGCGACAAAAATGTATTTCTTAGTGGTGAAAACTGTAAACGTTCACTAAGCGGTATACTTTTGTGCCAGGGTATTAATTTACACGGAGCCTGTGAAGGTAATTCTAACAACCTTTCATGCCACCAGCTTGTCACACCTGTAACGCAGATAGAGCCCTTCTTTATGCAACTCGCGAATGGGAGTTACATTCTTAGAACGGATCACAGATGTTGTGGCCTTTTGCCAGGAAAAGCGTATCTCGTAAGCGTAACTTCCATGGTCAAATGCTGTATGCAAGCATTGTTCCCGAGCGGGCCTGGAGACATAGAGACTCCCATCTGGCCTCGTCTGCATTTCTCTTCTATACGAATTGATACTTTAAGCAAAATGAAGTCTGTGCTTTTGCATACAACAGTGTCCATCACGTCATCAAAAGAGACGTATGATCTCCTAGTTGCAAGGACAGCTACGGAGGTTCATGACCTTTTATCAACAAATTGCCCCGTGCATTTCGTAGAAATGTTGAGCCAAATCCCTTAACATGTCTAGTGCCACAGGCATCCCAGGCATATTTAAGACGATTTTTACAGGACTGCTAACACCATTTCAAGCAATTCTGGGAATCGTTCCAAATTTTGTCCACTCTGTTTTTGGCGGCATACCCCTATTTTTGGGACTTGTAGCAGGGATTTTATTTTTGACCCTCCTGCTTCGATATGGCAAGCCACGGCTCAGACATGACTCCTATGGGAATGGAAGAAACAATCCTAGCAATCCGCTACCGGGACAGAATAACTAGAGTCCTTGGATAGGCCAGGCTGAGAGATCTAAACATGACCTGGTTCCTTTCATTCAGACCGATATGGCAAAACTGCATCTTACCTGTACTTCGATGTATGCTATGCGGAGATGAGTGCGTGTTGGACACCTGTCTTTCACTTCCATCAGCAGTACCAATGGATATCGATACTTTGCTCAGTCCGATAACGGCTCACGCATTGTGTTGTCCCCAGCGGCTACCAATCCTGATGACGGCATTCGTTGAGACTCCTGTGCTACGACTAGGTGGTAACAGTGGAACGAGTGACAAAAGCAACATCACCCAGGTACGACCTTCTGTGAGCAGTGCTGATCCAGCCTTTGATGACAGCAATCATTCTCACACCTGCCAAGTTACAGCACTATCGAATTTGGTCGAACCGTCACCTGATTTTGTAGACCAATTCTTTGAGAGCCTGTCTGATATGATGTTCTCACCCGAACAGAAACAATAACTTTAGAGAAGCATTCCGACACACAGCGTTCCCATGAACTCTGAATTCGGCCTTCAGTTTTGAACAACAAAAACTGCTAAAAGCGTTGGAACTCTATTTTCCCCGTTCAAGCAATAATTCTTTTGAATTGAACACTTTTTAATATTAGACTTTTTTGGCACAAAAAATTCTTTGCTTAAGGTAGAACTATTCATAGAGAACAGAAGCTTCTACTTCTATTTTTAAATACATCTAGAGACATAATAACCTTACACCAGCCTCTAGCACATTTTACTGCAATGCATTTATATGTGATGAAATTATCTCGCCCTTCCTTTCTGTATTCAGAGATATTTTCAAGTGTAATTCATTTTGCAGAATCGTTCATTGATTTCATATGCTATAATTTTTGAATGATTTCTATGCTTCAAAAACGTACAGTACCTAAATTTTCACGTATTACAAATACGCCTATTTCAAATGCATATATGTATTTTGGGGTGGGCAATGTTACACATGCATCTTATTGCTCTAGTTTTAGTAATTTGATGGACATGAATTCGTGGAGTGGGTGTAGCGTTCTAATCTAGGACCCTGATCGATACTGTGACCTTATGCCCCTATACGGCTATAAATCCATGTATTCCCTTTATTGGCATAACTGATCAAATGCAATATTCAGAAACTCGTCTCTGGCCTCATACGTACAGAGCCACATTTCAGAATCGTTTTCTCTGCCACTTCCTCTGCAGACAATTAGTGCAATGACATAGCAGAAGTTACTATCTAAGATTCCTAGATTAACACTCCGAGTTCTTCAACAACATAAAAACTCAGCAACCTGGGAAAGCCCCGCTTGCTATGTTTTGATTAGTAATAGAACTCTAATGAGCACTGATAGACAATCACTTCCTAGTGACATCTTTATTGACGTCTTATGTCCAAAAACTTACGTCAAACAAGGCACCTTTCAGGTATAAATATTACCAATGTTGCCTTAAGCAAACGCTAGCTACCTCAATGCCATCGCTGCTGACGAAGCTGCTGTTATGCTGATGATACCATAGTTGCTATCGCTGCTAACGAGCGAACGATGGTGTGGTGAACTTAGGAGCTGAACAGCCGTCCCCCTGCAAAGAGCCCAGCAGATGCAAGCTGCCCGCGGACGCTGCCCCTCCTCCTCTTCCTCGACGCGCTGAGAGAGACGCTGTCTTTTCTCCTGCAGAGAAATCCAGCTCCGGCGTTTCCAGGCTACCCTTGCGGGTGACTGGGATATCAACCCCCTGAAGGAGATACCAGACCTCCATCATTCTATTCCAGAGGTATGGTGTTGACTAAACCCTTAGAGAGAATTCTTGAAGCAAACCTTGGCAAAACCAACTTAACTTAAAGCTACTTATTTACTCCCCTCCCAAGTATTAGGCCAGGTACACTGGGGTAGGCGTAGTTAGAAGCACCAGTTGAGTATTTTAGCCTAATGTATATATGAATGTATATATGTTTTATTCATTTTAAACCATTGTATGGCTAAGAAACCATATCAATGCTTTTACAGTATTATTTCGCAATACTCATCTTACTGTACGTACTTTTTATAATAGCAAGTCTTGCAATTGTGGCAATTCATTTCTCTTGTACGAGAAGAAAGACTGTTCAATAAATGTTGCCCTTTATTGACAACGCCCGTCTCTCTATTCTCTACATATTCTGAAAGTAAACTGCACAACCACTGACTGAGTAAAATAACTGTCTTTTGTTTCACACGACCCTAGAGATTGACTCTTATCTGAGGAGCAAAGTTGTCATGTTGCACGGTTGTTGGAAAACTGAATCCCTTCTTGTCTGTACCAAGGAAGCTGATCACTTCCTATTCAGAGAAGAAAGTTTCCAGTGACCTTTGAGCTAGTTGGTAACAAACCCAATTAAGTTTAGCATAGTCAGTAGAGGCCTGGAAGATCCGCACTTCTACGTCGATACTACTGTTTATGTTATTCCAATGCGCAGGGCCTATTGGGAAAATAGGAACTCACACCGCGTTGACCTTAGCCTTGATGCGCAGCCAGGTGCGTCTTTTGGTAGCCTCGGGCACCTTCCGGGACAGCTTCCCAACCAGCTGGTCATGGTCCCTGCTGACTCCCTCCATCAAGTACTCCAGTTCTTTTTCAGAGAACTTGATTTTGTGCTTCCTGGCTGTTTCACTGGGTCCTGCAGCTTCCTGGGACATTGTGATGTCAATATGTATCCTGTATTGGGACTGCAGGGTGTGTCTATTGGAGCTCAGTGCTCTGCCTCCTCCTCTATCCAGCTCTGTGATCCAAATGAAGCATGGAGCAGACTAATTCCTGGTAGTGATGTCATCATTGTGCTCGAAATGCGACTTCCCGTTTTTGCGATCTTGCAATCTGCGAGATCGCTATTTGTGATTTCGGTATTTGCGAATTCGCAATTTGGGAGACATCCGATTCTATGATTTTATGTCGATTTTGGCAAATTCGCATATGGCGATTGCAGCCGGTTGCGATTCGCAGAAATGGACCGATTTTGGTGATGCATCCCATTCTGCGAATTCTGGATAGCGATTTGGTATTTTTCGCTATTTTGGATTCGCAGAGTGGGTGCTTCATGCATCTGGGGGTTGGTCTTTAAAATATTTTTTCTAGGTTTTGAATTTGCCAAGATGGTCCCTATTGTTGGCTATGTGTAATATTAAGTTGTTTGAACTTAGGTCCAAATGCTCAGTGGAGGAGGACAGTAGCATATTTGCTGCTAGAAGTTTTTATCTAGCCAGCTACTGCTGTCTTCAGCAATATATTTTAAGCATATATGTTGAAAAACATACTGCTGCTGTTATGGCTAAAATCATGTCAAACTGAAAATAAGAGGCCTGATTTAGAGTGAGGCGGATAGACACTTCAACAAAAACATGACAATTCTTCCCCTCCCCCAGCGTTATTACAAGTGCCTTATATTGTAATAAGATGGACAGGATATCAATTAGGTTTGTGAAGGAGTACTCGTCTGCTAAATTCTATCTCAGACCCAATGCTGCCATTGTGGATCAACAGTTAGTTGATTTGGAGCTGCGGGGCTCGAGTGGTGACGGATTGCCCGGGCTAATGTGCACGTTACTCCCTGCAGGTGCATGACTGACGATGCTGTCAAACACACTGCTCGTGGCGTGTCTGTAGTGGAGTTACTGCGCCTCTCTCCTGACCTCTCCCGATCGAAGGAACCGGAGACCCGTGACTGCCGCTGCCCATGAGGCACTGCGGGATGGAGGCCGGATGGCCTTGCAACGCCCCTTCTGGAATTTTGGCTGGGCGGCAGAACCTGTTTTGAGGCAACCCAAGCAAACATGCCCGCGACTGGCGACCCTAGCACACAGCTGTCCCCTGCGGGTGAGTAGTTGGTGTGTCAGACGTACACACAGCCTGTGGTGCACCCATAGCAGCGCGACTGCACTGCTCGATAGACCCTGTTGCGCCAGTGTGACTGGAGATTTGTGATTGCTTCTGTCCGCGAGGCACCGGGAGCTGGTCGCTCGGCTGACTTGTGGTGTACCTCCTTGCAGCTGTCTGCAACTCTAGTGGATCCTCGTCACTCAATGTTGCACTCCCCTTGCTGGCCTTTAGCAACAGGCCAGAAGATGTGGCTGACTCTCCTGACCCAGTGGGTAATAGGACAGGTGCGAGATGTGGGCATTGAAGTCGAGCCCTGTTTGTGGTGCAGGCGGACTGCTGGAGCCCCCCGAGTCTGCACCTTGTCTCTCTGTCCCCACCACGACCAGCACAGAAGGACTTCCACCGGGTCCCCAACTACTGAACGCCTAAATTGGTGTTCCTCTGACTGCTAAAAACAGCGTGGCTTGTCCTCAGTCAACACCTTAGCCTCCCTATTCTTCGGACAGCTACCACGCTGGCCTGAACCCCACAAATTTTGTGAAGAGCATCTATCTTTACATACCATTATTAGAAGGTGCTCAAGCATTATATAAATGACAATGCTGTTGTAAATTGCCATCATTCAGACACTAGTGTCAGGCCACTAAGCAGGTGTGCCTTGCAACCCATCCGACTGTTTACGCCTGCACTCTGCGCTCCTCCTGGACTCGTCACGTCACAACACCACACCCCCTTACCAAAAAGTACTAATTGGTTGTGGCCTCCTGACGTGCTTCTAATCACCAGTGCGACTGCCCAATCGTCCCTCAAGGAGTCAACATTGCCATGTTATTCTTCCGCACAATGCCACTCAACCAGATATCGTGATAGGGAAACCAAGAGCAGACAGGGTGCAACCCCAGCCGCCCGATGTAACAACTCCAGTCACAGGTGGGGAGGACACCCCACAGCCTGTGATCACGAACTCTGCCGATCACACCAATCATTCACACTGGTTTGATGAATTCTTGACAGCAATACTGGATATCAAAACTAGACTGGGCCCTAGGATTGACTTGTTTTGAGTAGAAATGGGATTACTGAGGGAAGACCACAAAAAATTGATGGTCCGAATGGAGGAATCAGAGTAGACATTAGCATCCTTGCACCCCACTGTATCCACAGCAACAGATCAGATCAAATCCCTCCAGCAGGAGGTGGAATACCTGAAGAGCCAGGTGGAGGACCAGGAAGGTAGGTCCCGCAGGAACAATATCCGCAAAGTGGGTCTACAGCAGCAGACGGAAGGCAACAGCATGGAGCTATACTTGGAGTCCTGGTACTCCATGGATATCCTAAAGGGCATAAACTCAAAATTCCTCTCAGTCAAGAGAGCGCATAGAGTGCCGGGAGATCCCCCATGCCCGGGCAAACCCCCTAGGCCAGTGGTAGCAAAGACTGTTTAATTACAGCTATAGGGACTACAACCTCCAGGTAACCAGGGCCTGCGGCCAGGGCAAATTGAAAACACAACGGTACACATCTACCCAGTTTATCCCCTGTCAGTGCAACGTCACAGATCCTCTACCTGGAAGTCAAGAAATACCTCTGGGATCACGTGATACAATACTCACTGCAATACCCTGCCAAGTTGGGCAATCGCTGCAAGGACAGTAGCAACTTCTGCTCTACTCTCGAAAAGGCCTGGTCCTGGATAGACCAGAATGGATTCACACAAGCCCCACCTACAACCTCCGCGGACCATCGACAGGCATGGAAACTGGCAGGCACAAGTAGAAACCGTGGCAGGGGCAGAGTACAGCATTCAACGAAGGCCCAGCTAGCAGTAGAACGAGAGCAAGCCATAAAGATGGCGGAACATGTTGGCAGCCCCGCGTCTCCTCTGAGATCCGAATCTGACTCGGATATGGCACCGGATAAAACACTGGAGCTAACTGACTCACACACAGCATTGCTGGAAGGGGGTCTGGTAGTCACCCCACAGACTGCAGAGGAGCTCGGGTGATCCCTCGGGTGGCAATAGAATGGTCTCAGCGGAACACTATATGTTCATTATCAATATAGGGGTCATTGCACCTTTCTTTGAGTGCCAACCACATACTGGAAACATGAACACTGCAGGCGTGAACTGTCCATAGCGGCCAACTTGCAGACGATGCACAGAACTGCTGAGCCCCGAGCAAGCTAAGTGGCTGATATAGCATCCCTATATTTTCTTTTCTTCATTTTTCTCTCCACTCATTTGCAATCTATTTCTGGCAGTAGATATCACCGAAATTTACTTTTCATTTTTATTCTACTGTTATTTCATGTTTGAACTAATTGCATTTCAGTGCAGATGACCAATTGCCAGCCTGGGGTGGGGAGTTGGGTATTTTTATTGTTTGCAGTGATCTGTCCTTCTTCCTATGCCATACATAATGTGCATGATGGCTGTTATTATAGCAACTGTGATCGGGGTGGGGAAACTTGCTAACGTGGATGGTGGCCTGGGTACAGTCCTGCTCCCACTCTCTTAATCATTGTCAGTTAGATTGTAAGCAATTAGATGGTGAGCAATGATTATCTCTTATTAACCTGGAATGTGCAAGGATTAGCAAGATGTGTTAACCGTCATAAGGTCTAGCAATATTTACGCAGTCATAAGATTTCGGTTGCATTAATATAGAAAGGGCATCTTACTACACAAACTCCGTCTCTCAATAAACAATGGAGGGGCACAGTCATAGGCACCACATACTCACGTTATGCCAAGCATGCCCTAATATGGGTGGTTCCGGGAACTCCTTTGAAGATGCTACACACCCAGATAGATACTCAAGGTCGCTAGGCCATCCTAGAAGATCTCTTAAATGGCTTCCCACTAACACTGGTCTCCCAATATGCCCCAAACACAGGGCAAGCTTCATTCCTACAGACAATCACACCATCCCTACTTACAGACCCCACAGTGCCAACATTCTGGGGCAGAGACTACAATTGCATGCACAATCTTACCTTAGATAGCTCGTGCCCGCCGCTCCTGGGGGCACAATCGATTAAACTAGTACAGCACGCGAAGAACTAGGCTGTCAATAGGCAACTAAATGAAGCCTGGCGTAGTAAGCATCCTACAATGAGTAATTATTCACACTATTCCACGATCCATGACCTCCACACGAGGATTGATCAATATATTGTTCAGCCAATGCCTTACCCAGGATGACACATGTGGAATACTTGGCGCACATGACCTCAGACCACAGCCCACTGCAGTTGCAGCTCTCGTGGGTAACGCAAAGTTCTAGGGTACCGACCTGGCATCTCCCCCTTGCTACACTTAATGACACGTCGTTCCGCACCTCCCTATCACAATCCATCACCTCATACTTCCAGACAAACGCAGGCACTGCTTCAAATGTGGGTGTGGAATGTGACGCATGCAAGTCTGTCCCTCGTGGGCACGCCATTAAAACAGCCTATGGCTCCTACATGTCACTCACAAAGGAACTCCAGAAACATGAGCTAGAAATACAATCATGCGAACAGCTCTACCCCACTGACCCACATATTATTCCCTTGCTAGCTGAGGCTCTTCTCGCATAGAAGGAGACATTAGATAGTCTGTTGGATTATAAACAATACCTAGCCCGAAAGCACACCGAAGGGGTCAAAGCGGGGAACATGCTAACATGGTGATTAAAAACTGATACTTCACAACCCCCTATCATGGCGATATATACTAATGATGAGGGCCGCTTAGTGTAGACCCAGGCAGTGATTAATGACTTCTTTCACAATTATTATACCTCCCTACACAAAGCTCCCTACACTGGCGATCTCCTTCTTATTCAGCAGTTCTTATCACATGTCCAGCTCCCGCAAGTAACGCAAACTCAATACGATCTACTTGAGGACCCTATTACTGCAGATGAAAGCTCCAAATTTATTAAACAATAAGCAACAGGTAAAACCCAGGGACTTATTCCAAGCAACTTATTCCTTGGCTCACCAAAATGTACGAAGAGGCATTTGAAAGGGGTGAACTCCCGTCCTCCCTGCGAGAGGCGACACTGATTGTGCTACCTAAACCAGGCAGGGACCCACTCCAAATAGCCTTGTATTGCCCTCTGTCACTGCTGGATGCAGATTATAAAATCTTAGCTAAAATATTAGCTAATAGACTAATGAAAGCAGTATCCATATTGGTTCATGAGGGCCAGAATGGCTTTATCCCGGGGAGAAACACCGCACAGAAATTGACACACCTTTGATAGCAGCCTTACACATTGAATAGGCGTTTGACACCTTGGGTTGGCAATACTTACTAGCTGTGCTGTCGGCATTCTGTATGGGCCCTAACTTTCTGAGATGGGTACGAATGCTATATACAAAGCCACAGACTAGGGTTAAGACTGGGCACACCATCTCCCCTTCGTTTGTAATATAGCATGGCACAAGGCAGGGCTGCCGCCTCTCGCCCATTTTATTTGCATTGGCTATGGAGCCATTGGCATGCAAGCTGTTCCAATGCGTACTTGACCGGGGCGTATGGGCGGACAAGCAGTGGCCCATAGTTTCTCTCTATGCAGACAATGCGTTAATTTATCTGCGAGGCCAGATCGCCGCCCTGCAAGAATTAATGGAGTTACTTGACGAACAGGCCCAGGTCTCGGGCCTACAGCTTAATTGGCCCAAGTCAGCAGTGTTCCCAATGAAACCACTTTCAATGGATCAAAGATACGCTATGACCTGTACTCCTTTGGAATGAGCGTTTGACACTTTCAGATATCTGGGAGTTCAAATCTACCACTCTCAGGCAGATATATTAGATGGTAACTTAAGTAGAGCAATCACTAGGGCTTGTGCGACCCTCCCATTCTGGCTGAGATTACCTTTGTCCCCTAAGGGATGGGTTGCCATTTGCAAAATGCTCTTACTCCCCTGGCTTTGTATTTGTTCTCTATACTTCCTCATAGGCTACTACAAAGGCTTTTCAAAGACCTGAAATCACTCCTTGTCTCCTTGATCTTGGAGGGGGGTTGTAGATCCAGGGTGGCACTCCGTAAAATGTATACACCAATATCTGATGGAGGCCTGTGGGAGCCGAACTATGAACACTATTACGCTGCAGCACAACTGCAGCGGCCAATGAGGTGGCTCACGAACAGTAACCTCACTAAGCTGGCCACTTGGGCGCTAACATTGCGACAGCCAGCTGTGATATAATGGCTTTTAGGGTCTACCACCACACTTCAGAAAAAGCAGAGTAGTATTTTAATGCTGGAAGCAAGATGTAGCAGGTGTAAATACGTGCTACCTAGAGACCAACCTGCACCATACGCCCTCAATCTACAACTCGAAGTTCTTCCGGGTACAGATGCCCAGAACTTGAGTACTGGAATGCGGTAGGGCTGGACATCTGGACTGACTTATTTCTAGACGCGCAGTTACAAGATATTGCGGGTTTGATGGATGACTTCGGGATACCACAAGAGACCTTCCTGCTCCATGCGTTGCTATCCCAGAAAGTCCTCCAGACATGGGGTAACACACGCGTTGTACCTGCCACATCTCAACCATTGCAACTCTATTGACACACGACAGGGCAATCATGCAGTAACGGCATTTTATAACTCACTTAGACCTGACTCTGCACCTCTGTTAGCACCACAGCGCTTATATTGGGACTCGGCATTGACGATTAACATTACAGATAAAAGATGGACACAATGCATAAGTTATCTTAAAATCATATCCACCAACACCAGTCCGAAGTACACACAATTATTATCTCCACCATACATTTTTAACACCACATAGACTGGTACACATGTATCCTACTTCCGCTGATGTTCGCCCTAGGTGCCCAGCCCCAGAAGCAACGCTACCTCATATGGTCTGGACATGCCCTCGCCTCCAGGCATATTGGAACAAGGTGGTAGCGACATTAACGGAGGTAGCGGGCACCCCAATATTAGCTCAGGGTCCACATTTCCTTCTTGGAATTATGAAGCGTAATGCCTCACGCAAGAACCTCAATAAATTGTTAGACTTGGCACTGGGATTGGCAAAACACAAAATAGCTATGACCTGGAAATCGCAAACCGGCCTCAACACACAGTCATGGCTCCTAGACCTACGCAGAGCACTTGTTGCGGAGTATGCAACTCAAACAATCAATGCACCATGTGCACCTTCGCAGGTTAATCCTCTACAATTGCGTGAGTACTACACGTTTATAGAAACTAAAATGAACATGCAAACCCAACCACGACGTAAAGCACATCCTCGCCCTGCACTACCAGCATACCATGTCGCAACATGGATACACATATAGCACTCCCTCGCAGACTGCTTATCTACGCCCAGAAATGGTCTGGACTATACAATATACACAATTATGCGGGCCACAGTGTCCTCCCCACCCCCCCAGTACCACCTCCAAACGCATATAGCAGCTCACCCCTTATAATAAAAGGGCAGCTCCAAAACACAAATGCAAGACAGATGAGATAGAATAACTTTGAATAGTTAGCAGGTTATGATTATTGTATACGTCACTGCTTGGCACCCCACCAAAGCTGCTCTAGTAATTGGTATTGCAATACTACTCATATCATTATTGACAAAAAATACTTGTATAACTTGCTGAAAATCAATAAAGAATATTTATTTTAAAACAGTGTATGAATAAAAAACAACAAAAAGTCAAAGAGAAATCCCTGGGGTGTGTTAGTTAGCCCGTGATATCTATACCCGTACAGTTACACCATAGCACTTGGATTACAAGTTGCTATAGATCACTGTCAGAAGGGAAGAGATTTGTATAATGATTCCCACAAAGAAAAATATTTGTTAACAATCTATTTTTTTTATTAAAATAAAGCAATAGTTTACAATAAAAATACACACATTTAAAATTTCAAAGGAACTTTCCCTGGAAAGTAAAAGTTAATCAGCAAAATATCAGTGAACAATATAAAACTATAAAGCATATAAATACATTACATTGCATATCATAGACATAAAGATTTTGTTACTAAAGACAACACATGTAATAAAGAAAAAAGACCCCTTTAAAACAGTGGCACTTTGATGTTTTTACCACTATTGATTTCTAGATCCACTAGCTAAAAATGACATGTACATTGCAACACACATGTGACAATAATACGTGTACATCCAGTGTGTTTGAGCTAGAAGTGGATTCTCCCGTGTAAAAATGCGTCGACGCGTTTCGGTGCTTTGCACTTGATAATGTGGCACCTTCCTCAGGACTTCTTAGTAGGGGTTTTCCGTACAAGAAAGAATTCACTTTCCCTAAACATAGGCGAAAAGATTTCACTCAGTTCCTTTAACAGTTGGTACTGGGCGCCAATTGCGTCGTTCCAGGATAGTCTCTCTGAGATCACTAGCTGTTTTGGCCTCTATGTTTCCTTTAAGGCTCCTATTGGTGGTGTTCCTTTGTCTTCAGATTAGTCTGATCTTTTTCTTTTTTCTTTTTATTTTAAAACACGGTATCTGCAATGGTTTTAAAACTTGCTTCGAACGGGCATATATAGTGATCTCAGAGAGACTATCCTGGAACGACGCAATTGGCGCCCAGTACCAACTGTTAAAGGAACTGAGTGAAATCTTTTCGCCTATGTTTAGGGAAAGTGAATTTTTTCTTGTACGGAAAACCCCTACTAAGAAGTCCTGAGGAAGGTGCCACATTATCAAGTGCAAAGCACCGAAACGCGTCGACGCATTTATACACGGGAGAATCCACTTCTAGCTCAAACACACTGGATGTACACGTATTATTGTCACATGTGTGTTGCAATGTACATGTCATTTTTAGCTAGTGGATCTAGAAATCAATAGTGGTAAAAACATCAAAGTGCCACTGTTTTAAAGGGGTCTTTTTTCTTTATTACATGTGTTGTCTTTAGTAACAAAATCTTTATGTCTATGATATGCAATGTAATGTATTTATATGCTTTATAGTTTTATATTGTTCACTGATATTTTGCTGATTAACTTTTACTTTCCAGGGAAAGTTCCTTTGAAATTTTAAATGTGTGTATTTTTATTGTAAACTATTGCTTTATTTTAATTAAAAAAATAGATTGTTAACAAATATTTTTCTTTGTGGGAATCATTATACAAATCTCTTCCCTTCTGACAGTGATCTATAGCAACTTGTAATCCAAGTGCTATGGTGTAACTGTACGGGTATAGATATCACGGGCTAACTAACACACCCCAGGGATTTCTCTTTGACTTTTTGTCGTTTGTGCCCTGGTCCCTGGCGACAGTGGGGTAACCTCTCTTTTGAAATCTATGAATAAAAAACAACAGGCTAACCGCACAGGAGCCATAGCTGCTGAGTTTTCGCTTTGCGTGAGTGTGTTTGTATGTGTGTGTGTGCATGGTGTGTGCGTGCATGGTGTGTGCGAGAGAGAGAGATTTCTACATTTGCAGTGTGCTTGTGTGACATTTCTGAGTTGTGTGTGAACATTTGAGTGTCACTTTATTAGTGATTGGAACAAGGCTGGTGTATCCATGTAAGTGGATTTATTTCAGAAATAGCTCCTTTTTCTGAACATAATGGTTAGGAAACTACATAAAATCATAAGCAACTTTGTTGAAGTGAAGTGCTTATGCAAGATATGCATTTGCCAATGTTCAGATGGAGCAGGCCATCACTCCAGGGTGGCACTGTCATTATACTTGCCTAGCCTAATACAGGTGCTAGTGAACCGGAATATCAGTGGTACAGAGCTTGCCAGTTTAAGCCTGGATAACCATAGATGGCAAAATGTTATCAAATGGTCCTGGGATCTTGTCACCATTACTGCAGCTGCCCCTGTAGTCTTTTCTGATATGTGTTAATGTAAGAGCTAGGAATGTGAATCATATGCAGAGCAGTGGCAGCTCATATGTAGATCCATCAGGACTTACTTTTAAAGCACGGTTTGACACCCAGATGGGTATCCAGGCTCTTGCTGCAGGTATCAGTCGAAGAGCCTTGTCTTGAGCCCTTTCCTGAAGTGGGTCAGCGAGGTTCCTGTGCAGAGATAGAGGGGAGTGCGTTCCATTTTTTGGTGGTGAGATGGGAGAAGGAGTGTCCTCCAGAGCGGCAGCAGTGTATGCAACGTAGCTGTGAGAGGTCGAGGTGTGCCAAGCTGGAGTTCCTTTGAGGTTGGTGGAAATGCAGGTGGTGGTTCATGTAGGCAGATCCTTGGTCATGGAGGGCTTTTTAGGTGTAGGCCAGGAGCTTGAATTGGCATCTCTTCTGGATTGGGAGCCAGTGAAGGTCCTTCCGGTGCTGGGTTATGTGGGTCCTCTTGGGTAGGTTGAGGATGAGTCTGGCGGCTGTATTCTGGATCGTCTGGAGTCATATGCATGACTGACAGATCGGCTGCTGGCACTGTGGATACTCAGAGAATAACCTAACACTGGAAAACTGTTGTTTATGTATTCTTTCCTGCTCTGTTTGAGTCTGACTCTGAAGGAAAGTTACAAGTTTCGGCACCTTCCTAGCCAGAGTCTTTTCTCCCCACCCCTGGTCACTGCTACTCAAGTATTTGTATGTAAATATTATTTGCATTCTCCTTTGAAGTCTGTCATTGGCAATTTTTCCAGTCTTGGTTGTTCCTGTAATTTTGGTACTTACAGACGTGCATTCGCAATGGAAATTTTTTAACTAAAAGTACCAGAATGCACAGTTAAAGAAATAGGACTGAATAAGCTACTCATGCCCTAGAGGCTGAAATTTAAGGGCATGCCGTGCTTCAAAGAGACAAAAAAAAATGAAGCGGCGGCATGCTCCGGCTGACATTGCTTTTGTCACTAAGATAAGGGAATGATAGACAGGACATAGCTAAAACAGCGATTTACACAGTGAGCATCAGCTGAGGACAACCAGAGGTTTTCTTGTTTTGTTGTCTTGTGTGAAGAAGCTGCCCATTTCTCAGTGGAAAACATGTTGGGTTGGTTTAAACAATCTGCATGGAGAGCTATACTTTAGAGAGGCATATTATGGTTGAATATAATTTTACTTTGTGTTGAGGCATATGTGTTATTGAAAATTGCTCTAAGAATTAGGAGTGTTAGAGGGCGGGGTGATGAGATGCTGTGACAAAAGAAAGGGGACATACAGAAAGTAAGTGAGTAGAGGGAGTCAGGGGGATTAAAGCAATAATTTAAATGAATCCTAAAAAGGACAAGACTCAGAAGGCAGATAAGGGAGACAGGTGGAGGATGGCAAGGGACAAGCAAGATGTGGGGTGATGAGACAGGCGAGCAGTGGCCTTTGCATTTTGTCACATTTAAGGAGAAGATGAAACACAGACAGGTACAGGGTGAAAATATCAGAACTGAGTTACAGGGCACAATTTGGTTCACTGAGGGCAGCATCACTGAAGGACAGGATCTTGCAGGTATTGGAAGAGCTGCCGGTCATGATGTTTCACTGCCACTCAGAAAATGAGTTTACCTCACTCTCCACTGAAGACTGGGTCAGGTTCACTGTGAGCAACCTATTCACATGGCATGATGTAGAGGATTAGGATCCAATGCCTTTTTTATTTTTGTCTCTGGTATCTTTAAATTCATGAATTAACAATGTGGCTGTCCTCTTCACCTGCCCCAGCTATGGTTTTTATGCTACAATACTATATAAATCCTGATTTTAAGGTGTGTCTTGAACAAGCTTCTGTAATCCACAGAGACATTTAATCGCATTCCTCGCCTATACATATCAATGCCTACTTTGGCCTCTAGTGACATGCCTCTCACCTCCCCAAAAATGCTATTTATCAGTGTAATGTGTACTACAATTGTAAGAGATATCTGAATTATTGCTAAGCAGCACAAGTCTGTTAATCCATTCCTTGATTTCATGCTGACCTCTTTTTGCCTCCTAATGTCAACCCCTCACTATACCCTAAGGCACCTTTGGGCCTGTCTGTTGGGAGAGAAAATGGGCCTGTCAATGGACTCAATATATGTCTGCTGTTCTGCTTTTATTGCAATAAAAAGTACCAAGGTCCTTTCTGGGAACCTTTCAAGTCTTCATGCACAGTAGGTAGGAGTGGTAATAATTACCTCTCTTGCTTGCTGCCTCCTTTATTTGCTCATCTACGATGCTAGGACCAATGAAAAGAGGTGCGAAGGCTTCATAAACTAAATGTTTCAGGTGATTTTGCGAAATGCACAGGCTTTTTTAAGGAAAACTATGATTTTGCTTGTTTTTGCGAAAGAAGGCAAAATTGCAATATCCTTGAGGCTTTGAATATTGTTTTAATAAAACAATAGAGGTGAAGCCTTCTTCCATTTGCTGAAAAGCTCTTTGTGCCATTGTATATTACCTGTGGATATTTGCATGTATATTAGATACTCCTGGAATTCTGTTCTTGAAATTTACATGATAGAGACTAATGAAAGAAAAGAACTATTGGAAGAGGTCGGTAAGTAAACATCTCTTACAGGCAAGACCTATTTCTAAATCTTTACGGTCAAACAGAACCCTCAAATAGTTGTAGTCTTGAAAGTAATAGAAAGAAGTGAAAGATAAATATATAAACAACATAGATATTCTGTTATGTATCCAGAATTACAATAATGTTTTGTGTGCAAACAGTCTAAAAACACTGAGATGAATAATATTGACCTGTACTTATTTCGACTAGGGAATTTCAACTATCAAGATATCATGAAAGTAAGCATGTTTAGGGAAGCCTAGTATTACTCTTCTTAAATATACATCAACTTACCACCTTGATGATCTGTTGGTAGTCAATATTGTGAAGTCAATTTAAGTGCAGGTTGATATAAATAGGTTGAGATTTTGATATATTACCTGGCTAACAAGGATGAGGGGACATCTCTTTATACCAGCATCAGACAGATAGACTGAATTAGAGCATGCAGACACTTCCTCAGGGCAAGATCACTTCAGATGTTTAAACACACAGAAATAACTTTACAAGTGATTGAATTTTACGAAAAACATTTTTTTTTTCTGTTTCAAGATCAGTTTCATAAATAAATAATGGGCACTACCATGGGTACCAGATTCACTCCCAGCAGTGCCAATCTTAGTGTTGTTAGGAGGAGCAGTTACTATCGATCAGTGACATGGCAAAATATTTACAACATATCCTGGTGCGGTTGAGGTACACAGTTTATTACTTGTGTGGGAGGGCAGTCAGGAGGAAGCCAATTTCTTCATCAATATCATTAATCTTAATGATTACAACCTCCATTTTTGATACACAATTAGCAAGGAGGAAGTGTGTTATCTAGATCTAAAGGTACACATGAAAGAAGGCCATTTAACTATCAGTCTCTGACGTAAACCAGCACCTACAAACAGTGGCTTGCAAGCACATACTTCGTCCTGGGCTTGTCACTTGGCTCTCACCCCTGGCGCAGCCGATTGCAGCGCTGACGCCGGCTGGTGAAACGCGAAGCCGCCATCTTAGGGGAAGGCAGGGTAGCGCTCCAGCTTTTGGACGCCTCCCGCCCTCCCACGCTATTTAAGGCGTCTTCCGCTATACCTGTGTTGACAGACTATTTGTTTCTCCCCTGAGGCGGAAGCCGGGGGTTTCTTCATCTATCCCCTTTTTGTAGCGATCCTAGTAGAAATTACTGGCGATATTACAGCCACAGCGATATTTACAGCAACTTTTAAAACTTGTATTATATTTTAATTGGGGCATTTTTAATACTGTAGATTTACGACTGACGCCATCTGAACGTTTTGGACGAGATTACTTCGTCCTGGGCTTGTCACTTGGCTCTCACCCCTGGCGCAGCCGATTGCAGCGCTGACGCCGGCTGGTGAAACGCGAAGCCGCCATCTTAGGGGAAGGCAGGGTAGCGCTCCAGCTTTTGGACGCCTCCCACCCTCCTCCAGGAATGGACATAAAAAAGGGGCCCTCCCGTCCGCGCAGCGGACGGGCGCAGCGGGCGCGCCGATGGCGCGCCGAAGGCGCGCCTAAGGCAAGCCCGTCTGCGCCCGTCCGCGCCGGACCCGTGCCTAGTGCCGGTCCCCCTGCCTCTCCCACTTCGAAAATTACTTGGACCAGTACTCAGCTCCTTCAATTTAGACAAAGTACCTGCTTCCCAGATGCCTGCTGCTGCCCATCTACCTTAGAGGCCCGCCCCTATATATGCTCCTTGTGTAGGTTCGCTATTGCTCCTCATTGTAAATGGCGCGCTCCTTCAGCGAAAGTCACTAAGCCCCTACCGTGTCCTATTTTAAAGGTTGCCCTAGTTAATTGTCGCTCCCTACCGTGTCATGCCAATGAGATATGGCTATCTATTGACACACAGGGATGGGATATCCTATTCCTTACCGAAACCTGGCTTAAAGATACTTCCAGTCCTGATATTCTTCTAGCCACGCCGTCTGGTTATCGATTGGTAGGTATCAATCGTGAAAATAATAAAACTGGAGGGGGCTTGGCAGTGGTTTTGAAATCACACTTTAAAATTACTGCTAAGAAGCTCACTAACTTAGGACTTATTGAAGCCATGTACTTTACTATCCTGGATTCAGCGGCTATTATATTAGCTGGTATCCTGGTTTATAATCCCCCTACTGCCTCCTCTTCTTCACTCACTAGCCTGCTTCAGACTATAGCGGACTTATCCCTCAAACATGCTTACTTCACGGTGTTAGGAGATTTTAACTTACATGTAGATAACCCTTCCTGTTCTCAGGCATCGCTCCTAATTGATACCTTGCAAGGATTAACCCTGCACCAATTGGTTGAAGGCCCAACACATACGGCAGGTCATACCCTTGATCTCACTTTCACAAATCATCCAGGTATTATACCTCTCCCTGCACTGCCCCTAACTTGGTCTGATCACTTCCTCCTCCCTTTTGAAATCACCATCCCCTCCCTGTCTCTTTCCTCCTCCCTGAACAGAGAGAATGGACGTAAATGGCCGAAAGTAACCTGTGCCACCTTAGATCCCCACTTCTCTTATCAGCTCAATCCTTCCTTGGATCTTAATGAGGAAGTTACCAGATATAACTCAGCACTGACTACTGCACTTGATATTATTTCTCCTGTGGTCCCTATTTCTTCTTCCAGATCCCGTCCCTCCGCCCCTTGGTTTTCCCCCGAGTTACGGGAGGAAAAAAGTCGTTGTAAACGACTTGAACGTTCCTGGCGACAGTCCTATGATCCAGTGGCCAAATCACTATATAAGTCAGCTTTGAACAAATTTCAAAAGCTAAAGCGGTCCACAATGAGAGGCTATTTCTCACAGTTAATTAATAAAGCTGAGAACTCCACCAAAACTCTCTTCAAGATAGTGAAGGATTTTGTTAATCCTCCTGCTTTGAAGGCCCAGGACTCCCCTAGTCAGACCCTTTGCAATGGACTCTCTGATTTTTTCCAAGATAAAATCATTAAACTATCCTCCTCATTCCAATCTACCTCATCCTCCCCTTTGAACACTGAGCCTGACACTCTGAAATGTTCATTGAATTCCTTTGATGAAATTACGCCCGATATAGCTGCCAAACTACTTCATCAGGTAACCTCGGGGTCACCATTAGATCCTGTCCCCGCTAAAGTGATGGGTAATCTTGCTCCGATCCTATCCAACCCTCTCCTCTCTATATGGAACGCCTCTTTAATCAGAGGGCAGTTCCCCACATTGTGGAAACAGGCGATGTTGGTCCCCATTTTAAAAAAGACGGATGCAGATCCCTCACAATTTTCTAACTACCGGCCAATATCTCTCCTTCCCAAACCGGCTAAAATTCTGGAAAAGGTAGTTCAGAGGCAACTGTCATACTACCTAGAAACAAATCAGCTGCTGCATGACTCCCAGTCCGGCTTTAGAACCGGCTTTAGCACAGAAACTGCTCTGCTGGAGGTATCGGAGACCATTCGAGAGTGTGTGGACAGGGGAGAGGAGGCTATGCTGGTCCTCCTCGACCTGTCCGCCGCTTTCGATACGGTATCTCATGATATACTATTGGATCGCTTGCGGCAGCTGGGTATTGGAGGCACTGCATTGACCTGGATTAGTTCATTCCTTACTGGGAGGACACAGAGAGTTCTTTTGCGGCCTTTTGTATCAGAAGATAAACCTCTCCTGTGCGGTGTGCCTCAAGGCTCGGCCTTGAGCCCTTTGTTGTTTAATGTTTATTTAGGCCCTCTTGCCAGAGTGGTTGAGTCGTGGGGGGTCAGGGTGGTCTCTTATGCTGATGATACGCAGCTTATTTTTTCTTTTAGAGACCACTCTGATCACCACTTCTCTAACTTCCGCAACTGCTTGGGCAATATTTGCTCCTGGATGGCTGCTAACCACCTGGTTCTAAACGCTGATAAAACGGAGGTCTTATTTTTTAACCAAAAATCTGCCCCCCCCTCCACTCTTTGGTGGCCTGCTGCTATGAATCCACCCCCTACACCAGTTCAGTCTGCCCGCAATCTGGGTTTCCTTTTTGATAATACTTTATCTTGCAAAGCCCAGATCAACAAGGTGACATCCGCCTGCTTTGGCAAACTGCGCATGATCAGGAAGATTTTCCCTTTCCTCCCTCTGGACTCTCGTAAGACTGTTGTCCATGCCCTGATCACGTCGCATTTAGATTATGCCAATAGCCTTTATGCTGGCGCTCCTCTTTACCTTGTTGAAAGGTTACAAGTGATCCAAAATGCAGCCGCCAGATTAATTGGTAATATCCCCTACCGTCACTCCGTTGCGGCTTATCGGAAGGAACTGCACTGGCTTCCCATATCCAGACGCATTCAGTTTAAAATCCTGATCCTGGCCTTTCGTGCCATCAATGGCACTGGTCCTGCCTACCTGAGTACTAGACTTAAACTTTCCCGCTCTGTCAGAACTCTAAGATCAAATAGCCTACGTCTCCTGGTGGTGCCCAGATTTCGACGCACCAGGTGCGGTGGCAGAACGTTTGGAGTGGCTGCTGCCAAATATTGGAACTGCCTCCCACTGGACCTCAGGTTTATTGACTCAGAACACGTGTTCCGCCGCAAACTTAAGACCTGGCTGTTCACTCTCCCTTAAACTCTCCCCCTGTTCCTACCTGCTTCTCCTTCCCCTCGGATGAACAAGTACTCTGTAGCGCCGGGACACCCCCTTTGGGGGTAGCTGTGCGCTTTATAAGCTTCCTAATAAATAAATAAAATAAATAGCACAGCATCTCCCTAGCTCATACACAGCACTCCTTGTAGTGAATTGTTAAGGTTCTGCCAGAATTGCAGCAGAGATTAGATATTTGATAAAATAATTACTCAGATAGTAACTAGGAACCAATGAAGGGATAGTCAGATCTGGTATTGCAATGTGTGGTAGAGAGGGGGAGCTAAAGGGAGAACAAGGCAATCATTGATTTCTTGTAATAAACCTAGGCAACTATTCTCAAAAACATATTTTAAGGTTTAATACCCCTTACAATATTCAGTCTCTTACAATCAGACATATTTTCAAAAACCATTCGGACACTATAAAAAATAATAATGGTATTTCTACAATAATAGCAAACTATTCTCTGATTACATATCATAGACCTGTGGCAGATTCTTTGGCAAGCAGCTACTTAGAAAAAACATAAAATGTAAGTTGTTTAACTGCACAAAAAGGGTTTAAAAAATGTCCCAACAGTTAAGAACGAAAGCACGGTTATAATGTGTACATTATGAGTTTCTGGGTTCTAAGATTAGATGTTGGATCAGAAAATGTATTTAAACTAAATCAGAGTTTATAGTTTACGTGCTAAAATGCCCATGTACCGAAGGGTATATTAGTGTCAGACTCTTGGTTACACTGCAGGGATGTCTGGACTTTGACGTTGCTCTGCCATGTCCACTTTGTACATCAAGGAGGTCAAAAGCCAGTCCTCTGTACAAAGGGGGAAAGGGAAATTGGAAAAAAAACTCTCATCACTGTGTAGCACCTTTTCTTGCATTGGACTCAGTATTGATTTGTCTCATCTGTAAAAGTTCTGAAGAGAGTAATTAACAATACTACTGCTTCTTCTCATGAAGAGAACTATATAACATACAGTATATGATATCCCTTTTGGAGTTGGATAACTCTGCAGTTAAGTATGCTTGTGATTTTCAAAATGATTCACCACAAACATATAAAGGAAAATATCCGCTAAAATATCTAACTTCTCTGAGTATAGTGATGGTAACTACAAAAGATATCGAATTCAAAATATCGAATGGACAAAATATCGAAGTCAAAATATAGAATGGACAAAATATCGAATGGACAGAATATAGTGGTGAAAAATATCGAATTGAAGCTAAGTAATTTAATATCGATTTTTAAAATATAGAAAGCCAAATATCGAATTTTCAATGATATCGAATTTTTTAAAGTATTTTATATGTTAGTATATGTGTGAAAAGTGTATGTTATTTTTGTAATTTATTTTAAGTAATTAATTTTATGTTATTTAATTTTTGCATAATTTAATTTTGTAGCGGGTTGTGGGTTTATAGGGGAATAGGGTGGGAAGTAATTTAATTGTAATTAATTAAAGAATTGGTATTAATTTTGAATTAATTGGTAATTAATGTTTAATTGGTAATTAATTTTTATTAATTGAGTAATTGATAATGATGTTAATTGTATTAATTTATTTTCTGTAGTGGGTTGTGGGTTTATAGTGGAATAGGGTTGGGAGTAATTTGATTGTAATTATTTACATATTAAAAATACTTTTTGTGTATTGATAATTAATTTACTGTTAATTAATTAATAATTGGTATTACTTTTATTATTAATTCGTTTTTGGTATTGAAAATTAATTAATTGTTAATTAATTATGAATAGGTAATTAATTTTAATAACTAATATTTATTCGTATTTTTTAATTGATTCGTTATTACTTAAAATTAAATTGGTAATTAATGTTATTACATTTTTTATTGGTATTGATATTTATTTATTTTTATTAATATATTAAATCCTTACTTTCCCTACTGTTGTACTCTCTGGAGTGGGAATAGTAATTTTGACCCCTACGCGATCCAACGCTTTCCCTACTGTTGCACTCCATGGAGTGGGAATAGTAATTTTTACTCCTACGCTGTCCAACGCTTTCGCTACTGTTGCACTCGCTGGAGTGGGAATAGAAATTTGTATCCCTACGCTATCCAACACTTTCCCTACTGTTGCACTCTCTGGAGTGAGAATAGTAATTTTTACCCCTACGCTATCCAACGCTTTCCCTACTGTTGCACTCTCTGGAGTGGGAATAGTAACTTTTACCCCTATGCTATCCAACGCTTTCCCTACTGTTGCACTCTTTGGAATGGGAATAGTAATTTTTTCCCCTACACTATCCAATGCTTTCCCTACTGTTGCACTCTCTAGAGTGGGAATAGCAATGTTTACCCCTACGCTATCCAATGCTTTCTTTACTGTTGCACTCTCTGGAGTGGGAATAGTAATTTTTACCCTTACACTATCCAACACTTTCACTACTGTTGCACTCTCTGGAGTGGGATTATAATATTTACCCCTAGGCTATTCAACGCATTCACTACTGTTGCACTCTCTGGAGTGGGAATAGTAATTTTTACCCCTACGCTATCCAACGCTTTCCCTACAGTTGCTCTCTCTGGAGTGGGAATAGTAATTTTTACCCATACGCTATCCAATGCTTTCTCTACTTTTGCACTCACTGGAGTGGGAATAGTAATTTTTACCCCTACGCTATCCAACGCTTTCCCTACTGTTGCATTCACTGGAGTGGGAATAGTAATTTTTACCCCTATGCTATCCAATGTTTTTCCTACTGTTGAATTCACTGGAGTGGTAACAGTACATTTTACTCTCCCGCTATCCTACAGTAAAAATATTGTATTTTTTTTATTAATATTACGTTAATATATATATATTATTAACAAATAAAATTGCATTTTTTATAACTTAAATTAAGTTTTAAATAATTTTAAGGTTATTTAAGTATTTTAAGTATGTTTTAGTTAATTATCTTTATTATTTCATTAATTTTAAATTACTTTTAAGACATTTAAAAAAAATCTATATTCGGACTAACTATATTTTTTACAACTATATTTTTGATTCGATATTTTTGTACTTACCTGTTTGTAGATAGGAATTCGATATTTTTGCATTCTATATTTTGGCATCGATATTTTGGTAAGTCTATATTTTTGTATTTGATATTTTGTCAGTGATCCTTCTTGTGCCCAAACAAACACAGGAGTACACTTCTAGAGCCCCATGACTTCAGGAGAGGGCAGTTAGAGACTCCCAGGGAGTCAGTTGGAGTCCAACAGTGAGGTCCCGGTCTGTTTTCTACTGGCCCGTTGCACATTTTCAGGATATGGCCTTTTACAGTTTGTTGAGTCCCTGTAGACACTCTGGTGGTCTGCTAATTGACATTTAAGGTCCACTCCTGGTTACATAAGGGAACCGTTTCAGTCCTTCAAAGATCCTCTCATGTCACAGACAGCAGATGTAGTCCTCTTCTGACCTTCCACAGGTCCAGAAAGTGTTGTGAGGAAAGCTGGGTGAGGGGTGCACAGCTCCTGGCCTTACTACATTTTTTTCATTAGTTCCTGTTTTCATTACTGCAAGCAGGTCCAAAATGCCATGTTGCAGGGAAATAACAAGATGGCTGAGGTCTTCATTCATACTAAACTTGGACTGCTGGAGGTGTGTATGGAGGCACAATTGAAATCACCCGTGCCCTCCCACATCTAACATTAAAATCCAATTGGAAGAAGGGCCTGAATCTACAACAAAATAGTAGAAGAACATCTGGTAATACAAAAGCAGGGGCTTCAGCAACTAGACAATGGATACACAAGAATTGTGTTTTGGCCTTGTTTCATTACTTTCAAGTGCACAAACGTTTACATGTGCCTCAGACAGACCTGTCAGGTAGGCTTTGACACTGCTGTGGCAATAGGATGCCCATGCCCCCACCCTGCAAATTCTGCAGAGCTCAGGGGGTCATCTTTGTCCATTCAGGTCGACTTGTCTATCCCACCACCCTATTTTTTAGCTCCTGGGAAGAATTTCACACCACAGTCGCACCTTCTTCAGACCAAATACTGGCAGTACAGGCTTATCAGGGGCCAGACGCTAATGCTAATTAGCTTCCTGACAGCTCAGTCAGGGAAAAGGTAACTTTCTAAAAGTTACTTTCCTCTAGTATTATTAGAAATCCTACTTCACCATTGAATTGTATTTGATTAGCTATTAAACATAGTAGTTTGATTTTTTTTATCGCTGATCCCTTTCCATAGATAGCAGTTTTACTATTTTAACCTGCACTCTACATAGGACAGATAAGTCTGCCAAAGTGAAAATTGTTTTGGGGGTCTTGACACAGTAGGGACATAATAGCATTCATTTTCTACTTGTCCCACTTTTAAATACCATGCACACTGCATTGTGTGCTTTAGGGCCTGCATAGAGGTGACTTACTAATATTCTAAAGGGAGGTCTTTACTAGTCAAAAGGGGTTATTTTGACAGGTTGCATTGCAGATTTCACCATGCAGCTGTAAAGCTACATAGGGTAGGTCTGAAGCCATGTTTTCAGCCCAACTGTAGTGGATTCCACAATAGGATGAGCATTCCATATTTAGCATTTAACATTCATTGCCATAGGTGTATTTCTGCACCATTTACTATGGCCTTTTAGGAAAGTTCAATATGCTAATCATGTTTTAAGCCAACATGATGTCATCGTGTTTTAGGGAATTGAGCACATACACTGGACACTGTATAGCAATACCCCTGTGTTAAAATTCAGGCATACCAACAGTTGAGTCCAAAAACAAATGAACAACTGGGGTGTCCACTTGAAAAGGAGTCACTTTGCAACAAGAAAGAATTCCAAGTCCGTAGAGAAGCTGATTGCAGTACTTACACAACCGGAAGTGCTTTTTTGACTTGGGGACTTGTGCACTTTCAGGTTTAATTATTACAGAGGAATTGAATATGCATCTATTTGGTTGAATATCATACATTTTATCTGGTAGGCATGCTCTGCTATGCTATAAAACATCATTTTTCTCTGCAGGACTATACGTTTTTGTATGGTAGATTTTAGCCTATTGCATTCTTTCATTATTATTTTCGGAAATGATCTTCCTCTTTAGTGTGACTCCTTTGACACATTACATTTACAAAGATATAATATACTATTTCCCCAACGGGGCTGAATTCACGCTATACATAATGGATATGATTGTGAATTGCGAAATGTTAACAATTGCCCACTAGGGCTGAATTTATTTTACAAATAATGAATTTGACTATGCATTATGGACGATATAATTTATCATGTTTTTCTATATTAAATTGGAGTGTTAAAAATGAAAGGTTCATACGGTTACAATACTCTTTAATGATTTATTATTCACTAATATAATTTACTAATTGTTCACTGTCAGGGTCGTACTTGGTAAGGGGTGGGATCTTGGGGGCTCTTACAGGCCAGCTCTCAAGAATACGTCCTCTTTGTGCCCCTTTATCTTGTGAAACACGGCTAGCACATGCCCTGAGTACTCACAGCCTTTGCGATTGATGTTTACAGTGATTGTACCTGTTTTTATTTTTCTTGTAATAAACATATTACTGGAACAGTTACAAGGTGATCTAAAAGTGATATGAAAAACAGCAATGGTACCAAAACTGAGCACAAAGTGGTCTTCAATGTAACACACCTCAGGAGTAGGTGTGAGGGAAATTGTGCAAGGGTTTTTGTTTAATGTGTGCAATTTTGCACCATTTTGTAAACTTCTGCACATTTTAGAAAATGTGCTCGGCTGGTCTCCCATATGAAAAAATGCACACCAGGGCATACCTCATGCAAAATAAAGTCACACAACATACTAGCTAAATTGTGGTTGGAGCAGAAATTCTCTCCAGCACGATATTTCTTTTGAACCTGCCCCAGTGGGTGAAAATTATGTGAAATAACAACACATTCCACATAATTTACCATAACAAGGCATTCCTGAATTTCACAACATTTCAGATGCATAAAATACTTCAACCCAGACCTATTTACAAATACCTAAAGCGAGGCTTCAGGTTTGGAGCAATAGTGTACCCAACGCTGGGCGACCGCTGAAATTCTGAACAACTGCCGGTATCACTCTGGCTTAATGCGGGATACACATTTCCTTGAATATGGGATCTTACTTTGGGGCAAACCACAAAAGGACAACACCAGAAGCATCATATGCCCAGTGAATGGGATCAACTCGCATGGGCTTTCAGCTTCAGCTTAGTTGTAGCTGGCTGCCCCTGGATCATCTGTAACTTAACGCTTGCCTGTATTTAATAAACAGGCAACAAATATGTATTCCCAATGAAAAAACCTGTATGATTTGAATTATTTCAGGCACCCATTAAAATCCAGATACCTTTAAAGTAATTTGGCTACTGTACAGCAAACTTATGGCTTTTTTGCACAAAAGGGTTGTACGTAGCTGGGTTTAATGAGAGTTAGCAAAAGGCTCCATGCAAGTAGAGGCACAACACATGCACGATCCTGAGCTTTCCTTTACCAAGCAATTATATTTCGAATTTTGTGGTCTCTGGGGTGAGAAGGAGGGGGCTGGGCATCAATTGAGCCACATTGATGAAAGTCTAGGCTACAAATGTTTGAAAAGAGGATGTCCTGAACCAGAGAGCTGTTCTCCTTGAATTGTTGTTCTTTGCCATGCCTAGTCAAATACGACTACAATAGTATATGTAGAACAATATTGTTGTGTGTTTTAGTGTTCAGTTTTTTAAATAGTTTCATGTTAGAAGACACAGTACAAAATCTAATTGCCTATAACTAAAATTAAGGCCCTTTCCGCGTTTTCTTTTATCTTTCCTTTCGTGTTTTCTTGGTATTTCATGTTTTCTGAGATCACTACTGATTTTACTGTTTCTCCATTTCCTTTAAATATTGCTTTCATCGTCCCCTTTATCAAATTTACTTTGTCTGTAAAAGTTTCCCCTTCGTCAAATTTACTTTTTCTGTAAAGTTGCTTTCAGAATTTCCATTTGATTTTTCAACATCTTGTTAACTACTTTCCTTTTTTCTTGTTCCTTTTGTTTCTGGTTTGCTTTATGTTTTTGTTTCACTTCTTTCCTTCCACACTTTTTCGCTTTTGGATACCACCCCAATTATTTTTGCGCACATTAATAGTTATAAACCCATGCAATAATTGGGGTTTTTATTGAATACTCATAAGTTTAAAATCTGAAAAAGGCTTAGAGGCGCACTTAGCTCAAATGTGCCGCTACCTCACTGCTTTACAGTGATATCATTGATATACGCTCTGATGGGGTTTTAGGGACCCTATTTGGGCAGAACAGATTATCAGCCTCGTTGTGCCTCATTAGCACCGGACTATAAAACCTTTATGGAGTACAAAGCGAAGCTCATAACAAAACACCGTCCACACATGAACCAAATAGCAATGACCAGGGGGTGTTAATAGTAGTATGATACGAGGAGAGCGTCGTCGCGAGCAGGCAACCTGCTACATCATTAGCTCCAAACTGACCATGTCTGTTATCCAAAGACCCGGAAGAGGCGGCCATTTTCTCCCCCACTGTGGCGGCCCACGTCCCTTCGAAAACACAGAGGAGCTTAGAGCCTCGCGATGGGTTATTATACCGGGGCAGCTGCTGTCTGCCTTGGTGGTAACACTAAGTACTCCGACTGTAATGTACCAAGCGGTTGGAGGGGGGAAGGAAAATGAATACAAAAGAACAAATAAAAAAAACCTATAAAATTATAATGAGGGAGCACGCAGTCAGTCTCAGCGAGCAGCTCAGCAGAGCAGAAGTGTGGCCTCAGTCACGGCACTGTGACTCATTATTAGAATCCGTTGCCTAAAGGCTGGGAGCAGCGAGGCAGGGCCGCGCCACGCTGCGAAGCTGATAGCTCGTTGGAGTGACTGCGAGTGTAATCAGCCAGCCACGGCTGCTGAAGGCTTGCACTTGTTTCATGACAGACATATTCAGACTCAAGCATTAGGGGCCATCAGGTTTGGTGAATTTCCGCGAGGGCACAACACATTTCGGCTTATTCGGTCAGGAGGGAGAGGGGGGTTGTTTCTCTCCCCTCCCTCCCCAATTGCTAGCCTCAGACTCTCCGGGGAATGTGAGCTGTCGGGCCGGAGCGGCCGCGCGCCTTTTATCAGGCAGGGCCTGACACACACTGACATGGGCAGTAAAGAGGAATTATTTCCAGTCATATTTGACATTAGGGGAGCACTTCACTGTCAGCCTGGAAGCAAATATTTAATAAGTTATGATCTCCAGCTCTAATGTCCATCACTCTAACGACCTCTTTTTACAGCGATGACACCACATCGAAAACTGGGGGCCTCAAATGTTCTGCGAAAACATGAAAACATTGCAAAACAAAAAACACAAATACACTACTGTCCTTCCTTAGGAGAATATGTTTGTCAACAACCATGGAACAACTCGTTCCATGTATTCATAATTGTACTGAGCACTCCGTAGACACTTCCCTTGCATTGTTATTCAATAAATAGGCATTACGGTGTTGAGTGGCATTATATTCGAACTATAAGCTGCAGAGTCCAGTTGCATGTCTGTACAGTACATGAAATACTTGTGCTCTAATGTTAAGTTAGCTTCAAAATGGCATCTGTGTTCAGAAACAAGTGTAGTGCATATTGGGAGAGAAAGATGGAGGGTGGTAGCCATACCGAGAGGCCTAGCACAATATACCATTAGCTCAAATCCTTGGTCAGGCAGAGTCGTTGTCTCATCAAAAGAGACTGTTGTGGCAAGTCTTGGCTTTGGACTAGAAACGAAATAAGCACAGAAAACACAAATGAAGCGTGGGTGGATTTCCTGTAATGGGGTATCAGCCGTTCCTCATAATGCCAGAACAGGAAACAGTCTTTTCCTTAGAGGATAGCATGCAAATGGTCATGCTGGTTTCTTGAGATACAATTCAAGTGTGCATAATATGTTGGCTTATCTGGAGGGCAGGAATTGCCACATTGTCGATGTAAGACACGACTGAGAGTCGGTAGATGACGCTTTGGGGTTCATGGGTGGAGCTTCCTTTTCACCATTGACCATGATTGTGTTTCTATGTACTATATCTGACTCTGCCAGTCAGAGCTGGCCTTTGCTCAGCGAGCATCCTGAATGAAACTAAATTTGGTGCCCCTTGCACTCTTCCTATTTAGGTGTATCTCTATTGAAAATTTGGGAGGGGTAGGAGGACCGCAAGATTAAAAAGCACCATGAAAAACAATCAAAAGCAAGACAAACGTGCCAGCAGCTTTCAGAAAAAGCTTTCATTGCACTTTTCTTTGGAGCTAAGTCATAGGGAGGCTGCTACAGGGAGCTCCTGCGTCCTTCTGGAGGTCGTTGCCTTGGGTGTGGGCCCGGGCTTACACAAGCAGGGCCCTATTACCTATGTTGCTTACAGCCATGTGAATGCAGATTATGTGAGCAGTTTTTGTCTCTGAGTATAACCTCACACACTTGTAATGGTAATAAGCAAGGGGTAGAATTGGAAACATCATACTACAGGAACCCATAAATTGGGGGTTAAGTTGTGGCAGCTGATAGATGCAGTCATGAAAAGCAGAGCGTGCCACAAAGAAACTAGCAAAACTGAAAAATGCAATATTTAATCTGTTCTGGTTTACTTCATTGGTCACAAAAATGCTGCATTAAAAAATACTATGCAGTTAGGGCACCTATTGCCAAGAATTGTGTATGCTCTTTAATTTTCAGGGGATAATAATAATGGCAAAATAACTCTGGCGGTTAATTCACTTGCTGGAGAGATCTGTATTTGGTCACATCACAGTTTGGCTCATAAAGTAGCATGGAAGATTAATGTGCTTGTTGCAAAGCACACTGTCATGAATTATAATCCTTCTAATCTAGCACAGTGAGCTATGAGCCGACATTAAGAAGCTGAGTGCAAACTGAAAGGCAATGGTTTAGGACCTTATTCTTTTTTCTCTTAATCTGTTCTTGATCTAAGGTTGCTAAAACTGGTTCCTTTTGATAGTAAGAAAGTCATACTGGTGTAGAAAACCCAGAGCATGAGGTCTTACCATATAATGCTTTCCAGTATAGATGTGGATTCTTTGGGTAGAAAATAAAAGTCTTATTAGTACAGACAACCCACCCCTTTGTTTCATGGTAATGCCTGACTATGTGTATTTCTCCCGACTGTGGACTCTTAAGGCCTTATTACTATCCATTGTTTCTGGATTGGAACTGCCTGACAAGTAGTTGGCGGTCCACTCCAGATATTATGACGTGACAGCCAGCACATCGGTCGGAAACATAGCCTTTACCATTGCAGCTTGTGCTGCGGCTGGGAAAAGGGCCGCAGCACAAGCTACAATGGTAAAGGCTATGTTTCTAAACATCTCTGCATTGTGTGCCAGGCACCATGTGGTACCTGGCACACAGTGCCTGGCACACAGTGCATAGATGTTTGAGGGGGCAGCATATGTGTCCCCAGGCCACAGAGCGGAGGCCTGGGGGGATGGGGCCCTGCTAGGGGCCCCTAAAATCACTTTTTGACAGCTTCTCCATATCGGAAAGGCAGAAATGGAAAGGCTGTTGGAAAGGGACATCATAATACATATGGCGGTGCCTCTGCAGGAACCGTGTCCATTGTAGGGATTAAGCCTCCAACGGAAACCCAGACGGAATTCTTGATCCTATCAGAGGCATCGGTTGGTCCCTCTGATGACATCACTCTGACCGCCGACATCGTTATCCGGCAGTCAGACTGATGCCTTGTGTGGCGGACGGACCACCACTGACAAACTGTCAGTGGCAGTCGGTCCGACATCCTAATAAGGCCCATAATATCTACCAGTATGGACAATATGTGGTTTCTACACCTTGTAACCTTCAATGTTTTATGAAATATTTTTTGTATATTGATTTACACACTTGTATTATTTATTGTCTCTGTATAATGTGGGCGTGTGATGTAATGCGCTCTGACACCTTACATTGAGATGAGTAGAGCTAAAAAAGAGAACAATAAGTAAATGCTTTCTAACTTGTTATTTGTGTGATTACAGTAACTGAAGAATTCGAGATCCAACTGGATTTCACCCATTTCATGCACTGGTGATAGTGCATTTTTTTATAGCACTTGCTACTTCATATTTGATGTTTTGATTGTTGCTCAACAAAATGGTGCTTAGGTCATTGACCTTCGACCTCGGTAAACCCAAAGGATGAGTTGTCCCTGTTGGGATTTAATCCAATGATGTGTAGCTTTCATATACATCTCAATAGCAACCACACCAATGCCAGTAGCAAGCACTTAACTGAGCTACTGTTCAGTCATATGTTTATCTTTATTGTGGTTTCAAAATGTTTTAAATTCCTACTGTAAATTGTTAATCTCTGTGAGAAAGATGGGTCTAGCAGGTTAATAGTGCGAGCTGGTGCTTTGTCTGATTATTTATAAAATTCAGGCCTCACGCTCCCTCATCTGCCTTTGTTAAAGGCCTTTATTTGCACAGATTATTTGCAAAGAGATGGCATTCCAAAATGTTGGTGACCACTAAAAGGGCACGTCTCTCAGTAGCAGATGGATTATAGTTGTGCACTGGTGTAACCTCAAGACAAAGGGCAAGATTAGGTGTTAAACAGAGTGGCATGTACCAGGGAGATACTGACCCTTTGACCCTTTCACCAGGTACAGATTGGCACATTGGGATGTATTACAGATAGTGCTCATGGGGTGTAATTGTGAGCCTGTTTCCTGCACCCCCTGGGCACTATAATATTACAGGAGATTGCACATTCTAATGCAGCCCATTCAGCAATACAGATAGCACTGGTGCACATATAGTACCAGCAAAATCCTAAGGGGGCGTTCCTTTACTAGCATTGGGATGTGCTAATGGGGTAAACACTTTGCCTCTGCAATCATGCTGTATTATGGACATAGGCACAGAGGTAAGTAGACCATCACAAGGTGCACTGGCTGCTCGCCATATAGAGATAGCACACAGTGCTCCCTTGAGGTTGATTATTGCAGGAAAGTGTTTCCCATGGACTACATCAGACATCCACCTGCAGCTGTGTTCAGTCATTCACTGCAACCTTGCTGGGGGATTTCTGTCCCCCATGAAAGTGCAGGCCAGGTATCACCTGCTCTGTGAAAGGTGGAACAGTTATTTGAATCAGCTAGTCTGTTTTTCCCTTATTGACTGTCTTGAGGGTAGCGCTAGTTCATAGCTAATATCTTCAAAAAGGAGAAACAACACAATACAGTTATGAACATAAGTCAACCGTATGGAAATTCTGTTATTTGATTCCAGGAAACATTCCAGATGTTTTGAGTTCCTAGGAAAACAAGTTACTTTATTGCACATCAGATACATCAATTAAAAACACAGTAGAGCCAATGCATTTCGCTCAAAAAACAGAGAGCTTTTTCAGGGTTTCATGGTAAAGTATCTGTTGAAATTCATGTCCGTATTACACATGCACTCAACTTGTACGGAATTGACTATGTCACCCACAATGCATATAGTGTGCTCCTGTAGTTTTCTGGTTCCGCCTAACTGGTACTTATGCACAAATTAAGGTTGACTGCATTGGAGTATAGGTCAGATATAGAAACCAGGTTCAACCCAGTCAGAACCTTTTTTTTCAACATATAATAGCCTAATAGCCTTTTATTTAAAATGTACATTTACAATAAGGTAACCTCCCATCATGATTGCTCTGAGGAACCTTTTTTGTCATAGAAAAACCAAAGGTGGTGATGGAGGAAGCATTGACAATACAAACACTCACCCCCAGTCAACTGATCGGGGTTTAATCCATCACCGTTCTTTAGCTCACTCCGCCACCCCAGTTCAGACATGGCCATATGCAAATCAGTCTGACCCTCTGCCTCATGGGAACAGTCCAGCCCGAACTACCAAGCCATGTCTTCCCTGGACCGGAATCAAGCTTCCCAGGACCGGTTTCTGGCATTAAAGCCGTCTTCAGCCGGGCTTGCTTGACTCCAGTGGCAAAGTGAGCAAGGGACTCACGTCTGAGCATACCCTGCCAAATTAGGGCGAACAAAGAAAAAACAAAGGTGGTGATGGACGGAGCGTTGACAATTCAAACACTCACCCCCAGTCAACTGATCTGGGTTTAATCCATCACCGTTCTTTAGCTCACTCCGCCACCCCAGTTCAGACATGGCCATATGCAAATCAGTCTGACCCTGTGCCTCATGGGAACAGTCCACCCCGAACTGCCAAGCCATGTCTTCCCTAGAACGGAATCAAGCTTCCCAGGACCGGTTTCTGGTATTACAGCCGTCTTCAGCCGGGCTTGCTTGACTCCAGTGGCAAAGTGAGCAAGGGACTCACGTCTGAGCATACCCTGCCAACTTAGGGCGAACAAAGAAAAACCAAAGGTGGTGATGGACGGAGTGTTGACAATACAAACTCTCACCCCCAGTAAACTGATCTGGGTTTAATCCATCATCGTTCTTTACCTAACTCTGCCACCCCAGTTCAGACATGGCCATATGCAAATCAGTCTGACCCTCTGCCTCTTGGGAACAGTGCAACCCGAACTGCCAAGCCATGTCTTCCCTGGACCGGAATCAAGCTTCCCAGGACCGTTTTCTGGCATTACAGCTGTCTTCAGCCAGGCTTGCTTGACTCTAGTGGCAAAGTGAGCAAGGGACCCACGTCTGAGCATACCCTGCCAACTTAGGGCGAACAAAGAAAAACCAAAGGTGGTGATGGACGGAGCGTTGTCAATACAAACACTCACCCCCAGTCAACTGATCTGGGTTTAATCCATCACCGTTCTTTAGCTCACCCCGCCACCCCAGTTCAGACATGGCCATATGCAAATCAGGCTGACCCTGTGCCTCATTGGAACAGTACAGCCCGAACTGCCAAGCCAAGTCTTCCCTGGACCGGAATCAAGCTTCCCAGGACCGGTTTCTGGCATTAAAGCCGTCTTCAGCCGGGCTTGCTTGACTCCCATGGCAAAGTGAGCAAGGGACTCACGTCCGAGCATACTCTGCCAAATTAGGGCGAACAAAGAAAAACCAAAGGCGGTGATGGACGGAGTGTTGACAATACAAACACTCACCCCCAGTCAACTGATCTGGGTTTAATCCATCACCGTTCTTTAGCTCACTCCGCCACCCCAGTTCAGACATGGCCATATGGAAATCAGTCTGACCCTGTGCCTCATGGGAACAGTCCACCCCGAACTGCCAAGCCATGTCTTCCCTAGAACGGAATCAAGCTTCCCAGGACCGGTTTCTGGTATTACAGCCGTCTTCAGCCGGGCTTGCTTGACTCCAGTGGCAAAGTGAGCAAGGGACTCACGTCTGAGCATACCCTGCCAACTTAGGGAGAACAAAGAAAAACCAAAGGTGGTGATGGACGGAGTGTTGACAATACAAACACTCACCCCCAGTAAACTGATCTGGTTTTAATCCATCATCGTTCTTTACCTCACTCTGCCACCCCAGTTCAGACATGGCCATATGCAAATCAGTCTGACCCTCTGCCTCTTGGGAACAGTGCAACCCGAACTGCCAAGCCATGTCTTCCCTGGACCGGAATCAAGCTTCCCAGGACCGGTTTCTGGCATTACAGCTGTCTTCAGCCAGGCTTGCTTGACTCCAGTGGCAAAGTGAGCAAGGGACCCACGTCTGAGCATACCCTACCAACTTAGGGCGAACAAAGAAAAACCAAAGGTGGTGATGGACGGAGCGTTGTCAATACAAACACTCACCCCCAGTCAACTGATCTGGGTTTAATCCATCACCGTTCTTTAGCTCACTCCGCCACCCCAGTTCAGACATGGCCATATGCAAATCAGTCTGACCCTGTGCCTCATTGGAACAGTCCAGCCCGAACTGCCAAGCCAAGTCTTCCCTGGACCGGAATCAAGCTTCCCACGACCGGTTTCTGGCATTAAAGCCGTCTTCAGACGGGCTTGCTTGACTCCAGTGGCAAAGTGAGCAAGGGACTCACGTCCGAGCATACTCTGCCAAATTAGGGCGAACAAAGAAAAACCAAAGGTGGTGATGAACGGAGCGTTGACAATACAAACACTCACCCCCAGTTAACTGATCTGGGTTTAATCCATCACCGTTCTTTAGCTCACTCCGCCACCCCAGTTCAGACATGCCCATATGCAAATAAGTCTGACCCTGTGCCTCATGGGAAGAGTCCACCCCGAACTGCCAAGCCAGTCTTCCCTGGACCGGAATCAAGCTTCCCAGGACCGGTTTCTGGCATTACAGCCGTCTTCAGCCGGGCTTGCTTGACTCCAGTGGCAAAGTGAGCAAGGGACTCACGTCTGAGCATACCCTGCCAACTTAGGGCGAACAAAGAAAAACCAAAGGTGGTGATGAACGGAGCATTGACAAAACAAACACTCACCCCCAGTCAACTGATCTGGGTTTAATCCATCATCGTTCTTTAGCTCACTCCGCCACCCCGGTTCAGACATGGCCATATGCAAATCAGTCTGACCCTGTGCCTCATGGGAACAGTGCAACCCGAACTGCCAAGCCATGTCTTCCCTGGACCGGAACCAAGCTTCCCAGGACCGTTTTCTGGCATTACAGCTGTCTTCATCCGGGCTTGCTTGACTCCAGTGGCAAAGTGAGCAAGGGACCCACGTCTGAGCATACCCTGCCAACTTAGGGCGAACCAAGAAAAACCAAAGGTGGTGATGGACGGAGCGTTGACAATACAAACACTCACCCCCAGTCAACTGATCTGGGTTTAATCCATCACCATTCTTTAGCTCACTCAGCCACCCCAGTTCAGACATGGCCATATGCAAATCAGTCTGACCCTGTGCCTCATGGGAACAGTCCAGCCCGAACTGCCAAGCCATGTTTTCCCTGGACCGGAAACAAGCATCCTGGGACCGGTTTCGGATTCATAATCCTCATCAGCCAGGCTATCTTGAATCCAGTGGCCAAGTGAGCAAGGGACTCACGTCTGAGCATACCCTGCCAATTTAGGGCGAACAAAGCGATACAAAAGGGGATGATGGACGGAGCGTTTGAGCAAATCAAACACTCACCCCCAGTCAATGGATCTGGGTTTAATCCATCACTTTTGGAGCTTTCGCCCAGTGAACATTCCTACATTTGGAGGTAGTCACTTTTTTTTTCGTCTCAGATTCCTCCAGCAGGGCAAGGCTGCAAGCAGTAGCAGAACAGGGCTCCATGAGGCTGCAAAATCTCTCTGTAACATCCTACTTAAACAAATTTGCTGCACTGGAAAGCTCAGAGCTGGAGTAAACTGAACCTTTGGCCCAGCATCAACTCACCTACATTTGTCTCGGTCCTCTGGAAATCTTTGGAGCCAAAAAGTTTCTAAGCCCCAGGGTTTTTAGGACATTAGGAGGAGTATACTCTGACAGAACCACGTGTACCAGGACCTCAGGAAAGGCGCATGACAGTCAAGACTCGCTCCAGCAGAAGCAAACAGCAGGGTCTACAGCAGGTCCAGTTGGAACCAGGTAGCTTACCAGGAGGTCAGCCAACTGACCCTGGAGTCCTTTTCTTTGTCCTGGGTACAAGTGGGAGCAGGTCCGGGCTTTCTAATCTACTCAAGGGTCTCAACAGCAGTTGCAGTCCAATATCTGTATTTCAGAGTACTGGTAGTGTTCAGAAGAGGGTGCCTAGACGTGCAACATTCATGCCTGGCCTGGCATTAGCCTGTGGGTGGGGGTGGGGGGTTTGAATCCTGGCCCTTCCATAGACTATAGAGAAAAAATCCCACAGTATGCTCTACTACAAGCAATACCACAGTGCCCCTCTCTACCTAACTCCAATATAGCACAACATTTCTTACCCAGTGCAGAACTCCTGTTCCCACCGCAGAGGTGTGACCAGAGAAAGGAGCAACATCTCAAAACTGGTTATGGGGCAGCTCCACTGCAACTGGGATCGGTCCCTGGCTGACTAGAGAGACAAAGGAGAGGAGATGCCTAAGTGTTAGCTACATGTGCCTGTGACAGGGTGAGCTTATTTGAAGTTAATTAGGCCCCAAGCACAGCACAGATGGTTCTCCTGTAGGAGGAACAGAACACCTCCCCACATCCAAGGCCTCTGTTTTAGCTCAGGGAGCAGGTTCACACCTTACCAAGGGGTTATTTAGCTCCCGGGTGACAGTTGGAAGCTCATGCAAAAAAGTCTTCTAAAGACTTTAAGCAGGAAACTAGTTACTTTCTAAAAGCCCCTGTTCTAAAACATGTATTACAAATCAGACTTTAGCAGTGAAGTAAATAAGGTTTGTAATAAATATTTTAAAAAGTTCAAGAACGAACTTCGTAGGTGTTTCGTAGGCAGAGATAACATTATTACATTTTATATGATATCGCAAGGCTTTCCTATGGAACCGTTATCCCTCATAGAATGAAAATAGCTTTTAATGACGTTTCACTGCAAGAGCATGTTTAGCATTAAACCTTGTTGTGTCCATCTTTTAAATACCATAGACCCTACCATATGGATAGTAAGACCTACCCAGGGGTGACTTATTAATGCTTAAAAAGAGGGTTTAAGCCTGCCTAAAGAGGTTATTTAGACCAGTCAAATTTGAAGTAAAAAAACTAAAAATACATGCTACAGTGGTAGGCCTACAAATATGTTTACACTGCCACTGTAGTGGGTGGCGCAATGGATGTTGCAGCCCACTTGACATTTAACTTACAGGCCTGGGGTACACTTGGTACCATATTCTAAGTGCTTATAGGTAAGTAATATATGCCAATTAGGAGTATAACCAATTTCAATATATTTTCGGAGTCAGAGCACATGCACTAGGGCCTGGTTATCAGAGTACCAGTGCACAGAGTAAAAAGAAAACAGCAGCGCCAATCCAAAAATGATGATCATACAAAAAGAGGCATTATCCCACAACATCTTTTAAAATTATTTCCCTTTTTCTAATCTGTGCATCCTGAAGTTTTATTTTCCTGCTATAAACAAAATCTCTTTGTTTTTTGTGTGAGCTAGGTACTGAGTCATTCAGGTTGGCTTTAGAATATTGCCATTGATTTTCATTGGAAGCAGGCCATGCCTAGTGTTTCCCCGAAATTGTACCAGGATGTGAAGCCACTTCCATCATACCACCATGTTGGTGTGGACAGGGGCCAGTGACAGTATTATTGCAGTCTCACAATCCACTCCAGTTAAATATGGCAGTGCACCTATGTGCTTCCCTGTTTCACTCTTGCGATGTTAAATGACCAGTCTACCAAATCAGGTCCCTCTTATGTCACTTTAGTCCCGTGTCATATAGTACACACACATAATTACACATTTGTTTAATTGTACAATGATTCCTCAACAACCTGTGCAACTGTGCCATTTTTAACAGTGTCCCTGAAATTGCTCTTTTTTTTCAATTTTCACAAAAGTTTGCCAAACCCCTGACCCCGAGAGAGCCTTTAAATTACAATTTAGTGCTTCTTATTGTCATTTTTTTGTGTACAGCGAAAGGGCGGAATTCCAATTGGCCTAATCCTATTGTTTCTGACGGGAGGCCTCTCACTCCCCCATTTCTCAACCACTGGCTGCAGCGCTTAATCTGTGAAAGAAAGAGTTTCTCAGGATATAGCTTACACAAAAAAAGCCTTTAAAGAAAGGAAGAAGCATGCCGCGAGATAGTTGAGTTGCAGAAACCTGCAGTAAGGGCTCACTATCTACTTGTTAGCGATCCTTATTTGGCCCCCTACCTCCGCTTTGTAACAATCCCTTACCATAGGTTTTTATTAACTAAACTTAGGTTTAATCTTATTCATTTTCACCTAGGCTCTTTTAAGGGTTGGCAGAAGCCAGAATTAGCCGCTCCTTGCAGTTGCGATCATTTCTCAGTGCAGGACACAATGCATTTCGTCATGTTCTGTAGTTTATATCATGAGCAGAGGAAAAAATATTTGCTCCCCATACTTAAAGACGCAGGGTTCACACAGGTGCGCCCCGCGCTGCTCTTCCTACAGCTCATGACAAACCCACATACAGCATTTAGTCTTGCAAATTTTTTAGTCGCCGCAGCAAGGGTGAAAGCTGTTGGCCATTCTCCGCCTTAAGAGATTACTAACCGTAATGATTTTATATGTATTGTCCTATACTCAAATGTATCTTTTTAAATTGTGTAAATAGTATTTATAATGTACACTGAGCTTGAAGCTTTTTTAGACGCTAGGAATTCCAAGTATACTCTGTATGTCATGTTTTATTGTTTTTGTTTCTTTGTATGACTTTGATTAAGTCGAATAAAGATATTCTGACTGACTGACTGAAAGAGTGCTGGTGCCTGAAACTCCGCTCAGAAGCCAGCGTCCTGCGCAATTAAACGCTGGTACACGGAATACCGAAGATGGTAGTTTTAAAACCACCTCATACATCTTTAATCCCCAACCAGGCACTCCCTCCCCTTTATCTCACTCCTGCAGGTTTCTGCTTCCTCTTTTTGTGATGTTTTGCCGTCTTTCTCTTCCTCCATTTTTCCAATCTGTGTAGTATTTTTCTGTAATTAATGATGCGGTAAAAAAGAAGTGATGGTGCCCAAAAATAAGTGATGCCGCCCCCCCACCGGCAACCACAAGCTCAAATTGAACACTTCCTGGCTGGAGGCAGCATAATCTTAGCCTTTGCTGTGAACAGTTGAAAATACAAGATACATACTGGTCCAAGGCTTGAGACAGATGGGGCCACATGTGAATATTTTTTTTATGTTTGAGTTGTTTATGATGTGTGTATGTGCATTCTTTTTGCAATAAATTATTATAGTGATTTCGAACATTATAACCTATGATTAACTAAGGACACTAGTTCTACTGCTATTAGAACATTAGAGTATTGGGAGCTCAATTGAAAACAATGTAGTGGTCCGGGCTTCTAATAGCCTTCGGCTCAGGCCTTTGACGTTGGAGTTGGACTTTTAATTGCCTGTATAGCCAGCTACATTGGGCTATAAAGCTATATTAAACCATTCTTTCATTGTGCTTTGCTTATGTTTTGACAAATGTTTTTATGTATGTGAAATTTTCAAAATTCACAAATTTAGCATGATTTAGCAAATGTTGTAGGCTCCAAATTCTTCATGATGTTTGCATGTGGCAGACTGGTTTGCAGAAAAAGTTTTGTTGGGAGGCATCTTTTTAAAAAGATAGTTGCCTGCTGCATTTTTCGCATAACGTTTGAATGAAAAGAGTGCCCATCCGTTCAGTTTTAATGCAAGAGACTGAGTGTTTTTTTTAACAATTTCAATTTAAACAATTCAAAGACTTTGGGCACCTCTAATTGTGTTGTACACTATGTATTAATCCACTTACCATTTATACAGTAAATATATGTATATATTTATATATTCTTGAATTGTTAAAGTGTTATGTAACCACAGTCGAGGTTGAACACTAAGAACTTTATTGAAACTTTGGATATTGTGTTGCAATGTACTAAGACACACTCTGCTTTATCTGGGTAGACCTAGCTCTTGGCTTCTCGTCAATGTCCACCTTCAGAATCATGGATGATTAGAGAAGACACTGCTTCATCGCAGACCAAGGACTCAGATACCCCGAAACCTGGTTAGTTGATTCCAGTTCTGAATGGCTGCGGGCTCCCAGGAAAATCATCTCTTATGCACACTGTACATTACTATACGTGGTTGTATTGGTGAGCCCACAACTATGTTACTTTACACACAACACTGGTATGGAGCATACATTTTTGCAATTCTACACAGATTCCTTCAGTCTACTGTTGCGTAATGGTACACACAGATTTGTGACAATAGACGCGTATTTGGGTAAGCACACTCAACATAATACACATTTGTATAGTCTTCATATTTCAGAAATGTGCATATAATTGTGTAAGATTACTCTAATTATCGACAGTACCCTAGATAAAACGGCTGGTATAGATCACCGAATGAGGGTGGCCTAAATTTGGTCTAAAGTTGCGTCAGGCAAGTATTCATCTTCAAAGAAAAAAAAACGAGTCCTTATGCTTTCAGAAAATTCACTAAAACTCCTTAGGCTTTAAGAGTCGAAAAGAATTGCATGTCCTATCCTAGCGACCCTCTTTCTTGCATTTCCTTGAAGTGTTCATGGAAAATTATTGCGGTGTAAGGAGAGATTAATGTAACATAATTGTATAGGTCTTCTATCCACACTGTCTTCAATCAAAATTGTGGCAGATGGAATGGGAGCGAAGAGACTAGGTGAAAAAAAGACAAAATACCATATTATTTTGTTTCATTGTGCCAGTGTGGTGCCTGTGGTAACCAATTATGCCTGGAATAAACATTGTGACAGGTTCTGGGAAGTGGTCAGGAGAATTGTGACCTATTAAACTTAACTTGATTCTAAGCTCATAGATCAGGCTGACTCTTAGCTTACTTTTCCTGTTTTCCCCCTCAAAATTGATCTGATCCACATATGTAATGGAAAAAATAGCTTCCTAGCAATTTCATGGTGTATGGTATAAATTCATATTCTAGGTCTGCTAATCAGTGCTTAATTTGTGCCAATGGTTAACAGAGCTTGGCACCACCATTTAATTGTGAACACCAGCACTTATGACAGTCTGCCACATGGTGGAGCTCTCTGTAAATTTAGAGATGAGCAGACCAACATATGTTTATTTATTCACTTTACCTTAAAAATGAATAATTCCTGTTGTTCAAGCCATACCTGTAATTTTGGCGGCTTGGAATACTCTGAATTATCACACTTGTAGGAGTGTTATGGTTAACAGTTGCATAGGTAGGCTTGCTTGAATCCAGTGGCAAAGTGAGCTAGGGCCTGAATGCCAGAAACCGGTCCTCGGAAGCTTGATTCCGGTCCAGGGAAGTCAAAGTTTGGCAGTTCGGGCCATGTCAGAACTGGGGTGGCAGAGTGGGCTAAAGAACGGTGATGGATTAAACCCAGATCTTTTGACTGGGTGTGAGTGTTTGATTGATTCAGATGCTCCGTCCATCACCACTCCCTTTTGTACCTCTTTTGGCCTCCATAAGTGTGGCAGGGTATGCTCAGACGTGAGTCCCTTGCTCACTTTGCCACTGGATTCAAGCAAGCCGGGCTGAAGACGGCTGAAATGCCAGAAACCGGTCCTCGGAAGCTTGTTTCTGGTCCAGGGAAGACATGGCTTGGCAGTTCGGGCTGGACTGTTCCCATGAGGCACAGGGTCAGACTGATTTGCATATAGCCATGTCTGAACTGGGGTGGCAGAGTGGGCTAAAGAACGGTAATGGATTAAACCCAGATCTTTTGACTGGGCATGAGTGTTTGATTGATTCAGATGCTCCGTCCATCACCATCCCCTTTTGTACCGCTTTTGGCCGCCATAAGTGTGGCAGGGTATGCTTAGACGTAAGTCCCTTGCTCACTTTGCCAATGGATTCAAGCAAGCCGGGCTGAAGACGGCTGGAATGCCAGAAACCGGTCCTCGGAAGCTTGTTTCCGGTCCAGGGAAGACATGGCTTTGCAGTTCAGGCTCGACTGTTCCCATGAGGCACAGGGTCAGACTGATTTGCATATAGCCATGTCTGAACTGGGGTGGCAGAGTGGGCTAAAGAACGGTGATTGATTAAACCCAGATCTTTTGACTGAGTGTGAGTGTTTGATTGATTCAGATGCTCCATCTATCACCACCCCCTTTTGTACCGCTTTTGGCCGCCATAAGTGTGGCAGGCTATGCTCAGACGTGGGTCCCTTGCTCACTTTGCCACTGGATTCAAGCAAGCCGGGCTGAAGACGGCTGGAATGCCAGAAACCAGTCCTCGGAAGCTTGTTTCCGGTTCAGGGAAGACATGGCTTGGCAGTTCGCGCCGGACTGTTCCCATGAGGCACAGGCTCAGACTGATTTGAATATAGCCATGTCTGAACTTGGGTGGCAGAGTGGGCTAAAGAACGGTGATGGATTAAACCCAGATCTTTTGACTGGGTGTGAGTGTTTGATTGATTCAGATGCTCCGTCCATCACCACCCCCTTTTGTACCACTTTTGGTCGTCGCCATAAGTGTGGCAGGGTATGCTCAGACGTGTGTCCCTAGCTCACTTTGCCACTGGATTCAAGCAAGCCGGGCTGAAGACGGATGGAATGCCAGAACCAGTCCTCAGAAGCTTGTTTCTGGTCCAGGGAAGACATGGCTTGGCAGTTCGGGCTGGACTGTTCCCATGAGGCACAGGTTCAGACTAATTTGCATATAGTCATGTCCGAACTGGGGTGGCAGAGTGGGCTAAAGAACGGTGATGGATTAAACCCAGATCTTTTGACTGGGTGTGAGTGTTTGATTGATTCAGATGCTCCGTCCATCACCACCCCCTTTTGTACCGCTCTTGGCCGCCATAAGTGTGGCAGGGTATGCTCAGACGTGAGTCCCTTGCTCATTTTGCCACTGGATTCAAGCAAGCCGAGCTGAAGACGGCTGGCATGCCAGAAACGGATGTATGGCGTTACAACGCATAATTTTACATCGCATACCATTACAACGCGATTTTTACAACGCAGGATCCATTACAATGCATGCCTTTACAACGCATGTCATTACAAAGCAGATGCTATTACAACGCATGCCATTACAACGTAAGTATAGGTAAGTATATCTTTTTAAAAAAAATGTAGTTAAGTTAATTTAATTAATTTATTTAAATAATTTTTAAATTGAAATTAATTTAATTTAATTAATTTAATTCTATTAATTTAATTTAATTAATGTAAAAAATGTAATTAATTTAATTTAATTAATTTAATTTAATTAATATAATTTAAGTAATATTAAAATTGTAATTAATTTATTTTAATAATTTAATTTAATTAGTTGTATTTAATTAATTAAAAAAATGTAATTAATATAAATAAATAAATTAATTTAATTTAATTTAATTATTTTAATTAATTTAATTTATTTAAAGTCGTTTTTTAAAAAAAATGGAACCCTAAAAATACCCCTGTACCCCTTAACCCAAACCTAGCCCTGAACCCTAAAAATACCCATGTACCCCAAAACCCAAACCCAGCCCTGAAACCTAAAAATACCCCTGTTCCCCAAAACCCCAACCCAGCCCTAAAACCTAAAAATACCACTGTACCCCAAAACCCAAACCCAGCTTTAAAACCTAAAAATACCCCTGTACCCCAAAACCCAAACCCAGCCCTAAAACATAAAAATACCCCTGTACCCCAAAACCCAAACCCAGCCCTAAAACCTAAAAATACCCCTGTACCGCAAAACCCAAACCCAGCCCTGAAACCTAACAATACCCCTGTACCCCAAAACCCAAACCCAGCCATAAAGCCTAAAAATACCCCTGTACCCCAAAACCCAAACCCAGCCCTAAAACCAAACCTAAAAATACCCCTGTACCCCAAAACCCAAACCTAGCCCTAAAACCTAAAAATACCCCTGTACCCCAAAACCCAAACCCAGCCCTGAAACTTAAAAATACCCCTGTACCCCCAAACCCAAACCCAGCCCTGAAACCTAAAAATACCCCTGTACCCCTTAACCCAAACCTAGCCCTGAACCCTAAAAATACCCCTGTACCCCAAAACCCAAACCCAGCCCTGAAACCTAAAAATACCCCTGTACCCCAAAACCCAAACCCAGCCCTAAAACCTAAAAATACCCCTGTACCCCAAAACCCAAACCCAGCCCTGAAACCTAAAAATACCCAAACACCCCAAAACATATACCTCAGTACCCCAAAACATATACTCCTATACTCATACTTATTTTATAAAATTACTTAAATTTTATATATTTAATTTATAATATAAAAAACATACATTAATATATTTATTTATTATTAATGTTAATTAAACTAATAAAATAATATTAAATAAAATAAAAAAATAAATTATATACTTACCTATACTTACATTGTAATGGCATGCGTTGTAATAGCATCTGCTATGTAATGTCATGCGTTGTAAAGGCATGCGATGTAATGGATCCAGCGTTGTAAAAGTTGCGTTGTAATAGAAGTGCGTTGTAAAAGTTGCGATGTAACGGTTGTTTCCCGCCAGAAACCGGTCCTCGGAAGCTTGTTTCCGGTCCAGGGAAGACATGGCTTGGCAGTTCGGGCTGGACTGTTCCCATGAGGCACAGGGTCAGACTGATTTGCATATAGCCATGTCTGAACTGGGATGGCATAGTGGGCTAAAGAACGGTGATGGATTAAACCCAAATCTTTTGACTGGGTGTGAGTGTTTGATTGATTCAGATGTTCCGTCCATCACCACCCCCTTTTGTACCGCTTTTGGCCGCCATAAGTGTGGAGGGTATGCTCAGACGTGAGTCCCTTGCTCACTTTGCCACTGGATTCAAGCAAGCCGGGCTGAAGACGGCTGGAATGCCATAAACCGGTCCTTGGAAGCTTGTTTCCGGTCCAGGGAAGACATGGCTTGGCAGTTCGGGCTGGACTGTTCCCATGAGGCACAGGGTCAGACTGATTTGCATATAGCCATGTCTGAACTGGGGTGGCAGAGTGGGCTAAAGAACGGTGAGGAATTAAACCCAGATCTTTTGACTGGGTATGAGTGTTTGATTGATTCAGATGCTCCGTCCATCACAACCCCCTTTTGTACCGCTTGTGTTAAGGCTAAACAAAAATACTTATTTTTATACTACAACTTCTGTGGTGTCCATCTGTAGTGTTGTCACTGGGTTACTGTATGTGTTCACAAATGCTTTACACACTTGCCTCTGAGATAAGCCTGTCTGCTCGTGCTAAGCTACCAAGGGTGTGAGCAGGGGTTATTTTAGGAGTATACCCCATTACCCTAACTAGACGCAAGGGTCCCTATTTGGTTAAAGGTTCCTACCTCTGCCCCAAATCTAACAATCACCAACTAGGAAGGTTATGTGAAGAGAGATCAAAACGATATAGACATTATTTTATAATGCATTTTACATGTCTTAAGTGTCTCAATGAAGAGATGTAATTTTGTTTCTGGAGTCCATGGTGTGCCACAGTTCTTCAATCCAAACAGTTTTTCATATTGCAGTAAACCCCTGTTAGCACGCCCCCAGTAGATATACGGCAACTACATCAAATGCACTACATAGATGTGCCTTTACATAGAGACTGCTTGGAGCTGCATTGTTTTGCCATTACAAAGCCACCTCCATGTGAACCATTACCATGAAATCATTTACGTTTGCATGGTGCTACACCAGCAGAAGTGAACTGACACCGTTATGGTAGCAGGGTAAGCGTGAAGGTTTTGGTAAATGTAGGGTTAGCTTTAAGATTAAGGTTAGGTTTATGGTAGATCATGGTAAAGATTAGGATTAGATTTAGGACTAAAATTAGCTTTAGGGTTTGGCCTTTGGTGCAATTCGATTTAGACTAAGCATGGGTTGAAAATTCGTTCGGCTCGCGGAATTTGCAGATTTTCCTCGATTTCGCGATCCACGAATTTCGCGAAATTGCGGTAAAATCCGCGAATCAGCGGGGACATATTTTCAGCCAAGCACTTACAGGGTTACAGCAGCAGGTGCACAAAGTTGAAGCTAATTTTTTGTAACCTTTTACAAAAGGGTTACAAAGAAATTAACTTCAACTTGGGCACCTGCTGCTGTAAGCCTGTAAGTGCTTCTTGGCGCCTCGTTGCCTACTTGCAACTATTCTCTGACCCTGCTCTGACCCTTGAAGCAGGGTCAGAGAATAGTTACAAGTAGGCAATGAGGCGCCTGTCACGAAAATTAAACCTCAACATGAAGCACTGACAGATATAAAAACAAGCATTTGCAATGCAATAGGTCTCGCATTAGGAACGTTTGAGCTATTGGTCTTGTTTTTTTTAATTATATGTTGGTTTTGAAAATAGCTAAATTAATAGCTTTGTCATTTACAATGCCAATAGTTCTAACTTTCGCAAATGTGACACCTATAGCATTTGTAATGCAACATGTTTTGTATTTACGTGACTTAGATGTATTGATATTACAAATTACAATGGCTTTTAATTTTTTTAAATAATTAATACTTAAATAAAAGTGATTTTAATTTATAATGGCAATAGCTTATACTTTTGTAAATAACTTTTGTGAAGATTATGTTCAGTGTATTTTATTGTGATGAAAATCCAAGAACAGAAGTGAAATATTAACATCTTTTTGTGACATTTGTAATAAAGCTTGAAACATTGAGAGAACATATTTGAACCAGTTGTTGTTGAATGGTGCTATGGTGATGCTGAGTGGTGCTGTGGTGGTGCTGAGTGATACTGGAATGGTGCTGAGTGATGCTGGGGTGGTGCTACGTGGTGCTGTGGTGGTGCTGAGTGATGCTGTGGTGGTGCTGAGTGGTGCTGTGGTGGTGCTGAGTGAAAATGTGGTGGTGCTGAGTGATGCTGTTGTGGTGCTGAGTGATGCTGTGGGGGCGCTGAGTGGTGCTGTGGTGGTGTTGATTGGTGCTGTGGTGGTGCTGAGTGATGCTGTGGTGGTGCTGAGTGATGGTGTGGTGGTGCTGAGTGGTGCTGTGCTGGTGCTGAGTGATAATGTGGTGGTGCCGAGTGATGCTGTGGTGGCGCTGACTGATGCTGTTGTGGCGCTGAGTGGTGCTGTGGTGGTGCTGTGTGGTGCTGTTGTGGTGCTGAGTGGTGCTGTGGTGGTGCTAAGTGATGCTGTGGTGGTGCTGAGTGATGCTGTGGTGGTGCTGAGTGGTGCTATGGTGGTGCTGAGTGATGTAGTGGTAGTGCTGAGTGATGCTGTGGTGGTGCTGAGTGATGTAGTGGTGGTGCTGAGTGGTGCTGTGGTGGTGCTGAGTGATGCTGTGGTGGTGCTGAGTGGTGCTGTGGTGGTGCTGAGTGATAATGTGGTGGTGCTGAGTGATAATGTGGTGGTGCTGAGTGATGCTGGGGTAGAGCTGAGTGATGATGTGGTGATGCAGAGAGCAGAAAGGCACAAAAAGCAGTCTAACAAAGGGCAGAAGGGCAGAAAAACAAGGGAAAAAACAGTCTAACAGAGGGCAGAAGGGCACAAAAAACCAGTCTAACAGAGGACAGAAGGGCAGAAAAACAAGGGAAAAATGAGTCTAACAGAGGGCAGAAGGGCACAAAAAATGAGTCTAACAGGGGGCAGAAACGCACAAAAACGAGTTTAACAGAGGGCAGAAGGGCACAAAAAACGAGTCTAACAGAGGGCAGAAGGGCACAAAAACAAGGGAATAACAGAGGGCAGAAGGGCACAAAAACGAGTCTAACAGAGGGCAGAAGGGCAGAAAAACAAGGGAAAAATGAGTCTAACAGAGGGCAGAAGGGCAGAAAAAACGAGTCTAACAGGGGGCAGAAGGGCAGAAAAACAAGGGAAAAACGAGTCTAACAGAGGGCAGAAAGGCAGAAAAACTAGGGAAAAACAAGTCTAACAGAGGGCAGAAGGGCACAAAAAACGAGTCTAACAGGGGGCAGAATGAATCCCGCCCTGCGTGTTTGTTAACGAAGATGCCACCTTTTTGTGCAATACCTCTACTCAACTGGAGTACTTTCTACTGTCTAATCAGTAAGTGCTCCCTCATTGGCTAAATGTATAGGGGCAGATTTACAATAACTGGCGCATCCCTAAGGATGCGCCAGTTATTGTGCGCCACAGCGCAGCCACCTATGGTGCGCCGCATTTAGAATGTGGTGCACCATGTGGCAAAAATGGCACAGATGCGTCACGCATCTGTGCCGTAAAAGCTGTGCATTGCTGGAGCTGCGTTGCAAGCGCCACACAGCTCCAGCAATGCTCTGGGGGGTCCTATCTCTCCAATGCTGCGTCAAGTCTTGCGCCTGCTTCAAGCAGGCGCAGGGTTTTGACGTAGCATTGGCCTAAAAGTAACTGAGTGAAATCTTGTAGATTTCACTCAGCCACTTTTAGGAGGCGTTCCTGCGCAGGAACGCCCTCCCCTGCGCTGCAACACCTCCTGATGGCGCAGGGCTTTACAACGTGATGCATCTCTTAGATGCGTCAAGTTGTTAATACCCAGCACCATGGCGCATCTTTTGTGCTGCCGCTGCGTCACAAAAGTGACGCAACTGCGGCGCAAAAGAGTCACAAGCGGCTTGTAAATCTGCCTCATAGTTCTTTTACTACACTGTAGCTGCGTAAAGGGCCAGAAGATGTGTCTCCAGTGACCATGTGTGTCTGTGCCTGTGTTACAGGCACACATGGTCCCTGGAGACACATCATCTGGCCCTTTACGCAGCTGCAGTGTAGTAAAAGCACTATACATTTACCCAATGAGGGAGCACTTACTGGATTAGCCAGTAGAAAGTACTCCAGGGCAAATCACAAAAAATTCCGCGATTTCGCGGGAAAATTTGCAAATTCATGGATTTTTTTGCGATTTCACGGGGAAATCCGCGAATTCATAGAACGCGAATTCGCAAATTTCGCCCATGCTTAATTTAGACATAGCATTAGGAGTATGTGCAGAGTGAGTTCCTATGATATGGGTGTTGTTTTTAGGCTGAGGAAAATGTCCAGCGTTTGGATTAGGTTTAGGGTTAGGCTTCAAGCTAGTATAAGGCACTGTAGAAAACCTTTGCTGTATACTCTGCCAAATCTACTGCAGTGCTAACATCTCTACTTCAAACTATGTTTTAGGTCGAGCCAAGCCAGCACTTGTGCTTTCTCTTTGACGCATGTTGTATACACTTTGTGGTTTTACAGCCCACCCATTGACTTTCTATTTATTACATTGATTGCCCTTTAGAAGCTTTGCTTGCTAGTGCTTAATCCTTCCTTTTTGTCCCTCCTTTTTGTGTTTTGTTTCCTCCCACAGAGCATCAGATTGATAAAATATGGTTTTCCGCAATGTGATTAAACACGGTACTGCATCATTTTTGTTTGTTGCTCTGTTGTACCCCCAACCTCCTGATTAAAATCAGCGAGGGGAATTTGTTATAATAAAAAGAAAGCATTTGCCTTTCTTTCAACGGTTGTGAGATTAATTTGGCTCGTGAAGCAATTCTGTTCATTATAACTGGACAAACACAGGCCATCTGTTCTTAATGTCCTTCTTCCCCACCTTTGTGAGCTGTACCAATGCCACAGAGGGGTGTTCCATTCTATTTGCCACTCTGAAATGACCAGTTGTGATTTATTTTGCTGTGAAGAAGAGTTTGCCCCAATTGACTACTTGGCTCTTGTGTAATCTCTAGTCGCGACTGTGTTTTATTTGGCTCTTGAGGGAGGGACCATCATGCGCTCGCAGGCCGGGCATTCCCATTGCCACAGTGGCTTGGCCCGCAGAGGTTACTGGAAGTTGGTGTGCTGCCATGTGGGGTGCTTTGTTTTAGGCCCCGGTACACTCTGATGGGGGACTCTTTATTTAAATAACTACAGCGACATGCCTTGGAGGCCAACTGGACTGCTTTCCTGTTCGAGGTAAATGGGAGGTACAGGGGGTGAAGGGGATGAAAAGGAGGGGCAGAGAGGAGAATTCACTGAAGGACCTGCAGGATAGCTCCCTCTTTTTTCCCCTCCCTCCTGAGGAGCCTGAACATCGCATTGATACCTGAGGCTAGACTTATAGCACTGTGTCCTGGGTTCTGGTAGTTTACGCTCCACGTTCAGAACCCTAATAAAACATCACAGAAAGGCCTTGCATCCTAGTATGACACTTTTGGCACAGCATTAAGTTTCACACCACAGCGGGTAATCCTATTTTTTTGGAAGGGAGCGTGGGTGAACCAATTTCAATTGTGTCCTTTAGCTCATATTTCTTATATATGCAGTGAATATGTTACCCAGTTGGTCACATAAAACACATTTCTATTTTTTTTTAAAGTCAGCATTACCCATTCCCCTTGAAGAACTTTAGCAACTTTCCTCTTTTGAAAACTAACAATCATTTAGCAAAAGAAAAATGCAAACTACCCTTAACTACCCATTAACAAATTGCTCTATCCCTCCCACAAAGAATTTCGAGTAGGGTTTGGCCTGGACTTTCACTAGCTCAAGAATTATACAAAATTAGCATTCGATGTAAAATTGTAAACACTGAAGGTATGTAAAGGAGCAATATCTTTTGTGACAACGAGTGAATATTTAAAAATGAAAATGCTTATTTTTTGTGGTGGCGAGGTCAGGGTCCATATTCCGCAGGAGAAGACAGTATGAACTTTGTGATAGTCCTTGGGAGATGGGCCGCATCTGTTCCCGCATTTTTTAAAAGATGTTGTGTAAAATACCCTTTTCTAATGGAAAGAAATAACGAGCTGTTTTCATGCTTCCTCTGCAGAATGACTGTAGACCTGTTTCTCATGTTTGAGTACCCAAATGAATAAAATGTGCAAGGGATCACAATTAATACTTCACACATTTCAAATGGCTCTTCTGCTTTCCGACTAAAACGAAGCTCTCAAAATAAATTGGTGATCCTGAGAATAAAAGTAGACCCATTTCCATAGCTTACACAAATGTTTCAGTTATTAAGGACCTTACCCTGCCTCCTCCCCACGATAGAATTGCCTTTTCATGAACAACATCTTTAGCACACTTTGGGTTTATGTGCATGCTCGCTATTGTGATTTTTGTTTTGTTTTTAACACTTTTATATTTGATTAGATATCAGTAGATCAACCCCACCCACTACAATGTACCCCACTACAATCTATCCTACCACCACTCCACCCTAATCTACCCCACTCCCTTCTATGGCCCACTCCAATCTACCCCACTCCACTCTTTCCCAACCCAGTGCACTCCACTCTTCTGTAGTCCATTGCACTTTTCCCCAATCTATCCCACTTCACTCTAACCCAATTTATCTCACTCCAGAATCTACACTGGTCTAGCCCACTCCAGTCTACCTCACTCTAATCCAACCCACTCCAATCAAATCGAACCCACTTCACCACAGTCGACCTCAATTCAATCCATCCCTACTCCTCTACTCCAATCTACCCCACTCCATTCTACTCCACTCCAATCTACCCCAATCCACTCCAATCCATTCTACTCCTATTTGCCAAACTCTATCAGTCTCTGCCCACTACAATCTACCCTACACCACTCCACTCCAATCTACCCCAAACCACTGCAATCTGCCCCACTCATCTCCAATCTACCCCACTCCACTGTACCCCAAAATACCTGACTACAATCTACCCCAATCCACCCAATCCTTTCTGCCCCTCTCTACCCCTGCTCCACTCTACAACAATCTACCCCACCCCACCCCAATCAACCCCACTACACCCCACTTCAGTCTACCCCACTCCACCTCAATCTACTCCAATGCACCCTACTCCATTTTACATTACTCTACCTCCACTCTACTCTACACCTGTTGGAAAATGACCCTCTCTAAAGGGTCACCCAAAACATTTTGCCCTCCTCCTCCTCTTTTTGCTAAACTCTTTTTATTGGCTTTAGGCCTATGAGCACTTTACCATTGCTAGCCAGTGCTAAAGTGCATGTACCTCTCCCCTAAACCTGACATATCTACTTAGCATATTTGTTGTACTAGTATAGCACTTGTAAAGTTGTATAACATATACATAGGGACTGTACTGCAAATGCTACTAGTGGGCTACAGACAGCACTGGTTGTGCCTCCCACAGAATGAGCATGTCTCATGCCTGCCACTGCAGTGCCTTTGTGTGCACTTTACTGCCACTTCGACTATACATTTAAAACTACTTGCCAAGCCTTAAACACCACTTTTATTACATGTAGGTAACCTATAAGGTAGGCCCTAAGTAACCCCAAGGGAAGGGTGCCCTGTAAGTAAAAGGTAGGACATGTATTCGTATGTTTTGCATGTCCTGGTATTGACAAACAGCCTATATGGGGGCATATTATCAAGCAGTGCGTTAAAATTATCGCAGTTTTAGCGGCAGAAAACTGCAGCTAAAGCGGCGATAATGGGCTTGATAATATGCCCTGGAGAATTCCAATAGAAGCCCATGTTCACACCAGAACATGGGTTTCTATTGGAATTCACAAGGCCATATTATCAAGCCAATTATTGCAGCTTTAGCAGCAGTTTTCTGGCGCTAAAACAGCAATAATTTTTAACGCCCTGCTTGATAATATTCCCCTTAGTTTTTCACTACTGTGAGGCCTAACCCTCTCATAAGCCAGCATTGGGAATTCCTTAGTATACTTTAAAGCTGTAATTCCTGATTAACGAGGAGTAGCTTTTTTGTGTTTGAAATGTTTGGAATGGTAATGATAACTCCTCCTTAATGGTTAAGTTGGATTTAACATTACTGTTTTAGAAATGCTACTTTAGAAAGTGGACATTTCTCTGTACTTGCTGCTCTTTGTACCTGACATTCTGTCTCCAATACACTTCTGGGCTGGGTGACAGCTCAACTTTGTGCATTCCCTCTAGAAAGCCACAAACACAGGAAGGGCTGGGTGTGACAGAGGACTCATCTATATTCATTTGCATTCTGATTGCCTTCCTGGGCAGGAAGGGGAGAGGTGGCTCATGCTTACATCTGAATAGGCTGTGTCCTGTCCTCACGTACTGATTTATCTCCCAGGATTAGCCTGACAGAAAGGATCTTCAGAGTCTTCCTTTGAAGTCACCCCTTACAAGGAAGTCACATTTGTGTATACGTACTGGGTCCCTGAACTCCTGAAATCAGGTGCTTCTGGATCTTGAACTGAACTTCCATCAGAGGAAGGCCTTTGCAACTACTCTACACATGCAGCATTGCACTGAGGACCAGCGTGACTCGGCGTAGCCCCCTTGCACTCAGCCTGAGGAAGGAGATTGTTGGTGGCTTGCCCCAACCCCGCTACCTCGTCAAAGAAGGTACTTTATGTGAGCGGTCCCTGTCAGCTGTGCTACTCTCCTTACAGACAGCTGAATCGTATTCAGTGTGCCAGTCTCGGGGGACTCATTAAGGGTCTCTCGTTCCAGTGATTTGGGTACACTCAAACAAGTAGTAATTGTCCATCTCATACGTGACAATCCTCAGTGGTGATCCAACTCAATGCAATTCAGTCAGCGCGACCGTAAGTGAGCTGCCTAGAACAAGTTTTCTCTCAACGCTCAGAACAGTAAAGCACTATATGTTTGATTGTATTAGGAAACACTCATAACTTGAGAGCTGCTTATTGAAGTTTTCTTGTTTGGTCTTGTTTTGTTCAAAATATAACAAGCTATATTTCTAGACCTGTGTGGAGTCTTTTTGTGGTGTACACATTGCCTCTTTTGATAAGCCTGCCTGCTCTGTGGCAAGCTAACAGAGGGTGAGCACAGGTTATCTCAGTTGTGTATCTAGCTTACCCTGATTAGAGTGGTGGATTCTGCCTGGCTGGGACTTATACCTTAGCCAACCAGAAACTCCATTATAGCAACCCCAATCTATCTCATTCCACTCTATCCCAATCTACCCCACCCCACTAATGTTTTGCCATACTAAACAGCAGCCACACTGGTGTACATATTAGCTAAAACACATTGCTAAAGCAAATAGCTCCTGCATCGGCAAGACCTAATGGCTTTGCCAAGGCTTGTTCTTCATACTGCAGGAATTTGTTAAAGAAAAGAGAGAGACATGCTGTCTCTTTAACTTCAGTCTCCACTGCCCTTGTTCGTGATCAGGTAGGTGCCAAAGGGAGTCCAGCTGTGACATTCACACCAGGCTTCCAGAGTCAGCAGAGAACCAAAGATGCCCTGTTGGTGTCACTTCACAATCTAGGCAGGTGATAAAAAAAAGTTGACAATGTGTGTCATAAGGCTATAAGAAAAAGGAGTGAGAGCACTTATGTGATATGCTTCTATGTTATACCTAAATAAACGCATGCTCATCAACCTTAAAACAAATGTAATGTATTAGGAATTTAGCTGTACATGTAGAACAAATCTATTAATTATACATAAAACAATCTCATGTTTGACATTTCTTAATATTACTAGTCTACCTAACTTGAACATATTCTTTTTTATCAATGTCCTAAGACGTATAGATTGATTTAGCCCTGCAAGTGTCTGCACATACTGTCATGCACACACACACATACACAGACACACACACATGCATACACACACACACACATATATAAATACACACACATATTAGTGCAATGTGTAACTGCAGTTGTGTAGATTTCGAATTATATTATTGTCTTCAACACTGTGTTGAAATTGAAATGCCACTTTCATAAATAAATGAAAATCAAGTGAGTTAGTGAGGCTATAAAAACCAGACCCAGATTTCCTAACATTTGATACAATGCAATGCAGCAAGATTACTTGCTGTGCTGTCACGTGGAGAGCAGGAATGCTGCATATTTACTAAGATAGGGCACATTCCTGCAGACTCTGCTGCCTAGTGCGAATGCAGGCACCCTTGTGCCTTGCTGCAAGGGTGTCTGCGTTACAGGCAAGGTTGTTTTGGTGCAGGAAGGGACACCATCCTGCACAAAAACAATCCTCAGATTAATTTTCCTGTTTCTATGCTTCAGAAGGGAGCATATGTAGATAGAGGAAATAACAAGGATAAATATATTTCTTTTTACGCCTCTGTTGAGATGCTGTAGCATTTTGAAACATTCCCAGGTTTACTGCCATTAGAAAATCTGGAGAAGTGTGGCTCAATGATTAGAGCAGCAGACGCTGATGCAGAGGTCTAGCCCGGGACCAGGGTTCAATTCCTCACCTGAGCTGGTCTTGGGCTTAAAAATTCCATGGACCTGATAATTTTCGCCTTGGTTCCTATTCCAATCATAGAGTCCCACTCTGCAACTCTGGGCAATAGCTTGCTTAATCCCCATAACGCTAAGGATGCCTGGCCTCCACCTTGGGGGTGCCCAGGAGTGGATGCCTTACAGGGAAAGCCAGGATGGGTTCCACAGTTGTATTTGTACAAGCACCTTGAGACCCTTGCGGGTGAGTAGTGCGCTATACAGGTATCAATTGACAATTTAAATCTGGGAATGTGCCAAAACCCATGCATGGGAACGCCCATATTACACCCATGTCATGCCTTCCCAATGCAGAGTAATGCAAAGCAGCGATTTGCACTGGTATGTGTTACTCTAGCTTTACTAAGCCATTCAGAGCCATGCCAGGTGGATTTGCGTGGCTTAGTAAATACTACTTAAGCCCTTGCATTGCTCTGCGTCACCTTGCGTGAAGCAATAGCAAGCAGTGGCTTAGTAAATCTGGGGCCCAATTTGTCATGGCGTTTAATACACAGTATGTCAATAAGATTTATATGATTAGTAAGGTGGGTCATTTGTATGATTCGAATTCAGGATTCGTTATTATTTATTATTCAAATGTTAATAACCTGTAATTAGTCTATCAGAAACTTTTGGCAAAATGCATGAAGTACATGATGTTAGTTATCTCAAGGGAGAGTGGGTTTTCAAATACAAAAATAGTGTTTATCCTTTGAAGACATGATTATAGACTGAGGCTGCCTTTTTCATCTTTATAGTAGATGTATTCAAACCAGAGCCCAAAGTAAAAGTCGTTTTAGTCCAATTATCAAAACTCAGAGAAGATCCATTATCTTAATAGTTCAATATTGCTAATGGGTTATTTTTTGTTATTATGATTTTCATTGCTTGAATCCTTGCAAAGGGGTCGATTACGATCGCGTTCTGAAGGGCTCCGAACCGGATTTTGGGTTTGCTGAATCCGACACAGAGCCATTTTTTCTGACTGATTTGTAGCCAGTTCCGAGCGACCGATTACGATGCCCGGAAACTGTTAAGGCTGTCCAAATTGGTTCAGAAAGGCATTCGGACAAGTCACGTTTTTCTGAGCGGAATCATACAGCTCTATGGACTTGGTTTTCAAGCGCGCGATTACGATGACTGATTAGGACAGCTGTTACGAATCGGTTTCTCTGGAACAAATAGGCTGCCGGAATCTGTCTTTGGGGGCCCGTTGCAGGACCCCTTTTACCCTCGGCCCTCGGAATCGGGTCCTTGGGGGTACCCAAGGGGCACCCCTTTCCAAACATGCATAATGTGGAAGGCACCATGGGGTGCCCTCCATAGGGTGCACAATTTCCCCCAACCACTCCTTTCTTCAATAGGCGCCTGTGTTCTTGTTCGGAACGCAGGCTACCATTGAAGTTAATGGGAGCTCCACAGGATGCATCCAAATTTCTCGGTCGGACTCTTCGGAACCAATTCGGTCCAAATGCTTTTCGGATGAGATTGTAATTGGCCCTAAAGAGTTAGGTCACAAATCCAAGCTGGTTTTAACCTTGATAATGATTTTGAGTGCAGATTGAATCCTGCGATGTGTTTCTTTTCGCCAATATAAGGTTTAGATACAAATTCTAATGATTCTTCTTTTTATTATGCCTGTTTGCAGCCTTGAAGAAGAAGACATTCCTCAAAACGCGTATTGGCTTTTTGTGAACTAGTTGTTGGAACAGTATAACATATGAAGATTGAAAATACAATAATGATGGGTATTGGAACAACATTAGAACCCGGTGGTGGCTCCCCCATTGGGGCATCACCCCACTGCTTTCTCGCAGTGCGAGAAGGCAGAAACATAAATGGTAATAACTCCATTTTATGTTTCTGCTTCTCGAACTGCGAGAAAGCAGAAGTGCCTGGTTGGGGGTGGGTGGTCGTGTTCGGGGGCAGGGGGAGTGGGTTGCCCACTGCTTTGCGTACTGACCAATCAGTCAGTATGCATAACAGTGGGCAAGCCACTCCCCCTGCCCTCGAACAGGACCGCCCACTCTTCCTTTTTCTCTATGTAAGCTGCATGCAGCAGCAGCATACATAGAAAAAATGACCTGGGTGGGGGGGCGCTCCACCGCGTTTCACCAATCACAACGCTGCTATTGCAGCGTTGATATTTGTGGAGGGAAGGGAGGGAGGCTGCCTTTCTGATGACGAGAGCTGCAGGGATTGAAAACGCAGGACGGCGGGAGTCGGGAGTCTCGCAACCCATCCAGAAACGAGACGGTAAGTTTTATTTAATTTCATTTTTTAAATTAAACTTACTAACCCCTCCCGCCTATCCCCATCCCGCCCACGAAGACCCCATTTCCACCCTCCCCACTCGCCCGTCATGCCGGATGCGACTGCCTACTTGGCTACCACCATATACAGTTCTCTCCCTCCAGGTTTGTGCTCCACTGTCTACTAACCATTTGGCTTTCAGGACGCGCAAGGAGACTTTTCCCTTTTCTACATGAGCCTAAACATGCAGTGTGGAGAGCTGCGTGCAAATGGTGGAGGAGGGAGGGAAGCGGAGGGCGCTGGTGTGCTCCTGTGGGCCAGGTGAGCTGGGCTCCGACTCTGAGTCGTGTTTATAGCGAGATATATTAGAAACAGTACAAAGACAGGGTAGTAACCTGCTGTATCAGGCCTTTTGGACGAGGGACTGCACAGCAGACAGCACGCATGCCCTTTGGGTGTGCGATGCTGTGGCATAACTTAAAAGGCTTTGAGATAGACCAACCCTTTTATTTTCTTAGAAAATGGTCAATTTGCTGCTTCGAGCAGCCACCACATTACTCTCCGATGGCGTTGTTTTTAATGAAAAATGTAACGGAAGCCCGGTTTATCATTATCGGGCATGCATGGTGAGTGGGGGCAGGGGGCTGGCTGACATGTGCAACTCTGCTCTGATGTCAGTGCTTGAGGCTGCTCCGAACACAGGCAAGCGGGGGCAGTGGGGCACACGCGCACTCACTGACTGCTGGCCACCCGTATGTTGTGAGTGATGTTGAAGGAGGCATTGATGCCTGGTGCTGCTGAGGTTACATTCCATGAGAAGATTGGCACCTGGCTCCAGCCACTTACGGCGTTCATGGGTCTCTGGAGAAGTTACAGCACACTTTATTAGTTCTTTTCTTATTAGCAGAACAGAGATTTTACCTCTGGTGAATCCATCAACCAATTCCACGTTATTTCTTGTTTAGTTGTCGAAAACTTGCTTTATCACCTCGGCGCAGATAGCTCTTTGCTTTGACTCTAGTTTATCCAGCATTAAGCAGCCCGTGGAAAAAATGAGCAAAGTTATCTTAGCATGGTTATCTCAGATGCATATTTTGCTATTCACTTCAGCCATGAGCACGGCAAGCCAGGCTCGCTTGCTATGCTCTCTCGCCATAGTGCACTCAGCCACAACTTGTACGCCCCACAACTTGTACGCTTCACGACTTCCAAATGTCACCAGCCGCCACTGTTAGAAACCCTGGTGGGACTGATGATGTTATATCGAAGTGGATTTTCCTGAAAAATCCGTTAAGATATCAGGAACTTTTATAAGGGTAGGTCTACAAGTTAAAGTAGTACCCTAGAAGCTGCAGAATATTACCTTGCTGCACTCTGAATGCGACCTCCTGTGAACTCTATTATCAGGCTCGTATTTGGGGTAGGAAAAGATTTAGTGAGTTAGGGAGGATGTTCGGTCTGGTCATGTGATGAGCAATGCTGAGCCACTCCCTCCCCACATGGCACTGCATGCTCTGTGTTCGGCTGATGTCAGGAACATTTAGCCTGTCTTTTTCTTGGACTCTGAGCGACTTTGAGCGGGCAGTATTGTTAGAGAACAAGGACTGAGGACGGAGCTCACACGCATGCTGCGTTCTGAGGCAGGTGCTATGGGTGGGAGTGCCTGAAGAGGGTGAGAAGAAATATAAAATATTACCCCCAAAGGTATGCATGCTGGCCTGCCAGTTTCTGGAGTGGGGCAACAAAGGAGTTTATTCTGGTACTACAGTCACTGGTGGGAGCACTTGAGCTGAGGAGACACTGTCTGTGGTTGCCCAGGATTACTTACGGTGCCTGGGGAAACAACTGTTGTCCCCTGGGGAGCTTGGGAGATGCAGTTAGAGTACTCAGGTAAGATAGGGTATCCGCTTGCTGCTGTCTCACAATACCCTATATACTGGTTGTCAGCTTAAGCATCAGACTGGTTGGTTTGAAGTATGTCAGGACTTAAAAGGATACCTACGGGGGTTCGAAAAAATCTGGGGGCCGATTCACAGAATCTTAACTTAAGACAAAATCCTAAACCTACTACCCATTTGGTATTCACAGAAGGCACCTGGAGGCAGATGTATCAAAGCATTTTTTTGTCGCAAATGCTGCAAATCGCTAAAAAGCAGCGCTTGCGACAAAAAAATCTCAAAATGGAAGGTATCATGCAAAAACCATCGCAATATTAAGGAATCGCAAATTTTTCGATTCCTTAATATTGTGTAAGCATTTAAGGAATCGCAAATTGCTAATTTGTGATCCCTAATAGCAAAAATCATAATTTAAAATTGCATTTGCATTGCATTTAGGGAATCGAAATTTGCAATAGACATGTTTCTCCTGAACATTGTGGGGATATTGGGGTAAATGGGCTTCAAGTAGGACCAAAACAAAAAGGGATCAGGGGTAGGGGGGAGCTGCCTCCGATCAAGAAACCGTAGGTAGCGTGGGGGAACAAACACAAGGAAGCTAGTAGAAAGAGAAAATTACCAGAAAGTAGATGGAAGGCTCTCAAACTATCCTTGGGATGCCTCGCAGCAGGGGCACTGAGGGAGCCAAAGGGCGGTGTGTCGCCATAGAAAGAATAAATGTGATGCTCCCGCATGAACCTTGGGATGCCTCACAGCAGAGCTTACCAAGGGAGAAGATGGCCAGGACTTAGCCTCAGGAAAGGTAGAGTAGATGCTCAGGTAAGGACCTTGGAATGCCACACGACAGGGACCCCTGGGAAAATGGAGGGCACACAAAAGGGTCACAAGGCAAGCAGGGAGGCACTTGCAGCCTAGGCAGGTCCAGATGGACCCCCTCCAAATCGGTAGATAGCTGCTGAAGCCTAGACTCGTGAATCAGAGGCCCATAGAAAGGGGGGGGCTCCTCTCCTCCCAGGAAAGTGAGGAGGCTGAGTCCATAATGCAAGAGAAAGTATTGCAATGAACAATAGATGAAAAAATTAGAGCATGGACATCGAATGGGTATATGAACATGAACGTTTTAAATGTTTAAAGTTTTATGTGTAAAAATGTTATGTGATGAATAAAACTGCGACCTTTTCAGGCACCAAAGAAAGTCGTCAGTGGTGATTTAAGGTAAAAGAGTGCAGGTAGTGGAAACAATGGAGGGGAGCGGGGCAGGACGACTCACCGCCTGGAGGGGGTTTGATTGCAGATGTATTTTCTTTGGGGTGCTGGAAGTTTAATCAGTTTCCATGTGCCTATGACTTCTGGGCCTATGGGCCATATGCATGAAGCGGAAATCCTGCAGCAAACGCTGCGAATCGCTAAAAATAGCATTTGCGACAAAAAAATCGCTAATCCCAATGTATGAAGGTGAAAATGCATGCAAAAGAAGGAATCGCTAATTAGCGAGTTCCAAACCTTGCGAAAGTGTTAAATTGCGATTTCCATTGTGAATTCCTAATTTGCGTTGAAACCGGTTAGCGAAAATCGCTAATCTGGAAATTGCAATTAAGAATTCACAATGGTATGTATCAACCATTCGCAAATAGCTATTTAAGGAAATCCGCAAATTAAGGAATCGCAATTACCATCAAGTGGGAGCAGGTGGTAACCAGGGGTAAAGTATAAAATGAGTCCCAGAATGCAACACACTCTTTCCCACAATTATTATTATTATTATTATTATTATTATATGAAATTTGTAATGCGCTCAGCTTACCCGGGGGCATCCCGGCGCAACAGACCAAAGAAGGAGGAACTCGATAACTCACTACTGTGGAAACAAGTAGGTTTTAAGAAGTTTCCTAAATACTAGGATCTTGTGCTCTGAGCGAATCTTAAGGGGCAGAGAGTTCCACAGAGATGCCACCTGTACCGAGAAGCGCCTGCCCCCAGTCCGAGCTCTCCTGACTCTCGCAGATTGCAGAAGATGTTGCTGGTCTGAGCGCAAAAGGCGTGGAGGTTTATAAGGACGGGCCATATTAAAAAGGATGGGGGGGCCTTTGCCATGTAGAATTTTATGGGCCGTACACAACGCCTTGAATTTCACCCGCTCCTTAACAGGGAGCCAGTGAAGTGCTTTCAGGGCCGGGGCAGCGGACTGCCTTCTAGGGATCTCCATCAAAACTCTGGCAGCTGCATTTTGCACCTGTTGAAGGGTTTTAAAGGTGGCTTCAGGGGCACCAAGAAACAGGGCATTACCAAAGTCAAGCCTTGAAAGGATTAAACCACGCATCAAAAGCTTCTTAGCTGGATCCGGAAGCAGTGGGAGTACCTTTCGGGCTGACTTCAGTAGACCGAAGCAAACCCCCGCGGTCTTTCTGGCGTGGGTCCTGAAGGACAGATCTTCCTCCAACCATACTCCCAAGGACTTGATCTCCTTCTTGGGAGATGGAGGGTCGCCAAGAGACCGGGGCCAACAGCTGGAAATGATGGAGGGACTGGAGTTGCCCAAGAGCATCAACTCAGTTTTTCCTCCATTGAGCTTCAGAGCCGAGTTGGACATCCATTGGTAGACATTAGCCAGGCAGTCATGCAACAAGTTGGGTTGTTCCGCCAGCTGAGTGAGGCCCACCACCAGCTGAGTATCATCAGCATAGCTGATGATCTTCAACCCCGAGGGGGCTACCACTCTTTCAAGTGGAGTCATATATGCATTGAACAAAGTAGGGCTCAACGATGAGCCCTGAGGGACTCCACATTGAAGAGGGAATAGGGAAGACTGCTCTGCCCCTTCCCAGACTTGGTAGAAACGGTTGGAGAGAAAAGATCCCAACCATTTCAGAGCCGTCCCTGAGACACCTACCTCTGACAGGCGTTGGAGGAGCACCTGATGACTCACGGTGTCAAAGGCAGCACTCAAGTCCAGGAGGATCACTGCCACTGATCCTCCAGTATCAAGAGTGCTCCTTGCTTCCTCCACTACCGCCAGCAGGGCTGTGTCCGTTCCTTGGCCGGGACGGAAACCAGTCTGGGAGTCTCCCAACAGGTGGTTGGGCTCTACATGATAGTGTGGAGGCGAAGACTGAGAGCTGTGGCGCAGAGGAGGAGAAGGCAGGAGAGGATATTCCGTTTGCACACCACCATCTTCCAGCGCACTGAGGAGGACATCTACACCCATTACAGACTGAAGGAAGAGAGCATACTTGATTTAATTGAGGAACTCAGGCCCCACCTAGAACACCCCACCCGCAGGACACAAGCCATACCTACACACATCCAGGCCCTGTGTTCACTACACCTTCTGGCCTCAGGTAGTTTTCAGGGGGTCATAGCCTCAGCAGGAGGGGTGTCACAAAGTGCCCTGTCTCGCTTCGTTCATGCGTTCCTCGACGCCATGACACATAGGATGCAACACCACATACACTTCCCCAGCACCCCACAGGAACTAGCACAGACCAAGCAGGACTTTTACAACATTGCCCAATTCCCCCACGTCATAGGATGTATAGATGGGACACATGTTGCCATTTTACCCCCCTCAAACGTAGAGTATGTATTCCGGAACAGGAAATGCTACCACTCACTCAACATACAGACGGTGTGTGATGCCAAAAACATCATCACATACATAGTGGCTAAGTATCCTGGAAGCACACATGACGCCTTTATATTCCGTCACAGTGGGCTATACCGTAGACTCTCAAGAGGTGAATTTGGAGAGGGATACCTACTAGGTAAAAGCACACAATGACAGGCCACATTTCCAATGACTAGCATGTGCATTACAGTGACTGACCTTTAAACATTTCCACCCACAAGGGACAAGGCCTATGCAGTCCGGGACTTCATCCTGACACCCTACCTAAATCCTGCCACTGCTGGGGAGCGTCGCTACAACTGGGCACACATTTCAACAAGAGGCACCATCGAGAGAACCTTTGGCATATTGAAGAGCAGATTCAGATGCATTCATAAAAGTGGAGGAGCCCTCCAATACAGCCCTGAAACGTGCTGCAAAAAACCAGGAAAGGGACACCAATGGAGTTGAGTGACTCAGAATCCTCGGACGTGGAGGGACCTGGACCTGTACCCATGGAAGCTGGCGTAGCTGTTGCTGCAGCTGGGCGACAGAGGCGTGATGAGATCATGCGCAACTACTTCTAGGTGAGTGAAAATGAGACAATGACAACTTAAGCCTTTGCTAATGTGTTTAATTTGCTATAGCAACAATGTCACACATCCAAATATACAGAAATAAATTCTCCCAATCCAATGCACATGTTGAAATCACAGTGCAACAATTTTAGTGTAATAACAGCAAATGCAACACTGTGTTGCTGGCCCTATTTCCCCCCTGTGAGTAATTGTCATTTGGCAGCAGATCCTATTGGTGTGTGGCAGGCCTGGTGCTCCTGCCACTACGGCGCCTCTCAACAGTGGATGGTGGGTTGTTGGAGCTCCGCACTGACTGGGAGTCCTCCTCACTGGGGGTCAGCACCCCTGGACCAGCTGTACGCATGGCACGCAGTTCATCCAGGGCAGAAGTTTACTGCACTACCACAGTGGCGATATCCTGAATTCCGTGAGAGAACTCACGCTGGGTCTCTATGGTACGCCTTGCCAGCATATTGGTAGATGAGGCCAGCCGGTTTATTGCGCAAGTGTAGTGGTCCATGCGGGCCATCTCTTTGTGCCTGGCTGCGCGTTCTGCACGCAACTCGGCAGTTAGCTCCTGCACAGCCCCCCTGATTTCTTGGCGCATTGCCCTATTCCCGGCCCTAATCTCTCGCTGAATTGCCTTCATATGTTTTGCTTGTAGGCGGTGTACCTGGAGCATGTGCATTTCGAGCCCAGCAAAAACAGAATCATCATGATGCTCACTGGAGCTGAAGCCCGTGCGTGGTCTACGCCTGCCTGTGGCTTGTGGTCTTGCCTCCTGGTGCTGGGAAACTGGTGCATCAGACTGCATTATCTCATTGTTGTCCTCATCCTCTTCTTCCATGATTCTCAATGGCCTCACGATCCTCCTTCTGTGTCCCTGTGGTGGGATGAAAGGACTGTCCTCCCCATCGGTGTCCTGGCTCTGGCTAGCTTCTCCAGTGGTTTGGGGTCCTGTGTCACTTGCACTGGCTGTTGCCTTTGTAGTTGCAGGTGCTGTGGATAGAACAGCACGCATTAATTTTTTATCCTGTGATATGATGATCAAATAAATAATTTCACAGTGTTCCCTGACTTTACTTGTGTCATTCACCTTTCCTGACCTGCACATGTGAAAATTGCATGAGATGGATGCTACTTCCAACATTACTGACTATTGTGACTACATCTCCCATAATGCATTGCTGTGACTGCCTGTGTACTTGATCTAGGCTGACATGTGGTTCCCCTTATCCCTAGGTCGCTGCAGGGGGTTGCTGGGGGTGGTTTAGGGTGGGAAAGCATGCTTCGTACCTGGTCTTGCAGCTGGTTGGGCTGAGCTGTCTTGCACGGACACGCCCGCAACACTCTGTGGAGGCAGTGTGCCCTCTACCAGTTCTTCAAGTGGTGTTGAGTCTGAGACATTGGAGGTACCGCACTGTAAGGGTAGGGGATGCACACCTGTTTTATCAGTTTTGTCCTCTTTATGCGTCCATTATAGTCCTCGGAGTTCATCCGATATTGCATGCTCGTTAGGTATGGTGCCTTGCCCTCTTGGCACCCGAGTAATACATTACTGTATGTGAGGCGACTTGTCGCCCCAAAAACCAACGGCACTGCTGAGTGCTGTTACGCAGTTTAAACTAAATACACGTTCAAATCCTCATTTTTCCATTTGTTCATTTTTACGTTTTTCAATTTTTCATATTCGTTTTCCTCAAGTTTTTATATTGTTCCACACGTCAGACAACAGGCCTATTTCCTCAGTTTTCTCATGTTCAGGTTTGTCCATCCGGACCTTATTCCAAGAACAAGTACAAACGCCAAAGTTCATCAGAAGCAGTGTTTTATTAAACCAATGCATTTCGGGCACTTCCAGCCCTTCCTCAGGGTTAACTGAAAATGTTAAATAAACATTCATTATAATAGGGTACAATGTTGTTTGAGCAAAAGATTCTTAAAACTCATCATCTTACAATTCTATTAACAATTCCCATTAAAAAGCCACGAATTCACTGTGTTCCTATTGTGTATACTAATACAGTATGAGTCAGTCGAAAATTTCTATTACCAATGTTAATTAAAAAACCTGTTCTCCCGAGAACCCGAGTCTTCACTACTCTACATTTGTGTGAGCGTCTAAATCACCCTCATCTTTCTGGCAGTTCGGTTTTATTTATTTACACACTCGAACGCTTGCCGCCTTGCACATTGCTCATAACACGAGCGCCCAACCTACGCAACTGTCGCCCCACCCTGTTCTTACTTCGCTCTGCTAACCCTTATCGCTCCGTGTGATATCCCTCCATTCCTTCTTTCACGTCCTACCTTCTACCAGTTACCACACTTCCCTCCTCCCATTTCTCTCCTTATCACTTCTGTACCTTCTGTGAGTCATACTTCAATTCTCCCCGTTTTCTTGTTTTTAATTTTACGCTCGTTAAAACCATCAACTTGACTAAACCCTACCATCAAGCTCTATCCCTTTCTACATACCTGCTTCTGTTCGAAACGATTCTCCTCCTCCTCTCTCTGTGAACAAGATGCATTGTGTGTACTTTACTGACCGCTGATTTTAAACACTCTCATGTGACCCAGCTCCGCCTTTCTGACTAGCGCCTAATTAACCTCCTAATTCGTTACTTTTGTCAATGCTAACAACCTGTTATCTAACAACTACAATTCCCAGGATGCAATATTGCTGCCTAGTCATTGAAGAGATCCGCATCATCCGTAGGTTATACTGGCTATATAAGACAATCACAAAACAGATAAAATCTCCCTTTAAAAAATGAGTTACATGGTGTCGCTTAATCACATCGATACCCATCAAAAAACCACCTTTATATGAATGTTAGTCTGTAAAACATTTGTTTGATGAACCCGATCTTCCGTCGTCCGTGTGGAGGTACCCCCACCGGTGAGCTGGGACTGCTCCAGCCTTGCAGCCAATTTCTCCTTGGAGCGCTGGCGCAGGTCGTACCATCGCTTGCGCAAAAGATCTACAGTTCTGTGTGTCACTCCATGGGCATTTACTTTGGCTTGTATACCTTCCCAGATACGTCTCTTCCTAGCTTCAGGCACCTTGTGTGAGCTCCTCCCAGATAAAATGTCATGGTTTGGCACCATCTCTGTAATGAGGGTTTCAAGTTCTGCCTCAGAGAACTTCAGCTTTCTCTTCCTGGCTGCTTCCCCTTCTTGCTGCTCCTGCTGGGTTGCTGAACATCCTTATTCCCACTTTCTGCCATGGCTCCTGAGTAGCAAACATTCTCACACTCTATCACAATCAATCTTGAAGCACCATGGGAAATCACTCACTTCCTGGATGGTGATGTCATCAAAAAGCATCAGGATTGCGATTGGATGTTTCTAGAAAATCGCAAATTAGCGTTTTTTCCCGATGGAAAATCGCAATTTTGTGATTTTCACGATGCGATTTCGCTTTTTTGCGATTTCTTCCTGATTAGGGAATCGCTATTTAGCGATTATGGGCGAATCGCTAAATAATTGCGATTGTGTTGATACATACCGATTTGTGATTCTGATTTTGCGATTCGGTAAAATTTGCAATTTCAGAATCGCAAATCGAGTTCTTGATACATATGGCCCTTAGTCCTCTAAGGGCCTAATTATGAGTGGCTCTTTAAATACCGTCCATGAGTAAACCCATACTTATGAGATGCATTAAATAACCTAACATTCATTACATTTTGTCAGGTCAACCCTGCTGAAATTTAACAGGGAAAAACGTATGGTAATTACAGTGTCATGCGAATTTTAGTGCGTTAAACACCAAAATCCGCATGTTATTCCCCATAAACTCATATTATGTGTTATATATCGCACCCGATAAATAACATAGTAGCATTGTAAGTTATCAGGGTAGATTAACAACGCCTCAACACGTAATCAGGCCCTTAATGTTGTTATCTGTCTTCCTGTGTCTCTGTGCTCTTTGTCTCTGTTTAAGCGTGAAGACCTTTGTTTCTTACCTGTATATCTCTACTTGTTACTGCATTTGTTTTCCAAGTCTCCATGAACTGAGGCCATATCACATGAATATAGCAATTTGCAAAAACAGCACACAAAACCAGTTTTAAAACCTTCATACAAAAATTGTGCTTCTGCCACCCTCTCATATCTGGCGAGCAAATGTGCTAATACTGGCAGGTGTATGGGAGTAGGCAAGGTCTGATCTTTATTGGGCAGGGCGAGGTTTGGTTGAGCGGTAGCCGTGGGAGGACGGTGTTCCTTGGGCTTTCCCCCTTTCTTGAAACACTTAATCTCTGGGTGCCCGAACATCCCACAGAAGGAGCAAATGTGCTTGAACTTACATGCTGTTCCTCTATTACATTCATTCTTGTTGAATTGCCAACATGCTTGCTTCTTATCCCCGGCTCCCCTATCTCCCCGAAAGGAATGTGTTGGTTTGCTAACTGGCACCGCCGAATAAAACTCCCCATGCCATATATTAATCTCCCGCTGGTCCCATGCTACTTCAGGCCTCACTGCCTTCATCTGCCTGAACTTTGTGTCATATTGTAACCAGGCCGTCCCCTGAAATTCTGAAGCTGCCCCATGAATCAATGACATGTAGCTTATCAATTGAGCTGCTAATGTAGGGAACCTCTCGACCATAATCGCTGCGTAAATAGCAAACCCAGTCACCCAGTTCTTCAGTGACCATTCCACCCAAACCTTCTTTTGTTTCAGTTCCCCATCTTTACCTGACCTGGACTTCCCCGGGACCACACCTGCATTAATCAAATCAAAGACATCCACATATTCCCCTTTAAAGATCTTCTCCCTTGTATCTGCGGGCACATGCCAAGTTATACTTGCTGACGGTGACACTGCCAATGAAGCTGAACCGTATAACACCGGGCTATGTAGTAGAGGAGTGTGCACCGATGCCACCGTCGCCGGGGGGGGCGGTGGTGCCACCGCAACTAGCCCCGCCCCCTCAGCCCCTGCGTTACTCACCGGGCCCTGAGCCGTGGTAGCCACCACCATTGGCGATTGCAACACTCCCCCTGACTGGACCCACACCTGAGCCACCCCTCCACCTTGTGTCGCCACCACAGGGGCCTGTATTGTTTCCACCGGAGTCCGCGAAGCCATACCAGACGCGGCTCCCCCCTCCCCCTGGACCCCCGTATTTGCCTGGCTACCAGCCCCCCTGGCTGACCCTGTTGGCATTACCGCACCCTGCGTAGGCCCCCCCATAAGGGACAACCCGCCTTCTTCTGAGCCTGGTTGCGCGCCCACATCCGTCACCCGCATATTGTCCGCGACCCCCAGGGGCTGGCCCGCTGCCATTGCCTCACCTGGAAGGGTCGCTCGCGGTCCCGAGACCCGCTTGGTCTTCTCCTGATGCGAGTCTTTAAAGCGAGTAGGCGTCCGCCGTTTGCGCTTTGGTAGGGGAGGCTCCTGTTGCCCGCTTGTTCCTGCATCCTGGGATAGAGTCTTCAGGGCCCAATCGATACCTCCTTTTTTTGCGACCTCCCACAATGCCGCCAAAGAGCGGAATTCCTCCGTTGATGCTGGGGCCTCCTTGCCCCCGTGTCCTTTTGGGCGGCATCCCGTCTACTAAGAAAGAAAATACAATTAATCACTGGTCGAAACTTCCATGCCCCTTTTAACCGTGCACCAGAGATACTTACCGCCCTAGTGCCCTCCATCTACTGGTTAAGTTCCCCAGGGGTATCGCGCTCACCCCCCCAGATCATGACGTAACCTTCTATGCCTATCAATCCCCTTTTGGCATGCCTCCATAATCGCGCTCCTTCCTTAATTTATGCACCCATTAGGCCTCCCACTGTTATTAACCTAATTCACTGCCATAAAGCGTCTTTTTTAAAAAAATTTTTATTGAAGTCCATGTTGACTCACTAGCAGCATTATGCTGTAAATCTACCTATTGTCACTTTTTTGGCTCAAGCAACTTAACGTTTTCCTTTTTACCCCTTTTTGCCCTCTTTAATCATCACTGTGCCATATGTGAAGCGCTCTGACACTTTCCTGTAAAATCGGCGCTATACAAATCACATGCAGAGCCACCTTTGTGCAACTCGCCGCGCTCCCTACGCTGTGTCTATTGTGACATGCTCTGACAACTTTGGCTAAAGACCGCACTCAGCGGAAGAGAATTATGCGCCACTCCTGTGCCCGGGCCCCGCTTCCCTTGCTGCGCCCATTCTGAGGAGTTCGGACCCATTTTGCAAATTGAATTGGAAGGCAGTCACTCCGCTCAACCGGCCTCGCCTCCACAGCTGCGCCTATTGTAACGCGCTCAGACACCTTCGGGTAACTCGCGCTATAAAAACATTAAGGCCGGCGCCCCCTCCGTGCCCGAGCCCACCGCTGTGTTGTGACACCTTTGAAAACCAATTGAAAACGAGGTAGTCACTCCGCACAACCGGCCCCGCCTCCACTGCTGTGCCTATTGTAATGCGCTCAGACCCCTTCGGGTAACGTTCGCGCTACCCAACATTAAAGGACTGCGCCTCCATGCCCGAGCCCACAGCTGTGCCTATTATGAAAGCGCTCTGACACCAACCCGCTATACGGGTATTAAACAGCGCCCCCGCTGTGCAACCGGGACGAATCGGAGACCAAGTACCCACCCCCCACATATACAGATACGGGCACACGTGCTCCAACGTCTTGGGTATGCGCTCTGACACCCCCGTAACTTCTGCGCTACAGATTCGGATACCACGCCACCTGTGTGCAATCGGGACGAGCTCCCTTGTATTAAATTAAACAAATAAATAAATAACCCACATTTTTCATTACAGTATTGGCCAGCCTCGAACCCCCACTCCCCACATCTAAGCAACGAGGTGCGCCCCCTTGTCCGCCCTGTTGCTGCCTTGATATTTGCCACGCTATGGCCTCTCACCTTCGGATTGCACCAGCGCCGCCGAGCCTGTCCTTTCGCTGCACAGCAACTGTTGCTCCGGCTAGCCTCCCTGTGCTGAAGGTGAGAGACAAAGAGGGCTACTCCCTGGGGCACTTGCAATTTAATACCCTGGGGAGGGGAGGGTTCCAGACGCCCACCTGGCATCTCACATTACTGTGAGACCCTCCCCATGACACTAGCCTGAAGAAACGAAACTCTCCGTAGTAGCCTGGAGAATCGAAACTCTCCTGCAGGCACAGAATCCCACTAAAGGCCCCCCTCCCCTAGCCGCGGGGGTGGCCTCTTATTCCCACTTTCTGCCATGGCTCCTGAGTAGCAAACATTCTCACACTCTATCACAATCAATCTTGAAGCACCATGGGAAATCACTCACTTCCTGGATGGTGATGTCATCAAAAAGCATCAGGATTGCGATTGGATGTTTCTAGAAAATCGCAAATTAGCGTTTTTTCCCGATGGAAAATCGCAATTTTGTGATTTTCACGATGCGATTTCGCTTTTTTGCGATTTCTTCCTGATTAGGGAATCGCTATTGTCTATCACGCAAATATTTAGCGATTATGGGCGAATCGCTAAATAATTGCGATTGTGTTGATACATACCGATTTGCGATTCTGATTTTGCGATTCGGTAAAATTTGCAATTTCAGAATCGCAAATCGAGTTCTTGATACATATGGCCCTTAGTCCTCTAAGGGCCTAATTATGAGTGGCTCTTTAAATACCGTCCATGAGTAAACCCATACTTATGAGATGCATTAAATAACCTAACATTCATTACATTTTGTCAGGTCAACCCTGCTGAAATTTAACAGGGAAAAACGTATGGTAATTACAGTGTCATGCGAATTTTAGTGCGTTAAACACCAAAATCCGCATGTTATTCCCCATAAACTCATATTATGTGTTATATATCGCACCCGATAAATAACATAGTAGCATTGTCAGTTATCAGGGTAGATTAACAACGCCTCAACACGTAATCAGGCCCTTAATGTTCTTATCTGTCTTCCTGTGTCTCTGTGCTCTTTGTCTCTGTTTAAGCGTGAAGACCTTCGTTTCTTACCTGTATATCTCTACTTGTTACTGCATTTGTTTTCCAAGTCTCCATGAACTGAGGCCATATCACATGAATATAGCAATTTGCAAAAACAGCACACAGCCATTTCACTATTTGTTTAATTTTTCGGCCTTTGTAATACAGAAGAGAATAATCAGATTTTGCCTTAAAACACAGGCATACATTTCGTAGTTGATAAGGGAAAAGTACATTGTAACCTTATACTTTTACATGAAGAGCAAAAATAGGATGTAATTCATTTGCTAAGTGTTTTGACATTGTGCAATTACCAGTTTCTTCTTAACTACTATAAAAGCAAAAAAAATGGTAGGAGTGGGTTTGAACATTTTTTATTAGATGCAAACTTTCTGTGTCGTGCCCTGGTGACTATGACACAGCATTCCTGTTCACGCGTCCTTGTCTGGGTGTCTTTCGAAAGTGTCCTTACATCCAACATGTTTCCACCAGGTCTGAATCAGTGCCACAGTCTTCCGGTCTCTGAGTTACGGCACCAACGTTTTAGAGTTTGTCTTCTTGTGCCACAAATCCATATTTCCTGTGTGTTTTTCAGTGAAAGGAGTGGTACCCCTTTACCTACGCTGTGACGCTTGTAGCCTGCTGTCCTTCATTAATGTCTTGGCTTGTGTGCTTTTTCTGTTTCTTTATCAATAAACCTAGGGGGCAAATTTACAAGCCCCTTTCAACACTTTTACGCCGCTGTTGCATCACTTTTGTGACACAGTGGTGGCGTAAACAATGCACCACTATGCAACATATTTACAACGTGACGCATCTACTGAGATGCGTCACGTTGTAAAGCCCTGCGTTACATTATGCCTCCTTCAGGTACAATGTATGCAGGGTGGGCGTTCGATGGCAAGGAGCCCCATAAAAGTGACGCAGTGAAATCTACAAGATTTCACTGAGTCACTTTTACGTCCCCGCTGCGTCACAACCTTACACCTGTGACTCAGCATAGCAAGAATAGGGCGCCCCGAGCAGTGCTGAAGTTGCATTGCGCTTGTGACACAACTCCAGCACGGTGTCACCTTTACTGCACCAGATGCATCACGTATCTGTCTATTCTTGCGCCATGGTGCGCTGCATTGTAAATATGGTGCATCTATGGTGGCGCAAGGTGTTTCTGCCTTGAACGCAAAATAACTGGCGCATGCCTGCTGATATGCAGGGATGCGCCAGTTATTGTAAATCTGTCCCTGTGTTGTTATTTTTGGTGCTTCTTTTTTTCGGTGTCCTGTGTATGCTCCGTGTCTATTTGTTTCCTAGGAGTTTGTTGCTTAATAGTAGTACAACAAGTGAGGTGCCTAGTGCTCTGCTCAGACACCACTGCCAGTGCAATTGAGGTTGTGTGGTCCTAAATCCGCCTCATGCCTCTATAACACACTTCCAGGCTCTCCCTGTCTGTTTATTTCACTCTTGCAGGTTCCTGCTTTCTCCCTTTATGATGGTTTTTGCATCTTTCTCTTCCTCCATCTTTCCGGTTTGTGTTTTTTCCCTCTCTCTAATTCTCGTAAATGTTTCTTTGGGAAAAACAAGCTCCAGTAGCAAAAAATGAGTGCTGTGCCTCCCATGGCCATCCACCGGCTCAAAATAAGCACTGTTTTTAGGGGTTGCACTGTTTTTTATATCCTCACGATCCTACATGATTTGACAGGTTTCATGACTTTTTTCATGTTCATATTTTCGTGATCACTTGTTAATGTGCCAATGTTCTTCTCTGATTTTCTTTGTCCCATTGACATTCTCCCCATGTCCTTACAAGGATTAGACAATGAAAAACTCCTCTGATTGAAGTGTATTGTTTACATGAGCTCTAAACACAATACATGTTTGGACTGCATTGTTTTGCTTATCACTCACTTAAAGTGGCATAATGAAAGATCTGTCTGGATGCGCATTTACGAGCTACTGTTTCCAGAAGGCAAAAAAGGCAACATCTCTACAGCTTTCGAAGCACTATTCAGAAAGTCTTTAAAACATGTTACATACGATGTTGACAAAGAGCCTGAATACGTTTTCCTGTGTTTTGCGTTTGTTAAACTGGGTCACCTCTTGCCGCAATTTTAGGATCAACGTAGGAAATTTAGTATTGGGGAAAATTGGCTATACCAGATTGGCATATTTAATTTACTTTCTAAGTCCCTAGTAAAGTTGTTCTACATGTTCCCATAGCCTATCAATTAAATGCTACTAGAGGGCGTGCAGCACTGAGAGGGCCACCCACATTAGTAGCCTCTTAAATATGTCTTGGGCCTGCTACTACAGAGCATGTGTGTGCAGTTAACATGCAAAATTAAACTTTATGCCGGGCCCACACCTCCCTTTTTAATACATATAAGTCACCCCTAAGGTTAACCCTGGACAGCACAAATGCAGGATGCAGTGTATTTAAAAAGTTGGATATGTACTTTTATGTTTTACATATCCTAGTAGTGAAAAACTCTTAAATTTGTTTTCTACTACAAGGCCTATCTTGCCCATAGACTAACATTGGAGTTGCCTTAGTACATTTTAGATTTGTAATTTTCAATTGGGAAGAGATAACAGGTTACATTTTTGTGTCTTTGGAATTCTAATTTAAAATCCTAACTTATGGTGAAATCAGATTTCAAATTACTCTTCTGAAAATGTCACTTTAACCCTTCGGTGTTCATGACAGCTCCACGCCGTCATGAGTGACGGTAGGCGTGTGCTCATGACGGCATGGAGCCGTCATGCTGCTGCGGCTCCTCCCATGCGGCACTAATTCCCCACCTCTGCGGGTGAATTAATGAGTGGGCGGGGCTGTGACGGCACCATGCCGTCATAAGCACAAGCAGCCCGTGAGGCACGACGACGTGGAGCCGTCATGAGCGCCGAAGCGCCACGCCCACCCCTATCTCCCCTGCGCCACGGCAGAATTTGTGGCGCAGGGAGGGGTTTAGAAAGTTTGGGGTTTAGAAAAAGGTGGCAACCGGGTAACCCATGGACCTGGGTAGAACATTCATAAATAACTCAGATAGTCCCTGTGGGGTAAGTGTAGCCCTCGATTTCCACTGCAATAGTTTCTTTAAGGAACCCTTCCTATAAGCAAGGTTTATATACTTAATGTATTTTTTTTTAAACAAATTATTATTTCAAAAGATTAGGTAATATCAAACGCAAAACACAAGTGCTCCTATCTGGTGAGGTGTAGTGAAAAGTGATATGGTGAGACAATAGTGCGATGTTGCTGTATACAATACTACATACACGTGACTGATGGGTATATTACGATGTTATTTGCGACACCCGTGTTACGAGTATCACTATCCACAATCAAATTAAAAACAGTCCACACTTCTAAATTGTCTAGAAATGTGGACTGTTTTTAATTTTATTGTGGATAAAGATGCTTCATTACTTTCTAGGAGGAGGCCAAATTATTTCATATTAGGCATCCAAGGAGAAGTGAGTTTTTCCAGATTGATCTTAGAGAGCCAGTTCAAGATTTTGGCGATGTTTTGCAGCTGTTGGGTACAAAGATGAAGTGGGCCTTTGTGGGACTTGGATTAAGGCAGCAGCAGGATATTGCTCACACTAATTAAATCAGACCCAAAAACTACGGGCCATATTATCAAGCAAGGGCGATACATTATCGCTGCTTTTATCGGCAGGAAACTGCCGCTAAAGCGGAGATAATGGGCTTGATAATATGCCCTTGTGAATTCCCATAGAAGCCCAGGTTAACACCAGAATCTGGGCTTCTATGGGAATTCACAAGGGAATATTATCAAGCCCATTATCCCCGCTTTAGCTGCAGTTTCCTGCCGATAAAAGAGGCGATAATGTATCGCCCTTGCTTGATAATATGACCCTACATCCTTAGGCAATACAGAAACTTGTATTGGCCTTTTACTCACTGCTAACTTTTCTGTGGGACTGGGACTTATTTTCTTCCTCAGATTGTAGCCGAAAGCAAGAAAAAGAATGGCAGGAAAGGGAGAAAGAAAGAGTAAAAGGAAAAAGGGAGAAAAGTGAGACCGGGAGAAAGCAGGGATGAAACAAACCTGCAAGAGTGAGATAAGAGACAGGAGAGTAGGGTGGTAGGAGAAAGAGCCATGAAATGGATCCCAGACAATGCATACTTGGTGTTCCCAACTGTGGCATGAGTGTGCTGGCAGAGGGCTGCTATGAAATACTTTGGGCCCCTGTTTTTTTGTAGGTTTAAACACTGATCTTTGCTGATACGCAGCATTTAATGATTCATGGTCAAGAACGTGGAATGGTGCTTGCCGGTGTCTGGCATAAAGGATAATTCCAAAACTACATAAGGCAAAAGTTGATAAAATCATCATACACAGCGGCTCATTTTAGACTAGCTCAGCCCATTATGGGTTCATGACTTATGTAGAAGAAAGTGGAAGATTTGATTAACCATTTACTTCGCTTCCTGAATCATGTTGTCACATATCACACTTCCAGGATTGCATGGCAATCTTTATGTTATGTGTAACCTTAACTTTCTGTGTAGTCAGAAATCCTTATTATATGTAACCTACTTGATTTTATGATTTCCTCGATTATTCTTAGGAACAGTGAATGCCCAAGTACATTTTCCTTTTGTGAGTAGGTATAGACTACCATTGACCTGCTCCTGAATTTACATCACACCTACTCATGGAAGAAAATGCAGTAAATCAGTCCCAGACTAAAAAGATTATTTAGGCCCTGATTATAATCGATTTTGGAAAAGGGGGTGGTGATGGACAGAGTTTCTGAATGATGCAGAATACTCCTACCCAGTCAAGAGATCAGGGCTTGATCCATCACCGTTTTTTAGCTTACTGCACCATCCCAGCTCAGAACCTGGCTACATGCAAATTAGTCTGTTCCTGTCCCAGTGCATGATGGGAACAGGGCAAACCAAACTACCAAGCCAATTCTTATACTGGGAAGGAAACAAGCTTCCGGGGACCGGCTTCTGGCATTTCAGCCGTCGTTGGCCCGGCTTGCTTGAATCCTGATGGTGCAATGAGCAAGGGAGTCACGTCTGAGTATACCCTCCCACACTTAGTGTGGACAAAATCGATTTTGGAAAAGGGGGTGGTGATGGACAGAGTTTCTGAATGATTATAATTGCAGGTCTGAATTCTGGTTTATGACTTTAGAGGAGTTTGCACAGGAATCAAAAATAAGAACAAGGAAGTAAATACTGCAAGGGTATTTACTCCAGTGTGTGCTACTTAGTAATTTCCTGAACCTGCGCCCATGCTTTAGGACTGCCCTACCCAAACAATTACAGATGTCACTTAGCAGAGTATATTCATTATTCACTGAACGTTGGTTAGTTCAACACATGAAATAGGTCTGCATAGAATGTTTGTCAGGCAATGCTTATCACTGTCTGGAGAACCATAAGTTACTGTGGAGAAAGGAAATACATTTCGAAATATAATATTTGAAGACAAACAACCACACCATAAAATAGAGTAAGCTAGGGCTTTAAATGGGATGAAAAAACTGGGGCGGTCTCTCATGGGGGCGTGGTCGCTGTCATTAAGGGCGTGGCTTAGAACACTTAAGCTAAAAATTGTGTGCTTAGCATAGTGCGCTGCCCCACCAGCATTTTGCTGCTTCTGTCCACTCATTCAGATATATAACACAACAAGTACCATTACACCTACAATAAGCCAGGGCTATTGGCTTTGTCAATGGTTGTAAGTTGCGAAAGATAAATAAGCAACAACTATCACTTCGTTTTATATAATACTGAAAATTTCATCAATCACTTAAGCTCCCTTGGGTTTAAACTTATTATGCCTGTGGAAGAGGATTTACGTCAGAGAGGAGCATGACGGCACAGTGGCCATGCTTGTCAGGTGTTAAAGCTACACGTCCAGGGACTTCCCCCAAACACTCATCCACTCACCCACTCACATGGTGCAAGGGCAGCTCTTTGTGTCCTGTTTGTGACTTAGCTAAGCTTCGCCCTGATCTCTATTCGGTGGAATTATGTCCTTGGAGAGTGAGAGACAGCGAGAGAAAGAGAGAGGGGAGAGGAAACGAGAGAGAGAAGAGAGCGAAGACGGCTTTCAAGTCTGTGGAGTTTCACTTCAGAAGCCTACATTTACAAGCACTTGCAAAGACAATAGGTCCTGCCTTTTCGACCGAATGACTTGCCAATGTCTTTTGCCAATGGTCTGCAGTATCGTCAAAAACAAAAAAAATAATCTGAAAGACAGAGCAATGATGAATGCACCTGTGACACATGTGCACATCATGGCACTATGGTGGCCGAGAAGGCTGACATATGTGTACTTGCATTACCATGCAAGCATGAGCACCTAAAAGGCATGGCCGTTTTAATTATTGTTTTATTTACTATGGCAAGATTGTGGATTCCACTTAGAGGTAGGTAAATAAAAAAAAAGGAATAAAGATTTTAAAAAATGAACAAAAACGCTGTTGAAAATGGAGAGGGCCAGCCATCAAATGAGAGCTTCCGGGCCATGCAATAAAAAATATATTTTTAAATACTGTGATAGGAGAGAACAAGGGTGATTGGGTGGGGGAGAAGTAAATCCATTCGGTCAATGGGTAGTGCGAAGGCTAGCAACAGAGGAGCTTGAGGCAGGGGAATAAATAAAAATCAAAAATGAACAGGTCGAGGAAGCAACCAATGGACAAGATGTGGGTGGTGGAGGAGGGGCAATATGCAGCACCCAATGACAGGGATGCATTTCAGATGGCGAGAAGTAGGCGAGAAAGAGAGCAAGAAAACACATGCATTCTAACGGAGTGCTAAAGAAAAAAAAGGAACAAGTAGTCCCCTAAGTGTGAGCAGTAGAAGGTTACGAGGCATGCAGTCAAAATCATAGTAAACAAAATTTGGTCCAGGTGATAGAAAAACACAAGCATTGGCAAAGTCAATAGGTCTCACCTATGCAAGAGCTATTGGCTTTGGCTATGTGTTTTAATCATGTTGTACATCAGTGTAGCTGCTGATCAGCATGTCTAAAAGTTAGTGGCATAGAGGAGAGTCATGTAGAGTGCAGTGGGGAAGAGTGGAGGAGAGTAGTCATGAGTGGAGTGGAGTGTCACGGACTGGAGAGGCATAGAGTGGAATAAAGCATTGTAGAGTGGAATGTGATAGAGTGGCATAGACTGTCATGGAGTGGTGTAGAATGTAGTAGAGTCATAGAGTGGAGTGGCATAGAGTGGAGTAGAGTCGTAGAGTGGAGTGGCATAGAGTGTAGACATGGAGAGGCGTAGAGTGGAGTGGCATAGAGAGGAGTTGAATGGCCCAGAGCGAAGTGGTGCAAAGTGGCATAGAGTGGAGTATAGTGTTGTAGAGTGTCATAGAGTGGAGTGGCATAGAGTGGAGAAGAGTGTGGCGGAGTAAGGTAGAGTGTCAGAGTGGAGGGGCATAGATTGGAGGGTCGTAGAGCAGAGTAAATTGTTGTAGGGTTGAGTGGAGTGGTGTAGAGTGGACTATTGTAGCATAGAGTGGAGTGGAGTGGAATGGCCGAGCATGCATTGGCATAGAGTGTAGTAAAGTGGCATGGATTGTCATAGAGTGGCATTGAGTGTTGTGGAGTCTCGTAGAGTAGAGTAGAGTGGAGTGTTGTAGAGTGTCCTGGAGTGTAGTGGCTCAAATGGTTAGAGCGGCAGACCCTGATGCGGAGGTCTGGTCTGGGACTAGGGTTCAATACCCGCCTCGGCGGGTCTTGGGCTCAATTTCCTCAGACCTGATAATTTCCGCCTCAGTGCCTATTCTAATCATGGGTCCCACTCTGCAACTCTGGGCAATAGCTTGCTTAATCTCCACAACGGCCCCAACAGCGCTGGGATGCCTGGCTTCACCTTGGGGGTGCCCAGGAGTGGACATTCCACGGGGAAAAACCAGGAAGGGTTCCTAAGCGGTATACGGACAGCGCTGGGACACCTCCGTTGGAGGTAGCTGTGTGCTTTACAAATAGCATTTACATTTACATTGAGTGTAATGTGGTGGAGTGGAGGCTCATAGAATGAACTAGAGTGAAGCAGTGTGGAGTGGAGTGGGGTAGAATAGCATAGTTAGGATTAGACTAGTGTATAGTGGAGTGACATACAGTGGAGTGGCATAGAATGGAGTGGAGTGTTGTAGAGTGTAGTGGTGTAGAGTGAAGAGGGAAAGTGTGGAGTATGCATGGCGTGGTAGTGTACTGCCGTTATAAACAACACATTTTCTATTGAAATGACCACTGCATTTGCACATACAGTTTTATTGATAAAACCTTAAAGCACCTATGCAATAATGTGCAGAAGTGGAATCGCCTAGTGTACTGATTGTTTTGATCATATTAATATTTGTTTCCATCACAGTTCTGAATTAAAACAAATATGCCTCAATTGTTATTTCCTAATTCTGATATATTCTGAAATATTTGCACAATTCGTTTATATACATTTAAACCTGTAAAATTGTCACATAAACCCTCTCACTTTGAAGTCAGAGAAAGAAAAGTTATCACTAATCTCCCTTGGAAGGCAGAGCCTGACATTAGACCTCTGTCTTTGTACTCATAGCAAATGTGATCAGATAAGAACAAAATGTAAAGACCTGAGAGCGAGGACTAGTGGAAGAATACAAGGAGAAATGGTGAACAAGCTGTGCTCCCTGGGATGGATAAAGACATGCGGGACAGCCTAAAACAAATAAAGCCAGCAAATAGAAAGCCAGAAAATGTGAGTTACAAACCACAAAGCCAATCTTAAGCAATGGGTGGGATGCATTACCAGACAAGTTTTAAGAATATCCACAAGAAGTCTTTTCTCAACAAGACAACTGCACCGCCTGGTAGGCTTCAACCTGCTTAATGGCCTAGACAGCGTATTAAAAGACGGCCAACATAGATCCATACAGGCAGGATGGGACGTTGAAGACTACAGCCACGAGGTTAGATGTAAAGGTGTCAATACATACACCCACAGCCAGGGTATGTGTACGTGGTGGGAACAACCACCAACTAGCAACTCAATATCCATGGGATACACAAGGATAGGAAATAATCGCTAAAGGGATATTGAGTCTCACTGATGATGTTTACATGCATTTGTGTATCCTCTGATCAGAGCAAGGATACATCTGTCTGCCTGTCTGTCCATCTGTCCGTCCATCAATCCATCCATCCATTCGTTCATTCATTTGTTTGTCCGTCTGTCCATCTATCTGCCTATCTCACTCTTTTGCTATTGCTCCTGTGAGCTATCCCACTGACTATCTAGCTGTCTGTCTATCTCCTTTCACCCATTCTGTTTTTTTCTTGCATGCTTGGCAATGGGCGCATTTCTATGTATGTGTAGTTTGTATCCTTGGCTGATAACATGATACACGTAATTATGTTTAAGTACTCTGTGTGAAGTTCTGAAGATCTTTTCACGTAAGCACCTAGATTGTGTCCTGCACTTAAGCACATTTTTACTCATGTGGCCTTCACATCAACTTTTTTGATTTCATACTGCAGTTTATAGGCGCTTAATCTCGTTTTTCATAACCACATTTAAGCCATGCCTTTAGAGGGGTCAGCGCTGCTCGCGTTTGGAGTTTTAAAAAACGGAGTTTTCCATTATGCAGCCACCCTCTTGTCACTCTAGGGAAGTGTCACAGCAGATCACTCCTCAAACACAGGCCTTTCACCTCTTTGGAAAACAGCAATACTGCTTCAGCCCTAAATGTTCACAGAAAGCCTTTTCATTTCAAATATATTGTAAATACAAGAAAGAAAAATCCTGAAAGGTAGCATGTTTTAGCATAACATACATTGTCTGCTCGGTAACTGAATAAAAACCCAACCGTATTCCAAAGCCAGGGCTTGCGGGCAACCTATGGTTCATAATATGGCAGCCATTATCCTGATCTCATTGTTTAAACCTTTTCAATAAAACCTAATTCCTGTTAGTGAGCTTTTCATTCTCTGCCATCAGATATTATTTTTCTTCCCCAACTCTGGATAAAAAGGATCCATACTTCTTTTCAGCGCTGTGGGGTATGACATATATATGACCAGACAGCTGATGTGATAAAGCTGTATTGTGTTTTCCACTGTGCTGAACTCGGAGGTTCAAACGGATACGTGCAATCGAATTGATTGTAATATTTTATAAAAGTTTCCTCAACAAAACGCTGTTAGTGAACCTCTTTGTCAGAGGTTATGAAATAATGTATAATGTGTATTTAGTGGTAGTGACAGTGGACTGTCGTCGTCAGCCGGGTTGTGCGGCCACACTGCGCGAATGGGTCTGCAAGTGCGACAGAACAGATCTATATTCTAATTAGAGGAAAGGCGCATAAAAAAAACATATGACTTAAGAACAGCCAAGTCCACTGGGCAGAAATAAAGATTTCTTCCATGATGTTAACTTGCGAAATAAAGTGCATGTTCAGAGAGTATTTCACATTCTATGCTGTAATCAGACAAATTATCTATTTCTCTGGGCGCTGTTCAGCCACTTCCGCCATTTTGAACCATGCAGTGTGGAGCAATAGCCACAGAGGGAATATCTTGGCGCTAATGTCGTACCGTTATAGCTGGCCAAGTATGATGCATGATTCTGGCAAGTATGATTCTGGGGGGCCCTGATACAACCAGCTCTGTTCCACAGTTTTGCCTTGATGACCTTGAATGATTCTTAAACAGATTGTTTTAAATACCATTTTTCTTTACTTTATTTTTAATGTGGGTGATGTATGACAGTCTAAAATGGAAATTTTGAAAAGAAATGTTATGTTTATGTTTCATGCAACATTCATAAAAAAAAGTTTATTTTCGATCAAAACAGGACCTCATATATGAGAAATGGGAGGTGGTAGCAGAGACTATTTGCAGTAATATTAGTGATCACCTGCTGTGGTGCAATATTGAAAACACACATCACCATCCCTGAATATTAGACGCAAACAAATTTTGAATTTGGACCAGTGTGTTAGTGACCTGGCCAAAGAGGACATGAAAGTGCTGAAAATGGTTAAAAAATTCAAAGCTGTTTCAAACAGGGGCTCACAAAATACCTTTGTCCCAGGGCTGCCAGTGCCAACATCCTTAAGAGGTCCAGGCATGCAGATGATACTGAAAACATTTTAAGCACTAATTTTTTAGAATTATTCTCAATGAGTCCCAACATATAGAGAAAAGTCATCAAATCCTAATGATTTCTGTTGTGACAAATGACTAGTAGCTGAGGAGTATCTTTGAAGATTGTTTATTAGTCTTAGTTGCTGGATGGTATCTAAGTACAGCAGCCCCACCAGGATCAGCCTGCCAGCTGCTCAGCCCATATTGCAACTGAAACACCTCACCTCACAGGTACCCAAACATTCCAGCCATCTCCATCCCACAGACATTCCACTCAGAACACTCACACTGGCTGAGCAGCTAGGAACCAAGGTAAAAGGGTAGATGCATGAATACATAAGCAAGATATAACAATTTCATAGACAAAGCAATGACTTTGCTATATCTTTTTGACGACTGCAATTGCCATCAAAATTAGAAAGCCATATAAAAATGGTAAATCTTGTAGTGCTACTAAAAATGCAAGAATCAAGCATGCATCTCGTGTGAGGGAATTGTATACCTTCAGAGCCATACTTGTGTAAAGGCATGACCGTCAAACATTATATACTATAGTCGCTGCCTCATTTGATATGAAGCCTCTCACGTTTAGGTATTAGGTCTCCAGTGCACCAAATCATCCTGGAAACAAAGAGTCAGAGTGGAGCTTCAAAGAAAGGGATTAGCACCAGGCCTCCTATCACATGTTAATGGTATATGAATGAAGAGAACACTTCTTCACAACCATGGCGCTCCTACGGTCAGCACCATTTTGGGCTTCCTTGTCATACACAAGGGGTGATTTGCAGGCAGTTTGTTTTGTGATCAAAAGTTGTCAACTCATGTGCAAACAACAATGATTTCATAAGCACGGGTTTTAAAGTGGTGTGGAACCTATTGTGTTTTGGCTCAGAAAACTCAATCTTGGTTGTTGCTGCTACTCGAACATGCATGTGCGGGCTGAAGTCAGAGGGGTGGAGAGATTGAGCACAGGGATGAGTGAGAGTGTGCACATACACCACTGACGAGTGGTGACACATACTTCCCTTGATCCAATCACAGTGGCCTGTTGGGACATAAAGTCATCAGTTGCATCTTGTCTGGACTGAGTCCAAATTGCTTTTCATTCACAAATTTTCTTGAGCCAAGAGGGTTGAAGAATATCAATGGCTGTATCTGAGCTGCATTAGGATAAACGTAGTACTGTGTGTGGCCATCATAAAGAATCTAAATCAGGCAATGTCTTTGCGAGGATCTAACATGCTCATTGAAGAAAGTGGGTGACAACGTGTATCCCCTTAAGTGGGGCTGGCCTAAAGGGCTGTGCATTGGAATCTCTGCTTGCAGCAGGTGCTTTCTTATGTTTTTAAAGGGCTCCACCTGAGTATCGATCTTAAAAAAACTGTGGCCAATGATTAATATTTTTTAAAACATCTGATGGGTCCAGTGCTGTCATTTGGAACAGACGACAGCTCAGCCAGTGTACAGAAAATAGCACGGATGCAACACAATATACTGACAGAGAAACAATGGCATTCACAGCATCTCACTTCAGATGGCAACTGTCAGCAACAGGTAGCCTTGATGAATAAAGCGGCACGCTAAACCGCATAAAACTACAATAGGTACTTATAGAATCGATTCCCGTGCTTTAGTCACAATTTAGTTAGGCCTCCTTCTCCGTCTGAACAGTAGGAATCTAGAATTCACCCCTGACAAAGACTAAAAGATCCAAGACCACCTGCAATTCAGGAAGGCAGTAAAGACTTGGACATTCACCAACACTTCTGTAGACCCATTGAATTTCATGTGTTCATATCGTTACACAATTGCACTAAAATGTACTCTTTCCCTTTTAGCACACAAATTGCACTGTTTTGTACTGTCATTTCACACAGCTGATCCCCCAAACGTGCTCTTTCTTTTTAACGTTTCCCATTTTTGTCAAGTGAAATAGTACTATTTTACAGACATGGGTCATTAACCAGTTTTGTACTGTTGTGTAAATTCTTGCTTCTAAATCCTACTATAATTCTATTGGTAGCAAAAATTTTCTGCACCAGTTCAAGAATGATCAACTCACATAGATCAGCTCAGCAGGATTGGGTCCCGGAAGTTCTTGTACTACTGCTCCGTTACATAGTCTATAGTGCCACATATTTTACATCACTAGTTTTAGACCACAGGTACTTAAACTTCAGGTTGCTAAGTCTGCTTTGTGGCACTAAATCACTAAGCAGTTGATGTAACGCCAGTATGTTTTCACTCTTGTATTCCCACACAGGACCATGTATTTATAGCAAGAGTAGAAGTCATCGGAAATACATATCCTTGAGTAGCTACTGCACTTCTCCACCACTTCATACTCCCACATGTTCAGTACTGGTAATACCTCTATCCTGTAACTTATCACCTATATCCCCTTATATGGCACAAGCTGTAATTACAGTCAGTCGGAAAACATGGGTCCAGTGGGTACTCTAGCCTAGAGAATCGCTGTGCACAGGTGAGTTAGTAACATGTTCAGAAAGACCAGCCCAAATGTTTAAGGTTTTGGAAAGCGAACTGAGAAATTTTAACAATATTGCAGGATATACTGCTAATGAAGAAATTAAAATTGAATTATCTATTTTATTACTTTTAAGGTACAGGTAACTGGCTAATGAAAATGCTTAAAGTTGTTTCCATAAATGTCATGATGTTAAGAACATGGATAGCCTGGGAGGGTTTGGGACATTACACCAGCAGTCATGGTTTTATAAACGTCTGTGTAGCTTGGCATGGCTTTCCTCGAAGTATGCTGCAGTGTTTGATGCGATAACAGTTTTTTGGAAAGGTCGGGATCATAGAGAGGCCTATAGCTTCAAGAAACACTTGACACTCCAAAAGGCAACATGTTATGCGTTTTGCCAATGTGGAAGGGTATGGAGTTTCAATGTTTGGTGTGATTGACTGAAAGGGTTAACCTCCCAGTTACAATGTGTTAAAGGATGCACTTATAAGTTGTAGTTATGAATTAGAGCATAGGCTGCACTGAGGCTGATGATTGTTGGTTTTTGCTGGAGGAAATTTGATTCAGTTCTTCTGACAGCTTGGGTATGTCAGGAACTCTGCATTATTGTGGCAACTTTGCACATAAGTTTAATATTCTGGAGAAATCAATGGAAGTCATTATCAGTTTAAATCACTTTCAGTGCAATTCGGCCTCGTCCCGCTATATGATTATGTGACTCCTCAGAGAATTTCAGTATCCTTTTAATGTATGGAAGGGGTTGCACAATGATTGAGAAGGAATTTGCATTCTGGCAATGGATGTCGAGCACGTCTGAGAAAGAGTCACAGCCCATCAGCATCATGAGAGAGGGAACTTATGACTAGAGGGTATGTATTAAATGTAGCTGCAGCCATTGGAAATCGACTATGGTCTTTTTGGCATGATTAGAGTGCGAATATTCTGGGTCTAAGAACAGAGATAGACGAGTCACTAAAAGCTTGAGCAAGACTCGAGCCTGGAGCCTGAAGCCTGGCTCAGCTTTGGGCTCTGTTGAAACCTCGAGCCCAAAACGAGCAAAGCTTTCATATGGCTTCTGCATGCTCCCTCCCTACACTCAGATTGCGGCGTTATGGACAGAACTGCTGACTGTGGAACTAGAGAACCAGGCTCAAGTCTTGGCATCAGCTAATCATCCTGTGGTTCTGGGCAAATCACTAAATGTTCCCATACCTATACTCTTGTGCTAACGGTTGTATATGTGGCTGATTCTGTCACAGCCCAACAAGACTTTGAGAGCTATAGTACTGCTATAAACTCTCTCTGTTCTAATATCATTCATGCATATGGTACTCATCGGATTTTAGTAGGAGGAAGATAGAAGTCTGCTACATGCAGGCTTGATGTGTGACTGTCTCTGCCCCTGCAGTGCAGGCCTTTCAGAGGTGCAAATATGAACCAGCTCAAAACTACTCATTCTAACCATGCAAAGCTCATAGTACCATCATGGCGACACTCCCCACCCCAAAGCACATAGCATACATGCAAATAAATACACACCACACAAATTTGTTATTGGGAAAAACTGCTGCAGGTTTATTACATACAACTTTATGTAATATGATGGGTTATCTTACGGGCGATCCAAGAACAGGCAGCATTCTCGCCATCTGCCTGCCTGATGAGCCAAGCAGCACTGGGGTGAATCCTTCTGGTGATCTTCCTCCCAGATCACGTGACACTTATTTCTCACACCCCTTTCAGGGTGGAGCGTAGCAAGGCAAGCCCCCGGTTGTTCAGGCCCACAACCGCCTGAAGGAGAAACGGGGCGCCGAGACGGTTACCAGGAACCTCCCATGAGGCTCCTGGGCTCTGGCACCCCTATGTGGCTTGCAGAGGTACCCTTCTGTACCCATTTGCTTCCAGATCGCCCTGTAACTCTGCCACAGCTCTGGCGCCGGCCACCGTCGCCGACAGAGCCCCCACCACAACAGCTCTGTTATCACCTGCAACTTTTCCTATACAGGCCCCCTGCCAACATGGGCAGGAGACCCCATCTATATCCTAGTGACCCTTGACGTTAGACAGCCAGAGTCTCATGACCAAGGCCTTTCTGGCAAGTGAACTTGTGCCAAGAACTAATTCTCCCATGGGAAAGTCTTTTTAAGTTTGATGTTTGTACCCCTTGAGGTATCATCCCTAATACTTCACCAACTCGTAACCTTACCCACCTCCTTGGTATTTTATTCCTGGCAAAGCGTACCCATGACTGAATTTTTGTCACTGCTAACAATTATGTTGGAAACTTGGTTTAAGAGTGGTCAATCCTTGGAGAGTAATGTATATCTCATTACCCTAAGATGAAGGGATTTCCAGAGCACTTATGCAGCTTGCTCTCAGTCTCTGGTATAAAAGACGTCATCCATGAACCAGTACAACCACGTTGAACTGGATCTCCTTCTACAGAGCTGGACAGTCTTCTGCAGCGTTGCCACTGTTGCTTCTACATTTCGTTTTCTTTATTCGAGCGAGGGTGCCATGTCCTAGTAGCACAAGGTAAACTCACGCTTATCCTTTCATGCCATTTACGTTTTATGCTTCCTCAGGAAAAGAGTGTGTATCGTAGTATCTGTTCTCTCCTTCTGTCTCCTCGAATAACATTGAAGGGGTTCAACCTTTTTGGCATACCTGTCAAGCCTTCTTGCTTGCAGGGCTCTTCCTGTTGAATTGGGGGCCCTCGTACCCAGTGGTGTACTACAAAATGACCCCCTGTCCATCTGCAGAAAGAGGACTCTGAGTCTTTTATATCTCACTAATATTCAATAGCCTTCGACTGAATGTCCCCTGACTGGTTAGGCGGTCCTGAAAAACTGTGGGGCCCTGTGCTGTAGGGGCTGCAGGAGTCTGTGTTACTTCCCTGCTCGAGCCATTTGAGAATCGGAAACATCCATATGGAGATACTGCTATGGGGGGCCAAGGCACAATAATGCCTTAGAACACAACCGCCGTTCCGTTTTAAGGCGCTTATGGTACATCAAACCCCCTTTAACCTAGCACCAGGGCTTTAAATGGGTCTGGTTTCACCGGATCAGAGCAGCGGGCCAGGAAACTGGTCTCTATCGGGCTCTGTTTTGTGCCCTGGCACAGGTGGTCCGCCCCCCCTCCCCCCCTCCCCCCACTGCAGTGAAAGCAGGCACTTCGATGTGCGCGTACTCACACTGCTCATTTCTCACAAGTGGAGAAGTTATTGCATGCCGTCATGCCAGGTCAGCATTGTAGGGGAATGGAAATCCTTTAAAGAGAGTCATTTTCTCTCTGGATTTCCCTTCTGTTTTTGAAACTCAGCAGCAGCAACATTGTCGTGGTGTCACCAGGGCTTTAAGTGGAAGCTTTTTCAATAATATATACATGCCATAGTTGCTGCTTATTTATCTTATGCAACTAACCACCATTGACAAAGCCCTTAGTCCTGACTTGTTGTAGGTATGATGTTACTTGTTGTATCATATATCTGGATGCAGTGACAGAGACAGCAAAATACAAGTCGGTGGAACGCTATGCTAAGCACAGATTTTTCGCTTAGGTGTTTTTAAGGCACGTCCTTAATTACACTGGCAACGCCCCTTTGAGAGACCCCCAGTTTTTTATCCCACTTTAAGCTCTGCCTAGCACTAACATTAGTCTTAAAGGTGTTAGTGAGGTTTTACACTCATAATCTTTGAACAGCTCTATAATACCAAAATTCCCCCTGGCAGCTAACCTACATACCAATGTTTGGCTTCTGTGAATCCATCAGAAGCCAAACATGAAGGGTGGCTCGTAGGATCCAATAAAAGGCAAGCCCCCTGTACGCATTACATCCTATATATGCTTCTTTTCTTAAAGTCCTGGCATCTTTTGTGTGTCTGTGGTTAGGTGATGAAAAGGCAAATCCCCCATGGGTAGGAGAGGGTAGAATTGCTTTCTGAAAAAGTGCGTGCCTCATATGTATTCTTAGACAGCGACACCATACTTATGAAATGACTAACACACCAGCATCGCTGCAGTTCAAGGAATGCTCTCTGAGGACCTGGAACATAATGAAAACATACAGGGGAAAAATCCTCAAGTCCCTCTGGGGTTCTTAACATTCAGCCACCTGAGACTTGATTTCACATCTCACCTGTGCTCGGAATCAGATAGCGGTATCACTCGCGCTCTCAGTCGCGCGCCCTGTGGGCTGCGCGACCGCCCCAGAGCAAAAGAGGGGAGCCTGTCCGTTTCAATATATGTTTCTACCTTTTTGTTTTAAAACGCAGGATAGCAACCAAGAACTTTTGAAAAAATAATATTTTTTTTAGATATACAGACACACAGTTGTCTTGTGGCTATTTCTATCTGTTTTTCTTTCAGTTCCTTATACGTGGAGGCCCAGGGGGTGAGTGGGTGTGGGGGAGGAGGGTGTAAATGGAGCTGGCACGCTCTATCGTTCTTTGGCGTACAAATGATTTTCATGTCGGAGTAGTTAAACACTGAAAAGTCGTGGTTATAAACGTCCTCTTTTTCAGGGTTCACTGCGTGAAAAAGAGTTGTCCTTGGTCATGCAAGGAACAGATTTTTATTCCGAAGTGTTGTTTTTTTACATTAAACTGCACGAGTATGAAGGCATCATTTTACAGAAGCACACACATTTCTGCTGTATGATGGGTATGTAAAATATGTATGTGTTAATACGGTGGTCCCAATTGTGTCCACCTCATATTTTAAAATAATAACCATTAAGCTAGATTTTTACAGTATGAAATATATTAATGCCAATGGAGTAATTTCAGTAATTCAGCGTGGAGGGCCTTGGGGCATATTATCAAGCAGGGCGTTAAAAAATATCGCAGTTTTAGGGGCAGAAAACTGCCGCTAAGCGGCGATAATGGGCTTGATAATATGTCCTTGTGAATTCCAATAGAAAGCCATGTTCTAGTGTGAACATGGGCTTCTACTGGAATTCTCCGGGGCATATTATCAAGCCCATTATCGCTGCTTTAGCAGCAGTTTTCTGCCGCTAAAACAGCGATAATTTTAACGCCCTGCTTGATAATTTGCGCCTTAGTTTATTCGCCTACATGAAAAAGGAGCGTAGAATTATTGGTGAACCATAGTTTACAAGGTTTTTACACTGTTTATACCGTGTCATCTGGGCTGGACCTCAACTTCAAGTTAGCCTTGTCAAAAATATTCAAACTAGCCCCACACAGCAGTAGGCCACAGCTAGAATAGGGATATGGGGACGTGGTTGGGCCAGGACAGCCGTTTCTGTTCTGAAAACAGCCCCAAGACGACAGCCCACTGGGGAAATGCAAAAGAGGAAAAATGGGCACCCCTGCTCTGTGTGTATCTCAAATGTGAGTATTGTTTTGTGGATAGTTTAAAAACGTAGGGGCATATTACCAACAACTAGCGATAATTATCGCTAGGTTGGCTTAGCGGCAATCATTTTATCGCCGTGTAGCGATGATTTTTATCGCTTAGGAGCCTTGATATTATCAAGGTTTATCTCCTAAGCGATAAAAATCGGCTGAAATGCATGAATATCGCGGAAAAGTCAGCGATATTCATGCATCACCGAGCAAATGCTCTTAGCCATGTTATCCACCTCCCATTGGATAACATGGCTAAGAACTGCTCAGGGCAGGTGTTAGCTTTTGGAGATATTCGCGCTTAGCGCGAATATCTCCAAAAGTTGGTAATAGGAGATAGCGATGTTAGTGACTGTTTCCAGTCGCTAACATCTTGGCACGCCCACTTTGCATGTCATTAGTAATAAATATCACTGACATGCAAAGTGGGGCCCAAGATGGTCGCTATCTCCTACTAGCTGTTGCTAACTGGTGTTAGCGCCAGCTAGGTAATAGGGAGATCATTTTATCCCTTGATAATATGCCCCGTAGTTTTGCAGGGGAGTTGGGGAGGGTTCGGGGGTGGAGCTTGGCCGGACTATGAAATGGCCACTCTCTAAGAAGGCTCTGCTTGCCAAGTATACAATCTGGCTTTAATCTGACACAACTTGGGCTCATCAACCTAAAAAAGTGGGTTGCCCATGCGACCCAGCCTATTGGGCTTGTTTATGAGGGGCTAGATTGAGTGGATACCAGCGACCCTCTGGGTGCTTCCAACCACTGGAAGCAGTGGAGGAATGTGCTGGTCATGCAGCAGCATGGTCACCTGTGAGGTGCACTGAAGCCACGAGATGGAGTAGCGGCGGAGCCAAGCTGGCACGCCCACTAGTGGGCACCTGGAGGAAGTAGCGCTGCCCTGAACTGCCCTGCTGGGACTGGCCAAAGCCTGCACCACAGAGGGAGAAGGTACTTACCAAGCAAGAATGACTCACTCAGGTGAGCGCCCGCGTTGCGACTCAACCTTACTCCTGCCCAACCCAGCTTGCTGATTGGTCTGTATGTGGTGCAGCAGCTCGGATTGGGCCCATAGATCCTGGTTGTGCTTCTGCCGTGAACTGTGTGGAGACTGCGGAGGAGACCAAAGAGACCTTTCAGACCCGGGCGCCGCTGCCCCCGGCTGTCATTGGAATTGTTTTTTGTGGCCTTAGGGGTGCCCCCCCCGTCGATGCTTTTACCCACCGCAGTAGGTCTCTGGGAAAATTTTGCTGGGCTGGCAACCGGTACACTTCGCCTGGGGCGGCTGATCAGAACGTTCCCTCTTTCCTGGGAATGCCGATACAGGGGAGTGGGCCCTTACATCGCTGGGGTCTCCCCCTCGGTATCCACAGATGGTGCTCCCGCAGGGATTGTGAAGACGTTGGTGTGCCTTGCTGAGGGTGGGGAGGTTGTGGCACTGCTTGAATCCTTGCTGCTGTACAAAGGGTCCCCAGGGCATCTGGGTGAGGGGGCTGTAGTGGTGGCAGAGTTGCTCCCTCAGACCCTGCCCCAGCGTTGACGCACTATACGCGACCTACACTCAGTCCACTATTGCAGGCTTTATTGCCAGAAGGTGGTCCAGCTTGCGCTGATGCCTGTATCATTGGCTATCACCATTTACGGGTCTTGCCTGTACCCAACAGGCATGGGGAAAGGTGACGCTAAACAAACAAAGCTGCAGTTCCAAAGCAGGCCCAGTACCAGATAAGGTGACAGGTGCTTGCACCCTGGGGCATCACAAGAGCACTCCGATGGGGAGTCACAGCAGGAAATTGACCTAAAAGAGATCCCGGTTGAAGTTCGATCCGGCCTCAAGAACATAGATACTATGGGGTCGATTAGGATGGTGGACGGACTTGCGTCCGTCCGCCACCCCTGAGTAGGAGGGACCGTCCGCATGGGCAGCGGCGGTCCTTCCATGGCAATTAGGATGTGACCGCCACCCTGGCGGTCACATCCTGTATGTTTTACATTGCGGCGGGTGCTGCTTGAAGCAGCACCCGCCGCAATGTAAAAAATTAAAGCAGTGCATTTGCATGCACAAAGCGGCAGGCACCGCGCGGTGCCTGCCGCTTCGTGCACGCAAAGGCAGGGGGGTACCATTGGTACCCCCCATGTGCACCCCCCACGCAACCTTCACCCAGGGGGCCCACAACGGGCCCCCAAAGTGAATGTCCGTATGCTTTTCCACGGCGGAAAAGCAGCCGTGGAAAAGCATTACTTTCCCTACATCCTAATATGGCTGGCGGTGTCTGATAGACACCGCCAGCCATGTTAGTGCTTTTCCGCCGTGGTGGCCTTCCGACCGCGGCGGAAAAGTGGAGGACAGATTGTGAGACCCACCAGCCATCCTAATTTGGCGGTGGGTCTTTCAGGCCTCCTCGTGGGATTTCCCGGCATTCTCCGGGCCGGCGGTGGCTTCCGCCGGCCCGGAGTATGCGGGGAATCCGCCATCATAATGACCCCCTAAGTTGGGCATTCTAACTAGCGGCTTGGACCAAGTCAAACAACATGTGGACAAACACGATAACTGTGTCATCCAGTTAGAACAACGTGTCTCAGATGTGGATGACTCACATGTGGAGGACAGGTAGCAACTACTCAAAATGGACAAAGTGCTTGAGGTGATCAAGGCCAAAACGAGGATCTTGAAGCTCCCGCTGCAATAACCTCAGGATTACAGAAATCTAGATATGGAGGACTTTGTGGAGTCTATGCTCCGGAAACTCTGGGGATAGTCTGTCTGCTGTGCTTATAGTGGAGCGTGCCCAGCAATTGCTGGGACCCAGGCCTCCTCCTAGAGCCCTGGCCAGGCAAATAGTGGTATGATTTCTGAACTACCGGGATTGTGACGCAGTCCTGCACCTGGCAGGAGAGCAGGGCACACTCCAATATCAAGGAAACAACCTATCCTTTTACCCCACTTTACTGCGGCGGTTCAGATGGTCATCCGGGCTCGAGGATGCTTCAGAAGGCGGAGATCCCATATGCCTTGATTTACCTAGCCAAGCTGAGAGTGACATGGGAGGGCAAACAACACTTTTTTGCTCACTCTAAGGCAGCTTTAAAATTCCCCAAATCCATCACGAACGATCGAGAACCCCAGGGCTTTTCCCGCTGCAGCGGATAACCTCTCAGTGAATGACAATGACTGATGTTACTTTTCTAATATCTGCTGTAGTACAATTTTTTCTTGCTATTACTTATCTGCTTTGTTAATGAAATTGCCTGTGATGTCTTCACTCGTTTTTATTGTTAATGCATATATCACACTCACTGTCGTATAGTTATCTCTATTAGGCCCAGAGCCTTTGCATTATGCTAGTTTCCAAAACTAGCGCATTGAAATCCTTGACTTGGCCACCCTGCCATGCATGGTAAGGGGTGATCGCCTGGTTTTTCTCTGCCCCTACAATACAATACAATACACCAGTATTTGTATAGCGCGCTACATACCTGTGAGGGTATCAAGGCGCTAGGGGGGGGGGGGTCTGCTACTGATCGAAGAGCCAGGTCTTGAGAAGTCTTCTGAAGGCCAGCGGGTCCTGGGTCTGTCGTAGGTCCATAGGGAGAGTGGTCCAGGTCTTGGCGGCGAGGTAAGAGAAGGATCTGCCACCGGCGGTGGTTTTCCGGATGCGAGGAACTGTGGTGAGGGTGAGGCTGGCCGAGCAGAGGCTGCGGGTGTGAAAGTAGAAGCTGAGTCGGTCACTGAGGTATGCTGGTCCGGCGTTGTGGAGGGCCTTGTCTGCGTAGATGAGGAGTTTGAAGGTGATCCTCTTGTCAACGGGGAGCCGGTGCAGGTCTCTCAGGTGGGGGGTGATGTGGCTGCCGCGGCGTTCTGGATGCGTTGGAGCCGTCTCAGGAGCTTGGTTGTTGTTCCTGCATAGATGGCGTTCCCCTAGTCCAGTCTGCTGGTGACGAGGGCATGGGTGACGGTCTTTCTCGTGTCAAAAGGGTTCCATTTGAAGATTCTGCTGAGCCTTGGGGAGGGTGTTGAAGCTGGACGAGGAGACTGCGTTGGCTTGCTTAGTTATGGAGAGGGCGGAGTCGAGGATGATCCCTAGGTTGCGTGCGTGGTCGGTGGGTTCTGGGGCTGTTCCCAGCAATGTAGGCCACCAGGAGTCGTCCCAGGCTGAGGGGGGGAGCCGAGGATGAGGACAATTAGCGCGACTCATGTCACAAGGCGTCCTTCCCTTGTCTTAAAGCAACCTGATAAGTAGTGTGGAGGGAAACTCCCTCCTACAAATGAGTGCGCTGGTTTGCAATGAAACTCAAAGGTTCCTTCACCACATTTTTTCAAAGTTTCATCCGTAAGTTATTCCATATATTACAAATCAATGATCCATACTAGTAATCCATATGATAATTGTTTTTTATTTCACAATTTCTTGCAGGTTATCTTGCCAATAGTCAATACATCTTTAGCACCCAATGCATTTCGGGTCCAAAGGAATAGACCCTTCTTCAGGGGACTGTCCGGCGTTGTCTCATTGCAGGACCCGAGCTCCCACAAAGCTCGGGTCCTGCAATGAGACAACGCCGGACAGTCCCCTGACGAAGGGTCTATTCCTTTGGACCCGAAATGCATTGGGTGCTAAAGATGTATTCACTGTTGGCAAGATAACCTGCAAGAAATTGTGAAATAAAAAACAATTATCATATGGATTACTAGTATGGATCATTGATTTGTAATATATGGAATAACTTACGGATGAAACTTTGACAAAATGTGGTGAAGGAACCTTTGAGTTTCATTGCAAACCAGCGCACTCATTTGTAGGAGGGAGTTTCCCTCCACACTACTTATCAGGTTGAGGTTATGTTGTCATGCGACACGGGCGAGTGGTGCCATGTATATGTTAAACAGTGTCGGGCTGACGGAGGATCCCTGTGGGATGCCGCAGATGATCTCGGTGGTCTTGGAGCGGAAGGGTGGGAGGCGGACGATGTGAGTTCTGCCGGAGAGGAAGGATGTGGTCCAGGCTAGGGCCTTCTCTTGGATTCCAGCGTCATGGAGGCGTGCTATTAGGGTGCAGTGGCAGACCGTGTCGAAGGCTGCTGATAGGTCCAGAAGGATGAGGGCGGCTGTTTCTCCTTTGTCCATCAGGATCCTGATATCATCGGTGGCAGCGATGTGGGCGGTCTCGGTGCTGTGGTTGCTGCAGAATCCGGACTGGGATGGGTCCAGGATGTTGTTGTCTTCGAGGTAGCGGGTCAGCTGTCTGTTGACAATCTTCTCCGTGACTTTCACTGGGAAGGGGAGCAGGGAGATGGGCCAGAAGTTCTTGAGGTCCTTGGGATCCGCCTTGGATTTCTTCAGTAGGGCGTTGATCTCGGTGTGCTTCCAGCTTTCCGGGAAGGTTGCTGTCTCGAAGGAGGTGTTGATTGTTTTCCGGAGGTGGGGTGCGATGGATGTGCTTGCTTTGTTAAAGACGTGGTGGGGGCAAGGGTCTGAAGGGGATCCGGAGTGGATGGTGTTCATGGTCTTGATTGTGTCTTCGTTGCTGACGTTGGACCAGGTGGTCAGTCGACTGGTGTGGGTGGAGGTCGCAGGGGTGGTGGTCTCGGTGGTAGGAGTGGGGGTGTGGGTTTTGAAGCTGTCACGGATGTCGATGATCTTGCAGTGAAAAAGGGGAACATCCTTTACAATGTGGATGTTACACCGCAGTTCCCTTACGACGCAACATTTACAACGCAAGTTGTAACAATGAATTGCGCTGGGGGGCGCTCCAGGATAGTAAAGACTTTAATTTACTATCCAACTCCTTCCCTACTATCCACGGGGTATGGAGTTGGAATAGTAAATTAAACTATTCACTATCCAGTCCCCAACAACGCAAGTCATGGTAACGACTTGCGTTGTAAAACATGCGTCGTAAAGTACTGCGATGTAAAACATTGCGTTGTACCGACATACATCCGGTGAAAAAAGGTGGCCAGTGAGTCGCACAGGTCTTGTGAAGGTGGGATGTCGTTGGTGTTAGAGCTGGGGTTGGAGAATTTTTTCACGATGCTGAAGAGCTCTTTGGAGTTGTGCGCGTTGTTGTCTAGGCGGTCCTCTTGGCGGTTCTGATGAGTTGGTGGTGTCTGCGGGTGGCGTTCTTGTGGGCTTTGTAGCTGTCTGGTGTGCGGCCGCGGAGCCATTTCTTCTCCAGCTTCCAACAGGTGTGCTTTGAGGTCCGGAGATCTTCGGTGAACCATGCAGCTTTCTTGTTGGTGTGGTTGGTTGTGGAGATCTTGAGTGGGGCGAGGGTGTCAGCGCAGTCGTTGATCCACTGTTTGAGGTTGAAGGCGGTGGTGTTGGGGTCGGTGGGGTCGGCGGGTGGTCTCAGGGCGAGGTTGGTGTCAGTTGGTCCTCAGTGATTTTGCCCCAGCAGCGGAGCAGCAACTGTTGGGTGCGGTGGTGTGTTTCCTGAAGGTGAAGTGGACGTATCTATGGTCGGTCCAGTGGGGTTCAGTGGTGTGGTTGAAGGAGACGTGGGGACTTGCGGAGAAGATGGGGTCCAGTGTGTGTCCGGCGGCGTGGGTGGGTGTCGTCACGAGCTGTTTGAGTCCAAGGTTGGCGAGGTTGGTGATCAGGGCGGTGGAGTTGGTGTCGTTGTTGTCCTCGAGGTAGAAGTTCAGGACCCCCAGGAGGATGTAGTCCGTGGAGGCGAGGGAGTGGGTGCTGATAAGGTCGGCAATGGTGTTGCTAAACTGTGGTCGTGGTCCGGGTGGTCTGTAGACGAGTGTCCTCTGAGGGTGGCGTTGGGGTCGGTGTGGATCTGGAAGTGCATGTGCTCGGCGGTGGTAAGGGTGTCGTTGGTGTTGGTCAAGACTCTGAGGGCGTCTTTGTGGATGATGGCGATTCCACCTCCAACTCCGTTGGTGCGGTCTCTGCGGGAGATCTTGTAGCCCTCCGGGATGGCTGTGGCGATGTCTGGTGCGGAGGTGGCGTTCAGTCAGGTCTCCGTTAGGAAGGCAACGTCCGGGGTGTTTGAGTCTAGGAGGTCCCAGAGTTTGATGGTGTGCTTGCGAGCGGAGCGGGGGTTGAGGAGGATGCATCGGAGGTGGTTAGACTCCCTGGTTGATGGTTTGGCGGGCCGGATGCTGGTGAAGCTGCAGTTCCGGCAGGTGAAGGACCCCTGGGTGTGCTTCGGGGTGGCCCGGTAGCAGGAGTGATCTCCCTCGGTGTTGAGTGCGTGGAGGGTGCTGGAGTCGTAGTGCAGTCTGGTCTTGCGTCGGCTTCAGGGTCCAGGGGTCCTGGCGCTGGGCGCATTCCAGGCGTGGACGGGCACAGACGGGCTTGCCTTTGGCGCGCCTTCGGCGCACAATCGGCGCACAATCGGCTGCGCGTCCGGGCAGTGGTCTCCATGAGAGGCGAGGAGGGAGGGAGGAGCAGCTGGGAGGCGGGAGCGGGGCGGCGAGGGGGCATGGCCGCGGGTGAGGCAGCGGGAAAGTGGACACAGAAAGCAAGAGGGGGGAGGAGGGTGGAGGGTCCTAAGGGGAACCACGAAGGCAAACAGAGGCAAAAAGGAATACAAGCAGAGTACGGCAAACAAGTGGCAAATACAAAAAGTAGCAGCAGTTAAGTAAAGTTACATAGGAAGCAGACCGCAGGGCAGATCTGGGCACAGGTGGCTCGAATTCAGGTCAGAGCGGCAGCAGCAGCGGGGAAAGCATGCACAGGTGGTGCTGTGGCGGCGGCAGCTGCCCGATCCTTAAGCAGGGTCGAAGGTCCCCCTGGGAAGTCACCCTAGGAGGATTGCTTCCAAATTTTGTCTACACTGCGCGGTTGGGGAGGGTAGGTACAGCACAAAGCCAAGTTGGTGGATTGTTGTGGGTGGGGGGTGGGCGGGGTTCCTGAGTTATTTAGCATTGGCACTTACTTTGCTCAACACTATCAGGTAATTCACACACAAGATGAGAGCATATGTGCATTATTATCCAGTTATACTGTTTTGCTCCCATGCACATGCTTAAATTATTAACATGGAATATCTGTGTCCTTAATGACCATCGACAGTCACAACATGTTTTTGGATATTTACATAGACACTCTATAGACATTTTCTGGCAACAAGACCTTCAACTCATGGAGAGTACCACCACCAGACTTAAAACGGATTGGCTGTGTAAGCATTATGTCGCTACATACTCCAGTTTCAGCCACGGGGCGGCTATCGTGGTCAGAAGTGGACTGGCATGGAGGATGCGTAAGGTTAAGCTTGAAGCACAGGGCAGGTGATGATGCTGTTTTAAATGCCAACCTTAGTAAATATATCAAATTTGCAATAAAGGTGAACTGGTAATCTCTCACCTTTTTTAATATATATAACATATTATTCTTTTATTGGTTAAGATAATGCCGTACGTGAACTCATTTTGTATATTTGTTTTAAAAACAATTGTGATCTTAATATTTTTTAATGTATGTTAGTCATATTGCAAATGGTTTTAAGTAACTGTGCAATAAAAATAAAATTCATTCATTCACAGGGCAGGTACGTTTTGCTTGGGGAAGACATACTGGGACACTCAATCAGGATACTAGCTCTCTATGGGCCTAACATCGACGTCCTTCAATTCTTTAATGAGATATGGCAGAGGCGTTGGGACCGGGCACTATCCTGTGAGGGGGGACTTCAATATAATACTTGATCCTGAGCCGAGCAGAGCCAGCGTCACTAGGCTGCCACACCCACGAGCTGCTGCCCAATTGCGCCATATTATGCAGGTCTTTGACTTGATGGAGATCTGGCGCTCTAGACATGCTGCCCTGAAAGATGAGACCTGTATAAATATAGCACATGCTACGTGGTCGTGTTTAGATTATTGGCTCATATCGCAGGACGCCAGCAGCGTGGTCAAGGCAGACATCACACTTCCCATGCAGGCTCTCCGACCACGCACCAGTTCTATTGTAACTTGAATTGCCAGATGTTCCCTACCGGGCATTATTTTGGCGGCTCGCACCAGGAGTGCTTCGCGATCAAGCATTCTGTGAGGATATAAAAACTGTACGTATGGAACACTTAGAATATAATGATAAGGAGAACATCACTAGGGTCACCATATGGGAGGCCTTCAAGGTTGTTATTAGGTGAGCCTGCAGTGCTAAACAGGCAGGCGTGCTTCATGCACTGCGGGGGAACTTGTCGCATCTTGAGCGTGATATCTGGGGCCTGAAGGCATGCTTCTCTGCTCGGAGTTAACCTCAGCATCTTGCAGATATATTCAAGATATTAGTATATTATGAAGAGGCTGCTCAATGGGCACTGCATCATTTGGGGCTGGAGGCACATGCTTGATGCTTTGGAGAAGGTGATAGGCTCTGCAGGTCCCTAGCTCAGTTGCTACGAAAACCCTGTGCAAGTCACTACATCACGGAACTGCATAGCGACAATACATGTATACATGCAGGTACAACAGCGGCCCAGGAAATCATGTCAACCTTCTTCCCTGCCCTCTATCGCACGAGACAAGACACTACAGCTCCAGGCCTCACTGATTATTTGGGCTTTATCCAACTCCTATAGCTTGAGGAGGGCCGTAGACGATATCTGAATGAGCCTTTTACCATTGAGGGAATTGTTGTGGTGAGGCGCTCTATGCCTGCATACAAGGCACCAGGCCTTGATGGCCTCCCAGCCGCATACTATAAAAAATAAAGAATTTGCTCCCCTACTTGTACCGCACGTACTGGAGGGCTATGCTGAGGCTCTCTCGTCGGGTGTCCTGCTGCGCACAATGTGTGAGGCCCTTATCGTTACTGTACTTAACCTGGCAAGGACACCTACAGATGTGACTCATATAGACCAGTCTATTTAATCAATACAGAACATAAAATACTTGCAAAACTGCTTTCCTCCAGCATCCTTCCAACTATGGTGAGGCCTGACCAAGCAGGGTTTGTACCAGGCAGGTTCACATCACATAATCTCTGCACGTTCTTTGCCATGCTTAATACTATTGTTCCCTTGCACGCAGTAGCTGTATTCCTAGACGCCACTAAGGCATTTGACTCCCTAGAACAGCCAAACTTATTTGCTCTTATTGAACGCCTTGGATTGAGTTCCTCCTTTCTTAAATCCATAGGATTGCTCTAGTCCCAGCCCATGGCCTGTTTGCGCATCAATGGCTGTGTACCTGACCCCTTTGCAGTAACCTGTGGCACACTGCAGGGATATCCCCTTTTACCTATACCTTTTGCTATTGCGATGGAGCCACTTGCGTCTCGCCTGCGTCAACATCATGCGCAACATGGTCTTGCATACTTCTCTTGTAGAATCTTAGTGTCGCTCTGTGTCAGGGATCCACATGTTATTCTAGACCCGCTCATCAGAGAATTTACCAGGCCTGGGGGAAATCAGGCATTGAGATCAACTGGACCAAGGCTATTATCCCTCCGTTGCCAGAGGCTACCCCCAAAACGGAGTCAGAATTCCTTCTTGTCTGGGCGGAGGGCACAGTAAAATATCTGGGGATATGGCTTAGTAGGAGTATCGATCACCTGTGGAAGAAAAATTATGGATGATTATTGAACTGGCTGGACGAAAGACTTGTTAGATAGAAACATCTTCAATTATCTTTGATGGGAAGCCTGGCCATAGCAAAAATGATAATCCTTCCTAAGTTCCTCTACCTATTTATACATTTACCATTCCCCCTGCCTCTTGATGTTTGCCAGCAGCTCTGATCACGCCTTATCTCACTGACCTGGGCAGGTTCTCAACCGCACATTGCCTGGGAGATTCTTGTGCTTTGGCTCAATTCGAAAACCACTGGATGTTTCCAACACCAATGCAAAAAGAACAATTGATGGACAGAATGCGAACAATGTCATACATTCACCCCAGTGCAGTGATCTGGGCCTAAATCCATAGTTTTTTTGCTCACCATGCCATTCCAGTTTGGACCCAGCCATGTGCATTTCCAACACTATTCATGGCACACACGCCCCCTGAAAGTGACTACGTGGCTCCTTGCAGATGGCACTGTTCCAAACTCGGACGCGCCCGCATGACCCCATGGACATGGTGGCTTGCACAGTTTGGGCGTCGGCTGAATTGAGAGGCCGGGCCCACGTCGTACAACTTTTTGCACCTTTGTTGCCACTCCTCGGGCACCCTGTATTGCCCATCATGCCCAATCCAGGAGCTTGCTCAAAATTACGCAGGCTTGGCCTTACCTACATGGGCGCAATCTATCCTAACAACACTTTTATAGCACCGCAGGAGGCCTTGCATGCCGGCACTGCCAAACTCCTAGATGAATTTACATATTACCATTTGTGTGCCGCTATTTGCATATTATATGTAACGTTTCTCAGCAGCCCACGGACATTTCAAGTACTGAAAGCATTTCTTACTTCCCTCTCAGTTCATAGACTCATCACAAAACTATATGCTGGAATGTTAACATCATCGTCAACATGCAACCCGAGCAGCAGGGCGGCATATGTCACTGATATTACACCACCACTGACTGATGTCCAATGGCAATAATGAGGCGCGCAGGTACATGCTCCGTCCATTAATTACCGCCTTCATCTCATTAATTTTATATTCATATACAGACTAAATTAAACCCCATGTGAGAATGGGACTTGGTCTGGACTCCAGTTGAAACAGGTGCCATCTCTAAGATGCCAACTTCTTGCACCTTTACTGGTCATGTCCTGGCATCTCTGCATACTGGGACGAGATCTTCACCACTATCGATAGCATCCTGGGATACACGCTTGAGCGTTCCACACAGGTGGCTCTATTAGGATTTGTGCAGGAAGTTCCACCAGACAGACGTGCTTCTCCTTTTGTTAGCTAAGTGGGACGTCATGCTCTGCCACTCGCAACAGATTGGCTTAAGGATGCCGCTTATTGTCAAGAACAGCTCACTCCGTACTGGGAATTAATGCCCATAAATCCCAACCGAAGGATATTTGGTCCTCACTAGTGCAATATCTCCGTAACCAGGTAACTGCTGTCAACATAGATGAAGACGTGCCTGTCCTACCCCATTAGGGTATTTCCTATCCTATTCCATGTTGGCAACCAGTACTGCTCTGCCATACGGTTGTAATATTACTAAACTACCACGACACATGTCCTCGTCTGATGTTATTTAAATCAAGTACATGTATATTATATTTACATGCTGATGCTACCTGTTCTTTTGTTTTTGTGTTTTCCTTCTGATACAGGTGGACCTCTCTGTACCAAATGGATTACAATATTATTGCTCACTGTATTTGTATGTGACCAGTACATTGTAATGGCAATTTTCACATTGCTCTATGTCTGTTATATCCACTGTATTGAGATGAAGTCTTCAATAAAAAGATTTTTTTTAAATGTAGTTTTGTAATGTAAGGGCTTTCATTTGATGATCCTACATAGTTTTTAGGTCTCGGACTAACGTTGCACTAAGCAGCAGTGCTCGCTCAGCCGAGATTTAATGTTTTTTAGTATGGGGGCTTGAACCCACCCCTCTTCTCCATTGGCTGGCTTCCTAAACGGAGGCCAGCCATTGGAGGAGAGGTCCTAGACCTGTAAATTGAGATACATAGATTGAATCAGGAAATGGATAATTATTCAAGAAACAAAGCACCTTCAATTAGTCTGCTATCCGCAAAACAAAGACTAAATCTTTGAGACAAAACCTTACACCACGGTTCTTTAGAAAAATATATATACTTATTTAATTTTTTATATTCAAGTTTTTACATAAATTTGTCAATAAAAATATATAGGTTGCCCCAAGACAGGAGAGTGCAAAAGAGAAAGTGTGTTTTTAAAGTGGTGAGCGAGTGGAGTGAAAAGGAAAATTGCACAGTGATAAAAAGAAATAAGTTTATAATTTTAAACAATCAATACTGAATATAAATATTCACAAAATAACAGTATTGAACACCTAGCCAACAAACATAAGTTCATTTAAATTGCAAATAACAACATTGTAGTGTTCACGTAACAATGTCCACAGTTTTGCACTGTCTACAAAGTTGGAGAGGTACTGGTCTAGGTGTATATGTAGAAAATGTCGACGTTTCGACTCGACTTGTTCCCGAACGGTGAGTTAGACCTGGGGATTGCGAGTCTTCATCAGGACAGAGAGCAAACAACGAGGCAACCAGGGAATATTGAATAACCCCTTAGTATGTCCGGATGTCCAGTTAATGTGGAGATTAGTTCCACTTGATTTTGGACGCCGTGATTGCGTGCATAGAAACCTCAAACTCCGAAGCCTCTCGGTGCCGCGGCACCGAGAGGCTTCGGAGTTTGAGGTTTCTATGCACACAATCACGGCGTCCAAAATCAAGTGGAACTAATCTCCACATTAACTGGACATCCGGAAGCACTGGGAGGCTTGGATGGACACGCTAGAAACCAAACACAGCGGCTTACATCTGGAAACAAATTGGGATTAATTTTACCAGCATCGTTCGCAGACAGTGTACGTCCATTATTGGAGTGACAGCTTGAATTCCCCTTCGTGGAGGCTGTATTCAGACAGAATCAAGGGATCACCCACCGTGTCCACGTAAGAAATAACGACTCCACTACATGGACCTAATTATATCTTCAAGGAACCCTGTTTGAGACGTGGTGAACTTGGATCACCAGAACCAACGTTCTCTCTACTACTAAGGGGTTATTCAATATTCCCTGGTTGCCTCTCTGTCCTGATGAAGACTCGCAATCCCCAGGTCTAACTCACCGTTCGGGAACAAGTCGAGTCGAAACGTCGACATTTTCTACATATACACCTAGACCAGTACCTCTCCAACTTTGTAGACAGTGCAAAACTGTGGACATTGTTACGTGAACACTACAATGTTGTTATTTGCAATTTAAATGAACTTATGTTTGTTGGCTAGGTGTTCAATACTGTTATTTTGTGAATATTTATATTCAGTATTGATTGTTTAAAATTATAAACTTATTTCTTTTTATCACTGTGCAATTTTCCTTTTCACTCCACTCGCTCACCCCTTTAAAAACACACTTTCTCTTTTGCACTCTCCTGTCTTGGGGCAACCTATATGTTTTTATTGACAAAATTATGTAAAAACTTGAATATAAAAAATTTAATAAGTATATATATTTTTCTAAAGAACCGTGGTGTAAGGTTTTGTCTCAAAGATTTAGTCTTTGTTTTGCGGATAGCAGACTAATTGAAGGTGCTTTGTTTCTTGAATAATTATCCATTTCCTGATTCGATCTATGTATCTCAATTCATAGGTCTAGGACCATTGTTTGTTTATATGATCAGTTACCCAGGTCGATACCTTAAGGGTGACCCCATTCTTGTAATGGTTATTGGAGGAGAGGGGCATCACTCGGTTCAAGCCCCGTCTTTTCCAGATTCGGGGGCTTGTTTTTTCTCTTCTTTCTTGTTTTCGTTCTCTCCTCTTCCCATTGGCTGGAATTTTACCTTCCAGCCAATGGGAAGAGGAGACAAAGAAAAACACGCCCCTGAATCCCAAAATGAGGCTGCGTTTCTCCGAGTCATTTCTGCATCGCCTCGGAGAAACATGGTGGTGTTCAGGGACACCTTCCCTCTCGCCGAGGTCCCAGTCTATTCCTCATGTAATGTACCTTTTGCTACCTCTTGTATTTTGTTTGCTCATAATTGTCACTTTTGCCTCATGTAACTGAACGTTTGCTTTTGTAATTTGCACCACATTGCCTTCCCACTTC